>NC_142095.1:4937177-6187177 GCF_054644295.1 Miniopterus natalensis | reverse complement strand
CAGATTGCCTGAGTTCAAATCCCATCGCTTTGCTTCCCGGATGCATGCCGCTGAGTGAAAGGGCCCCGATGAATCAGAATCCTCATCAATTAATTAAAAGGGGCGATGAGCGCTCCTAACTCCCGGCTATTGCAAGACTCTCACGAAAGACGGTGGCTCCTGAGACTCTTGCTGAGCTGTAGCCACACGCACTGTTTTTCTTCACAAACTCTCAGCACAGCTAATACGCACTCCATTAGCCAAGGTCAAGGATTTTATTCCCAGGTGGAAAGCGGGGTGTTTGCTTTGAGGAAGGACCAGGAGGGCTGAGGGACGAAAGCCAAGCCATACGCCACCATGGGCCAAATTCAACCTGGTGGCCCCAGACGGCCGGCCCTCGGCTTTGGAGGCTCAGCATCGATTTGTTATATTTGTCTTAGGTTGGGCTCCCCAAAAGCAGACCCTGAGATGAGGATCCCTGTGGAACCCGTTTGCTAGGGAATGGGTTATTAGCGAGTGTTTCCTGGAAGGATTTACGCGTCCTTGGTCAAGGGTGGCCCCAGGGGGATGCGAATTCCCAGCATTTTCCGCTCTCCGTGCACACCTGCAAGGTGGGTTTTGGCAGCTGGAGATCCATCCTTGGGTGCCGGCTGTTGGAGAGAAAACACGAGGGTGCAGGTGTGCACAGGCTTGGTGAGGGGATCTGAGGGGTTGGGGCTGAGCACTAACAGCAGCTGGCACAATAGCCGAAAGTGACTGGGTGCAGGGGACGTCATGGGAGGCAGACTCCCACCAGATGGCCATGTTTCTAGCGAGAAAGGAACCAGCAGGCACTCCAGGTTCTCATGTCCAAGGACCAGCCACGTTCCCCAGGGAGAGAGGCTCATAAGCAGGGATTTCAGGGCGAGGGTGCACGCAGCAGAGCGTTGACTGGATTTCCTGATGGCTGGGTCCAGGAGCTTCGGTGACAGGAAAAGGGCCCAGGCGTTTGTGGGTCAGGATCCCGCCTTGGCCTCACAGCAAATCCTGGCATTGCCAGCAGCAGCTCAGGGTAGTAAGAAGCATTCTGGACTTGGACGTCAGAAGGAGCCAGGTGCAAATCCTGGGTCTTCACGCACCAGCTGTGTAGCTTTGGGCAAAGTACTGGCCTTTCTGAACCTCATCACCTAAGATCTGGCTCAAATGACTGTCATCCGAGACCTCGTCCTTGCAAAGCCAAGGGCTGGCTGCTCTATCCAAGGGCCTCCCCTATTTTGAGGGTCACCTCCCCGGTCTTTTTTGAGGAAAGGGATTTTGTCACCAGCCGCTGCCTCCTTCCCTCACCCCCTTCCTCGTGTAACTGCCAGCTCTCTGCCTTCATTTCCCCAGGTGCCACCAACAGGCTGCTGCTGTGTGTCATTGTCACAGAATTGTACTCAAGACTAAAGGGAGATTAGGACGGAGCCCAGAGCAGGAAACAGGGAGCTGCCGGCCCTTCCTACCCCTCAGGGACTCTGCTCCCTCCATGCTGCTGAGCCCCGCCAGGGTGGCAGCCCCCTCCCAGGGCACTGCCCCTGCCCTCCTGCCCTCCTGCCCTCCTGCCCTCCTGCCCTCCTGCCCTCCTGCCCTCCTGCCAGGCAGGCCGTCCCAGGATGGCCTCGGGCCTGCAACCTCGCCACACAGCCTGTGCGGCCCTCTCTCTGCTGCACTGTCTTTACCCCTTTCTTTCTGGCCCCTATCCTGGGGCCTCATCTTTCTCAACCATAAATAAACAAAAATAGAGCCCCCCCCCCCCAGTTTTTTCACTTTGTTTTGGTTTTATTTTGGTTTTGTTCTTTCTTTTTCTTTTTTCTTTTTTTTTAAAGAGGCTATGTGAGATTTTCTCCAGGAAGTCTGGCTCAGAAGGCAGCTTGGTTTTAGCAACAGTGTCCCTTCCCATCCCCTAATTGTAGCTACCATCCCCACAGCCTCGCGGTCCCCTCTTCCCCAGCTCCCACTGTTCACCCCCCTCCCCCCAACCCCCCCCCCCCACTGTCTCCTCCAGCTTGTGAATTCCTCCAATCAAATCATGTCTGGGCTGGAGCCCTCCTGCCTCTTTAAGGTGACTTGGCATTTCTCTGCGTGGATCCATTTTGCTGGCTTTATGGTTTCACTGGCAGAGGGATGTCTTATTTCCTTATTTCTGAATTCTTCCAGGCACATCTCTGCGGCCTCCCAGCCCCCAGCTCCCATGGGTGCCAGCCGAGCTCACGCACAGTAATCGGCACCCATGCTCCCCGCTGCCGCCTTCCTGCTTTCAGACACCGCCCCTGAGCTTTACCCGCCCGTCCCCTGCAAGCTCTGGAGTGCTCAGAGATATTTTAAATCATTTTTATTCCAACAAGAATGCATGTTCATTGCAGAAGAAAAATAGGAAGTATAGACAAGCAAATATAAAAAAGCAGTCTCCATCCGCCCTGCGGAAGCAGCCTCTGCTAACGTTTGGAGCAGCATTGTCTCAGGCTCTGCTGGCTGGGAGCACACAGGCGTGTTAGTCAGGACTCTCCTGGTGGCAGGTGGCAAACTCAACCCCCTTCCCCCCCAAATTTCTATGTTGCAGTTCTAATACCCAGTACCTCAGAATGTGACTGTGTTTGAAGACAGGGCCTTGAAAGAGGTAATCAAGGTTAAATGAGGTCATTGGCATGGGCCCTAATCAAGTATGACTGGTGTTCTTACAAAAAGAGATTAGGGCGCACACACTAGCACAGCAGGAAGGCACAGCCAGGAGCAAGGCCTCAGAAGAAACCAACCCTGCTGACACCTTGATCTCAGACTTCTAGCCTCTGGAGTTGTGAGAAAGTAAATTTTATTAGGACCCTGGGCTCACCCATCCTGCAGTATTTGGCTGCTACAGAGTCTCCCAGAGAGAGAGTGAGCTTCCCTGAGACACCCCTGACTTGGGTGCTGTATTAGTCAGGATTCTGCAGGGAAACAGACCATGATTGTGGAGGTTTGGCCAGTCCAAAATCTGCAGCACAGGCTGGCAGTTCAAGTCTAGAGGCCATCTTCTCGCAGAAACACGCATGTTAGTCTTTTTCTGTTAGGGCCTTCAACTAATTGGATGAGGCCCACCCACATTCTGGAGAGTAATCTGCTTTACTCAAAGTCTACTGATTTATTTTTGTTTTGTTTCTTTAATTTTTTCAAAGTCTACTGATTTAAATGCTAATCTTATCTACATCTAGCATAATGTTTGACCAAATATCAAGGTACTGTGGTCTAGCCAAATTAACACAAAATTAACCCTCACAGGTGCCTTCTGTTATTGAATTCATGATTGCGGCTTTACTCTCTCAATGCATACATTCTTGTCTCTCTACAAGAGTCAAAAGCCTGCATTTGCCGAGCAGAGACTGCTTTATACCTCTTCGCATGCTCTAGCATTTTCTAACATAGTACTTTGCACAAAGTTGACATTAAGTGTTTGTTGTTTGATGGGTAGCTATTAATTTGGCTACTTTGGGGGCCCCCGTTTAATTTTTTGGGGGGTGGGTGTCAAAAATTTGCAGGACCTTTGGAGGACACTGGTTACTTTTCAAAATCCAAGTACAAACTTGTCAGGTACAAATATCAGAAAAATCGTCCTTTCAAAAATATTTTCTCTTGCTTTTCCAACTCCTGCCTTGAAATCGGCCCCCAGCATTGACCTTCGAGAGGACTCTTACGCAGTCTTTCTCTGTGGGATGTCGAAACTACTCCTCTTACAATTTCTTTCTCAGAATCTTAATCCTAATAATAATGGAATTATTTATCAGATTAGGACACAAATTAATCCGGTCTGAGCAACTCGATGTTATCATGTTTAACTTCAAATTTAATTATTTCGGTATTTAATTACAAAACAGTTAATTACTTTATTGGAATTCTGTGTCTTCTTAAGTTGAGGGAGGCCCAAAATCCCCGATAATGGGCCGCCCGGAGGCGCCACTGTTTTCCAGTTTATCTCCTAGACGTATCGGCCCTGCCTCTTGATTTTCCCAGCTGCTTAATCTCCTCTTGCATGGCCTTTTCGGCTTCTCACTTCCTCTTTGTTCTCGGGCTCTTCTTTACGCTCCCAGAACCAGCATCCTGAGCCACACTGCGCCGCCCCGAAGTCTTCTTGTTCGACAGCATCACCTTGAGCATCCCTCGGCCTGCCTGCCCCTCCTCAGGCCCACGAGCGAGTGTGTGGTACTTGTAAGACGGGGGCTGCGAACTTCACTATCGGGGCCGTCGCCCTGCCTGGAGGCACCTGGCACCTGAATGGGGCAGGGTCCCCGGGTCAGGATGGATGCCGGTTCTGGCTTCGCCACAGGGCTACGGGGTTCGGAGCTTTATTCCTTTGGGATGAGGGGTCCCAGGGAAGCTGCCAGCCTGGCTGGTGTGGTGGGGGCCCCCGGGGACTCGGGGGACTGGCTCGCAAGTATTTTGATACTTTGACGACTGGTCAACGTTGCCAGCACCCTGGGGCTCACCAGGTTAGGAAGGTGCTTGGAACAGGCCGAGTGTCGCATGCGTGCCGGGACGGCTGGGGACTAGAGAACCACGGCCCACGTCGAGGAAGCCGCCTGGTATGGTCCCAGCTAAGCCAGGGAAGTGCGGACTGTCCACCGCAGCTTGTCATCATTTTACTGCAGTGAATTTTCTTTTCCGTTCTCCTGAAGAGACTGGAGTCCCTCTTCTAACTCTGGGCCACTTTCCGTTTTGTCAGCCGGACAAGTGACTGTGAAGCTGCTCTGGGCTGCGACGTGGAGGAATGAACCAGGCCCCAGTCTAACGGGGAGACAGCCGCCCAAGCAGCTCCCTACAGCCCCGTGATCGCGCTTCGGCACAGTGGAGGGGGCCACCTACCCAACCCGGGTCTCGCTCAAGGTTTCCCATGAGAGGCGGCTCCGGGGCAACGTGAAGGTCAAGTGAGAAGAGAAAGGACATTAGGAACAGAAGTGTAAGGCCTGGGCAAGTGCAAAGGAATTGTTCTCGAAACCGACGGGTTGTGAATTCCTCCACAGGAGAGGGCAGCTCTTTGATGATAAAGATACAATGCTTTCCTTTTTTAAAAAGCACTTTATAGTCTTCAGAACACTTACGAATACTTTTTTTCTTTTTTTGCTTCTCCAGAAGTCTTACCTGACAGAAACATTATCAAAAATAGGGAAACAGGAACAAAACAAACTTCTGAGAGAAGGGTGGGTGGGTCCTCAGCATTCGCAGCCCCTCCCCGGTTCCAGGCACAGCACCGGCCCCAAAGCAGGTCGGGCTCCGAGGCTGTGGTTTGCACGGTGGCGGTGGGAGGGGAGCCGCTGGGCCTCGGAGCTGCTCAGCAGGCCGTCCGGGCCCCGGCTGGGCAGGGAAGGTGGGTGCGGAGTTGTGAGGAGCAGGGGGGTCAAGGAATCGGGTTCCAAGTACGTTCAAATACCAAAACGCCAGGAGCTAAGGGCACAAAGAGATGGAGGGGGAGAGACTGAGGTCGGAGACTGGAGGATTCCTGAGACTGTGCAGTTCCAGGAGGTGGCCTGCTCCCCAGGGTGGAGCCATGTTAGTGGTTTGTCCAAGGGGTGAGCTTGGACTGGAAAAGAAAACCAAACAGCAGGTGCCAGGGTCCCCAGGGGAAGGGAGGGAGGGGTAGGGAGATGGCCTCCCCCACCATGGTGGATGATGGCCTACCCCTACCATGGTGGAAGGTGGCCACTGGGAGAGGAGGGCAGGTAGAGCTCAGCGACAGGAGCTTCGGAAAGGAGGCATTTGCGTGGGGATGGAAGAGCAGTGTCCGCCAGCAACTGCAGAGTCCATGGGAGACGGTCACCGCTCACTGGCCCTGGGCAGGACGGAGGCACCGGAGACAGCTCCTGAGCCTTGGCCGGGACTGAGGTACCAAAACAGAGCGTTTGCTGAGCACTAGACACTGTCTGCATGTGTGAGTGGGCTCAGTGCCCATCAGCGTGTGGGATCGGACCACTTTCTTTGGGTGAGATGGGCCCCTTCCTTCCCCATCACTCTCCCGCCCTGGGCTTGCACCTCCCAGGAAAGCACCAGCCCTGCGAGGTGCCTCGTGTTTTCTATTCAAGGGATTCTGCACTGTGCGAAACCAAGTGGGAATTTTCCCCCAGTTCTCATCCAGAGCAATTTTAAAAGGCTGTTTCAGAAGTATAGCGGGCTACTCCTCTCACCCCAAAAGACTGCCCAGGGGAGCAGTGACTCATGGCAGAGGCTGGGAGGTGGACCGCCTGCCGGGATGCAGGCCGCAGCAGCAGCCACCGTGTTTCTATAGATGCTCAGCGTTTGGGTGGGGGATCCAGCCAGGCAGGCAGCCCGGAACCAGGAAAAGAGCCCAGAGACGGCAGCTGGGCCTGACTGAGCTGGGTGAGAACAGCACCCTGACTGCCCTGCAGCCTCACCCCGGGCAGGCCGGCAGGTGGAGGAGGGGCAGCACCTCGCAGAGAGACTTTGAACTGGATCTCCATTGCATTCCCGGATTAGACTAACATTTTTATTGGATTAGACTGGCCTTTGCTGGAGTGGGCTGAATTTAGTGTTCCTGCTGCTGAGTGGGAATGAGAGCTTATTAAAGAAAGTACATGCAATTATTATTTTTTTTAAAGTGCAGTTGGACTCGCCCGGCCCACTTTAATTTGGCAAGGAGCCCTGTCCTTGAGTGAGAGCCCTGAGGAGAGCCAACCAGACTCCGGCACTTGGGCCAAGAAGGTCCATGTTTCTGTGGCTGGGCTCGGGAGCCTGGGATGAGCGCCTAGATGCGGTGCAGCGGTCAGGATGCAGACCTGTCTACGCAACAGGCCTGCTGTGCACCTGCAGCCACAGAGATCCTGGGAATGAATGAGCTGTCAGCACTTCAAGTGCATTTTTAAAACATGCTTTACTGTTTGTGTCCATTGTAAACACAGTCCCAATACCACAGTTTGCTGGTTGTTGTACGCGTGGGGTGTGTGTACAGAGTAATGGCTAAGAGCTCAGCTCTGGGATCAGACGGATCTGGATTGAGACCCAGCTGTTACTCACCAGCAGTGTGAGCTTGGGCAAGGTCTTTACCACTCTAAGGCATGGCTTTCTCTGGAAAGTGAGGGGTAATCATGCCAACCTCACTGGGCTGCTGTGAGAGTCCAAACTCCAGCCATCGCCCGCCACCTTCCCAATTCCTGCCCCACACAGATCCCGCCTGTGAGGGCTGTTCTGTGCTCCAGCCCGACCTCAGAGTAGATCCAGTTTCTGCCCAGTACCCTCAGCGAGGCCGACCCTGGAGAATCCTCCAGGCTCCTGGCCCACTGACCTCCCGGTGGCTTGGCCCATGGAAGGCACAGGCAAGAGATGAAAACTTGAGGGGGAGAGGCCAGGGTATGTCTCCCTGCCCTGACTCTGTCCACAGTGGGGCCTCCTTGCTGGCTCTTGTTTCCCCTCTTTAGCCTTTTAAGCCTCAGGAAGGAACAGCCACCCTTTGGGGTACTCTGGGGGGGGGACTTCAGCCTCCTTTTGGGCTCCATTTACCGTGTCCCAGAGATCTGCGAGTGGTCCCTTCATCAAGTCTCGCCATGGGACCCTCAGGAAAAATTCTCTCTAACCTTGGGTGGTACACTACTGGATTCTTGTCTAACTGGTGTTTTCTTAAACTCACATTTAAAAAATCTGAATGATTTTTATAGGAATTTTGTCTCCATGTCATTATGGATTGATCATATGCTGGTTTTAACCTTTCTAATGCTCATTAAAATAAAAATGTTTAAAATAAAACTGTTCACCATGTCCCAACTCAAATCACCTCTTTTACCCCCATGGCCTGTAGAGCACCCCTTGGGAGGGACTGAGTCACTCCCTGTGAAGTTCTCAGCTCAGAGGCACACACTTTTGTGCTGCCTTTAAATTGGGACCTACATTGTCACGTGGTGGTGACTCCAGACCTGTGGCAAATGCACACCACGCAGGACCTGCTCCTTCTACACAGTCTACACCTTTTACACAAAATACGACATGCTACCCTGTCACAAATAGAGGATCAGTGCCTCCTCCTGTGCCCGCTCTCTCCCCCAGAATCGTCTTCTCTCTCCTGCAGGAAGGGCCAGGAGTTCATTTCGACAAAGAAATCACCTTCAGTCACCCCCTGTGCAAACCTAAAGTCTCTCCAAAGCCCATCTTCAAATTACAAGTATTTCAAATATCAATTTGGTGGAATCTTGCTGGGATTTTCATACCAAGAGGCTGAATAGTTAAGAAAGGACATACCGCTCTTTGTTAAAAAAAAAAAAAAAAAAAAGAAAAAATGCCCAGAAAGCTGGATTCAACCTCTTAGGCACCCTTCCCCTTCCTCCTGCCCCAGCCCCATCCTCCACACCTCTGCCCCCCCCAACACATACTCACTCCTGCACACTCACACACAGGTGCACTCACGCACATGGGCCCCCCCTACACCCCAGGCCCGCCCACCCCTCCCAGCCACAGGGGCAGGGTGGCGGGTCCATCTCCCTGCCCTCTAGCATCAGGGAGCTCGCTGCTCTCTGCACAAATTGCCTCCGGAACAAAGCAAGCAGGCCTGTGAGAGGATTTTGCCACATCTGCCGGAGCAGTGGCGCTCAGGATCAAGCAAGACTGTGGGCAAAACTTATTTTTAAAAATTCCTTTTGCTATTTAAGTCACAGCAGATGAGGAGCTGAACTGAGATGTGCAGAGGAGTGCCCCGCTGGGTGCCCTGTAACCTCCGCTTGGTTATGTGCCTGGGGCAGGGAAACCGACTTTAAGGAAAGAAACACTCTGGTCATCGGAATTTTTGAATCTTTTTTAGTTTGAAGCAAGCTTCTCAAATGCCTGCACCTCTTCTGTGCAGAGGCGAAACCAGCCTTGTGGGCATGCTTGCCAATGCAACAGAGAAGCCTGGGAAACTCCTAGAAGCCCCATGTCAATGCAGCTCCTCTGGTCCTACCAGATGGAGGTAAAAGGACCACGGACCCCCAAGTCCACAGTGAGGGGTCAAGCTTCATGTCCTGCCCAGATCTCTGTAAAATTCTCAGCGCTTACACCTCTCCCCCCCCTTTCAGAGCTGCCTGGTCCTTCGCTTCCTGAGTGTTTCTAGGGGTGTGCAGCCCCCTTGGGCTTGTTTCTTGTTGGGGTCACCCTTGCACGCTTTGAACAGCAGAGGGGGTTGAGCGCTAATTAGATTTCACTCCTCTTTGTTCTCATGGGTGTCTCCCCGTTATTGTTTGAATACAAGTCCTGGTGATGAGTTTCTCCGGGAGGCGCTTCCCTGCACTGTCTCCCGCCCATCCTCACAGCCCTGGGAGATGGTACGATCATGAACTCCAACGGGAAGGTAGGTCGGTGACCCCAGAGGGCGCACCGCTGTGGTTTGAACCCCTGAGCCCTTGCACCAGACAGTCATGTTAGGCAGCCTCGTGGGGGTGCAGAGGCAAAAGATGGGGGACAAGGCATGAGAGGAGCATGATCCTGGGAACTCCTCTGTCTGCCATTGGCTTCAGTCTCCTATAGTTTGTGGTGCAAATTTGTTACACAGATGTTTTAGAGGCCGAGGGCAGTGCCTCTGGGGAGAGCTGTGGCTGGAAGAGTCAGAAAACCATGGCGAAGGCAGCGAACTTAGCGGCTGGCCCAGGCACTTCACCAGGTGTCTGGGTTTAGACAGGACTTGAAGAGGGAAGCATCCCGAGGTCGGGGGTTCTCAAACTCACCGCACATTGTGATCATCTGTGGAACCTTTAACAATCCGGATGCTCAGGACCTTCCCTCCCCAAACCAATGAAATCCCCTGGAGGTAGGACTCAGGGCTCTGAATCACTTTCCAGCTGGTTCCAGTGTGCAGCATGGTTAGAACCAGTGCTGCAGGCCAGAGCTTTGCAAACTGCTTGCACCTGAGTCACCTGGGCGTCTTGTTAAAATGCAGATTCTTATTCACTAGGTCTACCGGCTCCCAGCTGATTCCGCTGGTCCCAAGACCACATCACACATTCCCGGGGCCCAGCAATGACCCTGAGCAGCTACAAGTGCAGGAAGTTCCTTCCCTAGCAGGCAGCATGCAAGGTAGACATCAGGGTGTGAATTTCAACTTCACGGTTAAGTTCTTTTTCATAATTACTATACAAATTCATGCATTGCAAAAAGCAATATAAATTCTGTCACAGAGCTCTTCTAAACAATGTAAGGAGAATATTAATTAGCGAAGGCGTTTATGCTTTTAGAAAGTGTAGATGTTACTGAAGGTTTCATAAGGGAGGCGAGGGGTGGTTTACACGAACAACCAGCTGAGCCCCCCAGGGATCCCCCATCTCGGAACATCCGGGGGCCACTGCGCCTCTCTGCAGCTGGCTGTCCACCCAGTCCCCCAGCTTCTTTCCTGCTGAGGCTCCTTCCAGAGCAACACAAAATCCCTCTCCTTGAATAAAAAAGAATGACCTACCCTAGCTGGTGTAGCTCAGTGATTAGAGTGTCGGCCCAAGGACTGAAGGGTCTCGGGTTTGATCCTGGCCTAGGGCACATAACTCAGTTGCAGGCTAGATCCCTGTCCCCAATTCGGGCACTTACGGGAGGCAACCAATCGATGTGTCTCTCTCACATCAATGTTTCTCTCTCTCTCTCCCTCTTTCACTTTCTCTGAAAAGCAATGGAAAAAATATATCCTCAGGTGAGGATTAAAAAAGGGAATAACCTATCCCCCCAAAAGCACCCACCTTAATGCCCTAAACACAGATGTCCCCAAACAAAGCCAGTACTGGAATTTGGATACGTTAAATATTTGTACTTCATTAGGCCATGAAGAGAAACTGAGGTTTACAGAAATGAGTATGTTCCGTGCATCCCTGTGGGATGATTAAACGGTTTCAAGTGCACCCCAAGGGGCCCCAGCATTCAGGGAATTTCTGAGGCTCTAAGTCACCTCTCCCTACTTGTCCCGCCGTCCTCCCACCCCCACCTGGCCTCTCACATTCTCCACCTTTCTCCACTGACAGACAGGGCATCACATCAAAGAGAAAGAACAGTTCCAGAGGAAACCTGTACTGTCCTTATTTTATAAATTGGGTTTAATAATTCATCTAAAAGAGAATTTTTAGCAACAAGGTTTGCATGTGAAAAGGGAACGTGCCTTCGCTAATAGGCACTTGGTACTCTTGCCGCAGTGCTGAGTGGGGGGGAAAAGGCCAAACGGTCCAAGCGCGTCTCCCCGATTCGCTGAGGACGTCGCGGGCTCCAGCCCGTTAGGCAGAAGTGATTGTAGAGCAAGCTTTGCAAGGAAAGGAATTTAAACCACACCCTAAAAGTCTCCTTTTTGTCACTGCAGAAATCCACCTAGAGGTCAGGGGGACACACATGCAGATTGTAGGTCTGTTCCTTTCCTGGTAATAAAACACCACGTGCCCAGACCCTACTGGCCTCAAATTCCAAACCAATGGCATGAGTCTTGTAAGGCAGACAGTGTGGGGTTTGGGGTCTGCAGTGACACACACACACACACACACACACAGCTGTTTAGAATGTCAAGAAAATCAGTCATTCACACAGCAGCGCTGCTCACGCGTGACAAGCCGACTTTAAATATTTGTGACTCCAACTTGCTGACAGGGTGGGGGGAAGGGAAGCTGGGAGAATGAAAGGGGAAGGAAATTAGCAAAAACCTCTAATTGCCCAGGTTTGCTGCCTTGAATATCTCTGCAGAGGCTCTGCGGCAGGCAGGAGGCAGCGTCATGTTTTCAGACCTGACAATGGGTAAGTTGCCAAGGAGCCAAGGCCCAGCAAAAGCAGCAATTAATACCTCCTCTTTAATTTTATAGACAGCATCTGTCTCCCTGCCTTAAAAAAATGGTCTGAGAATTAACTTTCCTCGTTTCTTTCTCCAACATGTTCCTCTTTCACCATGTCCTTTCCAGATCCCTTCAGTCAGGGCAGCAATGAATTAACTGCATTTCCTGAGTATTTAAAAAATCTGCAGTCTTGTAAAGTCTTTGAAACCCAGCCTATTCGAACAACATCACCTAGGAAATGTTTTCTTTAAGGATGCAATCTGTTAATAAAGACGTTCTTGAGCAATGACACCCAGAATTGGGAGAAGAAATGGACATATTCAATCTACCTGGAGGGGTGTGGAGCCAGCCCACCTTTCTGGAGGATATTGGATCCCTTTCAGAGGGTGTCGTTCATTCTTTGACCTGGCAACTCCACTGCCAGCCACTTGTCCTAAAGGAACAGTAATGATGTGTCTAAGGGTGCTGCATTCTGGTTTATAATAGCAAGAGTTGGGGAGCCCCCTAAATGTCAAAACATAAGGCTGGTGATTACTTAAATTATGGCAAATTCGTATCACAAAATACTGTGCAGTCATGAAAAGGAGTTGTAGCCAAGCTGGTATGTTCAGTGGTTGAGCATCGACCTGTGATCCAGGAGATAGAGATTCGATCCCGGTCAGGGCACATGCCTGGTTGCGGGCTCGATCCCCAGTAGGAGGTGTGCAGGAGGCAGCCGATCAGTGACTCTCATCATTGATGTTTCTCTCTCTCTCCCTTCCTTCCTCTGAAGTCAATAAAAAAATATTTTTTAAAAAATTGTAGAACAACATTGATGGACAATGTCCATAATGTTTTGTTAAATAAAGAGTGTAAAACAGAATGTGCATTAGTTTTAATCTCTTTTAATAAATCAGTTTGAGTTTATTATATGTATGCTTAGAAAAAGTGACTGGATTTTCAACAACATACGGTATATGGGGGGGCAGTGCTGAGATTATGGGGGACTCTTAGTTTCTTCTTTGTGTTCTCACATATTTTCCAAATAATGCATCAGTTTACAGTCAGGAAAATAAGTCAGAAACTAAGAATCAAAGGTGTTATGAAAACATATGCATTGTTCCACTTAAAACCAAAGATGCCGCGAGTCGGTTTAAAATGCAGGTGCGGTCGATTTGCTCAAGTACCACGGGCGCGATCCCACCTGCCAGGCCCAAGTCGGCGGCCTCGCGCTTCCCGGGCCTTTGCGGGCTACCTCGGGGCTTGAGAGGAACCCGAACGACGGCGGTTTAGGTGGAGGGAGGCGAAAAAGGGCCCGCACTTCACCTTCGCCTCTCAGGCAGCCCGGGGCCCTGGCGTTGAGGGAACAAGGAGCAGCGGGTTCAGCGCCCATGGCGCAGCCACCGAGTCGGAGAGCGGGCGGCTCAGCCTCTCCGAGCGCCCCGTGCTCGTCCGGAAGCTGAAGGTAATGACCGCACCCGCCTTCCCGGGCCCACGGCGCGCGTGAACCCGAGAAAAAGCTTAGCTCGGCGCCTTGGACGCAGGGAAACTGTTCAGCCAGGAAAGGTTAGCGCCGTGACCCCTAGAAACCTCACCGCGGGCCGGCGGGGGCGCCCGCGCCCGGGGCCCCCAACAGCCCGCGGCAGGCGGGTGCGCCCCGACCTCAGCGCGGGGGCCCGGCGCCCGGATCCCAAACAATGCGCGCGCCCCCGCGCGCAACCAGCGCCGCGCGCCCCCGCCCGCCCCCGCCCGCCCCCGGCGCGCCCCCGCCCGCCCCCGGCGCGCCCCCGCCCGCCCCCGGCGCGCCCCCGCCCGCCCCCCGCGCGCGCCCCCGCCCGCCCCCGGCGCGCGCCCCCGCCCGCCCCCGCCCGCCACCTGCGCGCCCCCGCCCGCCCCCGGCGCGCGCCCGCGGCTCCCCGGAGCGTCCGGCGGCCGGGCCCCTGCTCGGGCGCAGGCTGCGGGGGCTGCACCGACGCGTCCTCGCTGTTTCTCGCGCTCAGCGGGCTCCGGGCGGCGGGCGGGATGCGGAGGAAAGAGAGGAACGCGGGGAAACAGCCTCCCACGGCCGCCGCGCAGCCTCCGCCGTCACCGCGCGGCCCGCAGCGAGCCAGAGGAGAGGGAGAGGGGCGCGGGCACAAAGGGGAGTGAGGGGCAAGGGCCCTCCTCGAGTCGTGCCCCTACCCCGCCCCCGAGACCCCAGCTCCGCTCCGATGGGGCGAGGGAGCCCGGCCTCGCAGCCCCAGCGCCTGGGCCTGTGCTTGGGGGGCTGGGGGGGCTGCGGGGCCCTTCAGCTTCCCGGCGGGGCCCCGCAGTGGCGACCCCACACCCCAGTTCCTGCCTCCCCTGGACAGCTCGGTCAGCCCAGGTGCCATCTCCTCGCCCGCCCCACCCTCGTCATCTGAGACGGCCTTTTTCAAAGAAAACTGACTTTGCCATTGAGAACGATTATGTGACAAATCGATAATTGTGTGGGTTTTGGGGGGTTTTTTGTTTATGATAGAAACAGGCCCCTAAAAAAGTCATAAAATTTTATGTAGGCTCCATTGCTTTTTCTCAGCAACCCAGAGCTCTTCAAAGTAAAAACAAAAAGAGTCTTTCAAGTTTTCTTATGTATCCTCTGCAATGTATATTTAAATCCTGAATGCCAAAACTTCATTTTAGTTGTGATTGTCAGGTGAATTTGACTAATCACACAAACTCTGAAAAAATAAAAACAAAAGTAAAATTATCAGATAAGAATGTTAAAAGCCCACTAAGTATTTTGTAGCTCTTGATCCTGAGTTTGCAGTTTTTTGTAATACCATTTTCTTTCTTTTTTTGTCCATGCGTTAGAGCCTTAACAGATAACGTGCTCTTCCTTTGGAGCTTATTTGACCCTGCTTCCCCTTTGGCAAAACTTTTATTTGCATTTCCCTTGTGCATCCAACAGATCTTATATTACATGCCTAATTTTTGGCTCAGCAGCCTCATTAATTATGTCAGCAGAGAGCTGGCACTAGGACTCCTCAGCACCTGGTAATTCCTGCTTCCTCCCTGCCCAGCCTTTGAACCACCAGCCTACCATCCGCAGCCTTCGTGCCCCTTGCATTCCCGCCTTCCCACCTTCCCACCTCCCCTCCCCACTGCTGGGGAGTCTGCTCATTTCCCAACTCTGCAAAGGACAGAACATGAGGTCCCAGAAGGATGACACAGCAGAACGCTTCTAGTATTATGTGGCCTGAAAGAGAGATTTTCTGGGTCTACACCCCATGTCTTCAGGACCTCTCTGATAAACTTGTGATGATGATGATAATTACCACTTATTAAATGTTTACTAAGTATCCTGTGCTTTAAAATTAAAAAGTGGATTACCTCATTTAATCCTTAAAACAAAGCTAGAGGTAGCTATCAGTATTAATGCCAAGTAGCAGATGAGAAAAACTGGGGCTTAGTGAGTTAAGGTCACAGGACCGGGAATAGCAGGGCCAGGGGTTGTGCTTTAATATGTCGCCAGAGCATGCCATGACATGAGCCAGCCCCTCTCACACACACAGCTGTGTTGGCGAAAAGTGACTGGTGGTTCAGAGGTGTGAAATTTGCAAGTCACTTCAAAAGTTAAATGGCAGGTGATGTGGCTAAACAAATGGTCCCGAAAACCATTTCTACGAGTGTTGATTTGGCTGACACAGGCCAGCAAGTATCATTGTCAAAATAAAACAAAACAAAAACCTTGATTATGTTTGTATTTTTAGTTTCCCAAGCTTCTGTAAAAGTCTTAGATTCTGGCCAGTAATTTCTCCTTCAGGCCTAGCCACATGCTTTGCCCAGTGGCAAGGTTAAATTGGGCACGAGCAGTTGTTTTTGCAACTATTACTCCTAATTTTAGTACCGCATCATCATTCAGGCCACCACCTTCCCTTCCCAACAGCGTGTGGCATCTGGGTCACCAGTCGAGGGCTTGTCCCCTCTGAGGACCTGCAGTGGCCACCGTATTGAAACAACTCAGTGGTCCTGAGGAGCTCCTTGACCAACAGGAGGGCTCAGCCATTACTCAAGTACATTCGTAAACCGTCAACTTATTCCAGGCACCGAGCTGAGGCGTGGCAGATAAATAACATGGTCTCCATTCTGATTTTATTTAAAAGTAGGGATGTAAATAAATCAGAGCAGCTGACTCATGGGGCAGACAGAAACCAGGGATTCGGGAGAGTTCGTGTCACATTAGAGAAAGCCGACAGCAGAAGGGATGCAAATGCATCCCCAAGAGAGAAGAGGAGACCCTAAGGATTGGATGCGTCAGTTACCAAAGGTGAAGAGACCCTCTCGGGAGTAGGTAGGACAGGTGCCTTGTCCACGCCACAGGGCAAGGCAAATGGCTTATCATAAGTGACATTATTTTTTAAAGTTACCCACACTTGATATGCTTGATAAGAAAAATTCAAACCCTATAGAAATGGAAAAAGGTGGCATGGGCCCCTTCGCTGTGCCCTACTCCACAACCTCACTCTCTGGGGATACCTGCTGTGGACAGTTTAGTTTTGAATCAAAGGAACCTAGTGCTGCTTCTCTGAACATGACAAAACATTTCCAAGGGAAACTGAGACACAGGAAGCAAGAGTAGGGGAGTGGGGAGGGCTGGGTCAGTCTAGGTCTCCTGAGAAGCAGGCGCCAGGTGGGGTGACATTAGGGAATTTTATTAGCAGAGGCGTGCATGTGAGGGACAGTGGTGAGGGAGCCAGGTGGGGCCGAGAGGGGATAGAGCACCAGGCAAGTGTGACCCCGAGTGAAGGAGAGACAGTCTTAGAGCGCCCGCCAGTCTAAGGAAGGGTCAGCAAAGCCACCTGGGGAGCCTGGAGCCAAGGCGGCCCAGGAGCCCCAGGCTCCCAGGAATGCCCCGCTGTCGCAGGCCTGTGCCTGCTGCACTGAGCCAAGCGACACAGCGTGAATGCGCTACAGGCACTTCTCAGACGTCCTTTTGAGAACGCGCATCCACTGGCTCCTCCTCGGAACCCTCCGTGGGAGTTGCTAACAAACTGACTACGTGACTGACCGGGATTCTTCTCTCCCTCCCTCCACGCTCCCCCGCCTCCCGCCTCTTACCTGCTGGGGAATCGGGAAAGTGTGAAATGCCATAAAGTGAGGACCACGGAACAAGCGACTCTAGAGACACCACACGGAACAAATCATGACCCCCCCAAGGACACACTAGCAGGTCCCTAATTATAACCATTCTTTTCTTTACAACTTCATGTGGGAACTTAGCCCAGAAAAGAGGAAAGCGGCTGTTAGGAAATACATCGGAGCGATCACCAGCTGTGCTAAGGTCCTGCGGTTATAGGCATATTTCTTTTATTCCCTTGAGTGCTTTTCCAAAATGAAATGTGATTTTTGCCTCTTTAATTTAAATGTTTATATTGGAACATTTCTTCTACTTTTCTGTATGCTTGAACACCTCCATAATAACAATTATATTTTCCATCTCAAAACAGCCGTTCCTCTTACCCTTTCCACCTTTGCTGCTTCACCAGCCCCTGCTTCCTGGTCCTTCGGCCACCTCGCTTCACACTCTCCCGGCCACCAAAAATCCAAGAGGCCGTCAGCCCCGAGCCCTTGGTGGTGCGTTAGGACGCGCCGTCTTGGGCGCATGGAAAGCCCTGGTTTTCCTGTGAGCAGTTCACTGAATCTAAGGGGCTGTGGGGGTGGTGTCCCTCCTGAGGCGAAGCTGGAAGATGAAACCTGGTCTGAGGTTATATCCACTCATCTGACAACAATGTCGCTTCCTGCGCAGCCAAGCAGCTGGTGGTCATCCAACCTACACCCTCTCCTCCCTGGGAAGAGCAGGGCCCCATTTCCTAGATTCCCTTGCAGCCCGTCACATCCGTGGGAGAGCTGCAGCCAATATGAGTGGAAGTGACTGGCCTTTTCCAGAGCTCAAGGTGGAAGAAGCCTGGGCCCATAATCGCCCCTTGGAGAGGAGCTGCCCGCCCAGCAGAACACCCATTCTGGACTTCACTTGACAGAGAAATACCCTTCGGTGGTGTTAAGCCACTGATGTTTGTTACAGCAGCAAACCTACCACAGCGAATCCACTGTGAATCTTGCTTGTCTGCCAAGCTGGCCTTGTCACCCTGCTCTAGATCCGGGTACACTGAGCTGACCTTGACCGCAGAGGGAGGGGAGCTTCACTTTTTTGAAGACTTGCAACCCGGCCTCTTCTGCAGTCGCACTACAGTAGGGAGACAGTGCCCTTGCCATTGCCTATGGAATCTCATAACATTCTCCAGATTACCGTGTCTTTCTCCGGTGGAAGCAGCTTTGGATAGGGAGCCTATATTATCTGTCCCTGATTATTAGTAGGATGATACATGAATCACTCAACCCCTACAGCTCTCGGAAAATAGCCAGTTCCTTTCAGAGACAGGCAAGTACACCTATAGTCGTAGCTAACTATGGTTGAGTGAGAGGCTGAGCACTTTTTAAAATGTTTTCAGTCCTATTTTATTTTTATTTATTTTTTTATTGAATTTATTGGGGTGATATTGATTAATAAAATTATCTAGGATTTAGGTGTGCAATTCTATAATACATCATCTGTATATTGCATTGTGTGTTTACCACCCCACATGGGGCTGAGCACTTTTTAACAGGTTCGCTCATTTCATCTACACAGGCTGAAATGATGTAGGTGATATCGTCACCGTTTGGAAATGAGAAATTAAAACATCGCCCCAGGCTACAGCTAGTAAATATCAGATTCTAACTTGAGCAAGTCTAATTCTAGGGCCAGAAACCAAGTTCTCTGAGATTTGCCCCAGAATGAAACTCTGCGATTGCAGTGCTCTTGGTGCCGGCCTTGTGCTGGGCCTGGGCCTGGTTGATTCCTCAGCCCCTCACTGTGCCCCCACCCTGCTCTTGACATCCACCTTCTCCCCTGGACAGCTCCTGCTCTGGAAATTTACAGCCTTGCAGGGGATGACATGATCTCCCTCTTCCTTGATCTGCTTAATCTGATTAGACACGAATTGTAATATGCCTTGATTCGGAGAACTTCCCCTTGCCAAATTAAGTCCCCTGAGATCTCTCACACACAGACCTTGATTTATGAACACCAGGCTCTTTCAGTCCTCTGTGATTTTCTTTATAGAAACCATGCAATGCCAGCTCTCAAGGCAAAAGGGAGCTGGAGATAAAAATCTTGGTTTCCTATGAGTCCAGGGGATTCAGGGAACATCAAAGGTCATGTTTCAAATGAGCAGAGTTGATCACCTTGACTTTACTCACCAGAATAACAATTATAACATGACAGCCAGACAGACCCTGGGCTTCAACAGGACACCCGGCTTAGTACTGAAAGACTAATAACATTATGCTATGACTGTTTTCTGTAATTTAGCATTTCTCTTACAAAATGCCTCATCTGCTCTGAGTTTCTCCAACTGTGATACATGGTACACCTTCCTGGGCTGTGCTGAGGAGAAAACCATCTACCATTGATTAAGCACTCACTGTGTTCCCGAAGCTATGCCAAACGAACACCATCTTCTTACCTGTCCATCCCCATCTTAGAGCTGAGGAAGCTGACACTCAGAGAGGTTCAGTTACCTGTTCAAGGTATGTTAGATAGAATAATGGCCCCAAAGACATCCGTGCCCTGATCCCCAGAACTGTGAATGGTTACCCTGCAAAGCAAAGGGACATGGCAGGTGTGGTTAAGGATCCTGAGATGGGGGGATCATCCTGAAATATCTAGTGGGCCCAATATAATCACAACAGTCCTTACAAGGGAAAGAGGAAGGTAGGAGAGTCAGAGAGGGAGACAGATGTGCCAACAGAAGCACAGGTCAGAAGGATGCAGGGCACAAGTCAAGGACTATATAGACAGCCTTGTAAAGCTGGGAAAGGCAGGGAAGTGGATTCTTCCCTAGAAATGAGCCTCCAGTAGGAACATAGCCCTGTCAAACCATTTTAGATGCACGACCTCCAGAACTATGACACATTTATGTTGCCTTAAGCCACAAAGTTTGTGGTGGTTTGTTCGAGCAGCCATAGCAAAGTGCCACCCAAGATCACATGGGTGTTGAGTGGCAGAGGCAGGATTTGAACCCTGCTCCCTGTGACTGCAGAGACCATGCTCTGCCTTTCTAGGTTACATGGTCTTGGAATTTAAATATATGACTTTTAAAATATAATGTTTATATTACAGAAAATATGACATTAAGAAACAAAAATGTAAAACCCAAATGACTTTTTTAAAGATAAAATATGAGATGTCAAAAAATATATATAGAAGACCAAAGGAATAGAATCAAGGGCATAGAACAGGCCTTGTCTTTCTGTGGTGAACAGGCACAGTGATGAAGGTGCCACCAGAGTCCTGGGGAAAGGGTGGTTGTTTAGCTGATGGTGATGGGAATCTAGAATTTTTTAAAAGTAATTAGGTATATGCAATAAAGCAAAGTTGGAGCCCTGCCTCATACCCTGAAAAGAAAGACTCCAGATTGATTAAAGCTCTAAGTGCAGAGGGAAGATAAGACAATGGAGGAAAAGGTATGAGAATCTCATAACCAAGAGATGGGCGACTGTAAGACCAAAAAAATAAAAATCAGTAACACTTGATTATTTTGAGCAAAAGGATTTCTGTTCAATAGGCAAATGTGATAAACAGATGTCAGTATGGGAAAAGATATTTGCAATGATTTAAAAAGATGAAGAATTAACTTTTATTTTGTACAAAGAACTGCAACTTAAGAAAAAGGACAGGAAACAAGAGAGAATGGGCGAAGGATATACATAGTCAATTCACAGATGAGCTTCTCAAACTCAATAATAATCAGACATATGCAATTAAAGTAATGGACGTAACATTTCACACCCAGAAGAACAGAGGAAAAATAGAAAGGAAATTAACCGTCAGGGCTGATGATGTTGTGAGGAGATGGAAAATTTTGTGCCCTGCCGGGGGGGAAGGTAAACTGGGACGGTCATTCAGTAAACCTGTCTGGTCCCTGCCCTAGGACAGATGGCCACTCTCCTGAGTCAATATCCCACAGGCCTGCTCGTGCAGGTCTATAAGGGGCGTATATAAGGGTGTTCCCATCTGTGGTGTTTTTGGTGGTAGAGATTTGGAGGCAATCAAGGGGTGCATCCGCAGCGGGGAGGGGGTGAAGCAGTGTGGAGACACCCGGGCCAGCTCCGCAGCAGTTAGCAGCACCCCAGCCGCACAGCCATGTGCCTACATCGCAAACCACTGCGCTGAGTGAAAAAAGCAACAGCAAGCTGCATTCCCCAGTGCCAAATACACAGACGAAAATGCAAAATGACACCATAGATCCTCCAAGGAGACGTACTCATCAGAGGGCTTTCCTCAAACACATTTGATGAGGTGGCTGCCGTGGGAAAAGGGGAACAGAGGAAGAGACCAGGGATTAAAAGAAGAGAAATCAATTGAACGGGAGTGATGGCTCCTACAGAGTGATGATGCTACTATGCTAGCACTCGAGATCTCTCAACGCCTAAAATAACAGAAATAATAGTTTTTAAAAGAGGGGGGCTTTTTTGCAATAAACCACATGATGCCACGGGAGCAGATCCCTGGAGAAGGCCACTTTTCCCCGTCAAGTTGGTGAGAAAATGTGGAGTGTTGACAGGTGTCTAACGTCATCTGATTCTCTAAAATACTCAGAGCGCTGGGAGAATAGAAACAGGGCAACTTGCCTCTGGAAGAGGCCTCTTAAAGTAAATTCACGTGAGAACCAAAAATGTCATCTCAAGTAGTGGAAAAAATTACAGTGGGATCTTTTTAGGCTTGAAAAGTGAAACTAAAAATTACGAAGACAACACTCGGTCTCATATTTTACAGACTTGTGTTCGCAGTGCAGTGCTGACCTGCTGCATCACTAGTGCTCGGCGCCAGACCCTGTCAGTAGATGTTTGTTGAGTATTTGAATGAATGAATGAATGAATGAATGAATGAATGAAGGATGACCAGCTCTCAGGAAAAACAAAGAATGAATCGAGTGTTACTTTCCCCCCAGAGCTTTCCATCATTCTTTCGCCGGGATGAGTCGCACAGGCAGGACCCGCGGGCCTCGCTGTCTGCTCCTGCTCTGCTCCCTGGGTCCTGGGTCCTGTCACCCACAGGAGTCCTGCCCCGCAGCTCCCCACTCCCTCGGCCCTATTCTGAGCCTTTCTACTCTTGAGCCTATAATAAAACCCCAGGGGACTTGTCTACCAGGCCAGGCTCTTTAGGGGGTTCAGAGGAGGAAAAAGATGCCTCTCTCCCTAAAGCCTGAGTTCCAAGACTATTGTTCTAACACGAGAGGCTGGGTTTGGGCCTCAGCGCTCATGGGCGACTTCCTTTCCTCCTCGGGGGCAGTGAACCCCAAGGTTCACTCGCTGCAGCCTTAGAAGTGGAAGGTGCGAAAGGACTGGGTGAGGGCGGGAGTGGGAACACATCAGCTAACAGCCATGGCCGCAGGCTCTTTGCAGTCCCACTAAGTCCCACTAAGTCCCACTATGGTTACTGGTTACTGTGTCCCCAGCTGTGCCAGCGGTGACATCAAGGACCTCGTGCCAACAGATGAAAAGCCACAGAGAAGATGGCAGCCCAGAAAGTCTAATGGGGGCATGGGAAGGTTCTTCTATTTACCTGGCTGAGAACAAAAGAGCTAGGGGAAAAGACAAGGAAAGATCATAATAATGAAGAAACAGTCGCGGCAAAGATCGCGGGAGCGCCGGCTGGCCCAAGAGGGCACGGAAGGACCTTCAGAATAACCGAGCTGTGTTCAAGGTTCCTCAGCTGCCTGACTGTGGACCTGTGACCCCTTCATAAGCATTTATGAAGTCGGGGGGTCTGAGAATCCAGAGGTGCTCCAAATTGCATCTGGGGAGAGAGTCCCTGGAGACAAGGGTGAATAACTGGGGAGGGGCACGCAAAATATCTGGTAGCACCTCGAGTCCTGTTTGTCTGGCGTAGAGCCAAGCAGAGTGGAGCTGTCAACCTCTTGCTTCCCTTCCAAAAGGAAATTAAGCCAACAGCACTCAGGAGAAGGGATTTTTGCAGATCCCTGAGTACCTGACTTGGCAAAAGGGAGACTCAGATTTTTCCACAGCTCGTGGTGGTGGAAGCTTCCGGCGATGTAGACATTTGACAAAGTCAGGTACCCACCGCTAAGGGAAAGCATCGTTGAGAATTCTCTAGATCATCCAGAAAAAAAGTAAAGTTATGTGGTTGTCAGGTCAAAGCCGATCACCTTCAGCCCACTCTTCAGCTTTCCCAGCTGGGAGAGACCCTGATCGGGTTAGTCACGGGAATGGATAAAGGGCTGAGTATCCAGCCTTCATAGTTCTCCCTCTTCCCCCCCTTCCCTTTCCTACCCACAAATGCAGGGGCCTTGTTTCTCAAGACCACGTTAGCCACTGTCGGAGCTCGCTTTAGGCCTGGATTTTCCAGATAATCACATCCAAGAGATCTCCCAAATAAAAGGGTAGTGGCAAGTAAAGAGCCGAAGCGAAGGGCACTGACATTCCCACGGAGGAGACCCTGAGCAATTAGAGGGAAAATTCAGGAGACGAGGCAGGAGGAGCGTGGAGCAGAGGGCCATCAGCGCCACTGCGCGAGTCCCATTTAATAAGGTCTAATGGACCCTCATTACACTTAGTCACATTACAAAGAGAAAGCTGTCCGCTAATGAGAACAGCTTTATTCCCCAAATTTCAGATCACGAATTCATTTCCCCCTCTTCCTTGCTGGTTTGGCACATTTTTTAAATGGCGCCGTTAAAACAATTATTAATCCTAAATTAAATATCCATGACAATTAAGCCCCCAAGAGCCAAGGAAAGTGGCTGCTGCTTCCTACCTCGTTTTCTCTACGACCAAGTTGGTATTTTCTCTCTCTAATGCTACTTGTGAGCCATATCAAAGCAGAAGAAATATGCCCGAGGTTAAAGAGAAGACCATAAATACAAATAAAATAGAGACAGCAAGCATATTTGTTAATGGGGCCACAGGCTGGCTTTGCTACTTTGTACTCCCCATTAAAGGGTTATATTTAAAAAATGAAAAGGCGGAACTTTCATTATTAACTGTGCACCTCATCTGTAAAATATGAGTAGTAGCTGCACCTCCTAAATTGTTGCCAGGTTTAAATGAGTCAACCTGTGTAAAGATCTTAGACAGTGAGGGCACTGGCAAGAGCATTTTGGTTATTATTTGGGCATTATGTTAAATAATATGTACTTTTAAAATACCTGTTTAACATTTTATTTGGAAATACTCCGAGAAACTAATTTTCCATTAGTAAACGTATATTTTCTTCTGTTTGAAAAAGAAGGAATTACACACATTTTGTTACGTGCAATTTTATGGACCCGAAAAACTGGGCAGCATTTTAAATGGTTTCACTATTTAGATAGCAAACCATTCCTTCCATTATACAGTTTTCTGTTTCAAAATGTGAGCGGCAGTAGCTGCTAGCCGCAGCTCTGGCCAGCTGACCGGCAGGCGGTGGCCCTGCCCCTGGGGTGTCCACCTCGCCCGAGTAAATGACAGAAACACACACCAGAGCGCAGCCCCTCCTGGCCACGGGTTTGTGCCCGAGGTCCTGCCTTTCTTGGCAGGAGTAGGGCCAGTTGCTTTTTTGGTTTTTTCAATCCTTACCTGAGGATATGTTTTTATTGATTTTAGAGAGAGAGGAAGGGAGAGAGAGAGAGAAACACCGATCAGTTGCTTCCCGTACCTGCCCAGACTGGGGACCAGACCTGCAATCTGGGTATGTGCCCTGACTGGGGATCAAACCCGCAACCCTTTGGGGTACAGGGTGATGCCAGGGCGAGCCAACTGCTTTTTATCAATTGTAACAAACCTCAACAGCAACAGATCAGAGTATTTCCAATTTAAGGACAGTCCCCACCCCCACCCCCAAGTCAGCCTAATTACCATTTTACCGTCCACACACTGCCACTTTGGAGAGCTGGGTCAACGGACAGCACATTTTGCTTACTGATTGCACTTCTAACCAGTTGCCCTAATGGCCCCCCTTTAATTTAGCTTCAGATGACCCCTCCCCCCCCCAACAAATCAACTCCTACCTCATTAGCACTCTTTTCAAATTCTCCACCTAATTAAGCCTCCTTATTTCTGCAGAACTGGCAAGTTGTTTCCACACAGGGTCAGTGCAACCTGTAGGAAAGCAAGGAGGGGAAGGTGGAAGCTCAGGGGGTCAGCCGGTAGCCAGGAATTTCTGGAGGCGGATTTCGCTCGAGCTGGAAGTTATTTGCATTTCAGTAAAATCTGTGTCATTCGCCTGCCATTCTCTCTAAGGTAAACTGGAGCACCTCCCTGAGGGCAGTCACCTCAATGGGCAATTTCTATGCTTGTCTCAATTCACCCTCACAGCCATCTTTGGAGGTAGGTGTCTGTGCAGCTCAGAGACACTCAGTAGCGTGGTTTCCCTAAAATAAGGGCTCTGTTCTCCTCATGTGACAAAAAGTCCAGAGAAGTAGCTGCCCAAGGCCTGTCCAGCAGCTGGAGGAACAATCAGGAACCCAGGATCCCGCCCCACCTTCCCTGAGCACGGGGCTTCCACCCTCATTGTCACCAGATGGCTGCCCCTCCTCCAAGAACAGCATGTGTGCCCCATGCAAGAAGAAGGGGAGGGCAGAGAGTGAAAGGCATGTGCCAGCCGAGTCTGTCCCTATTTGTGAAGAAGGCAATAGCTCTCGGGAAGCCACCCCAGCAGGCTGCCGATCACCTCTTATTCGCAACAACTGGCCATGTGGTTACCACTGGGCCCTAGTTCAGGCTAGAAGAGTCACAAAATCCAAACAGAAATCTCCAGCGGTTATCAGCACATAAAGGTGGACCCACGGCCAGAAGTACCCTCCAGCTCTGCCTGGACTCCCCCCACTGCCTGCCTCAGTCCCTGAGTGTCTCAGCTGCCACCGTGAGGCCCTCTCAGCCAGGTGAGGCCCTCTGCTGGGCCTGACCTTCCTCTTACCACGGCCTCCCCCAGATGAGCTTCTTCTCCTCCCCCAGCCCACCCCTGGGTGCCTAGGACGGGACTCAGAGCCAGAGGGCTCCCACCAGGTCCAGTGCCGTCCACAGTCAGAACCAGCCACACTGTACGGCTATAGTGGATTTCTAGGGGGATTGTACCATTTATCACCTGAACTGGGGACCCCAGGAAGAGAAGGGGGGGCTGGTAATATTTACATAGAACAATGAGCATAAATGATGACGTGTGTTCAACCCCAGACATTAAAATACAAACTAAGAGAGAAAAAGATACGTCTTAGAGTCAGAGAAACTGGCTGGGTCCCATCCTTTTCCCTCCTGCCCAGAGGGCAGCGTGGGGCGGCCCAGTGCTGTGGGACAGAAAGGAGAGGCCTGGGACAAGAGTTATGACCCAGTAGCGGGGTAACCGAGGGCCAGCGCCTCCCCTATAGCCGTTTCTGTATCCCAGCAGAACAGCGCATGGTCGGCACTCAATAAATCTTTATTGAATGGCATTGGGCCCGCGCTTCCCTTTCGCATCTCCGCTGCGAGCCTACCAACTGGAGAGCACTTTGCAACCTGTTTCTGAGCCAATACGCACCCCACCATCTCCTTCAGAAGCCTCTGGGACGCGGATTGGTTTTGAGAAGCATTAGGGAGTCCTGGGAAAGGGTGTGAAGATGAGAGTCGGTGATCAGTGTCTTTTTGCTGACTGGTGCGCAGCTCGGGTGTGAACTTGTAGCAAGTGAGCAGGTCCCATCAGACGCCTATGGCAACGAAGTGGCTGGTGCCCCGGGCCAGACTCGCTTGCAGCTTCTTTCCGAAGGAACAGGGTTCAAGAGGAGCTTCCCCTCCCAAGCAGCGCTGGCAGGGCTCACTAATTAAAGTTAAAAGCAAATGTCTGAGGCTCACTTCTTGGCTTTCTGGCTCCCTCCTTTTGGTCTCCCAGTTATTTCTGAACCATGTGCCTCTCCGCTGGAAAACACTGCGGATCACACATTTGACACTAACGTAGACACTGATGATTTTAAGTTTCTTCAGCCAAATCTGAGAATTTGTCTGTGATACAAATAAATATGTGCTTTGGGCTGTGGTTTTTTTTCCAGGGAAGCGATTCCCAATAGCTTCACACACTCACTTGCTTTCTCCTTTTTTGTCGAAAGCACAAAGGTTTTCGCAAATTCATCGTGTGTGTATTGGGGGAGCGGTGACACGGGAACTTATTGAACCCCAGGATGATAAAATCCTGTGGGACTATGAATGTCTCTGTCACTTTTCTCGCAGGTAAATGGAATGGAAACTTTCAGTTCTTGGTTTCACAGCACCCATTTCAAAAGGAGCCTCTTTACGGCTTTGTAATTGATTTTAAGATTGTTCTTTTTAAAAAAATGAAATAATACTGCAAGTCTGGCAATAAAAAGCACTGGTTTCTTCCTTCCCCATTACCAACCTGCAGGTGCACTCCCCAGAGACAACCACTGAGTTCAGTTGTTTGTCCTGATACTCACCCTCCAATTTCTAAATAACACACTGGTGCTGCAGTTCCTTGAGTTACCAGTGTTGGAAGTGATCTATTGACTTCCTATTAGGTTAGATAGGAACTTAGCTCCCTACAGACCACCACCCTCCCTTCCATTCTCCTAATGTGCTATTTCAGGAACTAAATCAGTAGCCAATGTTTACATTGTTACAATTGTGCAAATATTGATCACTGCTGAAGCACCAGGCACTTTCAGCCTTTCATCTCCTTTATGAGTTTTTGTTTTTCCTGGAGTTAGTCATTGCCTCAATTTTTTTTTCATTGACTTCACTTCATCGTCTATGTTTCTATTTCTGTTTTTCTCCATATCTTCCAGTGGATCTGTAAAGTGCCTACAAATAACATTTTCTAAATGGCTAACACATATCAGATGCTTTATGATTTCCTAAAGATATTTATTCTGCACTGAATTAGGACTATACCCCAGCTTTCCCCTTATGATCCTCCTGGGTTGTTTCTCTGGTTTGCTGGACCTAAAGTTTTCTTCTTTTTTCTTTGTTTCTCCCTTGTTTTGCTTAAGCACATCTCCAGTAGTTTCCCAATACGACTTGCTTGAGACACATTTTTTTTTTTGAGATTGTACCTATCTAAAAAGTTTTGCTTTCAAATTGGATTGATAACTTGGAAATATAGATTCCTTGATTCAAAATTATTTCTCCTCATACTTTAAAACTTAAAAATTAAATAGCTTCCATGTTGCTCTGTGGAAGTTCAATGCCATTATGCAGCCCATTTTTTCCTGTGGGACCTATTTTTTCCCTCCCTGGATGTTTTCAGATTCTTTTCCTTCCTCTTGATGTGCCTTGGTGTGGTTTCTTTTGTTTGTTTGTTTGTTTGTTTTAATTTCCTGAACTGGATGATTATTGTGCCCTTTCAAGTTCTGGACATTTTTCTTGTAATGTCGGTTTAATAATTCCCTTTTTTATTTTCTGCCCAATTATCCATATTTTGGACCTTTTGTTTATTCTCTGGGAGGGTCCTTATACTTTATTATCTAGTTCTGCTATTTAATTTTTGGACATTTTCATTTCATTGCCTGAAATATATTTTCTTCTCTCCCTAAGGGGCTTAATTTAGTGAGCAAGTACATTCATGTAGTGGAGTCAGGGTCTAGGGATGTCTGTCTCTTCCTTGAGCATGGAGAGACTTGTAGAGTGTTTAAGGAACTCAAGCTGATGTGGTAGCTGGTTCTCTGAAAGCACAGCTCAGACAGGAGTGAGCTGAGGCTGCACAGTGACCCAGGGCCAGAAAGCGCCTGGAGGCCACAGCCACAATTTTCATCTCTGTTTGGTTTTAAGCAAAGGAGAGCTATGATCCGATTGTTTGTTTGTTTGTTTGTTTGTTTGTCTGTAAAACTAGCGTGGGCTTCTGATTGGCAGGGAGCATTAATGAGAAGTAGCTCTTAGAGTGGTCCGAGTGAGAAAGCCAGTGGGTGGGCAGACACGTACAAAGGAGATGGAGGGGGAGTGACACTTGGGTGGTAAGTGTTAACAGGCTTTGGCAATGGGTGGGATATGAGGGGTGATGGCTAGCGAGGCAGCCAGAATAAGTGTTGGCACCATCTGGGGAAATCTGTGGAAGAAGTTTTGTGGGGGAGGGTGGGGAAACACAAGTGTGGTCCTTGGTGTGTTGGGTGTGAAGCATCTTTGAGCCAGATGAGTGGAGGTGCTAAGGACAGAGGGGCAGCTAGATATAGGGGCCAGGTGTGGAGGTGAAGTGGGCCAGAGTATCTATTTGAATGTCAATGATGACTGTTGACACTGGCGCCCTGTGCAGCTGTCACATGCCTTAACAAGGACAAGGTGACAACGATTGAATCAACAGGCAGAGACCTCAACCAAAATCTCCTTTCCCCAAATGAAACCAGTAAGTGTGCTGACAGTGTGCAGGTGACTCTATGTGAAAGACATGTGGGAGTCCAGTGAAATATTCTTGCAACTTTTCAGTAGTTCAGAGATTTTTGTCCTAAATAAAAGGGCTAATTTTTAAAGGACTCCAAGGTGGAGTGAGCATGATGCTTTGAGGAAGTCGGCATACTGGGATACTTGGTGGGAAGGGGGCAAAGTGGTAGCAATGATTTTCAAGCTCTGCTCAGGTGTGGCCTCCCCTTCTCCACACAGCATGTCTCCAAGCAGATACTTGGATCCTGCCCAGATCACTTCAAATCACCTGCAAGGTTCTCAAACTCTGCATGTCTCAGAAGTATTGCTAATGGGCTCGTCTACTGGAGGGTACTTTGACATTTGACTTACGACTTTCTTTCAAAGCAAACGGAGAGAGAGGAATCTAAATGGTTTTCCAAACTTGGCCAAGTCCAGTGGGCCTCTCAAGGCAGGGCTGTTAACGTAGAGCTCCACAGCCTTGCACTTTGCAGCTGAAAGTCCCATTATGTTTCCCAAGCTTCCTTCCTAGGAGCTGCTCCGCCTACTACTACCATTAATATTATATGTCTTGGCAAAGGACCTCAGAGTAAGTGCTTGTGGAAATTGGCACACCACGTGGGTCTTCCCTTAGGCTTCCTCAAGGGAGCATCTTCCTGAGCCTGCTGAGCTGACACACTAGGAGGGGTTCACTCAGCTAGAGCTCCAAGACCCATCAGCCCACCTGGGGGGAAGCCATGCTCCCAGAGGCTGCAGCCATCCCTATGCGGGGAGGGATCTGGGGAGGGTGAAGTTGCCAGAGCCCAGAAGCAGAGGAAAAATTAAGAGATGATCAGAAGAGTAAGTAGGACCAACATATCTTCAAGGAGGAGATTGTAAGCAAATGGACACGAATCATATTCAAGGAGATAAAGAACTGGAGGACATGAATCCGCAGGTTAGAGGAGAACTTTATATCTCAAAGAGATTAAGTAGAAATAAGTTCACATCTTGTTATAGCAGTGTACCAAATACAACTAGACTATCTTAAAAGCTACAAGAGATAAGAGGAAGATTTCCCTCATTATGATGGTGTTGTTAGGGAAGTAGACTTCGTAGGAGCAGCTGTGGATGTCCAAAGACAATGGGATATCTTCACAATGCTGAAGGACAGTTAACTCTCAACCAGAGTTCTAACCTAGCTAAACTAGGTCTCAAGAGTTCCAGCAAAATCATAGATGCTGAGAGGACAACTAAAGCGTGTACTTCAGCAGGCAAATAAAAGTGAGTTTTCAATAGTGGAATAGAAGAACCATCAATTAGCAAAAATACTGGTTAAATCTTGGCAAATCTAGACAAGTGTTTCTAAGCTTGACCTATTTGTGATTCCTTGGGGTGATGGACTGTTCCACCCCACTCATGCTTCCAATAAGAATTTGAGTATGGTTTTCATTGGTTTGGTTTAATTTGTGGCCCATATATGTTAAGAGACCTAAATTTTTGCAAAACACATTAATTTTTTTCTTCCTCAGTTTTTGGGCAGAGTATCTCCCCACCAGCCCGTAAGCTCCATGAGACTAGAAACTGTGTCTCCCTCACTTATCTCTGCCTCCCCCACTCCAGGATCTGGAACTTGGTATATGCCCCACACATTTTTACTGAGTGAGTAAATGAACTTGATCAATATGTAAGATCTTGAGTTTGGTTTTTAAATCGCCTCTTGTCTCCTGACCTTGCTGTTCTGCCCCTGAATGGACACCCTCTTCACCTCACTTGGGCTCTGATACCTCCTGCCGGGCTGCCCTGCGGGGGACCACCTTCCTCCCTCTGCAAGCTTCTATTTCCACTGGTGCCTGCCCCCTCTGTGGCTCTCCATCACCTCCGCCAGCTCTGCTGCCAGCTCCCGCGTGGGTGCCACCCCCCAGGCCGGGATGCCAACTTGTTCTGCCCCAGCTGATGACTTTAGGATGAGCTGTTCAAGAAAGAAAGAGAGAAATTGGAAGAGAAAGGAAGGAAAGAAAAGGGGGAAGTAAAAGGAGACAAAGAAGAAGACAAGCTTTTTTTCCCATCAGTCCTGTCTCCTTCACAAAAACTATTTTGCCCTGAATTGTAATCTATTATTTTCACACAGTTCCCTCTGTCTGGAAATGACCCCTGCCTTTGCCTTTTGAAATTCTTGTCATTCTTCGACACAGAGGACAAGTGTCTCTCTGGAGCCTTCTCTGATCTCTCTTTCTCTCTCTCTCACACACACACACCTGCACACATACACATGCACACACAGAACACGAGTTCACTGGTTTTCCTGGGTTGCTATAGCATTGTGTATGCGCTTCTGTCATAACACTGAAGATGTCACATGATGATTGATGGCCAGCCGGCCCCACTGGACTGTGATTCTGTAAAGGCAGAGGTCTTCCTTCGCTGGCACGTAGCGAGCGCTGAACAAACTGTCCCGTTGCTTCGGCATGGACGAGCCATTGTGGTGTCAGAGAGCTGGTGGAGTTTTTTGCACTCTTGGGTATTAGGTATTTTTTCTTTTAACTTAAACTTATCTGGATGGCTTACAGGTAACAACTGTGTTCAGTCTGGATTCAGATATGTTCTCTGGGACAGTAGAGGGCTCATTTAACCCAACCTTATGGTGACTACCAACAGCGGCCAGAAATTCACCCAGGCAGCATTTTCACGTGCACTCCGGCACTTGGCTGCAAATTAATTACAATGGCTCATCAGTAAAAATCTGTGCATTTTCAGCCCTTGTTAGATTATAAATAAGTTAACATGACAAGATTTTCAATTCAGAAAACAATGCCAAAATATCAAGAATTGCATAAAGAAATTCAAGTGCAATTATAGAGGAAGGGTCCAGTACAGCCTACAGGAATCTTTCTAATCCTGACTTCCCATGGAAGAAAGATCCCCAGTGCTCAATGCTGGAGCTAATTTAAACCTCTGTCCTGTCATTTTCAATTCAGAGACTCCGGTTGCCCTGGCATTCAACGCCTAGCAGGCTCAAGGAGAGTGGCCTCGTCCATCCTTTGCATTTAGTTTCACAGTTAAATACACACACCCTCTGTAATTTCCTTCTTTCTCCCTCCTTTCTCTCCCAGTCCCTCTCCCCTTCTCCACAGCGCTGGGTTGGGTGGATCTGGCTCTGCTCCAAGTTTCCCTGAACATCTGGAACAGTTTTTCTATTGTTCTTGATCTGAGTTTGAAAACCACAAATAACTTTGCTAAGCACCATTTCCCCTTCATTTTTTAACCTACCTACATTTCAGATGTATTTATTTCTCATGCTTCTGACTCATGTATACCTTACTCATCAAAGTGCATTTTTTTTCTTTTATCCCCCCAGCTTTTTATGAGCCATTTGCTACCCAAGACGCTTGGCTATCTTTGCAGCCTCTGTCAGCGTCTTTCAACCTTTGTTTCTGCCAGGAAGGCAGGTCGTTGACAGAATAAAGGAATTGGCATCAGGAAGCCACAGCACTCACACCCCTCCCCACAGCACCACCCAGGAAAAGCGGGGGATCCGTTAGAGTCAAGCAGGGGACTGTCAGTGCTCTGTGGTAACCTACGCAGAGGAACCAGAGTGATTAAGAAAAGCATTTGTTTACACGTAATGAAAGTATACCTCGCAAATCTATTTCACAGCATGATTCTTCTAAACTTTCTTTTTGTGATAAATATACATAACATAAAAAGTACCATTTTAACCATTTTCAAGTGTATAATTCAGTGGCATTAAGTATCTTCACATCGCCACACAACCATCGCCGCCATCCATTTCCAGAAATTTTTCATAATCCCAAACTGAAGTTCTGTACCAATCACACACTAACTCCCCATTGCCTTCTCCCCCAGCCCCTGGGAACCACTGTTCTGGTTTCTTTCTCTGGGAATTTGACTATTCCTGGCACTTCAAGATAACTGAATCATGTATTTGTCCTTTTGTGTCTGGCTGATTTTACTTAGCATAATACTTTCAAGTTTCAACCATGTTTTAGAACATAATTCCTTTTCAGGGCTGAATGATATTCCATTGTGTGTATATACCATTTTGTTTGTCCATTCGTCAGTGGACATTTACATTGTTTCCACCTCCTGACTATTGTGAGCAATGCTGCTGTGAACATCAGTGCCCAAATAAATGTTCAGGCCCCTGATTTCAAGTATTTGCGGTGTATATCTAGGCTGAGTCATGTGATAATTCTATTTTTAATTTTTTGAAGAACCGCCATACTGTTTTCCATGGCAGCTGTACCATTTCACATTCCTACTAGCTAGCCTAAATGATGGTGTTGTTTTTTTTAACTGCCTAGATTATTAATGCCAGTATAACCCACCCAACAGGAATATAAGGAACAATCTATTCGGTCCAGAGAAGGGAACTGAGCCACGGGGGCTGCATATCTCCTCTGTCTGCAGGACATCGTCATGAAAGAAATAGCCCTATAAGTGAAAATAGGATTTGAGGTTTCAGAAAGCTTTAGAGAAACTAAGAAAGCCATTAAATTTTCAGCAAGTATGAATTTATGGCACCCAGAACCTTCTTTCTAATATACTCTCTTATCAGTCATTCACAGCCAAGCACAGGTGTTCTGGCTAGATTGTACTGTATTTTTGAAAAATATTTATATATCTCTTAATCATATCCCAGGAAAGTCCCCTGTTTGTACACTCTGCTCCCCACCAGCTAAGCCACCTGGTGAATTTTTGTTTCCAGTGAGGAAGCATCTCATTCCTCAAATAGCTAGTAGCCTTGGCCTCTTCCAGGCTGTCCTCTAGGTTTCCCCTTTGCTCCTCACCTGTGGAAGGGACAGTGCTAATGCCCAGTCCTCCAGGAGCCCCCAGGCTGTCCCACATGGTCATTGTCACTGAGGAGGGACCAGCTGACATGTGGGAGGAGCTTAATGAACTATCTGGTAAAGCTTCACTGGTTTGCTGAGCAAAGGTTGGGCTCTACAAGTCAGCTCTGCACAGGCCCTGTGGTTCTCTCTGTCATCATCACCAATATCCCATCGTATTTCACCTCCAGCCATCTCCTCTGGCCAAGGAGCAGATTTCTGTCCGATCAGGGACACAGAGAGTGTAGGAAGTGTCCTATGGCAGAGAGATCCTCTGGGAGGGACCCCAAGCAGTGTGTCAGGGACAAGGGCCAGTCCCCATCCATGGCATCAGAGTGTCCCGGGTCCACACACTGCTTGGCTGCACTGGTGACCCTCACAGGACCTGCCAAAATATGACTGACTCCCCTCCGGAATGCGGAGTTCTAGTTTCGATTAGTTTTTCTCATGAGGGGCGAGGGGGGAGGCTGTGTAACCGCAGACACATGAGCTTCGCAGACTGTAAACTGGGCCAGGGTGGCCCGTTTCAAAGGCACTGAGGGGGGAGCCAAGAAAACAAAGAGGCAATTTCCTACGGCCACATCACAGAAATGTTGGGCAGGTTGTAGCTAAATGATCGCAGAGAACTTGGAAAACTCCAGGGCACAGGCAAGCCACAGCCAGGAATAATTACACCCCCCCGGCTCAGGGTGCGGAGGGTTTCCCACGGTCTCCAAACGAGAGCTCCCAGCTCAGCGTGTGGTCCCCAAGCAGGGCCAGAAAGTCAGGGTGGGGGTGACTGGAAACTAGATAGGACCCTGGGAGAAAGGGGACAGTAGGTCAGGAGATGAAGGTGCTGGGAACCGGGTAACAGGCAGAGACACCTGGCAGACCCAGTCAGAGCCACGCATTGAAAAGATATCATTTTGGGGTCCACAGACATGGGTTCAAATTCCTGCTCTGCTGTCCTCTTTCAAGATCAGATTCTGAGACAAGGAGCTGGATGCAGGTAATTGGTTTGGGAGATGACCCCAAGAAACTCCAGTTGGGGTAATTGGGGGAGGTAAAAGAAGGCAAAAGATACAGTGAGTTGTTGGCAGTTAGCACTGCGGGAAATGAGGTACAGACTTGTTTCCAGCCAGCGGTGAAGGAACTGGGGGGGTGTCCTCCAATACTGTGCAATCACACCCATCACTGAGTTTCTCCATCCTGCCTCAGTCTCCCCAGCTCCTTGCCCAAATAAACTCCCTGCACCCAGATCCTCATCTCAGGGTCAGCTTTTGGAAGAACCCAAACAAAGGTATCTTCGGATGCCTTCCCGATGCTCACCAAATAGTTAGCATCTAAATCCGAATTCACACTCGGACCTCTGGACTTCTCAGCCAAGTGTTCATCCCACAGTGCCAGAGCAAGAGCCACGAGGCCTTTTTCACGCCATCACTCCATCAACAAATGGCAATCCTGAAGCTGTTGACCCGATTTCTGAATCAAATCCTGGGCCCGCAAAGAGTGAATGGCATAGATTAAAATACCATAAAGACTCAGTCCGTGTATTAAAGGAAATAACCAGGGCTGGTTTTGCTAATGAATGGAGCCTGTGCCCGCTCCTGCCCCAGCTGCTCTTGGAGCGGCTGTTTGATTTGGTTTGGTTTTGTATCTTTATTAGGATGCTGTGCACAGGGGTGGGAGCTGCTGCACTGGGCGGGCAAGAGCTCCCCCCTCCCCACTCTGAGATTGTCCACTCTGAGACCAGGACAGAGAGAGACGCCTCAAGGTCATCAGTTGACCCTGCGGCACAGCCAGCCCCCCACAGCCAAATGCCACCATCCATTTCTTGTCAAACACATGTGTAGGTAAATTGAGGCAGATGACTGAGAACTTGCCAGGGATCTGGGGTGGGGTCCTGTCATAGGAAAGGGGCCGAAGGGGGTGACAGCTGGGCTGGGACAGACGGAGAGCTTAATAAAGCGTGGCCCCGAGATCCTACCCCTCCCCGTCCCCAGCTGGCATGTCCTTTCTCCTGCATCTCCAGCTCTGAATTGTTGCGTACACACCTGCCCTGATCAGACTTGGTGTCTCCATCATTAGTAATAATAATAATAATTATTATAATAATTTTATTACAAGCATAAGAATATTGACAGCATCAGCTGCTTCTGTTTTCTTTGGCTGAGTGTTTATATGACAAGGGCTTTACTTTTACTGTTCCCTTTAAGCCTGACAACAATCCCCATTATACAGATGAGAAAATTGAGATTTATCAAGGTTAAGTGACTTGGCCAAGGCCACATAGCTAATAGTTTCAGCCTCTCTGCACCCAAGGCCATGTTTCTAACCCCAGGCCACGTGGCCTCCTGGTCAGTGTTGTCCGGCCAACATCTCCTCGACCATGAGACTGGGCTGTACAGGTTCTGATGCTGTGGCAGACGCGGCTGGAGGTGCAGTACTGAGGTGGGCGAGGTGGGTACCAGGGTCCTCTCACCCTTTGTGCCTCCCCACAAAGCCTGCTGGCTGCTCCCCAAGTACCTTGGGCAAAACCATGGGGGGCCCTGGCCGGGTCACAGAGCCTTCGAAGGCCCTAGACCAGTCACGCAGGCAGCGGCCGGCTGCTCACAGGCCAGGCGGGCTTCGCGCCTGGGCACCTGCACCTGTGCCAGCTGCGGGCGCACTCAGAGCGCCCCGCTCCCCCGCAGCTTCCTTCCAAACACGGTGCAGAAGCCAGCCTCCTGGGGGAGGAAGGGTTGTGCGAGCAGGAAGAGAGAACCGAAGCGGGGGCGGAAGTCTCCTTGAATGATCTGGGATTCATTTCTTCGAGACAGCAGACTCCTTAAATTTTTATACGTGGCGACGCGGTGATTAAGTGCTGCTGGTGCCAGCGGCTTACGGGAAGGAGCAGAGAGCGCCCGGGAGCTGGAAGGGAGGCCCACCCCCTGCGCTGGGGGCCCACTTCCCCGCCTGAAGTCCAAGGACACCGGGTGCTCCTTTGGGCCCTCTCCCGCCCTCCTAGTCACCAGCCCCGCGCCTCTGGCCCCTTACTCGCTGTTTAAGGTGTGCGCGTGGCGGGGCCGGGGTGGCAAGCGCGCTGCACTGCGTCTTGGCTGTTTTTTCCGCAAGTGGAAAGGTTGGGGACTGCTCTGGAATGCCAAGGCCAGAGCAGGCCTGGAGCCAGGGTTTGCCCAATGCTATTACAGGGCCAGCGGACAGAGGACTGTCTGCCCGCAGCCTCCAGGAGACGGCACAGTAGCTGCAGAGCCCGTGACTGATGAGGCTGATGGGCAGGCAGCCGAGCAGGAGACGGGGCTTTGCTGCAAAAACAAGGGGCTGAACTACCCAGGCTCCAACCCAGAACATGCAAAGGGAAGCTTTGTTTCTTTGTAACAAAACTAAGCTTAGCTCTCAACCGGGATGATGTTCCTTTGAGCTTTTATGCGCCAGATACAGGAGGCCAAGCCCCAAGGCGCAGCTACCTTTCAAGTCCCTGCTTGGGGCACGTTTGCCAACATCCCATGGGTCCAAGGGTCATGTGGCCAAGCCCATATTCCAAGGATGGAGAAATAAGTGCCACCTCTTTCTTGTTGGGGGGGTAACAAAGTCGCATGGCAGAGGGGCCCTGGAAAGGACGGCTAGGATTATTTTAGCCATCTTTGCAAACAGTCTTCCGCATACCAGCTCTTGTCTCCAAGATTTCAAAGTCCTCCCAGATTATTTCTGTCTCACTCCAGTTCCTCGCCCACGGTGGTCCGGATTTGCACTTTGAAAGATCGCTCTAAGTGAGATGAATGGTGGCAAGGGGTGGAAGTGAGGAACTGGGAGTGCTGCTGTGAGGCACCTGTTCCGCCTGCGAGGGGTATGCTGTTACTCGGAAGTGGACTCGAATTAGCTGTGAATGCATATTGTTAAACTCTAAAGAAACTTTTAGTGGTTGCCCTAAAGAAATGTAATCGATGTGCTAAGAGAGAAGACGGGATGGAATCCTATAAAATGTTCAAAGTCAGAGAAGGCAGAAAAGAGGGGATGATTTTTGTTTTTAAGCTACAAAAATTAAGAACACCAAGTAGAAAATAGTTAAAAATTGGGTTAGTCATTAATCCAGCTAAGTTCATATTCACATTAAATGTAAGTTGTCCACATAGATTAAAACTAGAGTTTTATCTGTGGCCAGAGTGGATAAAAAAATGAGGCCTATAAGAAGCCACTTTGAACGTTTTGGAAGATCATCTCAGAGCCATCGCTTCTGTTCTCAGCAACCTCTGGTGGCTGCCAGGAGCCCACAGGACAGAGTCCAAGCTCCCTAGAGCGGCATTTAGTGGGTCTCGCAATCGCCTCCACCTGCCTGCTCAGACCACTTACCCGACACCCCAGTAATCTAACTGCCATGTGCCTGTCCCCCCATGCCCTCCCACCTTCTCTTCCCTCCAGCTGGGAATCCCTGCCCTTTCTTTGTTCACTTGATAAATATCCATGGACTCGTCGTATAAGAATTTTACCAACATAAATCGCCTTGCTGAAAGGGAAAGTGTTAGACACTCAGTGATCTACGCCGAGAGGGAGTCTAGCATCAAAAGTGTACCTCCCACTGTCTGTAAGTCTTCGCCTCTGACGCCCTCCTCGCAGTAAGGCACCGTCCCTGTGCCCTGCTGGGCCCAGGAGACCCGCACACTCGAGGCCTCCCCCTGACGTGACACTTTCCTGGATGCCCCAGGCTGAGTTAGTTGTTCTTTGTGTTCTTGTAGCAATTTGTGTCTCAATCTGTTCTAGCACTGCCTCATCCTGCGATGATGTTTCAGGTGGACTGAGAGATCCTGGGAGGAGGAAGACGACATCTCACTCAGCTTTGTACTTTCCTGACCCTCTTCATGCCCAGTACAGTCGCTGGAACCTAAGAGGGGATCATAGGGGGATGGGTGGGTGGATGGGTAGGGGGATGGGTGGGTGGATGGATGGGGGATGGGTGGGTGGATGGATAGGGGGATGGGTGGGTGGATGGATGGGGGATGGGTGGGTGGAATGGATAGGGGGATGGGTGGGTGGATGGATAGGGGGATGGGTGGGTGGATGGATGGGGGATGGGTGGGTGGATGGATAGGGGGATGGGTGGGTGGATGGATAGGGGGTGGGTGGGTGGATGGATAGGGGGTGGGTGGGTGGATGGATGGGGGATGGGTGGGTGGACGGATAGGGGGATGGGTGGGTGGACGGATGGGGGATGGGTGGGTGGACGGATGGGGGATGGGTGGGTGGACGGATAGGGGGTGGGTGGGTGGACGGATAGGGGGTGGGTGGGTGGACGGATAGGGGGTGGGTGGGTGGATGGATACATGTGATCGTATTTGGGTTCCCCAGAGCAGACTCAGTGTGAGGACTTGGCTCCAGGTAGTTTCTCTAGAGGTGATCTCAGGTAGAAAAGTCAACGAAGGGGGCATAGATGAGCAGTTGCCCTGGGGGCAGCTGGGGGCTTCATCCCACCCACTGGGAACTCCCTGGGGAGGAACCTACAGAGCATGGCTCAGAAGCTCTCACAGGGAATAAAGAGCTGGGCCTTAGGAACGCCTCCCTACCCATTGATTGCTGGTAACTGCCTTTCTCTCTGCACTTCCTGCTTCTCCTGCTCACAGCTGAGCAACTTCTGGGGTGCAGGGGAAGGACCTCAGGCTGGGCATCAGCCGCTTCTGCTACAAATGTAAACCATACCAGAGACGGAGCCATCGGTTATATTGGGCTTTAGGGTGAGAAGGTTTTCCCAAGCCCATCCCATCCCATCCCATCCCATCCCATCCCATCCCATCCCATCCCATCCCATCCCATCCCATCCCATCCCATCCCATCCCATCCCATCCCATCCCATCCCATCCCATCCCATCCCATCCCATCCCATCCCATCCCATCCCATCCCATCCCATCCCATCCCATCCCATCCCATCCCATCCCATCCCATCCCATCCCATCCCATCCCATCCCATCCCATCCCATCCCATCCCATCCCATCCCATCCCATCCCATCCCATCCCATCCCATCCCATCCCATCCCATCCCATCCCATCCCATCCCATCCCATCCCATCCCATCCCATCCCAGACACATTGCTTTCACTGTAGATGGTCAGCAATTACCTATCTGCTGTCTGAAGTGCTGCACTCTGCCCAGGGCAGGGTTAGAGGGGGCAGCTGTCCAGTCCTACTCCCCCTCCCCTGAGGGACCCGTGTGTCTGTCACTCTGACCCAGAGGGTATCGGCCACTGATCTTTTCCCAGTGTAGCTCCGCGCTCCTGTATTACGCCAGGATTCTGCTCTACTGAGCACATTGAAAGTATGATCGCTATGGCCTCAAGGTCCTTCCCACCCCCATAAAAATCCCAAGAGCAAGTTGGAGTGTCCATCAGGGAACCACACAGATGGCAAAGGGGCCGACACATGGGCGTCCAGGAAGGAAGTGCCATTTGTTGCGACAGAGCTGTACGGCTCTGCTGATTTTCCTCCTAGATTTAGTGGCGCTTCCAGCTGCAAGGAAGACATCTAAGGGGGAGACAAGAGCAATTTGGGGTGGGGGCGGGCAGACGGAAGGAGCTGTCTCAGAGCTGATAATAGAATTGCTGGGTTGAGGCAGTTTCTATTGTCCTGTTTTTCTCTTGCATTTCAGGACACAGAGAAGGAGATTGGAAGTGTTCCTTGAAAAGTAATTCTTTTTAGCCCAGGAAGAAATCCAGCTCCTTGACTTTGTCTTCTGCTTGTTCTAAGTGGAAGCATCTCCTCCCTGGAGGCCCCTAGGCAGGGAAGCTCTGCCCGTGGGGGGTTCACAAGCACCGATCCCAGAGAGCAGGCTCAGTGTGCTAAACTAAAAGCACTTCCCAGGCCACCGGAACATAATGTGAAGGTAAAAGACGGGAGTTCAGCTGACACCTGAACTGGGTAGGGCTTCAGAAGACAGTAGGCATCCTGAGCTACAAGGCACTCGGAAGAAGGAAGGGCCTTAGGTGGGGTTCATGGTCGGGATGCTCTCTGGGAAGCAGGACGGAGCAGGGGAAGGAGCTAAGCAAGGACTGGTTGTCAGCTGGAGACTATCTCAGACTGTCCCCATGGGGAGCTCAGAGTGTAACTTGCACCCAAGTTGTCCCCCTTGAAGCAAAGGGGCTTTGTAATCCCACATCAGTCAGTCATTGGTCAGGTGTGGGAGGGTCAAGGTGACTTGTAATCTCAGGGGAGGTGGAAGTTGAGGGGGGTGGCTCGTTCCTTAGGCTGAGGCCAGCGCTGGGCAGGGGACAGCTGCTTGCCCTTCCCAGCCCACACTCCCCGCAGCCAGGGAACAGGGGCACTTGCGCTGTAAAGAGATCTGAGCGGGGCGCCCACAGTGTCCACCGCTGAAGGAAATACCCAGCTTCACACTGTCCTCAACTACATGAGTGGCTGACACCCAAGTACAACGTGGGCTCCTGCGTGGCCTCGTCCCAGTCCCTGTGGGTACACTCAAGCCCTTCTATAGCCTTCCCATTCACTCCATCCTGATATTTTAATTATTCAAATCAATAACTAGACTCCTGGGCTCCACCGCGCTTTCCATGTTGAAATGTGTGTTACTGAGATGCGTGTGACTGGGTCTGAGACTTAACCCCGCTGAGAGCCAACCCCAGGGAAAAACAGTGTTAATTTGCCAAATCCAAATGGAACCAAATCCAACATTTTTTAACTGGAACCTGAATCAGAAATGTAAACCAGAAGCAAATGTGTATACTTTCCGAAATGACTGAAACAAAGAAAAGCCTACATGTCAAAATAGTCTCAAACCTGAAAGTGATTTTTGGTGCCGTTTCATCGGTTTGCGTCCCTGTTGGACATCTGTCCCCCATAAGCAGCTGACTCAGTTCTGTCATGATGCTCTCCTCTCAGTTCTATTCATTCACCATTTGCTCAAAATTGCCCCCTTCACCTTTTCAATCTGCCCCTTGAAGGGGGAGGAGGAGGGGAGGGGAGGGGAAGAGGGGAGGGGAGAGAGGTTCTAGAATCTGCTGAATATATAGACAGGAAAGGAGTTGACGAGCAGGCATGGCTCTTGTGTAGCTCAACCTCCCCTGCTGTTTTCCGGCTAATGCATTAAGGAACAAATTCACTCCTCAGCTTCATGACTCCCCTTCCTGCCTCCCGTCACCGTTTGTTCCCGTAAGTGGATCATGCTGAAGTCATTCTGGCATCACCGCAAACATGTTCAGTTCTAGACATCGGCCTAGAGGGTCCCCCTGGAATAGGGCACGGTCATCCTCTGCAGCTTTTGCAGAGCACAGCCTCGGCCTGCTGGTCATTTCCAGGCAGGTGGCAGGGCCCCGAGACTGGCTTCACTTCCTGAGGACTGCCCAGCCGCAGGGAGACTGCAACGGGCAATCATGAGCGCCTCCCTGGGCTACGAAGGGACACGGGGCCCGCTGCTCATTTTGGGGTCTGGCAGGATCCCGCCGATTATTTTATAATGCTGTTTGAAGATGAGCTTCCCCCTCTTTTCTTTGAAAGATTTGCTTACATACATTTTCTCACTTTTCTTTCCGTCTTCCCACCCTTCCCACGTACACACTCAGAAATAGCTCGCTCCTCCGAGGGGCAGGCCGGGGCTCAGAGTTCTCGGGTGGGGCTGCGGAGCCTGCGGTCTCCTCCGGGAGCCGGCAGGCAGCGGGGTGGGGAGAGGGGCTCTGGCCTGGAACCAAGGACGGAATTAGGGGCGTGCTTAGCATTCATCCACTCCTGAGAGGGCCCTGCTAATGAGATAATCCACCACCCAGGCCTGTTGCTGTATTTGTTTCCCAAAGAGAGAAAGAGAGACAGAGACAGAGACAGAGCCAGGGAGAGAGAATGGGGCCCAGAGATTCAAAGTCCCAAGAATGGGCTCAGAGGGTCCTTGGGATGGTTGGTGAAAACTGTGAGCAAGGCGTGAGCCCCTTGCCCCAGCAGGAGTCCAGGCCTCACAGCCTACATGGCAACCTGGCGGGCATCTGCGGTGCTCACCTGCTCCCTGCAGCTGCGTATCCGAGGACCAAACTCAGGGCCGGCCTCACGGGCCTGCGACAGTGGCGGGACCCCAGGCACAAAAGGGCCCTGCGCTTGGTTTAACTGTTCTGCTGTCTCCACCCTGAAGTTCTTGGTAAGTTTTGAATAGGAAGTTCCAGGCTTTCTTGCATCAGGCCCTGCCAGTGAGGTAGCCACAGTCTCCCTCGCTCACCCTTCGTATGCGTGCACTGCAACCCTCGGGCACTGCAGGCTCGCTGAGAGGTGACACCTGTGAGCAATGAAAGACTCGAAGCAGGATGGAGGAGGGAAAACATCCCTTGCCAGGCGCCCAGGTTTTGGCTGCCCCAAGGAGAGCTCCGTGTCGGGCAAACGTCAGGCGCTGGGGCCCTCGCCGGCCCAGGCAGAGCTGGGGCTGCCTGGCAAGCACGTGGCGGTCGTGTGGAAGCCGAGGGCGACCAAAGGCACTCACAGGGCGTCATCGCTCACCGTACTTCTCCCAGCTGACTGGCAAGTCCTTTCTTGAGGGAGGATCCAAGCACCACACCTCCATGGCTGCCACAAAAGGTACCCTTTGTGTTTAAAGCTTCTAGTGTCTTGAAACACTGGTGTGTGTGTGAAGGGGGGGTAAAGAGTGTCGCACTGCCCAGCTGCCATGAGAGTGGGATAGAGACAAAAAGAGAATGTGGGGGCCTGGCCGGTGTGGCCCAGCGGTTGAGCATCGACCTAGGATCTAGGAGATCACAGTTAATTCCCGGTCAGGGCACATGCCCAGGTTGTGGGCTCCATCCCCAGTGAGGGGGCCTGCAGGAGGCAGCTGATTGATGTTTCTCTTTCCCTCTCCTTTCCTCTCTCTAAAGTCAATAAAAATATTTTTTTAGGAGAGAGAGGGAAAAAAATGTGCTTTTCTCCTCCTGAGCGTGGAAGGGGAGAGAGCGGGCTCTTTCTGTGAGAACCACTGCTGGGGTACTTCGTATCGGAGCCCCAGCGTCATGTTTCCTGGAGTGGGCCCGTCTCATCACAGTGGTGGGGCCTGGCGCTGCGCAGGCTGCGTGCCCGCGGGGCTCAGCCCGGGGGGCTGCTGTCCTCTGCGTGTCCTCGCGTGTACTCCAGCCTGTATTTTCTGAGCACCCGCCGTGTCAGGCGTTGTGCAAGAAGCGGCAGGGATACAGAACCTGTAAGACCCAATGTCTATTCTTTGAAAAGGCGGGTCCAGCCTTGTGTGGAGCATTCAAGACTGGGCCACGACACCGGGCAGCTGATTTTAAAAACAGCGATGCCTGGATTAGTACCTCAAATGGAGAGGCCAAGGTCCAGAGGAAGTGGGACGTCAAGCCTTGGCATGGTGGCCTCAGAGCAGAGGTGACCTGTGGCCACTGCTCTGGACTGTGGGACTATTTTATCGCACTGTGGGGCTCACTGGTGTGGCATGCAGGGCTGCGGCGGGATGGGGCTCCCATCGGCAAACCCGAGTCTATTGCAGTTTTGATTCCCAACATCGGAACTTGTTCCTCTACAGTCTTTATTGTGCTGGCAAAAGGAGATTAATTCACAGGATGAAAAGAAACCATATTAAAGGGAGGGAGGGCAGAAATTTGTATTCTGTCAGGCAAATCGGCAGTGCCCTGCGGGAGGCAAAGAAAGGCGTGTTAAATGACTCCTGTCTGAGCCGTCAATTTAAACACCTTTTGTGCGTCCTATTCTTGGACCAAATAGATCTGCATTTCACGCGCAGTGTGGAGGCTAGCCCGCGGCTCCCCCTCCCCCACAGATAGCAGCTCAATAGCAAAGGCTTGTGAGTTTAACTAGAGTCGCTTTTATGGGAAGCCCTTTTCAGTGTATAAATATAAGGTCGCTATTAATGGGTGTGTTGTGTGTATGTGTGTGCACCTTAGTTGCAATTAAAAATAAAAAGACTGCAGTGGTTTGAATCATAATGATTTGCAACTAAAAATCCATTAGCCTTGTCTATGGATGATGCTAAAGATACCGAATGTCAGGATGTGGTGGACTGAAGGACGGCCTTAAAATAGTTGCTTTGAAAATAGCCCCTCCGGCTGGCTTCTCTCCACAGATCCATCTCCTTGACACACATTCCTGGGGACATGGAGCCAGTGATCCGGGTGCAGGGTGGATGCTATGGAGAAACAGACCTGAAGTCCTGGTTGTTCCACAGTGTAAAACCCCAGGGATCCCAGGCCGGGGGTCCCCACACCCCGGACACCTGCATCCCTTCTCCCCTCGCCCTGGTGAGAGCCTCTGGCCTCGCCGTCAGGTGCAGAGACGTATTATGGTCCTGCCGGAAGCCGATGCTGTGCGGCATCTGATGTGCAGACAGGGTCCAGGAACAGTTGACAGGCTTCTGGTGCTGGCCTGAGGGACCCCCTTTGAGGGGCTGTTGCAAATGGTTGGAGATTGTGGCCAGACTTCCACGCTGTGTTACTTTTCCTGGGGGCTCTGTCTTGCTGTGGGAACCCACTCTTCTATCTTCAGAGCGGCCCCAAGGGCCAGGGAATTCACCGCTTCCCCACCCCCCAGAAGCAACCCTCGGGTCAGGATTTGTTCTGTAAACACCTAGCACCCTCGATCTCAGGTGAGAGCAATCTGAAGGGTGTGTTTTACATTATCCCTAGAGTTGCTCAGAGGGATAAAGATCCAGGTCCCCACAGTGGGAACCTGCTGACTTCCTGTCCTCTCTCAATGCCCCTCCGCCCTTCTCACAGCACCCCCACTTCCAGTTTCCTGAGATCGCCTCCCAAAGAGACTCTGTACCGATTCCTCATTTTGGGGTCTAATTCTGGGGAAACCTGAACTAAGACAGCCGTGTGACTTCTAGGGTGGCTCGTCACAGTCCTTACGCACTCACTTTTCTAGAATACAGGTGCAGGCCATAGGGAGCCCGATACTTGAATTTCGGATCTGCTGTCGTATGTACCAGGACCTAATGGGGAACTGGCCTGAGGGTGAGGAGGGACACTGAGCGGAGGCAGGACAGTGCCTGCCTGTGAGCAGCAGTTCTAGGTCCTCCTGAAGTTACAGGGCTGTCCTGGGGTTTATTCTGCACCCAGGAGACTCATAAGTCAGACCAGGCCACCGGGAGGCTTTTGTATAAAGATTCCTTTCCCAGGGCTTGAGGAGCTTGAAGGCCTTTGCAGCGATGGTCCAGACGAAGGCTGGGCGTGGGAAGGGCTGGCCCGGTCCCCGCCGCAGGTCTCAGGCCTCCCATTCCTGGTCTGAATCTCAGTCCTCAACGATGTCTCTCTTCTGGCTGGACTGAATGAGAGTGAAATAGAAATCTTCTCGAAATTCCTGAAGATCAAGGGGCAAAGTTCTCTTTGGACCTAACTTGCCCTGAATTCTGACTCACCAAACTGTGGTGCCCATGTGCTCCACGGCAGCTAGAGTGGTTTGTTCCAGAGACAGACGCCGACATGCCCAATTTCTCTGCTCAAAGGGGGTACTGGTTACTGCGTTTTGGGTAGCAGGCCACCTAAACTCCAGTGCTCGCAAACGGGGCAGGCCTCGGCAGGCTCAGCTCCGAGCCTCTGTAATCCACACACGTCCCATCTCTCCTTCTAAGATTCCTTTATTCCAAACAGGAGAACCTTAGTGTGTTGGTTTTCCTTTGCTATATAACAAATCACCACAAACTTAGTGGCTAAGTGAAGTCAGAAAGAAGGGTAAGATGCCCAAAGGGAAAAGCCTACCCCTCGCAGGTTCCAGGAGATTGTGGGAGGGAGACAAGGCTAAGAGGAAAGCAGGAGCGAGACCGGCAGGCACCCATCTCACACCGACACGCGCGCACACCCACCCGGCATGGACACTCTGTAAGGGAAGGTAGCACAAGGACAGGGCCTCTATACTCTCCACTCTCCAGCTCCCTGCGTACCGTTAGGCTTGTAAATCGGCGGTTCCAAAGTCCGAGCATGCATTTAATCAGACCCATGAATATGCTACTGAGGGTGGGGTTTCCGAATCTGTGTCTCTTAGTGGCCACCTGGCCGGCTCTGGCTCAGCCTGTTCCAGTTTGAAAGCAGTAGGCTGGGTGGCCTGTGGACCCCCACCCAGCTCACCCCAGGTGTCCAGGATTCTGAGTTCAGTGTGTGTCCCGAAAGGTGCCCCCACTGGCCCACCAGTGTGGGTTCCACTCAAGGCTCTTCGCTTGCTTAGGAAAACGCTTTCAGCCTGGAGGAAATGGATTCTGAACATTTGCAAAGAATGCTGACATCCTCCCACCCGTCCTGACTCTTCCTTTCAATGGCACGTCCTTGGGGCTGAGGGGCCCAGACAGCCATTGTGCAGGCTACGTGGGCTCCCACCCGCACAGCCGCAGAACCCGGTGCCCAAGCCTGAGTTTTCACATCAAGCAAATTAGGGGTAATTTTTTGCTCTCTAAAAATTATTTTTTTGTTGTATGAAAGGATTCATTGAAGGTTTTCTTTTAATATCCAAGTTCTTTAGTGTATTTCAAACATAATTCAGTTTCTAACAATTAGGTTGACGTGGTGTGTTTTTTAAGGAATACACTGATTGTATAAAACCAGGTATGCCAGAAAGTTCCTTGTTATTGGTTTCCATGTCTCTGAAATTCAAGGATGGAATTCTATAAATTCATAAAAGATACTGGAGGACCTACTTACAGTATCTGGAAATGTAATCTACCGAGCTGTCCAGCTGAAAGAAAGCTAAGAAAAATCACAAGCTACCCCGACACCCTACAATCTACAATCTACATGGCGAATATTCACTCTCCCTTCTTACTACAGAAAATGCATCAGGTTTTACAATAAAGATATTCCTTACACAAGCCCACGCCCACGCCCACGCCCACAGTGGGTCAGGGGCACATCCCGGGATGCCTGGGTTTCAGTGCTGCTCACGCCGCATTATCATTATTATTTATATCTTTATTGATTTCAGAGAGAGGAAGGGAGAGAGAGAGACAGGAACACCGATGATGAGAGTCATTGATCAGCTGCCTCCTGCACGCCCTCGACTGGGGATCGAGCCCGCAACCCGGGCACGTGCCCTGACCGGGAATCGAACCGAGGTCTCCTGGATCCTAGGTCAATGCTCAGCCGCTGAGCCGCGCCCGGCCGGGCCACACTGCATTATGGTCTCAGGATCAGAAAGCAGTGGGTCAAATAACATGGCTTCTGCCTTTTTGACAAGCTGGGCATGAACATTAAAAAAATTTTTCAATAATTGAATTTTATCTTTATGATGATGCAGTTATAATAACAGTGAAAGCTAAAAAGGCTCGGAGGGGAAAAAGAAAAACCTTGAAGGAAAAATAAGAGGACAGGAAGCTTTTACTTAGTGCACATAACTGCCTTTGAAGAGGCCAGTCAATGAGACCGGCAAGGTGACTGCTTGCCAAGGTCAGTGTTGTCTTCAGTGACCGCGTAAGTGGGGAGACGGGAGAAGATACTTCCTGAGCCAGAAACATTCATATTCCTTGGCTATTTTTCATTCCTGTCATCATATGGTGGAAAAAAATACCCTCTAATTGATGCAGCAGGAAACCTGAGTGAACCAGATTAAGGTCACCAAAAGTAAACAAAAACAAAATTGAAGCGGGGGAAGGGAGGGAGGGAAACACTTTGGTAGCATAGGGTGTATATTTTTGACAAATCAAACCCTAAGCCTTTTTGCATAATTTTATTGTGGTAAAAGAAACATAATGCATTTGCCATTTTTAACCATTTTAAGTGTACAGTTCAGTGGCATTAAGTACATTCATCATGCTGTGCAATCACCACCACCATCCATTTCCAAGACTTTCCCATCATCCTGAACAGAAACTCTTTACCATTAAACGGTAACTCCCTATGCCCTCCTCTCCCCAACCCTCGGGAACTTCTATTCTACTCTGTCTCTATAAATTTGCCAGGTTTAGATATCTCATTTATGTAAGTGGGGTCATCTAATATGTAATCTTTTTGTATCTGTCTCCTTCCACTTGGCAGTGTTTCAAGGTACATCCATGTGGTAGTATGTACCAGAATCTCGCTCCTTTTTTAAGGCTGAATAATATTCCCCTCATGTCTAGGCCACATTTTGTTTCCCCATCGTCTATTGATGACTATTTGAGCCGTTTTCATTTTTTGGCTACTGCGAACAGCGCTGCTACCAACACGGATGCGCCAGGACCGGACGGAGTCCCTGCTCCAGTCCTTTCGGGGATACACCTAGAAGTGGGATTTCCACATCATGTGCTAATTCTCTAACTTTTTGAGGAGCCACCAAACTGTTTCCACAGCAGCTGCACCCTTTTGCATTCCCACCAGCACTGCACAGGGTTCAGTTTCTGCACATCCCCACAAACCTTAATTGTCTGTGCTTTTTTAAAATAGCCATCCCAATGGGTGTGAAGCTGGGTTTCATCATTTTGACTTGCATTTCCCTAATAACTAGGGATGTTGAAAACCTTTTCATGTGCTTATTGGCCAATTTCATTCCTTCTTTAGAGAAATGTCTATTCAAATCCTTTGCCAGTTTTTGAATTTGGTTATTTTATTGTTGTCGTTGAAGAGTCATACATAGTTCTTTATATAATCCCTTACCACCTAGATGACTTGAAAATATATTCTCCTATTCTGCGGTTGTCTTTCCACTGCCTTGATAGTGTCCAATTATGCACAAAAGTTATTAATTTGGATAAATTTACCTATTTTTTCTGTTTGTTACCTGTGCTTTTGGGTGTTATAACAAAACAAAAAATCCAATATCATGAAACGATAAGTTGTTGGGTTCTTTTCCATTAATGCTCACCAGAGGATATTTTTTCCATTGCCTTTTTAGAGAGAGTGGAAGGGTGAGGAGGTACATGCCCTTGACTGGAATCAAACCCGCGACCCTTCAGTCTTCGGGCCAACCCTCTGACCACTGAGCCAAACCGGCCAGGGCACCTACCATAAGCATTTTATTATACAAAATGACTTTTAGAATTTCATCCATTGCCAACAACAAAAACCTTTAAAAATGCACAAATGTTCAAGTTGTATGGTATAGTAAGTTGAAATAGAAAGGATTGAACTTAAATGTGAAAACAGTCAACAAAATATTGCAAATTGAATCCAAATATGTATAAGAAGAATTATGCACCATAAGCAAGTGGGATTTATTCCAAGTGTGCAAAGCTTGTACAATATTCAAAAACTAATCTATGATATTAATCCCCATATCATATGACCATAGCAATCGATGCAGGCAAATCATTTGACAAAATTCAACACACTTTCATGATAAAATCTCTCAACAAATTAGGTATAGAAGGAATTTACCTCAATACATTAAAAGCCATATATGAAAAGCTCACAGCTAACACCATACTTAATGGTAAAAAACTGAAAGCTTTTCCTCTAAGATCTGGAACAAGGCAGGAATGCCCACTATCACTACTTCTACTTAACATATTACTGGAAGTCTTAGCAGAGCAATTAGGCAAGAAAAAATAAAAAAAATAAAAGGCATCCAAATCAGAAAGGAAGAAGCTAAATTGTCTGTTTGTAGATGATATGGTCCTATATGTAGAAAACCACACACACACACAACTGTTAGAACTGATATATTTAGTAGAGTTTCAGGATACAAAACCAACATACAAAAATCAGTTGCATTTCTATACACCAACAACAAACTATCTGAAAAAATAATCCCATTCATAATAGCATCAAAAATAATAAAATACTTAAGAATAAATGTCACCAAGGATGTGAAAGATGTCTACGCTGAAAAGAGTAAAACACTGATGAAAGGAATTAAAGCAAACACAAATCAATGGAAAGACATTCTGTGTTCATGGGTTGGAAGAATCAATAATATTAAAATGTTCATACTACCCAAAGAGATCTATAAATTCAATGATATGCCTATCAATGGCTTAATGGCATTATTTTCAAAAACAGAAAAGAAAAAAATCCTGAAATTCATAAAGAAGCACAAAAGATCCTGAACAGCCAAAGCAATTTGAAGTGAAAAGAACAAGCCAGAGGCATCACTTCCTGATTTCCAAATATGTTACAAAGCTACAGTAACCAAAATAGTATGGTACTGGCATAAAAACAGACTTATAGATCAACGTAACAATAGAGACCAGAAATAAACCCACATATATATAATCAACTAATCTTCAATATATATGCCAGGAATGTTCAACAGGGAAAGGATAGTCTCTTCAATAAACAGCACTGGAAAAACTGGATATTTATATGCAAAGAATGAAATTGGGCTCTGACCTTTTTTTTTTTTAAATCCTCACCTGAGGCTATATTATTGATTTTTATAGAGAGAGGGGAAAAAAATCATTGGTTGGTTGCCTCCCGTAAGCGCACCGACCGGGACAGGGATCGAACCCACAACCTTTCTGGTGTGCAGGATATGCTCCAACCAACTGACCCACCAGGCCAGGGCTGGACCCTTACCTTACACCACACACAAACACTCATAAAGGATCACAGGCTTAAATATGAGGCCTGAAGCCATAAAACTACTTTAAGAAAAGGGGAAAAGCGTCTTGACGTTAGTCTTGGCAATGACTTCTTGGAGATGACACCGAAAGCACAGGAAGCAAAATCAAAACGAACGAGTGGGACTACATCAAACTAAAAAGCTTCTGCGCAACAAAGAAAACAATCAACAAAATGACACAGACAGCCTAAGGAATGGGAGAAAAGAGTTGCAAAACATGTATCTGATGAAGGGTTAATACCTGAAATGTATAGGGGACTCCTGCAATTCAATTGCACCTCCCCACGTAACCCTGTTTAAAAATGGGCAAAGGGACTACATAGACATGCTCAAAAGGAAACACGCAGGTGGGGAAAAGGCACACGAAAAGGAGCTCACCGTCCACAATCACCAGGACGGTCAGAGCCACAGTGACACCACCTCACCCCTGCTAAGATGACTCTTAAAAAAAAGTGTTGGCCAGGATGTGGGAAAAAGGGAACCCGCGCACACTGCTGAAGGGAATGTAAATTGGTGCAGCCGCTGTAGGAAACAGTATGGCAGTTTCTAAAAAAAAAAAAAAAAAATTTAAAATACAACTATCATATGATCCAGAAGTCCCACTTCTGGGTATATATCCAAAGGAATTAAAGTCAGGATCTCGCAGAGATAGCTGCACTCCCACGTGCACTTGCAGCAGCATTCACAACAGCCAACGCGTGAGAGCAACCTGAATGCCCACCGATGGATGAACGTTTAAGGAAAATGTGGGACATGCATACAACAGAGTATTACTCAGCCTTAAGAAAGGAGAAATCCTGACATTTGTGACATGGATGAACCTGAAGGACGTTATGCTAAGTGAAATAAGCCAGACGCCGAAGGATAAATACTACACGATACCACTCATATGGGGAATCTAAACTAGTCAAACTCACAGAAGCAGAGAGTGGGACGGTGGTCGCCAGGGCCTGGCAGGAGACGCAACGAGGGCGAAGATATTAGTCAGTGGGTACAGTTTCAGTGATGCAAGAGGAACAAGTCCTGGAGATCTACTGGACAGCGTAGTGCCTACAGGTAACATTGTATAGTATACCTAAAATTTTGCTAAGAGGGTAGATCTTAACTGTTCTTACCACAAAAATATAACAAAGAAGGCAGGAAAAGGGATGGGTGTTTATGGCATAGACTGTAGTAGTGGTTTACAAGAGTATATTTATCTCCAGGCAAATCAAGTTGTATACATTAAATATATACAGCTTCCTGTATGCCAACCATACCTCAATAAAGCACTTTTAAAAACACACAAAAATTTAACAGTAAAAAAACTCTAGAAAATGGGCAAAAGGCATGAATAAACATTTCACAAAAAGGGTACAGTGATGGCAAATTGGCACATAAAAAGACATTCAATATCACCAGCCATCAAGGAAATGCAAATTCAAACCACAATGAGATATCACTACACCTATCAAAATCACAAGAATAAAAAATAGTGAAACCGCCAAATGCTGCAGAAAATGAGAAACTAGATCACTCATACATTGCTGTTGGGAATGTAAAATGGCACAGGCCCTCTGGAAGAGTATGGCATTCCTCACAAAACTAAAAATGTGCTTACCATATGACCCAGCAACTGCCCTCTTGGGCATTTATCCCAGAGAAATGAAAACATGTTCACGCAAAAACCTGTATACAAAGGTGCATACCAGCTTTATTTGTAAGAGCCAAAATATGGAAACAACCTAGATGTCTTTCCATGAGTGAATGGCTAAATAAACTGTTTACCTTTGCAGTGCCTCCATACTGTGAAATGCTACCCAGCAATTTTAAAAAAAATGAATTACTGATACATACAATGACTCGGATAAATTTCAAGGGAATTATGCTGAGTGAATAAAGCCATTCCAAGAAGACTGCATTACTGGATAGCATTCTTAAAACGACAAAATGATAGAAAAATAGATCAGTGGTTGTCAACCACCCCACCCCATCCCTCCCTGGCAGGCAGGTGTGGTTATAAAAGGCAACAAGAGGGGTGGGGTCCCCTGGGGATGGAAGAGTTCTGTATCTTAACTGTGGTGGTGGGTATGTACCTCCCTACACATGTGATAAAATTGTAGCACTAAATACACACAAACACAAATGAGTACAAGTACAGCTGAGAAAATCCAAATAAGATGAGTGGAATGTATCCATGCCAAGCTCCTGGTTGTGATGCTGTACTGTAGTTTTAGGAATTGTTACTATTGCGGAAAGCTGGGTAAAGATGGGCAATCTCTCTGTTTTGTTTCTGAACAATTGCATGTGAATCTAAGATTATCTCAAAATGCTTTAATATTATTTTAAATACGTGAATGCGCCTGGGCTATTTATTTTTAAAATAAAAGCGCAATCCTCTTAAAAATGCAAAGGCCAGATGCAGAGGCTCTTTCATATACTGTATTTTAAGAATCGACCTAGCTCCTAAGTGCCACTCCCCACTCCCCCACCTTGCTGTCAGCTGCTGTGCGCTGCTCAGTGTTGGAATTAGGAGAGGGAGAGGGAGAGCCGGCCTTGGCCTCCCGAGTTCAGGTGTGGGTGTAGGTGGGCGCTGGCTTGAGTGAGCAAGAGCAGGGGAGCAGAGCTATGCCTCCCCTGCAGCCAGGGAGGGTGGCCGGCTGGGGAAGGTGCTGTGCTGACAGCCCAGAAAGGGTTTAGGGAGGGTGCCGGCGCCTCGGGAACGCCCTCCTGCTGCACCCTCCAGGAGGCCGCAGGCGGTGGCTGAAAGCCCGGGGGTGGTGACCGAACCCCACCATCCTCAAGGAAAGGTGAGCGCGGGACTCCGGCAGGAGGTGAGGTCTCTGGGCTACGGCCCGCAGGCGTGCTGGGCAGCCCCGCTCGGCTCGCAGAGGCGGAGCCTGGTCTTGGAAGCCGCAGCCAAGACTCCAAGGAGACTCCAACTGCAGGGAGCCGAGCGTTGCGGCCCGGGAGGGTGTGGCCGCGCGGAAATCCGGGTGGCGCCAGCCCCGGAGCATCTGCAGGCCTGGGGCGCGCACACGAGGGGCACGTGGGTGTGGAAGAACCCGCGCCGCGGGGCCTCCTTCCTGCAGCACGCCGGCGGCCGCGTGCTGGCGCTGGAGGAACCGCGGGCGGGGGGCCAGCCCCGCGCACCAGCCCGGCACCCAGCGGACAGGCCAGGGGCGGGGACCGGACGGAGGCCTGGCGCCCGGAGGCGCTCTCCGCGCGCGCCTCTTCTCCGGTGTGCAGGCCTCCTTCCCGCTCCGGTGCGGGAAGCTCAGCGGCTTTGTCCGGGCATGGCTGGGGATGCGGGTAGGGGAAGAAGGGGCTTCTTTACTGGCCAAACCCTGGCATGGGGGAAAGACTGAGATGGCCAGGAACCGGTGGGAGCGCCTTGCGGCTTCCTGGGAACTGCACCGGCAGCCGAGCGCCAGAGACTGGCGCCGGGGACCCGCGAGGGCCGGCGGGTTCCACGTGGGTGGACCCGGAGATGCGGGCAGCGATGGGGTCGCGGGTCGCAGTCGTGTGCGCTCCCCAACGCCGGCACACGAACGCGGGCACCTAAACCCGGGCTCCCACTAGCCCTGGTGGCGTTGGTACGCGGAGCGCGCGGGGGAGGGAAGGCGGCAGTGGGGGTGGAGGGACCGTACGCGACCAAGGTGTGGCCGCGCGGGAGGGCAGCGGAGCAATTCAAGGCTTTGGCCGCACTACAGCTGCAGCCCCGCAGAGGGGGCGGAGGGAGCGGCGAGGTACCCGCCGGTCGCACTGCGGTCCCTGCTGGCGTTAACTATACTCAGAACGAAAGGAAAAGGGTCCAGGGCGGGCTGGATCCAACCGGCTCGGAGGGGTTTGGCCGCCGGCACGTGGGAGTTGCGGGGCAAGGCCAGGTGTCATAATGCGGGGAGTGGCCTCGAGCGCAGCGGCGCCGCCACCTGGGTTGATCGGAGAGCGCGCGAACCGAGAAGGGAGATGGTTTAATTTGGGCATTTCCCACAGTGGTCCTGACCCTAGAATTAGCCCCTTCCCGTCCCCTCTCCCCTTCCAAATCCCTAGGAGAGCCTTTTAAGCGCTCAGTACTACCAGCTTCATCTTATGTAAAAAGCCAGGACAAATTCTTCACTTTGCTAACCTCTCCGTCCCCGGGTCCCCCAAGGGCAGCTTTTCGCATCCCTAAGACGTGGTTATTACAAACCCACGACGAGCGGCTCCTGTGCTCGGTTTTTGCTCCGCAAACCCGGGACGGTGCCACCGGAGGACGCTGAAGGCAAAGTCTCGGCAGCCGCGCGAGCCGAGTGCGGACCAGCCCCGCGCCGCCTCCCGCGCCGAGCAGGGCCCTGCCCCGACGCTCGGTCCCCGTCTCTCCCTCCCTCCCTCCCTCTCGGGTATCGCGCATTTTCTCAACAGAGCGTGACCCAGGAGACAATGAACTTGGAATCCCGAGAACTAGCCTGCCCTCGTCCAGTCTCTGCCTCCCGAACCTCAGCCCTTCCCTGGGGCGGGCGCTGAACCCGGGCCGCCCTGGTACCTCCGTCCCCAGCTCCCCACCTCCAAAGAGGCGGGAGGAGGGCCTTTCCGAGTTACGCAGCTCACCACCGCAGCCAGACCGAGGCGGGCCACCTCTCTCTGCTTCCCAAGGGCAGAGACCCTGAAAGTCCCAGGCGCGCGCGCCACTCACCTCCTTGCGCGGCGACGCCCTGCGTCTGTGTGTTGGGGGAGGGGGCACGCATTTAACCGCGCAAAGTAATTCCCAGACACGCAAGACAAAGCGTTTCAAGCAAAGATGGTCCAGAATTCGACTAAACAAAAACAAAAACAGGCAGCGAGTCTCCGCTCGTCGCCCGCCTCGGCTCCCGGAGCGTCCGCTCCAGCAGAAGGGATTCTCACCGAGTATCTGCCACATCCGCTTGGAAACTGCCTCCCCTGCGGCGCCGCAACAAGTTGCCCCGCCGCCTACCCCGGGCTGCAGCCTCGCGGCCCCCAGTCCTTGCTGGGCTGGTCGACTGGGCTGTTTGTGTGAAGGGGGTGCAATGGGGTGGGGGTGGGAGACTTTTTAATTGTGAAAATGCTGTCTGCGTCCTGTGCGCTGGGATTCTCTTGTTACAATCAACCTCCAATATTAACGCGGCGGTATCATTACGATTAACACCTGGAAATGGAAAACTTACCCACCTTCCTATTAAAGAGGCTTTGTGTGCTTTGTAACCGAGCATTTTCCTCCCGACTTACCCTTTTATTGGTGCGACTGCCCCAACCTTTGTGGTTTGGAGAGATGGGGGGAGGGGAATGGACGTGACCGTCTCAAGGCATTTCTTTTTCTATCAGATGTTCCCCCCTCCCCCCAATTTACACTGGTTTGATTCTCAGCATTCTCAAAGTTTCCCTGTCTGGTGTTTGTTCCAGGAGCTCTACTGGTAAGCCCCCCTTTCGGGTAGACCTGCTCGTCACTTGTCCCACGCCTAGCGAAACCCGGGTACCAACGGGCCAAGGTTCCCCGGCTTCCACACTGAGAGTCACACTGCGGTTGCAGAAGTCCTCAGGGACGAAAGACAGGCTGCCCGGCTGGTGGGCGTGGGGAAGGGGCCGCGGCACTCAGGTCCCGGGGCCTCTGCCTTCCTCCCTGCGGCTCCCCGGACTCAGCGGAGCACCGGGACGACCTCGGCTGGAGATCGCTCCCTAATCCAGCACAAACTCCCTGGGACAAAAGTTTGAAAGAATCTCGTGTACAGACAGACTTCTCCTTCCAATCTGGCCACAATAAATAATCATGTTAGTATGCCCACAGAGCCACCCAAACGGAGAGCAGACGCCCAGATTCGCGGTCCCCACGTGTTGCTGGAGTTGGCGCAGACGCGTCCGCGGGCACAGCGGCGGACGTGACACCGCATTTTCTCCGAGTCCCTGCCTTCGAGGGTGGCGCAGCCGGGAGGGAGGGCCTCGGGGAGGTGGGGGAGAGGCTGCCGAGTCCATTTGTCCGGCGGGAGTCCTGAGGCTTCGGAGCAGCGCGCCGCTCCGGCGGGGTGGGGGTTCTCGCACGGCCCCATTTCCCCCCGAGAGGACAGTTCTCAGTGTGGATGATGAATAGCTGGCTTTCCACGACTGCGCGGCGCGGCGCTGCCGGCATCACTAGCTTAGTTGTTTTAACTTGACCTTTATTATTAACAACGTGCTTCTAGCAGAGGCTGGGAGCTGGTGTAGCACCCCGAGGCCATGTCTCCCCCCTCCCCCCGCCTGCTTCCTGCGGAGGATCGTGGGTTTGCAGCTACCCCGGCGCCCCCTCCTCTTCCCGGGGGAGCTGGCCCGAGACCCTTCCCGACTGAAGGCCGGAGCCGTCTGACATCCCCGGGCGTGGTCGGGGGGGGGTGTCTGCAACGCCGCGTCGTGCGTTCTCTCTGGCACAATGTGCGGGTGCGCAGGGAGGAAAAACAAACACACATTCCTAAGTGCCACTGGCATCTGCGGGGCGGCGGTAGTCTACACACGGCGCGGGTGCCCGGAGGCGTGGGGGAGGGTACTGTGGCCAAGGGCAGGGCGTGGGGACGGCGAAGGCCGGGGGGCTGCCCGGGAACCCTTCCTCTCGGGGTAGCGGCCGGGAGCACCCCGGACTGCGGCTAAAGGGGCTGGTAGGCGCTCCTGCACCCCGCGCGATCCCCCGCCTTCCCTGTGTCCCCCGGCTTTTCCAGGGGGAAGATGGGGTGCCCAGCGGGGGTGGGGCGCCCCGGGTCGCCGGGCAGGGCTGTCACGTGCCCCCCGCCCGCCCCCGCCACTGCGGCGGGAGTTCCAATCAGAGCGCGCCAGGGGGCTCCTCCCGGGCAGGAACCACCGGCTCGGCGGCGGAGGGTGGGCCGCCGTCACCTGACCGCCCGCCCCCGCCCCCCGCGAGTAAGGGGCGGTGGTAGCGTCTGCTCGGTTACAAATGGCCCCTCCCGCCCGGCCCGCCCGCTCGCTCGGGCTCGGCGCAGCCGGGTGCGGACGCGCTGCTCCGCGGGCCCGGCGCCCGCCGCCCTGCCCGGCCGGCCCGGGTCCTCCGCCCTGCGGGGCGCTCGCGCACCGGGCGCGCGGGCCGGCGGGCGGCGGCCGGGACCGGAGGCGAGCCGCGGTGGCGCGCGGCTTGCGGACCCTCAGGTGAGTGTGCCCCGCGGGCGTGGGATGCGGCGGGGACGGTGCGGGGGGCGTGCGGTCTCCGGGTGCGGATGCGGGCCCGTGTGATGCGCAGGTGAAGTTTGCAAAGCGAGTCCGAGGTCTGTCTCCAGCTCGGGCTCTTCTCGCGGCTCCCGCGGGTTGGGGGCTCCCGCAAAAGCCTCGACTTGGGGGAAGGGCTTCGGGAGACTCTTGCCTTGAGATACTTGACGAAGGTTGAAAAGACACACCAGGTGGAGCGTTGAGCTGCAGCTGGTGGGGTTACACAGGTGCATGGAGTGTGCCTGCGTGTGTGGCCTCTGGGCGACGAGGGAGAGCCCGAAATGGGGCAGAGCCTCTGCGGCGGGTCCTTGCGTCCCCCAAAGCCACTTAGATGCTGGAGAGAGGAATTTGCGCTGCTCTGAGGTGGTCACTGGGCGTTAAGGCAGCAAACCAGTGAGCCCCATGTTTCTGATGTACCCCTGTAGTGGCTCCGGGAAGAGTGTGTGATGTTTTAAGGCACCCAGAAAATATCCCTGTGCCTTTTAATTTCTTGGCATAGATTAGCATTAAAGTGCTGAATCATGTAAAAAGACGTGGGAAATAATTTACTTCATTCTTTGGTAAAGTTTTCAAAGCTAATAATATCCATATTTTTGGAATAATGCTTTAAATGAAAGGTGTAGGCACCAGGTATTTAAAATCATTTAGAGACTGCGTCCTTGGCTCTATGGCTATTGAATGCTTTTCTCTTTAGAATGAGTTGTATCCATTCATTATCTTTTACCACCTTCCTCCCTCAAAAATAAAAAATACCCACAACAAAAGCCCAAGATATGGTTTATTTGGTGGATATGGTTTTTTTGGTGGATATGTGTGTGTGTGTGTGTGTGTGTCCGTGATTGTAAAGGGAGTGGGGGAAACAGTCCTTGGAAATAGAAAAGGTGCCTTTGATGAGTTCAGCGACGGCCAGTTTGATTTGTCATATGCATGGAAGGAAATGTCAAGCTGATAACATGCCGACTAGGGAGAAAGAGGAGTTGCCCATTGAGAAAGAAATGAGCCTTAATCCAATTTCGAACAGAAGAGCTGAGGGAAGTGCTTCCACATTGGAGCCAGAGTCCTCTTTGGGGGAAGTGTGGGGGGGGGGGTGCAGTTTTTGATACAAGTTCTGAGGTCAGACACCAGGTAGCATGAAGATGATTTTTTAAAACACCAGAGTCAGGATTAGTAAAATGGGTGTGTCCAAAGCAGCTCTTGCCGGTCACTTTGGGCCGAACTGTCTGAACTGCTCAGTGGCCTGCTGACTCATAAGGGAACCAGCCTGGCTTAGCAGGGTTGAGTTGACTTATGGACTCTAAAGAACCATACCTGAGAGAGAGAGGGAGAGAAAGGGAGGGAGAGAGGGAGAGATTCAACAGAGACATCCATAAACAGGGAAGCTTGTGTCCTCATGTCTTCTTCAGGGGTATTTTCTCCAATTCCTTGACTTATCACCTTCATTTCAATACCTGTCACCCAGGCTTGTGCACAGAACATTTTATTTGACACAAGGATTTTAATCTGAGTCTTAACATTAGAAATAGTGTCACTCCAAACAGCATGGTTATTTCAGTTATTTGGAAAGGATACTGAAAACGGGAATGTGAAGGATTCACTGAGTTTCCTTTGCCGCACAGATCCCTTAGCGTGGCATGCCAGACCAGGCAGCCCCACCCTGTTTCTGAGCATCTGCATGAAAGGCCAGGAAATGAATTCAACAATTGCAGTGGTGCAGTGAGAGGCAGCTTCCAGGCTTGGGTGTTCCTTTTATTTAAATAATTAGTAATATGTTGGAGGGTAGGCTTTAACCCATAGGTAGGTATTCAGTTTCACCTATCAGCTTGTCAAAATGGCCATTTAACTTTGAAAGGTTATTTTGATAGAAAAGGGATACGAAGTGGGAGCTGCTTCCAAATTTAAGATCCGGGGCTAAAAGACGTGATTGGAAGGACAAATATCAAAGCATAGAGTGAAGCCAAAAAGAGTGATTTTCGCTCTGGTATTCTTAATGGAATTTCTTTATGAAAGTAAGGGGTTTTTTTTAGAAAGAGGGGATTCATTTTTCAGGCAGTGAAGCTGCTTGCGGAACAGACAGCACCTGGCATCTCAGTTAGAGCAGAGATGCATAGCTGGAGCAGGAAACAGGTGAGTGAGCTTGCCTTTTACTGCTTGGCCCTTCAGTCGGAACCCAGCCGTGTTGTGTCAGGTTAGAGGAAGGCCGTGTCTGCAACAAGGCGAGATTTCAGGTCCACGGGAGAGAAAATGTGAGCTGCTCTGCGAGGCGTCCGTTGGCAATGCACAGTTCATTATTGCCAGGGCCACGCTTACCCACACCGGCTCCTGCAGGCAGCCGCTCCACCCACGAGCAAGAGAGACACCAAGACTTTTTTTTTTCTTTTTTTTAAAACAAAAAGTTTTCAAAAGGATGCCCACTTGAGGTTGCTATTCCCTTTTTAAGGCAAATTAATCATGTAAAGGAAAGAAAAGAACCCATTCCCCCATGACTGGAGTGGGTTAACGCCCTGCTGAGTGTGGACGTGGCCCGAAGCTCAGCAGCTCCGCCCGCCTGCAGCGAGGCTGAGGCTCCGAAGCGGCCCGTCCTCTTTGGAACTGACGTTAAGTTCACAGCTGCTGGAACCACCTTCTGCTTTATTTCCTTCTTATACCATCTTTCCCCTCTTTTAAAACCAACACCTGCAAATCCCAGCACCTGGAAGGCTTGGCGATTCCATCAGGGACCCGCAGTCAGGTACCTTGCTGCGACTGCGGGTCATTCTGAAGTCAAAATGGAGTTCCTTTGGCTTTGAGAATCAAATGGTAGGGTGTCTCCAGTGCTTTCCTCAGGTGCTGGTTGAGAAAGGGTCTTTTCCTGAGATTTGCAGGGATTGTGTTGTGGAAGCCAGCTCTGCCCAGTTGCACGGTTCACTGCAGTGGGAGAAGATTCCAGAACAGTACCTCCTTGAGCTCCGACAGTGAATGTGCGCACAGCGTTATGTGAGGAGCATTCCAGAACGCCCACCTCCTGGTGAGGTGGATGTGCTGGCCCAATAAACCCCTGGGTCGCTTTAGCCTGCTAACCAGTCTCGCTTTTCTCCGTGAAAGATGGTGTTAATGCACCCAGAGCTTTTGGAGAGAGCCCTACAGGATGGACAGGCCGTCTGATGCCTGACTTCTTTTATTTATTTATTTATTTTTGGTTAATCCTCACGCAAGGATATCTTCTCCATTGATTTTTAGGGAGGGAGGAAGGGAGGGAGGAGGGAAAAGAGAGAGAGAGAAACAATGTGAGACACACCGATTGGCTGCCTCCTGCACTCTCCCCGACCTGGCTGGGATGGAACCTGGAATCCAGTTACATGCCCTTGACTGGGACTCGAATCCTGGACCCTTCAGTGCTCGGGCTAATGCTCTAACCACTGTGCAACACTGGCCAGAGCTAATGTCTGACTTGTTTTAGAGCTGGCTTTATTTTTCCATTTGAGGATGTCCAGTCATGGGTATTTTGCAAGGAAATTGAAGAAAGCACACTTTGCCACTCCACTTATTACAGGGAGTTTCATAATATGAATATCAATAATATCACTGTCTTTAAGTATTTAATATGTTCATATACTTTGAGGTATGCGAGTATTGAGTTGGGCTGAGTATTGGTAGGAAATTGCCTTTAAAAAACCAGTTGGAAATTGCTGCTCCTTTAAAATTATGCGACATTGAATACTTGCACATAAGTCTCTGCAGAATTAAAGAACGCATGTTGGTGTGCACATTTTCCCACATACACACACATCCCACACAAGCTAGTGTTGCTACTTAGGATTATTTGGTTATTTATTTTGAGGAGATGGGGTAGAGGGGAGGGTTTTTGTTTGTTTCTTTCCTGGTGGCTGTTGAACGCTAATTCTGCTGTGCTTGGGTACCTTAGTACTTAAGACCCTCACGAAGGGGCAGTAAACAAGTACAGCAGTTTATAAGTATTTTTTTGCAGTGTATCTTCTTTTAGGTTGCCAGTTTAAAAGTAGTCATGCTCTAGGTTTTAGAACTAAAAATCATGGGAAATAGCTTTTGTCCAGATGCAGATCAGGATGTTCTCCTTTGGTCAAATCACTGTAAATCTTTGTACTCATGGAATTTCAAAACTATCCGGACTGCTAATGATAAAAATATTTTGGTCTCACAGGTGTTCTTTTGATGCGGTGGATGAAGACTGCTCTTCTGCCTGAGAATCGTTCAAAATGTAAGTTCAGCGAACCAAATAATCACATATTGATAATTCTGGAGCTTTTATGCTATTTCTTCTATCTAAGACTTTAGCCTCATAAATGAGAGTCTAAAAGGAGATGGTGTCATCCTCTTTGTTGGGGGGAAGACTGCCCAATTTAGACCAAACTTTGTTCATGGACAGCAGTGCAACGTTATTATTATTATTTTTTAATCTTCACCCTGGGATATTTTTTTCCATTGCTTTTCAGAGAGAGTGGAAAAGGGGGGAGAGAGAGAGAGAGAGAAACATCAATGTGAGAGAGACACATCGGTTGGTTGCCTCTGGGGGATGGAGCCTGCAGCTGAGGTACCTGACCTTGACTAATCGAGCCCTGGACCCTGCAGTCCACAGGCCAACGCTCTAACCACGGAGCCACACTGGCCAGGGCTTAACAGCCGCCGTCACAGCCGTCTTCTCTACCCCTCCCCACCACAGCATGTTTCTGGTAATAGAATATGAACCTTTGGCATCTGGGTAATGCTGAATTGACGCTTCCCAGGATGTCGCATCTTTCTAGGTGGCCCTGCCTCTTTTCATTTTCTGGCTCAAGCAGAAAGATGCTCCAATATGTAGACACGTCTGTGCTACATGAAACCCTATGGCTACTATCGAGCTACCTTTCCCACCATGGACATTAACCAAAATGCCTCTTTAGCTCATTAAGTAAAGGCCACACTTTTGGGCTCTGCTACACTTGTCATAAATGGAAATATGCCGGAGGCCATTGCGCTCTCAGCCACGTTGGGTGGTGCGGGACTTTCCAGGTTTCCTGGGGATGGTCCGCCTTCCCCACTTCATGGATGTCAAGTACTTCCAAGGAGAGCTCTTGATGGAGGGAACCGTCTCTTCTCCGAAAGGGACCCTGCGCTGGTTTAGACCCCTCCTGCTTCTTTAGAGACCTCAACATACAGTTTAAGGTCTTTTTGAAAAATTTGTGGTCATTGAAAGCATTTCATCAGCGGTCAGGGTCTAGAAAGCTGGTTTTTATTAGGAAAAGCATCTGCCCTGCCTTCTCTTCCCCTGGCTTTTCTGCCCTCTGGTCTCTGCCCAAACATGGATTTTCATATAGCTCTGCCCACTGAAGATCTCTCTATCTCTGTGTCGCCAGAGTTTATTGCCAGAGCTGCTAAGAGACTTTCAGCATAAATGGTATATTGATCACTTGCAGTCCCGTTTGAGCTTGACTGAATATACATAATGGGATGTCAATCAGGGGGGAAATCTCATAATAAATGGCAGGCAACTTATATTCATGAGAAAAAACGTCTTGGGCAGAAGATCGTGTTTACTGCAGCGTGACAGACTGCCTTCGCCGGGCTCCCGCACTCATCCCGCCGTGTCTGATAGCCGAGGCGGGTTAGAGGACCCGGGCCCTGGAGCCTGTCTCACCTGTGTTCATAGAGGGAAGCACTTTGCACGCCCTGGAGTATAAACATCACCAGAACCACAGCCAGCGAGAAAGCGCTTTTCTACCTGGGGCTTCAGGATCTGGAAACAAATCTGCTGAAGTTGGTGTAGTTTGAAGCAGCTGCCGATGTGTGCAGCCCGTATTTGTAAGCTCTCACCGCGTGTGTCTCGGCACACACGTGCACTGTATGCAAATATTTCCGATGTGTATACGGGAGAGTGAGGTATATTTAGAGGAAATCCTGCTTTACATGAATTATTTTTAAGAACCACCGAGCAAAGGAGTAGCCATGCGTTAGGAAAGCTAAATCGTGTTTGTTTTATGTTTCCTTTTGAAAATTTCCATTGGATGTTAAGGAGCCTCAAGTTTAAACTTTTCTGTGTAATTCTCTGAAACCTGTTTTCTCTGTCGAGCAGGGGTTATGATGGTAGGTGTTTCTGGGGAAGTGATGTTTCTGGTTACTTTCTGTAGCTGACTGATAGTTGACACCATTGCTGCTTGTTGTCTCTGTGGAATTGGCTACAGAGGGGCTTGGGGCATCGTAGTGGCTGTAATCCCGCTCCCCCCAGGACAGTGTGGGGTACATTATGCTTTCCCAGCCTGCTGGGTGGGTGGGGTGCAACCTAGCTTCCATCCGAAATGCTTTGTCTCCTGTAAGTGAATGGAGCCAACAGGCTCTTTGCTAATCAGGTTTTAATTTGCTTGTTTATGGTGGCAAAATAAAATAAAATAAAAAATAACACGCTACACAGCATTCCTGTACAGTATTCAAGAGTTTAAAAAGTGTATTATGGCAGGGTTTTTTCACTTTTTAAATATCAGGTCATATCCGATCATCAGGAGAATCTTCTTATCACACAGTGTGTGTGAAGTAGGCCAGGAGCGGCTATTAAGGTATATAGGCCATGATATCAGGCCCCAGTCATGTCTACTGTTTTTCCATGGGGTTTCAAGAACTTTTGCCTGTTTCCCTCTATTTCATTAAAATGCTTCTGATTTGTCCGTCAGGGCCCCTGGTTAGAGAATGCAGTGCTGGCTAAGAAACGGGATGGTCTGAGAACTAGCCAGGCGCAGAAGTCCAACAGTATGTGGTTACAGGGAGCTCATACGTTAGTAGCATCTTTTGTAAGTAAAATTGTACATCTGTATATTCCCTTATGTGTATATACAGTTTTGTAACAGAAACTACTTGTAGTAAGTGGCTTTTTGCTCAGAAAGAGGCAATCAGATTTGATAGTTTAAGCTGGGGAAATTCTGCTGTTGAGATTTTAGCAAAAGCTAGGTTATGCGAGCACTTTCAATTCAGGAATTAGCCATTTAAATAAACTCCATTGCTTTTAACCTATGGAGGAATGCATGTCTGCAAAGGTTAAAACTGGGATACCACCCATAAGGGGAAAGTCAAATGCCAGGACAAAAAAAATCGGAAAGAAAAAATTTCCCAGAGAAATTCTAGTCTGAAACCTGTATTTATAGGCCTTGCTATTGCCTTGAATTTTGGATAGTTTTACTAATTTATTTCAATAAAGTGAATTTTTGGATAGTTTTACTAATTTATTTCAATAAAGCGATGAGAGGAAAATTAATAGGAACCAAGTACAAGTTAACATGAATTAAAAGATATTCAAGATTATGTGTTGTTAATATAAATACCCAGTTTTAACAGATGGCTTTCTTACCAGTCCTGACCATTTCACAGTGAGAATACTTAAAGGCAAATAGAACACGTTTAAGCACAGATCCTGCATAAATCCCAGTAGATCTAAAAACATCAGCATACTCACCAGGTTCTTGGTAAAGCTTTTAAATGGTTTTCAAAAATCTTTATTCAGTGTGAATTTCACAAGTAGAGTTGAATTTGCAGCCATTTCACAGAAGTGGACATTATAATTTCCAAGGTTTGATTCTTATATCTGCTAAATGAAGATACTGGAATTCCTGTGTTTTGTTGTCTGTAACTGCTCTGTTTTCAGAAACCCAAGAGCCCGAGCTCTCCTATTAGTTGCGACGTGTTTAAAGTTATGTTCATTTAGTGGAAGGAGAGCAGTAGGACCCATTCTCCTTCCAACAAGGATTTACATAATAACTACGTTGATGCAGTGGATTAAGAATAATACGCTTTTTTTAAAAATTGATGTTTTTTTTTTTCACTTTAATAAAAAACACATTGAGGCGAAATTTAAAAAATTACAGTGTACTAATTCAGTTATCAGTGAAGCAGTAGTTTGGTGTATATTACTTTTAATAAATCTAGCTTTATATTTAATAAAAAGTTTATTTTCCAGTTTCATTACTTATGCTAATAGAAAATCAACAATGTGCTTAGGGCGTGTAACTTCTGAGCTTTATGTAAGTTAGTTTTACTAAGAGAAATACTGCAATGCAGAGGAAACCTTTATTGAGCCTCCAGGTGCCTCTTAAGAACCCATGTAAGAAGAGAATAGCTTGGGGTCACAGTCAGCAATGACCTCTTGTATTATACTTATTGACATAATAATATATGTGTATTACATAAGTACATACTATACTAATTGCAAGCATATTGTTATGTTATTGATAGTTAAATGCATACACTATTTCAGACAAGACTGAACCATGCCAGTTTAATTCGAAACCTAATACTGAGAAATAGACAAAACAAATGTCCTATAATATTAAAGAAATTAGTTCTTAACTACTTCCCCAGCTTAGTTTTTCTTTGAGATACTTTTGGCATAGCAAAAGTTATTTTCTTACTGACAGGCTAACCCCTCATGGTTATGGTGGAATTAGGTGAAAGAGTGATTAGTGGTGAATTTTTTGTTTTGTGTGTGTTTTGGGGGGGGAGGGGGTGCATTGGCCAGAGGTGGGTGGCTTTAAGGAATGAGTCTCATTTTTAAAAATCAGAAAATCAAGCGAAACCAGTTAATCCCACTTTCAGGTTAAATTTCTTCATTTTGCTGTGGCCTTGGCCCCTCAGACTGTGCATCCATCACACTGACGAGTAGACACCCAAACCCACGTCTGATGGACTTCAATTTTGCCTCAGCCAAGCAGGGGCGTGGTCAGTCTATGAATTCTGTCCCCAAATCAAGAATTTGAAAACCCGGTGTCATAGCCAAGGCGAATGTCCAGCAAGGCAGCCAACACCTTCAGAATCACCATTCATTGCTGTGCTTTTTTATATTCCTGCAGACACCTCTGCCTTTCCACGAGTTCCTCACAACCATTTTTCTTATTTTTAAAGGTGAAAGACAAGTGTTCAAGACAAGACTTAAAATATGAGACACACTGTAGACCACATTGTCGGGCCCCTCCACTCTCATGTAATCTGGGGCAATACTGGGGCAGGAATTTCCAGCCTGGGCAAAGCTTGAACTCGGGTCACCCTGTATCTTACCTTAGATGTATCTTAGTCGGGTATTTGCGGAGCTGGGATGCTGGGTTTAAGCAGGCAGACAAACTCTCTAAGGCAAGGATTTAAATGGACAGTTAAATAAAACAGCATCAGATGAACATCTATAGAGATGAGAACTGTTGCTGTTTGTTTGAAGATGTTAGTAAATGTAGGAAAATCAGCCAAATTCCAGGGTGGTTTCTTTTTTTTTTTTTTTTTGTAATTGTCCAGGGATGGTGCTGCTGGTGGCCATGATGACGAAATATTATTTTTTCTAGCTGCCACCGTGAGGCCGACTGCATTCCCCAGCTGATTCCTTGAGCAGCACTGTCCCGTGGAACTTTCTGCGGTGCCCTCACTGTCCAGTCCAGAGCCACACGCCGCATGCAGCTGCTGAGCATTAGGAACGTGGCTAGCTGGCCTGAGAAACTGAATTCCCGAAGTCTGATTTTAATTTTAATGACAGTCTGAATAGAAGAAGGCACACGTGGCTGGCGGCTGCATGTTGGACCGCGTCTCAGTCAGGGCACTGGGTCAGGTTTGCACAGGGTCCGCTCTGTGGGCGAGTGGCCGGGGGCCGTGCGGGCTCCAGGCCGGCTGCGGCCAGTGCCGGCCACGGCGTGCCCTCCGCGCTGGCTTCTGCCCGCTGCCGAGGGTCAAGGTTGTGCTTGTTGGATCCTCGTTTGCATTCCTCCTGTTCGGGGCACAGTGCGTGATATTGTTACTGCTGTGTGTGTGTGAACGCTTAAAATGAGACCCACCCTCATAACCGATTTCTGAGTGCACAGTACAGTATTGTCTGTCATCTGTAGGCACAGTGTTGCGCAGTGAGCTCCAGGATGTATTCATCTCACATAACTGAAATGTGCCCTTCCACTCGCAGCTCTCCACGTCCCTACCCGCCGGCCCCTGGCAGCCACCATTCTGTTGTTCCACGACCTCTCTGTAGCTTAGCCTACCTGCTGGGACACATCGTGACTCGCAGTCCTACCAGCACAGCATCTCTGTGGGGGCCAGTCCTGGCTGTACCCCGTGAGCCCCCTTCTTGGGTACCTCAGATGGCTGAGCCAGGCTCTGAGGCCATCCCCCTTCTCTCCTGGGACATCCCTTAGGGAGGTGGGGACGGCCAGGTCCCTGCTCTGGATGTGCGTGGAGACGAAGGGCGCGGCTCTGCCCTGCCTTTCCCACGCGGAGGGGCTGGGGGGAGTTGACCAGGGCGCTGAGGGTCTCACCACTGGGCTGAGTTGGAGAAGCTTCCCCGGCTCAATCTTGGTGGAGGAGGGAGGTGGAAGGCTGAGGGAGGGTGACAGGGCTGCTTATTGGAGGAACCACAAGTATGTCAAGTATTTTAGAGTGGGGTAGGGGTGGAAGTGGGCCAGAGAGCAGGGCACCGGTCCTTGGGCCTGCCTTGCCCCCCACGTTCTCTTAGATTCCGTCATTGGAGCCAAGAGGAGCCGCTGACCAGCAGGACACTGCAGCCCCACAAGGGGGGCATCGTGGGCCATTTGCCTCATTGTGCCTCTGGCTGGGAGCTTTCCCTCCATACTGATGCTCCATGCTGGTTGGGCCAGGACCTGGCTCCCCCTCGGCTGTGTCATCGCCCCACACCTGAGCCACACCACCCACTACGTGGAGCGCTTTTGCTGCAGTGCCCACAGTTGGGTGAGGGGACCCCCGAGGCTCCTCAGCACCAGGCTGGGGTGACACTTTCTCTACCTCCTATAGATGGTAGTTGACACACAGCCTCACATGGGAAAGGACAACTAATTCCAGAGGGGACGTGGCTGTGAAGCCCCAATGGACTATGACCCTGAGGATGAGCAGGGAGTCCCTGTCACAACTTTTGGGAGAAAGGGCATGGCCTGTCCTCCTCACACCACTCTGGTTTCCTCCCTGCTGCAGCCCCACCAGTGCCGGGGGCCTGTCAGGTGCCACCTTCCCAGCCCATCCCTCGGCCACCCCCCAGGCAGCAGCCTTAAAGGGTGTGGACGGGACTGGGTGGCCCCTGAGTGAGCACGTCCCCTCAGACACGGCCAGTGCCTTCTCCCCTCTGCTGTCAGTCTCCGCACTGACAATTCAGGCCCTAAAAGAAGACAATTCACAACGAGCCTACACAGAAGTCTTTTATGTGCAAGAATGGCCCAGGCGCCCGCATTAGCACCATTTGTCTTTAGTTGTAGGAGGCTCTGTACTTGAGAGTGGCTGAGCGGCATTGCTGTAAGAAGGGGGTCCAGTCACTGGATTTAAAGCACACTGAGAGGGCCCATTGTCCCCGGGCAGTGCAGTGGCCTGGGCCCACAGCCTGGGATCCGGTCAGAGCTTGCTGAGTGGGCGGTAGAGCTCTCGCTGACACAGTCGGCAGGGCCGGCAGGGCCATTGTCATGGAGTCTGTGGGCTGGGGAAGGTGAGGAATGTGCCTGTGGATGCAGGCCTGCGACAGGCCCAGCCACCCCAAGGGCCCTTTGCAGAATGACACAGCAGCCTGTGGGCAGTGGGGGCCATTCTCAGCACTCATGCAGATCCGGGAAGCTTGATGATTTAAGGTTACAGCTCTGGGAACTGGAGCCCCGTGTGGAAGGACGATGGTGGTTTGTAACCCTGAATGTTGGCTCAAGTGCTCCATTGGCTAGGGAGGGTCCCACTGACACCTTGTGAACGTACACACGCACATGCACACACACACACACACACACACACGTACACGTTTGCCAGAAGGAATTGTCTTGTTGGGGACCGGGCACAGTTTTAGACATAGAGGAGGATCCAGCGTACCTGGTCCCATCTGCCCCTCAACCCATCTGTCTACCACCAAGCCAGGTCACCTCTTCCCAGCCTTTCTCATCTGCAGTCCCTGCTCTGTCCTGGGGGACCAAGGAGCAGATGGCATGGTCAGGGGCTGGGGTCTCATTCCATCCAGGATGACACCCTGCAGTTGGCTCCAGTTCTAGGGACATCATTTGAACTGGTAGTGTCCAGGCGTGTGCTCTCCTTCCCTCGGTGCTGGACTTGAATTGGCCACCTGGTCCCTGAGAAGCTTGGTCCAGGACCTAAAGAGACTGTGGACCCCCATGGTTTATTGTTACTGCCTTGTTAACTATCACTCCATAGTGTTTCCTTAGCACTGGGTGTGGAGATTTTCATGTAGTAAGTACTGGTATCACCATTTGCAAGTGAAAAAATGGGCTCAGAGAGTGTAGGCCAATGGCTCAAGGTCACACAGCTAGAAAGAGGTGGGGGTGGGCCATGTTGTGGTCCTGCGTCTCTGGGGCCTCAACTCAGAGCTGCCTCAGTCCCCCGTCCTGGTCCTGGCTCACCACCCACCCCAGGTATTTCTGAGTCATAAGCTGTGGAAGACAAAGAAGGGACAAGTCAGCTTGGATGTGCTCCAGGGACCGTATTTCCCAGCCTTTTGCTCGCGGGTAGGCCTCACAGCCCCTGTGATCCATCCATGTGCTTCCCGGGGCCCACTGGCCCTCGCCTCTGTGCACATCAGTGAGTCATTTCCTCAAGTTTCTTTCCCTTAGGGTTTAGTCTTGTTGGAAGAACAAAGTTTCCTGTACGCTGATTTGTGTCTGCCTCTGCAGATCATTTCTTGAAGTTGTTCCAAAGACTTTCGGAATTATTACTTTTTGTTTTAGTATTAGAGTTCTGTCTCTGGAAAATATATACCCATATGCTATCGACTCTGGATATTACCTTTAGTGGAGTGAATTTTTCATTCCAGTTAATCAAATGTTTTGTCTCAGGGCAGCCTGAACCTCAGCTGAGAGAATGGGGAATGGGTTCATGCTCAGGGCTGCACAGCACTGCGCATCCCTGACTCCCACACACCCATGTAGGCAAGGAGGGAAACCAAGATGGACAGGCACAGGCTTCAGGGACAGGAGAGAAGGGAAACAGGCTGAATGAAACCCTCCGCATAGGGCTAAGCTCCCACTTGCTCATGAGAGCAGTAGAACTCAGGCTTGGATTCGGACGGATGGCCTGGCCTCACATCCTGGCAAAGCCACTTGCTCACTGCTGTGTGCCTTTGAGCAGGTTACTTAACCTCTCTGTGCATCAGTTTCTGAATCTGTAAAACAGTGGTGCACCTGAAAGGGCGGTTTTGAGGACTGAATGACTGCATTCATGTAGCCCCTGAGAACCACGCCTGCCTCATAGTAGGTGCTCAGTTTGTCAGCAATGAGACCAGACTGCTTTCTGGAAAGGGCTCTTCAGAACAAATGGCTGGGGCTGTTTTCTATCCAGCGAAAACCAGCAGTAACTCCTGTTTTATGCGGGCAGAGACGGCGGACAGTGCTAGTGAGGTGCCCACCTCAGATCAGAAGAGCCTCTGCCAGCCATTCACGGGATTCCAGGAGGTTAGGTGCTGTATTGTTTAATTTATTTATGCCACACTGAGTTCCACGCAGGGTCTGAGCTGTCTGCTGTCACTTTGTCTTGATGTGCTGTCACTTCTTGGTGAGGTTAGATCAGGAACGGGCCCAGTTCTGGAAACTCCATTCTTTGTGTGTTCATATCATTCCTTGCTTTTGCCACTGACTTCCTGTAGCAGAGGTGAGGTGACGGGGGGTGCCCACCTGCCACTGTGTGCGTGCGTCCCTGGGGTTTTGAGAGACTCTTGTCCCATTTAAGAAAACTGCTCTCAAGACCCCAAAGCCAGGCTTCCCCCAGTGGCCCTGCCCTCTGTGGGCCGGGGGCCAAGTCCAGATTCTCACAGGTACATCCACTGCCTCCAAATACCACACGTGGAGCAGACATCGGATGGCGGCCCAAGGGTTCAGGACGTTGTATTCAGTAAGGGTGTGGTTCAGGGACCCCACCCAATCTTCCCTGCCACGCATGTTTCCTTCTGGAACATTCTGAACCTCATGGTCAGGATGTGGGTACATTTCAGGGGACCAGAAATCTTCCCTGTAGTTGCCAGGCACCGGGCACCCCAGCAAACCAGCCGCAGAGCCATCCCTGCTGTCATCCTGGCACCTCATCTCCCTACGCCCACATCCACCCCATCTCCTGAGTCGCCACCACCTCCCTCCCTCTCGGGCCCCAACCCTGGCCTCCATCTGCACCTGGTCCCCAGCCATACAGCATCCAGGGTGGGCTTCAGACGCACAAATCTGCTCACTTCAGGCCTCCCCCCTGCCGTGACGCTGGCTGCCTCTGTGTTTCGTCATAGCACCCTGCAGTTCCACTTGTCCGCTTTGTCGCTCTTGCCCCCGTTAGCTGGCAAGGGCCACGAGGGCAGGGCTGTGTTGCCCACTTCTGTATCCCAGCAGCCAGTCGTTGCTCCGGGGTGGGCAGAGACATATGCCCAGGAGGGTCCAAACACAGAAATGCCTGGGAACCCATCTGCTGAGCAGCCAGGAGGACCCGCTGGAGGTGACAGCCGTGCAGGCCGGTGGAGGAAGAAGCCCCCCCACGCCCCCCACGTGCCGTCCTGACTCTCCCCAGGCCAGGCGGTGCACATGCTTCTGGGGACTCGGAGGAGGGGTGCGTGCCCCTCTCGCCAGGAGAAAGGTGGTGACTGGGCCAGCTCCTGGCGGGGGATACTGAGCCGGTTAGAGGGCGCACAAAGATGCGTTGAGTACGCCTGGTGCCAGCTTTCTCATGCATCAGTCATCTCAGGTCATCTCTGCGTGAGCTTGTGGAGGTTGACTGTACACTTCCCACCTGGCTGATGGGAAATCGAGGCTCAGAGAAGCTAGATGCGGCCCCGTCCTCTCCACTCTGGCCTGTCAGCCAAGCCTGAGCTGAACGAACCTACTAGAAAGAAGCCAGCGCCCAAACCCTAGCTGCCTTAATGTGACTAAACCACTTCACCTCTGGCTCACAGCCAGACCGCGGCCCCGCAGTGAGGAAGGCTCCAGTGTGACGGTCCCTTAAGCCAGTGGCAGTGTTGTACCTGCAGGCTCCGGGAGCCACCGGGGTCGGTCCGGGAAGGAGCTGCTCGGTTTGGTCAGTGTGTGAGTGGGATGGACCCGCCTCGTCTGGGGATCGGGGGCCTGACAGGGTCAGGAGCTGTGTGTCCAGATGGAGCACGACAGTGGCAGGTGGCAGGATCGAATCTCCGTCTGCGGGGCCGCCCTGCCCGTGTCCTAGCAGCAGCTGAGGGTTTTGAGGCGAGCGCTTGGCTGATGACAAGTGGGGTCAGTGGAGTTTTTGTTGGGGCGGCTGTAATAGCCGGGCCGTGAGAGAAAGACTCTAAGGTGGTGGGTCCAAGGAGCAAAACCAGAGAACTCGGATAATAGAGGTGGTTCCTGACCTTTTCCTGGGCCTGAGGCCAGGCACACTTGCCCTCGAGTTCTAGGTGCTGCTGTGGGTCACTCGAGCTTGGTCCTGTCCACACGGGAGAGGATGGCATCGCACAGGGGTCACCGTCACCTGCACTGACGTGAAGGAGTCTCAAATTCAGCCTCAAACTGCAGCACCCCTCCTGTCGATGGTGCCGGCCAAACAGGACACCGTCATGGCCTCTAGGGTGAGGGATGGTGGAAAGTAACGAGAGGCCCTACAGAGGACCCAGCCTTGCTTTCCAGAAAGAACCACAGGACAGTCCCATCCGCGTATTAGCTGGGCACTCAGAGCTTCAGACTCCTGAGAGGGAACACCCCGAAATCAGTAGACATGACTGGGACGTTAGCTTGCTCTGTCACCTCACGGCTGTCGCTTTGCCTCTTCTGCAAAATAGAACTGCCGCCTGTCAAGTTTGTGTAAATGCGAACTGCATTGGGGTCTGCTGTATTTTCCTTTGAAACGCCGATGCTTTAATGGCTTAGGCCACTCTGCCCCGGAACTCTATAGGCCAGTGCTGGTTTCTATAATCACTATCTTGCCATCCCTTGTGAACGACTCACAAAGCACTTGTGGTCCAACCAGACCGCCCCCGTGAAAACACGAGGATCACACACAGCCCATCATGGTGAGCACCGAGGCCAAGGGGGGAACATCCAAGGGGATCCAGATCAGGAGGAAAGCTCGAGAATGGGCTGTTAAGATGGGGTGGCCCGAGTGGTCCACACTCCCTCAGGGATGCCCCCGACGGCAGTCACAGGCCTCCCCCCACGCCATTGACCACCCTGGCTCTCCTTCCTTTCATAACTTGGCCACAAAGCAAGTCAGCTGGCTCTTCTCTAGGCTGGGTGGTCCTGTCTTCGTGTATTTATTTCAGGGGTAGGGACTGATGCTGCAATAACTTTATATTTGGTACTGTTGGGTAAAAAATAAAGAGAGGGACTCCAGCTCAGGGACCATGAACACGCTCCAAGAGGGAAAATGGGCCTTGTACTCAGGTGAACAAAACTCTGGTTTTGGTCTGAGTAGAGCCCGATGTAGTTGAGACAAAAAGCTCTAAATGCCTAAACAGCGGTAAACCCTACGAGCAGTGGAAATGGCCCCAACATCGTAAGAGGGTTTTTAAAAAAATTCTAATCACTGCAATAAACATTTTTCTACAGAAGATTAAAAAAATCCAAATTTGAACACTAGTCTATAGTCTGCATGATGGCCGTGGGAATAGTGGGGTCTTTGTTTCCCCTCAGAACTGGGGGGAAATTCTTCTATATGCCACTGAAAATGTTATTTAGTGCCAAAGAGAAAATGTTTATCATTAATATGCAGTCTCCAGGTGGGTAATAATGATTCTATTGTTTCTTATAAAACAGTTTTTTAACAGGAGACGTGGGGCTTTTTTCTCCCCTCCTACCAAGACGAAATGTCCCCTGCTTTAAATGGCATCACAGGACAGTTGGACAGCAGTTCTCATCTCGGAAATAGGGATGACCCCTTTGTCCCACCTGGTTAAATTTACACCCTCTTCAAAATTCTATTAATTCTGCTATTAATAATTAGTTCTGTGGAATATCTGATGTACTTTTGAGGTGCCTAATAAGAAGCTTGATGTAGACTTTCAGCAGGCTCATCCTAGTTACTTTTTAAATAATGAATTTCCTGAGACCTTTCCCTCCAACATGGAAGCTGTCATACGGGTGCAGATATTTCATGATAGAAATTTGACCAATATATTACAAATCCCGGCCGAACTCAAAGAAAGTAGTTTGGTCAGATGGTGAAGGCAGGAAGAAAATCCTGCCACTTCTGAAGCTTATGTTAGAATGTCAGTTGCCCAGAAGAGAGAGATTTTTAAAGAGGGAAATTAGCTTTTAAAAATCAGCAAGCGGACCGGCCACAGCCAATTTGGAATTCCAGTCTTGACGGGGGAGCAAGAGAAAGAACCCTCAAATGTGCTGTTAAGAGGTGGCTGGATATGGGGAGAATGCAAATTGATTTTAATGTTGGAATAAAGAGCATAAACTTGAAATGCCAACCAAAACACACACACTGTCTTTCCAAACCCATCACGTATTTGTTGGATGAGCCCTGACATTGCGCCTTCTGAAGGGCGGGGACCGGGTAGGCCCCCGTGTCTGTGTCCGTGTCCGTGTCCACATTCACGGCAGATCCTCGCTGGCAGCCATGTTCGCCTGCGAGTGGTGGGAAATAAAGAAATTAGAAGATGATTTATCCCATGGGGGGCCTGATAAATTAAAAATTTGCATCTGACAATAGTTTCGCAGTCCTGGGCAGTAAATAGGAAAGCGGGAAGCGTTTAAATTAAGTGTTGCTCCTAACAGAGCTTTGAGAAATAGACAAATATAAATGATATTGGTTGGTTGAAATGGGTTGTTTACATCTTTTATTCTGTGGGGTCCAGGGAGCGACCCAGAGCTTTGGGGGATTGTGCAAGCAGGCAGAGCACTGGTGGCTTTCTGTTCTCATAAGAGCCCGAGCAAATCAGAACATCAACGTTGCCTGAACATTTTGTGTTTTCAGGAGACCTGCCGGAGAAAACGGCACCCGTAAGTGGGAGCAGTGAAGCGATCTGCTTTGTCTGCATGTGGGGACTTTGAAGGGACGCTCCAGCTATAAAACACTAGCAGTCTCAGCGTGCCTCCTTTCCTCTTTTCGGGAAATTAATTTCAAGAACAATGTCTTCTAGGTGCACAGTCTCTGTGTGTTTCTGCACCACAGATAGGTTCTTTATACCTAATTTTCTTAAACGGACCCATACTTTCCTGGGAACGAATGAAGAAGATGGTGTGGCCCTGGGTGTTTGTTTCGTGACACTGTCCACAAGGGCGCACTGGCCCGTGGGCTGGATGCCAGCCACCAGCCCATCATTTCTCAGTGAAAAGAACCTTTCAGCTCAGTTACCTCCTGGAGAGAGCTGATTTTCCAGCAGTCAGGCTTGATCTGGGTAAATAATTAGAGAGCTGAGAGCTAAGACATCACCCTGGTGCTGTCTGTGATTCTGCTAATATAGCCAGACCCTGTGATTCCATCGCTGCTACAATCTTACCGCTGCCTTTCTCTAAAGCTGCAGAGAGAGAGGGGAGGGAGGGAGAGGGGGGTGGGAGGAACAGCAACAAAGCCAGTTGCTTGCATTTGTCTTGAAAGAATTAATGACATTTTTCATTCTCTTGGTGAAACCAAGAAAACAGTTCCAGCTCTTTATCTGCATATAAGAAGGTGAAGCTCAGTGCACCTTCCTCTCTCACCACCCGCGCCTACCGGGACATGCATGCCCAGCACAATTTCTTCTCTATATTGATTTATTTTAAAAACTGTATTACCTCTAGTTTACTAGAATTTGCAGGGCTCTGGGTTGCCCATGAAGATTATATTTCTCAGAAAGCAGATCCTGAAGTGGTTAATAGCTAGTGGTTGAACTTCCACAGCTGCTCATTCAAAGCCAATTTTTTTGAAAAACAGGCACTGGCTATTGTAAAGCATGTGTCTCTCTCTACAAGGATTCCGTATTCCGAAACTTTATCACATTTTATCCTGTCCTCCGGGGTGGTGCCCATGGATGGAGAAGAGCAAAGGAGTGAGGAATTAGAAAAACAATCCTGAAGTTCCAGTGAAATTCCCAATTTTTCTCACACTTGTGCCTTCAGTTTTAACATCTATAGTTACTGTACCATTCCTCCTTGTCGATTGAGAACCGTGGTAAGGACGCCAATATGATTTATTGAAAAGTAGTAATTGTACTAATGGAGTTTTATTACTTCCGAGAAACAAGCATAGTTATGGATAAATACTAAGAAATAGAAAGAGGTAAGTTCGTTAAAATAATTAAAATGCACAATGGGCACATTTAACACGATTATGTATTAACTACTAAGGTCCCTCAATGAACACTTTTCCGGACCGAGAAGCAGAAGGCGCAGCAAAGAAACAAAGGCCCGTAGTTTAGGTGCCCTCCCACCCCCCCACGCGTGGAAGATCCCGAACATCAAGAAGGTGGGAAGTCAGCTGACGAGTCCTCCACCCAAGGCCGCACCGCCGCTGGTTTAGTTATTACAGATTTCAAAATTAGGGAGTTCTTCATTGAGTCGAACTAGGTACTTCCCCAGCAAATGCCCGCTGAGTTTGTAATGCGGGCTGCTCCAGTCACCAGCATGGCAGGCCTAGCGGCCTATCTGGTGTGTGACAAACCAGGCCGTCTGGCCACCTCCTGGTTACACAGGCACGTCAGAGGCCACGACAGCAACACCGTGTGTTTCTCCGGCTCAGAGCATTCAGGCCAAACCTCCTGACCTGAGACTTCTTAAGAAAAATGTTCACCCATTTAGAGAAACACTTTGTTTTGGAACTAAAAGCATCGGCAGTTGATGGATACTAACCGGGGCATCTCTGAATGCATTAAATCTCACTCATTCATTCAGTCTCTCCTCCCTCCCTCCCACTCGTCCTCCCCTCTCCCCCTCCTCCTCTGCTCTCCGTCCTCCCCAAACCCAAGGAGCTCCGAGGGCTCCTCTGTGGCAGGACTGAGGAAGGTCTCCCCAGACTGGAGCAGGGAGGGGGGCGGGGGTGTCAGGAGAGAATCTGGGGCCAGGAGACTGCCAGGTGCTTTCTGGTCTGGCACAAAGGGGGTTGGGGATGTTTTGGGGAGAGTCCTGGGACGTGACTGCCCCACCGTCATGGGGCGGCCTATGGGACAATGTAGGACTTCAGTGCTTTAGGGTGTCCTAGGAGAATCCTCTGCAGAGGACCCCCTTTCTGCGATGCTCGCAGAGCCAGGCTCGGGCTCTGCCCGGGGTGAAGTCTTTGTCTGCCTGCGCGCCCGCGCTGCGGCTCCCGATTGATTTTTGGCCCCCGCTGCCGCAAGTTGGGGGCTGGCGAGGAGCGTGCGGGAGGCGGGGGGCGGGGTGTGCCTCCGACCCGCCGCGCCGGGAGCCCGCTGCTGCTTGGGCATTTTTTTATTTTTATTTTTTAACTTGGAATTTCCATAGGACCAGAAGAAAGCGGTTTCTCCTCCATCTGACGGAGCCATTAGCATCTATTGGGAAGGCGGCCGGACGCGGTGAGTAGCGGAGCCGCGCTCCCGCCGGGCGCCGGCTGCCCTGCGCTCCGGCTGGTGCGCGCCCGCCCGGCCCCGCCGCCCCCGCGCCTCCCGCCCCCGGTGAGGGTCGCCCCAGCCCCGACCTCCCGCAGCCGGGCCCCCCTCCCGCGGCCTCTTGGCCGGGCTTTCTCCCCTGCCGGTGAATTGCAGGTCGTTTCTCACGGGGCATCGCCGGCGCCTTCCTGGAACCGGCCTTGCAGATTCTGCGATCGCGCCCGGGCGCGGAAACTCTCCTAGGAGGTGGCGCTTATGCATATTCATCTTGTCGAGGAGCCGGCTGCCCGGCTTGCCTTTGCAGGCTGATCTATTGATTTATGTATAAAGTGGGTTTTATTTTAGTCATCAGGCAATCACGGGCCCGGGGAGCCGTCTGCGATCCCCGGACGTGGTCCTCGCTGGGGATGGGAGACAAAGGTGGTCGCGCCACATTCTCTGCCTGGTGGGTGACTTGTTTTGCAGAAAGCTGGTTAGGAGTGGCTGCTTTTCCTTCCTCCCGGAGGACTCACCGAATTGAATGTTGGTGTTTATAAGTAAAGCACGCAGTTACTTGTAAAAGCCCAGCATTTGACAAGTACATTCTTCTGGGGGGTGTTGTAAAGCTGGGACAGTGTGGTGTGTGGTTTCAGTTTGGGGATGACTCTAGGTTGATGTTACTTCTGTGACAATCGCTGGCATGTCCCCTTCAAGGTCCATGGAAATAAGAGTTACCTTTCATGATAAAGGGTAGAGTGCAAAGGGAGGCCTTCCTTCAGCGGTGTCCGCCCCCCCCCATTTTATTCCACTTCTGTTTTCATCTTGCCACACTTCTACCCCTCTACTCATCCATCCACAGCCCCCTCGTTTAAAAAAATGTTATCTCCACAGACCCACTTATATTTTTTCAAGGACGCTGTTACGCCTATAAACTTGGCCTGGGCTGTGTTACTAATTTGGTAGTTTAATCTGTCATGCAGGAAGTCACAGCCTATGGGTCGATAGGTCCATAGGAACCCCTCAGCCAAATTATCTAAATTGTTTCTAAGAGAGATTTGTAGGCCAGGGAACACTTAGCAAAAATGTCTTTACAGATCCTGCTAGACCTATTTTTAGACTGAGTACTTTAACAGCCTTGTTCAACCCAACCGGTTCTAATCAATGTACAATGTTCTTCTAACAAAAGATGTTTTTACTGTTAATGGTTAGGTCATTAGAATGTTCCTTTATGGAAATAGCTGATCTAACAACAATGGGAATTTCACCACAGAGAGTATATTACTCTGACTTTAAACCCTAGAGGGAAGTGTGCATTTCTTAATATTTTAGGGGGAAGGAGCCATGAAAATAAATAGAGTACCATTTGTTTGGGGGTTGTATTTTCTGCAAACTTTTTGTATATTCTATTGGCTATGCCTCTTTTAAAAAATGATCTAAATTTTCAGTATACTGCCAATTCTTATATGTAAAATAGATGAACATGCTATGCATACTACATATGAATTAATCCACGGGTAGAAACAACAGCCATTAGGTGAGCATAATGAAGCGTCTGCCTCCATGAGAAAGAGCCAAAGAGAAACCACTGCAGATCAATAACTTCTAAGTCACCCCATGAAAAGGGGCCGCCAGCAAAGCTTCCTGTTTGCTTCAGTTCTTACACAAGCTTTTCCTGGTGGCTTCATAATAGTGTTGGAGTGATTAAGTGAAAACAAGAAAGACAGGACACATTTATGAGGCGACATGTTTTTATTTTACACATTTACTGCAAACATTCCTGAAATGCCTTTATTGTGTGCTGAGAAGTCATCACAGAATTGATATTCTGAAGATGACAATGGTGTGAGGGTCGATTTTTAAGGGGAGTAGCAGATACGAGTTGGCATGTGATTGTTAAGCTCACGGGAGAGAATCGGGCATGTCGACCTGGAGTGTAGTTGGTGTTTCTTTGTGCCCGTTTTCTAAGAAGCACATTACCATTGTCTGTGAACCACAGCACTGATGTATTGTACACGAGTGAATGTGTAACGAGTTAACACGGCAGTGACACATTTAGCATAGTGAGCAGCAGCTAGATCTTTCTGAGGTCTTGGGGAGAGTAGAAACTCACCTCTGAGGATGCAAGGAAGGAGAGAATGGAAGTGAACTGGGCTGACTCCCCCTGAGCAGAGAGAAGATATGTCTTGAAATGTGGGTTTTTTAGTAAGCAGATAGTAAAAGCCCCCCCCCACCTCCTTCAGTGGCACTGTCTCTGTGTGGCCTTTTGTTTATTGTAGGTGGAATTGGTACTAAATCCTGGGGAGGATTATGGTGCATATCATCTTTTACTGATGGTCTGAATTCTATTGTGCTCCTATGAAATACACACACACACACACACACACACACACACACACACACTTATTAGATGTTAACCCACGCAGACGTGTTTGTGCGTCCCCTAGAAAGTGGCCTTTTCTGTACCAGAAACTCTTGATGATTAAAAAGGGGGTATTATTTTTTTGTGTCTATTTGATTATTTAGGCTTCTGTCCTGAGAAAGAATAGCAAGTGGACTATTCCTCAGTTTCAGAAACATTTGAGACAAACATCCTATTTGGTTGGTTAAAGGATTCACTAAAAATGAATGTATTCTCATTTTGATGAATAATTGAAAGGGAACGAATGAAAAAGCCTGGGCAAAATGATATTACAGCTGGGCAAAATGATATTATATCGTGGTCTGTTGTGGTTGAATCCAGAAGCAGGGGAAAATGTATTTCCACTTTGTAGATACTATTGATCATCTCTTGTTTATCAAAGCTGATGCTGGGAAAGAAATTACTGGGGGATATTAGAGATTATTTGCATAGATATTTACTGACAGGCAAATCTTTGATTCGTAGTTTTAAATGTAGCTCATAGTAGGATGGAATTCTTTGAGTGGCTACTAGTGTTGGCCTCCCATGCATTGGGTACTAGGGCATTCCAGTTACTCCACCAGAATGTCTTGAATTCTCTTGAGAAATTAGATGGAATGAAGACTGCTGACATGGGCAGAGTTGGCCTCTGCTAGCCAGTATTTGACTTCTAGCCACCTTTTAGTCAGAGCTGTCTCTAAGCTCATTTTAACATTGTCATTGGGGGTCAGAATGATCCCCATCCCCACCCCCAAACAATATCTTCTATGAACTTGAAAAGAACTTGATTTTGGTGTCTTTTTGCAGAACTCAGTTCCAGAGAGACAGTAAAATACCCTTAGTGGTTCACCTTTATGTAATTTGCATATTTTAAGCTCTTTATTTCAGGTCAGTGGCCTATTTTGCTACTCGAGATGATAGGCCAATGTTAACCAACCGTTGGATCTTAGAAAGAATAAATTAAGAATGAGTCTGGTAGCCCCAGAGGCCCTCAGTAACTAGTTTCTAATAGATTCAAAGAGAAAAAGCTCCCGTCCTTTCTTTAAACTTTGTCCCAAATCCAGTCCTCTGCTGGCTGGTAATCAATAGTGAGTTCAGGCGGGGTTTGATTTACAGTGACCTTCAGTGTCTCTGCCCCATAGGATTTCTCCGCCACAGTCTCCCGGTGGCCGAGGGGTCAAGCAGGCACTTCCCTCTGGGCTGCAAGGATAACAACACGGAAATCAATGTGTACAACAGCATCAAGGTGTTGTTTAATTACTGGACAGCTTTGGTTTTTGAAATGGAAAGTGGTGATAGTAGCCTCATGAAGTGTCTAAAATTGCCTGGCTGATACAGATACTCCATATGATTATACAGCCCAAAGAGAAACTTTTGTGCCATTATACTCTCACATACTTTATTTTTATTTTTTAAAAAACAGGTTTATTGATTTCAGAGAGAGGAAGGGAGAGGGAGAGGAAGAGAAACATCAGTGATGAGTCATTGGTGGGCTGCCTCCTGCAGGTCCCCCACTGGGGATCCAGCCCGCAACACGCTCGTGTGCCCTGACCGGGAATCGAACCGTGACCTCCTGGTGCATGGGATGGTGCTCAATCCACTGAGCCACACCAGCCGGGCCTCACACATATTTTAAAGCCAAATCTTCCCAAGCATTGTGGAACTGAGTGTGTCGTATGCACCTAAGTAAAATGTGGCTGGGTAGACAAATAGGAATGTGGGCCAGTCGGGTCCGAGTGCTCTCAGGCCAGGCAGTTCCCCAGGCTGTGTTTTGCTTAATGACAGAATCCTTAAGACGGGCCTGTCAGGGTGCATTGGAGGCTTGTTGCTCCGTGGGACAGATGTGCGGATCAAACGTGTGGCCCCCTCTTGCACAGACCAGGCTCTCCCCAGGAAGCTAGAGGCAGGAGGAGGGAGAGCAGGGAGGGGAGCCGAGCAGAGGAGCAGGTGTCGGGTCGTGGGGAGCATTGCTGGCCAGTGTGCCCTGCAGGCAGAGCCGAGGACCCGACACCCAGGAAGGTGGTGGGAAGGAAACACTGATGAGAGATCGTTTCCTGTGTGCCGAGTGGGTTGCAGGGATGGGGGAGACACCCCCCTGCAGTGTGTCCTCCATCAGCCCCCTGAGGGTTTGGGTCCTCCCGCTAGTTCAGCAGCCTTTGTCCAAGACGCCGCCTGGCCGCAGGCCCCGCAGTCTTAGGAAGCCCGTCTAACTGGACGGGAATGGGGTTGAACCCCGTGCAATGGTTGGTGTTCGGCCCCTTCTGACCTACAAACACCGCAGTTATTCATCGCCCCGGTGCTGTTCCTGCTCTACTTCTCCACACAGCAACCAGATCACAGAATTCCCCTGCCTGAAAATGTCCTGCTGCCTCCTCAGTGCGCTCAGAATAAAATCCAGGCTCGTTACCTTGGCCTCTGCCGAGGTCCTTCAGGACCTGGCCCTGCCTGCCCTTCCCCCATCTCCCTGCTCTGGGACAGCTCACTCTGTTCCTCCGGGCTGGCCTCCCAGCGGTTCCTACAACTCACCCCAGGACCTTTGTATGTGCCCCTCGAATTCTGTGGCCGGCTCCTTGTAATCCAAGCATCAGCTCGAATTTCCCCCCTCAGAGAGGTGGTTCTGGTCCTTACATCTAAAGGAAGCCTCCCCCTAACCCCATTGGCTCACTTCATTTTCTGCCAGTACTTCATCCCTACTCAGAATTACCTGTTTACTTGCTTCTTCATTGTCATCTTCATGACAGGGGACGAGGGAGGAAGAACCTTGCCCATCTCATTCTCAGCTTTGTCCCCACTGTCTGGCACACAGCAGGTGCTTAGTCAGGTTTGTTGAGTGAATATTTTGCACACCTCGTGCATCTCTGCAAATCCTCTCAGCCGGCAGGCACTGCACAGCCCGGTTACAAGAACTGCGGGCAGCTTCCTGCAGGTGCAGCCAGGGTGCCTCGCTGGGAGGAGTCGCCGCTTCTGCTTCACCCCTTGCTGGCCATCACCCCGGGAGCACCTTCTGGGGGGCTGGGGGTGGGGGCTCATGGAGATCTGTTCCCCATTCATCCTCCGCTGACAGTTCTGAGCCCATTTCTTTAAGTTCCCCTACTGACCTTGTAAGGTCCACCCAACCTGGTGATGCCTCCATATTTCCTTGACACCCCCCCCCGCCTCCCCATGCCACCCTCCTGTCCCTACTCCCACTAAACTGTCTTCCTGCAAACTCTGGTCACAGGCCAGGCTCTGGGGGAAAACTCAAGCTAATGAAGGTTCCATAGGTCACAATCTTTTTCTTAAAAACATCTCAGTAAGTTGATATACTACCGGGTGGATATGGTGACAGCCCCCTGGACAGCCATGGGACCGGGGCTGTGGCTGCTTCCCTGGAGGCAGAGTCTTGGAAGCCCTTCCAGAGGGCGTTTCCAGCCGCCCAGAGGAAGGGCGAGGTGGGCTTGGGTCAGACTTAGATCTCCAGGCAACCCTATTCTCTGCAGGGATCCCACCCACTGTGGGTGAAGTCAGGTCACCTCCCCCGTCTAGGAAGGAAGGGGTGAAAACCAGGCCTCTGCCTGCTCCCTCCCAGTCCGTGCACTGCAGGTGGGCCTGTTTCCTGCACACTTCCCGAGGAGAGGCGGTGCCGTATTGCAGTTTTTAATTGGTTTTTGTGCCCAGAGCGCTGTCCACCCAGAGACATACCAGGAACCAGAGGGCACATGCCTTCGAGAAATGCTGACGTGGCTTTCCTGCCCCGGGCGCTCTGGGTAGCAGGTGAGCACCCTGGAGGCCAGGGGTTGACAGATTGGCACACCTCTGACTCCTCGTGGCAGCGTTCATTTGTGGGGACTGCGGGTGTCCTTCGATGCACAGGGCTCTTAACTTGATGGGTAATGTGTTTTCTATCCAGTTCATCCCAGGACCTGGGTGTGTGGGAGTAAAGAGCATGTCAGATGTAGCTTTCAATTATATGCTGTTGATGGTTTTTGCAAAACCAAGGAATAAACCTCAGGCAAAGTGACTGACCCTGAGAACAGAGTGTCTTTCTTGCCAGGCCCTTCCTATGGAAAAGGCAGGACCTTTAAATAGGCAAGGGATAAACCATCCTGTCTCTCTCATGACTTTGGGTTTTAAGTGCAGAGCACAGTCACGCTTTGAGGAATGAAACTTCCAACCCGTCTTCCGCTCTGATGGGAGGTACCAGCGTCTTTATGGAGCAGAAGTGACAAGAAAAGCCACTTTTCTTCTCCGTCTGTCACCATGCCCGGGAGAGACTACTCTACGATGATTCCGTTTCTCCATTTGGGCCCCCTTTTTTAAACCCCACAGGTCTAACTAGACCATTACCCGGTATTGTAGAGGAATTTGTTGACTATTTTCTGAAGTTTTTTCTTTACATTATCTTTAAGCCCTTGCTCACAATTCCGAGATTCTCTTGCTTATTAGCACATCCAGCCGGGCTTTTCAAAAGCACGTCTTTCATCTTCCTCTCCCTCCTGGCAAAGCAGAACATCTGTCTGTTTGTACCGACAGCTGGAGGGCAAAGCCATCAGCATCTTTCGGGTAAAAATCTGCATGTTGTCTGAAGATCTTTCGCAGATCAGGCCAACTCGTCTTTTTAGACTTTATCTCTCCAATTTATTTGTGACTCTGTCCTCAGGCTTATTTGAGGAAATATCCCTGTGTGTTCAAGCCTCAAAGGAGAACTGTCAGATGTTTCAATCTTTTGCTTGTGTGTGTTTTTAAGCACATTTTTATGGTTCTGAAAACCTAGAAGCGAGAAGCAGGAATGGGGACAGGTGGAACTGGTACCAATAACGTAACACACCTGCGGGAATGACACAGGGCTGCCACCACCATGTGTAATTTATTCCAGTACTTTCTTCCAGGTTCCTGTTCACTCTGCAGAAGTAGGTGGCTCGGCCCTGTGCGCTGTTGAGAAGCACTTTGCACATGAAATGGGTGGCTTCCCCCCCCCCAATCTGGTTCTTTGTACACGTACAGTATCATTCTAAAATCCATCAGTTCCTCTCGGTTATCATTTTAAAATTCATATCGCTATCAGTATAATGTGAATGAAATACCTTACAGATTTGCACGGTGATGGGAAGAAATGAAGGAGGCTTAGGTTGCCGCCCTACAGACTCCATGAGTGCATCTGTTGGCTTGGCTCCCAGGATGGTGGTTTAAGTCTAGAGTTACCCAATGAGAGTAGTTCATGGTCAGTGAAAGGACAGGGCTCTGGGAGGGAAATGGGACTTACGTGAGGAGACTTTCACATGTGGCACCCGGCACTGTGATCACCCAAGGACCAGTGATTCCTAAACAGAAGTCGTTGAGACCAGCTGGCAATGATTATTATGAATTCTGATCCCCAGGCCACCCCCTCCCCAAACCTAAAGATCTAATTCAGGAGGTTTGAGGCCAGGGCTTGGGGATTCTGCGTTTTAACAGCCTCCCTAGGGGCTGTGGCCAGGAGCTTGGTGTCGGTACTTCTCTCAGCTGCCGCTTCCACATCCCTGAAAAGAGGGTAATAACATCTATTTCGCAGAATTGTTGGCAGGAACGGAAAGAATGTGTGGGAAAGGGCCCTGGGAACTGTGGAGAGAGACAGACTAGGACTTGTCGAATTAACGGGTTTAACCCTTAGCCTCCTTCTGAGGTCTCCAGATTGAAGCAGGCCCTGCCCACAGGTTCCAGGATGCTGAAAAATATTCTGTTCCCTTGGAATCCAATTCTCAGTGTTCATCTTCTCACATCAAAATGCCAGGCAAGGCCTTCTAGCCCCCTCCCTCCTTCCTTCCTTCCTTCCTTCCTTAAGCATCTATTCTAGGTGCTTGGGGACACATCTTGACTGGTTTTTCTGCCTTGTGCTTTTCAAGACCCAAGTGTTTGGGGATGCCTTGTGGTTTGGTCCATGGAGAGAATGTCTGCCTGATTTCTGCCACTTTTCAGATAAGCCTTAAGACAGTGTCGGTCAGAAACGTCTACAGTTAGTCCTGAAAACACTTCCAAAGAGAGAACTGGTGGCTCAGAGCCCTTCTAACTCAACAAGTAGGAAGGATGGGCTTGGCCGGGTCGCACTGTACAGCAGCTGCCTGACCTGGCTCCCACATGGCCCCGCAGGGGATTCCTGCCACGGGCCACCCACAGCCAAGCCTGGAGATTTCCTCGTGCCTCCCTCATCCAGAGCACCCAGAAACTTTCAGACCAACCCCAGGTTATTATAACTTACTGGAGACTGTAACCAGCATAGGCTAACAAAGACTTGGAACTGAAGATCGTTTTAATGAGGTAGCTTCTCAGCCATTGTGGGCGATGGGAGTACAGTTCCAGCCACGTGACCTGGGAGATCCTTCCTCAGATACAATTTGATAACATCATAGTAGTAGATGCTCAGTCAACAGAAGAAAATATGTGCCAAGCTCCTTTTGTGAATTATCTCATAGGATCTGATGGAAAAGTCATGGAAATGAGCCTTGTGGCAGCTGAGACATATAGGCTGAGTAGCTTGCCTGAGGTTGTGCAGCTTGTGAGGGGTGGAGTTGGGATTTCAACCCGCGTGTGACCGTGAGGCTATTCTGCCTCCCCTAGTGTGGGTGGTAAAGCTTTGTATAAAACAGATTAGGTCTTGGACCCCCTGAATGAAGGATATAGTCACTAAAATAACAAAAGGAGTTCACTGAAATACAGTCAGTATTTATCGGCCAGTTCCATAAAGGTATGAAGCCCGGGGCGTGTACCATGTAATGAATGACCTGCTCTGCAGGGCATCTAGGATGGTACCAGTTATGAACTCTTCTGGGCAGAATGGAGACAGTCTCTTCAGAACTTTCCATTACCTTTCACAGGAAGCCCCAAACTCTTTCCACTGCTTTTAGAGCCTTGAGCCATTGGGCCCCTGCCCACCTTCTTGCATTTCGTTGAAGGAACCTTGCTTCCCCCCACTTGTAGCTCTTGCCTTGAAATCCCCCCCTTTATTCTCATTCTTCAGATCTCAGCTTAAAAGACACTTCTCTTTTCCCCCCAGCTTTATCGAGATACTATATACTATTGAGGTGTATATAGCATTTATAAGTTTAAGGTGTACAGTGTGATGATTGGATAGACGTATATACTGTGAAATGAGCACCTCCATCCCCTTGTATAATTACCATTTTTTGTGTGGTGATAACATTTAAGATTGTCTGTCTTAAAAATTTTCAATTATATAATGCAGTATTGTTAATTATAGTCACCATGCTGTACATGAAATCCCCAGAACTTATTCATCTTATAGCTGGAGGTTTGTATTCTTCGACCAACATCTCCCATCTCCCTCACCCCTAGCCCTGGTGACTTCCATGCCACTCTCGGTTTAGATTCCCCATGTAAATGTGAACATACAGTATTAGGCTTTCGGTCTGACTTATTTCACTAGCATAATGTCCTCAAGGTCTATGTATGTTATTGCAAAAGGTAGGGTTTCCTTCTTTTTTATAACTGGGTAATATTTTATTGTACCATAGGCCCTCGAATAGCATTGTTTTGTTTAAGGTTTTTTGTTATAACTGTGGATGCCTTAGGAACTTGACTCATGTTTATATCAATTAGCCTATTGTAAAATTGTTTTCATTATGTTGCAACTCCTAAAAGCTGTCAGTGACATTTAATTGAGGACTTGTGGAGAGATATCTACCACATCTTCTTTATCCATTCTTTTGTCAAGGGACATGGTTATTTCCACCTCTTGGCTACTGTGAATAATGCTGCGACGGATACGTGGGTGCAGATATCACTTTGAGAATGTCACTGCATTTCCTTTGGGTCCATACCCAGAAGTGGAATTGCTGGGTCATATGGTAGTTATACTTTCAATTTTTTGAGGAACTTCCATATTTTTACAGTGGCTGCACCAGTTTACAATCCCACCAACAGCATATGAGGGTTTCCTTTTCCCCACATGCTTGCCAACACTTATCTCTCGTCTTTTTGATAACAGAAAGGGCACTTCTTCAAGTGCCCTTCTTCAAGTGTCATTATTTAAGGTAGTCCAGTGAGAGACAAAGTCCCATGAGATCAAGTCGTTGTCTCTTCACTCTTGGATCCCCAACACCCTAACATTATTATGTGCTGCGTGCTCAATATAGGGTGGATGGGTGAATCGACAGACAGATGAAAGGAAAGATAGGAGAGCTGAATGGATGGAAGTATGGAAGGAAGGGAAAACACAGCCAGGAGCCCTGCATAAGATTTAGATGGCCCTTTTGTGAGTTAATAATCCCAAAATAAAGGGCGGGGGAGGTTCAACCATGTATTTTACCTTGTATTTCTCAGTAAAACTTTAGCTGTTCTAGTGCTGAACGTGTTCTTTTCTCACCAGGTCCACCCCTCCTGGCTTCCCCATCTCTGTTGATAGCGTAGCTAGTCACCGGGCTGTCCAAGTTGTAAACCTTGGCCTCACCCTTCACTTCTTCCTCTCCCCCACTGGCCCAAGGCTCATCCATTATGCTTCTATCACTTCTCCAGCATGTCCCTCCCAGAGCACCTGCCCAGCCCTGCCCTGTTTCAGCCGGCATCATGTTCCTGGTCTCAGCTTCCTTCCTGGTCTTCCTCCCTGCAACCTCAGACCTGATGATCTTCACCCTTACATTGCACTCTTCTAGTGAAATTCTCAGAGGTGGGGTCAGGGCGGAAACCTGGTCCTCAAGAACTGTGGTGGACACAGGGCAGCTGTGGGCTGCATGGTGAGCTTTGTCCGATGAGTTCAGGAGGTTTTAGGGTACTAGGGCACCCCTTCCCTGGTAATGGCTATGGTCCTAATCTCAGTCCACCCTTTCCCCACATCTCTGCCTTAATAATTAAATAGTCCCTCTCCCCACCAGTGTCATATGGTGCAGTTGCTGGGATGAGAGGAAATCCATTCTTTGACCTTCTTTAATCCTGGTCCTTCAGAGACATTAGACATTTTGAGATAAAGACCCAAAATCAAAGATGATATTGTGTTTCAGATCTTTTTTAAAAGTGGAAGGATATGAGTATAAAATCCCACGTGGTGAAAGTACTCATTGCTCTGGGGATGTAGTTTTCTTTTCCTTTGGAGATAAACTCTAATCTCTCCTTTAGATTCAGAAATATAAGGTCATCCTCACACTTCAGACAATTCACTTTTACAAAATAATATGATAGTAGTAATAATGATAATAAAACAACAAGGTGATCCCTGGATGAGTCAATAACTCTGTGTCATGTAAAAAAATAATAGTTTAGAAACAAGGTCATTCTCACTGAGAAACTTCTCTTGCATCTTAAGGATTGAAATTCTAAAATAATCCGAAAGGTGTTCTGGTCTCTCATTTCCCAATCAGTGCTTCAGCGATTCCTTGGGCTTTTAGTCAGTGATTTTAATAGTGTTAAAACCCAGTTTCCAGCTTTGCTGCCTTGGAGGCAAAGGCTCTAGTTTCTCTGATAATAAGATGTGAGAAGTTTTCTGTCTACAATGACCAACCGCCACACCCATCTGGATGCCACACCTCGGTGCATGCCTCATTTTCTTAACATCACCACTTCTTATAAGTGCTGTCTGGCACACATTCATTTCTTACTATGCTTTTTCTCTGATTCTAAAAGGAATATATGTTCATTTTAGACAATTTAGAAAAATACAGAAAAGTGTAAAGGAAAAAAGAATCGCACCCACTGTCGAACCCCCAGGGATGACAAATGATACCACTTTCATGTGATGCCTCATTTCTTGGGCTGTGCAGATAGAAGCTTGAAATTGGAATTCTCTCTACAGAGTTTCATATCCTGTTTTCTCCCTACTTTTCATTTTATTTGGAGTGTGTTCTCGTGACATTAAACCTTCTCGGAAAACATAATTTTAGTAGGTGAACAGTATTCTGCCTAAGAGTGTGGAAGTACCTGAATTTGCCCCATTGTTCACCTCCTGCTGGATGCTCGTTTCCCCTTTTCACCGGCATGCGTAGTGGTCGGGTCTGTGTCATTGCTAATAAGCCTCATGCACACCCCTGTCCCTGCACTTCTGCGCCTGCAGCTTTTAAAATTGGGTGTGGTACATCCAATAAAACACACAGCTCTTAGCATCCATTTTTACATGTATGTCCACCTGTGTGTTATTTCACGTTTAAAGGCTCCTTTTATATTTCTCTCAAAATTACATGATTTCATTGACTGCCCTTGGGCACGCTGTGATGGAGAGGCTGCTGCTGCTCGAGCTTCTCGGTGAGACAGAGACTCCAAGCCCCGAAGTAGGCTGTCCAAGGTCATATGCGAGTAAAAGTGGAGAAAGAATCGGATCCCGGTCTTGCCTGCACTCAGGGCTTTGCTTTGTGCCATTTTCTCTTAGAGAATGAAAAATAAAACCTGCCTTTGATAGGACAGGAAACCAGTGGGTTTGGTTTGCTTTTTTGCCTTTTGAACTAAAGGCTGGGGGTCAGTAATTGGCTGCACAGACTCTCCTGGTTACAGCTCCCGTTTAAAATCGGCAGAGAACTCTCATGGCTACTTTCTGGTTTGGCCTGTGCTCGTTGGCGCGACCGTTGTTGGAAAGCGCTAACGGCTGTTGTCCAGTGCAAGCCGCAACCCACCCGTGCACGCTTCTCCCACCCACGCCCCTCCCATAGGACAGGCCCCTCCCACAGGTGCAGGCCCCTCCCATAGACCAGGCTCTCCCATGGACACAGGCCCCTCCCACAGATGCAGGCCCCTCCCACAGGACAGGCTCTCCCATGGACACAGGCCCCTCCCACAGATGCAGGCCCCGCCCACAGGCCAGGCTCTCCCATGGACTCAAGCCCCTCCCACAGGTGCAGGCCCCTCCCACAGGCCAGGCCCCTCCCACAGGCCAGGCTCTCCCATGGACACAGGCCCCTCCCACAGATGCAGGCCCCGCCCACAGGCCAGGCTCTCCCATGGACTCAAGCCCCTCCCACAGGTGCAGGCCCCTCCCACAGGCCAGGCCCCTCCCACAGGCCAGGCTCTCCCATGGACACAGGCCCCTCCCACAGCCAGGCCCCTCCCATAGGCCAGGCTCTCCCATGGACGCAGGCCCCTCCCACAGCCAGGCCCCTCCCACAGGCCAGGCTCTCCCATGGATGCAGGCTCCTCCCACAGGTGCAGGCCCCGCCCACGGGCAGGCCCCGCCCACAGGCCAGGCTCTCCCAGCCCCGCCTTGAAGAGGAGCCAGGCTGAGGTCAGCAGCTCTTGAGAAGCAGTGGGCGAGTCGTCTCAGGCTTGGCTGGCAAAGGGAGGAGGCACAGTTTAGATCTGGGACCAGAGAGAAATGTCCCGGCCATCTTGGAGGTGGTGAGAAAACAGCCAGCGAGGGGTTCCCCCTTTTGGTTTGCGGCATGTCCCAGAAGTGGACAGAACGTGAACATTTCATGTTTGCTGAACCGGTTGATAGAATAAGGGACCTGGGGCGCGGTGGGGTCCATGTAGAAAATGTCCCCCTGAGCCCCTACCGCTCTCACCCGCTCCCCTGCCCTCGCCTTCAGGTGTGAGCAGTCCGCTGGCAGTGCTGGGAGGGGAGCGGGACTGAGTTTGGGTTCAGAGATCAGTGAGGGTAGGTCCTGACATGCAGATGACATTTTCAGACAGGATCAAATAAATGCATCTTTCCCCAGGGTATCTCTTTTGTAAAAATCTGAAAACAATTCCTAAGCTTATTCTTATTTTACAGATAACATTTACTGTAAAAAATCTCTGGCTCTGCACAAAAGTATAAGCAAATGTCGTACAGGGGATCACATCACATGAACATCAAGAGGAGGAAGTGCAAGGATGGCTTTACATTTGAAAATCTGTTTGTAGAATTGTCCACAAGCACAGCGTAAAGGAGAAACGGTGGTCAGTCGTCTCAATAAGTGCACAAAAAGTGTTCGATAAAAATTTTACACTTATCCACAGTCTTTAAAACATTACTGACCAATTCAGTAGAGGGCCTGATAAAAGGCACCCACCGAAATGCACAGTAAACACCCTCTTTCTAGTCAGAAGTTACCTGCAGGAATACTGCAAAGATGCCCAATTCCACCAGTGTCCTGCCTCTTCTTGGGTGATCACAAAGGACAGGGCAACCAGAGAGGTCATTGTGGTGGTGTGTGACGGACACACTCATGGTGTTCTTTCTTACCTTTCTGGTTTTTAACATAATGAGACTTGTCACATTAAGTCTTTATGGATCCTTCTGGAGAAATCTAAGTCATTCTTTGCATACAGTTGTTTTCGTTGGGTCATTATCCGGCACGCATTTCAGTGCAGCTATAGCAGTTTCTCAACTGTATGTAAAGAGTGGGGCCCCTTGAACTCAATTCTGGCCGAATCTTAAACTCACATTGTTCAGTGTAACAGGCACGGCATCTGCAGAGCAGACCCCCTTCCCATCAGTCTGAAGGTGACTCTGCCCCTGTATTAATGATTTGGAACTGGAGATCTTAATATAGAACAAAAACGATATCTCAACATATCTGAGCTAATAAATTATTTTTAGATATTTCCCTAGTTTCACATTGTTAGAGCTATTTTTTTTTCAAATCCTGTCATTTCCCCCCCCCCCAAAAAATACAGAAGGAGAAGACTGTGTCCTACTTAAAATCCACTTGTTTCCTCATTGCCTGCAGGATAAAACGAAAACGTCTTCACCTGCAAGGTGCTGCCCAGGCTGGCAGCCTCCTCCTGCGGGACTAAACATTAGAGCTTGTCACCGTCCCCAGTCGCCAGCCGCACTCTGCCCTGCTCTGTGCGTCCCCTCAAGCTGTTTCCTGTGCTGGGAGTGCCCCTGCCCGCCACTCTCACAGCCAACCAGCCCCTCCTCAGCCAGCACCTCCAGGCCACAGACCAGCTCCTCCCAAAGCCTCTGCTCACCTATGCTCAGGACTCCCCAGGGCCTCCAGCAGCTGGTTCAGACACTCAGGAGAGCACCCTGAGTTGACCTCCTCTGTTCCCCATCTTCCTTCCTCACTGGCCCTGAGCTCTTAGAGGCCAAGAGTCTTTATTGCTATCTCTTTTCCCAGAGTGTAGTAAAAAAAAATTGCCTCCAGAAGGCTGCAAGTATCTGTAAAACAAATCACAGAGCATGCAGGCTGTAGACCTACCTTCAACAAGGTACTTCGGGTACAGAAATGATGGAATGCATCACTTTTTGTTTACCAAATTATGACTGTGTTGAACAATATTTTATAACCCCAGTTTTTCCCCCCTTACTATGAAATATCTTCACTCATCAACAGAACAAGGAGGAGGTAATGGGACAGGGTAATGAAGGCAGAGGCCATGGGTAGCTTGTCTTCTTGGTTCTGAGAATCAGGCCCTGGAAAATCTCCCCTTGTGGCTTCTGCTTTCTTTGGAAATCCAAGTGGTGGTTCATTCACTCATTGGTTCATTCTCCTGTTGGTTCGTTCATTCATTCTTCAGCAGAGGTATTGCATCTCTCTTTTCTGCTAATTCTTGGATGTTAGACCAGGTGCTGAAAATCCTAGGGACTCTTCGGACTCTCCACCTGGCAAAGATGGAATTGAGGTTAACATGTTATGAGACTTTGTTTGGGGTTCACATAGTTTTGGGGTGATTTTTTTTAACTTTTAGTCCCCAGTCACCCTCGATTTGAACTTTAAAGGGTTCTCCCATGTCACTAGGAGCTTGTTTGGAGGGGCTAGAAAACCATGCCGATTCCCAGCGTTTCTTACCACCTTAAAGACACATTTGGATGTGGCTTTGTACCACGGCGCAAAAGTGACGTCAGATTTTTATAAAAACATTCAAAAACCTCTGATATTACTACTCTATTTATACTTATAGGTTTCTGAGCAGAAAAAGAATCACTAAAGCTTTTCTATTGAACCCACTTTCTAGACCAGCCATCTGAAAAAGTAGAGAGGTTCCTTGAACCCCCACCAGCTGTACTGAGGTCCCCAGTCATAGCTGCTGTGAGCCTCGCTGTGGGGAGGGACTTTCAGCCCAGGGAAGAATGAGGTCTTGCTGATGACCTGCCAGGTGCAGGTGGTCAAGGTCACTCCATCATCTGGTTGGGGGTTCCCAGTGTTTTCTGGAGCCCCTGCCCAGAAAGCCTCCCAGGTAGCAAATTAACATCAGCCATGTCATGCTGACCACTTCCTTCTCTCAGTTGTCTCTCCAAAGTGGGGGACACACAGGATAACCCATTGTGGTGCAGGAAAATTATACCTCATCAGGCAAGAGCAGTTCTATTCTCATATGTTTGATAATGGACCTAATATGTGAGTATAGTATGCATGTACCAGCTTTATAAGTAAATGTGCATATATTGCTGGCATGACCACAGTTTTTCTTTTACTAATGGGGTCATGTACTCGGAAAAGTTTGGAGACCACTGTGTCAGCCATTGCCATTAATCTCGAACAGAGAGGGTCAATTTTCAGTTGAATGGAGGAAAATGCTAAGAGACTTCAAACTAAGCATCAATTGTGTAAATCAAGCAGGGCAATTTTCCTCACAGCATCGTGTGGTATGTTGGTGTGCATTTAATAGCTCTCGGGTGGTTTCCTACAGAAATCTGAAAGTGCGAGATGTCGTATTTTACATACATTCTTAGCCTCCGTATGTGCATAATACAATAAAGAACTTTCTAGATGGACTCTAATACTTATTCTACATGATATTAAAAACTGAAGAGGTAGATGATTAAGGGAACCACCATTAATATTTTGCCGCATGTTTCAGTATTTTTTTCCGTAATGCATCATATTTGGTTTACCAAATAATGATTATGTTGAACAAAGTTTTAAAACCAAAAATTTTTTTCACTGAATAATGTTTTTCTTTCCTTGTCAAAGGGTGAGCATAAGGTAATGGGGACCAGGGTAGCCGTTGGGGGTGGTTTGGCTTCTTTGTTCTGAGAATCAGAGCCTGGAAAATGTGCCCTTGCTGCTTAGACTTTCTTTGTAATCCAAACACTCACTGGCTGCTTTGCAGTGAGGAAGGAACAGCCTCCACTCACGCCATGGCTCAGGTAGACCAGGGGGTGCCTTTCTCTTTCCAGCATAGAAACCATGTTGAGATGGGAAGTCTTTGGAAGGTGCATAGATGTGACCTGAACCTGGAATCCCTCCCAGATGGCTGGGACCTTGGGCTCCCTGGACTGAGCTGTAACCAACTGCTCCAAGCAGCAACCTCCTCTGCCCAGTTCCAGGTTCTCCATCCAAAGATTTCTGGCTGCTGCCGAGAAAATTCTTGACCCTCCACCTCCCACCCCAATCACAGGCATTAGGTGGTATTGACGTGAAATATACTTCCATGGGCACCCTTAGATTCCAACAAAATCACAGTAACAGGGTCTCGGACAGGGCAGTAAAGCACAGAGGTACCTAGTAATCCATCACTATGAACGGGACAGGATTAATGGGGCCCCACCGAGGGCAGTGGCATAGACAGAGCAGGCTGTCAGCTCTGAGCAGTTCCCTGCAGTCCCCGAGAGTCACCTCCTCTTTCCCGCTCCAGCAGCTCATCAGAATGCACGGGATGTCATTATATGGATAGACCTGACAACGCTATTTTTAAAAGCAAATCTTAGTCTTAAATGTTTAACATTTAATAGTTTGAAGTCACCTCATGATACACCACCATGCCTCAGAAACTTGGTTGTGGAGAATCACTTTTGATCACCAGTCTCCGCTGCTGATTATCTCTAACCACTGAAACCTGCTCCACCGCCACTGGGGGTGTTTAGGAACTGCAGGGCCCTCCCTGGATTTTTGTAACCCAGTCAAGGCGCAAAAGTGTCTTTAGCATCCATAGTTCTTATATACAGTTCTGTTAACAGCGTTGGCATGTTGATAGAAAGCCGTGGATCCCTGTTCCTCTGGTAAGCATCACTTCCACAGGATTTAAGAGGCAGGAGGTGTCATCCATGCACCAAAAGGTTGCCTGTTTGATTGCTGGTCAGGGCACATGCCCGGGTTGCGTGCTCAGTTCCCAGTCGGGGGCGTGAAGGAGGCAGCTGATCCATGTTTTTCACTCACATCGATGTTTCTCTCTCTCCCTCTCCTTTTCCTCTCTCTAAAAATCAATTTTTAAAAATCTTTAAAGGGGCAGGAGAGAACTTGCATGCATAGATGCACAACCCAAGGACATGGACAATGGTGTGGAGAGGGACTGGGGAGGGGGGTGGGACGGGGTGGAACGGGTCATTGGGGAAAAAAGGGACATCTGTAATATTGTGAACAAAAATTTTAAAAAAAGGGGGCAGGAGGGTTTTCTGCAGTCTGTAGAGTGGTCTGTGTGTTCCACTTTCGTGACCCACAGAGGCTTCTGATGGAGGTTGAGCAGGTGACCCAGCCAGCACACCAGCAGTTCCACAGCCCACGTGACTTCCTTCGTTATCTCTGGAATGCAGTTTGACTGGAAGGTCTCGCTTCCTAATAATTCTCGTTTTATCCCATCCTCTCTCATAGACAGAGCTTCAGAGCTCCATTGCTAATCAGTTCAGAGCAACCCAAGAGGTCTTTGGTCAATGGTCATTTCAGCTCTTTGCAAATACTTCTGAATTGGGACAGTTCTCTGTGAACAGCCCACATAAACAAAGGGCCCACTGTGTTGGGTTTAGTTGGTGTTTTTACCAAGTTCGCTGAGCCAGCCTTCTTCATGCCAGTCCATTCTTGGAATCCTGAACATGACCGCTGGTAGACTTCTGAATGCTATCTTGAAGCACAAAGCTCTTGTAATCCTTCTCTTAGCACTGTCCGGAGGCTTGTGGTCCAGAAATTGTCAATGGGGAAACTGCTTTCTGGGTTAGGCCTGGAGAATTTTCCTTGCCTCAGTGCAGTGACTTGACCAAGGTGTGCAGAGTGAGTTGCTGCCTGGGGTTTGTGTCAGGAGATATGGGGTTGGATGCGATTGATTAGTAATGTCGTCTGTGGGCACAGGTGGGGAGAGATCACCTGCTGCCCATCTGACACCCCAGTGCCAACCAGCAGTCTAGGGTTGAAGCCAGCCTTTGGGGGCTTGACAACACCTGGGTGGGGAGCCCTATTTGCGAAGGACTTACCTGTGGTTACCAGGAGTCCGCCTCTGGACTCTGAGCAATGTCTCTCTTACATGGCAGGTGACTTTTCTACCATGGAGTCTGCGCATCTGTGTTTTCCAGACCTATTCAGTAGTGCCAAGACTGGTTCTGCACAGTACCTTCCAGATTACAGGCCTTTGAGTTGGTTGCTGTCCCCTAGGCAGGACTGTGGTTTTTTGTTGCTTTTAAACGTATCTTTATTGATTTCAGAGAGAGGAAGGGAGAGAGAGATAGAAACAGCGATGATGAGAGAGTCATTGATCGGCTGCCTCCTGCACACCCCCTGCTGGGGATCGAGCCCAAAACCCGGGCATGTGCCCTGACCAGAAATCGAACCGCGATCTCCTGGATCCTAGGTCGATGCTCAACCCCTGAACCACGCTGGATGGGCAGGGCTGTGGTTTGATGAGGGCTTTCCCCATAGATCTCCAGAGATAAGAACTTTTATATTAAACCCCCCAGCGCCAAGCTCCAGGAGACAGCCTAGGTTCAGCGCTTCTAGAACAAGACAGCATTAAAATAGCCACTGGGGCTCTGCGATGTTAAACAGAGATCTTCTGGTAATAGTTCTTATAAGAGGATTCGATTTGGAGATAAAACTGCATTTATGATCTTTGGCCCACTCGAGCCTCTGCATAAAATTCTGAAAAACTAGAGAGTAAGTAAGTAGATTTTTTATTTCACTACTTTGCCGTGGATATTTTTATATGTCATATTGTATGAAGGCCTTTTGGCTCATGGCGGAAAAATTTTTTTTCTACCTTAAAGGGGATTTTATCTACCAACTCATTAGATACCATTTTTCAGTCCTCACATTTCAAGGATGATTTAACTCTTGGGCATCGACACACTTAATCCGATTTCAAAAATCAACTTTAGTTCCACTCAGAAATCAATGTATCGTTAAACCGCCAAGATTCACGTGTGAAAATACAAGGGCAGGTGGCGAAAGGGAGTCACATGGTATGTTCAGTGGCCCATGCAGAGCCGAGATCACAGGCCTGTTGAGAAAGCATTTAGTGGAGACGTTGGCACCCTCTGGGCATCTTTATATCTCCGTGACATCCGCATTGTCACCCGCAGAGGGACCGACAGTCCCCTCGAGATGCTACGGAACAGACGGTCCTGAGCAGAGAGCAAAAGTGAGCCCGTTTGGTCCTCTGTGACTGTCGGCGTCCGCAGCTCCCCTGACTGGGAGTGAGAGTGGTCGACATGCGGGGACAATGGCAGCAAAGAACCCCGCTGTTGGGTCCGTGCAGTGCGATGCCAGGGGCTCGCTGCCTGCGACACTGGTGAACTGCAGCCCTGACACCACTGTCCGCTGTCCCTCCCCAGGCTGAGCGCAGTGCCTTGCACCTGCTGGGGCCTCAGTGCATTCTTGTTGAGTTGAAATGGGTCCTTCATCCCTGGTCCTTAGACCCCTGCCCCTGGGGATGGGCCCATCACAAAGGGCTTTCCATGGAGCCATTGACGCTCTGAATCGTCTGTCCCTCAGCACATTCTCAGACGTCTCCAGCTTGACGTGCTGCTCACCCCACCCCTCGCCAGCCTCACATCTGCACTGTCCCCGCACAAAGGACAGAGCCGAGCAGGGGGCAGGGGAGCCGGGTGGGAGTCTGGTATAACTTTCCCCAACAAACCCCCACTGTCTGCGCCGGCTGCTGCGGCCACCGGCCCTGTGCATCTGCAGGAACATGTTTAGTCTCGAGCTTTAGGCCACTTTTATATGGTTTGTTTTTTTAAATAAGGCTCTGTAGCCTGTGGGGTAGGAAATCGGTTTCAGAACTGTAGTGTATCTTATAGACATGCCTGGATCCTACTTGACTGAGAAGCACACAGAAGCAGGATCCAAAATGAAATTTTTTATTTTTTTTTAAGGGGTAAAGACTGTGTTTTCTGAGTTTCCGAGAAAACAAGCAAATGCAGCCTAGACTCCTTAGTAACGCATTCTCTGGGCTCTGCCTTGTGTTGGGGAACAAGAGGAGGAGGGGGCACCTCCAGGTTTGGGGGATGCTAGGCCACATGGAGGGCAGGGAAAGCTGAGCACAGGTTCCAGAAGAGGCCTAGTGGGGTGAAGATGTGGGGAGGGCAGGAGAAAAGCTTGCACAGGAAGACGGTGTGGGCTCCCCTTCCCCAGGACTGAGCTCTGAGTTCCACTGGTGAGAACCCTTGGGGTTAAGTCATCCGTGGGCCCCTAATCCCCCCGGGGAGAGCAGAGGAAACGGTGACCACAGAACACCCACAGAGGGGGAAACTGGAGACCTCTGTTTATCCAAATGAGCTGTGTCTGTGACGAAATGCTCTCTGGCCAGAACATTTGCATTTGGGGCCCAGGGTGCCTGGGGCCCAAGGAGGCTCCCTGGTAGAGTGGGCTCCACGGAGCTGCCCTTTCTCCCCCTCCCCCTCCGCCTGCCATTCCCGCACCAAGAGCAGCATCTGCCAAGCAAGAAAGCATATTCTCCAAGCCCGAGGGCTCTAGAGATGGGCCTGAACTGTGCAGAGTAGCTGCTCTGCTCCCTGCCAGCCTGGGAAACCCAAGACCGTGGCTCCTCTAACGCGACTGTGTGTAGGGGGAGGGGACATGGGGGTGCGGGACTCAGACTCCTTGTGCCAGGGCCGGATGCTGATTCTCTGCCCTTCCCCTGCCAGCTCCCAGCTCATCTCCCCGCGGGGTCTGGACCACCAGCCTCCCTGGCACCCACGCTGCTGCCTCTGTGTGGCCTGGAGGGAGGGGCGCCCGCTCCTCCCTTCACCCAGACCCCATCACCCAGCACAGCCGAGATCAGCCTGCCACATGGAAACCCCAGTACAGCGACTGTAACAGAGAAACAGAAAAGTGGACACTGGATAGGCCCGTCCCTCCATAGGTGCCACACCCTGAGCACCTGTCCCAGCGCCCACCTTCCCAAACGTGGGGGATGCGTCTGCCTTCCTCCCCATCTGCAAATGACCAGCCTCTGGGGAAACTAGCCTCCCCCAGCCCAAGGGCCCACCCTTCGAGGCCTCACTTTGTGCACCAGCTCTGGCATGTGAAGTTACACTCCCCCCAAAACACACCCTTACTTACACCAGGCTGGCCTTGTCACTAGAGCTCTAAGGGCAAACTGGAGTGTTTGTAGATTGAAGGGAATGATGTAGCGTTTCTCACCGTAGCGTCACACTCCCTGCTGTTGGGGAGGGGGTTCCATCAGGAGTGGGATGTATGTGACCCCCCCATGGATGAGGGATGGGTCCCAGACAGGAGCAAGGAGCACCCACAAGGAAAGTCAGCTGGATTATCCAATACGGCTGTGTTTAAATGGGATGAGGTAGAACATCCTGGGGAAAAAGTATTGGCGAAGGAAGAAATTGGGTTTAAAAAAGAGGTGACATTAGAACTAGAGAAATAACCATACATTCCTTTTTTTTTTTCTTTTTTAAAGTGTCAAGTGTCTCTTTTAAAAATGTGGATCTAACGCAGAGAAGTCCAATAGATCCTTCTCTGCATAGTACCTACAGTGGCTGCTGCCGATTGATCGGGCTTGGCGTCTGAGATGACACAGGAGACCAACTCGAGGCTCAGCAGGAGCCCTGTAATGGATTATTAATGTCTGCCAAGGGCACGGGAAGGTGGAAGGCTGGCTCAGGTGCCATGAATTTGCCATCTTTCCCGACCTGTCCCTTCCAAATCCTCCTGTCCATCTCCCCCCCCCCCCAGAAGATTTTCATTAATGTAAAAGAGAGAGAGAAAGAAAGAATGAACGAATATAGCTGGTCCCACCAAAGCTGCAGTAAACTGACATGGCCATTCATTCAGAAACTTACTGCTCGTTCCCTGCACGAAAGCCACCAGGCAAATACATTGGAGAAACACTGAAAAGACAAGGCTCTCGCTGCCTCAAATCCCCTAATGCCCAGTCCCCAGACGGAATGAGCCGTAGAATTGGTTACAGTGCAAGTGATCGCTAATTATAATAAAAGGGGCCCAGAACAAAACAAGCAAGGCCTTCAGTTCCTCGGGGTCGTATTTTTTCTGTCGTATTTGTTTTTTCGGCACCTGAGGGGCAGGCACTTCCTAGGTGTTGTTTGCTCTTGTCTGTCTGTTTTGTAGGCAGCTAGACTTTTTCCCTCAAAACAGCACAGAAAGTGATGTTTTGGGTAAAGGAAAGGAAGAGAGGAAAGTCCCTGAGGGTCAACAACATTAAGCTAGCCGGGTAGACCTTGGAGGGAGGCTTCAGTAGGCCGGTGGAATACGTGGGTGGTCTTTCTGGAAACTGCTGGGTGTTGAGACGTCGGTGTTCTGTGAGCTGCAACCCTGGGAGACAATCTCTGAGTTTATTTCATCTCAAAAGGAGAGGCATTTGGCATTCGCCTAACTGCAGCAGCCTGAGATGGACTAGCCCCTGCGGTTGCAGGGTGGGTGAGGCGGGCGAAAGGTTCCGGCGAGGGTGCGTTGACGTAGGAAAACCAAGCCTCGCTCCTGAGGGACCCGGAGGCCTTTCCTCACTGTCCCTTCCTCCTGTCTCCCGAAAAGAGGGCGAGCAGAGCGGGTGAGCCAGGAGCCCGGCCAGCGCCCGGAAGGAAGAGCACATTGGCCATGTTTCTCGTATTTTCTTCATTTTATGTGAAATGTGCGATGTGAGATAAAAAGGTTGGTCATTTTATTTTGTGTCATCACCTAACATCATGGCCGTGGGGTCCCTTCGAGGAGGTTGGCTGCCTCGGGGTCCGCGGTGGGAGTTCTGGGGACTGGTGGGGGGCAGGGAGAGGAGGGACCAGGCCAGAGGCCCAGGGCTGCCACTCAGGACCCCTGCGGGGAGCTGGGCCTTTAATGTGGAGGAGTGTGTGGGAGGCAGCCAGGGTGGGGATACGTGGCTGCAGTGAGAACAGACGGCTCCCACAGCCCCTTCCTGCTGCGATCCCAGCGCCTGTAATAACTTCAGCACATTAGTCTAAAAATAAGGTCTGTCAAGGGCTCTGTACCTCCTGGAGACGGACCCCGTTTCCTCAGTCCTCCCGGGTCTTTTGGGGACCAAGAGCGGGACAGTGATGGATGTGTGACATGGCTTTCCTGGACAGCTGACGCGCCCTTCCAGCCCATGGGGAAGCGCAGCCTCCCGCGTGGGGAAGCCGACCGGGCCCTCGGCTTTCTCCGGCTCTCACGATGCTCCCTCAGGCCCCGTGTCATGTTTGACCCCACCGAGGGCCTTGCTTCAAGCTCCCTTTTGGCCCACATTTTTCAGCCCCGCAGCACTGGGTGACGCTGGGTTAGTGACGGCTGGGCGTTGGCCCCAGTGGATGATTCTGGGTTAGTGACGGCTGGGCGTTGGCCTTTCACCGTGTGCTTGACCCTGACCTTGGCCCAGAGGTGTGTGCGGGGCACAGCAGGGAGGGTCCAGGAACGGGAAGATGCAGTCCCGCAGCGAGACGCTTCTCTCTCCTGTGTACTTCCCGCCTGGTGCGGCCCCTGCCCCCCAGTCTGTGTGCCCTGCCTCCCAGCCACCTGCCCTCAACCTCTCACTGGGCACACATCTGTTGGCCTCCTTCCTTGCTCAAGCCCCATCCTGTGAGTTCTGCCTTCAGATGTGTCTCGGCTCTGACATTCCTCTCCACCCCCACTGACCTCCGCCACCCACGCCGTAGTCAGCCTCCCACACGGGCGCGGGTCCTCCTGTGACTGCCCCTCTGAGCAGCAGACAGTCCTCGGGTACGCCCGGGCCTGCTGCTCGTGGGCCCCGCTGGTGTCCCAGATGCCTGCATGCCCTCCACACACGCCCCCTCGCCCTCCCCCCCAGCCCACCTGGCTGGCCGGGAGTCTGTGCGAAACAGGGTTTTTCCTGTTCCGTGTGTTCTCACATTGGTCACCTTGTTTGACTGTTTTGTATACTCGCCCGCCTCCCTCGCTCCCTCCCGGAGTCATCAGCACCCTAGGGGCGCCCCATTGCTCCTTCTCTGGGCACCTGTGGAGTTGGATCTGTCCCGTTGGCCTGGATTCCCACCACTGCTGGGGAGGTGAATGACCTCCAAGTATGTTAAAAATGACTTGAGAATTTGGGAAAGTTCTCAATGGTTAAGGAGGGGTGGAGAATAGGGAGCATGTTGTTTAATTATGTTTTGCTCTCACTAACATTCTCTCTCCATTCGCCGGTTCTGGGGAGAAATCCAGTTGTTCCCCCCTCCCCCCCCCCATGGCCCGGCATCAGGCAAACCCCCAGAGGTCTGGGTTTTAGGTTGGCCAGCATTGGCCGTGTCTCGCTCAGCCCAGCACGTCCATTGTCCCATCCTAACTTCTGTCCACTCCACCTGGCTCCGTCCCGTGTGCCGTGCCTGCTGCAGCCGGACTGTGGGCCCGGGTCTGAGGCACCGATCTCTTTGGAGGGAGAAGGTCCTCCTCTGTTTAGAGGTGGTGAGCCCGGCGCTCAGAAGTCAGAGGCAGGCTCTTTATTCCCAGAGAAGGACTGGAAGGCAGACAGGTGCGTTGTTTCTGTTTGTTTTTAAGTGAGACAAATGTGCTTTTCAAAAGCAGGGCTGTGTGTGTGTGTGTGCGCGCGTGCACTCACACCCCCGAGTCTGTGTGAACATCTAACACCTCCAGCTCCCCGACGAGAACATTTGTGGCAGATAAAAGGCATTAAGTCCCCCGGAGAAAACGGATGAATCACAGGGAGAGTGAGCCTGCAGAGCCTTTGAGAGCAGCGGGCTGCAAAGCTGCCCTCCCAGCTCCTCCTCATTTGCTGTACCTCTTCCAAGCAGGGGCTCAGGGGTGGGTGTGATCTCCTTCCTCCCACACCTCCCAGCTTGAGCACGGGTGCGCGCACACACACACACACACACGGTGTCCAGGCCTAGGTATGTCTGCTGGGCTCATGGGAATCCTTAAGGTTTTATTTGCCAGCCACGGCTGTGGGGCTGTGGGAACCAGCTGGGGCTGCATTGGCCCCAGACACTGAGACTGAGACAGAGTCGAGTGGCTGTTTGTCTTGCTGGGCAGATTCATCACGACAAGCAGCAGGAGGGCATGGCCCTGCCAAAGCTGGAGAGATTGGAAAAGTACCTGCAAAACAGCTGAGAAGATTTGCAACTGAGAGAAAGGGAAAGGGATTCTGTCCTCCACTGACCGCACGCTGCCCCTCCAGCCCCGTCCAGCCAGGCCCCAGCCAGCTGCACCCTCCCTGTTTTCGACTTTGCAGTGCTGCTGTCACTCAGAGGAGCTGGAGGAGACTCTGCAGGCCTTTGTGGAGCTGGGACCAGGCCATCCCTGTGGCCAAAGCTGGGGGTTCTTGTGGAGTTGATTTCGGAAATGTGGGGTTCACCGGGAGAGTGGAGTGAGAGGGGACCATCATTGTGGGAGGGGAGACTCCTAGATGCTGGTGGGAGATGCACTTGGGGAGTATTGAGAATGAGTGACTTGATGGGGAACTGGAGGTTGGAGCAGTTGGCAAGAGTTCTTGGAACCCCCCAAATGTGCCTTTGTGAGCTGCTGACCAAGCCTGTTGTCTGCGTGTATCGACGTCTCCTGAGAACCCTGACTGGAAGGGGATGTTGAGCCGTAGGCTTGCCTTTCTCCAGAGTCTGATGAGGACCCAGGTCACAGCCCCATGGACATATCTGTGGCCATCCAGAGACCTGAGGAGGCAGCGCTGGCCTGGGCAGGACAGGACTTCACAGACCTTTAGTTCAGTGGGTGCCATGCCTGTTACTAAAGTGACAGGAGTTAAGGTGATGGGACCACTGATGACCTGATGTGGAACTGCTTTTGAGGTGTGTCCTGCCTGTGTCCAGGACACACCCGGGTGTGCCCGGCACAGCCATGCTCTGCATGCTATTTTGTATGCTGGGGTCAAGCTCTCTGAAGACCCACTAATGACTTTTGCTGGGTTTTAGAAAGTCCAGTCACGGGGACCCTGTGAACCTCCTGTAGTTATGGGAACTCTGTGGGCCCTGGGCCAGCCCTGCATGAGTCAGACTGTGGTTTGGAGATTCAGTCAACTATGGTAGGCAGGTCCCCTCACCCCTCCAGGCCGCAATGTGACTGTTGTCAAGAAACGTGCAGATGAAACCATGTTTTCCTTTTTATTCAGAAGCAGGAGATGGCACATTTTAAACCCCAGGTTTAATAAAGCCTGGGGAAAAAAACAACCTGTTAAGGTTTCAGCAACTAGTTGGAACCTTGCCCTGTCCTTTTGTTTCCATATGGGTCTGTTTCCCCCTAATTACTAGACTCGCTAACAGGACGCGGTGTGTGAGTGCGCAGGGTTCACATCTGTGAGACCACAGTGGCCCCACTGGAAACGCAGAAAGGGAACTTGTTTCAGCAAGGTATCAGAAAGGGAGGAAAGGACAGAGAAGCAAAGAAACGAGCCACAGATCTCCCTCATCGGCCAGCCTGCGTGCCCCGCGGCACAGCAGCCCAAGGTCTCTGCAGCCAGCTGGCAGCGAGGGAAGCTCACGCCTCCGCCCCGTCCACTCCTTCACTGGACGGGAGCCCCGGGAGCTGCATTCATCCTTTCGTCTTAAACAAGGGGCATCCTTGTAGAGAGGGTTTTCTTCCTTAACCGCTTTCGCAGGTGTGTTTTCCCACCGTATTATAATTGACCCGGGGAGTTAATTGCCTTAATTTTTTATATTGACCTTGAGGGGATTTCATAGCTGAGAAAAGTGACATTTGGGTTTTCTCATTTAGAGGCACATAGGAAGTTGCGAGAGAGAGCGTACAAACCTGATTCAGACGTCGGGGGGAAGTGCCCAGGTGAGATTGTACTCCTGGATCCGGGAGCAAAGATAACACCACTGGATGCGTGCATTAAACGTGATCAGTGGGGCGGCAGGGATGGCATCGCAGGCTGACGGGGCGTACGCACCAGCGAAGGCCTGCGCTCGCTTCCCAGTCTCACTTCCCTGGCCCTACCAAGCGATGCCAGCAGTCCTTTGCTGCTGACTTAGAAAAGGGGAACACTCACCCCAAGAAGCGCACCAGTAGGAATGGTAGCCCTTTGGCGACAGTCACTGTGAGATGAATCAGAAAGGACGGGGGACTGAAACCTGCCGGAACCGATCCGCATGCTCCCTGGCACTCAGCCGATGGCCAGTTTGGGTTCGCCTGTGATGCGAGAGGCTTGGTTCCTACAGCTCCCGCTCACCCGGGGCTGGGCGAGGGCTGCTAACTCGCGAGGCCAGGACGGGCTTCTAGGACACATTTTGGTGACACTTTGGGTCACCTCATCTCTGAGTGGGAAGAACTAGAGGCCTCATTCAGCCGGCAGAGGAAGCCACATTTAAAATTCAGCGATTTGGGAACGATGATGCCGGAGGGGCGAGGGCAGAGCGCAGCTGTTCACGTCTCCTGCCCTGGGGACAGGTGATGTCTTGGTCTCCTCAAAGAGGCAGGGGTGGGACTTGTCCTCGGTGTTGGGGCGCACAGATCAGGTCGAGCCTGTCACTCATTTCGGGCTTATGCAGTGATCTGAAAGGCTAAACAAACTGAAATTTCTCTTCTCCACACCAAGATCAGAGTAACATTTTTGTGTTTATGTGCCCTGGAAATAAAAATTACAATAGTTAATAAATTAACCCTATGGGTGCATTTTAATTTGTTTAAAAATACACTTTCTTCACCCTTTTCTTTGGAAAGCACCACAAGTTACTATTTACTTGAAGATTCTCTCCTAGATTCTAATTACTTTCTACCCATTCAAACAGGAATATATTTAATACTCATCTGACTTTAAAAAATGAAATGTATTGGTTTAATCTCCATTTCTTCTGTATTTTCATTCTCATCATGGCCAACGCCCAAAGCCCACTGACTGGGGTGTGGAAAATCAAACTGACGAAAATGAGTTTTCTCTGCGTATCCAGACCTCTGCGCTCCGTTCGCCAGTTCCGTCAGCCAGACGCGTCGGGTCCGGCTTGTTTGTGTTTGTTCCGGTCCGTTCAGATGCTGGTTGCTGCCCAGTTGCTCCCAGGCTGGCTCTCGGGTGCCTGTTTGCCAGAACGTGCTGAATGGGTCCCTGAAAATGGCGTGTTGAGAACTGCAGGGGCTCGGCTGCATGTGGGGCCGGGTCACAGCCAGAGTCCGGCGGCCCGCACGGTACTCGGGGTCTTGTGCGCTCAGACCAGGCGAGGACGGAGGCCTGAGGGGGGGCACATGTGCACGGGGGGGCAGGAAGAGGGTGAGAGGGAGCAGAGCAGGGGGTCCGAAGGGGGCGAGAGCCGTGGGGACAGAGTCTCTGACACCCAGGACGTGAGTGGAAATGCGGAAAACGAGAAGCAGTCAGAAAGCTGGCCAGTGGGCGGCTGACACAGGAAGGCTTTGAAAGGCCTGGTGCCCAAGAGTAAATGCGAAGCGGCTGAGGAACGGGACACTGGGCAGCGCCTTGAGGAAGGGCCTGCAGACGCCCGTGGGGCGGTCACCGATGTCTGGGGGGGAGCGTCAGTTCTGGGAGGCGTGGGAAGCTAAGAGGGAAGAGGCGAGCAGAACAGACGTGGGTGACAGCTCAGAGAGGACTGGCCACTCGTCCAGCTGATCTGCATCGCTCACTTGGGATCATAAGCACACTGGCAGCCCGACCTCGAGCGGTCACCCAGCACGTTGTCCTGAGCCCTGTTCTGAGGGCACCGTCACCTGCCTCGGGCCCTCCAGGCGCACTCCCTCTCCTCCAGGGAGCGGGGGAAGGAGGTGGCAGCAGTCAGTGTGTAAGTGAGAGGGGCACTTGGGGCCGCAGGAGGGCTAAGGCCTGGGGGGGGGGGGGGATGGTGTTCAGGCCGAGACTCAGAAAGGGGGAGAGGGAGTGCTCAGACTGGATGTGGCCAAAATGCTTGTCTAAAACAGAAAGAGAGTCCACCAGGGAGGCTGTGGGATCTCAGAATCTAAGAGAATTTAAAGGAGAGTCAGCCTGGCCGGTGTGGCTCAGCGGTTGAGCCTCGACCTTGGATCCAGGAGACCGAGGTTCGATTCCCAGTCAGGGCACATGCCCGGGTCTTGGGCTCGGTCCCTAGTCGGGGGTGTGCAGGAGGCAACCCAGTGACTCATCATTGATGTTTCTCTCTCTCTCCCTTCCTCTCTCTGAAATCAATAAAGAGATTTTAATTAATTAATTAAGGAGAGTCAGAGCCCATCTTTCCTGTGTAGCATAGTCTGGTTAAAAAAAAAAAATCCAACACTTTTTAGTATGTCCTGGACATATTATACCTTCCTGAACAAGAGACAGCCAGAGTTGAGAGGAATCATGAAACCAGTTTTGTTCTAGGGACTCTGGTTGTGACTGTCATTTGGCCTCCACTGCCGCAGGCGGGAGGAGCTCAGAGGGATCTGAGCACTGCGGTGGCCCCTCAGGCAAACCACTGGTCTCCCCTGCAGTCGCTTCCTTTAGCTCTAAGGTAGGAATGATCAATCCTGAGTCACAGCAGGATAAAACGAAAGCGCAGTGTAAAGAGGCAAGTCCTCTGCCACTGTGTGTGGGAACCCCAGAGAATGGTGCGCCCTTGGGCACGAGCGCCTCCGCAGTGCCGGGGGGGGGGGGGTGCCCAGCGTGTACGCACCAGGCACCATCTGGTGCATCTCTTGTACTAACCCACCCCAGCTTCACCATGTGACTCAGTCGGTAAGCTCCCTGCAGTCAGAGATCTGAGGGGTGCATTTTCATGGCTCCCACCAAAGAGGAAGGGAGGGAGGGGTGGGTAGGTGGGTGGATGGATGGTGGATGGGTTGGGGGAGCAGATGGAAGGATGGATAGGGAGGTTAGGGGGACAGAAATCCACAGTCCAACTTCTAGTTGACCAATTGTTCCTCCACCCAATAGCAGTCTAGAGAATCAGTAAGACCCCGGTGCTTTTTTTTTCTTAATTCAACAAGAATTTGTTGAGCACCTACTACATCCCTAGTCCACACTCCTACCCTCAAAGAGCTCACTGCTGAAATGGGGCAGTGAGAACAGTAAATGAGTTACTCAAGTGCCTAGCAGAAGGGAAGGGCCCTGCACAAGGGGGGTACAGAGTAGACTGGAAGTCCCCAGGGAGGCGTGTGACTGTCCCCTGGGAGCTGACCATGAAGGATGGGGAGGAACAGGTGCTGGAGATGGTCCCCTATTGTAACGCTGTCCCTCTCCTGTGGGAAACTGCAGATGGTTCTTTGGGAGTAGAGGGGGGGCCACCACTGTGGGAAATAAAGTAGGAACAGTCCTAAAAATTAAGCCCAAGAAACGGACATTTTATTCTTTTGGGCATGGAGAAACTGCATCCGTATTTTGGGATATTCTGCCTCAGTTAGCGTATGTACCAACAGAAATCGATTTCTGAGACCTGTCATTTAATGAAAAATGCAAGTTGCGGAAAAATCTGCCCAGCATGATATCACCAGTGGGGAAATACTGCATAGAAGGACTGTGTGTGTGTGTGTGTGTGTGTGTGTGTGTGCGCGCATGCACACGCGCGTGCTCTGTGGGTCTGAGAGGACCACACCAGAGCGCTAACAGCAGTCACCTTTGGGGGCAAAAGGAGACAACCAGGGTTTGGGGTTGGGGGAGTATTGGCGGGGGCCGGCAGCATTTTTGGTGCTCTTTCTGTTTCATTTCAACAAAGAAAAGGTTAGCTTGCCATTAAGGCCTAATTTTAAAATTCAAGAGATGGTGGAGTCATTGGCTTACTTCCTAGCGCTAAGACTTTCAGTTAGAGCTTGCACAGCCTGAGAATTAGAAAGATACTGTCTGAAAGCAAACAAAATCCAGTGGTTTAAAGGGGAGAGGGGAAAAAAAGCCCCCGTGCGCTTCGAGCCTGCGGAGGGCAGGGACTCGGCGTCCCCTCCCTCGCTGGCGGGCGCTCGCTGGGCTCTCCCACGGTCAGTGTCAGGAGATGAGCTGCTCCTGACCTACGCTGACCTTGCAGCATCTTTCCGCTTCCCCGCCCGGGACTAGACCCCACCCCGTGGCGGTGGCTGGCTCCGGGCAGCAGTGGTGACTAGGCTTTTCTCTTTCCTGGCACCGGGATCATTTTCTTGGAGAGTCTCTGTGGACGTTGGCAAATAGTGTTGGCCTTCTTCCAGGAGATTGGGTTTATACCGGTCACAGTGAGTCAGGCATTTAATCAGTCACCCAGGGAACATGCTCCGGGCCCTCTGGTGTCTTCTTTATAATTAATTTTTTAACATTTGTTTTCAGTATACAACGTGGGGCTTTATTCTCTCTGAAATAAAAGCATAGTGTTCATATTAGAATGTACTGGCACTGAACTTCACAAGCCATAGTTTTATCGCCTTCCAACTATTAACTCCTATTAGCAAGACAGAGAGATAATAAGATCCCCCTGCACTCCCCAGTCTCGCTGGCTTGGGCCATGTCTCATCCTCTGTAATTGCCTTCGGTGGCCAAGCTCTTTCCTGTCATTAGTGTGCATCAGAGCCTGCTTGTCAGGGACCCGGCCACCTCCCAGGCTGCCCTCCTTACCCCCACTGTGTGTCCCCTTCTGTGCCCTGGCCTTTCCCTGCCCCAACTGCTGGGAGGCCCTGGCCCACTGAACCTCTTATTAACAAGACACGTAGTGATTCGGGATTTTTAACCCTTGGATTTAAACTTGACTTGCTGGGGAGTATTTCTTCCTGTTCGTTTGTTTATTTGACCTGAGCTCGGCTCTCAGGAGCCTGGGCCTCAGCCCAGGAGACCAGAAACATTACAGTGGTTCTCAGATCTCCTGTGTGCTAACAACACCTGAGATGCTGAGTCAGAAGGTACAGATTCCCAGGCTTCTCTTCCGACCTGAGTCAGAATCTCCAGGCCGAAGGGAAAAACAGCCGACCACCGGCCCTTTTACAGAGCTGTCTGGTGGTTTGCTAGTTACTCGGTTAAGCAATCATCCATCGCTTTCTTCCAGAGATGTCCCAGCACAAACATCTCTTTAACTTTTCATGTCCTGGGCTTCCCCTCGGGGCTGCCATACGTCTTTCATGCAAATTAGACACAGGGACCCTTCTTTCTGGGCAGGAGCCCAGGGTGGACGTCAGCCCCATTCACCTCCTTGGCCAGGAGTCTCTGTGCAGTTAACCTACCCAGCTGCACATGGCCACCCTGCTTACTCAGGGCTACTCAGGTGACTACCTGCATGTGTGGGTGAGCGTAGGGCCAGGCATTCTTTTATTGTGGTTTTGTTTTTTGTTTTTTGCTACCACAACCATTATCTAGAACCCTACCAGTACTTCGTAAGGTTTTCTATTGAGGAAACTGTGGCTCAGAAAATGTGATTTCCCTGAAATTACACAGAAAGAAGCTGAGCCAGATTAAAAGCCAAGCCAGGCTCTGACAGGCAAGCACTTGGGTTGGTAAGAAGTTATCTCTAGCCAGTGCCTTGCTCCTTTATCAAGGCCGTGGGTGATTCCCAGTACTCCTCCCCTCTGAGAAACCTGGGACTGCCGGGGCCTGGGGTAGGTCCCCGGCCCCTCTGTGCTGTGGGAGTGAGCAGGGGCCCCCAGCCTCCAACTCACCGATGAGTACGTGTTTATGAAACTCCAGGAGGCCTGAGCCAAAGGCAGGTGGATGGCAAAGCATTAGTGGCCACCTGTTTGTTAGCAGAAGTGTTATTTTTCTCAGCCAGCCACTGTGATTAAAGGTCCAGTTTCTCTTTCACTGTGTATAGGAATGTGAGGAAGGGGCTGAAGTTCAGCAGGGATCTCGAGCCTGGAGTCAGTGATGACTCGTTACTGAGGTTGTCCCGTCCTTTCCATTGGTGGCTCAGTGCACAGGCTCCTGGAGTAAGGAGCTGCTCTGGGCAGAGCGCCCAGGCGGTGTGATGAGTGAGCTGAGGCTCCTGGCCTGGCTCCTTGGCAGGCTCCTTGGCGGGCTCCTCGGCTCCTGGACCCCTCAGCCAGGGCTGAGTCAGAAACCACTGCGGGACTCAGGCTTCAGCAACACCCCTGTGTTAGCGCATATCTGTAGGACTGCTGGGGTTCAGCTGATCGGGGGTGGCCCGGGCCTGGCCCCTGTGCTTCAGGCTGTGGCAACGGGGTGGCTGTGCTCCTCATGGCTCTGGTTCTCAATAGTCCAGCGAGGTAGCCGGGCAAGCTCTGCTCATGCTCAGGCAGAGGAGCCAGGGGCCAAGTGAGAACAGTCAGGCGCTTTGTGCTCTAGGCTCCATCAGAAGGCGTCTTCTACTCCCCAAGCGAGCTCAGCAGCCCCACCTAAAGTCAAGGGGCAGAGGAATATGTTCCCCTCCCCTCCAGTGGGAATTGCAAATTCATGTTGCAAAGGGCAGGGGTGGAGGTCAGAATCGGGGCCATGTATGCCCCCTGCCCCAGCCCCTCATCCGTGAGGCTGGGTGTTGGGAGCCACCCTCCCCCCTTGCAGGCAGTGTGGGAAAGCAGGGAGCCCCCGCCACCCCAGTCCTCATAGCCGTGCTCAGAATGCCCCCAGCAAGCTGCTCACATCTTCAGACAAAATCTGTCCCACATCAGATGTTTTTCATTCTATTCTCAAAAGCTTTTCAAAGGAGTGTTTTTTCTAGAATTGCCTCCTTCCACACTTTGAGATCACAGCCACCGTTTTGCTTAGTGCCTTTTCTGATAAATTCCGAAATATCCACATTGCTTTCTCTGCAACGATGGTAGCTCATCCCGGCTCTTCCTCATCTTGGATGCCTTTGGTCATTTTCAAACAGAGACAGAGCGGGGTCCTCTCCACCCCTGGAACACCTCGGTTAACTGGCCCTGGCCGCACCCCCCAGCGACGTGCCCTTCTCCCCCTCGCCACCAGGTGGCACACGACCAACCTGGTCTCCCCTGGTCAGGGTTGCGCCACCCCCAGCCGACAGGCAGTTTTGAGGAGTCAGTTAATCTGTGGGTCCCCGAAACTTGCTGGGCACTAGAATCGCTGGGGAGTTGAGTTCATACTCAGATTCCTGGGGGGGGGGGGGGCCTGGACAACCGGGGGTGGAGCAGGGGAGCAAGCTCCTCTGGGAACCACCGATTGCAGTCACTTCACCTACTTGGAAATGACAGAGGCTGATGCTTGTTAACCCTCTGATTATTTGTGACCCGAATCAGGAAGACATGGTGGCATTAAAAAGTGCTCGGAGTGTTATACCTTTTCTTTATTAAGACCGGAGGCTCCATTCCCACACAATCTGAAAACCTCACGTCGTGCGTAACTGCCAGTGACAGGTGACAGCTCTCTGTGGCCCTAAGAGCACCGCACATGATAAAGTCACCCCTCTCCGGCTCCTTCAAGTGCTGCAAGAAAGAAATAGGTTCAGCATAGAAATCAGGTATTTTGAACTTTATATTTTCCGCTTCAGGCTTTCGCTTACTAGGGTTCAAACTGAGTGGCGTCTTTCTCAGGGGGCAGAGAGGCTGGGGTCTCCAGTGTTGCCGTTTTTCTGTAGGTTTCATCAAGGTGCCTTCTAGAAGCCTCGAGTTTAGTCCTTTTGAAACCCTTGTTATTCCAATTTCCTTGTCCTTCCACCCCCCAGTTCCTTTTGCGAAAGCCTGTCTTGGAGACGGTTCTGGCCCGTGGTCTCGCCATAGTCAACGTTGCCCCTCACTCATACATAGCACTGCCTTCTAGGTCCTTCCATGCCAAGGACCAGGGGCCAGGAAAACTGGAGAAAATCATAAGCCATGAAGAGTCAAGATGAGAACTGTAGTTAAAATTCTAAGCAAGCCTCATGCAAGCCTCGGTCGCTGGACATGTCAGGATCATAAAATAGATTGAACGCTACCTGAGCAGGGAGGCCCAGAAAGCAAGTTAGGGACCCGACGGCATGGAGACAAGCACGCAGGAAACCTCTTTCCATTACTGCTTGTCAAAATACAGGTGATGTATGCCCGGAAAAAGGGGTTATAAATTCCCCTCGCTCCGTCCCTTCGATGTTCTGAAGAGGGGTTTGCCGGGGACGTGGAGCCGTGTTGGTTGGCAGTTTATTTGTGACTTGCTCTCTGAAACGGGGGCTTCTCTTCTTGGTTCTCTGAAGTTCACTGCAATCAGCTGTCTGTTTGGTGGGAATTTCCTTTTCCCTCAAGCTAAGCTCCCCATCCCATTTCAGCCCACCATACCCCCTGCAAAGGACATGACCATTTAAGCAGTGGCCCCCTAAAGCTCATGGAAGACATACGTTTCCCAGGCTCTCTCGGAGCCTGCTGAGTTTTTCCTGCCCCTTCGCGGGAGCACGTCGGCTGTTAAGTATTCTCGTGTATTATTCTGCCAGGAAGCCTGGGGAGTTTGTGCATGAAAACCAGAGGGTCATCTTTAATTCATGTCTCCAGGCCCAGGTCAGGAGCCGAGGCCCCTGCAGAACACTGAGATGCTGGGTCAGGGGTATGGCCTAGGCTTCTCTGGACCGGTGACATAGTCGTGGCAGACAACAAGCCAAGTGTCTACTCTGCTCATGAGCCGTTTTAATAAGCAGTTGATGGAGAGGTGCGGGGTGGGCTCAGCTCTTCGTAGTGGGGTCGCATGAGATAGAGCGTGCTTCCCCCTGCTGCGGGTAAGGAGGGCCCAGACCCAGCAAGTGGGGGCGAGGGTCCAAATCTAGCCCTCCCAGCCCCACGCCTCACAGCCAGACCTCCTGTCTCCACATTGCCGACTAGGAAATGCCCCTTCCTCAGCAACCCATCACCTTGTCTACTTATTTTTACTATAAATTTTTCCTGCTTAGTGTTCAAGACGCAGCTAGCAGTCTCTTCTTTTGGGAACCTTCCCTGACTCCTAGTCGCCCCCACCCCATTCCTGGCAGGGTCAGTGGCTCCTCTCTCTATGTAACCAACATTCTTACCATGCTGTCTTAAAGCAAGTTCTCCGATGGTTTTTCTTCTCTTTAGACTCTAAGAACCTCAAGTCAGAGACTAGTGCATCCTTCCAGGTACCCGGCACAGTAGCTGGCATGAATGCCCATGTCTTATCCACCATCAGATAAGGGATGCTCGAGCTCTTTGTGTGAAAACCATGCAAGTGGAAGGCATGTGCACGTGTGGACATTTCTCTACACGTGTGCCGTAATCTGTTGAGACCATTGCACTTTAAAGCATTTGTAACTTGGCAAAGGAGATGGGGCCCAGACGATTTCAGTGACTCACGACAGCAGGATGTCAAGGCCTCATCAGGGACTGCCCTCCAGGCAGGAAGGACCTTCGTCACAACTCAGAGCCCTTGACAGCCGATGAAATGTTTCGGAAGATGTCCAGGGTTTGTGTCTCCATCAGAACCCTGACTGTGGCCATTATTCATGCAAAACTGCTCTGAACAAGGGTCAGCAGAGCTTGGCAGGTTGGGAAAGGTGAGCAGGCATTTGTTTTTCCATGTGGATTCCCTGTGACAGTAAGACAGCGCTGTTCTGAGGCTCAGGGAGAGGGAGGACAGATGCAGAGCACAGAGACCATGGGAAATGCAAAGATCACCCCCCATTGGGCTTCTGCGAGCTTGTGTGGTGCAGTGGTTGAGAGTGTGGGTGCTGGAAGCAGTTCTCTGGGTGGGATCCTGGCTCAGGATAGCCAGGGGACTTTGGGTAAAATGAGGCAGTGGGGCTCATTGGTTTGCTCACTCCATGATGTGTGGGTAATAATCTACGTTCCTCAAAGGGCCACAGAGAGGAGTAAAGAAGTTAAGACGGGAGGCATTTGGGAGTGTAAGCACCTTGGAATGGCTCGCCTCACTCCGAATGCCAGCATTGTCACAGTTTAATCTTGAGGAAAGTGAAACTGACACTCGAGGACCTACTGTGCACAGGGAACTACCAGATGCAGAGGGAACCATGCCAACATGTTTGCCTCTTAGCTTATGTCTTACGGGCAGGAGGGCCTGTAGATAGGTATTGAGTGACATTTAGGCAAAAACCCAAAGGATGGCTTAATGGGGCTGCCAGGTCGGGGGGACTGAGCAGGGATGGGAGACAGGGAAACCATCCTGACAGGGGACAGTAGGGGGGATGGCCTTGAGGAACTGCAAGGTCAGGGGGATAGAATGACATGGTCAACTTTGCTTTTTTAAATCTTCATTTTGCAGTGGGGGAGTGGATTAGACTGGGCGAAGATAAGGAGAGGCGGCCAGCGGGAAGTGACTGTGACTCTGCAGGTGACATGTGACGGGCTTGCACCTGAACAGGGACGGTGTTACTGGTGTCACATGAGGGTCTCACATGAGGGTCAGGATACAGAACATTTAAGCATCTTTGGGGAAAAACATCGGTTAGTCGTAACTGATACTTAAATAGGATTTGCAAAAATTTTAACCACTTGCAGTGAGGCCAGATTTACATAGAAAACAGAAATTGGAAACCTCATTTTGGGCACTTTGGAGAACAGCAGGGGTTGGAATGACTGTCGCTGCACCTTCTCTGGCTCACGGAGCACTCAGAGATCCCAAAAAGGCCTTTACCATCTTTTATTCGTATATTGTATGTGAGCGCCATACTCTGTCTTTCCAGCACCTTCTGTTTGTCTTGCGCTCTGCCAGGTGCTAAGTACCATCTCCAGAGAACTTGGGGAATGGCTGGGGCAGTTAGGCAGGGCCAGCTGGAGAGTTAAACGTGTGTCTGTCATAGCCGATCAAAGCAGGCAGAAGTAGGACATGATTAATTGTTCAATGATAAATGGGACAGAAAACAAGGGACTGCAGGAAATGAGAGGGAGGGAGAGCCCCTAGGGCTTCGGGGCCAGATCTGAACTCTGGAGGGATGCGTGAACGGAGCAGAGGCAGAGAGGCGTGGCGGAGGAGGCGGGGGATTTGCGCCCGCGGGCGAGGGGAGGCTGCGGCCACTGGGCCGGAAGGTGCTGGGGTGGGCACCAGGGCAGGTGCTCCTGCAAAAGGGGGCGCCACGAGCAGCTTGGAGCCAGTGGGTGATATGTTCCGACGGTATTTTTAAGATTAGTTTTCCCTGTGGGTGGAATGACGGGGTGAGCAAGACCGGGATGGAGGAACCGTCGGGAGCTGGTGAGAAAGAGTCAGGAGCTGGAGATGGGCGTGGACGGCGGGTACCCAGGGGCTGAAGCGCACCGCTGTGAAGTGTCAGGAAAGGGGGCAGGGAGGCCGAAGGAGCCTGAGCTTTTCTCCTGAGGACCCACATCCCCAGGCAGCCAGGTAACCTCGGGCAGGTTGCTCACCAAGCTTCAGGGCCCCCATTGGGCTGGACCAGGAGTTCTTAAGCCTCCCCCAGCTTGAGATTCTGAGACTCTGTAACAAGGGTTGGGCAGGGAGATGAGTTGATGGCAGGGTGGGATCCTGGGAACAGCAAGTGCTGATGCCCCTGGAAGGGGGTGGAGGGAGCCAGTTTGGGAGGCAAAATAAGTTATGTTCAGATATTCTGAATGGGATGTGTTTGGGAGGGGAGGGTGGAATCCAGGGGGTTAAGGTAAAAAAATCCACCATTTGGTTTACCTTTTGGAAGGCCATGGGGACCTTCAAGAGAGAGAGGTGCAAAGAGTGGCAGAGCCATGTGCCAGTGGTCAGGGCCCCAGGAGGAAGCAGGTGGCATACTCAAGATGGTTAATTTGAGGACAGTTGAATCAAGAGACTGTGTACAGACAGGAATGAGCAGGGGGTCAGGGTGCTAGGGAGTTGGTGCAGTACCCAGGATGGTAGCAGCTGGCCTGCAGGGACCAGAGCAGGGAGATACATCCAGAAGCTGAGAGAGGGAGGTGATGTGCACAGGGACCTGGCAGAGGGTCTGACCCAGTGAGGTGCTGCTGGTCCCTGGAGCCACTGAGAGTTGTGAGGTCCTGGGATGTCTTTTCTAATGATTAGAGTCGGGGGAGAAAAAGAAGCCAGAGCTAGGTGATCACAGGTATGGGAACCAGACGGTACTTTAATATCCATACCAAAAAAAAAAAAATGTTTTCCAAAGCGGCGACTCACCTCTACCCCAGCACGTGGCCTCTGCCGCCCTCCTGAGTACATCAAGCCCTGCCTCTCCAGGAGATGTCCTCTGCTGGCACTCACTGTGCGCTGCTTAAAAGCAGATGCTTCTGGAAGCAGAGCCTCTCATGCACATTGTAAATTACCTGTTAATAGCAGTCGCACCATAAATAGCTTGGCTTGAGTGGTTCGCTGATGCCCTTCTTCTTGAAATGGTTCTTTTCTAGTTCAAATGCCGGGTGTTTTTTCACCGCCACCCCGCTCTCCCTGCCCCCCGCCCCCTCCCCCACCCACACCAAAAGTGGTTTTCTTCAGCCTCTCGGGGTGACTTGAGTCCGTGGATGGAGGCAGATAGTTCATGAGCTCCTCTAAATGGCTCCTTAAATGCAGCTGTCTGCAAGGCCGGCCTCCCTGCCCTCTGATGGCACCAGTCAATTTCGGGAAAGGCAGGTCCCCGGTGTCCGTTTCAGTCATTAACTGAAGAGAGCAGTTGTGGTTCCGCTGGATCTGAAAAGCACAGGGCGGTGAGGATGGTGATTTTTCTGGCCCTCACTTAGGGCCTCCTTGGCTAAGAGGAAGCTGATGAAAGGACAGCCAGTGTCCCGGCTTCTCAGCTCCTAAGGGTTATAAACTGGGCCTCACCCTTTGCTTGTTACCTGTTATTATTTAGTTATAATCTTTGGGTGGCAAGCTGAGAGCTAGGGAAGTAGTTATTGCCATGAGACAGTTTATTTTGAAAATTAAAGTCAGTGAGGTAGAAAAACCCATTCCATTTTCTCCCTCCAGGCCCGCCCCATTCCTCGCGTCTTCTTTAACTTAAAAAGCAGGTTTGGCATCTGCCAGCATACATGGTCTGGATCTACCTGGGTCCAGTCGTCATTCATACCCACTCAGGCTCAGCAAGCGAAACAGGTTCACCCATAACCTCCGGCTCATACTAGACTATGGAGACATGATTCCCTCCACGTGGAATCGCCCCTTCTCTCCACAGAGATGCATTTGCATCCACAGGAGCATTCTAATAATTGTGAGCATGGTTGAGCACTTAGTGTATGCCAGGGACTGCACCAAAACTATGCATGCAGTAGCTCACGTTAGCCATGCCAGCCGCCTCTGGGGGGTAGGGGCACAGTCACCCGCCCCACCGCACCAAGGAGACTGGGACTTACATGGATCAGGACCTTGGACAGGGACAGACGGTTGGGAATAGTGGCATTGGGTGTGCCCCGCTCAGGAACCCAAGCGCCTCCCACTGCAGTCTGCTGTGAGAACCAGCTTGAGGGGCTTCCACCCTAGCCAGGCACGCTCAGGGAAAGTTCAGGGGACCCAAATTAGAGCCCTTCAGTCTCACAATGGCAAGGTGCCAGGGTAGAACTGGGTTTGTGTGCTTCACAGACATCTATATCCAGGGCTTCTGTCTAGGCACATTCCTCCAGTGGGAAGTCCCATTCTTGCCCCGGACCACTGTGCACCTTTTCGGGGACCTTCCCCCATGCCCTCAGCGTCAGGGCTTATCTCAGGTTCTGGAAGGGGCTGTGTTGTTTCTGTCTGATTGAGTTGGGCACCTAACACAAACCACCACCGCCGCCAGACCCTGGCTCAGGATTTCTGAAAGCTGGGTTATTTCGTTTTGGTGAGCAAACTTACAGTTCAGCCAAAGCGTGGTGTACACCTACTAAGTGCACGCATGGACAGGGTGAGTGGACGGGCCAGGTAGAGGGATAACTAAGTCACAACCCTGTGTCTAGGGCCTCAAGGGCACTGGCAGTGACAGCATGTGTCAGTCCATAATGCACATCACTTTGGTTTTATAACATATGCACTTGCCCGGGAAGGAGAGAGAGCTGGCGGGCAGGGGACTGGAGAGGCCTCATGGAGGAGGTGGCATTTGAGACAAGACTGGAATGAGAAGTAGGACCCAGCCTATTGAAGGGAGGGGATATTGCCAGTAGAAGCAGGGAGGCCCCATAGGACTCTAAAGAATGTCAGTCAGGCAGTGACGGATATGGGGGGGCATTTGAGGGCCTGGAGCTGTGTTGCTACGTGGGCTTGGGGAGGACCGGATGTCTAGATCCACTAATAACAGAGCCAACATCTAGAGTCTTAACCACTGAGAACTTTGGAGGGGTCCTCATTTAATTCCTCCCCTCACCCTCGGAATGGGTTTTATTATCTTCATTTCACAGGTAGAGAAACTGAGGCCTAGAGAGGCTGAGGGACTTGCTCAAGGCAGTGTGGGGAGTGACAGCCCAGCAGGGCCATGCTCCTTGCCTGCGCTTTCTGCCTCACCGTGGTTGACCCCTATCATGCGGAACCAAAACTGGTCGCAAAACTGCAAAGGTTGGACGCAGAGAGAACTACCCCTCCCCGTGTGTGAACGGAGGCATCTTCAGCCTGGGCCAGGCTCTGAGCCCACCCCCTGCATGGTGTTGGAGATGGAGGGACTTTCAGGACCTAGGAGGGTCCCTTCCTCGGTGACAGAAGCCTCCAGGGCAGAACAGCTCCCCATGGCTGGTGGCGTGCTCGCCACAGCCCCTTTTCTCCCCGCCGACCTGTGCGAGAGTGCGCAGAGCCCCAGGCAGAGGGACACGAGGCGGAGCAAATTAAAACAGTTGCAGTCACATCACTTGTGCCTCTCCGAGGTGAGCCACAAATACATAAATACTCGAGCCTGCTATTCTGACTCCCGCTAATATGTTTCACCGCAGTGCGTGCTCCGGAAAGCAGCTGTGAGGAGCAGAGCCATAAATTGGATTGTACAAGCACAGGACAGGAAAATGATTGCAGCATTTTTGCAATTACCTGGTTTCCCCGGTCCGCAGAGGAGAGCGCCTTCTCTTTGTACTTCTGCAGTGAGAGAGATCCAGGTTAAGTCCGTTCATGATTATATCATCATAATCCAGCGTTGATTGCTCACCACTCCCCGAGATACGGGGCACTGCATTCAGCCCTCCACTCGCCTGCACACAGCTCTCCCGGGCCCCCTTTCGGCGTCAGCTGAGGCCATGCCACGTGCCAGGCCGGACCCCACGGAGCAGGACCCCAACCCCGGGCATCTGCCTCCAGAGCTGGCTCCTCCCAAGGGCGAAAGTTTTGCTTTTCATTGTGATACTCTGAGGGGAAGGAAAATAGGTCAGTTTTTATTTCTCGAAATGGCATATTCTTTTCACACCTATGAGGTTAGGACAGTCTCCGGGCCCCTGAAACTCAAGCACGGGCTCCCTCTGACCACATCCCCTCTTTGTGTCCAAGCCTGTCGCTGTTTCCGCCGTCTCCCTGCCGATTATTAAGAATCTCACAAAAGTGAACTAAGATCTGTTGTACCAAGTATAAGCCACTTTCTATTTTTTGCTCTTCTACTTAAATTTTCAAAGAATCTAAAATAGCAGTTGCCATTTTTTATCCTGTGCTTTTCTGAAATATTTAATTCTTCCTCGGGCGGTTTAATGTCGTGCTGCCCAAGGATTAACTTCCCTTTCTGGAGAGAGTCTATTAGCCGAGAGAGGCAGGAAATGTGTGTCACTGAGGCCTGGGGCTGGGGCAGGGCACAGGCGAAGAGAGGCCCGCGGTCCATGGCTTCACCGCGACCAAGGGTCGGGCCCGTCAGCAGAGTGGGGCCAGCGCCTTTTATTAAACACACCCTGATTTTTAAAAAGCAACTTTTCCTTGCAAAGACCAGTTTTAAGGGGATTGATGCTCCATGAATAATGCATCAGAGAAAGAACTACAACAGCCATAGTTAATTGGAAGAAGTGAAATCGACAGTCATGCAGCGCACACGGCCCCTTCTAGATGCAAGTTCTAGAAGGCTCCTTGAACCAATCAGAAGGGGAGGGCGGCTCCCAGGTCCCCAGCTGGAATGGTGACAGGCAGGACCACCGGCCACTGTGTCCTAATTGTTTCCTAACGACTGCCAGAAAAGAGGGGAATGGGGAGCGGGGGAGAGAGGAAAGCTTTGGTGATTTCTGCCTTTGTTTGGAGGCGCTAATCAAAAGCTTCATTTCTCCGAGCCCTTAGGTAACTAAGTCAGGCGATGCTGATCTCAGGTGGCTCTCGAGAGTGCGGGGCGCTCCCAGGCTGTCCCCGGCCTTCCTCTGCTCCCCGTGGGCCGGCTGCGCAGTGTGAAGATGGGCTCGGGAAGCCTTTCCCGCGGCCTCCGGTGCGAAGCTGCGGTGTCATTGCCTTCCTCCGTGGTGTCACTGCCTTCCTCCGTGACTCCCCATCTCCCAGCTCCTCGCAGCAAACCCGACCTCATTTCGTTCGGGGGGGGGGGGGGGGGGCATTTTTTTTGCTTCTTTGACCAAAGGGTCAGAACGCGCAGTGGAAGCAGGAGGAAGGAATATTTTTCTCCCTTAACCCTAATTCACTTGGTTTTTAAAACAGAGGTGTCTGAGCCCTGGTACTGGAAGCGTTCTCCCCAGGTCAAGGTGCGAAAAGGTGACTCTTGGCGACTACCTCCCAGGCTGGTTTCCCCACGTCCAGATTGGGTGCCGATGAACTAACTCTCGTCAGCTCTCCTCTCCTTTTCATTCTTGAAAAAGAAAATGAAAGGGGGTCTCTGAAAATCAAACAGACACCATAAGGGCCTCATTCTTAGCACATTTCCCTCCATGCGGCTGGTCCCCACGAGACACAGGCGCTCACTGAGTTATAACCCCTGTGGGAAGGCTGAGCCCCGAGACTGAGTGTTCAGGGCTCCCCAGGATGTTTCACAACACCGTTGTCCTGAGGCTGGCCCCCCGGCTCCGTGTTCTGTGGTCCCCAGGTTTGTAGTTACCTCGGGGCCAGGCAAGGGGGGAGGGTGGGCGTGCAGACAGACACCCCTGATCTGTAGTATCTAGAGGTCGGGGGGCTCAAACCTTGCTCTCGTCGTCATTACCAGGGGAGGGGGTGCTTTTAGAAAACCCTCTTCCCAGGCTGGCCCCCCACCAATGAAACTGACCCTCCGGGAGGGGGCCAGACGCCGGTACTTTTGCAAACAGCCCCGCGAGCCCGTTGTGCAGCCGGTGTGGGACCCGCCGACCCAGAGACCGCTCCAGGGCGCCCATCCCGAGGAACGCCTGCTGCACCCAGGCCCCGCTGCTCAGCACCCAAGGAACACCTGCTGCACCCAGGCCCCGCTGCTCAGCACCCAAGGAACACCTGCTGCACCCAGGCCCCGCTGCTCAGCACCCGAGGAACGCCTGCTGCACCCAGGCCCCGCTGCTCAGCACCCGAGGAACGCCTGCTGCACCCAGGCCCCGCTGCTCAGCACCCGAGGAACGCCTGCTGCACCCAGGCCCCGCTGCTCAGCACCTCCGGGTGTCCGTACCCGTCCAGTTATTTTCTCTTGACACATGTCACGTTGCAGCTTCAGTTTCCCTCCGCGGCCGGTGCAGCCTTTAAGAGTCACGTTTCTCACCGAGAAAGCGGTTGAAAGCTTTAAGGCGCGTGCGACCTTGGCCAGTTCAGTGAATCTGCTGGCCTTTCGCAGCGGTGGCAAAGACTTCACGATTCGAACGCATTGATTTTGTTGCCCTTCGCCAGATTTTTGCCTAAAAGCAAGGCTGTGTTTTGGCTCTGCTTTGTAAAAGATCGTCATTTAAAAAAAAAAAAAAAGGGTGCTTTGGGGCCAGAAGATTCCTTTTATTCTAGGGTTCCCCCGGCAGTATTTCTTTAGAAAGGGAGGTGAGCTCCCACACTGGCATGTTGGGTCTCGACACGACCACAGTGGGTCTTCAGGAAATATTTTGCCGGTTTGTTTGCACCTGTTCTTCTTAAACGTCCACTAGAGCCGAGGTGCTGCAGTGGAACAGCCATCGTTTCTTTCTTACGAGATGGTAGCACGTGCGGGGAGTGCAGCTGCTGGTCACGCAGCAAGTGAATGTTCACTGCTTGAAGAAAGCCAAAGCTTTCCTGAGGGTCTGTCCCATTTACGTGCCCAAAGGCTGTCCGATTTTTCCACCTCTCCAGCCTCGTGCGCTGTCACTAGTTTTGATTTTTTCTGTGCTAACGGGCGTGCGGGGACAGCTCACCCTGGCCTCAGTCTGCGTTTTCCGGGCGGGTATTTGCATTGAATGTTCTCTCAGGCGCTGCTTTGCTACTCGTATGTCCTCCTTGATGAAATGTCTGTCTGTTCCTGTCTTTGCCCATTTTCCAGTCGGACTGTGTATTTTTCTACCGAGTTGAGAGAGGTCCTTGTATGTTCCAGATAATCATCCTTCGCGGGATGCGTGGCTTCCAACTATTTTCTCTCAGGCAGTGTTTTTATTATGTGAAAGTCCAATGACCCCCTTTATGGTGTCATGTCCCATCTAAGGATCCTTTGCCTAACCCAAGTTCTACAGTTTTACATTTTTCCATTTAAGTGTCATCCATTTTGAGTTCATTTTTATATAAAATGTGGGGTTTAAGTTGAGGTTCCTTATTTTATTTTTTGTCTACTGGTGTCCAGTTCTAGCACCATTTGCTGAAAAATCTGTCTTCCCTCCACTGAATTACTTTTGCACATTTGTCAAAAATCAGTTGGGCAATAATGTGGAATTATTTCTGAGTTCTCTGTTCTTTCCATTGGTCTGTGTCTCTCCTGCCATCAACACACAGTCTTGGTTGCTGTATCTCTGTAAATCTTGAAATTGAGCATATTGATTCCTCTTAGCTTATTTTTAAAATTGTTTTAGAGATTCTAGTACCTTTGTCAATACATTAAAAAAATTCTAGGATAATCTTGTCTATATCTACAAAACAGAGGGACTTTGTTAAGAATTGTGTTAAACTGTGTCTCTGTGGGCAGAATTGACATCTTTACTATGTGGAGTTTTCAAATCCGTGAACACAATATGTCTCTCCATTTATTTAGATCTTTGATTTCTCTCATTAGCATTTTGTGGTTTTCAGCATCCAAGTTCTGTATAAGTTTTGTTAGATTTACATGTATTTCTCTTTTTGTCTTTTGAGCAGTTGTAAATGGTACTGTGGTTTTGTGGGGTTTTTTTTTACTTTGGCACTCATGTGTCCGTCCACTGCTAGAATATAAAAATATAATTGATTTCTGTATGTTTGTTCTATTTGTCTAGTATTCTGTGACCTTACTGGAATTCCTTACGAGTTGTAGTTTTTGTTTTTAGATTCATTGGGATTTTCTACATGATCTATGTTACCTAGAAATATAGACAGTTTTATTTATTTCTTCCTCTGTTCTTTCTGCCTTTTATAGCTTATTCTTGCCTTATTGCACTGGCTGGAACTTTCAGTACCATGTTGAACAGGAGTGGTGAAAGCAGGCAACCTTGCCTTATCCCGTTTTATGGAGAAAGTGTTCACCATGAAGTATAATAGTAACTGCACAACAACCTGTAGATGCTTTAATCAAGTTGAGGAAGTTCCCCTCTACTTATATTTTTCTGAGTGTTTTTATCATAAATGGGTGCTGGATTTTGTCAAATGCTTTTCATGCATCAATTGGTCCTGTTGGACAATGACCTTGTTGTGGTTCCCTGTATCCTTGCTGATTTTCGATCTACCTATTCTAACTTTTGAGATAGGGATGTTGAAGTCTCCAACTAGAATTGTGAATTTCTGTTTCTCCTTTCTGCTCCATCAGTGTTTGGTTCTCATATTTGCATCTCTGTTGTTTGGTGCATACACATTTAGGATTTGCTGTGTTTTCTTGATAGGCTGACCAATCATGTAATATCTATCTCTGGTAATTTTCTTTGCTATGAAGCCTACTTTATCTGATATCAATATTGCCATTCCTGTGAGCTTTTGATTCATGATTGCATGATATACCTTTTTCCATCCTTTTACTTTTAATATGTTTTTGTCATTATATTTGAAGTGAGTTTCCTGTAGACAGCAGATAGTTGGGCCATGTTTTTTATCCACTCAATCTCTGACTTTTAATTGGTGTCGTTTAATATAATTATTGATATATTAGCACATTAAGTTGGCCATTTTATTTTTCTTTTCTGTTTGTACTCTTCTTTTCATTCCTCTGTTTTCTTTTTCCCGTCTTCCTGTGGGTTACTTAAATCAAAATGGAATTCTAGAAATGTTCACCTATAGTCATTTTGAGTGTGGTCTCTTTGTTTTTTGTGGGTTTTTTAAAAAATCCTCACCAGAGGATATTTTTTCCATTGCTTTTTAGAGAGAGTGGAAGGGGGAGAGAGAGAGATTAAGAGAGAAACATCAATGTGACAGAGATACATCAACTGGTTGCCTCCCGAATGTGCCCCAACTGGGGCGGGGGATCAAGCCTGCAACCGAGGTACATGCCCTTGGCCGGAATCAGTCCCCAGGGCAATGCTCTAACCACTGAGCCAAACTGGCTAGGGCTTGAGTGTGTCTCTTTGTGGTTTGTCTCGGTATTAGAATTATATAATTGTGTGTGCATGTGTACATGTGTATGTGTGTATGTAATTTATCACATTCTATTGGTATCAACATTTTACCAGTTTGAGTGAAATATAAAAATCTTACTTCCCTTTACATCTACTTTTTATAGTAAACTTCTACTGCTTATAATATAATTGTCTTAAATCCTACATTTAGAACCACATCAGACAGTATTATAATTGGGCTTCAACCATCAAACATAGTTTAGAAAATTCAAGAGGAGAGGGACAATATATTGTATTTACCACATTCTTATTCTGCGTTTTTCTTCCTCCTCGTGTTCTAAGATTCCTTCATCAACGTTTTCTCTGAGCTTAGCTTACTAAGAATTTTTATTCGGGATAGGAGTGCAGTTTTGTTAAATGCCTTTACTGTGTTTATCAAGATAATCATGTGATTTTTCTCCTGATCTATTAATAAGTTGAAGTATAGTAGTGGATTTTTCTAATGTTGAGTCTGCCTTGCATTCATAGGATAAACTTGCTAGGTCATGTTATGTTATTGTTTTAAGACACTACTAATTTTGACTTGTTATATCTAGGACTTTTGCTTTTGTATGTATTAAGAAGATTGTTTCTAACCCCTGCTGCTGTGTACCAAACCAATGACCTCTTTTACTTTTTTATTTGTTTAAATGTCTTTATTGATTTCAGAGAGAGGAAGGGAGAGGGAGAGAGAGATGGAAACATCAATGACGAGAGAGTCGCTGATGGGCTGCCTCCTGCACACCCGGGCATGTGTCCCGACTGGGAATCGAACCGCAATCTCCTGGATCATAGGTCGATGCTCAACTGCTGAGCCACACTGGCTGGGCAAACCAGTGACCTCTTTTAGATGGTGCATATGTTTCCCACGCTGTCTTAGACCACTGCCTCTGGAATTAATACTAAATTTCCTGTTAAATACTATATTTCTTCCTTTTAAATGCCTTGCGGGGCCTGTGTAGGCATTTTACCTTGTCGAGCTCTGGTTTGTACTTGGCTGTTTTTGTGCCATCCCACCCATTTTTGGTATCTAGGTTATACTAGCTTCGCAGAATAAATTGACAGTCCTTACATATTTCCTATGTTCTGTACCAGCCTGGCACGCAAATTAGTATGTTCTTTAAACTTTAAAGGTTATTAAAAGTAAAAAAAAAAAAAAAAAAAGTTGCAGTGATGAGTAAAACCATCTGGACCTGGTTGAGGGGTTGGAGGTGCAGGGGATCTGCGACTCGTCCCATTTTCTTTCCCTGTTGTTACTGGTCTTTTCAGGTTTTCTGCCTCTTAATGACTCATTTGACTAGTTCATAATGTTCCTAGAATTACTCTATTTCTAGATTCACATTTATCGGAATTTGTGCATCTTCTCTAATAATTTTCTGACCAAGTCTGGGTCTGGGGGGCGCTGTGCCCCGAGGTGGCACAGCCAGCTCCCCCCACCCCCCCCACCCCTGTGCCCCCCGCTCTGGAAGGAGCTGGGTCTCTTCCTGTCTCCCCCCCCCACTCCTGCAGGGGGAGCCCCGCTCTGGCTGCTGGGCGGGGCCGGGTGTGGTGTGGGGACCGCTGGTAACCCCCTCCCTCCAGCGCCCCCGGCCGCCCCCTCCCTCCGGCGCCCCCCGCCTGCCTCCCCTCCCGGGCTCCCAGCCGCCCGAGCCGGCGCTGCGCCCCCTGCCGGCAGCGCGGGGCAGCGTCCCCCGCGCGCGCCCCTCCCGGCGCCCCCCTGCTGGCTCGGGCAGAGGCGCGTGGGTGTGGCAGGGGCGCCGGGGGTGCCCTTGCGATGCTGGGAAGGGTGCCTGTTCTTTCCTGGGCGGGGGGAGGAACACACGCGCTCGGTCAGCCACGCGGAACCAGAAGCCCGAAAGGGGGCTTCGGATGCCCCAGCCACGTAGAGCAAAAAGCAGATCACTAAACTATTTTTTCCTGTAAATCAATGCAAAGGAGACGCCCTTTTCCTGTGCGTGAAAGTCAGAGGAAATGGAAGGTAAGCGGGCGGGGGGTGCTGTCTGCCGCTGGGAGGAAGGGGGCGCTCTGCCGCCCGCGGGGCCGGTGTCCGCCGGCCGGTCATGCACGTGGCTGCCTCTATTAAAATGTAACTATTAGCAAATGAAATTAAATACTTCCGTTGCCTAGTAACTAATCCAATCTGAGAATGAAGCAAAAATAGAATACATAAATTTAGAAATTGTAGGCCACTTGCCAAACAAAATATTCCTGCTGGTCTCCTTTGGATCATCTGCCGTTTGAATGGAAGAAAAGAGTGTGCTGGTGTCGAACAGGCCACACTGGTGCTGACAGTGATGCAGAAAGCGGGTGCCCCTGAGGACCCAGCACCCGGAGAGGCAGGCTCCCCAGGGACCTCCAGCCGCACCAGCCCCCAAACCACCCACTCGGTGGGAGCAGGAGGAAGCTCCGGTTCACTGCTAGGAATTTATTTTTCTGACTTAATTAAAAAGCCAAAGGGCATGATAGGATTTAAGCCACATTATACTGTTGGAAGGAAAGTATAAACCATCTGTTTTTCTCATTTTCATGTAAAAGAAAAATACTCTTCCCTCCCAAAGCAGCTTTTCAGCAAGACTCAGAAAATTAAGAATCAGCTTAAGATTATGTAGTAGTGAAGTAATTACTGGGATCATATAATGTTGGAGTTTAAAGAAATAACAGGCTAAATTGACATTAAATGTCACGTCAGTCACTTCAAATATTACTTTTTCCAGCTCCTTTAAAAAATATGAGGAAAAACACAGTTGCATGTATTTATGGATGACATTTCAAAATAGAAAAAGTAAAAAAGAAAATGAAAAAAATTTCCCCCCAAAATAAAATAATTTAAAACTTAAAGAAGATTTATAAGAATACTACAGTGAATTCCTATGTACTCTGGACCCAGATTAATTGCCTTATCAGTTTTCTCCCTCTCCTACATACACAAACACATATATATATACAATACACAAACATGCATATATGCACACACATTTTTTGCTAAGCCATTTGAGAATTAATCTTTAAATATTTCAACTTGTTTCCAGTAAACATAACCAAATGCAATTATCCAATTCAAGAGATTTAACATTGATATAATATTTTTATATTGATTCAGTGGTAGTAGTATTGTGTTGACTGTATTGATACGGTATCATAATCCATATGCAAATTCTACCCATTTGTCTCAATGATTTCCTTTAAAGAAATTTCTTTTCCCCTTGGTGCAGGATCCAGTCCAGTAGTGTTCACTGCATTTGGTTATGTCTCTTAGATCTTCTGTCATCTGAAACAGTTCCCCAGCCTTTTTCGTCTTCCATGACATTTACACCTTTTAAGGGAACAGAGAATGACCCTCATTTTGGGTTTCTCTGATGTTCCCTTATGATTAGACGAAGACACATTTTTCAGTCATTAACTGCAATATTCTTTTGGGTAATCTGAGTCCTCAAGAGGATTGTCCAGCAGAAGACAGTTAGCAAACCTCAGAGCCCCGTCTCCCCAAAGTGTGTCTGGGTCAGGCATGGCCCACATGCCAAGTGCCAGGGGCTCAGCTCTCACTCAGCACAGAGTAGGCATTTTCTAACAAAGTGTAGGTAGTTACTCCAAAATAGGATTTAAATCCTCACCTTTCAGCCTGAAACCCATTTTTCCCCTCCCCTAGAAGTGTCCTAGAGATGGAAAAGCTCCTGAAAGAAAAGGCCACATGCATTAGCAAAAATACTTAGGCGATCTAAATGTTAATTAGGTTAAGAAATATTTTTGTGGGAAACGTGCACCTGTGTGTCAGAGTTTATGTTTACACACGGTTGCATCTGGAAGAAGAAATACTCAGAGAGCTCTTTCTTGTCCTTGGAACTGAAGAGGTTCATGTCTACACCTTCCGGGGCCTAAGTCACCCGCTGGCCTGGGCCAGGTTCCCCACACCCCCAGCCCTTGCCCGTGGAAACTGAGCAGCGTCACCGTTCTGTGGGCCTCTGCGTGAGCCCCTTACTGCCCAGCTTCGTTCCTTCCTGCCTCCCACGGGGGCTGGTGGGCCGGGGGCTGGTGGGCAGAGGGTTGGGAAGGAGTGGGGAAGAAAAATATGGGCAAGCCATAAACATAGCCCCATTCCCAAGCCAGCAGTTCTTACCCCTAATATGTTTTGTCAGGCAAGTCTTCAATACAGATTAAAATGAAATGCCGAGTAATTCCCACCCCTCAGCCGCTCACCCTGCAAACAATGGAGAGTGTTTTGATGAATGTCAGTTAATGGCACTTGGCGCGCCCGCCAGTAGACTTAGTCCTAGCGGCAGAGACTGAGGGAGGAGGCCAGGGCTGGGTGGGATGGGATCTGTGCGTGGAGAGGAGAGATGGGGAGGGAAGGTCGGTCTGTAATCCCTTTCTGGCTGATTCGATTCATAATAACCCAAACTGAAAGCCCACCAACAGCAAAATCAGGATGGCAAGATAAGCTGACCCTTTGGTGCTAATCAGGCGGTGATTTCCGAGAGCTGCGTCCCGCGGGAGGAGCTTCTCTTTGCATCTAGGATGCTTCGTCGGGCGGCTTCTGTTTCCATGGCAGGAAGGGGCAGCTGCGTTGCTGGGGTCCGAGCCTCCGGTTCAGCTGGGATGTTCCCAGCAAGCCTCAGCCGTTGCCGTGTCCCCTCCCCGCCCGGTCCATTCTGATGGAAAGCGGGCTCAGTGAACCCCACGGGACCTCATTCCCGCACACCACCGCCTTTGCGGCTCTGCGTCCCGGACTCCCCGTGTGGGGCCATCGAAGAGTCGGGTGAAAACGGAAGCGCTGGCAGGATTGTCGCCCAAGGATTTAAATCCTCACCTTCTCGTGACTGGCGCATGCAGCGTCCTTGGTCCCATTCTTAAGCTTGGCTGGGAGGGTGTGGCCCCCACTCTTCTGTTTGAAGGAGCTTCTCCTGGAAGGTGCTGGCTGATTCTGGGGCACAGTGGGCAGCAGGTAGCACTCGTGTGTCGCGGTCACCGTGAAGGAAGCCTGCGTGCTTCGTCCAGCGGCCGGCTGGTCTTCTCTTCGGGGTAGCAGGGACCAGCCTGTTAACTTGACTTTGGCGCTTAGGTGTTTGTCGTTTGTTTTTTGATCACTGGTTACCAGACTTTGTAGTGTCCAACTCACTTTTCTTAGACCAGCAGAAATTCCTGCAGGAATGCTTTGGACATGGGAAAAGTCTCCTCCAGTGGCTAGAGTGAGAGTTTCAAGGGCAAGGACAATAAAACTGAGGTGCATTGAGCTCAGCTGTCCTCACTATTGGTTAATAGCGTTCGTGCCCATGCTCATCTGGTTTGATCTCCACAATGGCCCTCTGAGGGGGGGTTACTGAGCTCACACGGCTTTCCCAAGACCCCCCAGAGCTAGGAATCAGTCTTACAGGTGCTTCTGACCCCACATCCCAGCTCACCATGACGCTTGGAGAGAAGGGGGGCACCTGGACCACCCTGTGCAGTCAGGCTCTGCGAAGGTGGTTACTGCAAGGGGCGTTCCAGAAGCTGCCGCTGGCCCAGACACCTCTGTCCCTCCTCAGCAGCCCCAACCTCACAGCCTGTCTTTGATAGCAATTCGCAATCTCCTGGCGTTTGGAGGGAACATAAAGGGAGTCCACGGCCTGGGGCCAGTGACTACGTCCCTGCCTGCAAAGACATCTGAGAGGTGGTTGGAAAAGCAGCTCTGCAGACTCCAGGGCATGTCCGCGGGCTCGTTCCACTGGGACCCTTTCGTGGTCAGGATTCTTCAACTTCACAACTGAAGTGAAATCTCTGGCACAACAGCAAAATACAGCTGAGCATCTCTCAGCAGACCTCGCTTCCCAAGGGATTGTTTCCACCGGTGAAATCACTGGTGGAAACTAGGAAAGCAAAGATTTGGGGCCGGGAAGCCCTGCCTCAGCCTAGACCCCTCCCCCTGGGTGGACAGGGTGGCAGCCGGTCCTCAGGGCACAGAAGGGGGGAAGGCCAGGGCGGGCATGCCTCCGAAAGGATTGTCACGTTGTGTGAACTCATATTGGTGGATCCTAAGCAACACGTGTGAGGATGGCTTCGGAGGGCGGTAGGCTAAGGGGCAGGAGATAGATGCTCAGTTAACACGCTAGCAGCGCAGGCGGCTGGAAGGGGCTCCGAGAGGTGGCTTTGCTGGCCGGCTGAAAGCTGCGCTCAGTGGTTCTGCATTCATCGAGGCTCTAGGGTTTCCCTGCATGGTGTAGAAGGAAAAGATTTGGGGCCGGGAAGCCTTGCCTCAGCCTAGACCCCTCCCCCTGGGTGGACAGGGTGGCAGCCGGTCCTCAGGGCACAGAAGGGGGGAAGGCCAGGGCGGGCATGCCTCCGAAAGGATTGTCACGTTGTGTGAACTCATATTGGTGGATCCTACCAAGGCTTAGGAAGGCGGGGCGTTGGAGTGGATTTATCACGTGTGCCCTGCACACCCGCTTCCTCACCCTGTCCCCAGAGTAGGCTCAGAGGGCACTCCCTGCTAAGACCCTGAGACATGCCAAGGAGGGGGCACTGGCCGCCTGAAGAGCTCTGTGGTGGCTGAACCCTGCAGGCTGCTGCCATGGAGATGGGCTCTCTGCTTTCAGTGGGGGTGATGGGGTCCCTGCATGGCAGAGCCTGGGGACAGGGTGGGCACAGTACCTAGTGAGCATTGAAGTGTTTTCAGTACCACTGTCCGGCGCTCCTGCCAGCGCGAGCATAGGATGTTTCCTCCCTCCGCTGTTTCCCGAGGGTGCGCTCTGCAAACCTGAGCACTGCGGCCTTGGCTGTGGATCGACAGCCCTTTACTTTGCCCCTTTCCAGTTTTTCTTTGGAGAAAACCGCTTCCAAGAACACAATGGGTTCTGCCAACATGTCGCCCTTTGGCATGATGAAGTCTCAGCCCAGAGGCATTATTTAGAAGGAATGTTCCAGTGTGTCCCACTCCTCCGGGGCTCCCCAAGATAGAAGCAGCTGTAGGGACCCCCCCCTGTGGTACTTGGGGCACCTCCTGGGGAGGCACGGATGATGACATCATGGCTGTGACTATTTACTAAGCCCGAGGAGCAGCTGTGGTATCGTCCCCATCTTACAGATGAGGAAACTGGCAGCTGGCTATGGGCGGCCTGTCTCACCGCCCTTTGCCCTTCCGCCCCAGGTGCCTGCGTATCTCTGGGGCGCCCCGCAGACCTTCCTCACGCAGACCTCCTGGCCGCTCACTCCGGTGCGATGCGCACGGGGTGCCCAGACCCCCGGAACCAGCGTGAGAGGTGAGCAGTGTTTTATAGGTGCATGTGCTTGGGAGGGGGTGGGGAGGACACTTCGCAAATGACAAGGCCTTACATGGACGCATTGTCTTGTTCAGTGACAATAACCCAGTTCCCTGTTCTACGTGACGCAGCTAAAGGTTGGGGTAGACACGTGGGTGGCCCAGGGTCACGCAGGGCTGAGTGAGAGTATCTCTCACCTGCCTCCAGGGCTCCCGTGAAGAAGCCGGGTCATGATCTCATGTACTTCATAGCTGCGCGTGTTAACTGGTGATTCAAGCTGACAAGGCGGCAGAGGTGGGGTCCAGAAGTGCCTGGGCACCGGGCACTGCGTGGTGAGCCCTCCCCCAGCCCTGCTGGTGCCCAGCCCACCAGCCTGCATAAACCTGTGGGCCAGCTGCCTCTTCCTTTGCCACCTCTCCATCGCTTTGCTGGTCTGAACCCGTTAAAGAAGTAAAGAAAACAAAAGCATTAACTATGAAACAAAAATTTAAAGCATTAAAGACCTTTACAAAATATGTATGGCCCCCTCCAACTTGTGACTTCCATAAAGGTGCATAAGCTGTCCCCGGAAATGTTTGCTCTGAGCCCCACTGCCTCAGTTTTCCCCATCTGCCAAGTGGGGACAAACCCATGCCCCATCTTCTCACGCCCTATTTTAGAGCCTGTCAAGGTCAAGGGGGACAGACAGAGGTCAGGTGTGTGTTCAGCTGAGAAGACAAGCTTTGCCGAGGGTCTTCTCGCTTCACCCCTTCTCTTCAGCTTCCCCTGAAAGTCCCCCCTTCTCCCGAGCCCCGGGTCTGAAGCGGTCGCCTCTGGGAGTGAGGGGACAATGGAATAACATCAGCTAGGCTACAGGCTCAGTATGTGGGCTTAGTACTGTGTCTAGAGAGCACTGCATCTCTGTCCCGCCTGGTCTGTTGTTCGATTTTTTTCTTTTAAGGCTGTGGAATAGGGGTGAGCGGGGAAGGATGAGAGCGCCTGTCCCTGAAACAAGGAACCCTTCATCCTCGTGCTTCCTGGTCGTAAGGCCCGTCAGAGCCTGTCCCTAGAAGCGCTGCATCAAACGAGAGCTAAGGGGCACTTAAGGGCCCTGTGGTCATGTCAGCTGTGCCCTGTCACTTTGTCTTAAAAAAATACACAAGTGCAAGAGAGAACCCAGTGGTGAGCCCAGGCTGGCAGAATTCCCCACCCTCCCCGCCGAGGATTCTCAGCCCAGAGTTAATATCGCAGGTCCCTCATAGCTGCACCTTCTTTGGGCCAGAACGTCCCCCATGAAACTCACCTGAGTCCCAAGGTTACCGTTGCTGAGTCTGAAGTTAGAGTTAGTGTGACCGTTTTCTGGAAATTTCTTGCAGAATGAGGCTGGACATCCTGTTTCGTGTCGAGAACGGGGATGGAGAGGCTCAGCAGTACCCACAGGTCAGTAAGTTTTGTCTGTGCCACGTTGGCTGAGTTGGTGCGGCCACGGGCAGGGCATGTGACGGGATTGTGAGGCCCAAGGGTGGTGTTATTACCATTTCTGCAGTGAGGAAACTGAGGCACGGGGTGAGCTGGAGCACGTGGGCAGCACTGCTGGGGCGGAGGGGGTGCCAGCCCTGGGGTGGAGCTCGCCTCTGTAGCCATGATGACCTCCACCCCGCCACAGCGTCCATGGCCACCTGGGGACAGCGTCCTCGGTCTTCTCTATGTTGTGGGCCTCGTCTCACCAATAAAATACCTAGCGCTTCAAAAGTGCTTCACTTTGAGCAAAGTTTTTCGGGTATTTGTCTAAGCAGTCCTCATTCAGTTTCATCAATCAATAATTACAGAAAGGTTTTTCTTAAATAGTGTTTCTAAGGAAGCTGCACGGCCCCCAGAATCCTACTCTCTGCCTCGGCCCATCCCCTCTTCCCGCTCCTCCACCCCACCTCCTAGTAACCCTCCACCCCGGGACTCAGGCGCTCCCGAGGTGCACACACAGCCAGGGTTCCAGAGGGTGTCACTTGCTCCAGCTGACCTGGGTCGCCGTGGGGGCTCCCAGCAGTGAGTGCCAGAGCTGCTCCATAGTGACATTCTGAGAGCCTTGTCAGCAATGTCCCTACCTCTAGAGTCTGGGGAGCGGACCCTGCATGAGTGACTGCTCCCAGCCCTAGGAGCTGGTTCATGACCACAGAAAGGTTCGGACCTGTGATTTGTCCCTGAGCGTTGCTAGTGGTCTCTCTGAATACACTGGGCGGGCTGCTAGACCTTGACCGGTAGCCCGCAGCACGTCAGGGCGGGGGTGTGGGCACAGGTGTGAGTGTGTGTGCACCCGCATCTCCCCAGCTCCGGCTTCGAGAGTGAGAGGAGTGGGACTCCTCCATTCTTGGGGACCCGTCCCCTGTTCTCCCTTCCTGAGGGTTTTGTGGTGTAGTAACTCAGTCTGTTCAAGCAGAACCTCCCCTTGCTCATGTGTGAAGCCACATTTCTTTAAAAGGTCTTCCTCCTCCAGGAGTACATTAGTCGCTGTGATTTTTAAAAGACACTTGTATGGGCCCTGGCTGGTCAGCAGTTGGAGCGTCGGACTGTGGACTGAAGGGTCCCAGGGTCAATTCCAGCCAAGGGCACGTATCTCGGTTGCAGGCTCCATCCCTGGCCCGGTTGGGGCTTGTGTGGGAAGCAGCCAATCGATGTGTCTCTCTCACATCGATGTTTCTCTCTCTCTCTCTCTCTCTCTCTCTCCCCCTTCCTCTCTATCTGAAAAGCAATGGAAAAAGTATCTTCTGGTAAGGTTTAAAAAAAAAAAACAAGATAATTGCTTGGGAGACCTGTTGAGATAGCGGCCTTCGAACCTTGCAGGGGACACTCCCCAGGGCGCCAGGGATTGTGAGAGGGAGCAGGAGCTTCAAAAAAGAAAAAGTAGGTCTCTGCTGAGAACCCAAAATGCCCAGCCAGGCCTCTGTTGTTCTCAAACAACAACAACTCCCCTTCCCTGAGAAGAGCTGCTTGCTCAAGCTTCCCCAGTGTATGTCCTGTCTAACGAGGCATTTTGTCCTCTGACAGTGGAAATGCCAAGAACCAAAGCAAGAGGGGTGTGCCAGGAGGAAGGGCGAGCAGCTCACCTGTCCTAGTGTGGAGCCCAGGGCCCCCTCCATGGCCACCTGGGTGCAGGCTGAGAGTCAGGCTTGTCCAACTCTCCCTGGGACCTGGGAAGACAGTGGGACAGGAGAGGTCAGTCACCTCATGGACACCTCAGCTCTGGCCAGTGGGCGATGGGGCTTTGTGTTTGAGAGAAAAATGAGACAGGACTGTCTGGTTCATTTATTAATAGTCATTTGTAACACACCAGGTCAGGCAGTCCTTCTATTGTCAATATGTTTTCTGAGGCTTGCAGGGGAGGGAGGGGCTTTTTCAAAATAAATCCCTTTTCAGAGAGAAATGCAGATGGGCCTCTATATAATGGGCATGTCCCCAAAATGAAGTGCGTCTTGTATGATAATCAAGGTATCGAGCAAACTTGCTTTTTAACAGGGTCCTGGATCTCTTGAAGAAGTCACTCCTTAGTTTGTATAAATAGAGGTTCCCACGTGTTGTTTCTTTAAAGCAAGGTTTGCCTGTATCTTGTTTGGTTCTTAAAATAGTAACAGACAGAATTATTCAGGAAAGGCAGGGAGCTGACAACCTCTTTGGAAGCTCTTAGCCACCTCTGATGAACACATGTGGGATTTTTCACTACCCTGTAATCACCCCTCCCATTCATACCCCTTCATCAAGCCTAGTAACAGGGATGACCGCAATAAAAGAAAAAAGAAAGAACATTCAACAACCTTTAAGCATTTTCAAATTCAGTGACTAGTCAGAGTCCTGAGAGCAGAGTCAAAAGCAGGTCTCTTTCAGTTGTATGAAATTGTCAGAGCCTTTCGAGTAGAGAAACCCAAGCACTTTCTGTCCCTCTGACAGGACACGAGCACTGAGCGCATCCTTAGAACCACCAAAGAGACCAGATTTAGCCAACTTTGATTTGGCAGCAAAAGAACAGGAAAAAGAAAAAAAAACAACTAAGGCACCAAATTCACACTGTAGAAAAGACAAAATCATAAACTCCCTCCATGATGCGCAAGTAGCTTTCATGGCAGAAGAGAATTTTCTGACAGTTCACCACTAAAAAAAGCTGCCTGCAGCACATGGCACGGAGCAGGCGTCTCAAACCCCCATGCGTATTATTCTCTCCCAGCCTTTCTTTGCCTCCCCCCAGAAGGCTGCTCTCAGATCCAGCAATCCATCGCAAGGAGCTGCGCCTCTGCGAGATTCACACGAGCAGGGCCAAGCATCAGGCTGGGATGTGGGATTGATCCTGCTGGAGGAAATGCAATGGGAAGCTCATGCTGCCTTTTATCCAGAAAGCAAAGTTCAGAGATGTTTGCATTGTGCGAGGTAAGCATGGCTCTCTCAAGACCTAACCTAGATGGGCTGCCCTCTCGGCAGGAATTCTCGCCAAGCAGCACACAGGTGTGCCTCGGTGGACTTGCCTGAGCCGTGGAGGCCAGAGAGTCAGAACTGCTCGTTTTTCAAATAGCTTGATTTCATCATGTTTTAATTAGCATGAAGTATTGCAAATCCATTTTATTCAAGAGACTGGTAAATGAAAACTGGATTAAGATCTGTGCAGGAGAACTGATAGCCAGCTTCAAACCACACCAGAGCACCACCCAACCAGCTCCACAAACAACATACTTGAAAGGCAGGCTTGTTTGGCACCAGAGCCCTGGTAAAGCAAGTCCTGCTATGAGGGGTCATTCCCCTGCACAGCAGCTCGTCTAGTGTAGTCACAGCCAGTCAGTCAGCTCCACCCACTGTTGTGCCAACAGTAATCAAGGTTCTTACACAACAGGAGGGCACACACTCCTGCAGGACCCAGCTCAGGTGATTGGGGAGACTGCACCACTGCACCCCGCAGAACACCTACTATATTAGGCCACCCTACCAAGACTGGGAGACATAGCAGACCTGCCTGATACATAGAAAAACACAGGGAGGCTACCACAATAAGGAGACAAAAGAAACATGTCCCAGATGAAAGAACAGGACAAAACCCCAGGAAAAAACTAAACAAAATGGAGACAAGCAATCTACCAGATAGAGAGTTCAAAGCACTGTTTATGGGGATGTTCAAATAACTTTGGAGAAGGATAGATGAACTCAGTGAGAATTTACAGAAACAGATGGAAACCCTAAAAAAGAGCCAGTCAGAAATGAAGAATACAATAACTGAAATGAAGAATAACTTAGATGGAATCAACAGCAGATTCGATGAAGCAGAGGATTGAATCAGCAATTTGTAAGACAAGATAGCAGAAAACACCCAATCAGAACAGCCAAAAAAAAAAAAAAATTTTTTTAACTGGGACATCAAGTGTAACAACATTTGTATCATAGGGGGTACCAGAGGGACAAGAGTGAGAACAAAGGATTGAAAACCTATTTGAAGACATAATGACTGAAAATTTCCCTAACCTAGTTGTAGGAAATAGACATAGAAGTCCAAGAAGCACAGAAGATCCCAAGTGCCCATCCATAGACAAATGGGTAAAGCTGTGGTACATATAATGGAATATTACTCAGCCATAAAAAGGGTGAAATCTTGCCATTTACCACAGCATGGATGGACCTAGAAGATATTATGCTCAGTGAAATGTCAGACAGAGAAAGACAAGTACCACATAATTTCACTTAATATTGGAATATAAAAATCAAAATAAACGAACAAAACAGATAAATTCATAGACTGGGAACAAACTGATGGTTGCCAGATGTAAGGGGGGTTGGTGTAATGGGTGAAGTACAAATTGCCAGTTATAAAAATAGTCACAGGGATGTAAAGTACAGCATAGGGAATATAGTCTTTAATATTGTAATAACTAAGTATGGTGTCCTGTGGGTACTAGACTTATTGAGGGGATCATGTCATAAGTTATATAAATGTCTAATCACTATGTTGTACACCTGAAACTAGTGTAAAGTTGTATGTTAAGAGTAATTTTTAAAAAATTTAAAAGAAAAGATCTAGCAGGATCCAAGAGTAGGTGGTGTTCAGTGGGTGGGTTGCCAGGGAAGCATATAGCTCTTCCCAGTAGCAAAATACTCTGCCCACATCGAGGGCAAAAATCCTGTCCTGACACATCCAGTACCAAATAGGTTGAATGCTCTGCCCTCGGTTATCATAAAATGTCCAAGTGCTCAGGTCAGAATGTGCGTTCAGCTCATAGTGAAACACGGCCAGTTCCACATCTACACGCACAGTCATTTAAAGGGCACTCCCAGTTCTTGCTGCGCTCAGACTGGGGGCTAATGCTCAGCCTAGTGCAAGAGGGACTGTATGGCGCGGAGGACGTTTGGGGTAAGAAACAAGCCAGGTGAACCACGGCTCCATCTCCGGAGCCCGGGTGGGAAGCCCGGCCCTGGGCCTGCGGCTTTCCCTGCATAATCCCACGTAACTCACCATCTCCATTCCAGCTGTGGGGAGATTAGGAGGCAGGTGGATGGAGGATTGGAGGGGGAAGCCCAGTACCTTGCAAGAGACTCCATCACCATAACAGCCATTATTTATGGGGCAGTTACTGTGCTCTCAGCAGTATGCCAAGCTCCTCACGTGTGCTTTTTCACTTAATCCACACGTTGACCCAACAGTGTGGAACCAAGTCCCATTTCTCATGTCGGGATTGTAAGAGTCTCAGAGGTTGAGTACCTTGCCCAGAGTTAGGTAGTAAAGGCCCAAGACTCAGCCCCGGGGAATAAGTCCCCCCCCTGAAAGCTTCTCACACCCACAGAAGGCTGCCAGGAGTAACTCAGACACCTGAGTCACCTGGTAGGCAGACCAGCCAGGGCTCCTTGTAGCCATATTTCTGTAATTAGCAGGCAAGAGAGTGGAGTTTACCGCAAAAGAGATGCCCATGTGCCATTTTACCATGACTTTGCATATGCACTAGACTAAGCTGCAAATGACAGTGAGTTTTAACAAGTTTCACAGTCTGCGCTAATATCAACTTACATTTACCCGGTGCTTGCTATGTGCGTACCAGCACCATTCAGAGATTAACATGTGTTAACTCCCTGAATCCTCGTAGTAGTCCCGTGGCAGGTGCTGTGGTCATGCCCATTTTACAGATGAGGAAAGCAAGGCCAGAGAGGTCAAGTAACTTGCCTGAGGTTGCAGAGGTAGAAAGCAGTTCAGCTGAGATTGGAGTCTGATGACAAGGCTCGTGTTTTTCACCCTGCCGGGCCATGGACTAGAGGGGCAGAGCACTGTGGTCCTGGAGACACGTTTCCACCCTGCGTCAGGTGGATGCCTGACCAAGGTGATTGCAGGAAGGGACACTCTTCTTCCAGTAACTCATGTTAACGATTCCACTAAACTGGAAAGAGGTTGGCATCAAAGGTAAAGGGCGATACATATGCCATCCATTCCGTCATCTTCAAGCCCTTACTTAATGTGTGGAGAGCCTAAGAAAAAGAGAAGTTTAGCGGATGTTCCTGTTTTAACCCTTCCCGTTGAAGCGCGCTCGGCTGGCGCCTGGGCGAGGCTCCCCGAGAGGGTTTGGAGGCCTGCTGAGAGCCTGGACGTTCTGGTTTGAAAGACATTGGCGTTGGCAGCTGTCCAAATGCTGTGGCTGACTTTCAAACCACTTAATTGAAACCATTTTAAAAAAAATTTTTTTTTTTTTAAGGAAAGGCATGGGTACCAGAGTAGGAGGAAGGTCTTGGCAAAAACCTTATGTGCTCTTTTCCGCCATTGGATTGACCCGACAGGGCCACAAAGCTGATCCAACAGGATTAGCGAAACTGCATTGTTGGACATGGGCACAGCGTGACATGTGCTACAGCGAAGGCATTTGGCAGGATTAACCTGCCAGGGATAAAGATGTAGCAGACAAGGGGCTGAATTAATGGACTGGCATGACCGAAGCTGGGAAATCTATTTGCATGCGATATTAACTGTGCTAATAAACTCTGGGCTGGGGCTGCCAAGCCAGGCAGCCCTCTCTGAACCAGGAGTTTTTATTTTAAATCCTACCTGGGAGGCAGCAGCTAAGACGGGCTAAAGCAAGCAGGCTTCCTGGGTTGCCTCTGGGTTTGTTTTTGCCACGGTCCTAGAGCAGATATGCTGTCTTAAATGCCCGTGACAGACAGCCTGTGTGACTTACGACCGTGCAGAATGATCCTAATACCTCACTTTGGGTGCCAAAAGGTCATCCATTTGGAGGGATATTGTCTATGAAAAAGCAACGAAGGAATTAAAGTACAATGCACTTTAGAAATTGCCTCCTTGGCAGTCAGTGGGTGGTTTTGCCTGATGTGTGTATCCCAATTCCCCGAGCGTCAGGACTGGACCAGGGTGAGCAGGCGAGACAGACCAGGATGCAAAATTGCAGGAGGTGCTCACAGTCCTGCAGGTGCAAAGGCCAGTCAGCATCTGAGAGTGAGTCCTCGCTGCCCTCACCCAGGCCCCCCTGCCGAGAGTGGCCACGGAAACAACTTAAGGCCCACCCATCCAAATCACGGGTGTACTTAAATACGCTTGGCACAGATTGACGCACTGCTGAGTGTTGGGAGCTGGGTCCAGAAAGCGCTGTGTGAGACCTGGGGGGGGGGGGGCGTGAAGATGGTGTTACCCACTAGATCACTGCTGTGAGCAGGTGGGGACCTCTGCAAGCCTATGTGTGGCAAGAGAGAGGGGTATCTGTCCACCAATTCGAGTGCGTCACTGGGGAGGGCTGCTCCAGGATACTAACTCCCTGGCCCCAGCCGCCTGTGTGCAGCCTGACCACACTCCAGCTCCTGGTCCTGGTCCTGGTCCAAGGAAGCCCCGGGCTGAGGTTAGCCTGGGCACGGGAACAGTGCCCGCCACCCAGCAAGACTTAATTTCCCTCTGAAGATGTGGAAGCCGTATCAGACTCCCACTGCGCGAGGCTCGTTAGGAACATGGGTTTTTAACAGAGCCTAGATTTAGTGCAGCCGTTCCCAAATCAGAGCCCCTGGGGTGGGGGGTGGATTCCTGACTTCACTTCCAAACGAGCTGAAGCAGGATCTGGGAGTGGGGGTGGAGCCCTGAATCCTCCCCTCCCCGGGCCCCCACCCGAGCCTGCCCGGTTAGGGCGGTTGACCAGCACCCACCGGAATCTGCCTTGACCCACAGTCAACCTGGGAGGCGGTCGGTGAGGAAGCCAACCCGCGTTTCGGTTGCCGTCACCTTTTTCCAGAAGTAACCAGCAGAAAACTGGTTTATTGATTTGAGACCTGTTAGATAATGCCATGTCCTTGGGATTGCCTATGCCAAGTGATCATTATGTGACATATAAAAAAAATAACACACAGAGTTAGCTGGCTTGGCCCTACCCCACCAGTAGCGAAGGACTAACATAAACAGGGTGCAGTGGAAAATGAGATGAAAGGCTTTAGTTAACATTGGTGCAGAACTTGGAACAGCAGAAATCTTACATTCTCTTACAATGACCCCGGGATAGCTGTGGTCCTTAGGAGGCAACAGCAGGTGAAAAGGCCCTGAGGTGGGAGGGAACCAGGTATGTTCCGGCTGGGCCACTCCATGTGGCTGAATGACACTCAGTCCTACCTGCTTCCAAAGACCCAGTGCTCATCCACGGAGCCACACAGCCACCCTCTAGTCCACACGGCATTCCAGAGAGCAGGTTCCCAGCCTGCAGAGCTGCGACACCAAGAGACCACCTACAGACCGTCTGCTCCAGGCCCCCCGTCAGTGATGAGGAATCTCAATAGGAAGAGGCACCCAGACTCAGCCGAGTCCACCCATGGAAGTTGGCGGCTGAGCCAGATCTGAAGCTGGGTGTCCTCTCCACCATGGCTCCTCCCACTGTCCCTTGGTCACACGAGTCCTCCATCCCATTGAACCTCCCATTGCTAACCACGTGGGCACAGTGATAGATCATGACCTCACGGATGTGAAGTGCCTAGAACAGCGGCATCCGCCCCCTTCAGTCCCAGCACAGTGAGTGCACAGCTGTCCATGTCCTGTCTGGGAGCCACCCACAGGTGGCAGCAATCCCCAGCTTGGCAGTGCTGTGGACCACGGAGGCCCCAGTGCGGAGACTGTGACCTGATATCCCCGCAGGGATTCTTTGATTGTAGACATTAAAAACCAGACATTTCTGAACCCCGAGGCCACAGTGGTTTACATGGCCCGGTGTTTAGCTGTGATTGATGAATTACTCAAAGTTTCCACCTCCCCCGACTCCAGCAAGAACTTTGGCAGAACTTCTCTGCCACATCCAGTACTAGGAACTTGCCAACTTCGCATCCTTAAAATAAAGCAGATTCCAAGATAGACAGCAGAAAGTGGAAAATGTCATTTTTCTTGATTGGGTAACTAAGAACAGCGCAGCAGGCAGGAGCCATTCGGGGCCAAAGAGCTGCTCATTTAAAAGTGTTTATTGACACCTGGCAATGGGGATTCAACTTCAAATGCTATTTTCATGTCAGTTCATGTTACGTTATTTCATAATGGTGATAAAATCCAGGCAGACACCAAAAGGAGAGTTCCGGCGTCATTTGCTGCTGAGTTTCTCTAGTAGACGCTCAGCGCCTCCCAGCCAGGCTCTGGGATGAGGAGCCCTGGCAGGTACCTGCTGGAAGGCAGGCCACAGCGGCGGGAAACTTTCCACCTTGACTGCCTGGTTTCTTTTCAGCTGGTCTGTTTTCATTGCTTTGAGTGACTGCCCAGATCCTCAGTGATCGGCTTTACTTTGTGATGGGAATGTGTTTCCAGGCTTTGGAGGGCTGAGCTCGGGAGCTCCTCTCTGTCCTCGAAGGAGTCCATTCGGACCCTGGCTATCCTTCGTAGACACGGGAGCTGCTCCACAGGCCTTCGAGGTCCGGGGACCTGGACAGGCACCGTACACCTTGAGAGGGAGGGCGTCTGGGCACAGTTACTAGTCAGAGCACGTGGTGAGAGGGGTTTCTGGCGTCTGTTTGACAACAGTTACGGGCATCTTTCGGTTCCTATGCCCCTCGCACAGGCACCGGTGAGGTAAACCGTTACTAACGGGCCTTAAAAAACACAGATCCGGAAGCTCTGGAGGCTTGTGTTCCCCATCAAGGATCTGTTGGGGGCAAAAGACCCTTCCCAGAGAAGTGCCAATGCACAGATAAGTGGGTCCCGGGCTCCTTGGCACCACTGATACCCACCCATGACCCCAGGGGTAGGAACGCTGGCAAAGTCCACAACTAAAAAGAGAAGCCAGTCAGGTGGAAATAGAGAGATGAAATGTGGACTCTGCTTGCATTCTGGCTCTAACTCGTAGGTGCTCTCTCTCCCCTCTCCCCATCCAGAAGCAGCTCCAAGGACGTGACCCCACCATCACCAGCCGCCCCGAGACCTCCCCAGCACGGTGCGGTGGGGCAGCTGGTGTTGTGAATCAGGCCGTTGCCAATCAGAGAACGGCTACTTCACAACACCAGGGTCACACCCCACCACGGGCAGCGCTCCAGGCTCCGGCCCCAGCCAAGTCCGCCGCAGTGGCTCCTCGTCGCCGGGACACGGCCAAGGCCTCCAGAAGCCCAGCATAAGGTTTGTCCTTCCAGTAGGAGCGCCACACAGGTGCCCTGGGGCTGCGATCCCCCAACACAACCTCCCTTTTAATGGAAAAGCCACTCCTGGCAGCATTAACTTCCTACAGGGAACCGGTGCCACCAGCAAAATGGTGTTAGGGACCCTCAGGAGGGTTAAGTACCACTAACTGAACACTTTCTCCGAGGTGCTGGGAACACACAGCAGTCACCCAGGGCCTCTGTTTTTATGAGCAGTGGTGGCAGCTTTGAATAGAGCAAAGTGGAGGGAAGGAAGGTCTTAGTTACAGGATGGTAGCCAGGTGGGTGACAATCCTAGGGAAAGGATGGATGGCCTTTGTAGCCCCCTAGACAGGGAACACACCTATTTCCTGGTGCCCTGGAGAGGAAACGCCTTTCTTTGAGGGTGGGAGTTCCACAGCTCTCCATCAGGCATGTGTCCCCGCTGGGTGACAGCCAAGAGGACCCTTCCGAGGCTGTCCATCTTTAGCCACTCCCATGCTAGGTAATGTGGCCTGTCACCTGTGCTGACAGGTGGGCTTCCTTTCAGTGGGCCCTCCCAGCCAAGGACCGGGCAGAGTTGGAAAACTGTCGGGGGTCTCCAGAGTCTGAGTGGTTTTATGCCTGACTTAAATCTTACCTGTGACGCCACCGTAGTTCAGAGCTGAGGGTGGAGTTTAAAGGCGGGGGGCTGGGTTGACCTGCGTCCTTGCTGGAACACTAAGCAAAAGGGGGGTGTCCATTTGCCTGGCTTTCTGTGGGACAGAGAGACCCAGGGCCCATCCGAAAACCCAGGTTCTGTGTCACCTCAGTGCTGTGCTGCTGTCCTGTAGAAAGACAAAAACAAGCCTGGGGCAAACACTGCACAATATCAAGGTCACAGAGCCCGGGCTAATCAGAGCGGCCCTGAGGGCACTGTTTCTGTGAAGCTCCGCCCTCACCTGGTCCCCAGATCGCTAAGGCAGCTCTGAAATGTGTATCAAGTTATGTTTGCGGACGAGTCTCTTCAGGCTAAAGAGAGTTCCAGTTTCCCAGAATGGTCTTCCTGCCTTCTTAAAATGCACAAGCTGCATGTCTCTAGAATCCACTCGCCAGCTCCCTGCCACCAACAGAGCCCAAGCTAGTGCCCCTCAGCGTGGCCCACGGGGCAGCATTCACATGTTGGGAAAGCAAGATCCGGGCCCACTGCACCCCTGCTGCATGGGGAGGGGTTGAGGGCAAGGCTCAAGGGACTGTGTTCACAGGCCCTCCAGGGGGCTCTTCAGAATTGCACCCCTTTGTTAGTCTCCCCACATCCTCTCCAGCTTCCATTTCAGCCCATCTCTTCTGCGTGTAACAGCCAGAATGTTCTTTTCAAAATGCTCGCCAACATCATGTGAATCCCTCCACCCCCTGCCTTAAAAGTGCTTAAAGAGTTGGCCTCACCCCGCCTGCTGTGGGAGAATTCACACGCACTCCCCAGCCGCCTCTCAGCCCCCGCCCTGAGCCACTGCTCCCTGCTGGGGAGCCAGACAGAGCTGCGTGCGGAGGCCCCCAGGGCTTGCTCCCAGGGACCCAGCACAGCCCTCTCCGTTCCTACACCGGTGGACCAGGACATACAGCAGTCCCCCCTTAGCCACGATTTCGCTTCCTGTTACCCAGGGTCCAAAAATATTAAGTGGAAAATTCCAGAAATAAATGATTCATAAGTCTTCAATTGGGCACCAGTCTGAGCAGCAGGATGAAGTCTCACGCTGTCCCGCCCCGTCCCTCTGTCCAGTGTCTCCACACTGGACACTCCGCCCACCGGCCAGCCACTCAGTCATCACATCGACAGTCACCGTGCTTGTGTTCACGTAACACTGTCACTCGCCTCACTTCATCTCATCGCATAGGCGTTTACCATCTCACGTCATCACAAGAGGGGTGAGTACAGCCAGAGAAATATTTAGAGAGAAAGAGACCATATTTACATAACTTATTATAGTATATAATTGTCCTCTTATTATTACTGTTAATCTCTTACTGCACCTAATTTGTAAATTAAACTTTATCATAGGTACATATGTATAGGAAAAACAGGGTATACATAGGGTTCGGTACTATGAGCAGTTTCAGGCATCCCCTGGGCGCCTTGAAATGCATCCCTGTGGATAAGGGAGGGCCACTGTATTGTTCCTGTTTGAGCCCTTGTAAAAGGCTAGATTCTAACCTTGTTTAAAGCACTTCATCATGGAACCTGATTAAAAACCTAATAAAATTTTTAAATGGGGTCAACTCCAGAGAGAGAAGGAGAGAAAGAACTGTTTAAGAACCAGATGAAGCTCTGCTTAATTCTCTTGTTAAGCTGGTGAATTCACTTGAGCTTTGCACAGAGGTCGGAGGCTGCAGATGCCCCCCTCTGACCCCCAGACCCTCAGAACAGCCCGCTGCCGAGAGCCAGCCTGGGCAAGCACCTCCCAGTTCTTAGCCCCAGCCCCATGCCTGGTCCACACGCCTCTGCTCACAGTGTGACTGCTTTTCCAAAATGTATCCTGCCTCTCTGAGAGCAACCTGGGCTCCTCCAGAACATTCCAGACCCTCCTCTTACGTAGACTTGATGCCACCTGGCCAGAGAAAAACTAGAGTGTCCACCCCCAGCCCTTTTCCAAAACCTAGATTTGCAGTTCTACGCTTGCAGCCAATAGCACTCCAAATTGGGGGATTCTCTTAAGAGGCCCTAATGCAGACAGCCCGAAGCCAGTGTCAGACACAGTGTAACCTCCTCCATCCTGTCCTCTCAGCTGGTCACCACCGGCTCACGCAGGGCAGCGCTTCTGGGGAAAGCTGGGTTTGCGAAGGGAGTTTCCCGGGTAAATATTTAATATCAGATAGAGCAGTGTTTCCCAAAGCGTGGTCCCTGGACCACCAGCATCTCCTGGGAACTGGTTAGAGATGCAGATCCTCCAGGTCACTCCCCCTCATCGCGAATCAGAAACTCTGGGGTGAGACCCAGGCACCTGTGCGCTAACAAGTCCTCCAGGAGATTCTGAAATGCCTCAATCTCATCCCCCAAAGTATCAGATACTGAGTCAAGAAGGCCATACTCAGAAACACTTGTTTGTGGGGTAATAAACTGCCTCCCTTCCCTCCGCCCGTCCCTCACCCACCCCGCCAGCACGCCACTGTGATGGAGAGCAGTGGGCCTTAATAGTACCAATTCCATCACCTGGCTTTGGAATTTCGCAAACCTTTCAACATCTTTAAAGGCTGTTGCACATTTCTTTAACTTCTCAAATTAAGCTCCATATTCCAGCTCTGGTTGGGGAAGTTCACTAACGTGCAGAAGGCTGACAGCTCCGCCAGCCCGCAGCAGGCCCTGTGGTACCCTGGGTATCCTCTAGGCGGGCTGCTTGTTTCCCCTTCAAAGCTGAAGGCCGCTGCCTGCCAACACCTGCCGCTCTCAGCCAAGGACTTCTGGGCGTGGTTGGTTGGTTTTCCAATTATTCACAAGCTGGGAGTGTAGGGAATTAATGCCCCTAGGAGGAGCCTCACCCAATGACAGAGGGGGGTTTGCTAGATAAATCCACCAGCTTCCTTGCCCCTTGGAGGGCATCACTTTTGAAAACTCACCATAACCGGCTGCCGTCCCTTCCCTGCCTCCCTTCCCTACTCTACTGGTATATCCTTGGGTCACTCCCGACTAAATTACTTGCATGTAAGTCCTTGACTCACTGTGTGTTCACTCAGAAGTAGACTTCAAGACAAAGCCCGTCTTGAGTCAGGTAGAGTTTCACCACCCCCCAGCTGGGGAACCCTGCCTGTGCCAGCTCCCCGCCTGCTCCCCTAAACGATGGAGGACTCCCACCCTGTGCACAGAGCTGCAGGTTCTGCCCCGTGCCTGGAGGGTGCCAGGAGGCTGCTGCTGGGAATTGAAGGGATGCAGATGCCAACAGCCTTTCACTGCCTATAGGCACATTTCACACTGACAGGCTACCGGGGGTGTAGGCCTATTTTTATTTAAAACACCAGTTGCCATAGTAACATGCACATGACCCAATACTTATTCTAAGTCACACAGAAAATACCCTTGGGGAGGGAGAGAGAGGAGCCCGGGAGTGTGCAGTGCAGCCCAGGGGATCAAACAGCAAGGGCAGGCGTGGGAGACGGAAGGCCACCGCAGCCCCGGCCCTGGGCCTGAGCTCCTGCTGAGTCCAACAGCGTTTCACTTTGAATAAATGAAGAGGTTTAGAGGCCTGTGGAGAGGGCTGCGATTTCTGCTTCACATGGCCTTGGGAGCTTAGCTGCTCCTGAAGGGCCAGAAGATTCCTCTGGAGTGACTAAGATGGGTGCTAAGAACTTGGCCCGGGGAACAGGCTGGTGAAGCCAGCAGGACCCACTCCGGGTCCTGCTCAGCTTTCCCCAGCACACTCAGGATGCTGGGAGGTTGTGAGGCCCTGACACAGGCCCCATCCCTCAATCCTGCTGCAGAGGAACCAGGCTCAGGGAGGGCTGGGCCAGACCAACCCACCTGGAGAGCACCCCAAAGGAGCAGCAAAAAAAACCCAAAACCCATGGAAAAGAAGTTGGCTTTTAAGAACCAGAGGGCAAGTGCCTTCTACAGCAGCCTCCGCTTTGCACACCTTCCCCAACCCTGGGCCAGATTTCAATCTGTGCACACCTTTAAGGGTTTCCTTACTTCCCCATGAGCATAAGGCCTCTGCAGTCGGGACCTCAAATCGAGGACCAGAGGATGCATACGCCTTGGTTGTCTGGGGCACAACTGGAAGCAGACAACTCAAACTTCCACTCAAACTTCCACCAGGCTTAATGTTCCTTTTAAATATCCTGTTTCAGCTGAAACTTTAATCTGTTTCGAATTCTGCTCCATAACGTGTCCCTATCTTAGAAAAACAGAACTGAGCCAACATTTCCTGACCTCTGATAGGAACCCCTCGATTTGGTTTAAGCTGTTGGCTTTTGTGGCCTCTAATGCCACAGGCTGCTTTGTGCATTTTCAGGGGTAGGGGGGAGGAAATCAGAAGACATGTGACAGAATTTTTGAATTAGGAAGTTAAAGAGAGGTTTGCCTCTCCCACCCACAGCACCCTCTCCTATTTCAAGGAGAGCCTCACACTTCAGTATAGATGAGAGTCATGGGGAAGGGAGGTTTCACAGGCAGCTCCTCAGTCCCGGTCCAGAGGGCTAATTTTAGGCTTTAAGATTCTCTTTCAAGCTGGGATGCCGGTCACTCCATTTAAGGTCATCTTTGGATTCTAGCTTTGTTCTTGTAAATCAGTGTTTCTGTAAGAGAGGTGTCCATAGAACGCTCCTGGGCCCACCGCTGCCCTCGGCGCCCGGAGATACCGGAGCAGGTCAGAGAATGCGGCTGCTTTGCCTTGTCAGAGGCCACAGACGGCTTGAAAGGTGAAGCTTCACAAAGAACCGCGTGCCTTGGGGATTAAGAGCCCACAAGTGAACCAGTTTGTTCATTTCTATTCCATTCTGTTGCATGAATGTGATTTTTTATAATCCATGATTATTTATAGCTATTCCAGGACCCTGAGCTAGCTATAATGCACACCCCCTAAAGAGAGCGTTTATTACATCAAATAGTAACAGAAGAAACTCGGGCTGCCCCTTGCAGGTGTTTGGCATGCATGGGGCAGGTGGGTGTTACGCAGATAGAGTCCTTGGGGGTTTCCTGACACCCAAAAGGGGACATCTCCACCTCGGTCCAATGTCCACGGTTAGTTCTGCTCAGAACTATTCCACCAGCAGACTCCCCAGGCTTCTTGTTTCATACAGTGGCCTCCATTTGGATCAAGATTGGGGGAAATTAAGAACACCAACATTAAAATAGCTAATGAGAAAATAAGTTTTCCCTCCCTACCAGACAGACACGCTGATGCAGTCACCAGTGAGCCTGAGCCAGCCCGGCACCGCCGGGCAGAGAGGCCGCTTCTTCCTTCACACTGGGTCACAAGGGACTAGGGCACTGGAAGGAGCCTCCTGTTCTGGACACTTGTTCTTAGACCATGTTCCAGATTTAAGCAACTGGAAGGGAAGGGCCTGGAGACAGGAAGCTCTGAAATTCCAGTTACAGAGAGAGCCCTAATATGTTCCCGTCCCTGCCAGCCAAATCTGTCACAGACACGGCGGGAGCCATAGGCCTCGCACAGACACAGGGTAACCTCTGGGAACTGCTTGGTTCCCAAGGAGGGGCAGGTGGCGCCCACTTCCAGGGGCCATGTCTGCAATTCGGTGTGAGCACGTCACCCTGCTTCTCGCCACAGCTCCACCAGTGTCCGCCAGGCAGGTGTCCAGGCGGGCCACAGGTTTCCACCAGGTCCCTTGCCCCCGCCCTTGCGTCCCCAAGCCCCGTCTCCCTGCCTGCCCGGGGTCCTGTTCTACCTAGACAGGCAGCGTGGCTTTGGTGCAGGAAGCTATGGCTCTGTGAGGAGCAGAAAGGGGACCGTGGTAGTTTGGTGGGGGGCTGCCTCGGGCTTCCAGCCCTTTCTGTATGTTGACAAACTCTTGCTGTATATTTAGTTCTGAACTTCCTGAAACTTGCCACCTGAAGAATTTCTTAGAACTTCCTACCAATTTTTAGACAATTTGGCTTATTGCTTAATGAGCTTACCAATTAAGGTTTGCATTACTGCTTTTCCCTCTCTAGAACCTTTTTTTTAAAGCATGTATTCTTCTATTTATGTCACAAGGGTAGAGCTCTGCCCGAAATCAAACCCCAGGGAGAAGCAAATCATGATTTAAAATGTCAAAGGAAAATGCACAAGAGCCCCCCCGCATCACAAGCAGGGAGGAAAACAGACCCATTTGGGGAGCCAGGCTTTCCACGTCCCTCGCTGCACTGTCCTCAGTCCTTGTTGGAACCCCTTGGGAAATGGATGGATGACACAGAGATCGTCTCATCACAGGGCCACAGTCTCTGATCCCCAACCCCCAAATCCAAAGAGCTCTGAAAACAGACTTATTTGTAACTCACAGACCTGCCCAGGACTGATGAGAGGCTATTTATAGTCTTGACACTACTTGGTGTGAATATTCGTGGATCTGGCTGCAGATATACTAATGTGTTTGACTATGGGGACTTCCTCAAGATCCACTGGGGTTGCTAAATAATATGATATTTATGCTGAATTACCTTCCTAAAAAAAAATCCTGAATTGAGAAATATATCAAGGGTTTTGGATAAGGGATTACAGACTAACATTGCCTGAAATCCCAAGAGGTAGGTGTTATCTTCATTTCGAGAATAATAAACAACCACCTAACGAACAGCAAAGCATTAAACATTTTGATAGAACCACTACTGATGTGACTTCCAATGGACAAGACTCCGCATGGCACAGTCAGGGAGCTGATGGTACCTAAAGGGAGACTGAAAATCAGGAAGAGAGGCTTTGCCACTGGAAAATTAACACAGTTAAGATTTCAGACCGGTTCCCACAGAGGCCTCCCATCCCCAATTCCAAGGAAACTGTGCCCTCTGGCTTTAAGGAGATACATTTCTTCTCAGCCTTTGAAAGCAGAGGAATTCGATAAAGGAGTTGCCTGGCAAAGAAACAAACCCCACTAGACTGAAATCAAAACAAATCATTTTTTGCATATTAATCGGGCTCCTGATTGAAACCATGCTAGCTGCTTAGAGAGAGGAATATTAAAAGTAAGGTGCTGCTAATTTGAGCACAACTAATTTTAAAAGATGTACCTAGAAACAACCGCATGGGAGAATCGCTTAGCATGCATCGTCAGCCACCCGCTTCGCTTGATGGGATATGCCTGGGTTGGGAGCCCCAGTGTCGCGGCATGTGCTTCATCCCTGTGGGTAGAGAATGAAGCCAGCCATTCCCTGTAATCTGTGGGGCTTTGGTTTTCATGAATCCATCCCAATTTACGTCTTCCAAGTGAGCAAAAGGGCCCCAGGGGCAACACCCTGATCTGGGGCCAAAACAACTATCTAGGAGCTGCCACAAAGCTTGAGCCCCATCCCATGGTGCTGGAAGGACACCCCTTCCAAGAAGGCGGTCCCAGAAAAGCAGCTGCCGGGCTCACTGGCAAACCTCGCCTGTAAAGACGCTGCTCCCTGGGGCCGAGCTCTCAGAGCCCCTCAGAGCCCCTTCACGGGTTCCGTGTGCCCCTTGCTGAGCTCCTCGGTGCCCGTACCATGGCTCTCTCGGAAACGGTGCCTGCAGGCACTGGGAGTTTGTCCCCTGAGACGGGGCAAGGGCATGGAAGCTCAGCTCCCTTGCCTCCAATCTAAACATAATTGACCCCCCTCCCCCCGGCGCCTCTGTGGAATCAGGTCAAAGCTGTGCCTGAAATTGCCTTTTTCTGAGTTGCTGCTGCTTCATCAGTTCTTTCCCCGCTCTCTTACTGATTGCTCCTGGGAGCACATCCTTTTTAAAAAAATCACTTCTGGGTTATCCCTCCTAAAACATCATGCCCAAGCCTTTGAGATCTCGGTGTAAAAGCGCCTGTTATCCTCTGAGGTGAAGAGTGAAGTACGTCTAGACTTCTAGAAAGGGCCCACTTACTTGAAGATCAACTGGCCCACAGGTGATCTCATTTCTTGCCCCCTGGGCCTGCATAGGGATGGGGTAGAACGGGAACAGAGAGAGTGGCCCAGCCCTGTGCTCATCTTTCCTCTCCCCAGAGCTGTGGATGACGCAGCAACACCCATGGCAGAGGCTAGTCGTTCTCTCAGGTCTGTCCCCCCTTTTTCCGCACAGCCATGGAGCCTCCTTTCTGAACTGGACACATGTCCACCCAGCCAACCGCCACTCCAGTGACCTGTGGCCACATAGCTAAGCTGCAGCCAACAGGGTGTGAGCATAAGTGATTTGTGCGACCTCTGAGGCCTGCCCCCCTTCCGCATGGCCCGGCGGGCATGCTGGAGAGCCACCGCAGACCGTGTGGCTGAAGGCTGGAGGGAAGCCGGTAGAAGGACCCTGGCTCCCAGCATCACGGAGTTGCCCTCACTTCCATGAACAGAATAAAACAGGACTGTGTTGGATTTCCCACAGAAGACGCCAAGATGAGGATCCATGTCAGAATGCCTTATGATTTACTTATTGGAAAACAACCAGGAAAAACTAGTGTGCGGAGGGGGTGGGAGGGAGGCGGTGAGAAGACAGCAGGGAAGGGTGTGATATCAGATAAAGCCCCCGAAGGATAACTGTGGCTCTGTCTCTCAGGGGAGTTTCAGGAACAGTATAGCTCATGATTACAGGTGAGAGCTGGAGCATTTACACACCCACCCACCACTTGCCAGGCAGGGATGGCCCCAGAAGAGCACAAATCACACCTAAAGCACAAGCAACAACAGCAAAAAAGAGCAAGTGGGACTATGTCAAACTGAAAGGCTTATGCAGCCAAAGGAACCACCAGCAAAGTGAAAAGGCAACTGATGGAATGGGAAAAAATTTTTCACACCACATATCTGATAAAACAGTAATATCCGAACATATAAAGAACTCATACAACCAAATGGCAAAGTAATAATAATCCAATTAAACATGAGCAAGACCTGAAGCGACATTTTTCCAAAGAAGATACACCAAAGGCCAACAGGTCCCTGAAAAGAAACCGAATCTCCCCAGGCGTTAGGGAAATTCAGTGAAGACCACAGTGAGGTGTTACCGCACCCGTTGGAATGGCCGTCGCTGAAAGGACAGGCGGTAAATGCTGGCGTGGACGTGGAGAAGCGGGAACCCTTGTGCACTTCGGTGGCGCTGTAAATTGATACACCCACTATGGAAAACAGTATGGAGGGTCCTCAAAAATTAAAAATAGGACTACCATATGATCCAGCAATTCCACTTCTGGGAATATATCCAAAAGAAATGAAAACACTAACTTAAAAGGATATCTGAACCCTCGTGTTCATAGCAGCTTTATTTACAACCTAACTGTCCATCGATGATGGGTAGATAAAGAAGTTTAAATAGAAGACTGGACCCGGGAACCCACTCCCCTCTGCGTGTGCATGTGTGCAATTCGCTCTCTGATTCCTCGTGCCAGGAGGACAGGGATTGTCCTGGAGCCCCTCTGAGCCACAGGCCCACCTCTGAGTTTCTGGCTGCATGAAGTTAGGCTGGGAGACACTACAGGAAAAAAGGAGCTCAACTCCCTGCCAGGATGGTATTTTGGCTTCTGGTGTTCAATAATTTTTCAAAGTCCTCAAATGGCTACTCTGTGCCCCCGTCCAGGTTTTAAAGTCACGTTCTGTGGGAGAGATGGGCAGTGTGCTTACTCCCTGCCAAGAACACACGTTCAAGGACTTCCATCACAGCAGTGTTTGAGACACTTATGTACCCCATAAGGAGGTTATTCCTCCTCCCAAAGGAGGGTATTCTTTGGAATCCACAAGATCTGGTGGTTTTAACTTTAACCTGGCTGATTTAAGCAGAAAATACACTTTTAAAAGGGACACTGGGTGGCTTCAAGAATGCCAAGGAGAACAAGAAACTAGCCTAGAGGTTAGGTTACCTAGAACAATGCTCCAATTCAAGCCACTAGTGTCTGTCTCAAAGCAGCATTGTCCAGCTTTGGACACAACTGCCTTGGACTGTGATCACCAGAACATTCATCATCTGCCTCTGCCACTATCCCCAGGGACAGTTCTCTGCTCCCCGCACTGGTTTGCATCCCTCTGGCCCATCTCTTTCTACAACATTACACAAGGCACTGAGGCTTTGTGGGGTTTTTTTAAAATTTCTTTTTACTTACACAAGATATTAACCTTAAGCACTAAATTATGTACCAAAGATGATAAAGGCAGCAAAATTTTAGAGGAGAAGGACACCATTGAGAACAAGAGTTGGAGCAGAGGAGGCTTTTTGTAGAGTTGGGGCAGAGCTGGGTCTTGAGCTCCGGGGGGGCTCGGGCTGCCTGTCGCCGTATCCAGTTCAGCAGAGGCGGGGTTGAACTATGTGTTTATTGAGAAGGCGGCCAACCAAGAAGACAGGGAGCCCACGAGCATCCAAAACCTGTCTTGAGGAGCGGCCTGAGGCATGGGCTTCTATGGGGCAAACTGAGGCTGGGAATGGAACGAAGCCACGCCAGTCCTGGAAGCCATTCTTTTGATCTTGGTCACCTTGGGATGTCATGATAAGGTGATAGTGACAATGTCCCGATGATAAGGCAATATCTTGATGATAAGGCAATATCTTAACCCATTGTCCACAGCTTCGTCACCTCCTTAATTGCGTCAGTCCGGGATCAAGGGGAGTGCAGGGTGCAAAGGTCTAGGAGAAAGAAGCCTAAGGAAGAAAAAAAACTTAAATCCCTGCTCACATAAGTATATGTGTTCTACAATTTTATAAGTAATATAATTAATTCAGGCACTCAATCTTGGGAAATCATAAGTGCCCCTGTCAGTATGATCTCAGGAGGAGGCGGTACAGGTCAGCCGCTGCTGCTCGCTCGTGGACCTGGCGCCGGCTGGGCAGGTTCTGCTTCCCATCGTCAGCCCTGCGAGCTCTGGCTCACACGCCCTCCCGTTTCTCACGGCTTTCAACCTGGCTGCAGACGTCAGCCCGTTTGCACTGTACCAACCTGGCTGTGGACGTCAGCCCGTTTGCACTGTACCAACCTGGCTGTGGACGTCAGCCCGTTTGCACTGTGCCAACCTGGTTCAGACGTCAGCCCGTTTGCACTGTGCCAACCTGGCTGTGGACGTCAGCCCGTTTGCACTGTGCCAACCTGGCTCGGACGTCAGCCCGTTTGCACTGTGCCAACCTGGCTCGGACGTCAGCCCGTTTGCACTGTACCAACCTGGCTCAGACATCAGCCTGTTTGCACTGTGCCAACCTGGCTTTGCCAGTGCGCACAGGAATCTACTGTCAAGTACCTTATGACCCCCCTGCACTTCTCCCAGGATCTGAGGGACCATGGAAGGGGTCACGTCTCGGAGCGTGGCCTTCAGCCACCTTGCTGGCTATCCCCCCCCCATTCACCTCCACTTCCCCCCTCTCCAAACCCAAACCAACCGACAATTCCCTTTTCTTTTGCTTTCACAGACCACGCCGTCCTCCCCCAGGCCCTCAGGGTCTCGCTTGCTTTCCAATAGCTTAACAAAGCGCTTCTTTCAAACGCGCCCAAGGCTCTCGGGGGACACTCGGTAAATAATATACTCAGAGCAACCAGAGTCGTGCGGTTTTCTTCTTACCCCTCCAGCCGGGGGTTCCTGCTCAAGCGATTCTTATTTCAGGAAAACCAGACACGCAGCACGCAAACGGTCTGCGGGAGGGTCCAGCAGCTTAAAAGGGGAGCAGTGCGGCCAGGCCGCCTGCGTGTCACCCCTTGAGGAAGCCCGTACCAGCACAGCCCCGAACCCCGCTGGGCCGGGCAATGGCTAAAGATAGTCCTCGGCCTCGGGCCTCGGCAGGAGAGTGATGAACACTGTTGACCAAAGAGCTTAGAGTGTCTTTGACGAAAACAGAAAAATAAAAGCATACCCACTTGTTAAAACTTACGGGGTCACCTTCCGCACTTTCTGGAAAGAAAAGCTATTGGCCAAGGTGCAGACTTTCCAGGTCTGACTTTCAGAACAGGCAAGGGCAGTGGCCCAGATACCAAGGAGGGGGTGGAGGCAGCGAGGCAGGAAAGCTGACCGGCAGGTGCCCCGGGCCCCGGAGAGGCCACCAGCAAACGGCCGGGGGGGGGGGGGGGGGCAGAGCCGCTGTCCTGGGAGCAACACGAACGTGCCACTTCCAAAGCCAGTGAAGGGGTGGGTGTCGGCCGCAGGGTCGGGGTGGACGGCACTCGGGCACCGACCGTTCCCGGGGGTGCGGGAGGGAGAAGCCCACTCTGACACCTTGCCCAAACATCACCAGTGCCAGCACCCCAGCCCCTTGCCACGGAGACTCCCCTTCAGTGGGGGGACCCAGGAGACCCTGAGCAAGATTTCTCCTTGACTCCCACCCTCCCCACCTCCTCGCTTGTCATCCTTCCCTGTGTCATCTCCTTTCTCAAGTAGCTAAGGGCTCTCCGTGTGCTAGGGACTCTGAAGAGCTCAGAAATGAAAGGCTGTCACTATCCGGACAGCCTAGGAAAGGACACTGGCTGATAAAACCTGTATCCAAGGGAGCCCATCACAGACCCATAACTGTGCCCCGGAGGTGAGGAGGACCTTGCTTTGCAATTTGGGGAGGCTTCGTGTAAGAGGTGGCTTTAAGCAAGGCCTTGAGGAACATACTGACTTTGTTGGGTAGAGCTGGGCTGGAAAGAAGGGCCTTTAGGGGGTAAAGGTAAGGATGTCTGCCACATGCTAGACACCGGTGCCGTCCATGGGTTTAGTTGTTTGCACAATTTACATGTTGGTGATACTAGATGCCAGACCCTGGGGATCCAACTATGAACAAAGGAGTCGCTTTCTTTAGGAAAGGTAGGGTCTAGCGGTGTGACAGGCAGAATAGTGGCCTCCTGATGGGTCCTGATGGTCATGCACCAATGTCACGAGGATGAGGGAATCAGAAGAGTGACTATCAGAGTGATGCAGTGGGAGGGATTTGACCAGCCATTGCTGATGTTAAAGATGCGCGAGGCCATGAGCAAGGAAATGCAGGCGGCCTCCAGAAACTGGGAAAAGATCCAGTGGATTCCTAGAGCCTTGAGGAAGGGAGACAGTCATGCTGACACCTTCATTTTAGCCTAGTGACATCCACTGTGGATTGCTCACCTCCACAAATACAAGATAATAAATTTGTGTTTTAAATCACGAAGTCTATGTAATTTTGCCACCACAGTCAACATACAAACCTGTTTCATCACCATGGGGCTCCCTTACACTACCCCTTTATAGCCACATGCACCCCCCTTCTCACCCAACTCTTGGCAACCTATAATCTCTTCTACGAATGGTCACATACAGGATGCAGCTTCATGATATTGGCTTTTTAAAAAACTCAACAAAATACCCTCAAGATCCACCCTAGTTGTCGCTGGTGTCAACAGTCAGTTCCTTTATGTTATTGACTAGTATTCCATGATATCCGTGCACCAAAATTGATTAACAGTTCACCTATTGGGTGACATTTGGGTCATTTCTAGTTCTTGACTCTTACAAATGAAGCTGCTATGAACACTCGTGTACAGGTTTTTGTGTGAACATCAAGAGTGACTAGTGCCGTTCCGCCTTCCTATCAGCAATGTGTGCGAGTGAGCCAGTTTCCTCTACATCTTCACCAGCATTTGGTGTGATCACAATTTTTATTTTAGCTGTTCTGATATGTGCAGTGATCTCTCATTGTGGATTTAATTTGCATTTCCCTAAGGACTAAGGATGATGAATGTCTTTGCATGGGCTTCCAGCCATCTGCTTATCCTCTTTGGTGAAATGTCTGCTCATGTCTTTTGCCCACTTTCTAATTGGATTTTTTTTCTTACTGTTGACTTTTGAGAGTGTTTCATATATTCTATATATAAACCCTTTGTCAGATACGTGCTTTGAAAATACTTTTTCCAGTCTGTAGCTTGTATTTTCATGCTCTTAACAAGGTCTTTCACTGAGCAAAAGTTTTAATTTTCCTGAGCTCTGATTTATGTTTTTCCTTTTATAAGTTGGGCTTGGGTGTCAATCAACTCTTTTTCTAGCCCTGGGTCCTGAAGATTTTCTCCTCTATTTTTTTTCTAGACGTTTTATACCTTCATGTTTTACATTTAAGTTTGTGATCCATTTGAAGTTATTTTTTGTATAAGCTGAGAGGTTTTGGTTTTTTGTGGGGGTTTTTGCCTATGTAGATCGATTTATTCAGCACCATCTGTTGGCGCTCCCTCCATCCCCCCACTAAATTGCGTTTGCACCTTTGTCAAAATCAGATGGGCCTATTTTTGTGGGTCTCCTTCTGTGTTCAGTATGCTGTTCCATTGTCCTGTGTGCCTAATCCTCCACACTGTCTTGATTACTGTAGGTATATGAGTCTCAAAGTCAGATAGACTGATTTCTCCCCTTTATTACTCTCTGTCATAGTTGTTTTAGCTATTCTAGTTTCTCTGTCATTTCATGTAAAATTTTAGAGTAAGCTTGTATATGACTACCAAGAAAAAAAAAATAACAGAACCTTACTGGGATTTTGATAGGAATTGCATGAAACCTATAGATCAATGTGGGCAGAATTGATATATTTACTATGTTAAGTCTTCTAATCCGTGAACACAGCATGTCTTACTTAGAACACGACATGTCTTACTTACCATTCGCTTAGATCTTTTCTTATTTCCTGCCTCAGCCTTTTGTAATTTTCAGCATGCAGATTCCGGACATGTTTTGTGCTTTATTTTCTTTGGTGTGATTGTAAATGATATTTTTTTATTTTAGTTTCTACATGTTTGTTGTTAGTGTGTAGAAAGGCAATTAATTTCTGTACGTTTCTCTTGTACCATGCGGCCTTTCTGAAATCACTTAATAGTTCTGGGAGTTTTAAAGATACCTTGGGATTTCTTTCCATAGAAAAACATGTCACCTGCAAATAGGAACGGTCTTATTTCTTCATTTCCAATTTGTGTACCTTTTAAGTCTTTAAAGCAGTCCCCTGCTTCCAAACAAATGGGTTGTAGAAGGATGCCTGATTTGGGGAGCTAGGAAGCGGGTGAAGGGAGAGTGGAGACATTTGCTGCGATTGGAAAGACGAAAGGAGAAGGTTGGGGGTAGAAGAGCCAAGGGTCCTGCCCGTGGACATCTGAGCAGCGGTGTTCTAGGGGCCGTGAGAGGTTTGAGGACAAAGCCTCAGAGAAAAAATCAAAGGTAGAGATAAAATTTAGGAACAGTCAGCAATTAGATGGTATTAAAAATCCACGGAAGAGAGCAGATGGGGGCCAGGAGAGGACCCAGGACAGAGCCCCAAGACTGTAGGTTTCGCGAGGCCGGGTGCTGGTGGAGGAGCCTGCGAAGAGGTGGACGGGCGTCCAGAGCCCTTCTCTTCACACCTCAGTGTTGGCGAGAGCGCAGTTGTACGTCTTAGAGCCCTTCAGCCTAATGTTCTTCAGTTTGGGGCCTCGGAGCAGCAAAGTGCTGGGAGGCAGAGGGTCGGACAGTGTGAGGCTCGGTGCTGTGGGGGTAGTAAAGTTATTTCCTTGGACAGACAGACCATCCTGATTAAGGAGGCATCTGTTGAGCACCTCTCTTGCCAGGCTCTCTGACCAGCCCTTATGATAAATTAATTCCCCCAAGTCAGTGGCTTCCTCAGTCATAAAGCAGAGCATTGGGCTCATCAGAAAGGCTGGTCAGGGTCTCTCGATGCCCTGCAGGTCCAGTCAGTCCTGATGTCTTTACTATGTTGAGTCTAATAGTCCACACCTCAGCTCAGAGGCTGGCGCAGCCAATCTCCCCTGTGCTGCCTTCGTTTTTTTTCTTATTTTCCTAACTCGTATCACCTCCAAATATAATAAACATGATAAATAGGTAAATCTGATTGTGTCTATTGTTTGTCTCCAACTAGAAATTTAACTCCCATTCAGAGAGTCCCCAAGCCTAGGCGTGAGGCCAGCCCTAACAGGTGCTCCAGCGTTTGTTGACAAATTCTGAAATAATGTAAATGACCTTCACATGTTAAGTTCTTCAAGAATCGTGGTCCAAAGCTGGTGGGCTGAGTACTGGTGGTATTTGTTATTAATATAGAGGAAAACCTCTCGAGCATCCCTGTTTGTGACAAAGAGAGTCCTGAATTATGCAAAGCTTGAATTATGCACCCTTCATGTAGAATATTACCAGTTTATAATTTATTACATATTCATGTAATAATGTACACCACTGAGCGAGTTTTATAATATATTTAATGATATGTGGAAAATAATGTCACGTTACAGCCTTGAGTTTAAATATTGGGTTACAAAACTACAATGTGATAAGCATGTTTTTGAAAGGGGGAAAAATGAACCAGAAACACATACACACAAATCCAGAATATATACCAAAATAGCTGAACACTGAGATTGTGATTTTTTTGTATCCTTTTTGTTGTTCTCTGCCATTAATATGTAAAGCTTGTGCAATCAGCAAACACAAACCATCAGTAAGCGGAGAGGGCTTGGGAGACCATGTCCTCCCAGAGCTGAAGGTACTTACGGGACCATCAAAGACGCCGCCACTGAGCTGACCTGCAAGGCCCCGAGGCCTCCTGGAGACCAGCCGTGGAATGCACTAGTTTTGCCTGGAACTATTTCTCCGCTGAATTGTGCCCTCTGCAATTTTAAAGCTTTGAGGTCGCCCCAAGGCCCTTTCGAAATGCCAGGGGTTCACCCTCCCCATGCTCCCAAGCAGGGAGCTACCTACCTAAAGCCGCAGGTAGCAGAAAACCAACTCAACCTGCTTCAACCTCAAGGAAATTATTTCACATAGAAGAATCCAAAGTGAGCAGGGCAGCTCGATGGGCTCAGAGCTGCCGGGGCATGCCCTGCCTTTCAGTGACGCCGGCTCATTCCATCTACCCCTGGATCCGCCGTGCGGCTGCCGTGGCCATCCCAGCATCACACGCCGGCCAGCGGCCAGAGGCACCGAAGCACGAGGTTACCTTTCCAGCAAGAGGCCAGCTGCCTATTTCCCGTATTCGTCGTGTTCCCCTACCCTGGCCTAATCCAGTTGCCTGCAGGGGAATAGGAGTTCTGATGACACCGACCAGACCCACCCGGGGACAGTGAGGCAGCCTCCTCTGAAACCAGGAGGTGCGAACACTGGGAGGTACTTGGGAGCGGAGGCGGCGTGTGTGGGAGGCGACTTGCTGTAGCTACTGGATTCTCCCTGCCAGCCAGTGGGCCTTCTTATTCCAACGGAAGGAAGTGACAGGCAGGTTCCCTTTGGACCAGCCTTCCCTCAAAACATGAGGCCTTCCCAGAGATCCACAGCAATTCCTTCGGAACATACTCGAGAGCGTGAGATACGATATGGGGCACTTTTGTCCCTGCCCCGTAATGCCCAGTTCATGTGCCTCCTGCTTCAGACAGGGCTCTGGCTGACTGAGCTCAGCTGTAGATTGCCAAGCTTGTCCTTTGCTCAGAGCTAAACCACAGCAACACCTCCCAGGACATCAAGACCTACATCTTTGCTTTGAAGTGCAAAAGTGCTCACACAGTTGGGTGAAATGTTCTTCCTTCTACAGCCGAGTGGAAGTCCATCGTGTAAACGAACCATGGCTGCTTTATCCACTCATCTTCTCACGGGCACTGGGGCTGCTTCCACATCCTGGCTGTTGCAAATAACGCTGCAGTGACCACAGGGATGCATATATTCTTTCAAATTAGTGTCTCAGGTTTCTTCAGATAAATTCCCAGAAGTGGAATCGCTGGGTCATAAGGCAGCTCCATTTTTAAATTTTGATATAACTCCACACTGCTTTCCACAGCGGCTGCCCCAGCCTGCATTCCCACCAGCAGTGCGCTAGGGTCCCCTTTCTCCGCATAAACCTAAATCACTGCAGCAGAGCCACCGGCGGTCTCTAAATGCAAAGCATGGCACATCCTCTCTGGCTGTATAAAGACTTGGTATTGTGCGTTCGTCAAGATACCATGTTACAGGAAAAGGCATCCCATTCTCCATTTTTGTCAGTTGTCACAAAATAACTACCTCTTATACCCCAGGGAAGGTCATGTGTTCAAATCGAATGAGTATTACGTTCCAAACAATGTTCTTGGGCACCGGGAGGACCCAGTGGGAAACAAGACAGACAGACTCAGCCCGCGTGGAGCTTCCGTTCTAGAGGGGAGCGCAGTAGGGTGCAAACGAAACACTGCGGTAGTAACATGGAAAACCCTGACTCATAGGGAAGGAGGTGGGGGAAGACATTAGATAGAGTGGTTCAGGCGGACCCCTGAAGAGGTGACAATTAAGCTGGGATTTGAATGAAATTGCTTTTCTATCGCAAAATGTTTCATAACTTACGTTCAATGCTTCAAGTGCCTTTGGATACTCTTGATTAGTGACAAATAGCAGTCAATATATTAGATGGTTAGAATTCTAGAGTTTTGAGATAAAATCAACTGGCTTTTTATTATCTTCATGTTTTTTTTAAATGACAAATTTAGAGAGCACATTTTAGGCTGCTATTTGCAAGCATTTCTCTGCGAATAATGCATTACAGATGTGGGTAGTATTTACTCCCCATAAGTAGAAAGCCAAATTGGAGTAATTCTTACCACATTTTCTCTGTAGCACTGGTTGCTTAAGTAAGAGAGACGTGATCCGCTATATAAAGACCTCGAGCTAATAAATGCAGCTTCCAGATCTGAGGAGAACATCTTGAGGCAAATTTGAGGAATTATCATTTATCTTCTTAAACATCTATTTCAACATCAATGTTCCTCATGTTTCCTACTTTCCATCAAGTGTTCTTATGGCTGTGAATTAAACACTGTGGCTAAGAATAAAACAGTTTAAAATGCAGGGATGGAAAAAAGTAGGTTTACAGTTGTGAGTATGCGAAACACAGTTTATTCCTGTATTATGATTTATTAATTATAAATAATTAATAAACAATACATAATTTATTATGTATTGTTAATGCAATACAACTATAAATCTACTTTTGCCCACCCCTGTATATAATTATTAAGGTCATTGCAATGTCCACTCTGCTCTACTAGCTGCAGTGGACTTGGCTTCAGACAACCAAACTCACGGGACAGGATGGGCCCCACCCCACAGCAAGTGTACTGAGCTTTACCTTAGGACAGAGGACGTGCAGTATCCTGGCATGCACGGCAATGGCACAGCAGAGGTCCTGCGACTCCCAGGCATGGTCATTCTGAACATGGGACATGTATGCACACAAGAGACAAGACTGAGTGCAGATGACCTCAGCTCAGAAGCCATCAGCTCAGCCCCTCCGGCTTTATGCCAACTGGCCGGCTGTGTCGCCCCCCAGGCATGCAAACACCCCGCCCTTCCTCAGGGCAGCTGCATCTCATCAGTGCCCATTGCCCATTGCTCCATAACCAGCTTTGACAATGTTCATGTACAGACTAAACACCTGTACGACCCTCACCCAGATTCTGTTTACTCAAGAGCACAGCATGCCAACAATTATTAATGCTGCAAAAAGACAAGAGCAAATCCTTAGATATCTGGAGGCTAGAGGAAGGATCGCAGAACCAGCTGTTAACCCCTCCATGCAGTTCACCTCCTGAACCCCATCAAAACCTTCTTGAAGCATATCTGAGGCATTTTCTTAGTACAGCAACTTCTACAATATTTGTTGTACAAAAAATATATATATATACTAAATATAGACAATCGCCAAGACCAGTATCCTCCAATGAGGCTCTGGAGTTCTCTCCATAAAACAAGTGAACAAGACTGTCCCAATCACAAGTTTGCTGATACATATTCCTTTACCAGTTGCTCCACTTATCCCCCCTCCCTCCATGGTTTGCCCCATTTATAAGTGTTGATAGAAGCGTCCAACTCCATAGTGTCCTCTAGCAAGTGCCCATGGGGATTACATCAATTGAGAGGTCTTAAGTCAACTTCCCAAAACATCTTTTCAACCTGGAGATCGTCATCTACATTGGTTTGGTTTTCATTTAGCTCTAGATGGGAAGCTAAGACTCTTTTATTCTACTCTATAACTATGGCAGAGATTAAAGTGATGTGTGAGACATACATTAGTATCATTTTTTCCCATCTTTCCAAGCAAAAACGCCCTTTTTCTTACATACCACTTATTTCCTTAACCCAGGTGGTCACTAGAGGCCACTGCTCAGTAAACTCTGGGTCCCATCTGGTCTGGGGCGTGACCATGTCCCAGCCACCAGGAAGCAAGTTTCACTAACCCAGGCCTCCACGCTTCACTGTGCAGCGCCACCCACCTGAATCCAGGGGCTTCGATGGGCGGGGCCGCCATGTCACAGACATGCGCCCCTTGGACACCATCCTGACTCCTTCAAAGCTGTTTGTATAGTTTTTATCCACAGTCACATCTGGCATAGTCAAAAGGCAAAGCAGATTCTAAGATACTGTGTAAGGAGCAAGATGCAGCTCCTCTTACACCCTTAACGCGATGCCATCCTGGCTCACAATTATCCAACACATCCGCTGCCAGGCACAATCAGACGGCGTGTTCAACCCAGTTCAAAGACAGGATTTCTCTCAAGGCTAAAAAAGGACCAGCGTCACAAATAGAACCCAAACACACAAACAAAATAAAACAAGCACCACCCAGTCCAGCCTGCTGTTACTCGGGCTGGTCATCAGGGCCTGAGTGATGTCATTTTCCTAAATCAACCGAGTAGAATTCCAAAATAGATCATGTATTCTGGCTTCGGTCCAAATCTCCTTCTCAAGGGGGAAAGCAAATCTAGAGATTTCTTCCAGCATCTGCCATGGTTTGGCACCACGAACATCTAAGAGTAGTAGTACTCTCTTGCTCCAAGATGCAATCTTAGGAAAATATGACATTACCCTTTCCCAGCATCAGTCTTCATTCGTGTGTTCCATTTCCATCTTCCACAGTTTCCCCCTCTGTCCATTCATTACCTGTCCCGAATCAGAGAGTGAACCCGAATCTCAGGATTCAGCCGTACCGCCCGCCGGCAGGACAGACAGCCAGATGAGCCGGCCGCCCTTTCCCTTCCGCCCATCCCCGGGCAGGGGAGGCGCAGGAGCAGCAAAGCGAGTGCGGCTGGGGCCCGGCCATCGGGCGAATGAGTGAAGAGACCAGCAGGGTAGGCAGGGCCCTGCCTGCAGGCCTGCGGAGCGTGGCGAGAGGCCCTGACTTTCATTCCTGAAGGTAGGAAGCCGGGCAACTCTTTGAAGTAGGAAATGCCATAGTGTGATTTATGCCTGAAGGAGACTGTTCTGGCTGCACTGTGGAGAAAAAAAATAGATGGTCAAGGGTGAAAAGTTTAGTTCAAGTGAGAGATGAAGACGGTTTGGTTAGAAGGTGATAGGAAGAGGGGCAGATGTAGGTGGATTCAAGATGATATGGAGCTAGAGCAGACACGTCTTGTATGCGGGTTGGTGCAGAGAGGCTCCTGCTGGGGGTAAGGGAGAAACTGAAGGTGGTGTCTAGATTTGGGGCTTGAAGAAAAAATAGACAAGTAGGTAGATAGGAAACGAGGTTCGGGCTACCAGAGGGGCACCCTAAGAGCTGCTTATGAACAAGAGTGACTTGAAGTGCACATGATGTTGGAGGGTCACTATTTGGGTTTAATTAAAGTCATGGGACCAGATAAGGTGACCCAGTGAATGAGTGTAGAGAGAGGGTCAGACCAATCCTACAGATGTGGGCAAATATCTCGCTACAATACTGGACATCATGGTGTTTCTCGTAAGAGAGAGAACAAAACAGTAGCCCAAAATCCATTAATAGGAGACCAATTAAACAATACTATGCCACCAGTTAAAATTGTGTTCTATCATGTAATTGCATGGGAAGAGGTTCATGATATTAACAGAAAATGGTTATATGGTGTGATCCCATTTCTACTCAAATTCTCTGTGCATGTGGATAAAAATAGGAGTAAAAGAAATGTACACTAAAATATTAATGGTGGTTCTGAGTGGCTGGATTATAGAGTCTTTTGTCTCCATTTTCTAATACTCGTCAGTGAATGTGTATCTTTTGGACAATAGGAGGACAGCTACAAAACAACCTGAGTCCTTGCAGCTCATCTCTAGGACTGAATCCTGCCTCTAGAAATCCATGTGCCGGTATTAAGCCAACCCCAGTGGATCAGGACAGTCAAATCTACCTTTTTTCTTAGCATTTCTGTAGCCAGTGGTTCTGAACCTTGGCTGCACATTAGAATCAGCTGGTGGGAGGCGATGGGACTTTGGGTAGTGGGCACACAGTGCAGTATATAGATCTTGTATCACAGAAATGTACACTTGAAACCTGTCTGGTACTATTAACCAATGTCACCCCAATTAATTTTTAAAAAGAGTCAGGTGGGAAATTTACATTTCTATACCAAGGCCCTACCCCTAGAGATCCTGGCTTACAGGGTCGGAAAAGTGGCCCAGGCATAACTATTTTGGGGCCTCAGGTGACTGATGGGCAGATTGGGCTGGGAATCCCTGGTAAGCCCTGGCTCGGTCCCTAAAGCACAGGCTGTAAATATTTGGAGAGGAGACTAGGGCAGAAAGGAAGCTAGAGAAGGAAGAATCGTGCAGGAAAGGAGACTTGAGAATAAAGGGTGAAAGAGAAGTTAATCAGGGCGCAAAATGCAAAGAGGAAAAGGTTGAGAACTCCTCCCACCTCAAAATAGCTTTAATTTCACACCAGGCACTAGTTCGCTGCAAAAATCTGATCCCGGCACAGAAGCTGATCATCAGAGGCCCCTCCCGTTCCCGGAGCTGCTGGAGCAGGTGTTTCCTCCCGAGCGAGGGCGGGCCAGGACCGTAAATCTCATTTTGGAAGGTTTGAGCCCTGGGGATAGATACTATTCTGTGTCACTGCCTCGCGCTCTGCCATCTGGACTGCATCTCGGCTCCGTTTCTGGGGCAGCCCTCCATCCAGCTTGCATGGTCTGCATTCTCACAGTGCGTGAATGGAGGGGGAGAGCCTTTGGCAAGGCAGCCCTGGGGTCTCCTTCCCTCAAAAGATTCACCAGTGATCCTTGCCCTGCTGGCTTCCTCTTTAATTGGCCCACACTGTGGGAAGCGATTGAGATTAAACGGCCACTTGCTGGGTGGCTGTGCAAAGCTAGGCATGTGTGGCCCTATTTGGAGCATTTGTTGTATCTCAGGGTTGAATGAAGCAACTGCTGAGGCTCGCGGGGTGTTCCCTGAAGCTGTATCAAAGCAGGCTCTTAATTTTGCTAAACAGACTCCAAAGTCAAAACAGCTCTGTACTGGAGTCATCCTAGACAAAGGGATGTCACAGCAGAAACCAGGAGGAGGCACGGAAAGAGTGGGGCAGAAGGAAACTGAGGGTGGTGAATCAAGAAAATGGGTTATTATGCAATTGCCAGCTTGCTTTGACTAGCCAGCGAGGGACAGGGAAAGAGCCCCCTCGGCTCCCAGAGGCTCCGCGGATGCAGAGGGCCAACTGTATGCGCCGATCTACACCACTGTATAGAAAGAGCTTGGGCATCCATGGATTTTGTTATCTGCAGGGGTCCTAGAACCAATCCCAATGGGTACGGAGGGACAACTAAGTTTTGGGTGAGTCAAAAACTATACACGGATTTGGACTTCACAGTGGGGCAGGATTGGCACCCCAGCCCCCTCATTGTTCGCAGGTCCACTGGATGGGCAGCCCTGTGCTCACCGCCTCGGGGCAGAAGTTACAAGCAGCCTGGGCTCTGCACAGAGTGTTTCCCAAGTCTGAACCCCTGGTTCTAGGGTGGAATTCTCAAGAAAGGTATTTGGGTCATAAAATGAAGGAATAGCCTACGAAGAGCTTTCCTTGGGCTGTGATAGTTGAAAACAAGCAGAGAAGTCTGGGGGTCCCATGGCAGAGACAACCTGCTCCCAGTTCCCAGGAAGAACCCCCTGGGAAGCAGCCAGACCCCAGAAAGGAAAGGGCTGTGATACACCCAGGCAGCTGAGAGTCTGCAAGGCTGCCCACATAGATGCCCCTAGCAGAGGGGGTGAGGATGAAGGTGGATGCACCACTTGAACTTGAGTCTAAGCTCTGCCAAGAGTCCTTGTGGTAGGCAGCTCCAAGATGCCTGCCATGGTGTTCACGCCAGTGCGGTCCCTCCCGCACTGTGCCAGGATAGGTCCGGGTGTGACCACTAGCACACAGCAGAAGCGATGGCAGTCCACTTCCAGGACCAGGTTATAAAAGGACTGCAGCTTCTGGCTTGCTCTAGTGTTTTTCCTCTCCCTCTCTCCCCCGCCCGCCCCCTCTCCCCCTGAAGCTTCAAGCCAGAGCCCCACAGGCTGGGCAGCACGGGAACTTGCAGTGGGTGACTTAAGGTAAAGACTAATTTTTAAGAGCAGCAAATCTTTGCAAGTCACTTCTTTTTTCTCCCACACATTTTTTACACAGAAGGGGGAACATTTGCTGTTGTGTTTTTTTATTGCCTAGAGACTTCGCATCTGCCCCCTTGTGATTTAGGGAATTGAGTATTATGGCACTTGCTGATTTGCAAAGTAGCCCTTAATCACTTAGCTCCACACTCACACCAATAACAAGCCAGAAGTGGTTATAAGCTGGAGCTCTGAAGGGTTAACCCAGTACTACTTCATCTCCCCACGTGCCTGACATCTGTTCTCCATGGTCTATGAAGCCAGTGGGTGCAAACTGGACCCTAGAGCCCAGGAGGGAAACTGGGGGTGGGGGTAAAGCCTGGAACCCAGCCCTCTCTGCAGAGACTTTCCATGACTTTTGGTACCTAAATTTTTACCCACAGTCACCCTTCTGTCTTGGGAGACATCCCACAGGAAGGTGCCTCCAGAACGGCTTGTGACTTCCGTAGAGCATGGATCGTAGGCGGCTCCACCACTGCTCAGTATTCCCACTAGGCGAGTTTACGATCCTGAACAGATTGACTTTGCATCCCGAGACTGAAAGGGACTCCTTTAAATTGGCACAGGGCTTTCTCTCAAGAAAGTGCGTTCATGTCACCTTTACTCAATGAGCCTTCATGTTAACCTTGTGCCAAGGCATCCATGCACAGAGGACGGGGTTTGCTTTTAAACTCTCTTGCCTGGAAGCTGGAAAGCAGAGAAGTACTGAAAGTGAGCTTGTGGTATCTGGGGGAGGACACCTGGATGAGCGGCCTCTGTCAAGTGTTTGGATGGGCTGAGCTGGGCCGATGGTCAGAGCAGAGCCTCTGTGCTACCTTTAGTCTCTCTTTGAACCTGCTGACATGTAGGGGCTTTTGCTTCCTACCTGTAGGAAGAGGAAGAGTTTGGGGCAGGTAAAGGGGAAGTGCTGAGAAAGCTGACCAGGGCAGGGACTAGGGGTCCCGTGGAAGACAGCTCTTCTCCTGCGCTGTGGAAGGATCTGAACACCTGTGGGGAGGGGCGTAAGGGCCAGTGAGAGTAGTTCATGAGAAGCTTGATGACACTCGGGACACAGGCAGAGCTGCTCAGGGCCCAGGGCATGGCGTGGGACACAGCTCTTGGAGAAGGTCATTCTCAGCAGAGCTGAGCACAGCTCTGGTCCCTCAAGGAAGGGGAATTCCTGGAACCATTTGCATCCCTAACTCCATCTGTTCCCTTGGAATCCAATCTGTGATGGGACACATCGGCCTTGCTGACTGCTGTCCTCCTATACAGTCGGGGACAAAGCAAAGATATCCACACGCAGCTTGCTGAGGTTAGTCATCACACCAGTCACGCCGGGTGCAGATGCTCTGCAGATGAAAGCCCAGAGTTATGTCAGGGAACAAAGGCCGGGGGGACGCATTACACACTGATGCGTTTAGACCAAAATATGAAATATTCACTTTCAACTGTTCTGGGAGGAGGGGGTTGGGGCGGGAGCAGGAGATGAGGAGAGGTCCCCAGCTCGCTCCTAGCACCCTTCTTTCAAACTACTAGGGGAATTTTTACACTCCAGGGCAACACTTCCGTGCATTCCTGGGCAGGGCATCCTGGTATCAGATAGCCTTTGGCGCGCCGCCATCTAGCGGCAACCGGGAAATCCTGAACCGCTCCGTGTTTCTTCACACTCCCCGTTGGAAGGGAGTTGACGCACCGGGGACCTGTTTCCCCCGCACGCCAGACCCTGTCTGAGGAGGGGGCGCGCCTTTGGGCTCTCACAGCGGCACAGCAGGCGGCCCGCATTTGCGTGAACCTGCCACCCTCCAGTATCTCGGGCGGGGCCAGCGGGAACCGTCCCTAGGCTTGTCGCCAGGATGCGGTGCTGGTGCCGGCTAAGCACTCACACATCTTTGCCAGCAACCAGTGGCATACCAGTGACATTCCTGCCCTTAAGCACCCAGCCACCCAGGCTTGTCGGCCGCCCGCCACAACCCCCACAGACGCAGGGGCAACGCGCTGGGCACGGCGGCGCCTCCGCTGAGCAAGGGCAAGAGCCGTGGGGAAAACGCTCCCATTCTTTCCCGTTCTTAGAGTCCTTTCTGCTCCCTCCAAACGGGATTGTGATTTAACCATTTTATGCGCACACAATCTTACATTTGGTCTTCTGAGTGGCTCGCTGACCCCCCGAAGCGTATTCCCATGAACCCCAAGGTTAATAGCGCCGCATTTAGAGACTACAGCGTTGTCTGGAAACAGGCGAGGAGGACTTTCCCTCTGCCCCTTTTTAATACAGGATCTGATGCTCTGCGATCTCTGCCCTGGGGTAAAGGGGCCTGCCGCCCACTCACTGGGAAAAAGCTGACAGGTCGCCTCTCAGCTGCTGTGGCCACTTAGGTGTTTCCTCAAGCCTGACTCCCTCCTTCCTCCAGGCCAGGAGGAGATGCCTGGGGGCTGCCTCGGGCGGTGTGAGAGCAGGAAGCCCGGGAGAAAGGCCTAGGAAATACACGGACGGGAAGACCCCAGCCATCTGTCAGGTAAATTCGGATTTTAAAGAATAACGTGAGCAATTGTCCAGGCTACTCATATCTCCACGAAAGCCACACCTTCTACTAAAGAAGAACCTAAATAAGGGTGACTAGAGTTGTCAGCCACTGGAAGCCACAGGGCTTTCCCCCACCCCATCATCAGTCGCTCCTGGACCGTGGCAGCTGCCGGACTGGAGGACACCTTCCCCAAACTGAAAGCTGTACGTGGCTCACTGTGATTTTAGGGATGTCATTAAATGTAGTTTTATGTAGTTCAACAATTTAAGAGAGACATGATCTGGCTGGGTGGGGGCTGTGCACAAACATCCCGTCCTTCCCAGGTCAAATACCCCAAGGACTGTAGCAAGAACAGGAAGTTGGTTTTAGTGGAGGTCTTTTGATTTTCTTTCTCCCCCAAGAGATGCTAAAATTCTATTTTAAAAGTTTGGTCTCAATTTTCCTAAGTTAAGTGCAAGCCGAACAATGCCTCTGTGGACATCATGCCACGCTGAGCGCGGCCCCCGCTGCAGTCAGCCACAGTCCCCGCCTTTCCCTTTTGTCTCCCAGGCATCAGAGCCATCTTTCCTATCTGCCGTTTTCTTTCATGATCTCTTTATACTTTGTTCCTCTCATCTGCTCTTTCATTAGTTCCTTCTTCGGCTGTATCTGCTAATGTTTATTCCACAGATGTGCTCTCTCTCTGTACTTTTCTCATGTTTCTACTTGGTTCTTTGAGTCCCTGCTCTTGCCGCATGCTGCTAACACGGTTTATGTCCAGTTCACGGGTCATCCCTGTTGCAAGTCCCCGACCATCTGTTCCAACAGCTCTGTTTCAGAGGGTTTGTGTTACTCGGTTTGTGGGCTGTTACGTAACGGCGCCCTTCAAAAGTGTCTAGTCGTGGGGACGGTGGGCTGCTTCCCGAGGGCGTCTGCCACCCTGCCTGCCACAGGCCCTGGGGAGGGCGGAGAGCCCGGTTCTCCTCTGGCCCCTGTGAGCCTAAAGCAGGAGCAGGGGAGGAGCCCCAGGCAGCACAGAACCACCTTCGACCTCTACCACCTTCAAACTCTTAGAAACGCACGGCCTTGGGAAGGGGCCACAGAGCACCAGCCCTGGGTTAGAGGTGGGCGAGCAGACACAGGACTGCCCCTGGGTGGCCGGTCAGCCCTTCCCTCCGGCTCCTCACACCAGCGGGAGGGGATTTTTGTCCGTTTGCTGCCCCAATGTTATCCGGCTTTCACTGGGGGCTGGGGGGCTGCTCCCAGTTTCAGCGGGGAAGGAGCAGGTGGTGACTGAGCGTGAACAGAACCGAAAGCATTTCTTATAACCATCCTCAGCCACCTCACAATTGACAGCTGGGGCCGCCTCTCCCAGGGGTTCTCAATTGTTCTGTAAGTTCCCAGAGCACACTCTTGCTTCTTTCTTCTCTAGGGCCAATTTTTCCTGAGAGGCCAACAGCCCCACGTTGCTCATCAGGACTTGACAGGAATCACCTACTACTCTTAAGGCACGCCTCTTGCCCACATTTGCTACCTGCGTAACTCCTATGGATCTGGCTTTAGTTGAATAAACAAAATCTTAAATAAAAGGTCTCAGCAAGAATTTAGGAAAAAACATCATTTCCTAAAGATAATGAAAGTATGTTTTTAAATCTAGAACAATGAGATCTTGGCCATCCCACTGTGGCCCCGGGCTTGGTCTCCAAGGATTGTAGAACAGAGACAGGAGATGAGATCCAAGGACGCTTGCTCTCATCCTGTAATCTGTCTCCCTAGATTAGCTCCTCATATCGGACAGATTCAGTGCCTAGGTGGTCAGCAGAGTGCAGAAAATAAATACCTACGCTATTTGCTGAAGGGGTGATTGGTACTTTGATTTAAGAACATTGAGAAAATCCAAACATTCGAAGTACATAAGAACAATCTGATATTGCTGACATAAAATTTCAGTCATTGATGGATTCCCAAGTACCTTTTGGGTTGTCTAAAAATTTAGTCCCACTTCCTAAGGCATATGATGAGATTTAAGGAAGTCACAGAGAAACGGTGGACAAGGTGGCTGGATTGCTGGCTGGCCGTGACTCTGCACAGCCTGCCCGCAGGACAGGAAGAAGGAACGTGATTTCCTAGCCTCTGGCATCGGCTGCCAGACCTCATCCGGGCTTCCTCCAGGAGGCGGTCACTGACAGTATGTGAGCACTTCCACACGGCAAATTTCCGTATCCTGGAGGTTCACTGGGTACCGAAGAAGTGGTGTGGATGTTAGTGGGAGAAAGAACAAGGGAAGAGGAGCGGTGAGTACACAGTCTACTTCTGGGGTGTACTTGCTTACAAATCCCATCTCCCATCAAGCTACAAGAGTCCTAGGGGCAAGATAGTCCAAATTTCGTAGTTTCAGACTCTGCCACAAAATACAGTATATGCTCAGTATATGCTTGAATAAAGGAGCCAACCAATGCATAACGAATTGGAGCAGTAATCCAACAGTTTGCTACAAATCCTAGTGGCTCCCACTCCCTGCATGGATGATTCTAGTTTTGACTAGGTGACAAGCCTCAAAGTTCACTCGACTTAATGGAACATAGAGTCCCTAAAACTCTGTTGCAGGACCAACATAGCCACAGCCAAGGATTTTAAGTCCAGCTCTTAGGTGGACAGATTGCCAGTAAACTCAACTTTGAAACCAGCAGCCCTCACAGTATACCTCTTGAGTAAAGACAGAGGACATAAATGGAAAATTTGGTTTCTGTTTTAGTGCCCTGGTAATAACCCAACATTTCCCCATAATTGGTTTTAGAAATGCAATAACTACACATAGACAAAAATACAAATATCATATTACTTAGAAAAACACTACTCCCAAAGGGATGCCATGAAAAGAATGTGACTCTGCATGATATAAACCTCTATGAGCCTTAATCGAGAAGATACTTCAGACAGGGTTGTAAGGATTACAGAAAATGTGTCTAGTCTAGCATAGTCCTGGCAGAGAGGAAGTATTAAAGAGTTCCCTTCCACAAACTGCCTCAGATAGTCTTATTACTCCTGCTATTCAGAAAATAGCCTTCAGACATCTAGAAACAAATACCAAAAAAATCAATCCAGTAGTAACCCTGTCATTAGCAGTTCTGTGTTACAGAAAATTTAAAAAATCATACATCTCACACATAGTGCCTGCCATCTTCATGGATGCATAATTCATAAGGTTATAATTAAAAGGTGATGGAGGTAGATTGCAGCTCCCCATGGAGGTGCCACTCAAAGCTCTAGCTTTAAGTGTGCCAACTGGCTCTTGGGGACCAATGCCAAGAATGTAGTCGAATGCTTTCTGCCAAAAGCAATGATAATTTAATCAACATGGAAGGGCAGACCAAGCTGGGCTCCTGAACCAGCATAGCCTTTGGGATCACGAAGGAGCCTCTGAGGGTGTTCTGAACTGGTGCCAAGTGGGGACAAGAGAGATAGATGGAGCCACAGCTGGAGAGTGGCCAGAGGAAATGACTACCTCTGAAAGAGGAAAGACTACGTGGAGAAATAAACTAGCCAGTTGGGTCCCTACCAGCTATGTCTGTACGTGAAACATCGATTGTTAAATAGCATAAGAGCAGACACATAAGAACTGAAAATAAAACCTAAAGGGGACTGTTCCCACAGTCCAGGCTGGCGACCTCCAGAAGGTGCGAAGTAGGTAAGCTGAACCGTCGTGAACTCGTCACGCTGCTCTGCCATAGGAAGGTAGATTAGATGGCATGGGCAATGTCATCATTATCGGACCAGGCCCCCAGTACTACCCTACCATTAATTAGTTATGGAGTAGTCTAACATCTGGGCTTCAGTTGTGGAGTCTGTAAAGAAAAAGTATCCTTGTTTTTTTGAAAGGCTAAGAGTGGTAGGGTAAACCAGATGATCAGGAAACCTTTTTCAGCTCAGTTTCTCCGTCATCTTAAGCACCTGCTACCTTAGGCATATTTTAGTTTCCTTCCAGTCAGGACCATGCATGGTCTAAATATTTGCTGTAGGACTCATCATAGATTTGGAGCCTCTCACAAGAATACCTGGGATTTTCTGAAGAGTTTCAAATGCCAGAGAACCTGCGTTTCATTTTTAAGCAACACAACACTGAGCACCTACTTCACACTATGCTCTGAGTTAACTCAGTGTTGAATCGTGGGAATGTATGACTTATTTTCTACTTCCAATGTGTTTGGCCATCTGAAGGGGAGGGAGTCACAGTAAAGGAATTAACTGTAGTTTAAAAACTAGTAAAAATAATAATTGCCTTTATCAAAAGTAGAATTCAGCATTAAAGACTTCTGATCCGTATCGCAAGCAAACATGGGAAAAGCCGAGTTCTTTGGCCGTTTCATTCCTCCCACTTCTGGGGTTGGATGCAGATTCATAAGCCAACCCAATGCTAGGGAAGAAGCACAAGGACACCTCCGGGTTTAAAGTCAATGGCATTCTCTCACCAAAAATTGTCTCTAGAGCAGCAGTGGCCTGCCATGGAAGGGAAAGAGAAATAGCCAGCGACGTCTTGGTGCCTGGATGGAGCTGTGAGGCAGGACCTAGACTAGGCACTGTATCATTTTGGTTTGGGTGCTTTGGCAGGCTGCACTGATGACCCAGGCTGGGTGGCCAGTAAGAGGTGAGTTGAAGCCAGAGCTAACCAACCAGAACAGGTGCTCGAAGAAGCACTACCTTTTATTTCGTTATGCTCACACTTGAGAGGACTCCATCCTCGCTTGTCTCCAGATACATTACAGCCTTGAAACAGAATCAAGACCCAACACCTGAACTGAGTTGAAAACAAAAACCCAGGAGTTTACTATCAACGAAAATAGCAACCATCTGGCCTCTTCATAGCCATGACCAAAATTAAAATGACTGGGTGGTGTTGTCATGGTGATTTAGTTGTTAGCATTGCAGACAGGCCTGTTCCCTTGGGTAGAGTGACAAGGTCCCATGAGCCCCACATAATACTGCATTTTACTTCTTTATTCTGATCATTACAGTTCAATTTCAAACGTCTGTTTCTAACCAAAGCCTCAAAGACCCATGAAATATACCAATAGCCCAAACTCCTTTCAAGTGCCATTAAGTGCCCTTCTAGGGATGATTCTAATGTTAGATGCAGAGTCCCCCTACTTAGGATTTAAAAACAAAGCTAAAATTCAACCGCTTAGTACTTTTAGAAAAGCCATAAAGCTAAAATACAAAAGAATAGCTTGGAACCGAAAATTACTTCTCTGAGGCAATTGCAAATTACCAAAGACTTAAGGAGGGGCTCCTCAAACACCCACAGAAACAACAGCCGTTGGCTTAGGACCCTTCTCTTCCCCGTTGTAATTGCATAGGACACCATGGTTCTTCAGAGCAAAGTCTGGATGGATGGATGGATGGGGCAGTGGCTGTCAACTAGTAAATGGACACACTATATCCATGCAATGGAATATTATTCAGCAATAAAAAAGAATAAAGTACTAATACATGCTACGACATGGATGAATCTTGGAAAAGTGTTAAGTGAAAGGAGCCAGACACAAAAGATTACATATTGCATGATTCCATTAATAGGAAATGTACAGAGTAAGCAAATCCGTAGAAACAGAAAGTAGACTGGTAGTTGCCGAAACACTTAATTATAGGTATCCCCCTCTTTTCAGTTTGCTTTACACCACTTTGCTTTTATGAAAGACCTACATTAGGCGTGTTTTTGCTAACTGAAAGAAATCCAAAGAGGATTTTTGCTTTTACGTCAACAGCAACAAAAGGCGAAAAGCAAAAATAGTGTTCAGCATGTTTTGCAGCAGCCGTTATACAGACAGAGCTCATCCCAAGCAGTGAGAGTGGCTCAGCCAAGCTCCTTCCTGGGAACTACACTCAGCGTCTCAGAATCAAGCCCCTATAACTTTGCACTGTGTCTGTGAGCACCTGTGCTTTATATCAGTTTGTTTTCTGCATTCGTTAGCAAGATGTGTCCTAAGGTGATTGCTGCTTTGCTTACACAAGGTTTCATAGGAACTTTGTGTTTTCGGATAGCAGGGAAAACCTGTATTTCCTAATGCCTAAAATAGAAAGTTCATTTTAACTGCTAAAGAAATTAAACCTTAGCTTACTAAACAGTTTGGCACATTGTTATTTTGAGAATAGAATGAGATGATATATGTGAAAAAAACAACAAAAAACCTTGAATGTTTTATAGAGAACAAGTGGTTTTTAGCTAGAAAGAATTAGGGAGACGCAGTAAAGCACTTTCAGCTGTATGTCCTCAGGCTAATTATTTGACCTTTCTGGGCATCAGCTTACCTATTTGTAAAATGGGTCCAATGGTAGTACGCTTTTCATAAAGTTTTTGTGAGGATTAAATGAGTTCATAATTTTAGATTCAAAATATGAAAATGTCATTGCTGGGTTTTTATCTTCTGGATTGCTTGTTTTAGGATCAGAATTCCTTACTTTTCAGGGTTGCTGCTAAAATAAAAAAATAATAATAATGATCTCCAATGATAATCAGGTACAAACTAGGTCCACCCTCTCAAGCCAAGGTAGATCTCACTACTTGAGAAGAATTCCAGGTTATCCATCCTGAGGTTAAAGTCCAGAATTTACATCAGGTTAAACATTTAAACAAGTTAAGCACAAAGGAAAACCACTAATAGGCGCCATTCGAGGTGGTTATTTCTTCTTGCAAATTCGGATTTCAGGAACAATACACATGACCCATGAATTCAAAGGACAGAGAATACAGTCTGTGCCCTCGGCAGGGCAGTAAGTGTGTAAGCAGTGCCTGGGGAGGGCCGCAGCTGATGGACAAATCACACTCTTAGAACTTTTAGAACTGCTCAGCGACTGCCATGTTCCCTATTTGTGCTTCCCCAGGACCTGTTCAAAGCCATCAACAGTGAAAATGGGTAAGTTGGGGTGCATTAACACGTGAAATATTATGCGGCAATGAAAACAACCAAACTGCAGCAACAAGCTGGATGAATGCTGGCAACATAAAATGGGGGAGCAGCAAAAAATGCAGACAGTGTGACCCATTTACGTGAAGTTCGAAACGAGCCAAAACTTTAGTAGATCATTTAAGAACAGACGTATAGGGAGTAAAACCATAAAGGAAACAAGAAATGGTCATCAAAAGAGGCAAGAAAGGACGGGAGCGGGGGAAGTTTCTCATAATTGGGCACTGTTCCCTTTGTTGGTCCCCAGTGGTGGTCCCAGAGGTGTTTGCTTTACAATTATGGATTAAAATACTCATTTTATCTAGGAATGTTATATTTCACAATTAAAAACGTAATGTTAACATTTTTTTAAAAAGTACAGATTTGGTTCTCCTTTGTGCTCTAAACTATTGGTAAGATTTGTTTTTAGGTGTTGACATGAAGTAGTTTATAACAAGCGGAAATCAGTCCTTGTGCCTTGATGAGAATTTCAATATTAAACTATGGAACACAATTAGGTTTTACAGGCATCAACCCCGAAGGAGAAGGGGTAGGAAGATGAGCCTGAACTCGGCCAGCACCAGATGATCAGCAGGCGCCAGGCTGCCACAGCCTCAGCTGAACTCGCTCAGCTAACAAGCAGGGGGTTAGTATAAAAGCAGGGCTGAGCCAACGCCCCCGAGTCTTCAGGCCCGTAGGCGTGGGTGGGTGGCGCTCCCGAGACAGAGGAGCTCTCTGAGCGGCTTCAGGGTGAAGTCAGGCCTGGGGGGAGGGAATGTGAAGCTTGAGGCCAGCAGTGGGGGGACTCCTCAGTGTCTGTGCCCACAAAGGGCTCCTGTACGAGGAGGCTGTTTAGGCAGGTGAAGTAAACAGTCCCCCTTCCCCTTGATTCTTAGTCACTTCCATCAAAGCTCACAGTGCCTGGCTGCTTTCTTGGTTGGGAAGCCATAATACAGAGTCTTTCTATAATGTGCTTTGCTCTTTGTGAGGTATCTTGAGACCTCTTTTTCCTCAAACTGGTCAGTGACCAAGAAGATATGTCTACCAGAAAGCTTAGAAAATGGTCAAAAAAATCTGACCAAAAATCAAAGAAAATCTAGTTTTTACCTGGGTGTTGGCAACATACTGTACTTAAGAACTTGCCAGCTCTGTGGCAAGTTTTCTTAAATGTAGAGCCAACACTACTGTGAGGCCTTGTCTTTCAAACCTCTCTAAAGCTCTGTGCACCAAGGGAAATCGCTTCTCTAAGCCTACCTTCTGCCTAAATCTCCCACTGTCGGCGTGCTCAGGTTCTTCCTTTTCACTTAAGGATCTCCAGCTTCTCTCAAAATAGTCCCTGGACGGTGATGGGTGTAGGAGGGTAACTGAACGGGCCTGTTCATACCCTTCTGTGCTTACTGCCTTCATATAACATCCTCACCTCAGAAGAGGTCACTATCAAAAGTGACACAGGATGGGGTGGGAGTTATGGAGACTCCAGTCTTGCTGGAATTTTGGAAGCAAAACTTACCACGCTTATAAAAAATCATAATCCCCGGTGTGGGGGGTGGTGAAGGGATAGCCGATCAATGACTCGCATCATTGATGTTTCTGTCTCCATCTCCTTTCTCTCTCTGAAATCAAACATTGGGGAGGATATTATAACATCTAGTATTGAAAACTACATTTCTTAGTTTTCTTCAAAGTTTTGTTCAGAGGAACCAGAGATCAGAACTCTTTTTCTAAAAGGAAAAAAATGATTGAGGAGACGTCTGTCTCGGTTTAGGGATTTCCATGGAGAAAGAAGGGGCTGCCTGCAATATCTAACTGAACTATGCTGAATTGAAGGTTAACTAAAAAATCTGGCAGCTGGGGACATGTGGGCTGGAAGGATGGCAGGTTGACAGGTAGAGACAGTGAACCAAGACTGATTCCCTCCTACCTGAAGGAGCTAGCTGTTCCCACTGTGAGCCCTAGTGGAGCCCAGAAGTCTAGGGGAACAAATCTGTCAAGAGGGAAGAGACTCCATCTCAGGCTTTCTAAGAAGATGAAGAGGGGATATAAACAAATGAGCACCTTAAGAAAAATGATTCTTCAGCTTCTGACTTAATCGGCAACCAAGAAAGAACGAGCTTTCCTTAAATGTCTTACTAAGGCACAAAACTGGGGGATGGTCACTTATACAACCCACAAGTGTAACACTCAAGATCAGTGACCATAGAAAATGATGCCTGTTCTTTCTTCATCCTGATAAAACCTCACCTTAAGGAGTTTCAAAGTTCTAATGCTTCCCAGACCCTTTCCCCAGATTCCCTGATGCCTGGGAACACTAGGATCCAACCTTATCCTTCCATTTGATGTGAAACTACTCATTATTAAATCATATGTACCCTAATTGAAATTTCTAATGCACCAAATGTGTACTTCTCACCCCTCTACCTATATAAGCGCCCCCCCCCCCCCCCAAGTTAGAGCTCTTTCAAGGCTTCATGAAGCTCTGTTCTTGGCCTATGGTCCTCAGGCCCAAATAAAAATTCTAACATTTTCAGAGAATCGGGTTCTTCTCACTGACAACCTCCAAGTTATTCCGGTTGGGACCCTAACTCCTCATTCCTTTTGGAGCTGCTAATGAAGTGCATGGGGGCGGGCTGGAGGAGCTGACATTTACTTCCAGGAGCATGTGCTTAAAGCCTAATACCTTTTATGTCGCAACTTCCCAGCTGCCTGGGTGTCTCTGCCCCTCCCCAAATTCCTGCCATTCTCATTAGTAAGATAAAGGAGGCAATAAAAGTAACTTTGGGATAACTGGGAGTTACAGGAGATAGGAAGAAAAGGACATGTTTTATGACAACCTGGAGTTGCTTCCCTGCTGCACCTGGTTCCCATCTGAAGGAACCCAGAAGAATTGGTCAGCAAGGAGGCACAGCTGGCGAGCTCAGGGCTGTACCTAATGTAGCTCATTGAACGGGGATTGAAGAGCAATGAGGCCAGGTGCCCTCTGTTGGTTTCTCGCTGCACTGGCCTCTCTGGCAGTAATTAAGTAGACCCAGTGAACCCCAAACTTTAGAAGGCTCTTGAAGCCAGAGGCGTAGACATGTTATGCTGGGGCAGGCGGGGGCTTTGGAGCAGCTGTGTCCATGGCAGAGTCATTGAGGGCTGTGGGGGAAACCATGCCACACTTAGGAGGGGTCACCTTACCTGCGTGACTAAACCACAAAAAAGGGAGCCAGCTACTAAAGGATTCGGGGTCGGTTTGTACTTTCCTGTAGTCATGGCTCCAGCTGACTTCAAGGTGTATCATAGGGCAGGTAGCAACGGTGATTGGGGTTCAAGCCGATCTTGGGGAAAACTACAGGCTCAAAGTGTGAATGTAGCTTATAGTGGTGATACAATAACTAAAAAACTCCCTGTATTCTACACAAGGAGGTGAACAAATGCCTCAGGAGCATGTTTATGCCAAGCATGCTACAGAGTCTTAACTCGGTCTCACAAGGCACGAAGGAAGTGATTGATCCCAGAATTTAGACCATGGTTCTCAAACTGGAGCCTGCACCGGAATCGCCTGCAGGACTGGTTAAAACATTGACTGCAGGGCCCTACCCAGACTTTTTGACTCGGGAGGTCTGCAGTAGGGTCCAAAATTTGCAATTCTAACAAGTTCCCAGGTGAGGCTGGAATTGTCGGCCAGGGATGTTTCTAGGTGTTTCTCATTGGCAGAAACACTGTGCATGGGAAAGGTAGCTTTAGTGCCTTAGGTAGGGCTGCAAGCGAATCTTTAGTTTCTACAAAGACCATTATATTGCCTGGAGCCACTGATTTCATAAAAGGCAGAGGACTTCAGTTCTAACAGACCTAGTGCTCTGAAGTAACCTGTATGCCCTACCCCCGCCTCACTGAACACACCTGAAGAGTTGTGGCTGTGCCTGCCTGATACGTTACTTCTATGGGTTCTGCAATGTTTGTGCTGTGAGCATTTTAATCCTGTAACCTCATCAGATATTGAAATCTCATTTGAGTATCTGGGAAGGAAACCAGTTTACACGGAACTAAGGAGCAAGAGTACAAGTAGGGCCCTGGCCGGCGTGGCCAAGTGGTTAGAGCATAGGCCTGTGCACCAGAGGGTCGGGGTTTGATTCCGGTCAAGGGCACGTACCTCAGTTGCAGGCTCGATCCCCAGCCCCCTGTCGGGGCTCGTACAGGAGGCAACCAATCCATGTGTCTCACATTGATGTTTCTCTCTCCCACTCTGAAAAGCAATGGAAAAAATATCCTCAGGTGAGGATTGAAGAAAAAACTAAGTAGGTAGACTTGGAGGCATCTGGCAGGTAAAAAAAAAGTATTGGAGAGTTTGGCAAGTGGGGCTGTGTGATGTTGAGATCATCAGTGTTAGGGTCAGCCTTGGACAGAGGAAGGCTCATTGTGAGGCAGGAGAAAAGGAGTGAGAGACTAAATATGCATATAGACTGTAGCCAGATATAAAAGTTCCTGCGCACAACCTGCAACAACCTGTCCAGGAAACTAACCCCCTTATCTACAATAAGTGGCCCAGTAAGTCAGACTTGTGAGAAGTCAGACTACTATCTCTAGTAATAATCCCAAAAGCTAACCAATTACCTCTGTAATAACCATCCCCAAATAACCAGGACTCGATTAATAACTGACACCTTCCCTAATTTTTGTTTCCAATTTAGGATCAACCAGAGAAAGCCTTCAGCTTAATTATGTTAGAGGCATATTTGGGAGGACATACTCTGGTTTCCTTCAGGAGATACTCTTATTTCATTCTATAGATGAGGAAACTGAGGCACAAAGTGAACTTGGAATGGATATGTAGCCCGAAATCCTTAAAACAATTTCTACTCTGATTCTTAAACTTCCCTTTTACTGAAAGTATTTACAAATAGAAACAAAGAAATTTGTTACAGAAAGAAATTTTCTAATCCTTTACACCTGCTTTGTTTTAATTGAACTTAGTACAGTGAATCTTGAGGGGGCTAATGTAGTTTACCAGGCAGATAAGCAAACAGTTTCCAAGACTAGTATGTAGAGAGGCAAAGGCATGACAGAGCATATGAAATCTGAGGGACTCCAGTAGTAAATCCAGTGTGGTTTAAGGGCAGGGTATGTGTGTGTTGAAAGATAATTTCCCCCTCCCCCAAAAAAGAAAATCGTGACTCTCATATACATGTAAAAATGAACATGTGTTAAACGTTACACAACTCCAAATCTATGGGACACAATGAAAGTGGTCCTGAGAGGGAAATTCATAGCACTAAAAGCCCTACCTCAAACAAGAAAAACTAATAGACTCTCTAACCCTACAACTTAAAAACTCAGAACAACAAGAAAAGCTAAGTAAAAGGAAGGAAATAAAAATCGGAGCAGAAATAAGTGACATAGTATAAAACAGCCTGGCTGGCGTGGCTCAGCTGTTGAGCCATCAACCTATGATCCAGGAGATCAAGGTTGGATTCCCAGTCTGGGCGCATGCCCGAGTTGCAGGCTCCATCTCCAGCAGGGGGGTGTGCACGAGGCAGCCGGCCAACGACTCTGGCATCATTTGACCTTCCTGTCTCTTTCCCTCTTTCCCCTCTCTGAAATCGATAAACAAAAGACCAATGAAACCAAGAGCTGGTTCTTTGAAAAGATTGATGAACCTTTAGCCAGACTCATCAAGAAACAAAGAGGACCCAAATAAATCAAAATCAGAAATGAAAGAGGTGAAATAACTGACCCAACAAAGGACTGTAAGAAAATACTATAAACAACTATATGCCACCAAGTTGGACAACCTGGATGAAACGGACAAATTCCTAGAAAAATACAACCTTCCAAAATTCAATCAGGAAGAGTCAGAAAACCTGAATAGGCCAGTAACTGCCAATGAAGTTGAAGCAGTAATAAAAAGCTCCTAGCATACAAAAGTCCTGGTCCAGACAGCTTCATGGGGGAGTTTTACCAAACATTCAAAGAAGAAATAACACCTACCCTCCTCAAACTATCTCAAAAAACCTAAGAGGAAGGAACACTTCCAAGCTCTTTACGAGGCCAGCATTAGCCTAATTCCAAAACCAGATAAAGACCCCACAAAGAGAATTACAGGCCAATATCCCTGATAAACATAGATGCTAAAATCCTCAACAAAACATTAGCAAATCAGATCCAGAAATACATTAAAAAGATCATAACCAGGACCAAATGGGATTTATTCCAGGGATGCAAGGCTGATGCATCACATGTATTGATTTGCGAATATTGTATGTATCACACAAATTGAAAGACAAATCACATGATCATGTCAATAGATGCAGAAAAAGCGTTTGATAAAATCAAACACCCATTTTTTATAAAAACTCAGCAAAGTGGGAATAGAGGGGTCATACCTCAACACAGTAAAGGCCATATATGACAAACCTACAACCAACATCATACTCAGTGGGCAAAAACTAAAACCGTTTCTCCTAAGAACAGGAACAAGACCAGGGGTGTCCACTTTCACCACTCTTATTCAACATAGTACTGGAAGTCTTAGCCACAGGGATCAGACAAGAAGAAAACATAAAAGGCATCCAAATTGGAAAGGAGGAAACAAAACTGTCATTATTTGCAGATGACGTGATACTGTACATAGAAAATCCTAATGACTCCACCAAAAAACTAGAATAAATGAATTCAGCAAAGTGGCAGGATACAAAATTAACACCCAGAAATCTATGGCATGTTTATACATCAATAATTTTCTCTCAGAAAGAGAAACTAAAAAAAATCCCATTTACCATTGCCACTAAAAAAGTAAGATACCTAGGAATAAACTTAACCAAAGATGTTAAAGACCTGTACTCGGAAAACTACAGGACACTGAAAAATAAGAGGAAGATAAACAAATGGAAAAATATACCATGTTCATGGACTGGAATTATTAACATCATTAAAATGTCCATATTACCCATAATATGGACCCAAATGTCCATTATTACTATAAATTCAATGCAATCCCTATTAAAATACCAATAGCATATTTCAGATCTAGAACAAACACTTCGAAAACTTATTTGGGACCAAAAAAGACCCCGAATAGCCCTGGCAATCTTGAGAAAGAACAACAAAGTTGGTAGGGGTCACAATAGGGGTCACAATACCAGATATCAAGTTATACTACAAAGCCACTGTAATCGAAACAGCCTGGTACTGGCACAAGAACAGACATATAGATCAGTGGAACAGAACGGAGAACCCAGAAATTGACCCACATCATTATGGTCAACTAATATTTGACAAAGGAGGCAAGAACATACAACGGAGCGAAGACGGTCTCTTCAATAAATGGTGCTGGGAAAATTGGCCAGGTACATGCAAAAAAATGAAACTAGACCACCAACTTACACCATACACAAAAATAAACTCAAAATGGATAAAAGACTTAAATGTAAGAAGTGAAACCATAAAAATCCTAGAGGAAAACATAGGCAGCAAAATCTGACATCTCGCACAGCAAGCAGTATGTTTGCCGGTACATCTCCTAGGGCAAGAGAAACAAAGGAGAAAATAAACAAATGGGACTGCATCAAACGAAAAAGCTGCACAGCGCAAAAGAAGCCAACAACGAAAAGGGAGCCCACTGTACAGGAGAACATATTTGCTAACAACACATCTCAAAGGATTAATACCCAAAATATATAAGGATCATACAACTTAACAAAAGGAAGATGATACAATTTAACAGAAAACAATCCAATTAAAATGGGCAAAGGACCTAAATAGACATTTCTCCAAAGAGGACACACAGACGGCCAAGAGACATATGAAAAAATGCTCTCAATGTCGCTAATCAGATGCAAACTAAAACCACAATGAGGTATCACTTCACACCTGTCAGAATGGGTCCATCAACAAATCGAGGAAGGACAAGTGCTGGCGAGGGTGTGGAGAAAAGGGAACCCTAGTGCACTGCTGGTGGGAATGCAGACTGCTGCCAGGGGTGCAGCCACTATGGGAAGCAGTGGACTTTCCTCAAACTAAAAACTGATCTGCCATTTTACCCAGTGGTCCCACTTGTAGGAATATAGCCTAAGAATCCTGAAACGCCAATCACAAAGAACTTAGGCACCCCTATGCTCATAGCAGCGTCGTTCACAACGGCTAAGGCCTGGAAACAGCCCAGGTGCCCATCAGTAGGTGAGTGGGTAAAAAGCTGTGGGACACTCACACCGTGGAGTACTACGCAGCTGTAAAGAGGAAGGACCTCTGACCCTCTGGCACAGCATGGAGGGAACTAGAAAGTATTATGCTAAGTGAAATGAGCGGTCAGAGAAAGACAAGTACCACATGACTTCAGTTTATTACGTTCCACACATAAGGGAACAAAACGGATCCAGAGACATGAGCATGGAACAGACTGAGGGGTCTCAGAGGGAAGAGGGGGCGGGGGCGGGGAGAGAGTAATCAAAGACCTTATGCTTATAAGCTTAACCCATGGACAGACACTGGTCTGGGGAAGGCCTGGGGGGGGGATCAATGGGGGTAAAAAGGGGACATCTGTAATATTTTCAACAAAGGTAAACTTTAAATTTTTTTAATTGTTAAAATCAGTTAACCATTTTAATCTTATGCCATTTTCTCCTTTAATCATAAATTTAAGAAACAGACACTTGGGCAAATGAATATCCTGATAAAAGTTCACTTGTGTAAGAACATGGGCAGCTCGGGCAGCCTCCAGGGAGAGGATCGCCGGCGGGCGGCCGCCTCGGCCTCGGCACCGGCGGGCCCGGACGGGTGCGGTGGGCGCCGCCCGCGCAGCGGGAAGTCCGTCGGGCTTCTGCGGGGCAAACCCGCGTGTCTGGAGACCACCGCTTTGCATCGTTCCGCTTACAACTTACAGTTGTAAAACGGTCCCGGAGAGTCAATCGGGCGATGCCGCAGGGCGGCTCCTGGGCAGTAAGACAAAACTCGTTAAACGCTCGGAACCACGTCCCGGAGCCGCCGGCCCCACACTGAAGAGGTGGGGCTTCCTCAGCTTCAGTGTCTGGGCCCAGGAGGTTCCCGAGGGTCAAGCTGGGAAGCGCCGGGCTCCCCCTTCCCAAGGCGGGCACGGCCGGCGGCAGCTGGAGGCCGACAGAGCGCAAGGATGGCGGCGGGAGCTCCGCCTGGAGGCCGGCGCCGTCAGCCCGCCCGAGAGCCCGCTGAGTAACGACGAAGGGGGGGTGGCGGACGCCCCGGGATGCAGAATCGGGCAGACGGAACCTGGCTGCGGGGTGGAGCGGAAAGAAGCGGCGGCGGGTTCCCAGGCTTCCGGCTTCGCCGGCTGGGGGGAGGTGGCGACCCCGCCGCGCTCCAGCCTGAGGCACGACGCCGTCTGCACAGCCAGAGCCCGCGGTGCCCACGGGACACCTGAGGGAACGCAGCGGGAGGGCAGATGGGAAGGGACCCGGGCTTGGGGTGCAACTAGAACGCACTGGCTGCCAGTGCTTTGTGAGCAGCCGAGCATAAGGGGCAGCAGGTGGGAGACGAGCCCAGAACGGTTCCGAAAGCTCCGGGCTACCCGGAGCCATACCCAGGCCGCGGCGAGGCCTCAACACCGCGAAGCCTCAAAGGGCGCCAGCGGCTCTTCCGCACGTTGCGCGTGGAGCGCATGCCCAGGCCCGGCCTCGCTGCCCACTTCCGCTTCCGGTCAGCCCTAGCGGGTGGGCGAGGCGGAGCGGGAAGACAGGCGTCTGGTCCCTGTCTTGGCGCAGCCGGCGGGCTCCTCAGCGGGTAGGGCGGGCTGCGGGCAGCGTGGGGCCGATGCGGCGGCCACTGCCCTCGGGCACCACGACGTCCGGTGGGCGTGAAGGCGCTGCCAGAGGCCTGAGGAAGCGAGGCCGTCGGCCCGGGACCAGCGAGGTGGGAGTCGGCGGCCCCGAAGCCCGGGGGCCTGAGGAGAGCAGGCGGAAGAGGAGAATGGTGGCCCGGGCGGCTGAGAGAGAAGAGGTGGAAAGTGACAAGTCGGGTGAGGCGCGGGGGCTGGGAAGGCCCGGCGGGGTGGCGGGTGGGGGATGGGGAGCAGGTAGGCCCCTCGCACCTGTGGGACCGGCAGGGCTTAGAAGCAGAGGCGGCGAAGCTCCCCTGCAGTCAGGAAGGCGCAGTAAGAAAGCACCCAGGGGTCGCTCCCTTTCTAGCCTTTGCGCCTCAGCCCGCTCCATCTTTGTCCTACCACTAGTGTTTAACTTGAGTGAGCGCGGGCTTTCCTGAGGACCAGGAGAGGGGTGAGAAACGGGAATTCCCAGATGTTTGCCCAGTTGGGAGCTCCTGGCCAGAATTACTGTGGAAGGAATTCCTGCTCGGCCGGGTGCGGCTCAGCGGTTGAGCATCGACCTAGGATCCAGGAGGTCGCGTTTCGATTCCCAGTCAGGGCACTTGCCCGGGTTGCAGCTCGATCCCCAGTCGGGGCGTGAGGAGTCAGCCAATCAGTGACTCTCACACTGATGTTTCTCTCTCTCCCCCTCTCCCTTCCTCTCTCTTCCTCTCTCTGAGATCAATAAAGATTTTTTTTTTTTAAAAAGGAATTCCTGTTAGTGACCCATTTTTGGCTAGTGTGAAATGACCATGATACTGGAGGTTATTCAGTTGTCTTAGAATTTATACAAGTTTGTATTGGTTCCTTAACAGAAATTAGGGAAACTTCAGGGAAATAAAAACGGGTGGCTTTTTAAATTTAAGTGGTATTGCTTTTTTCCTCTGCAATGTAAAATCTTCTCTGGTATGTTTTGTCATTTTGATCAGCCAAGGAAAAAAGAAAAGTTACTGGAGCCTCGAGTGATGATCCACAGCCAGGGGCTGACCTGGTAAGAAAGGAATCATTAACCAGTTCGGAATCTTTCCAAACAGTGGAGTGCAGTGAATTTCAAAGTACAGCTCTCTTGCAGTCTTTGGGTAAGGAAGTTTTGGTAGACGGTATTAAAAGAAGAATTCGAATTAAAACACTTGAAAGCTTAGAAAGTTCACCTTTCAAAATAACTGAAAATAAGGCTACACAAAATATAAAGGTTGAATTCCAAGATGAACTGTACAAGAATACTCCGAAATATTCTTGTAACAGCTTGTCACCTGGAGTAGAAAATAATTCTGTTTTAAAGTTACATGATTGCAGTTGTTTCCCCCATTCCAAGGATTGTAATGATGAAAATAACCTTACATGTAATTCTGATGGTGGATGTATTCATGTATCAGAAAATTCCTCAGAGTTCAAGAAAGGAAGCCTTAGGAGCCTTTCAGATAAAAGGGACACAAGTAATATTCCTCAGCTTTCAAAAACTGAAGAAAACTTCATGGGAGTAAATAAATTACTGCTTGAAGAAAGTGATTTATACCAAAGAAAAAATAATGGCTTGCTTCCCTGCCTTCAAAATGAGAAAAATACATACTCCGTAGAGGAGAGCGGTGCTGGGAGAAAACCCAGGAAGAGGGTGAAGGTGTCTGAAACAGATGAGGTGGTTACTGGGATGAACTTCTCTAATGCGCATAACAAGTCTGAGTTGCTGTTACAAGAAAACAAAATGGGTGCTGAAGATAAAGAAGCAGAAACTTCAAAAGTCTTGAGAAAAGTAAACCATAATACACTCTCTCCAGTGCATCACTTATCAAGTCTTCCAGAAACAGTAGGAAAAAAGACAAGTCCTGAGCATCATATAAATACTATGTTTCAGAAAACCCTAGAGCCACTTTTGAAAGAAGAAACCAAGAATGCTTCAGAGCCCAAAGAATGGAAAAGCACAGAACCAGAAGAATATTTTAAGTCAGTGAAAAGCTTGAAAGTGAAATCGCCTAGTGACTGCCATGCTGTTGAAGAGAGATCTCAGGGAGACCTAAGAAATGAAGCGGAAGAACCTAAGTTCAGCTGTCGCCGAGCAGTACCAATGATGGGTAAAAGAACTTGGCCTTGTTATTCATGTGCTAGAGTATCTGCTCACTGTTGGAAAAAGGCTTCCTTGCCAAAATCAAATTACTGTCTTCCTGGGCCTGGGGAAAGCTTTAGGCAAGATGACTTTCTTAAACACCAAACAAATCAAACTGACTTAACTGACTCCAAATTATCATTACAAAGTTCCACAAAAGAAAGAAACAGTGAATCTTCAAGTAAAGAAAAATTGGACTCTAATGTAAATTGTTTATCTTCAGTCTCTGAAATAGTCTCTGCTGTAGAACCTACTCTAACTGTTATGAAGGAACCCATGATCGATGATGAAAAGATGACGTCCAAGGAACTGAGCAAAAGTGAGTCAGAGGTAGTTTCTAATACGACTGAAGAAACTCGGTTACCTAATGTGACTCAAAACTTAATAGGAAGTAAGAAAAAAGATAGAGGAACTCTAACAAAACTTAATTTGACCGTGGCTTCCCAGCATGGCCAGGAACCTAATAACCCTACAGGCAAAACTATTCCTCGAAAAGCATGTACTGCTAAGCCAACACTTGTGGTTCCAGACTTGGTTAAAATATTGAACACGGGACGGCTGACTAACTTTAAAATTCCTTTACTTAAGAATAAAACAGAAAAAAGAGAAATAAATGCCAAGTCTTCAGACAGAGAAGCATATAGTCCCCTAGAGCTTCTTGACAATATATCTGGAGCAGAGATAAGACAGAATAGGAATAAAGAAAACGTCTCCACAGTAATTTCAGGACCTCAATCTTTAAACATACAAAATGTCACTACAGTGCAAACTAGTTCTGACTCATACTGCAATAAGAATTTCTATAGTATCTCTTCAAGTTTTTTAAAGCAAGGTAATAATAACAAGCCATCTAACTACATCTCTGAACCAGGCAATATTGTTTCCAATAAGAAAGCTGTTCCTCTCACAGTTGAAAATAATACACTTTTTTATGATCCTGGATGTACAGAGAAAAGCCCTGCCTTCTGCTCTGAGCAAGAAACATTCAGACAAGTTTCCTCTGAAGTTAGTGGTAGGAAAACGACTAAGAACTTTTCGGACATTAAAGTTATTCCAGATATTCTTAAAGCATATGAAGATGATGTCCTCTTAATTGATGTAATTCAAGATGACCCAGACCTCTTTGGAATCTCCACCGAAGGGGAGCTCTCATTTACTTCAGAGGTCCCTGTGATAAGCCAGGAACCCAATGTTGCTGAAGAGCACCAATCAGCAGATTCCAAGCACATGGAACTTCCCGAAAAAAAACCAAGTGATAACTTGAGGTATGCATGTTCAAGTAGGCCTTTTGGTACATATTATTATTGGGGGTTTCAAAATCACTTTCTGCTCTTAAGTGTCACTAATTTATTCAGTGATTATTGAAGCTCCATTTTTTTTAACCCTGTTATTAAATATAACATAGCATATTATTGCTGAGTCATGGAAATGTCATTATGCTAAAACTTATAGTCGACATAAAACAATTATATATGTTGGAAATTATAATGGAGCAGATTGTCCAAAATTAAAATGGTGGTTTAGTAAATGGCTTTTTAAATTGAGATTGCTTCTTTCAAAGTTAAATTTATTTTCATATGTTCTTTAATTATTGTCAATATGCAGACTTTTGTTTCAGCCAAGTTACTTATTAAGAACAGTACTGCATGTTTTAACTATTTTCTGTGACAATAAGTTACAGAAAGTTTACTTGATGTAATTAGGACTTGAAAGTAGAGTTGGAAGTTAAACTAATTTTCAGAAGAAAACTTGTGGTTTTAAGGTCATGGTTTTAAATGATGACTTAGCCCCTAGTGAGGGTGAGTTTGCCTGGTGCAGCTTTAAATGGAGCCAAGTAGTACCCTTCATGCTCTGGCACTTGAGCTATTCTGGGGTGGCCCAAGTATTCTTTAATAGTTTGTCATATTTTACTAAGCTCTTATAATTCTCCAAACTCTAACTTGTATTTGTATGTTACAGTACTTGAGTATAATGGTCTGTGAACAAACTCAAAAGGAAACATGAAAATACTTTCCACTAAGATTCAGTAGTATGTGACTTAAATTTCTCTGGTATTTATAAATTTCAGTTACTTTTGTAATGCCGTGTTCTTCATGTTCTTAGTGTTACAAGAACTTGTAACATCACATAGATGGAGGACTGAGAGCTTTGTATATCATTTATTTTATTCTCGAAAATGTCCTGCTAATTCTCAGTCATCTTCATACCTTCCTGTTACCCATAGTAAAGATATATTTTGCATTACAGTCCAGTGCATACTTATGAATATATGAAATAGATTTACAAAAACAGTATTTTCCTTACTACAAGTAATGTAACATATTTTGTACTTTAGTCTATTTTATTTAAAAAGTGCTGGTTGGAACTCATTAAATTTCATCACCCCGTTGAAAACTTCTCAGGTCAAGGATAAACTTGATGTAATCTGTGTAGTTCTTCAGAAGCCTCTCATTTGCTCCTTTTTGCTCAAACCTTCTCTTTTGCTTCTCTGTACTCCTGTAGCCTCAACCTATAGAGAAACCTGTTGGTTTCTTTGCTCCTTCTACCCTTCATTTGTTTCCCTTTTCACTCCATCAAGGCAGAACTGGAACTTTCCACTCCACAAATGTAAAACTGTAAAATGTTTATGTGGATTACAATTTTGCTTACTTCATTTTTTAATTTAGGTGAATTTAGTCTATATCTCAAATTTGAAACAAAACTAATTTTCTTGTAACAAAAGTGGCATGTGCAATTTTACTTGTAAATTAGTCATAGTAAAACATTTCTCACACTTATAAACTATCAGCATTATAAAAAATATGATCTTTGAAATTAAAGCAGTATATTTTGATATACTATTTTGTTTTTGTCAGGAATAACCTCTTATGTCTGAAGCTAATGCCTATTATGAAGGTAATTTTCAGGATAGTGAGAAACCACAGAAACATCCCTTCCTTCTCTATTGAGTCACTTAATCCTATGCATACTATTACCTTATGATCTCACGATTTTCCTTCCTCTCAATTTTCACTGCTGGTGTCTTACTCTTCCTTCCCTTAGATTATTGTAATAAGTGTACCCTCTTCATAGTGTTCCTATGAGATAAAAACTTATTTGTCAGTAACTACTTACAGTACTCCACTGGCTTTTAGCACTCTGTAGACCTGCATCCATTTTCTCTTTAGCAGCCACTTTGTTGGAGGGGTAGGAAAGGGGAGTAAAAGGCTAATAAAAGATAAGCACAGCAAGAAGCTCACTGTTTGCACAATATGTCATGTACTTGAATCCTTTTGCTTATGTTTCTTTATCTGGAAGTCCCTTTTCCTTCGGTTATCCTTCAAATCACATCAGATGTTTTTCTAGGGATTTGTTCTAATAGTTCTCTTGGCATATACCTCAGTATATTATGTCTGCTTGTATGTAAATCTCCCCCTTTTACTGGGAATTTCTAGATAGGAGAGAGGCATCTTCATTTGGGTCTCCCTCATGTCTGGCCAGGAGGATTTTAAGTGCCGAGTATATGGAGCGTAACTAGACAGACATGGGCCTTGTTCACACAGGGAGGAAAATAAGCAAGTCCAATAAAACAGGATAAAAGTACAAGATACTAAAGATGTCCTGGTCAAAGTGACACTTAAGAATGAACACTAAAGGATGAGTAGGAATTTGCCAGTAGGTGAAGAAAAGTGAATAGAATTTTGTCATAGAAAGAATAGCCTATATGAAAGCCCACAGGAAGGGCATGTTGTCACAACTGAAAAACAACGTCCCATGGCTTAGTGTTCAAATCGCAAGAAGCAAAGCTGCAGAATGTGCAGAAATCTCAGTCATGAAAGGCCTTACAAGTAGGATACCATAGAACTTCTGAAGTGAAAAACTTTTAAGATGGGAATGGGGAAGTATTAATAATTAATATGCCAGGAAAACAGGCATAAATAGACCACCCTAGGTAAACTGGAATTTACAGTAAGTTTGAACTTTAGCCTAAGTACATACAGGGATTCACTGAAGGACTTTTAAGTAGCAAGAAAATCTAATTAGACTTGTGGGTTTTTATTTAATATATCTTTAGACTTGTATTTTAAAAATCGTAGCTCTGTTGTGGAGAATAGATTGGAAGGGAGCTCTTGTAATTTAGAACAAAAGGACATGGTTACTGTGACTGGATAGCTCGGTTAGTGTGGTACCGATATGCCAAAGTTTCGGGTTTGATCCCCTGTCAGGGCATATATAAGAATCCACCAATGAATGCATAAATAAGTAGAACAACAAATAGTATTTCTTTTTCCTCCTTCCTCTGCTTCCTCTCTAAAATCAATCCATTTTTAAAAACATGGTGATTTCAAACAGAAGTGGGAGTGGATTTGAGAGAACTTTAGGAAATATAGATTAATTACGCGGGGGTGAGGCCAGAGATGGGCCTGTTAGGGATGATAACCTGGTTTCTCTCATTTTAAAGAGGGGCATTACAGTCCTTTGATGCAAAAGGACAGGATTGGGGAGGAGTACTGGTCATGAGGTCAAATTGTTGAATTGGAGAGACCTTTGAAATAATGAAATGGAAATGTTGTAGTAGACAGATACCAGTCTAAAGGGGTATGAATTGGAAAAGGAGATTTGCATGTGTATATGTCTTCCATTCTTATTTTCCCATTCCTCAAACTGCGTACTTATTACTTCTAGGGTTTATGTTGGGAGAAAAATACTTCATTTTATAAAGACTTTAAAGAATGGTGTATATAAAATGTTCAGTTTCCCTTTTTCTTGGCTATTTAGGATACGTTTAATAAAACTCATTTATTAAATAAATGGTGGGATTATGGGTGTTTATGATATTTTCTATGTGCTTTTGTATTTTTGTCTAAATTTTAAAAAAATGGAACAGTACTTGGCCATTTGTTTTCAAATGGATCCTGTACACATGGTTTTCATTTGTAGCCTATGCTATTGGCTTTAAGGAAATTTTCTCATTTAATCCTAACATAACCTCGTGGTAGGTGGTATTTTTATTTTACAGAGATGAATAGACTCAAAGAAGTTAAATAATTTTGTCACAGTTAACACGCAAAGTGGCAGAACAGTATTTAAACCCAGGTTGGTCTAACTCTGATCTCCATAGCTTAACCTTTGGACCATATGTTTTCAGAAACCACAAAAACAAAACAAAATTCAAACTGCTCTCAAACCATCTTCCTTTTACATTGGCAATAAGACATACCTACACATACTTGAAAGTAAAAGTTAAACATTGTCTTGTATTGGTGTAATACTTAAAATTTTCTTAAATACTTTGTCATCAGATTCTGAGTAACAAAGTTTGAATGGCAGCATCCCTAACAATTGAAGCACATGAAATTGAAGGACCAAATGAGGAATCTACTTGGGTGTGCTGGGTTCTGAGTTCCAGTATAGTTCTGTTCTTGGAGGACCTGAGCTAATATTCACCAGCTACTAAAGCTAGTATTGTATAATGTCTAGAGAACCAGATCTGCATAGAATGTTATAATGTTTAAGCTCTGTTTGCTTTGTAATAGAGAACTTCCTGTATTGGATCCTGGATTGATGAAGTCAGAGATCTGTACTTCCTTGCCAGCAGGTAAAACTTGACATTTTCAGAGTATGCAGTATTGAAGTATCTTTTCATATCTCGATTCAGGCATAGTCAAAATAAATTCATTAAAATAGGAAGCTTTTCACTTAGTTTTTTCTCAGTTCTAATGGCCTGGTTGGCAGATCAGATTTTGAGAAATTTTTTATTTCATAAATAACTTTGTTAAGCTTTATCTACAAAGGATAAATTATTGACCTTAGCAATGTTTGTAGTCTTATATATAAGCTTTAGCACATTTTAAATCTGAGTTCTTTTAAATTTTTTTAATATCTAGTTATAGGTTTAAATACCTAGAGCTTTACAGGTAATAACTTAATTTGAAAGTTAAGTTTACTTTGGCTTCCAAGTTTTAAAAATATATTAAACAACTGGACATGATCAAGAAAGACTTAAAATTTATCTTGATATGTCTCAACTTCGTCTTACTGCCAGTTCTTTTTATGCCATATAATGGAGTTATTTGATAAAGAGGAATAACTGTATAATTTGCTAAAAACTTTCATATTTGTCATATTGGACTTTAAAAGACTTTCTGAATTCTAACTCATTTTTAGGATAATCTTTGAATGACTTGGTTATTTTGTCATTTGTAGTTTCTACAGTTGAATATTATTTCTTTTCAGCAAATGAGATAAAATATGATTTTAAAGATGTAAACATTTCCTTAGGAGAAGTTAATAGGACCTCTCAAAATGAAAAACTGGGAGACTTCATTGAACACATAAAAAATTCAGACTTGGATGAAAAGGTACTAGGGAATATTTCGCATTTTCTTACTTTTTGGTCTATAAATAGTGGTAATACAGAAACTCATCTTAATAGTGTCATCAGATGACAAGTGTAACTACTTTTTATTGACTGAAAGAATCATATTCTGGCCACAGGCTATATCTTTTACCTAAACACAGTAAGAGTTTTAGGAACTTTAGAGGGCAAATAGGTTGACTTATAGGACATAGGCCTGACCTACTACTTCTCTGCTTTTATATATGGTTTTCTGTGAATTTTTAGAAATGCTTTATCAATTTCATGTACACATGTAATATAAATATTATATATGTACACATGAGTACATACATATACACAGACATTACACAAACACTTTTCCAGAGACCTTGTTTTTTTTCTTCTATGTATCAGTTATAGTCAAAATTTATATGTAACAGTTTAGATTTAGAATTAAGTAGTAATTGCTTAATGATTCTAATTTTGAGCCCCAGATAGTTAAAATATTATTGTACTTCTTATTTTTAACTTTTCATTTTGAAATAATTTTAGATTCACAGGAAATTGCAAAAGTAGTAAAGAGGGTCTGAGTACCCTCCACATAGTTTTCCCATGGCTGCATCTTAAGGTACAATACCAGAAACAAGAATTTGCTAGTACGATGAATGTATATAGTTCCGTGTTTTTTATCAAGTGGGCAGATTTTTTGTAGCCACCACTGCAATCAAGATAATTATTCCATCACTACAAAAATCTCCCTTGTCTTTAGTCACACCTCTCTCGCTACCCCTAACATGCATAACTTAGCAATCATTAATATTTTTCATCTCTGTAATTTTGGTATTCTGCAATAAAGGTAGATTCGTTGGAGGTTGGCTAGAAGGTTATTAATTTTATTACTGTTCCAAAAGAACTGACTTTGGGTTTTATTTTTTTCTATTGCTTTGTTTCCTATTTCACTGATTTCTGCTCTGATCCTTTTCTTTCTTCTGCTTGCTTTGGATTTAATTTGCTCTTCTTGCAGTTTCTTAAGGTTACAATTGAATCATTGATTTTGAGATAATTGCAGATTCACATGCAGTTGTAAAAACAACAACACATAGTAATCTCATGTACCTTTTACCCAATTTTCCCAAATGACATTACAAAACTACAGTACAGCAGCACAGCCAGAACACTGGCATTAATATAGCCAAGTTACAAAACATTTCCATCACCACAAGGATCCCTCATGTTGCCCTTTTTATTGCCCTACCTACTTCCTTCCCTCCTTAACCCTTTACAACCACTAATCTGTTCTCCATTTCTATAATTTATTTCAAGAATGTTATATAAATGGAATCATACAGTATGGAACCTCTTCAAATGGGTTTTTTTCACCCAGTATAATCTTCTAGATATTATTCATCAAGTTTGTTGCATGTATCAATAGTTCATTCATTTTTATTGCTTAATAACACTCCATGGTATGGCTTACCACAGTTTATTTAGCTATACACTCATTGAAGGATATCTGGGTTGTTTCCAGTTTGGGGCTATTACAAATAAACATTTGTGTATGGGTTTTTGTGCGAACCTAATTTTTACTTTCTCTGGGACAAATGCCCAGGTCTGCAATTGCTGGGTTGTGTGGTAATTGCATGCTTAGGTTTTAAATTGAGTGAACTTATGCTCCAGATTACTCCCCTGTAGTAGCAGGCAGTTGAAATCTTTGCTCAGTTCTTTTAGCTGGGCTGTTTGGAGTCTCCCTTACATAGTTAAAGTTCAAGGGTTAGCAGAGATTTGGACTAAACTTGTAAGGAGATTTTAGGGCTTCCTATCTTAGTCTCTCTCTCCCTTCCAGGATTCTCACCTTTACTTCCCGTTTTCTGCCTTTGCCTTAAACTCTGCCTTCTGGTTCTTTATGTAAGTGGGGCAAACTTGTGGCCCTCCCAAGTGGTTCCAACTAGGACCTGCCTTCAGAAATAAAGCCATAAAAACAGGACCGTTACCCAGTGCCATTCCCTCTTTCCAAGTGTAGACTCCCCTCCAGATTCTGCCTGGTTTTCATATCTTTTCAGTGCTTTCAGGCAGTAATATTTTATATTTCATCCAGGGTTTATAGTTGTTATTTTTGGAATGATTAGCCCAGTAAGAGATACTCTGCCATTTCTCAAAGTGGACCTATTGTGTATTTTTAATTTTATACAAAGGGTAGCATACCATTCTTTATCTTGCTTCCTGAAACTTACATTGAAAAGAAATCTTTATTACATCTTATGTAATGGTGCTTTATTTTTATAATTACCCACTGTATGGACATACTCTGTTCAGTAAGTCCAGCTATGATGGACACTGGTTCCCATTTTTTGCTATTTAAATATTACTGCAGTATGCATTCTGAGCATAAGGTGTTTTGCCTTTGTGTAAGCATTTTTGGATTAATTCTTAGATGTAGGATTGTCTGATTGGCCTACATAGATTGCTTTGATTTATACGTCCAACAACATTGAATGAGAATGCCAGTTTTCTCCCCACACACTCACCAACTCAGTATTAAATTTTTTCCTTTTGTCCATATTTCTGTGGACAAAACCATTTTACAAATGATTTTTAGTCTTAATTTGCTTTTCTCTTATGAGCCTAGTTAGGTATCTTTTAATGTTTAAAAACCATTTATATTTTTTTCTGTGAACTTCCTTTATATGTCCTTTGCCCATTGTTCTGGGATTGTGAACTTTTATTGGTAGGAACTTCACATATTAAACACATTTGTTCTTTGTCTTATGTGGCTATACTCTTGTTTTTCGTGTCTTTTGACTTGGTTTAGGAGCTTTTTACCTTGAAGGAGCTGTTTATTTTTAGTCAGCCTTACCAGTTTTCTTCTATGATCTTTGAGTTATGAGTCGTATTTAGATCAAAAATTTTCTCCCATATTTTCTTCTAGTGGGTTTGTTTTTTTGGTGGTGGTGTGTTTAAATCAGTCTAAATCTAAACCTTATCTTGGGAGGCGGAGACGTAGAATCAGTGCAGCCTTTCTTGACTCTGACGGATGGCTTGGATGGCTTTTGTGCCGTTTGTATTCTCGCCATATAAGAGTATTTTAAATGTTGGTATTCAAACCTGTTGGTGCCGTAACTCATAGTTTCTACCTTTGGTGTCATGCTTAGGCTTTTTCCACCCTGCAAATCATATAAATACCTATCTTTTATTTCACTTTTGCTACCTTCAGTATCTTTAAGTATAGCAGTGTTTTAAATACATATAAATGTTTCTTTTTATGTGTTTTTATTATATGATTAAATTTTTTAAATTATACAGATAAGGGAACATACAGATAAATTTTAGTGCATACAGGGGCTTGAGGGTATTTCATATAATCATTCACTGTTGTCTGGCACAGAGGAGGTAGTCAAATTTTGATAAAAATTTAAAACGTGACAAAAATATTCACTCTGAAGCCTCTCTTACTGGTCCAGGTACTATTTCCAACCCAGTTTCTTTCCCAGTCATCCAGCTTCTTTACATAGTCTTCTACTTTTCCAACAAGTATGTATTATTAAGCCATGATTTGGGATCATAGAGTAGGATATACCCAGTTCCCTCTTCACCTCCCTGGGAGAAAGACAGAGGACAGATGGGGTGCAGCCAGTTGAGATCTTCCCAGGAAACATGCCTTCAGCCCGGCAGTCATCCCAGGTTGACACCCGTGATATGGGGCAAAGGGTCTTGTACACACACAGTGCCATTTGTACACTGAGCCATCAACCCCTTTAGCAGTCACTGCCTTCTCACAGGGGTGGAAGTCCAGGTATTTCTGCCAACGGTTCCTGGTCTGGTTCTGGTTGGGGAAGCAGCTGTCAAAAGGGGTAGTCTTGATAGTGCTTGATTTTGGTCTTGATGTCTTCTGCCATGTTGCTGACTCCTAAAGATGCCCCTGAGGCCACTTGCAATTGACACCTCAGCAAAGACACCTCCATCTGACCAGAAGCAGAATTAAGACCTAAATACATATAAATATTTCTAATGAAAAACTTATGTTCTTAAGTACCACCTAAAATAAAAATTACCCAAAACTTTTTTTCTTAATGGAAAGAATCATAGCCCTGGCTGGGCAGCTCAGTTGGTCAGAGCATTGTCCTGATAAGCCTAGGTTGTGGGTTTGATCCCGCAGTTAGGGCACAAATAAGAATAAGCCAATGAATGCATAAATAAGCGGAACAACAAACGGATGTTCCTCCCTCCCTCTCTCCCTCTAAAATAAAATTTTTAAAAAGCGTAACTTGAATAGTTCATAATTTGAAATCTTGACTTGTATAATAAAAAGTGATATCAAAAGCTGAGAAAATACATTGATTTGCATTAGTTTTTCTTAAGCAACAGTGGAAATTCTTAAGTCAGTATTCAGTATTTTAATAATGTAGAGTGTAGAATTGTTTTCGGGGTTGGCTATAAGCCATTTGTTTAACATCTAATACATTCTAATAAACCTGGTAAGCCTCATAGCTTAATATGGAATACAGATATTTTCACTTGAAATTTTTAACCATATCTTCACAGTGTAAATTTTCAGACAAAGTGACTGTTAAAGAAGAAAAGGAAAATATGCATGAAGTTTGCAAAAGGTCTGTAACATAATTTTTAATTATGTAACTTTAAAACAGTTATAACTTGCATCTTGAATGTGTTTTTCTGCTGTATGTGCTGGGACTATGCCATTAGCCACACATGGGCATTATTTAATGTGTCACTTATACCTAGATATCAGGGATATTATAAGTTACCTTAAAGCTGTCACTAAGTTTTTTGAACCCTTAAAATATTTTTTGAGGAAGGCATAAGGAATAATAAGAATAAAGAATGTGTGTGACTTTTATGAAAGTAAAAGTGACTGAAATCAGGTGAACATTGCAGTTTGCAGGTATTTTACATGACTGCAGTGATTAGTACTGATAGTTGCAGTACACTTACCTAGAACATATACAGATACCAAATTTAGAGTTGGAGGACACCTTGGAGACAGTCTGAACCATCCTCCACCCCCATTTTGCTATTGAGGCCAAAGCACACAGATCAAGTGATGATTATGTTCAAGTATTTTATGTTAAGCGAGTGGTTTTCAAAGTGTGATCCTTGGAGCAGCACCATCATGTGGGAACTTGTCAGAAATGTAAATTATTGGGTCCCACCCCCGACCTACTGAATCCCAAACTCTGAAGATGAGGCCCATGAATCTGTTTCAACAAGGCCACCAGCTGATCGGGATACATACTGAAGTTTGAGAGCCATTATAGTAAGGAAAAGCCTAAGTAAGAATTAGATTGGCACAGAAGCCCAATATGATTCATGACAATTTGATAGATCTTAAAGAAAAGGGAACAGGGTTAACTTTTTTTTTATTGAAAGCATTTTGCTTACAAACTAAAAAGTGTTATTGCAGCCTGCAGAATTTTATCATCACTTTGGCTCTACCGTAATGACCACGAGTGTGACACTGGGCAAGTCATTTCCCTGGGCTTCAGTCATCCAATTAAAAATTAAAGAATTTTACTGGAGAATCTTTTCCATCTATAAAGTTCTATATTCCTATTTCTTTGTTTTGTTACTGCTTTTGTTTTATTTGGAGGAGAGTTATATTGATTGCACATACCAATGATGTCCCAAGTTGGAGAGAGAAGTAAATATATTTTATATGTATTTTTTAAAACTAAACTCCATTGATGCTAACTTTCAACTGGTAAGTGTAGGCCCCTTTTCTTACTATTTTTATTCTCTCTTGTCTTGGGGAACCCCAATTGAAAAAGCTTATTAGAATTGTTTTTAAGGTAAAATATTATAGTATCTGAGTGATCTTCTAAAAAGTAAATTCATTTATACCTGTCAGTTCTGAGATGCTTCCCACCCCCCCCCTTGCTTAAGTTATCTTTTCTAGGTAAGTGACTTCCAGGTTAAGTTTTTCTAAAGTTGCTTGTAGAGAATCTCACATTAGAATGTAGTCAAAGCTGTTTAAATGAGCAACCAAGAACAACACATGTTTTTACTTCCCAAAGGAAGCTTTCAAGTACATGTCTAAATTTATTATATACTTGTCCTGAAGAATAATTTATAATTATTTTATTGCACTCTCAAAGTAATTGAATGATCTCTTCTGTATTGGAATGCTAGGCCAGTTCTTCCTCAAACTTTTTGTCTAGTGTGATCAAAAATATTTTGCTCTAGTTTTAATCCCACCACCTCATTCCTACCCCTACCCCAGTCATTTAACAAACATTGGTTTTCTAGTCAAGAAGGCAGAAACAACCTGTTAAAAATACTGAATAATTGGCCCTGGCCAGGTATCTGAGTTGGTTAGAGCATCATCCTGATACACCAAGGTTATGGGTTCGATACCCCATCAAAGCACATACAAGAATCAACCAATGAATGCATAAATAAGTGGAACCACAAATGTCTCTTTCCCCCACCCCTTCTTCTCTCTCTAAAAACCCTTAAATTCTGGATAATCATAGTATAATGATATATAGCATATACAAAGCATTAGGTTGTGTTTCTATTTAATTTGATTCTCATTACTTTAATGTTTTTGGAATAAATTTAAGTTCTGATTTTGGTTTTTCTGCTCACATAGCAAAGATTCTAAAAATGCAGAGATTACGCTTGGTGAATGTCAATTAGCAACACTGGGCCCCAAACCTCTGTGCTTATCGCTACCACCTTTGAATAATCCAAGTGCTGTTCAAGAAGACACACTAGTAAAGCCATGGATGAATGGTACTGTTTTCTTAAAAAATCCTGTTTGCTTTTGATAATATAAAAACTTATATAGGAAATTTTTCTACCAAGAATAAAAAAAGTAAAAAAACAACATAGAATATATTAAAATTAAAAGGCTTGTGTATCTTTACTTAGTACTTTTGATGGAATTTCTGAGATCTGTATTTATGTGATAATGGTAATATCTAAAATTTCATACTTTAGTTGATTTAGAATGTAGTTTAGAATTTGTGTCAGTTCTTTTAATAATTCATAATGTTTTGATAAAAATAAGCTAAGCTGAGGAATGAACTTAGAAACAATAAAACCTGTTTGTGTAGCTCATACCTAACTCCTGTGTACCTTCCCACTACTGACTTCATGCTACTTGGTGTTATATACCATAGCAGCAAGCCCATGATGGTTATGTGTTTTATCTTGAAAAGCTTACAGGTTTCATAATGCAAATTACTGCAAAACTATGCAGCAAAAACTTAAGCTTGTTCCAAATTATATCTGGATGCTGCCAAAGTAAAAAAAAAAAATTATTTAAAATTAAACTTTCTTCTAAAGATAAAATTAAAACTTTTTTATGTCCTAATTCTCATTTAAAAAGCCCAACATTAAGGAATATAATGCCTGGTGTATTCATTAGCTCAGGATGCAATAACAAAATACCACAGACTGGGTGGCTAAACAACAAAAATTTACTTTGCATGGTTTGGGGGGCTAAAAGTCCAAGATCAAAGTTTTAGCAGGGTTCAGTTTCTGGCTCTCTTCCTGCCTTGCAGATGGCTGCCTTCTTGCTAAGTCCTCACATGGCCTTTTCTTTAGTGCATGTGCATAGAGATGGAGAGAGCAAACTCTCTGGTGTCTCTTCTTATAAAGACACTAATTCTATCACCTTTTTGACCCCATTTAACCTTAATACTTCCAGACAAAGCCCTACCTCCAAATAAAGTCACATTGGGGGTTAGGGCTTGAACATGTGAATTTGAGGGGGCACAGTTTATTCTGAAGCACCTGGGATGTCAGTAGCTTGCTTCCCCTAGAAAAGTTTATTGTGTATACTACTTGTCTAAAGTATTGTTTAAAGACAATCATTTGAATGCAGTGCTCAATGCTGCTGTGTAAGGCTTTTAAAAAAGTGTCTTCAGCTTATTATAAATTTTAAATTTAAGTCTTGAAATACTCATGGAGCACCTAGTCTATTTCACAAGAATACCCCATGGCCGCACAGTCTGAACTGAGCATGAATAGTCCCAAGTGACACTTAAAAGCAAATAGCGGTAGTCATCTGGTTCATTGCATGAAAGAAATAAGTTGTAACCTACTGGTGTGTAATGTCATTCTTAATCACTTTTAGATACCAGATTTCCAGGACAGCATTGTGTCCTAAAGTTGCAGAATCCTGAGACCTCTGAAATATTTAAGAGGGAAAAGATTGTAAGGGTAAGTCCCCCCCTTAAACTAATAATCTGCCCGGGCGGAGTAGCTCAGTTGGTTGAGTGTCATCCTGTGCATCGAAAGGTTGTCGGTTTGATTCCCAGGCAACTGATCATTGTTTTTCTCTCACAATGATGTTTCTCTCCCTCTCTCCCCCTCCCTTCCATCTCTCTAAACATGTCCTCAAGTGAGGATTAAGAATAATGTAAAAAATAATCTTATAAAGCACATACTTTGGGCCTTTCTGTTGTATTTCCCTATCATTTTTTAAGCAGTTCCAGACATTGTATGGATTTTGAATTGGGGTTGATGGTAAGAGGCAGAAAATGTGTAGTGATTCAGAGGATATTCACAAATAACATAAGAGGTTGAAAGCAGAAGAGGGGGGTGGATATCCAAAACAGAAAATACAGGATGAATATTCCCTGTGATGAAAGGGAATAGTGATAGAGAGCAATTTATAGAAGTTTATCGCAAAAAGCTTTGACTCTGTCATTTGCCTTTTTCTGTTAACCCAAAAAGCTAAGGGAAATTTTGGTTCTAATGCATTTGAAATATGATGCTTATTGTCTTTTTGTGAAAGCAAAAGGTGCAGGTACACAAGAAGGAAGAGGGAATATATAAGCTTTTTAAAAGATGCAAAGTTAAAACTAGTAACTTTGACTATTTTGCACTAAGGGAAATTGTAAAAATTCAGACACTTTAATTGATTTCTTATCATTTTTAAGGATAAATTGGAGTTTTATTTTTTATCAAGTCAGCAAGTTTATCTTGGTACTGTTTTGGGTATATATTTCTGAGTCCTTCAAATGTTTTCTCACTTGAATATAAGTGTTCTACATTTCACACAGAAAGGGAATTTGTCTTATTTTCTAGGTTTTTCAGAAGTCCCTAGGGTTGATGATACCCCATAGATACTGCAAATTTCATTTTAATACATTACGTGGCTGTGAGCGATCACAGTGCAAGTTTGCTCACGTGCCTGAGCAAGGGGATGAAAAGGTAAAGTATGTAAAGTCTTTGAAGTAGAGATTGTTTTAATAACCATCTCAGCCATGTTTTAATTTAGATTTTCCTTTACTCCTAATAGATGCTTTGCCTGATTTTGTGCTTTATGTACATTTTGTTTCTGGCTTCTTTGGCTCAGTATTTTTGATATTCAACTATTTTACTTAATTGTAGACACTTCTTGCTAATTGCTATATAATACTGAAATTCCATTTGTGTGAGCATATAAAAATATATTTGTTGATAAATATACTATTGATGGGCATTTAGGTAGTTTCTAAGGTTGGTAATTACAAGAGTGATGCTGCCAGTGTTCTTCTGCATGTCTTTTGGTGAGCATATGTCCACATTATGACGACGGGTTATACTTAAAACTGGAATTGCAGGGTCATAGGGTCTGCGTAGGTTTGTGCAGCTCTAGTAGACACTGCCAAACATTTCCACAGCAGTTGACCAAACCACCCCCTCCCCAGCAATGTCCAGGAGTCCTGGTTGCCTCACATCTTCCCCAGCTCTTGGTATTATGGCCCTTAAAGTTCAGCCATCCTGGTGGGTGGGGAGTGAGGCCTTTCCTGCTGATCACAGAAAGCAGAGCAGCTTTCACAATATTTATTGGGCATTTGGATATCCCCTTTTTGGAAATATCTAAATATTTTGCCTCTGTTCTATGGGACTGTTTTTCTTATCCGTTTTAAGAATCTCTTACATATTCTGGATATAAGTTGTTTGTTGGATATATATATATATGGCAAAAAAACTTTTACTGTTTCACAAGTTGCCATTTCTCTCTCTTAAAGGTGTGTTTTGATCAACAGAATTTCTTAATTTTTTTGTCCAATTTTTTTTATGGTGTTAATTTTTCACATCCTGTTGAAGAAATCTTTGTCAAGGTCATGATGATGTTTGTTTTCCCTTTCAAAGTTTTGTTTTATCTTTTGCATTTAAAACTCTAAGCCATACAGAATTGACTTTTGTTTATGATGTGAGACGGTCAAGATACATATTTTTTCCCATGTGGATCCCTAGGTCACCTAACACCATTTACTAAAAAGACTATTTTTCCCCACTGTACTTCAGTGTCACCATGTCACAAGTCAGCTGATTGTGTATGTGAGGGTCTGTTTCTAGGTGCTCTGTTCTAATCCACTGGTCAATGTTTTATCCTTGAGTCAGTAAATGGTTTGTTTTTTTTTTTAAATGAACTAAATAAGGTTTATTATAATGTTCAAGGATTTTCCTCCCTTCTTCAGTTGCTTATGATTTTGACTTTGACAGAGCTTCTCTTACTAAGGTTTTGTAATGAATTCAGCATACATTTCAGATCTGAGTTAACCTGACATCAGCTTCTTCTATTGCTTTAAGTTCATTTTAAAAAATTGAAATAAGCATAAAGATAGGATTGAAATTTGTATCGTTTTGTGACATATCAAAAGGTAATTTTACATTTTTCATGAGTTTTGCAGGTTTGCATGGATGTGTTTAAGAAATATATAAGTATCAATGAGCTGTGTTTGCTACAACGTGCAGGTTAGAGACAATGGAATGATTACTATAAATTCATTAATGTGTTTCAAACAATGTGCTATTGTGTCTTACAGTTTGAAAGTAGTTTAGTACTTTTAAGTATGAAAACCAAATGCCTTAGAATAGCTCTTGGTCTTAGAATTAAAAATAGGTGCCCTGGCTGGGTGGCTCAGTTGTTTGGAGCATCATCCTGTGCACCAAAAGGTTGCAGGTTCACTTCCCAATCAGGGCACACACCTAGGTAGTGGGTTCCATCCCCGGTTGGGGTGTGTATGGGAGGCAACCAGTCAGTGTTTCTCTCACATCGGTGTTTCTTTCTCTCTCTCCCTCTCTTTCTAAAAATCAATAAAAACATATGCTCAGGTGAGAATTAAAAAATAAAAATTAAAGAAGAAATTATATTAATATTTAAATTTAAATTTTAAAAGTAATGTCAGAAATAAAGGAGAGATGCATGTCTATTAGTGGACTACAACACTAGCTAACAAATTCTTTGCAACTATACCTTCTGCAGTTTCAGTTTTAAAAGTTATAGTAGCAGACATTGAATATCCCGTGTTATCTGTTGAATTTCTTATATAGGCAGCTATACAGATATTGCAAAGTGAATAGCAGGAAGAATTTTTCTGTATGTGCTAGGAAAAAGATTGTAGTATATTAAAAAAAACTTTAGAATAAAGCTGAATATTATCATAATGTATTAAGTTGTTGAAAGTTATAACTTCAACATTAACTTTTCTATTATGCTATTGAATTTTATCAGTAGCTACTGACTTTCCCAAGCAACACCACCAAGTAAGTAATCCAGGGAGTACTAAGTATTTGGGGCAGAAATAACACAAAAATAAAACCCAAAGTAATTTTTACTAAAGCAGTTTCAGAGAAGGTATGTATAGATTTTTGACCTTGGGAAATTTTAGAACTGGGGAAAAAATAATCAATGAAGTGATCCCAATTAAAATTTTAGTAAAATTAGGAAAAATTAGAAATGGTTTAAGTATAGAAAATTGATTAAGGAATTGAATTGACATTAAACTTTCTCAAAGGAAATTAATCGGTGTTGTAATTTTTAGTAAAATGCTCATAATAATAAGCTGGAATAAATATCCCCAGGGTCAACATGTTGGTGGGGTTAAAACAAGAAGGGGTATATGTCAAAATAGCCTGCATCCATCCCCAAATTACACAGTTTCTCATACATCACCAGGCCTACTGCCTGAAGACTCCCTGGGACCATGACTTCCTGGGAGTTCATATTGAGACCATGGTGTATGAGGCAGTTTGGACCTATTTTTTTGTGGAGAGCACATGAGCTAACTTCCAATCTAGTTCCTAAAGTATGGTTGACTTCAAATGTCATTGCCATTAACTTTTGCTTTAAATTATTTTCATCAGATATGTGTGATACTGGAAATGTACCTTTTAAGAAAATAATTTCTACTGAGTCTTTTAAAATAGAAAAAAAAAAGTCAAATTTACGAAAGATGACTATCTTAAAAGTAGCAAATAACTTTAATATATTTTTTCATTTTCAGTAAACATGTTTATGGAGTACTACAGAAAGTTTCCTCCTGGTGTACACTTTGATTTACAAGTGCTAAATGACCTTCTGAATTCTTTACTCAAACATTGCTTATTAAAAGAAGTATTTCAGGTATTGAACCTCAGCATAATGGTTAACACGCTGGTAAGTAACCTGAAAATATATAATTTTTAATATTCTAAGTTAATTCCTGTTATAACTCTTTATATGATTTAGCAGTTCAGTTTCCATGTTTGTTAAATATGTCCTAGAGAACACTTGTATTTCTCAGCATAAACAAATTTGAGACACTTAAAATGTACTGAAAGAAGGCAAGAAAATTAGTGTAATTTTTTTTGTTTTATCCAGCCTGCTCTGAAAATACTACTAGAAATATTTGAGTACGTGGCAACTATGAAATTAAGGAGTGCTGTACCTGCTTTAATTGATATCTTTTGCAAGGTATAATTTTATTTTAGCTTTTTATTTTCTGATAGTCAATAATCAGTGAAAACAATGATTTAGAAAGAAACTATTTTCAAGAAAATAACGATTTCCACTTTCACTCTTAAAATGCCTTTTATTCACATTCTTTATACCGAAGAATTCCATTTTCAGAAATGTTTATTTTCTCCTGAAATAGGGTTTATAAATAGACTCTAGTGACTGAGAGGCCTTTCCCCATAAATAAATAGTTCCAAGTACTTCAGGTGACTTCTTTCTGATTCATGAACTATCCTCATATCTGCACCTTAAGGATGATTACAGGAAATTCTTACAAAAAATTTGAGGTCATTTCTAACAAAAATAAGTGTATAAGTAAATATATAAATAAAAAATCATGACTAAAAGTAAATAGGAAATGGTGGCTAGGAATTTTATATTTTGCATAAACAAAAAAAATATGGCTGTCTAAAAATATATTAATTTTCACTTCTGAATACTTCCTAGTATTTGGTACTACCCAGTCATCCATTTCAGAATAGGCCTAATAGCAGGAAAGCCCTTCATTTTCTTTGGGAAGCAGCATTGGAACTACTCCAGCAGGTGAACAAATATTTCAGTGAATACCTCTAGTTCCACATTACGAAATATGACAGAATTACTTGCCTGGAAACTTTTTGAATCAGAAATTACTGATCACCTCTAGTAGCTGCAGAAAACCTCAGTTTGATGCTTCTCAGGAAATTTACCATGGGGATAAAGTATACATCAGTGCTATGCTAAACGATGGAATGAGTACCAAACGAGGCGTAAAGTGACAAAACTTGCGATGACTTGGAGAACAGGGAGAACATTCAAGTTTCAAGTTCAAATTACTGTTTTCATTTTTGCTTTAAATTCTTAAAGTAGAGTGTCTTACTGTGGCTCTCAAATATTTGAAGAAAACATGGGTTTAAATTTTTTAAGGAGTTTTAATTCTACTTGTTTTCACTTCTTCCATCAGTCTTTTAGTTGTTTTACACATTGGTTTTCAACTCTTTCATATTTTTATAAGGACGACTACATAAGGCTAAAGAGAAAAATGTTTTTTCTCTTCTACAGCTTGTTGAAGCTGGGATGGTGCTTGACCCAGAACACTGTAACTATATTGTTAAGCTCTTACACCAGGTACAGGCTTCCAAACAAGAAATAACTGCAGTTCTGGAAATGAAATCCAGGTAAGAAAAATCATTATAATTAAGGCTATGGGGACTTATAAGGATGAAGACAAAGCACTTATCACTGCTCACATGTGCAGACATCTAGTTACCCAGTGTAAGCCTTTCTCCCGTCTCTTGGCTGTGTCTTAGTTACATCATCATTAGTCAAGCTGCCTCTAGCCAACCCTCTTGGTCACCCTCACCAGATCTTTCTGCAACATCAAGTGTAAAAGGAATCTCTTATCCTCTGGTTCACAACTTAATTCCACTTAATGCACTTCTTATGTATATGTTACCTTAATTCTTTTTTCTTTCACTGTCTTTAAGATATTTTAACGCCTCTCATTCTTTCTCTCACTGCTTACTTTTTCTGTTCAGCTTATGGACCTCCAAAGGCCTTTGGGGGGAAAAAAAACCACCTATATTCTGATACTACTCTTGTAATTATCATATCTGTATTGAGTAAAAGAAAAGCCATGAGTTTTCTTAAAAATTTTATCGAACTATACATACATAGCAAAAAGTCTCAATTATGTTGTTATTCCCCCTGAGCCATAGGCTCATTGCTGCTGAAGTGTCATTGCAGCCAGGTCTTGTCAGTGGACAGGGCTAGGAAATAGATATGCATGTGAAAATATGTAAATACATATGTATAGGAAATACATGTATACAAAACACACAAAGATTTCTGTGTGGGTATTATAAAACATGAGTTATGCTGATAGCTTGCGTCTAATCTAACACACAAGTGCATTTTAGCCCCCTATTTATACATTGTCTCTGACAGTGAGAAAGCTCTCATTATCTACAATACGTTTACTCAGTTATCCAGTCCTATCCACATGAAGTAGTTTCGGAACTGCTAACCCATACCCGGGGGGGGGGGGGGGGGGGGGTGTTACTATCTGGAGTACAGTATTAGTAAAAGCTCTTCTTTCCTTTAGCCTTACAGTATTCAGCCAAAATACTATTTCCTACGTTAACTTAAGGTAGTTCTCTCTCTCATTCAGTGTGGTTATTTGTAGAACATTTAGGTTTGTCTGTTACTGTTTATACTGTATTTCAGAGTTCCACATCCTAGTTGGTTTTACTTATTTAGGGAGTTACATAAAACATTACTGTTTGTTGTAAGAATCAAAGCTATGCTAAAAAGGATGCCGTGAGAAGAGTTGCCCCTCCTTACCCTACTTCCCATTTCCATTCTCTCCGTTACTCCTTTCCTGCCTACACATTGGAAGTAACCAGTCTTTTAGTTTCTGGTTAATCCTTCTAGTAATGAGCAGGTATGTATATATTTTCTTATACTCTTTCTTACATAAAGTAATCTTTTCAACTTTGCTTTTTTCACTCAAACAGTATATCTTGGAAATCAATCTAAACCAATTCTTAGAGAAATTTGTCATTTTTTTTATAAATGCAAAGTACTCTATTGTGTGGATATTTTATAGGTTATGGGTATTTCAGCGTTGTCGTTTGTTGAAATAAAAGCAGCACTTGTTTGTTGACTTACTGATGGTAGCTGTTCTCTCTGCTGAGTGACACGGAGTGTTTCTTCACAGGCCTGTTGCAATCTCCTTGGCTCCGTGGCCGCCTTTCTTTCCCCTTTTTCTCCTCCCCTTTGCAACTGCCAGAGGGTGCTCCTGCTTCCCTTTCTTGTCTCTCCTCCCAAAAGCTGTGCATTCAGACTGCCTTCTTCAAATCATACAGACTGACGTTCCCCTGTGTGGTCTGTGTTCTACCCACCCAGACCTGTTTTTAGCATTTTCAAACTTATGTGGACTTAGTCTCTGCAGTGGTTTTTGTTTTGTTTTTTAATCAATGTAGATCCCTCTGGTAGTTTCCCTTTTTGGTTCTCCCCACAGGTTTTTTGCTTTGTTATGTTTTGTTCTGACTTTACTTGTGGAACAGTGAGGGTGGAATGTGAACAGTAGAGATCAAGTGCTGTGATTTATTTTTTCTCTTTATTCACAATTATTTTGAAGCTTTGGCATTCTGTCTTCAAGTTAGGCTGGAGGTATGGTTTTGTGTAGCTTTTCCTTTGCCCTTATTGTTGCCCATGGTTTGGGAAGGAAATAGTGTACGGTTGATATTTATGCAGTTGACATTTTTTTAGCTCTAAAGAATTTTTATGGTATATTAATGCGTTCTTTTTCCTCCAGTCTCTTAAGTATAAACTGTAAAATGAATTAGGAGTAATAGTGACTTTGGGGGAGGGGTGCATTAATGAACACATTTCTGTTGTTAAAGGTTACAAATGAGGCAGTTTAAAAAGAACTGGACCTGTGATTTAGATTCAGCCTTGAATGAAATAGAGGTATGACACTATTTATTTTTAAATAAATTGCTGGCATCCTTGCTCAGAAACTTTGAATAGTAACCCTATTTTAGGAAAAGTTTTAGAAATGTGGCTGTTATACAGAGAAAAAATGATCAAGGAAGTTTTTTTGTTTGTTTTTTAAATATGTCTTTATTAATTTCAGAGAGAGGAAGGGAGAGGGAGATAGAAACATCAATGATGAGAGTCATTAATCGGCTGCCTCTTGCACACCCCCTACCTGGGGGTTGAGCCCGCAACCCCAGCATGTGCCCTGACCTGGAATCGGAACCTTGATCTCCTGGATCATAGATCAGTGCTCAAGTGCTGAGCCATGCCGGCCAGGCTAGAACTTATAAAGGCCCTGCAATAGTCAGAAAAGCAAATCATACAATGGCATGTTATTAATGTTGTAACACTTGTCAGTAAGTTTATAAGATTTGCAGAGATTGTCTTATTGATTACTGTACATCTAATGCCAGCATATACCTACCCCATAATATAACAGCTTTCTTTTTCTGTTTTGTTTTTAATAATTCTGGTAGAACTGTAAAGAAAAAGGTGACTGGACCAAATTGGGAAATTTATACCTTAAGGTAAAAATGGACTGTGAAAAATTTGCAGATTTCCAGAGATTCTGTACTTGTGTTGCTGAAACGCTAACAAAAGGCTATAAAGAGAGACCAAGTGTCCCATTTTGTGAATTTGCTGAAACAGGTAAAATGTCACTGTTTTGGTGTGAGTCTTATGTGTTAGGGTGATGTAATGTTCTTAACAGGCATGTAAATCTCTTAATGTTTTCCATGTTGAGGATGTTAATATTACAGGTTTCAAATACTTCTTCTGTTCATAAAATTTTTCATCTAATTAAGTTAGATTAATGATATAAGGTCAAAAATTGGTGTTTTAATATCAGATGTTTCATGTTATTTTTGACACGAGCTCTTAACTACTCTATTTTTCATCAGGGGTCAGCAAACTTTTTCTGTAAAGAACCAGATAGTAAATATTTTGGGCTTTGCGTATATCACATATGATCTATGTCACATTGTTTTGTTTTTATTTCAAACAATCCTTTAAAAATTAAAAATTCTTAGTTCACAGGCTATATCTAAAATCAGGCCACAGGCCAGATTTGGCCTGTGGGCTATAGTTTGCTGACACCTGGTGTTTGTGCTCCTATCAGTAATTCCATATTAACTTGCCTATTCCATTATTTTAAGTGACTATTTCACTCTCCATGTGCCTACTTTGTGTTTCAGTTAGCAAAGATCCACAAAATAGTGAAGTAGATAAAACTTTGCTGGGAAGAATCGGAATCAGTGCTATGTACTTCTATCACAAGCTGTTGCAGTGGTCCAAGGTACTTTATTAAATTTTCATTTGGGCTTAGTATTGAAAGTTAGTTTCAGATTTTTGAACAGAATATAGGTTAAGTTAGGAATTTGCTAATAATCATCACAAGTGACAAAATGACTCCTGGAATTAGTGACTTATTAGGTGCTATATTAGGCAAATGTGGAAAGGAGGTGGCATCAGACTGGTTACTATGAAGAATTTCAGTGTAGAAAACACTTAAGAAGCTGTGCTAAATGTCATATTTATTTGAAGCAACTTTCAATTCAGAATTAACTTCCCCAGCTCCTGAATATCAGTCAGTAGCATTGTAATTTTGCAGGTGTTCAAGACACCTTTTTTAAGATGAACCCAAGATACTCACAATTAATAGAACTTAAAAATCACCTCCTAGAATGCTCTGGAATACTAATACCATATATCTTGATGTCTGCCTTTGAGGTTTAGCTCACCATAGAAGTGGTCTATTGATTCCAGACCATGTTATACTACCATTCTTTAGATTTCCCTGAGAGGTGGTGGGTAGGGTTATAGATTTAGTAAACTTAAGTAAAGTAGAAGACAAGAAAACCCAAAATTGGAAGTGCTGAGGGATGGAATAATATAGCAAGTGGAACAGTTGACAGACGCCCACTAGCAAATCACCTATTAATATGTATCTTTTGTTGCTTCTTATATAGCTGTTATTTCAAAATTGAATAAGTTCAAATAACATTTAAGTACATGGTCACTCATATAAAATCATGAACTTTTTAAAATTAAAAGGCAGCAGAATCATTGTACAGAAGGTCTCAGTCTCTGAAGTCTCCAAGAGGTTTAGTACTTCTTGTGTGGTAGGCCTGGAATGGACAGAATGTACTGTGTCCCTGGCGTCATAGTCTAGCTTAAGGTTGGTCATAGCATTAATATCTTGGATATTTAATGCTTGAGAAATTAAGGACTACCTAACAAGAAGACCCTTTTTAAAAACACAAATTGATTTTGCTCAAATTTTAGAGCAAATTTTATTAGGTTATTAAGAAGCTGGTGAATTTGTATTTTAATTAAAAATTTTCACTATCTTATTTAGAACAAATATCAGTATTTTTAATCCAACCTATTCATTTTTTAACATAAAAGACCATTGAAATTAAGCTAAAGCAGCTAACTCTTGAAAATGTACTATTTATATAGTCAAATTGAAAGTACATTGACATCACAATATGCATCTCACTCAAGATAGTATATAACATAAAACAAGAGTCTTCAAACTAAAGGCCAAGTCTGGCCCACAGCCTGTTTTTGTACATTTTGAGAGCTAAGAGTGTTTCTTACATTTTTAAAGAGTTAGAAATTAAAAACAATAACCAAAGAGAATGTACAACTGACAAGATACGACCTGCAAAGCCTAAGGTATTTATTATCTGACTGTTTATAGAAAAAGTTTGCTGATCCCCGATACAAAATAATAATATAGGTCCAAGAAGTCTTTATGTAGACTACGTGAAATAATCTGTTGAATCAAAGAAACAGTTTTCAGCCAATAATCTTATCCTTTTCTTCACTATCATTCTTTATCTAAATTTGATAATTGTCTTCATTTTTACTTTCTCTCCCTCCTGGATCTCAAGGTGATCAACAGAAGTACAAAAACTTATAATAGTTTTCCACACCAAGGCATGAAATTCTTGTGCCAAATGAAATCTTTAGGGGGAAGCACAATGTATAAAACACATGAAAGGAGAACTGCTTAAAGGGGTCCCATGGTTGGCAAGGGGTAATATGAGGCAAAGCCCTGCTTGCTCCCCCTTCCCCTTCTACCTTTGTGGCTGAGCAAGAAGGGGCTTAAGTAGAATCTTGGAGCAGTTTTGAGAACTGTCCGTCTAGAATGATATTTCGAATTGGATAATGGGTTTCTCTATCACTAATCAGTGTAACTTTGTATGTCTCTAATACTCTAAATGATTGATTGGTACTCAATTAGTGCTCTTTATTTTTACTCTAGGGAAGGAAGGTCTTAGATATGCTCTATGAATTAAAAATACATTTTACAAGTTTAAAAGGACTTACAGGGCCTGAGAAGTTAGCACCAAGATGTCAAATTGTGAATGTTGCAGTAGAAATTTTTCTAAAAAGTGGAAGCCTAGATGGTGCCATGTGGGTATTAAGAGGTAAGCTCTGATATATGCAAACATAAATTTGTGTTATAAATTCTTGTCTATGTAATGAATTACCTTAAGTTAGCTATTTTCAACCTGTTTCATCTCATGGCACACATAAACTAATTACTAAAATTCTGTAGCACACCAAAAATATATTTTTTGCCAATATGACCAAAAAATAGGTATAATTTTAATTCATTCACACCAGAAGGCTATTGTTGTGTTGGCTGTTGTCATTTTTTTATTTGACAATCTAAGGGAAAAGAGGTGGTACCCCTGACTAAATAGGTATTGCATGTTTTAAAAATTCTTGCAGCACAACTGTTGAAAATCACTGCCTTTAGTTAATACTGAATTGTGGATGATAATTTGGTCTAAACTCTAATGGTCATGGGGGTAGGAAAAGTGGTGGTTGTATAAAATGAAAGGAGAAAGTTAACCTATAGCTTTAAAGAAGAAATTGTATAAACCTTTGTTGAATAGCTAGTTCTTACTTTGTTGTAGACATCATACTAAATTCTTTACCTGCATTATCTCAGTTAATCTTAATAGAAGCCCTGAGTTTGGAATTACTGTAGTACCCATTTTATGGCTTAAAAAAAATACATTGTCGGAGACATTAAGCAACTTGCCCCAGATGATGTAACAAGGAGTGGAGGCTGGATTCAAACTCAGACATTCCAGGTTTAGAGCCCAGGCTTCAGCTGTGATCTGAGAAAGGGAAACTCTGATTGCAGTCTGCATAAATTCTCTCTGCATGTACAGGCAAACATGACTTCCAAGGAAACCAAGCAAAGCTTACTTTCCCTAGTAAGGTAATCCATCGAGCAGAAATTGAAATGAAGCCAGCATAAAGCAACTCAGGTGTGTTTGGTAGGAGGTCAATAAAAATGTAGGGAGCACAGTAGTAGTACAGCATGGTATCTAATAGTAACTCTGGCTGCTTGGACCATCAGGCAGATTTTATTTGATAAAATGGGGTAAGAATGAAGAAACCTTGAGAATCTGAGTTTAGGTGGGAAGATGGAATATATGCCCAAGTAAAGCAAATAGATAACCTTTACATGAACACACACACATGTACTGGCACACACTCATATTCGTGCCTGCGTGTGTGCAGTACCCAGAGTATATGGAGTACAGATGCTGTGAGTGGGCTTCATGATCAGAAACTTGCCGGAAAAGGTTTTCTACAGCTTAGCAAACCGCACTAGCTAGGTTTGCTAAGTGGGGAAGAGCAACCAAGATACAAAAGTAGAAGTTGGCGAAATATGCAAGTCAGAGGTCACAAGCTCTGTTAGAAAGAAGAGATGTGGCAGGAAATGGAAAGATTAAAATCATTGATGAAAATGGGCCTGGGTTGTTCTATTATAGGAAACGTCTACCTGAAACAGAATGAGGGGAAGTTTGTGGGAGGGATGTGGAGTGCTCTAAGGAGATTTAAAATTTTTACAATTTTGATGTTTTAATTTTGATATCTTTACATTTTCTGTAAGTTATAAGCACAGGATTCTTTTGCAGTGAGCATTTCAATTGAAAGTCATTTTTAGCCCAGCTGGTGTGGCTCAGGTGGTTGGGCATAGTCCCAGGCACCAGGAGGTCTCCAGTTCAATTCCAGTCAGGGCACATGCCTGGGTTGCAGGCTCGATCCCGGGTGGGCTGGGGGCCGGTGCAGAAGGCAGCCAATTGCTGTTTCTCATCCATGTTTCTCTCTCTCCCTCTCCCTTCCTTTCTCTGAAATAAAGAAAAGAAAACATTAAAAGAGTCATTTTCATAAGTAAAATTTTCTTCAAAAGAAGGGCCCACAGAAGTATGCTAAGTTCTATCCAGAATTGTTTAGTTCTTGAAAGGGTTCTGCAGTGAACAGGCCAATCTCAAGAAAGGAAATACAAATGGCTGAACCTCACTTGTAGTGGGTCTCATACTCTTAGGAGAAGTATACATTAAAATAACAGAACATCGCCCGGCCGGGCGTGGCTCAGCGGTTGAGCATCAACCTAGGATCTAGGCGATCGGGGTTCGATTCCCGGTCTGGGCACATGCCCAGTTGTGGGCTCGATCAATGACTCTCTCATCATTGATGTTTCCATCTCTCTCTCCCTCTCCCTCTCCTTTCCTCTCTCTGAAATCAATAAAGATATATTAAAAAAAAAGAACACCTCAGACTAGCAAAGATCAGAGTTTGGCTATTTGCTTTTTTTGAGGGTATAGAGAAGGCATTCACACGCATTGTCTTTAGGAGCTTTTTGGCAAAATACTTGTCAAAATTGAAAATGCGTGTATCAGTCTATTAACTCCATGTCTAGGACTTTCTCCTACAAACATATTTATATCTGCATACAAGGTATGTGCAGTATGTTATCTGAAGTCTTTTTTCATTATCACCAATGAGAACACAGGATTCAGGATAACTCAAGTGCTCATTAAGGGAAGAGCAGTTAATTAAACTGTGTGATAGCCATGCATGGGAATAGAATGAGGCAGATCTACAGCTATTCATTTGAAATGATTTCAGGCTCTGTTATCAAGTGAGAAAAGGAATGTGCAGAACAAGGTATAGAGTACGCTACCGTTTGTATAAAAATAAAATGGGTACTTACATATGTGCTTATATACCCTTAGCATATTTGTAGAAGCACACTTAGGAAATAATAGTGGTTGCTTCTGGGAAAGGAATGGAGTGCTTGGCATCAGGGATGAGAGGCAGATTAACCTTTTACATAAGATTTTTTTTCTATAGTTTTCCTTTTAACAAAGTGCATTTATTACTACTAAACTTTTTAAAGAAGGGGTTACATGCAATACTCATGTTTGAGAAATGCAGGATATTTTACCCATGTTTGGTTTACTGGGTGACACTTTATGAGAGGAAATATATTGTTTTGGCTTTTCACTTTCACACATTAAACTTTCTCAGCACTAGTAGCTTGTGTCGTGGTAAAAACAACAAATTCTTACCCTGACTTCTTTCCCATACCATCATTTTTTAAAAAGCCTGAAAATCATAATTTTATAATCAGTTTTGAAGTTGAAAAATAACTCTCAGAATATGTTTTGTGAAAAGTTATGCTTCCCTTTATTCAGAAACCACCCTTGAATTTTAAAATAACTTTTATTACCTTAATATAAGCAACACATATGCTTTATGGAGAAGCGGGAACAGGAAGAGAAGCAAAGCTGACGATAAAAGTCCCTTATTCAGACACCCAGAAATGACTCCTGTCCACTTTAATGTTGCTGTACAGACTCTTTTTGTACCTTGCACTTTTTTTCAGGGAAGTCTTTCTATGGACATCCTTCTGTGAAAAGGAATATTCTCCTGCAACATCATTTAATGGGAAGAATGGTTTTCCATCTTACAAATATCTAGAAATATAAATACATAACCATACCTATGAATCCACTCTTCTTGAACCAGCTTGTTTTCTAATGTCTAAGATAAAGGGATGTTCAGCATGGATTATTGTTTATCAAAATCTCTACTATGTCCTTAGAATAAATTCTGATGGAATTGCTGGGTTAATGGACAAGGGCAGTTTAAAGCTTTTTGGTAAATGTTGACAAATTTGCCCTATGCCCATTCAGACTTGTGGCAAGTTATTTTAGTTTATTAGGAAGCCTCCCTTCATGAGGAAAATCCTAGAGAAATATTACATAGGTGTGTATTCTATATAGACATTGTCCCTTTTGGGATCACAGGTGCATGTAAACAGTGAAAATGTTAATGCCCAATATTCTGATTGTCAGTTTTCAGACAGACTGGTGCACTCCAGTTTATGCAAACCCTAATCTGGCTATTCAGTATAACCCATTCCAAGTCTCATCTCTGACTAGAAACAAAATATGCCTTTAGAAAGGTGGTACTGATAATAGTCTCCTTACCAGTGTATGGAGATGCATATCATGAAACACCCTTGCCAGCTTTGTATATATTACCTTTTTATCTCTGCTAGTTTATAGGGCAAAAGTGATTTTCACTGCTTTATTGTACATTTAATTGCTTATTAGAAAATTTAACTTTATTTGTCCTTATTTTGTGAATTACCAGTTCATGTTCTTGGTCTGTTTTTGAATTGTATTTCTCTTGATTATTTAATAATGTATTTGCTACATACCAAGCATTGTGCTAAGTGTGTTACTTGTGTGTCTTTGTTGAGTCAATACCAGCCTCATGAAATAGCTGATGGTATCCCACAATGAGAACACTAAAGTTTAGAGAAGATCACACAGCAGATAAGTATGGAGCAAGAATTCCAATCTAGGTCTCTTTGTCTACAAAGTCCATGTTTTTAAGCCCTACACCAGTACTATTATTTCCCTAGTATTTCCTTTAAATGGACTTTATAAAATTGCAGCCAGAGCAGAAGAACAAATCATGTGTGCAGACCCAGATGAAGCTGGTCAGCCAGCTGAGCAAAGTGGTGATTCTGATCTTGTTTCCAACTTGACCACCGAAATGTCCTGGGAGGCTTGTGAAGACACAGGTTGCTTGGCCCATACCCAGATTTTCAGATTCATTAAGTCTCGGGTGGCTCCTGAGAATTTGTATTTCTCACAAGTTCTCAGATATGGCTGATGGTGCAGGTCCGGGGACCTCACTTTGAAGACCGTGTACCTATGCATTCTCATGTGGTGACTTCTCACACCTCACCCGTGTCCCAAAACCAGACTTCCTTAACTCCTCTAGTTTAACCACTGCTGTAAGCATTATCATTTTATTATGGATTTTTAATTATGGATTATCTGTGGACTTGCTTTATTTAACTATCTTTGTACCTTCCTAGGGAAGAAATTGCTGTTTTGAGGAGGGTTTTTTTAAAGATTTTTTGGTAGTTTTATTGAGATACAGTTGACATACAGCACTGTGTAAGTTTAAGGTGTAAAACATAATGACTTACATATATTGTGAAATGATTACCACAATAAGCTTAGTTAACATCTATCATTTTATATAAATAGAAAAAAGAAAAGTATGCTTTTCCCTTGTAATGAGACCTCTTAGGATCTACTCTCTTCATAATTTTCAAGTAGACCATTCAGCAGTGTTAACTAGTCATGTTTACATCACATCCCCAGCACTTATAACTAGAAGTCTGTACCTTTTGACCATCTTTGTCTAGCTCCCCTGCCCCTCAAACCTCACTGCTGGTAACCACAAATCTTATATTATTTTGTTTTTTTTGGTTTGGTGGTATGTGTTTTTAAGATTTCACATATAAGTAAGATCATGTAGTATTTGTCTTTCTGTGTCTAACTTATTTTACCTAGCATAATGCTTTTAAGGTCCTTCCATGTTGTCTCAGTCTGGAGTTCTTAAAAGCATAGATGTGTGTATTCTGGGGTGTTGTTTCTTTTTAATGTTAACTTTTTTATACTAGGAAATTTAATATAAGGGTTAGCCCTAACTCCTGGACCCTAATAACTGTCACTATAGTACTAATATAAGCATATAAACAATTTTAATATTTTTTAAAACTATTGTCTTCATTTTTGATCAGTGGATGGCTTTCTACTTAATATCTAATTTATCTAGGTATAGTCACTATTTAGGTCATTAATACCTCTTTCCCAAATAATTTTCACCAGATGTGAGCCCTGGTGAAATTTCATTGATGGGCTTATTAGAGTTTTGTTAATTTCTTCTTTGTACTTTTTTTTGCTTGAATTTTTATAGGGATAGTTTATATTTAAAAGTAAACATTTTAAAAGTAAATCAACCAACTTGTTCTCATCCTAAGTAATAATATATATGAAATCACAGGTTTAATGTTATTTTTATATTTAATTTGACCCTTTTATTTTTATAATTTGTATAACACACAAATTATTAAAATTATAACATCTAAAATTAGTTCAGGTACCATCAGTGATGTGTATATATCACACTTAGGAAAACTGATTTTTCTTTTTGCATTTTTGTTTGTTCTTTTGCCCAACTGACATTTTCTGTTTAACATAAACTGCTTTTTAAATCTTTCATAACTTTTGTATCATGCTTTAGGTAGTTGTTGACTATTTCAAAATTATATATTTATCCATATGGTCTTCAGAATTTTTTATTGTTACTTTTAAATTTTGATATGAGGTGGGAGCCTAACTTTACCTATTTCCCCCAAATGTCCCAACTCATCCTTTACTCACTTATTTGAAATGCCACTTTTATTATACATTAGAATCATGTCTGCTTGGGTCTGTTTCTGTACTAGTCTCCTCTACAAGAGATCTCTTTTTGTGCTAGCACCATACTCCTTTTAGTTAATATAGCTTTAGAATAGGTGATAATATTTATATTTTCCATACTGTTTTTTTGCTATTCTCAACTGTTTATTCTTTGGGATGTATTTCAGGATTATTGAGTCAGGTTTTAATATAGTTCTGTAGGAAATTTGGTCAGGATAATATTAAATGTATACATTTAGGGGAGAAAGGATATGTTTCGATACCCACCCACCCCCATCGCAGTATTCACCTTGATAGTTGTTTGCTTGACTCACTACTAGCCTGGAAATTCATTCAATGCAGACTGTCTTTATAGTCTTTCATTCTCAGTGCCTACATTCAAAATCTTCATGGTAATGACTGAATATGCATATGTTGGAAGGTAAGTGGATAAAGAATATTATAGAAAATTTGATTGCCTTTTGACTCTGAGATTTTTAGACAAACGGAAAATATTTCCCAACTCTGGAACAGAGAAAAACAGGATTAATGCAGTAAGAACTTTTATCACCATAAAACTAGTATTGCCTGGCTGGGCGTGGCTCAGCAGTTGAGCATCGGCCTAGGATCCAGGAGATGGCAGTTCAGTTCCCATCTCTCTCTCCCTCTCCCTTCCTCTCTCTGAAATCAATAAAGATATATTTATTTTTAAAAAAAACAAAACTAGTATTAAGTACATTGTAAACTGGTTTTTATTTTTGAGAATGTATTCTTATAATAAGTGTTCTTATAAAATTTTACATTATTACAAATATGTTATAATCTGAACATTTTTGTCACATAAAAATAAACATTAAATTTATGAATAAGTAACTGATTAGTATACTAAGAAAAATAAAGAATTAAAAAATAATAAGGTATGATCATCACTATATGTTCCTAATACATTTGAGCCATGGTTATCTTTTATGAGTACACATATTTATCACTTTCCAAAAAATGTAATCACAACTAATGTTTTTAAATAAGTGTAGTTTTCATAGTGTAAATAAAGTGTTAGTACTTTTTTCTTTTTGAAAGAGTCAGAGTGGATAATCGATACACCACTATGGCCTTGTGATAGACTGGATGTACTCAATCGACACAATCTGCTCTGTACAATTGCACATGAAATCTTAGCGAAGAGCCTTTACAGACAGACATTTGAAGTTTTGCAAAATCTACCAGGTTTTCAAAATTCTCAAGGTATGTTTTTTAGAAGTCTAGCTTAATTATCTCTTGCCCGTCTGGTATTTAACTGTTAATAAGAAACAGTTCTCCACCTGTTTTGGTTTGAGTTTTATATCCCAGCATATATTTTTAATGAAGTTGTTTTCTGTAAAATGTGTTTTCTACAAATTGAATATGCTTTCCTGATGGGTTTAAAAAAAAAAAAAGTGGAGATGCTTGTCTTTGGGTTGTTGGTCAGCAGTTCCTAACAGAAGCCTTTCCTATCTCTGCCACGTCAGCAGCCAACAGTGTTAAGGACCCCCAGCAAGCTTTATATCTTACAAGAATTCTTTGCATTGGGATAATGAAGAATACTTTTTCTTTTATTAACAAATATAGAACTTGGTTTCCATTACCTTATAACATAGGTAAACATGGAATAAGTAGAGGAAATTAAGCAGGTGAAAAGTTCAAAGAAAGCTAACGTGGGTGATGGCAGGGTAGTGCTCTTGAATGCTTGTGCTCGGATCATATAGACAGGAAGAGGGAGTCCATGTTAAGGGAAACGAAAGGCTTTGGGTGGTGGGTTCAGAGGTATGGGTTAACATTTAATGAAAATGTTAACCTGAGGGCCTCCCCTCTGCTTCACCAATCAAAGTTGGTGTTTTAGGAAAGTTCCTCTTTTCTAAAGGTAATATTTAGGATGAGACTGAAGTTAAGGACACTAATTTTCTGATGAGGCCTGGACCACTAAAAGGGCCTAACGTGGTTGAAAACCTAGAGTCTAGGTTATAGAGTGAGCTAACTTAATATAGGGAATGAAAGTCTTGGGAGTCTCCAAGGACTGCCCTTTCTAAGTGAAGAATGGGGAGGAACAGAAATACCCAACAAAGGGTTTCCTTCTATTTGACTGAATATTATGAGGGGATGATTGATTTTTAGTCATGGGAAGTACATGTCCACAGTCTGAACTGCAGAGGGAATGCAAACGGAAAGGTGCTGTCCGCCATCTGAGACACTGCAGATGAGTCACCTGTGGGGATCCCAGAGGTGTTAATGCAGCTTCTGAATTCGCCGCCAAGCTTCCTTCCTATGCTTCATTGCAAAATGAATGAATCATTGGCTTCTGTTGAATGCTTTTTTGTTACTTAAAAGAATATGTAAGATGATGGCACTTGAGTGACTGCCACTCCTAAAGTGCCAAGGGGAGCAGAGAGAAAGGAAAGGAGTAAGAGAAGTCTGAGGGGCTAACATAGACCAGTTTCATTGTATCCATTATTTTTTCCTTTTCAGAAACTGTGGAGGTCTCACAGTACAGCCTTCTTTTTAATAAACTTCTAGATGCCTGTATAGAAAGCAACAGTCTTGGTATTTCATCCTCTGTAGCAGAATTCATGATTTCAAAGAGCATCCCTATTGATTTTTCCTCTCTTAGAAGATTAATTACTTCTTTAGGAAGGAGTTGTTTATGGCTCAAAGCGAGAGCTCACTACAAAAGTAAGTTACATTAAAAAAAGTTTTGGTATATTGGTTTTTGCTTTGATTTTCTAACCCTGAATCCTTGTATAATATTTACAACTAGAAATTCAAATATGTACACAGAACAGTTGATACACATTCAAAGATAGTGGTTCAAGTAGCTATTCTGGCATTTTAGTTATTCTGAAATTGTTGACTATGGCTTTAAATATACAGTTGTCAAAATGAGGCTCAAGTCATTTTTCAGAGTTTTTTTAAATGTATTTCTAATTTCATGTTTAATGTTTCAAAAACATTTTACAGAAAATTTTAAATGTACCAGGATAAGCTCATTACCATATAATTTGTGTAATCTGTGTAATGTGATCAGTTATTCTGTACTGTAAGTAATTATCACCTATGGATATTTTGGAAGTCTGGGTTTTCACCTATGAGAGTTTTAGTAAAGTTTGATCTTTTTTTTTGATTTTCAGGTGCTCTTTCATTGGGTTGCTATCCACCATTAGAGGGAAATTTATATCGAAAACTCCTACGGATTCCGTCTTATTTATCTGAGATTGAAATGCTTTTAGCTATCGAAATCTTCCTGGTATCTAATGCTAGTAGTATTCAGAGTCCTGGTACTCCTACACAGACACTTCAGATAGTTTTGAAAAGGTTGGTTGATATAACTTCCAGTCGCATCCTGAAAGCAGATCATGACTGCCTGTACCTGCCCTAGGATGTAGATGTTTTACATATTTGTATATATGTTTATATTTATGTTGTGTAGTGTGTATTTACAAACTTGGGTAACATTTAAATTGAGAAGAAAGCGTTAACTGTTTTGAGACTTAAAACCAAAGCATTCAATAAAAACTTGAACAACTTCAGAGATTCTGTATTGATTCAGAGATGAGTCCTCTTTAGGTATCAGTCTTTTCCATGTACTGACAGTTTTTAGATAGGCACCTAAAAGTTATTTACCTTTTTGGTCAACACAAAGATCTAAGACCAGGTCTAAAAGGGACCTATGTGATAGTTTACTAGGCTCAATCAATTCTGTTGAAAATAAACCCATCCGCCTAGTTTCTGAATTTTAAAATGTTATATATGCATAAATATTATAGTGTAGCTGTTGGACCAGACTAGCATCCCTTTAAATAATTTCGTTCAAAGTCCCAGAATTTAGGCTTATACTATTACAATTTTTTGTCAGCCTTACCCAGGAAACATGTAATACAAGGATCTCATGGGACTCCTGTTTTAGAGCTGATAAAAATTTTGTTTCAGTTTACTGGTGTTACAAACCAGATCCTCAGATTGAATATTCTCAGTTATCTGTGTATAAATTATCCCAAAACTTAGTGGCTTAAAACAAATACTATTTTAGTTTCTGTGGGTCAGGACTTTTGGAGTAGCTTAGCAGGATGGTCTTGGCTCAGGGTCTGTCACGTAGTTGGAGTCAGGAGCTGCAGTCACCTACCTGATGGTTTGACTGGGGCTGGAGGATCCATTTCCCAGATGGCTCACTCACAAGGCTGTTGGCAGGGAGCCTCAGTTCCCTGCCACATGGGCCCTTCCATTGGTTCCTTGAGTGTCTTCGTGACATGCCACTAACTGCTCTCAGAATGAGCAATCCAGCCCCCCTTCCCTCTGGCCATCACCACACTGTTGCCTGTGTCTATGTGTCATGCATGTGTGTTCTTTGGCTGATCCCGTCACCTTTAATCCAGTCCTCCATCCCCGCTCCCCTCTAACAGCTGTCACTCTGTTCCATGTATCCATGCCTGTTTTTCTATGTCCGGCAGTTGATGAGAGCCACCTTCGTTTTTAAACCAACTAAAATTGGCTAGTTTATTTTAGCTCTGTTCTGTTCTGTTCTGAGGGCTTCCTTATTTGCCCTGTGTACTGCAATAGCTGAGGCATTGGGTTCCCATCATCCTGAGAGCGGCATGGTTTTCTCACAGCTTTGCATTCTCCACACACATGCAGCCTCTGTATTCACTGTTGAATTTTAGGGGTATTTGGGACCCCACCTTTGATTTTCTCCAAGCCAGTATTGTTTCCTCATCATGCTGAGCCCTATCTTGTTACAATAACTTCTATGAGAAAGAACTTTATTCATCCTTAGCATTTCAAAAACTGCACATAGTTGGCACATGCCCAATCGACCAGATTCTAGGCACCAGTTCCCAAGCCAGAAGGTATTAGAAGGTGCCTGACCAATTTTTCCTCTCTCGGGTTCCTGTTCCAAGTGGAAGTCCTCATTCCCACCACTCTATGGACCACACTGTGCTCTTAATGCAGGTAGGGCCTTGCTGCTGGACCCTATAGATACCAAGAGCAGGATGCAGCAAACACAAAAAGTGATGCTTAATATAACAACCACATCTCTATTTTAAATACTTCCCACTCCCTATCCCACAGGAAAAACAGCCATTAAGTACGAATTTTATGAAATTCGGAAACTAATAGAAAAGTTATTAGAAAAGTTAATTCTACACTTTGTGAAGTACCTTAAATCAAGACTGAAGAAAAATAACCAGAAACAGTAAAGGAACACTACAATTTCTGTTACCAAATGTCAGCTACATAGTATGTTTACAATTAAAAATAGCCAATATCAAGGTAAAGCATGTCAGTAACTCCAAACTTGATTAAATTCAATATTCTTTCATGCATTATAATGAAAAAGTATGCAATTATTAACTTTGAAAATACAAAGATTGAGGCTATTAACTTTTTCAGATTGTGGGTTATGTAGCCCATTTGTGTGGTGCGACCAGTCTAGAGGGTTGCAACCACATTATTAAAAATGAGACGACAAAAAATAGAGCAGACGTCGTAAGGGTGCATCTTCTGAAACTTTTCCATTTTTATGTATGAGGGTGTCTACTGGGTCACAATGCATCTTATTGTGTCATGGTCAAAAGTTTGAAAGCCACTGGTAGAATACAGTAAAAAGTGTGTCGTAACTAGTACTAATAAATGTAAATATCTTCCTAGAGTTTCTGACTTTGTGAGGTCTTTACTTTATAGATGTGAAGAAAACAAATCCCGGAGCAAGGATGATTACCAAGCTGCAGTGGAAAGATTAATGATGGCTGCTCGTTTATCGGATCCCAAGCTTTTTGTTAAGCACATGACCGTCAATGTTAATAAGGAACAGGTCTATAGTTTGGAACATTGTTCTGCCCTGAAATGGTTGAAAGAGAACATGAAGTGGGCTGGAAAGGTTTGGCTTTTCAATAACCATTAGTTAATACTTTTTTTTAAGTTCAAGTAATCACTGTTGAAAATAAGATAATAAAAATAAAGACGGTTTTCACTATATTCAGCTTTTGTCCTTTATTTAGTGTTAATAGTTTTCAAACACTAAAGATTTTGATCGATGTATGCAATTTATAATAATTTTACCCCCACCGGAGTGATTTTCTGGTTACTTTTTGACTTCTTTTTAAGTTAGGGATTTCACCATATACTCAAACATTGAAAAATCACAAACTGAATATTGAGCAGCATTTAATAAGAGGGAGACATAAAAGGGGAAATGTGCAAGCAGGTAACCAAGTATTCAGAAAAACCCTTAGGGGTATGAAGTAGTGTGTACTCGGTCCAGTTTCTCAAGCCTGTTCTACATCTAATACAGAACAGCAAAGTAACACTGAAAAATGACTCCAACACTAAAATACCAGAGGACCTTCTGAGTTACACCAAAAATGTTTGTTACCCCATGAATAGTTTTCCTTTAGTGTATCTTAGAACAGTTTGGAAATACTTTCAGCATGACTAAAGAAAACAGTATTTCTTTTTTTAACTTTACTGACACTATTACATGTCCCCATTTTCTCCCCCTTAGCCCACCTCAGGCCAACCCCCGGCCCCCTTTCCCTCTGACAGCTGTCAGTCTGGTCCACATATTCTTGCCTCTGAAGAAGTTATTTTAAACGGATATACCAGAACTTAAACATCCAAACAAGAACGGTCCCTACAAACCACCTTAGGAAGTTAAAACTCCTTTTCTGAAGTCATTTTCAGAGTCTACCAAGGTCGTCATCCTCAATCTTGAATTTGATACTTTAGATTTGCTGCTTTAAACCATTTAAAATTGGAAAAAAAGTCGGAATAAGGTGAATAATAACGTAACTACGGGGGCTGAAAGTACTTAAAGGAGTTCCCAAAACATGGTAATCACTGGAATAGGCCTAGAACCTCAGACTAAAGCGCCTTGCGGCGGTCAGGTGGGGCCTGAATATCACGAATGAGATGGGAAGTGAGATGAGCGGTTCTCCAGCAGGAACCAACGGCGTCACCCTAACTGCCTTTTAAATGCCCGGGCGCCTGGGATGCACAGCGGCTCGGATGCCACTGCCATCCGTTTGAGGTGCCTTTGAGGACAAGTGAGGAATGGTAAAGGGGCAGTTATAAATCAGTCTTGTCGTTAGGAAGTAACTGAAACCCAAAGAAAGGAATTAGAGAAATATGAGATTGTTTAGATGCTGACAGCAAAGAATCATTTGAAAGGGTCAAGACGCCAGAGCCGATAATGAAGCTTTTAGGAAAAATGAGATTGGATGGAATGGATCACAAGTGATGACAAGACTGTTTCTAATGAGAAGTCAAGAGCCCTTAGGGCTGGAACAAATGGAGGCTCCCCACCCCCCGCCCAGTCAGCAATGTCAAAAGGTAGAAAAGGGAAAAGAGAGGTGATTGTTATTTGCCTAATTCCATCTGTGGCCGTTTCTAGGGCTAATCGAAGTCTTAGCAGCGAAATACAGCTCAGAGCAAAAACCCAAGCTGAAGGTCGAGAGCGCTTAAGGTCTGAAAATAGCCAGATCCTGATAAGGGCCAAAGTCCAAAGCAAGCTGGAGAAGAGAATTTGTTAAAAATTAGCCTCAGCTCCGAAAGCTCCGCGGCGGACCTGCGGAGGCAGCCTCCCCTCTCCCCGGGCGCCGGGCGTTGGCAGTTGGGGAGGTGGGGGCCCGGGGCGGGGCGCATGCGCGCGTCTGCCCGCGCGCCCTCCCGCCCTCCAGCGCGTGCTCAGTCGCTCCGCCGACCCTCGGGCCAGGCCCCCCACCTGCGCCCAGCCCTTCGTATTTCGGCGCTCGCCGGCGCGTCCTAAAGCCGACGGCGGGCGCGCGGAGCTCCCTCCGGCCCGGCGGTAAGAAGGCGAGCGCGCGGAGGCTTCCGAGCGGCCGGGAAGGCGGGGAGTCACCTGAGCGCTGACGTCACGCGGGCAGGGCACCTAAGGGCTTCAACCTTCGGCCCGGGCTGCGCGCACGCGCTCCAGGGAGGAAGGCCTGGCACGCGTCAGCCAATGAGAGCGCGGTCAGCGGCCCGGTCGCTCGCTGCGCCTCACCTTAGGGACTCGCCGTGCCCCGCGCCCGGTGGCGGGGTGGAGCCGGGCGCGCCCCGCTGAGAGTTTAGGGGTGGGGACTCGGAGAGCGCCGCGGGAGCAGCCTGTCAGAGCCGCCGTCCGGGGGGGCGGGGGTCAGGGGGAGCGCCGGGCCCTGCGGCGCGCGCCCGTGGGCCGGGCCGGCGCCTTGGTGCGCATGCGCCCCGGCGCAGCCGCGCGGCCCCGCGCGGCCCAGAGGTCCCGAGTGGGAGGTGAAACAGGTCGGAGCTGGCGCTGGTGGGAGAAGGCGCTCGGGGCGGACCCCGGCTGGAACTGTAAGGAGCGGGGCGGGGGGGCTCCCGTGCGCCCTCGGGAGGCTCGGGCAGGACGGGGTCGCGGTGGGCCGCGCGCCGTCACCGCAGCTCCGCGAGCTGACTTGTGAACTCGCGGCCCGAGAGTCTGCATCGCGTGTGTGTTAACTTGTCTTTGCAACGGGAAACCGAAGGCGGTTTATGCCGACCTCGTCATGCCCGCGTCAGTCCGACTTTCCGTAGGAGATTGTAACGATTCACATCTCGCAGCAAAAGCTTTAGAAAAGGAAGCCGAACGGTCCAGATACGTTGCCCTTGCCGCAGTTGATTCGTTTATCTCATGGGACTGCTTTTACTTTTTCTTTGCCTTTTTTCCCTTCCCTGAGAAATACTCAACTGAAAAGCAATGAAAAATTGCCCGCTTTTATCCCTCTTTGATGCAACAAACTGCCTTTAAAAAGCGAACAAGGTAGTTAGTTCCCAGAGGAAGCCACAGTTTAAATGAGAGCAGCCTGAGGAAAAACAAGTCACTGTCAAATAAAAGTTGTGCCAAATGGCCAAAGATCAATCGAAGATCTCAGTTTGGCAAACACGTTACCAAATGTGTCCAAAGTAATTTAGGCAAAATGAGCCCCGGCCGGTGGTTCATTTGGCTGGAGGGCCGTCGCGGGCACCGGAGGGCTGCGGGTTCGACTCCCGTCGGGGCACCGGAGGGCTGCGGGTTCGACTCCCGTCGGGGTCGTCCCGCGGCGGAAGGTTCAGCCCGCGGAGCGAGTGGCAGGTGACCAGTGGGTGTTTCTCACATCGTGTTTCTCTCCCCCCCCTCCCCCTTCCTCTCTCATTAAAATCAATAAAATCATATCCTTGGGTGAGGATTTTTTTTTAAAGTAATTTAAGCAAAATGAAAGTTTTTCTTAAACTACCCAAATTCGACTTTTCCACCAACTTAGGTGTCTCTACTACCAAGTCTTATTTCAAACTGAACAGAATATTTTATGCCTCACTTCACAGCACAGAATGTCAGTTAAAATTAGAAATTTTCATTTTATGAAATAGAAGCTAATATCACTATTAAGTGAACTGTAGCAGACATTTGCATTGGTTTCTAAGTGACCTGTGTCCTTCCCCATCGTCCAGCCTCCATCCAGAGAGGACACCATCTCTTTGGAAAAGACCTTCCACAGCCTGCCCCCCATTCCAGGTGTAGCACTTGAGAGTTTCCCATAATACTCTGCGCATGGCTGTTACTTCATTTACCGTGTTGCTTTATAATTTATCTGCTTGTGTTTGTGTTTCCACCCCCTCCCTCTCTCCTAGAGCTGTACGTTTTCAGAGAGGCAGCAGTGTCTTAATATTTTTCTGTTCCCAATACTTTGCATAGAAGCTGGCATGTAAGTGCTTGGTAAATGCCTGTTGGCGAATTGGGTGAATTTAAGGACCCAGAGTGCGTTCTAAGTCTGATAAGACAGTGTAACCTTCTTAGTTATTTTGTAGCATGCTTGAGGCTTTTCCCAATGGGAGGATAGTGGACTCCATGGAATACACACAAGAACCACCTATGCAAGAATTTGAAGACAAGAACCCTGCAGTTGATCTGGGTGCCCTAGGCTTTCAGACCATTTCTCACTGGTAAATGAGAGCACCCAGCTTTACTCTGAAGCAGTGTATATTCAATCTGCTGACAGGACTAGCCACACAGAAAATCAAATTTCTATCAGGGAAAGACCACAGATCTGAATCTTCTAGTCTTTTTAGCAATTATATTTCTCATAGTAAATTTAAGAAGTTGACACTGTAGTTATCAGTCAGGCCCCTTGTGGTTTTGTTTTTCTGGGACCTGTTTATTTCTGGTGGAAGTGATAAAATTGGCTCCTTGGTCTTACAAAGACGAGGACTGTCCCAAGATCTGTGCCACATGAAAAGGCAAGCAGCCAGGGGGAGGGGGAGGGGGAGAGAGAGAAAAGAGAAAAATCAATGTGATTCGAACCCACAGCCTGGGCATGTGCCCTGACCTGGAATCGAACCTGCAATCTTTTGGTGCATTGGAGGATGCCCAGCCAACTGAGCCACACCAGCCAGGGCCTAGGGGCTTGTCTTAAATACTGAATGAATAATGCTAATCTCTGCTTTATTCCTTTTCTTCATTTAATTTATATGCTAAAAGCATTGATTTTAAAAAAAATTTTTAAGAGTATGTCATATGTTCATTGTTAATAAACTAGGAAATAAGAAAAAATTAAAGCACTTAATATCCTACCACTAGCTAACTAGAGATAGCTATAGATTGCATATGTATATCCTTCTAGTCTCTTCTTTGCAAACTTTGAGCCTTGTACCTGTACTGTCTTAACTAAGGCTGGATTTGCTTTTTTAAAGATTTTTTTGGTATATTTTGGGTAACAGCCCTTTTTCAGATACATGTGTTTTTTGCAAATATTTTCTCCCAATCTGTGCCTTGTCTCCTCAATTTCTCTACATTGTCTTTCAGAGAGCACAGGTTCTTAATTTTAATGAAGTTCAATTTATCAGTTCTTTCACCAGTACCACACTTGTCTTGATTCCTGTAGCTTTATAGTAAGTTTTGATGGTGGGTAATGTCAGTCCCCCAACTTTGTTCTTCTTCACTATTGAGTTGGCTATTCTGTGTCATTTGCCTTTCCTTATAAACTTTAGTATGAGTGTCAATACCCATAAAATAACTTGCTGGGATTTTTATTGGAATTGCATTGAATCTATAGATAAAGTCAGGAAGAACTGACATCTTGACAGTATTGACTGCTCCTATCCATGAACATGGAATATCTTTCCATTTCTTCTTTATTTTAATGAGAACATTTATTTGGAAAATCACAGAGGTAGAAGAAGTAATTTGTAGAAGAAATGGGCTTAGGATACAAGTTACAGAGGCAAAGGAAGGGCCCTTCTTGGAGCTTAGAAGTGAGGAAGGTGAAGGTGATGTGTCTGAGGTGGAGGGGTAAGGCATGGACATGTTCCCTGAAGGGAGAGCACCTAGTTCTTTTTTGACTTCTTTCATCAGAGTTTTGTAGTTTTTCTCATATAGGTCTTGTACATTGTTAGCTTTATTGCTAAGTATTTCATTTTGGTGAGTGCAGTGTAACTGGGTAATGTTTTTTAACTTGTTCATTACTGGTATATGCTTAACTTTTTAGTGATTAATGGATGCCTGGAAGTTGACGTACACATATATTCAGAAATGTTTTGCCTCCTGAGATCTGTGAGGAGGTAAGCTTCATGGTCCAATCTATAATTTCTATTGGGGGGCCTGTTATGCATTTGGCTAATTTTAATTTATTGTTACTTTTCAAGTTCTAAAGTGATTTTATATTATGGTGAAGGGCAAGAACAAAAACAGAAAAAAAAATTCACATGAAAAGCCAGGTCCTGCAAGAGCCCATTCAGAGCAGAAGATAAAAGAATACCGTCTTTCAGCCCTGGCAGGTGTGGCACAGTTGGCTGAGCATCCTCCCATGTACCAAACCTTGCAGGTTCGATTCCCAGTCAGGCACATGCCTGGGTTGCAGGCTTCATCCCCCGGAGGGGGTGTGCAGGAGGCAGCCAATTGATGTTTCTGTCTCTCCCTCTTCCATCCTCTCTCTCTCTACAATCAATAAAAAACATTGAAAAAGAAGAAGACCATCTTTTACAGTAGTTCAGCGGGGAAAGCGTAAGAGGAAAACAGATAAAGTTTGTCTTTAATACACTTTTTATCATGTTGTCCTCAAGTCTGCTGTTATCATATGGAAAACCACTCTTTGCATCTAAATTGTATACTAAGGTCATTTGACTGCTATATTTACTATTTATGTATGTATTCTGGAAATCCTAAGAATCATTCCAGCAAGACACAGGACTTCTCCAGTGGGTGGCTTTGGCTCAAGGACTCCCCCTTGACATGGCTGAGCCCTTCTTGGAACTGTGCCTCAGCCCAAGACTTCCTACCCAGCACCCCTTCCCCCTCTCCTTCTACAGGTTTGAATCATGGTCTAAAAGCCCTCCCTACCTTCTCCTTCCTTTCCCAATAATCCTCTTGCACATCTAATCCTGTCTTGGCCTCTGCTTTCAGCAGACCCAGACCAACACAGCAAACAACGTATACGTAAAACATATTTACTGCCTTCAAGAAAACAGTGATAGTCACAGGTGGGTAGGTGGAAGGAAAGAAGAACAAATGAAAATATATTATTTACACGTTATGGTATTATGTTCCAAATAGTTTTTGTTGTTTTGTTTTTAGTGCACAAGAGGAAAAGACTGTTAATAATGAGGATTCAAAAGGGAAGGTTCTGGGGGAAATAGGCACATTGCCTCCTGGCACATAGTAGGTCTGCATAGTAGGTAATTGTTTAGTGAGCACAATTTGGATAGATGGGTGTGAGGGACAGGGAGGATGTGTTAGAGCTTAGACACCATGTAGAAGAAAAGAACCAGTATGATCGCTGGAACTGAGGATTTCTGTGAGGAGTGGTGGGAGATCAAGTTTGAGAGATAGATTGGAAATTATCCTAGAGGACTTTATATACTAGACTAAGGCATGAATTTTATTCTGCAGGAGTCGAAAGACCATAAGTGGTGTGTTAGTAGGAAATACAGTGATAGTGGGATTTTAGAGACATAACCTGTGTGCAGTATGGTTAGGGAGAGGCAGATTGATTCTGAGGCTCTGCTGCCCAGTTTTGTGATGGTAATTGGTAGCAGGAAAGTGGAAAGAAGGAGTGATTCAAGGGACACTGTAAAGTGAGAAGAAACAGACTAACTGCATATGGAGTGGGGGTGGTGAGCTAGTTTGAGCAGAAATGGACCTGAGGTTTTGTGCTTTGACAACACTGAGCAAAGCAGTACCACAGAAACAGAAATGATCCTGGATTGAACAGGCTGCCTGCTCCCTTGCCTTTTGTATCCAGGCTGAGTTTAGAAGGAAAAAAATGACCTCTACTCCTTTATGTCCACTGGTTTTACAAACTGTGTGGCACTCACTGCTTGTTAAAACTTGGTAGACTTAAGAAAACCAGTTTTGCATTTTGGTTTCTATCTTGTTCTGTGGTATTTTGCATGCACAGTAATTGTGATGCTGCCGTCACTTTACGCACTGGGGATGTGCATGGACGTCTGCGCCTCAGCGAATAATAAATCCGCATCTTTTCAAAGGTTGTGTCTGGAGAAGGTGTCTCCACGCTGGTTTTTTTGTTCGAGATCGTTCTCAGGAGCAGAAGCAGTCAATGCCTTGAGGCCGTTCTATTTTGCAGTGCACCCAGATTTCTTTGGACAGCACCCCAGAGAAAGGGTAAACATTTATTTTTTTAACATTTAGTCTACATTTCTGTTTAGTTTATTTGCCTTGGTTACAGTATAATACAGAGCGTTCTACACATTTGCATTGCTCTATCGTGGTGATATAATCAGTGCTTTGAACGAGTTTGAAATATAGATACTGCAAACTGAAAAGATGCTGTTTTTAATGAAATCTGACATTTTTATGCAGACAGTAAGGCTAGCATGTAAACTCTTCAGAGTATTAGTAATTGTTTTTTCTGTACCAGGTTTTTTTTTAGTAGAATTGAGGGTTTGAAAGAATGTTTAAGGCCTCTGTTTCCATGATGAGTCCTTTTTAAAGGATGATCCAAGAAAGGTTTTTCAGTGCCCTGATGGTGTCCCTTGTATTGAATACTGCCAGTCCTTGTCCCTGCAGCATCAGTGTGTGCTCAGGGAACGCAAACTAATGGGAAAAATAACTTAGGATAAATGGAGTTACAAAGGCCAATACATTTTACACTGGATAGTAGATTACAAATATAGTAGATTATAGGAGGTGAATGTTTTCCCTCCTCTACCAATGCAGTGAAATCCCAACTTTTTTTTAATACTGAAGTATTTAATACCCTCAATATGTTTAAAAGGTCAGGATAAAATTTCTGTTGTTTTCTTGTTCTCGTTTGTGTGTAAATGCCCCTTAATATCTTTTTCCAGGAAGTCAATGAAAATTCCCTTCAGAGGTTAAGTGTCTATTTAGAAAACCTCCAGAAACCAGGCTTCAAGTCCTTGAAACCAACTCAGCTCACATTTTATGTGAGAGAAACAGACCAGAATTCCTCTGATGGCCAGGAACCCTTTAGTACTTTTGGTATGTGTTCTTATTTCTAGTTTGTCCTTTGCAAGCTTCATGTTAAATAGGTTCATTCAGTCTGACGTTGCCAGAACACCTTTGGGACAAAGTCTTGGTCATAGAAAAATAATATCACTGAATTGATTTCTTTTCCTAGAATTAGATTCTATTCCTGGCTGCATGTGTTTAAATAAGCCATGTTTTGTGTTTAAACTTTTCGTCTATAAAATTGAAGTGTTCCTATTTGTCCCCTTCCTATTTTAGTGCTGTTTTAAGTGTTAAACGTGTATGTAACAGTTTATATATTTTTAAAGTGAAGCTTATATTCTCTTATTTAGTCCTCAAAGTACCCTGCAGGGTAGGTAGTAATTGTAACTTAGTAATGTCCAGCAACTTTCCCAGGACCATGGAGATAGAATATGGGTGAGAACCCAGGTCTCTTACCTCCAGCCTTATGTTGTTTTTAGAGCGAATCATTCTTGATACACAGCGTTCTGTTTGCTCGTTTGTCACAGCTTTAGCCATCCATGATCCACTAATACTTAAAATTAAGAGCAAATGTGGTTCTGTTATTTCTCTAAATATATAGCCTTTCAGTTACCCTTGAGGAAATAACTTTATTTTTAGAATGAACTTTAAAACAACCTAAAGATGTACTAAGAATTTTCTGTGAGTGAAGGCTAAAACAATTAGAAAATACAATGTAATTTTTTTGAAACAAACTATTAATGAAACTCAAAATTTGATAGGTCTCTTGAGACCTAGAATCTATTTCTAGCTCTGCTGGTGACTAGCTGTGTGACCTTAACCCCTGGTTCTTCACTGTTAAACTGAAAGGGGTGGAGTACTGTGTGTGAGTACAAAGCTGTCACATCCAAGGTCCCTAACTTACACCGAATGCTCCCAGGCTCCCGGGACCTTGGGTGGAGGAGGAGGAGCTTGATCTGAAAGGTACTAAAACAGGATCTTTATGTTTAAGACAGCGTGCACCCAGTCTCTCCAGGGATGAGCATTTGGCAGCATGTTTCCTCCTATCTTTTACTCCCCTGTGCTTGGATATGGGAGATCAGAAATCACAAGGTCCTTTCCTTGGCTGTTTCTCCATCTACCTCTGACGTGGAGTTTTATTAAAAATAGACCCTAGCCTGGCCGGGCATGGCTCAGCAGTTGAGCATTGACCTAGGACCCAGGAGATGGCTGTTCGATTCCCAGTCAGGGCACATGTCCAGGTTGCAGGCTCGATCCCCAGTCAGGGGCGTGCAGGAGGCAGCCGATCAATGACTCTTATCATTGATGTTTCTATCTCTCCCTCCCCCTTCCTTTCTCTGAAATCAATAAAGATATATTTTAAAAAAAAATTTGACCCTAGCGCAACCGGTGTTGCTCAGTGGTTGAGCGTTGGACTGCACAACAAAGGATTGCGGGTTCAGTTCCCGGTCTGGCATGTACCTCAGTTGCAGGGGCGCGGGCAGGAGGCAACCAGTCGATGTGTCTCACTGTATAGCAGCCCTTACATTGACTTAAATAATTAATGGAGTTTATGTTTTAAAAGATTTTGAAATTATAAATTTTGTATGACAAAATTTTTGTTTTGACAGAATTTTAAATAAAGCAAATAATCATCTGTCTTCATTGTTTGGGGGAATTATATTCTCTAGGATTTCGAGCAGTCAAATTTACTTTGCACACCAGAGATCTGCTAAGCACAGTATTATATATTCTCAACTCCTGCAGTTTATCAGTTGAACATGTCCAAAGCTCAAATAGCAGTGCGCATCCCCAGCCTCTCAAAGAGGCGAAAAGGATGCCTGACAGGCCCATCAAATGGGATAAGTCTTATTACACCTTCACTGGATTCAAGGACCCAGATGAAGACCTCGAGCACGTCTCGAAAATGGAAACAACCCTAACGTATGTACAAGTTTCTGTTTAACTAAACTTATTTGCAGTTCACGTTTAAAATTAAAGTGTACTTTTCCAGGAAAAGTAATCCTATCAGTACAGTTAATTCAGTAACCTTTATGAAAAAGATAGTCATGTTTCTTAGTTGCCAGAATACTTCCAATTGTATTAAATTTTTTATCTTTTCATACCAAACACATACAGGAGACTGTTTAAGTTTTTTAAATTCTCCTCAACTTACCCCTGGTATATGAGGAAAGGATGTATCTAAATCTATTTTTAAACATTAAGCTTCTTGCCTGGCCGGTGTTGCTCAGTGGTTGAGCATTGCCCTATGACCCAGGCTTGGTCCCTGGTGGGGGCTTGCAGGAGGCAGCCAATCAATGACTCTCTCATCATTGTGTTTCTATCTCCCTCCCTCTCCCTTCCTCTCTCTGAAATCAATAAAGACATATATAATTATATATATTTATATACATATAAATAAAATTAAGCTTCTTAAAGTGTTCAGCTTCATTTTCAGTTTCTCTGGAGAGTCCAGTAGTAAGGTCCTTTACTGTAATAATCCAAACATAGTAAGAATACATGGAGACATTTTAAAATGTCATGTGGAACAGACTGATAAAATGTACAAACATTTATCATTTGTTGTGTTTGTAAATCACCATTCATGTATTTTGAGTAAGTCATTTTTGGACCCAGTAAAGACCAGCCACATTCTGTCCCTGTGGTTGTATATAAAGAGTCTGTGTCCCAGGCCGAGTGGCTTAGTTGGTTGGAGCATCGTCCCATACACCAAAAGGTTACAGGTTCCATCCCTAGTCCTGGCACATACAGGAGGCAACCACTCAGTGTTTCTCTTTCTCTCTCTCCCTTCCCCTCTAAAATCAATAAAAACATATTTTTTAAATTATATACTATAATAAAAGGAATTTAGCAATCTAAAAAAAATTAGGAAGTGCTACTCTGTGATACATATTTTAGTATTTCCAGTTTTTGGATATATTCTCTGATTATCAAATAATATAACAAAAAATATTTTAATTATATAAAATTGAATTTGGAAGGAGCCAACAAGATCCATTTCTAGCTAAACAAAATAATCCCATATGTACTATCTTTCCCAGTGCAAAAACATGCCATTGAACTTTAGAAAAACTATTGGAATGCTATTCTGTTAGCTACTGAGATATCAGTAAATGTCAGACTTCCATTTTTTCTGTTTGAATTTGCTCAAGTAGTTATATGTCACTTTCAGTGTCATAAGTTCTGTGTCAGTCTCAGTGTCCACAAAATGCCACGTTGAACAAGTACACCATTGGGACTATTTCTATAGAATGTTTGGGAATTTTATAGTTAGGATTTAACTCATACATGCATTTATTTACTTTTCCCCTAGATTATCAGCTTAAGTTAGTGTTTTTCAAATTGCAAATCGTAGCACAATTTATTGATAGGGGACCAGCAAAGTTGTTTTGCTTTTTTCCTTTTTTAAATTTGTTAAATACGTATTATCAGTAAGTTTAAGTAGTGTTTCTCAAAGTACATGGTTTAGTTATATATAAATATGTGTGTGCGCACGTCCACTAAGTCACCATTTAAGATATTCCCTACCGTGAGTTGCCATCAGAGAAGTACTATTTAATAGTACTGATCACATTTAAAAGGCAGTGCATCCTGAGTGAGGAACTTGCAGTTGTTACTTTGTGGGGTCTAGCTGGGTAGACTCCAGTTTCTCCCTTTATTTTAATCTTGGTTGTTAGTACCCAGAGCTCCCAATATTTATTCCTTCATCTCTATCCAAGTCCCTTCATTTGTCAGACCTACCAGTCTAGTCCTTTTACCACAAAGCCTCCAAAAACACCTGCTGTTAAGTTGCTATGTTTACTGCCCTTAGTGCTCCTTTCCCACCTCCATTCCTTCCCACCCAAGCAAGTGCCCTGCTGAAGTCTCATCTCAGCTACTTCGGTCTACACTTGCCTCGCCCTCCTTTATTTTTTACTTATAATTTGGTCCGGGTTTGACTGGAGTTTAACATTGGGGCTACTATAAAGTAATGCATATGTGTTTCCATAGTAGGCATGTTTGCATTGTCATTAGAATGCGTATATCCCTGTTTTTCTTTCTAGATCCTGGTTAGATAACAATGGGAAACGTGCTGTTAAAAAGCTGGAGAATAGTTTGCCACTTAGAAAAGAACTAGATCGTTTAAAAGATGAACTGTCTCATCAGTTGCAGCTCTCAGATATCAGGTAATAGAGATTAGAATAAATGCATTATCTGTTGGTAAAGTTTTTCAGCAGTTAAATATTTGCATCTTTTACTTTAATTATTTGGATAACTAAATATTCAGTTATCTTTTTTTTTTTTTTTGCAAAGAAAACCCTACACCCCCCTGCACAACCCCAGGCTCTTCAATTATCTTTTTATGAAAGTAATCAAATGTTCATCTGTTTAAGAAAATTTTTATATTTCTTGTTTAAAATAGTGAAGTAAGGTTTAGATACTGATATATTTGTAGCTAGTTGAACTTTTTTACATAATGAGCTTGTAAGAAAAATATCCTTTTTCATATACAAATAATACGTAAAAAATAATTATCACTCCACCATGTAAGGTTGGTATTCAAGTTAAAAAGAGGAAAGGAGGGGGAAAATGGATGTTGTCTTGGCTCTATGTATACGAAAATAACTTTTTCTAGTATAAGCTCTAAAAGATCTGTTAAAGCCTGGCCATTGTGTCTCAGTGGTTGAGCTTTGACTTATGAACCAGGAGGTCATAGTTCAATTCCTTGTCAAAGGGCACTATGCCCAGGTTTCAGGCTTAATCCCCAGCAGGGGGCATGCAGGAGACAGCAGATCAATAACTCTCTTCACTGATGTTTATCTCTCTCTCCCTCTCCCTTCCTCTCTCTGAAATCAATAAAAACATTTTTTTAAAAATCTGTCAGAGCACACTGAGATTAGTATAATAAAAGGATTTCTTAAACATAAAGAGAAATAAGCTTTGTATTTACTTGTTTTAAATCTTTGAACATTACTAGTAATATTTTTACCCTCTGGTCAACAAGTTATTTTTCGTTTGGCCGACTTTTGAAAAGTGAGCAAGTTTAGAAATATGTTGCTTGCATACTTGAGCACTGGGGGTGAATGGATGCTTCCTCCAGGGGTGCCCAGTGTTAATGCGCCTACGTGCTCTCTGTTGGACCAGGTGGCAGCGGAGCTGGGGCCTTGCCCATCGCTGTAGCCAGCTGCATAGTTTAGGCCGCTTAGCACAGCAGAACTTGGAAACACTTAAAAATGCAAAAGGTAAACCATTCCCATTTTCTTTTAAAATATTACTTTGCTGCTATACACGCCTGTAAAGTATAGAGGAAAGCTAGTGTTAAAAGTCTTCGCAGATGTGACTTTATCACAGCTAAATTTTCAAATCTATTTCTTTGAATAAATCAGTGACATAAAATTAGCCTTTATGCTTCTATTACATTTAATCCTGAGTTTATACACTAAATTCAAGTAATTGTGTGCACAGTGCTGAAAGGATGAAGCATCTCTGGACAGTGACCGGTGGGTTTGTGTTTTATCATCAGGGTGTACAGTAATATTTACAGACCGGTCCGGGATCAGTGCAGTGGGCCATGTGATGCTGGGGACAATGGACGTCCATCATCACTGGACAAAAGTAAGAAAAAGCTGAAATGCAAAAAAATCTCTGATTTCTCATCAACATACTTTTGTTTCAAACTATGCTGTTATGTCAGTGAACAAAAAAAAATTATATTTACATCTCTTTTCAGATCAGACGCTAAATATCATGTAGTTAAAATACTTAGAAGACTGATATTTAAGTCAGGTTTTATTTGGAAATTCTATAATTTTTTCTGAAGCATCACCTAAAAGCCACATTCTGTTGTTTTGTTTTGACTTTAACAGATTTACTGTGTATAACTGACATACAACAAACTGTATAATTTGATGAGATTTGACATATGTGAAACCATTACCACGGTCAAGATAATGAACATATTTATCACCACGAAAGGATGCTCATATCCCCTCTTCCATTCCAGCACCCACTCCCAGCCAGCCACTGGCCTGTCAGTATAGATGAGTTTATATTTCTAAAGTTTTATATAATGGGAGCACAGAGTGTGTACTTTTTGGGGTGGGGGTATTTGATTTCTTTCCCTTAACGTAGCCATTTTGAGATTCATCCATGCTGTTGCATGTGTCAAGGAAATTATTCCTGTTTATTGCCACGTAGTATTTCATCCTGTGGATCTACCACAGCTTGGGTTATGTCCGTTTCTGGCTATTAGAACTAAAGCTATGAACATTATCTACACATGTTTATATGGACATAGATTTCCTTTTCTCTTGGGTAAATATGTAAAAGTGGAATGGCTGAATATGTTAGGGTATTCTAACTTTTTAAGGAACTGCTGGCACTTGCTGTGGTCATCTATTTCATTTGAACCATTCTGATAAGAGTGCAGTACTAGTTCATTGTGGGTTTAGTTTTCATTTTGCTAGTGACGAATGACGGTGAGCATCTTTTCATGTGCTTCTTTGCCACCCACATACCTTCTTTGGTGAAGTACCAGTTCAAGTCAAATATTTGGTAGGAAATATTTGCAAACCATATATCTGGCAGTCTTTGTATCTAAATATATAAAGAACTCTCAAAACCTAACAATAAAAAACAAATAATCCAACTGGAAAATGGGCAAAAGACATGGACAGACATGTCACAGAGGAAGACATACAGATGACAAGTACCTGCAAAGCTGTTCCACGATTAGCCCTAGGGAAACGCAAATTAGAACTACAGTGAGGCGTCACTGCATGTCATAGTGGCTAATGTGAAACATAATGACACCACCGCGTGCTGCCGAGGATGTGCAGAACCGGAGCACTCATTCACTCTGTCAGGAGTGTAGAATGGTGCAGGCCCTCTGGGAAAGAGTACGCAGGCTTCCTGTGACATTCGACCACGTGCTACCACGTGGCCCAGCAGTGCTCTCTTGGGCATTTACACTAAAGAAATGAAATATTATGTCCACACAGAAAGCTATACACAGATATTCATAATGGCCAAAACCTAGAAGAATAAGCCCTCATGCCCTTCAGTGTCCGAGTGGCTAAACGACGTGTGCAGCGGAGCCCCACTCACGGAGGAATGAGCTGCGCTGCTTGCGGCAGCGTGGGGGTCTCGAGGGCGTGTGCTGAGTGAGAAAAGTCAACCTCAAAAGACTGCGAACTGTATGATTCCACTTCTATGACATTCTCAAAGTAATTAAATGATAGAACAGATTGGTGGTTGCTGGGGGTTAAAGAATGGGGGAGAGGTGTCTGTGACTAAAAGTGTAGCACGGGGATGCCTGTGGTGGAACTCATCTGGATCTTGACTGTGGTTGTGTCACGTGCATCTGCATGTGATAAAATTGCACACAGTTAATTACACAGTGAGTGCAGGTAAAACTGATGAAATTAATAAGGCAGTGGATTGGGTCAGGCTCAGTTTCCTGGTTGTGACTGTACACTCCAGTTCTCCATGATGTTACCATTTGGGGAACTGACTGAAAGGCCTGTGAATCTACAATTATCTAAGTCCCTGACCCAGCCCCCCCACCCCACCCCCCCCCCCGCCTGCTCAGCCCGTGCTCTGTCCACTCCCAGGCCTGCGCCTTCCGCCTCAGCAGACTCCTTGCTGGGGAATCTGCTGCCCGGGTGTGCTTCCGCGCTTGCACGGGTGCTTTTACTCCCTGCGACACCCCCAGTGCATCCAACCGTTTCTGCGTCCTGTTTCTCTTTTCAGATTGGTCACATTAGACTTCCTTTGCTTGACCCTTCCCCGTGTCCATTCTCCCTGCCCTGGCAGCTAGCATGCTGAATTCTGATTTTTATTTTGTTTCCTTGCACCCTGACTGTGAGCCCCTGGCCAACAGGGACAGACTCTTCTAATCTGTTCACTCCAGGGTCCCAGTTTAGTGCTTAAGTGCATGGTAGGAGCTCAGTAGTGATTATCGCATTTAATTTAATGTAGATGAATTAAAGTAAATTCTGAATAGACTTGGAGTCGAAGTACATACACTTTATTTCTAAAACCCTTCTTTATTTTACCATGTAATCTTTCTAAACTAAGTTGAGATTCTTACGTAAATATCTAACTATTGGTACTTAGAACTTATTTTTATTTGGAACATATTTCTTTATTTCTACAATCTCTTCAATTCCTATCTGAAAATCCCTAAGATCTAATGTGGTTTGTTTTGAATATTAATATTTCCAGCATTACGTTATGTCTCTTGTTTATCACTTACTTGAACTTTCCCTCTAGGAAAATAATTATCTTGTTAAATTATCTCAATACCATTTTTTAGACTCCTAAAATTGAGTTATTATAACATAAAATTAAATACTTCTTTCCTTTTTTAAAAATCCTGTAGCTTTTTGAAAGATTACCAAGTTATTTTGACCTTCAGAGGAGGCTGATGCTTCTAGAAGACCAAATAAGCCATCTTCTGGGTGACATACAGGTTGTTTATATTGAAGAACTGCAGCCAGTGCTGACACTTGAGGAGTATTACTCTCTGCTCAACGTGTTCTATAACCGACTGTTGAAAAACAGAATACCCTTCCACCCTCGCAGTCTGCGTGGGTTACAAATGATCCTCAACAGGTAAACTCCTGAAACAAGGACATTTCTTTATTCACATAGATTACATTGCTTTGGATCTCAGTGTGTGGTTCCTAGGAGTTAAAGAAAAGAATGTCACTGCATCAGTTAGCGACACTCTTTTACACATTATAAAAGCCAGCGTGAGAGAACTGAAGGGTTGAACCTCTACACATTCTGTAAATATATCGCCACTTACAGGGTAGAGTTGATCCTGTGCAAAACTTGGCAGGATTCAACTAATGTTAAATCAGTAGCCAACATTTTTGGTGCATGTACTACGTACATTGTTTTCCAGGCACTGTGCTTAGAGCGTAAATGCATTATCTCTTCACTGTGAGTTGGGTTACTATCCCCATTTCACAGATGGGGAAGATCTGGAGCCAGGAAGTATGTGGTCATCCTGATAAAGTGAGCCTCACCCTAGTTAGCTTGACTCAGTGGTTAGAGCTTCGGCCTGCGGACTGAAGGGTCCCCTGTTTGATTCTGGCCAAGGACATGATCCCCAATCCCAGTCAGGGCACGTGTAGGAGACAAGCAATCAATGTGACACTCTCACATCGATGTGTCCCTCACCCTGCCCTGGAAAAGCAGTGGAAAAAATATCTTTGGGTGAAAATTTTAAAAAATGTGAGCCTCTTTGGACACAGCAGAACTTTAAGTCAGTCAGGCTCTACTTTTAGGGTGGATTTCCCTGATGAATCCTCCATTAATCAGATTCATGAAATGTTTTCTTTGGGGTACAGTGGGGGATGGAAGGAATTGATGGGTTTTGCTTTCACGTGTCATTCCAGTGACAGATACGCTCCCAGCTTGCATGAACTCGGGCATTTTAACATCCCCACGCTCTGCGACCCAGCCAACCTGCAGTGGTTTATTCTCACCAGAGCCCAGCAGGCGAGAGAGAACATGAAGAGGAAAGATGAGTGAGTGCTGTCAGTCCCTGTAAGGTCTTACCACTCAGTCTAACCTAAAATTCAGGTATTCAGACTGATAAGTGTGGGACAGTCACATTCCTTATCTCAGGAAGTTCACCGATGGAGGACGCTCCATATTTACTTATTGCCACCTTGTTCTGCCCGGGAGCAGCTGTCGCTGTTTTCTAAGAACCTAAATTCCATTACCTCTGCAATAGAAGTGTGCAACAATAAAAGAATGGTTAATAGCTTTGATACTTGCATACAGTAGAAACAACAATTTAAAAGAATGTTCATTTATTCAGCTAACATTTGTTGAGGGCCTTGGTGCTTAGCAGGTACTGTAAAAGTCCCTGTCAGGGTAGATGTCAAAGATAGAATGGTTAAACTTCGTGTTTAAAAAAATAGACATAATTTGTGTCAAAGGAGAGAAGAGTCAGTTCACTGGGAAATGTTGGTCCGTTTCTTAGCATTAGAAGAAAAGGGAGAGAGGCCGCCAGCCACACCACCATCTCTCGGTGCCTCCCTTTTTCTGCCTCTTTTTCATCAGTTATGAGTATAATAAAGCAAAGCAATTACAAGGAAAGGCAAAAAGCAATTTAAAAAAAATATTTTTTAAGTTAGCCTTCTACAGACAGTAGAGGCACCAGCACAGCCCCCGAGAGACCTCAGCAGGTGTGGCCCTCTCGGGACTCGAGGCCCCTGGGGGACTGACAGGCCCCCCCACGGATCAGGGAGGCCCTGGGGTGAGACCAGAGGCTTCTCTTGGAAGCAGGAGGGATGCAGGGCCTTGCCCAGAGATGTGCAGAGATGTGTTGTTGGGGAACCTCCCGGCGACTTGGCCACACTGCACAGCCTTTAACTTCCAAGCCAGGCTGTTCAAATCTCTTTTGTAGAGCAAGTGAAAAAGCCCTTTACAGAAAAAATTTATCAACCCCTGCTGTTGATGGTACCGGAGAGTTCTAATCCTGCACAGAGTAGACATCCTCAGCCCTAACCCTGCACACCTTCTTGACTCTCTCAGCAACCTTGCCTAGGAAGAGAAACCTCACACAAAAGCAAACAGCACCTGGGAAGGTGCCCTGGATATTGTTGCAGGAAGGGATTCAGTCACTGCAGATACAGCATTAACTGCGGACCAACTACAGCGACCGTTTCTGTTTCCGAGACCTCCTAGCCTATGCATGTTTTACTCTACTTGCTCTCTCTCTATGCAGAGTTTAAGCTTGGGTAAAAGAGGGTACTTGGGTATTTGTAACCGGCACAATACTTAAGTTAGACAGGAGGCCTGACCATGGCGATGTGGCTTTACTCACCGTCTCCCGAGGGCTTCCCCAGTGATGTTCACCTGTGAGGGTGTGGGGAGCGGAGTCCTCTCTCACTGTTGCCATTTGGGGATTGAATCACTTACTACATCCCATCCATAAGCACTTGCCACCTGTGGGAGGAAGAATGGAAGACACTGAGCTCTTTCTGCCTTGAGTCATTTACTTTCTAGGCCTTAACTGTAGCCCTTGATGGGGCAGAGCCATTGTAGCCTCAGGCGAAGGGAAGGGCGCACTGGACCTTAGAAGAGTGAGGGTGAAGAGGGCCAGGCCTCAGGTGCCTGGATTGTTGTGAGCTGCTGTTTATTGGGGAACCTCTAGAAGTCATTACTGCCCAGAGGTCAAACTTGAGGTGTTGTACACACTCAGCTTTCTGCTTCCTTCAGTGGCTACCAGCTGCCAGGCGAGGCAGGATAAGAGCATTTTAAATTATGTATTAATTTACTTTTACCCCATTACTGCCACAGAGATTTAACACATACTTTTAGAGATACATGTGAAAATAACAGGTACTGCATGACAACCACTGGTGTGTCTGTTGTGAGTAGAAAGGGATAGTTGCAGTCTCTAAAAATATTTACATTTTATGCTCTTTTATTTGCTTGTGGCAATATTACTTTTGTTTTCGCTATAACAGGTTAAAGGTTATGGAAAATGAGTTGATTCAGGCTTCAACGAAGAAATTTTCCCTGGAGAAGTTTTACAAGGAGCCCAGCGTGTCTAGTAGACAGATGGTGGATTGCTGCAAGAGACTTCTGGAGCAATCACTGCCTTACCTACAGGGGATGCACCTCTGCGTCTCACATTTTTACTCCGTGATGCAAGATGGAGACCTCTGCATCCCTTGGAATTGGAAAAATGGAGAAGCCATGAAATAGCACAGAAGTCCATATTATTTTTTTAAAGGGAGAAGAAAGAAACTGTTAAATTAAACTTACTTAAATCCACAGTTTGCTAAAACAGTATTATTTACCTACTCCAAGAACAAAGTTTCTAACTGCTGCTTTGAAAGTAGAGCTATTTTTAAAAAATAATTGCTGCTGGGAAACTTGTTTTAAAAAGGTTTTCTTTCACTCCCCATCTTATGCTGTTTCTTATCTGACTGGCAAGACCAGGCAAAAAGCTGTTGGGATGAAAGACCGTATTTGTGGTATGTGAGGGATTGTACAGAGTTACAAATCTATATTTTTATATGAGTGAATGTGGGTGAGTACGCAACCCAATTCAACATGCAACTTCATAGTCACATCCCCTTGATCAGTACATGTACTATGCAGCCAGTATGGACAGTTGATGTCCAGAACAGAACATTGACGGGTAGCAAAAGCTGCATAACCGGACTTTGCCCAACAGAAAGAATGGAAGGAAAAAAGCCATTGACTGAGTATTTGGTATTGAGCATCTTCAGTGACAGAGAATTTAGTTTTAAACCATAAGTTTTCCTTCCCATTGAAATAGTGAAACCGTAGCATAAAACCAACAAACTGAATTTTTCTGAATCATTTAATGAGGTAACTCATTTGTTGCCGGGGAAAACACTACCCAGAAAAATTCTTGTTTCCCAAAGAGTCCCAGCCATTCAGGATTCTCACCCCTCCCACCAGTGTTTGGAATGCTATTTCGACCACCAAGCCACCCCTGTAAACACAGGGCTTCTGTCTCTGCAGATATTTTTCTTAGGATATTCTTCACCAGATCCAAGACCTCTTCATTGTTTCTCAAGAGCACAAGGTGAGTCCTGGCTTGCGGCACCATTTTTGTGGCCCTTGCTGCTGAAGAAGTGAGGAATTTTTCCCCACAGTGCGTTAGAAAAGAAAGACGTTTAAAACCGTTCTCGAAGTATGTTTTAAATTAATCTGAAACACTGGTTATTTAAACTGGTTAAATGTGTTTTCAAAAGAAATACTGGTTTGTAGTTATTACAGCATGTGCATCATGCCTTCTCACATGTACTTACATTTTCTTCTAATGTAACAGTGTTTCCAGAGCCAAATGATGGCAGAGAAAAGGTCCTTAAAGGTTACTTAAGAAAATTTATTGGAAAAGTAGGTTTGGATTATGTCATTTCTAAAATCATTAGTATGTTTTGAATTGGACTTTGTCTCAGAACTAATTGTTACATAATAAATAATATATTAATCAGAGCATTTTCTCTCTTTATTCAGTTATTAATAGTTTTACAGCTATTTCATCGTAGGAACGTACAGAAAATTGATGGGCTGTACATGCCTGTTTGACTTCCTCGTAGAAGAGAAAATTCTGTCCCAGCTTTGAAAACTGCCCAGGATCAGGCCCGTCTAAGTACAAATCCTCAGGTCAGAAAGCGGCCCCCGGGAGACCTGAGCTCCAGACCCACTTTCGGGGCTCTGCGCGAGTGGATGCCCAGAGTGGATTCCGAGCGCGCGCGAGGTGGGCTCTCGGCAGAGGGCGCTAGAGGGACACCCCGGGAAGGGGCCCGCCTGCGCCCGCGGCTGCTCTGGGTGGGAAGCACCGTGTCCGCGTCGTGGGAGCCGGCTCCAGCCGAGGGCTCCCAGCCGTGGGCTCCGCGCCTGGCCCTGGCTCGCCCCGTGGCCCTTTAGACGCCGAGAGGATGCTCGGACTTCCTCTGCTTGTCCCCAGGCCCGACCTTCGGCTGGCCCCCGGTACCCGCTTGTGCCCCCGAGGGTTGCCTCCTGCTTCCCCGGCGACCGGAGACCAGGACCCGGCCGCCCAGCCCACTCCGCCGCCAGGGGCAGGGCCACGCCTTCCAGTGAGGCCTGAACACCAGTCCTCGAGGGGACCCTGCCAAGCCTTTTTCCTTGGGGGCTCCCCCAGCCCTCGTGTGCCATGTAGTCTCATTACGTCTGATAGGCCCAGACTCCTAAAATCCTTGGAATTTCCAAGTAATGGGAGGCTCAGGGGTGCCTTTTGTCATGTTGGTGGGGTGACTTTTGGGCCCCCACCTAAGTGCGGGGGTTGACCGAGGGCCCAACCTTGTAAGTGGGTCCTCCAGCCGCGGGGGACACGGGAGGGGCTGGAGGTTGAAACACTCGCCAATGGCCAGTGATCTCGTGCAGCTGCCGGGAAACCGGAGCAGAGCCTCGGGCAGGCGGGGGTCGCAGCGAGCGGAGCCCGAGCCGGGGAGCCCCCGCCCCGCCCGCCCGCCCGCCCCGGGCTCGCTCCACCGGCTGCCCCGACTCCCGTCCTCACAGGAACCGGCGACGCGGCAAGTAAAGTGTCCCCGACTCCCGGGAGCCGCTCTAGCAGGCGAGTGGGACCCGAGGAGGGGGCGTGGGAACCTCTCCCGGCCCTGGGGGAGGGGGTCGGAAGCCCGGAACAGCCTGGGCTCCGTCCCGGTCCCGGTCCCGGTCCCGCCTCAGCCAAGGAGGCCCCCTGGCTCCGGTGGGGGCTGAGCAGGTCGCCGGGCACCCACATCGGAACCGGATTATTGAACCCCAAAGAGCTGAGAGTCAAACGCCAAGTCGGCGGGGAGGCAAAGGAAGCCTAGCAAACGCCGCGTCAGAATCGCAGGTGCATCTTTATGGAGCCTGAGCGCGCGGCGCATCCATCAGAATCTGGCAGAGGCAGGCGCGGGGCCTCCCGCACACCCGGCGCGTCGGAGGCAGGCCGCGCGGGCCCGGGAAGGGGCTGAAGGGGCGCGGCCGGGCCAGTACGCTCAGTTCAAAAGGAAAATCGGTTATTCCCAGTGAGGACGTTTCTCAGCTTGCAGGTATAGGCCCAGAAGACAGAAGGGCAGGAGGGAAAGGCGGAGGCTGGGGCTGCAGGGGCCGGACTCAGGGGGCGGAATAGTGGCGCAGCGCCTCCTGCTGGTGGGGGGGCGGCCGGAGTCGCCGAGAACGGGGAGGGGCTCCTGGGTCCAGCTCTAACCAGGTGGTGGGTCAGTGTAGACGGGAGGGGGTTTCTTGCGCCTCTGTATCTCAGTGACGCCATAGGAGGGGACGGAGAGTCAGGCTTCCATGCAGGGGAGCTGGCCCGGCCCTGGGCACTGGGGGGGGCCCCCTGCATGCTCCCACGCTGACGCACGGGGGTCTCTTGGGGCTTCTCGAAAGGAGCTCCAGGCACATCTGCCTTCAGCGGGGGGTAGGTGACTTCTCCAGTTATCTCGTTTACCCAGAAAAACGTATCGAGAGGTTTCTTCCTCTGTTCAAAGTGACTCGTAGACATAGCTACAGGGAGAAGACGAGACAGCACAGGCGCACCTTCAGTGGGCCCGGGAGGGGGGCGCCGCCTGCACGAGCCAGGCAGGGAGCCCCCGACCCCGCTCCTGCCACCCACCCTGCTCGGGGCCCTCGGGGACACCCTCCCAGAGGCTCCAGAGATCTTCCCAGGCCCAGGCGCACGCCTCACTAGAGGCTCCCGATGAAGTCTAGGGTCTTAATATCTTTACAAGTTTTTAAATATTAACCAAGTACACTAAGAAGTATACTTTACATCTGGAACCTACTTCAGGTGGGGGGGGGGGTGTACTAAGTTTCATGGAGCATGTGCAGCATCTTCTATGTAATTATCCATGCAATTCAATTCTGTATCCCTTAAGAAAATGCTGGTTGCCAGTCCTTAAACTCATTTTGTAAAGGAAGCAACGATTAATGAGCTACAGCTGGAAAAACCCTTTCTTAGAGTAAGAGAGTGGAGAATGCTGGATGTTCTTGGCAAATAAATAAATAAATCACTCTTGTAAATTTTACAAAACCACAACCATGTGCGGTCAGCAGAATGGTCCCCCAAAGATGGCCATGCCCCAATGCTTGGTACCTGTGAATGTTTCATTCCACGGCAAAGCGACTTTGCAGATGTAATTAAAATCACAGATCTTAAACTAGGGACATTACCCTGTGTAGTCTGGGTGGCCCAGTCTAACCACTTGAGCCCTGGAAAGCAGAGCGCTTTCCCCGGCTGGGGCAGAGGCGCGGCGGAAGGAGGGAGGGGTTCCAAGTGCGAGGAGGCCTCCCTGCCATTGCTGGCTCGGTGATGGCGGCCGAGTGCAAGCCTCGGGAAGGAAATAAGTTCTGTCGACAAAATAAATGAGCCTGGGAGAGGGTTTTCCCCAGAGCCTCCCGATAAGAGCTCGGGGTGGACAAAACGTTAATGTTTGTCGTATGAGACCCTAAGCAGAGCACCGAGCCACCCTCGCCCGGCTGGGGACCTACAACTCTGGGAGGTGAGTGGCTCCTGTTCCAAGCAGCTGTGTGTGGTCCTGAGTTACAGGAGCAACAGGAAACTCACCCACCACGTGAACACTGTTGCAGGACCAGCGCCAGACGTGGCTGCAAAGCTGCAGCGTCCTGAGTTCAGGGTGAGCCCACCTTTGGTGGGGGCCGAATAGCAGGGCTGGGGACTCATCCTATTTTGTCATGCTTGATACTTTCTTCACCTTCTTTAGAAAGGACAGTGACTGTCACCCCTGAGAAATGTCAAGGCACACTTCCTAGGCCATCAACCAGCCTTCAAGGTCCAGACACCTGCATCCTACGCAAAGTTCCAAGTTGCCCTCGGGCAGAGGGTTTGCCCGCCATCCCTTGGTGGTCCCCAAGGTCACAGGCAAGTCAGCACATCCTTCAGGGATGCCCAGAGCCAGGGTGGCTGATAGCAAGGGCACAGTGGGTTCAACAGGTGGCCGGAGTTGGGGGACTGGAAAGGTATGAAGCATTTGAAGCTCACCTGTCTGAGGTCTGCCGAGGAGTCATCAGAGGGAGCTTCGAGGGGGAGGAGCCTTGGAAGACTGGGGGCTCCTAGCAACCTGATCTTTATTGTGTCAGGTGTTTCCCAGCCTATCCCAGCCGAGACTCTGCCTGGTGCAGGAAGCAGCCACGACTCTAAACATGTGGGTCAGACACGACACCCCCGAGTGTGGGAAACACCCTCCGCTCAACGTGGCCAAGGTGAACCGTTTTCCAAAATTCCATACTTTGTCTTGTTTCCAATATTTATGTTCTGAATGTTTTAAAGGGCCACAAGAGACACTTTTACATGAGATTTGCTGGCTCATATGGTAACTAACATTTTGGGGAACAGCCAGGATATTTTCCCAGGGGCTGCCCTTGAGTCTAAGATAATCCTCAGGCTCTTCTTGGACTTTCATTAAGTTTGAGTTCATTACAGCAAGATCGGGTCATATTCAACAGCTAAGTACCAGGTCAATGTGTGAAATCAGCTGCTTATGACATTAACTCGCACCTCTGAGTGACCAGTTGTCCATAATTTAACACAATTTCTTTAACAAATATTACTGGTTTAAAGTTTTGAGTCAAACGTCCTAGGAATTTCTAAAATAAACAATTCGGGGAAGCTGTGCCCGTTATCAGCTCATTCTCTCTACTTCACCCCTCCACAGATGCCCATGATGATGGAGCTGGAGCCCCGCAACCCGTCTCCGCTCCGCCAGCTGGCTTCCGACAGGCTCTGCCATCAAGGAATTTAAGGGGGAAGCTGCAATGCCAGAGTGTAATGATTAATTTTGTGTCAACTCGCCTGGGGCCAGGGTGTGGAGGAGGGGGTGACAGCTGCTGGACCTGGGCCATCAAGGGGATTGACTGCTTTCACCACCACCCCCCACCCCCCTGAAGAAACTGCCTGATGGCCATTGTTTGCCTGACATTAACCAGCACCCCTCCCCTGCCTCCTGGAATGTGCTGGGTCTGGAAAACATTCCAGTTGTCCTGACCTGGTCAAGCATGCAAAGCAATTTCCCGGATCTGGAAACAGCTCCACATTAGTCCGTGTGACTGTTCTCTCTCCCCCCTTCTTTCTGCTCCATGTAGTTCTCTGGTGCCAGCCAAGCAGTGCGGGGACTCACTTCATCTTGCTACTACCCAAGGCGTGCTGCGAATCCAAGTTTCCCTTAAAAATAACCCTTACCAGTTATTAGACTGGACTGGTGTGCCCTGACCTCTATTTGCAGAGGTAGATCTTCATTCTCAGGGCCTTTCCCTGGGTCTGCATGTCCTAATACGCGGGGTGCCCAGCTATTTGGTCAAACATTATTCTGGGTTTTTCTGTGCAGCTGTTTTTTGGATGGGATTAACATTTAAATTGGTGGACTGTGCATAAAGCAGATTACTCTCCATAATGTGGGTGGGCCTCACCTAATCAGTTGAAGGCCTGGATAGAACAAAAAGACTGGCCTCCCCAGGCAAGAAAGGATTCTCTGCAGGCAGCCATCAGATTTCGTCTGCAACACCGGCTCTTCCTGGGTCTCCAGCAGCCAGCCTTCGGGCTGGAACTGGAGCACGGGCTCTCCTGAGTCTCCAGCCTGCAGGCCCACCCTGCAGATTTTGGACTTGCCAGGCTCCCTAATCACAAGCCAATTCCTTATCATGAATCTCTTCCTATATGTGCACATACATCCCATTGACGCTGCTTCTCTGGAGAATCCCAATATGAGGAGCAAGAGGAGCCCTTTCCTTCCTGTTTTTTGTGGGCACCGGTTCCTGTTCCCAAGGCTCCTCCCCCAGCAGTGGCAGCTTCTCTGGTGGCAGCAGTTGAGTCCAGCTTGCAGACTGACCAGCACGGGGCCCGTCTGGAGCGCGGACACTGCACCAGCCCGTGCTCTCCTCATAGGTCTGCACTCGGCCCACAGGGCTTCTCTTCTGATGTCTTGCCTTTGGACAATTCCAACCACTTCTCTTTGTTCCCGCTTCGTAACTTGCACTGTAGAGGTGGGATCGATACTGTCGCCACCCCAAACTTGTCCTGACGTCAAGACTAATGACATCACACACATAACAGGTGACAGGAAAGTTCATTATTCACGTAATGAGGCTCCCTGGAGACAGGGCAGGCGCCCGGGCCAGCTGGTTTGCCTGGACAGGAGGGGGGAGCGGCTCTAGTTTTTACTGTGGCTAGGGCTGAGGGGTCCAGTGCAACGAAAACTGCCAGGGTTTGCCTCAGTTTCCTCTCCGGGGCTCAGGAGGAGAGCCTGGCCTGGCCGTCAGGTCAGCTTGCCCAGATGTGAGGAAGAACCGGCTAGAAAGTTCAAGTTATCATCAGCGGTCAAACATCAAGAATGGGGTCAGCCTCGTATTGCAGCTCACCGTCGGGGGGGGCTGCTGCTTTACCGCCTCCTGGATACCTTCACGTTTTCTCTTTGCCTTTTTACTCAGAGGTATCTAGTGAAGAATTCTTCATAAAATTCTTACTAAAATAAGTGGCATGGTTTCTGGTTTCCAGGTCCTGACAAGAACCTGGCTGATACAAAACTTCTTTCCTCTTCTCGGCAAGGTCAGCACGAAGGCCAACGCTGTGGTAGTTGGTACCTGCACAGTCACGACCCTTCCTCGCCTAAGAGGGCACAGGAACGACTAAGCACCGCCGCCCACAGAGGCCACCTCATCGTCAGACTCGCGTCTGCAGCTCCTGCCTTTACCTGGCATCACTGGGAAGGAGGAACTCAGGGAGGCAGCTTATCCTCTCCTCCAACCGCCCGTCCTGGAGATGGCGCCTATGGGGGGAGATGGCGCCTATGGGGGGAGATGGCGCCTACGGGGGGAGATGGCGCCTACGGGGGGAGATGGCGCCTACGGGGGGAGATGGCGCCTACAGGGGGAGATCGCGCCTACAGGGGGAGATCGCGTCTACGGGGGGAGATGGCGCCTACAGGGGGAGATCGCGTCTACAGGGGGAGATCGCATCTACAGGGGGAGATCGCATCTACAGGGGGAGATCGCTCCTACAAGGGGCGCGCGCCCTTAACCGCTGCTGGCGCTCCGTCTAGGTGAGCAAACCCGGTCTCCGTTCCCTTCCTAAGGACCACCTGTGTTGCTCCTGATTTTTGCAGGTGAGGAACCTGAAACCTGGCGAGATTAAGTGATCATTCTGAGTAATACCACATAAAGGGCAGAGCGAGGATTTCTAGAAACTCAGAAAACATCAGAGCCCATACTTTAAAAACTTTTTATTTTTAAGTATTTTAAGCAAATAGTTTTAAAAAAGAACCCACTGCACTGTGCTGTTAAATCAACATGCTGACCCACCTACATCTATTTTAAAAAAGAAAACACAAGTGAAGCCTCCAGTTACCGATTTCATCAGCAACTCCTGCCCAGGCGGGCAGAGCAGGACTTTAACACTTCGTTCCAATACATGATTTTATACTCTGAATTCATATAATTTGCATCCACAGGAAATATATTATTGTGCAAAACGGTAACAACACGGTGTACTATATGCCAGGAATGCTCCCACTCCTGCCGCTGTCCTAATCACTTTACATACATTATTTCATTAACCATCCCCACCCCCAGGCACCCTGTGAGGTTAAAAAGTGAGAGGTTTAAGTAAGGTACCCCAGATACAGTGTTGACTTTGCAGAAAGGGTCCCCGTCTGTAGCTCCCGCCACTTCCTCAGCAATTTGATTCATCTGTGAAAGATGCAACTCTTGCTCTCTCACATTCGCTTCCCAAAGTACCGGAAACCACCTACGTATTTCTCTGTTCTGCTGATGGGAATGTAGGCTTTACCCAATCTTGCTATTTTAGCAATACTGCAACGAACAATATCACGATGCCCAGTCTTAAAGCATCTCCTTCGTTGCAAGGCGTTACTCTGTGGCTCATTCAGGAGCAGAATTACTGGGTGACAGAGTACACACAACTTTACGAGATTTTGCAAATTGCTTTGCACAATCATCACAATTTCCACTCCCACAGCACTGAGTTGCCAGTGGTCCACACACCCACACCAGGGCTTTTAAAAAGCTGCCAACGTGATGAGTGTGAGATGTTCCATACTAATTCACATCTCCTGTGCTTGCTTCTCTGCACGTGCCTGGGCTGCCGTGTGCTCAACAAGGGTGGGGCTGACCACGCCAGACGGCGAATAAAAGACCTTCAGACGCTCTGCTCTCGGTGGAGTCCCTGCCCACCTGGCTCTCTTCAGCCCCAACTTCAGTCCTCGCTGGGGAGTGAGAAGACGGGGCAGGGTTGGAAAATTGGGTGTGTCCTCCAGGGCAGAGTTGGGTTTGAGATGAGAACTGGGGCAGTGGGAAACTGTCAACCTGTGCCCTAGGGCTTGGAACCACGCAGAGCCAGGCTCCTTTTGGGCAGGAGCGCACCTGTGGGTAGCCTTGTCAGCATTTCACTCAAAGACCCTCTTAAAAACTTCCAATCATGACTCAACTGAACTAAATTCAGCTCTCTTCCTTAACAGGGGCAACTTTGTGCAAAATCTCCTCTGCGTGGCAAACAGATAAGCCAGCAGCAGGGACGAGGGTCAGGGAAAGCTGGGCCAGCACTGTGGGGGTGTGGCACTGCGGGTGAAGGGGACAGCACAGGGCAGTGTGCAGGGGCCAGAGGTGCTGTCACAACTGCTTACGCTGTCACAATTGCTTACGCCTGCTGAGCTGGGGGTCTTGCAGAATATTCAGAGAATATTCAGACGCTTGGCAGGTGGGGGGTTCGCTCATGGAGGCTGGCAGTAGGGATAACTGCATAAAAAATTTTCAGCTATATCATTTTAGTGAGTCCTTGTGTCTGTGGTTAACTCTTGTAAAATGTAATTCACATTCAGACCACATCACTCAACTCAAATAGTCCAAAAGCACCCCAGCCCCAGCGAGGACCCCCATGCTCACGCAGCTGAGCCCACCACCTCTCTGGGCCCCTATTCCAGCTGACTCGCCACTGTAGCCCAGAGGCCTCCAGTCACTCCGAGGAACCAGACAGGAGCCCACCTTCTGGGTGTGGTTCTAGAGACCTACAGAGCTCACTCCCCGATCTCCAGGTCTTTGCTCAAATTTCACCTCAGTTGAGGCCCCTCATGACCAGCCTCCTTAAAATCACAACCCACCTCCCAATCCAGCATGTCCTCTGACTCTTCCCCGATGCATGTTGTCCACAACACCACCCCCCCCAACCAAAATACTCCATGGATCTCATGTTTATCGTCTGAAAAGATCCAAGACGGCAGCTTTTGTTTGTTCTTGTCACTGCTGGGCCTCTGGTACACACACCAGTGTCCGCCACGTGGGAGGAGCTCAGCACATTTCTGTTTAACAGACTGATCTCCGCTGCCCACGCACACCTGTGGGGTGGAGATGGCGACGGCACGGGAGCACTCCATCCTCCAGGTGACTAGCCCAGCGTCCTGCTCTCCTCCACTTGCCTCCCACAGCAAATATCCAAAGCCAGTTGTAGGCTGAAGGCGCAGCCAGAACTCCCTGGAAGGCATCTGGGGAGACGACGAGTTCCTGCTGCTGCTGTTGCTTATAAGGTCAAACAGAATAGGCACCAACATAGGTGAAACTCGGAGGGAAACCTAGGATCCAACCGGCCCCTTCCCAGCAGCCACAGCCCACCACACCACAGACATTTGTCAAACCAAAAGGGCTGTCTCTCCCTTTAGAGTTATGGAAGAAGATCTGGTTGGGGCAGCTCCAGGCCATGGTACAAAGGCCAATCCTGAGGACCTGAATCTCCAGAAGGTCACCAAAAAACGTCTCATTTCCTAGTGGGTAAAAATGAGGGGATCCTGAATTTCTGAATCCTCAGGATTCTCTGTGATTAGCTTCTAAAAGAGAAAGAGCTGGGCCCTCTCTGACGGTTTCCCCACATTGCCTACACTCAGGGTTCTCCAACAGGACAGCCAGGAGCCCTCTCTCCCACCGTCAGGCCCCACACTAATCATTAATGTGCATTTTCATATGCCGAGCCAAATTGGAAGCCCACCTGAAGGTGTTCCCACACTTCGTGCACTTGAAGGGCCTCTCTCGAGTATGGAATCGCTTGTGGCTAATGAGCTGCGAGGTCTTGCTAAAAGTTTTCCCACACGTGCCACATTTGTGACATTTTTTCCCTGCGGGTATGTTCTGGAGTCCGGTGGGCCTGGCGCTCTGCTCGCAAGCTTGTTCAGAAGCTTCCTGGGGCTTCTCGCCACTTGGTTTTAACTCCTGTAAACTCACCCCTTTGTCGCGGGAGGAAGGCGACTTGGCCAGGCTGCTTTCAGACGGCGCAGCCTGGGTGTGTTTTCTCAGATGGATGTTGAGGGTGTGTCTTCCGATGAAGTTTTTCCCACACCACTGGCATTTGAAAGGTTTCTCTTTGGTGTGGATTCTCTGATGATTCACCAGGCGGTAATTTCGGTCGTAAGATTTCTCGCATAGGTTACATTTGTAGCGCTTCTCTCCACTGTGGATCCCCTTGTGATCTAAGAGACTCCTTTTACGTGTAAAGCTCTTCCCACACTCTTGGCACAAGAAAGGTTTCTTCTTGCCCAGGAGGACTTCTGGCTGCACGTCTGCAGCGTCCTCGCTGTCGTGGTAGGAGTACCGTTTTCCCAGAGAGTGGCTCCTCTGGTGCCGCGAGAGGTTCGAGCTCCACCGGAAGGCCTTCCCGCACTCCCGGCACTTGTAGGGCTTCTCCCCGGTGTGAACCCGCTGGTGCAGGAGGAGGACAGAGGGGTTGCGGAAGCCTTTGCCACACTGGCTGCACCGGAAGGCCGCCTCCGGGGCCGGGCTGCTCCGAGGAGCCTGGGGGACTCCATCCTGGCTGGGGGGAGGCCCGTCCTCGGGCTTTCTGCTCATGGCGTGCTGCTGCTTATGAGCGATAAAGTCTGACCTGTGCGTAAACTCTTCCGCACACTCCCTGCATCGGTACAGTCCCTCGCCCGTGTGGCTTCTCTGGTGGTTAAGGAGGGATTTCTTCTCAGTAAAAGTTTTCCCACACGGCCGACACAGGAAAGCTTCCTCCACAGGGGGCACGCTCGGGGGCTGATTGCAGCTGGGGGCCGCCCTGAAATCATCTCCACGCCTGTGGTCTTCTCCACGCCTGTGGTCTTCTCCACGCCTGTGGTCTTCTCCACGCCTGTGGTCGTCTCCACGCCTGTGGTTGTCTCCACGCCTGTGGTCGTCTCTACACTTGTCACCGTCTCTACACCTGTCTGGACTATAGAATTTCTCTTCCTGGTGCATTCTCTTATGACGAGAGAAGTTGGACCTCCAACGGAAGGTTTTCCTACATTTGGTGCATTTATATGGCTTCTCCTGCGTGTGGATCCTTTGATGTTGGAGAATATATGATTTACAGTGGAAGGATTTCCTGCACTGGCTGCAGTCAAAGACCTTCTCACCGCTTTGGTCTTGCAAATGATGATCCAACCGGGAGCCATATGCTCTGAGAGCTTCCTTACACCAACTAAATTCGAGAAATTTCTGATTAGCATGGGTTTCCTGGTGCAGGCGGTAGGCATACAAGCGCTGGAAAGCTTTGTCACATGAACTGCATTTATAAGGTTTCAGGCCAGTGTGAATTCTCTCATGCCGCGCACGATTGGAGCTCCACCTGAAGGCTTTCCCACACACCTGGCATTTAAACGGTTTCTCCTGAGTGTGAAGTCTCTGATGGTGCGCAAGATGGGAGCTACGGCTAAAGGTCCTCCCACAGTCGCTGCACTTATACAACGTCCCCACCACGTGAAGACTCCGTGGGCGATGAGAACTCAGGCTGAAGTCCTTCCTGTGCACATCCTTCGCGGTCCCTTTCAGTCCAGCATGAATTCTCTGGGAGAGGCTAAACGAGGCCAGCATGCATCGGAGGCCCTTCCCGTACTCCTGGTAGTCATAGCAGTACGAGCTCGCTCGGAAGAGTCGGCCGCAGCCATGCTTCCGGGATCTCTTTCTTCTGGAAACTCGCAAATATGCCACATGCTTGAGATTAAGACTATTGCCGCCTCCTGCCTCCTCGGATTCCTTTCCTGTGCTGTGACTGAAACTGCCCTCTTTTTCCTTAGCACTCAGTTGGATGGGATTTCCACATGGCTCCTGTGACATGCTCTTCTGTTCCTCAGGTACTCTGGGCTCTGTTTCCTCAGAAACACTCACCACACGACATCCTGATGACACAGCTAAGATCTGTGCTTCTTCCAAAGGTTTGGGATTTAAGATGATCTTGTTTGATTTAATCTGGAGCTCCCCTCCTGACATAAAATAAAACACAAGGGAACGCACTCTTTTTCCATACTTGCAACCCCCAAAAGCACCAACAGACAAAAATGTGCCATGAACTTGGGTAGTATGGTTTTTGTTTGACTGCTGATACCTTTACCAAATAGTCACTAACAAAGCAAAACGTGGAAGGGTATCTGGGTGACAGAAAAGAGAGGAGGAGAAGCAAGGCGGGCATTGCAGATGGACATTCGCAGGACTCACATCCAGTTAAAAAAGAAAAGGCTGAGAGGTGAGTGTCAATAGCAAGAGGGGACAGGAACCACAGTACAAACAGAGCCGGGGCTGGGACTCCAAGGAGGGCTGGCTGACAGGACTGGAGAGCAAGCCGACCACAGGGGGAAGGGCCACACAGAGAACAGGGGCAGGAGTGGAATGAGGGCTCCTAAGAGCAGGAAGGGGTAGGCTCTGGGGAGTCAACAGGGGTGCAGCCCAGAGCTGAGGACCATCAATGAACAAAACAGAGAAGGAACACTGAAGCCCTCCGGTGGGCAAGAGTGTTACTGAAAGTGCTTCTGGGGAAGGGGCAGGGCCAGAAATGAATGTCTGGTAGGCCAGTCTGGAAGGGAGAAGCTCAGGGCCTGGCATTCCTCAGCAAAACTAATAAGGACCTTCCTTCTGGCAAACAGTGGAGTAAGTTCCCCATGACTGACTTGCTGGGAAAGGCCTTAGGAGAAGAGAAGAGATGCTGGGAGAGCAGGATCTGGCAGGTTCTCTGAAACTCACCTGCAGGGGCAGCACCCGGATTCCCCTTCGGCTGAGCTGCCTCCACCTTCAGGCCCCACGGCTCCCTTGCCTCCAGCCAGGAGATCAGAGCAGGTTTGGTGAGAGGCCCCACTGCAGAAGAGAAGGGGAGGGGATGGGGTGGGAAGGTAGATGAGTCACACACAACTACCCTCTTGGGCCTGGGGTTGGGGAGGGAGGAGGGAAAGGTCAGGGAGGCAGGTGGAGGAAGCTAAGGCAGGAGGCCCAGACGGCCATTCCTAACAGCCCTGGGCAGATACAGGAGAGGCTGAGAGAAGTCACTGCCAAAAGGATCACTAGGATTCCCTGGCAGTGGGCACCACATGACAACTCAATCAGTTAAATCAGCTGACATATTTGGGAGGCCTAAGGAGAAGAGGAACTTGACACACATGACTTAACCTTTACAATAAGCCAGCATGCCAGGCATTCTTACCCCCGTGTGTCAAGAGAAGGCTCTGCTTTGGTTCAAAGGTACAGAGCTGGGATGTAAACCCAGGTCAGGCCCCTTCCTATGCACCATAATGAACAGTAAGAAGGCAGCAATAAAGGTGGGCAGAGCAGGGGGAGCAATGCCTTACCCAGAGAAGCCAGGTTCCCATAGTTCTCCAGCATCACATCCCTGTAGAGGTTCCTCTGAGCAGGGTCCAGCCACCCCCACTCATCCTGGGAGAAGGTCACCTCCACATCCTTGAAAGTCAGAGCCTCCTATAAAACACAGTCCTTACCTCAGAGCCGGCCCACAGTTCCCAGCTTTCAGGAGGAGGCAGGGGAATGGGGTGGCTCTCAGTAAGGACAGGATGGACCTGGTAAGGGTGAAAGAGAAGACCACCACCCAGCAGAAGGGCTCTGGGCTCAAGGGGGATATTTCGGTCACTGGGACATGAATCTCTGGGTGTGAGGTCACTGGACACAGAGACGCAGGACACAGGAAAGCTGCAGCTGCTCCATCAGGCAGCAACACCTGGACATCACGAAAGACTGAACATCCTGTGGCTCACCTGAGGCTGGGCTGCCACCGCATCTCCTGGGCACCCCTCTCCCTGGGAAAGGGCAGGCACCTGTGCAGCAGGAGGATCTGCAGAAGAAAGAGCCATGAGAGGGGGCAGCCCACTGTTTCCCCCCCATAGAGCACTCCGGGGCCCAGGAGTGGGCATGGGCTGTTGTTAAACACCCATTTCTCATTTCCCCAGTGTGCGCTGGAGGCCAGGGAATGAGGGTGGGGGGTACAAGGGAGGAGGAGCTGGGCTAACATGGGTCACAGAACAGGTAGAAAGACACAGAGCTAAGGGCCAGGATGGAAAGGCATTCTGGTGAGAGGACAGATGGTGGAAAGAGGACACCACAGGAAGTGGGGGAACTGTGGCGAAGGCTGGGGTCGTAGTGCCAGGGGGTGAGTACCGGATTGCCCAGTCAGGAAGTCATGCACCCCTGTTTCACAGGGAGGCTCCAGATGGTCCCCCAGAGCAGAGCCGTTCCTGGGAGGTGAAGCAGAGGGCCATATCTGCTCGGCTCGCAGGGCTCCTGTACCCATCCAACACACATCTGGGCTCTGGGCAGGTGCTGTGTCCTGGCAAGAAGAAAATGTGAGAGATCCCCATGGGAATCAGAAAGCAACCCAGAGAGGAGGCCATGCGGCCAAACTCTAAAGAGCGGAGACCAGAGAAGGGTGAGCCAGCCCTCTATTGCCTACAGGCAGAGGGGAAAGGGGAACAAAGCCCAGGGAGGGCCCTCACCACTCAGCCTCTCTGGGCTCCCCTGCTGGCCACGGCAGGGGAGAGGAAGAACCAGAGTCCAGCTCACATAAGAAAGTGCCTGGCACCCAGCCGGTGGGGCTCAGTGGTTGAGCCCTGACCTATGAACCAGGAGGTCACGGTTTGATTCCCCATCAGCGCACACGCCAATAAAAACATGTAAAAAAAAACACACAAAAACAAAGCCCACAAATATGATAAATGCTATTTTTAAAACTGAGAAGCTCGCCTGTGGGGGCAGGAGAGGCAGAGTGCACTTGAACTGACCTGCTGCTCTGCTGCAGGCACTGGGACAGCCAGCTCCGCTTCCAGCACCAAGGCCAGGGCCAAGCCCAAGGTAGGCACTCATCAAATGCATACTGAACAACTGCTCATTGTTAGGTCAGTTTTGCATTTTCTTTTCAATAAACTGAGGCTCTGAAAGGGACAACGTGGCCAAGAACACTGAGGTCGTTCAGTGTGGAATGAAGTCTCATCCCTGCACAGAACAAATCCGCAAAGGCTTACTGAGAAAAAGCAGACTGGTGCACAGAGACTGCTCTTCTAGGTCTTATTGTGCCGAGGGGCCACGAGTCCCCCTTACAAGCAAGAGACATCGCCCCACCTTACAGTCAGCATCAGGTCCAATAAGATAAGATGTGGAGACAGCCCCTATATAAACTAAGTCACTGTGTCTAAAAACGTGTCATTGTTAGTTAAGGATCCTTGCGAACCCCCTTCCTGCAGCAATCGTCCTCTGGGCAGGTGGGAAGGGCTGCCTGCTCTAAGGTCCTGGGACAGGGTCTAGCTTGCTGATGCTCAGGTGCCATGGGAATGACAAGGGAAGGCTTCCCCTGTGTTCCTCAAGGCTGAGGGTTCAGAGGCCAACCCTACCCCCAAACAAGCTGGCTCACCCGCAGGCAGAGGTCACTGGGCCCTGCACACTTGCTCACACTCACCTTCAATGGTGTCCCACTGAAGTCTCTCCGCAGCTCTTCCAGCAGGGCCGCAGCCTTCCCACCACTCTCAGGGTGATGCAGCTGCACCCAGGTCCGGAGCTCGCTGGGCAGGATGCTCAGGAACTGCTCCAGCACCAGCAGCTCCAGGATCTGGGCCTTAGACAGAATGTCGGGCCTCAGCCACCAGCGGCACAGCTCCCGGAGCCGGCTCAGAGTCTCCAGGGGCCCAGAAGATTCGTGGTAGCGAAGCTGTCTGAAGAGCTGGCGGAACAGCTCCTGGCCAGGACGGTTCAGCGTCTGGGGCCTAGGAGCCTGCACAGAAGTGCAGCCTTCACCCTCTTCTTCCTTCTTTACCATCTGAAGGCGCCCTCGCTCTCTTGAAGCCTGGGCCTGAGCTGGGCGCACAGCATACCACCTGCCTGGAGGCATCGCTCCTGTCCAGGGTCTACAGCAGAGTGCAAGCCAAGCCTCTGTCAGCTGTGCTGCTGCTGGGATGTCAGAGAATCTTTTCAGCACTGTGGTGGACAATGGAATTTGCTGGACATCAGACGTCACTGGCAAGAGACTGAAATAACCAAAATTAGTGTTCGGGAGCAATGTGAATGGTGGTGGACCTTGACCCTGTTAGTTTGGATCATCTTTGGATGTATCAGAAGAGGCCCATGAGCATCTGCACAGTGGCGCCTGCCAGTCTCATTTGGGGGTAAACTGAGAAAACATCTGAGAACACAGGAAAATATGTACAGAGCTTTATTCAGATGTGTACATGTAAAGAAAGATCTCAATAACCTAATCTTCCATCTTTAAACACCGGAAAAAGAGCAGACTAAACCTAAAGCAAGCAGAAGGAATGAAATAGTCAAGAATACAGTGGAAATCAATGAAACAGACATTAGAAAAAGAGAAAAATCAATGAAATAAAAAGTTGGTTCACTGAAAAGGTCAACAAAACTGATAAACCTTTAGCTAGCCTGACAAAGAACGAGAGAACTCAAATTACATAAATCAGAAATGAAAGAGGGAACATACTACCGACTTTACATAAATAAAAAGAATCACTTGAAAATATATTTTTGCAAACAAATATTTTAGATGAAATTGACAAACTATTATAAAACATAAACTGATGAAACTGACTAGAAAAGAAACACAAAATTTGACTAGATCTATAAGAAGCAAAGAGACTGAACGGGTAGTCAAAAACTGCCCACAAAGAAAAGCTGAGGCCCAGGTGGCGTCACTGCTGAAGTCTGCCAAATATTTAAAGGAAAAATAGTATTAATTCTTCACAAATGCTTCAGAAATACAGGAGGAAACACTTCCCAATTCATGCTACAAGACCAGTATTATCTTGATACCAAAACCAGACAGATCAATCTCTCTTATAAATACAAATACAAAATTCTCAACAAAATACTAGCAAACTGACTCCATTCACATTTAAGAAAAGTTACACCCCATGACCTGAGTGAGATTTATTCTAGGAATGCAAGATTAGTTTAACATATCAGTAGAATAAAAAACAAAGATCACACCATCATGTCAACAGGCACAGGAAAAGCACTTAGGCACCAGGAATTTCACTTCTGGGACTCTCCCTGGAAAAACACTCGCACACGTATACAGCCATTTACACAGGTGTTCACTAGAGTGCTGTTTGTAGTAACGCAACATTGGAAATAACCTACTTTCCATCAGCACAGCTAAATAGAAGTGTAGCACTTTCTAGATGAAATACCATACAACAGTGAAAAAGTCCTACCAGACCCTTAAGATCAACATCGTTCCTCTGTTCCCTGGATGGTCAGGCTGTGCGGCCAAGGTTAAAAAGCAGGTGTCACCCACAGAGGAGGCCAGAGCATGATATTAAGTTGTTGAGAACAGAAAACATATATGCCAGGCTCAAGAGGCACAGTGCGTACTTATAGCAAGAGGGAGGAAAGAGTATACACAAGGGGATCTTTGAAAGCCACTGGTCCCCCACGAGCGGATCCACTTCACCGCTGATGCGGTGCGGGCGGTGTGGACTGGAGCGGCATACTTCAAGACCTCGACCCCTGGCAGGTGGGGTCTGAAACACAGAAAGCAGGGGTGGGCCTGCGGGCCCCTGACACGGGGTTGCCTGAAGCACCGAACAGGGAAAGACAGTCCCTCACAAGGCAGAAGCCCAGCACAGGCTGCGCGCTTCCTCTCCCGGCCAGGACACGCTCCCTGCCCCAGCCACTCACCTTGCACTGGGCTAAGCAAAGGGGAGCTGCAGAGGCTGTGCTCGCTGCCTCTCCCAACAGTAACAAAAACATATTCTAAGTTAAAAACAACACACTAGATATAATTGCAGGAAAAACCTAAAATCACATATATGTGTACATAAGTGTGTGTGTGATGTACACATAAGTTCTCCAAGGAATTTAAAATGGCCTGGGAGGATTCTCAAAAGCTGATTGTGGGCATGGAGGCTGGGAATAGTAGTTAAAAGAGATTTTATTTTATCCGTAGTAATTTGATGTTTTAACACGAAATTCATGTACCAGGTCTCTCATTTCTTTTTTTATTGAGGTACACAAAACGATAAATAAAAATACACACAAATGTTAGACATGGTTACCCATGTGCTATTTCTCTTCATACATTTTATACTCTTATATTTTTTGTCATTTTCTTTACATTTTTGTCACTTCCCAATTTCCTAAAATAAAAATTAAAAGGCAAGTTTTAGAAATTATAGTTATGAATTCACTTAATCATGACACGAAATAAAAAGAAAGCACAGTCTGCATATGCACAAGAAGTCCCTAAGCCCCTGCACCACACTGTTCTCAGCCAGCGTCTCCTGTGGCGGGGGGATGTGGGGCATTCCCTTCCTGTTTACTTATGTCTCCTGAAATGTTCCTCACTATTTTTATAACCAGCAAAGGGACCAATAATTCTGCTTAAAATACAGAGCAAATGAGTATCAGCTCCCTGGACTGAAGAGACCCAGCAAAAGGGGCAGCACATCCTTAAAGGGAACTTGGGTGCAAACAGTGGCTGTGGCTCAGGCAATTGGGGAAAAAAGGAAAAAACCCAGGTGACTTTACTTCTGTTTTAACCATGGAGTCAGGAACCAAATCAGAGAAGGCTGGCTGAGCAAAGGGAGCAACGTAAGGCAAACTCTGGAAGTGAGGCACAGAAGCAAAGAAGCAAAAGGCTGCCCCCAAACCCAGTGTGCAAGAGAAAACAAACAGGCAGAGAACAGGCTGGCGGTTACCAGGGGGGCAGAGGCAGGGAAAGAAGAGGGAAAGGGGCAGGGACAGGGGAGGGAAAGGGGGAGGGGCAGGGGCCGGAATGGGTAGGGGGAGGGGCAGGGGGAGAGGAGGGGCCAGAGAAGGGGAGGGAAAGGGGGGTGAAAACCAGTAAGGCAAGTCAATCCTTTGTGAAGGACGGAAACTAGATTTCGGTGGTGAGCTTCCAAGCTGGCCTGTTCTAAAGGAGCTGTGCAGAAATGTCCAACCACATAGTGAAGTATTTGTAAACAGCCGGTGGGAAAACTGACAAGCAGAAGAGTGAAGGTGGTGCCTGATAACATGGCAAAGGGCCCAGGGCTTCAAGGACAGGGGAGCCCAGCTGCTGAAACCATGAACTTGGATAAAGCTAAAGAGAAAAGGCCCAGGAGGGGGTCTTTCAAACTCTGAATTAAAGACCCAGGGCATAGGAAAGAGATGGGGGCCAGTGAACTGAACCTGTGCAATTAAACTCAGGTATCCTAATGCCACAGGGTGACTCATGTCCCAACTAGCTTTTGAGGACAGAAGAAAAGCTTCATTCATCAACTTGTTAAGATTCTACCACAGACGGGAGCCGCCAGGGTCTAGGAGCTGGATCGGGCCTCTTCTCAGCAAGTCATACCTTAACCCACTCTCGTTCCCACAATGAAAACACACACTTTGAAAAGAACAGGGAAAATCCCAAGCAATTGTCTGGCCATTCTGCAGGACATCTTCTTTATGTCATTTTGCTCCTTCGACTCATATGCAATGTCATTTTGTTTCCCTTTAAAAATCCTCACGAAGTAGTCTCTTATTCTCATGTTTTTCCTACCCGTGGGAGGGTAGATAGGGTTACTCTATGCATGGACAGTAAGCAAACAAGTTTCTCAGTAATGGCCACGAAAGAAAGATTCCCCTTCCGGTACATATTTAAAGTGTTAAAATATACTTACAAAAATCTCAATTAAGAAAACAAGCTCTCCCTGGCCAGTTTGGCTGAGTGGTTAGAAAGTCAGCCGGAGGGCCAAAGGATTGCGGGTTTGATTCCTGGTTAAGAGCACGTACCTTGGATGCAGGTTCGATCCCCAGCCCTGGTTGGGGTGCGTGCGGGAGGCGGCCAATCGATATCTCTCACATGGATGTATCTCTCTCTCTTCTCTCTCTCTCCCCCTCCTCCCTCTCTTCCACTCTCTCTAAAAAGTGATGGAAAGAATGTCCTGGGGTGATGATTAAAAAAAGAAAGAACGATAAAAGCTCTTCCTAGGCGGGGGCTTGGTTGGAGTGGTGTCCCATACACCAAAAGGCCGCATCCAGGAGGCAGCCAATCAATGTGTCTCTCCCTCTTAAAAAAAACAAAAAAAAAAACAACAAATCAATTAAAGCATATCCTCGAGTGAGGATTGTTTTAAAAAAGAAAGAAAGAAGCTCAAACCTAGTGCCCAAAACATGACATCTAAATACTGCTCTCAAATAAACAGAACCAGGGTCCTTGGGAAAGTGGTTTATTCCAGGGCAGGGTAGAAAAAATACAAGATGAGTAATTTGATGCCAGAAAGTCAGAGAAAGACATGAAAAAGGATGGGGCACCTTAGGGGGAAACAAGCAACCTGAAAGAGCTCTCAGTGGCCAAATGCAGGAAGAGATTAAGCAATGAAATAAATAAGGACAGCACTGCATTACAAGCCAAAGAAGAAATTACACATCTGACATCACACACTGATACAGCTAATCGAACAAATAAACAAAAGAGGGTGAAGGCCTAGCTCTTCCTCACAAAGCATTCCAGTTCATAAATGTAGACGGAATTACAGAAATGGAAGTCTCATTAGACCATTACAGCAATAACTGCTGCAGGCAAGATCCACCACAGAATGCTAATTGACTGGTGAAAGGTAAGGACAAACAGGATATTTCTATGCAAAGTCTCAAAGTATCTTCCCCCAACTACTAATTACAAAGGGAAAGACACTATCTGTACAGTGGCGAAACCTGGCAGAAACCACAGGATCAGATTATTATCACCAGTAACAAGACGTACTAACATCATTCTCAAAACAGGATAAAACATGTAACAAAACCAAATTGCTGGTCATTCTACAAATATAAGTACAAAATACTGCAAAAGTGTCAACGTCATAAAAAACAAGAAAAGACTGAGAAACTGCCGCAGACTGAAAAAGAATCCGGAGGCATGACAACTAAATAAATGAGGGCTTCTAGACGGGATCCTGGAGCACACAGGGTCAACAGTAAGAGCCTGATGAACTCTGATTAAAGTCAGCAGTTTCATTAATCAGATGGTACCACTGTCAACTTCTTAAGTTTGATGATCGTACTACGGTTATGCAAGATACTAACTGAAGGCAAACTGGATAAAGACGGTAAGGAAACTGTCTAGTTCAGTGACCCTCTGTAAGTCTACAATTCTTCAAAAGTAAAAGGTGTTAAGTTGTAGTCTGAGTTATCATTTTTTCTGATTTATAACTATCTTATGAACAGGCCAGTAAGCCAGGACAAGCATAAAAAGGAAACTGAGACCCAATAGTTAAACTGCAGTTTGCAGCCATCTAGTAAATTCCATCTTCCCTAAACCAGGGACACTTAAGAGTAAAATGGTTTGCACTTCTCCTCCCCACCCACAGGGTAAATGGTTTAAATTACCCCACTCAGGAAGACAGACAGCACAAATCCAATTATTACTATTTTCAGACCACACCCAAAAATAAATGAAGTTATTTTGGTATATCAGCATAAAGCTGATGAATATTCCATTGAAAAACCCTTCCCTAAGACCACTGGTAAATGCCCAGCCTTTAAAACCTCTCAAAACAAAGGTCCCATGCATGCTCTTCCTCCCCAGAGCACACTCCCACTCTCCCCTTCCTTCTCCCACTGGCCTGCATCTCCCAAACTCTAAGGGACCCCAAGAGGCTTGTAACCAGGCCAGCAATGACCAATGGTAGTTCATCCCGGGCAAACCCTCTGAACCTGTCCTCCAGGTCCCTTTTTTTCTGACTTCTTAGTAAGCCAAAGCAGACCAGCCTAGACTCATTTCCCCAGCCTCTCCTTGCTTCATTGTCCCCAATTTTAATAAACGTCCTCGAAAATTCACCTGGACTAGTGCTGTGAAATTTTTCCTGCAGGAAGTCAAGAACCCACACACTACCAGCTGGTTCAAGGCAGACCCGTTTAGGGCCAGGCTCCCTTTCTGGTAACACTTAGATATTATTTAGGATTGACCTGGCAATCAAGGGCATAAAATACAGTGAATTCTTACCTCCAACCGGGATTCGTTCTTTCATTAATTTAACAAATACTTAATGAGCAACTACTGTGTATTAGACACTACGGTCATAGCAGTGAACACAGCAGGCGAAAAGCGCTGCTGTGAGGACCTTATGGAAAGACAGATAATGAAATAAATAAAGCACCTCGTATCTTAGTGACAGGGGATATGCTGTATAGTAAACAAGGAGGAAGCTCTTTCAGGTTGTTTCTGATATGAAAATACTGGAGATTGCAAAATAAAGTAAGTTATGTTTACAATATTTTATGCATTTTTACTCAAGCAACTCTCTGACATCATAGAGTGCTTATACACAAACACTTCCTGGATATTAGGAGCCACCAAAAATTTAAACGCGGAACAGTCAGTACTTTTGATGCTTTCCTCTGTTGCCATTTTAAGTACATATTGAGGCTTATCTTCAAAACGTTCCCATCTTTCAGATTCCTTTTTTTTTTTTTAATATGTCGTTATTGACTTCAGAGAGAAGAAGGGAGAGGGGGAGAGAGACAGAAACATCAATGATGAGAGAGTCACCATTGATGGGCTGCCTCCCACACACCCCCTTCTGGGGACTGAGCCTACAACCTGGGCATATGCCCTGACCAGGAATTAAACCAAGATCTCCTGGATCACAGGTCGATGCTCAGCTGCTGAGTCACGGCGGCCGGGCCAGATTACTTTTTTTTAAATCCTCACCCAAGGATATGGTTATTGACTTTAAAGAGAGAGGGAGATAGAAAGAGACTTCAATTGGTTGCCTCCCAAACCCTCCTCAACCAGCCCTGACTCCGGATAGAACTGGAAACCCAGGAATACAACCAGGAATGTGTCCTGACCAGGAAGAGAACCTGCAACCTTTTTGGTGTACAGCACAACACTCCAAACCAACCCACCAGGCTGGGGCAAGAATTACTTTTTTAACCAAGATTTATCTGATATCTTCAGCATTAACATAGCATGTAAGAGCAGCCTCACTGGTCAGTCCCTGAACACCGCATATAGACGCTTGTGTATTAACAGATGGATATTCCCTGAAATCAATCAAAAAACGGCTAAAACCACTCCCCGATATTTCCTTGTAAAGTAACCGACTAATATTAATGAGTCTTCACTTTTGAACCACAGTCTGACACAGGATGGTCTTTCTTGGCCACCACATTCACCAGGACGGAGACCTGATTTCCTGGGCCAGTGCAAGTCAGCGGACAGAACGGTGGCCTTAGGTTAGAGATGCGCCTCATGTTTAACAAACTGCATTTTACATACTACTCCTTCATGCTGAAACTATCACCCTGACGAACAAGATTTTTCTATTTTTCTCCATAGATGTCACTTGTTGAGCATTTACAGCCTCATGCACTGTGTATTATGGGAAATAAACAGCAAACAAAATGTTTTCTTGTAATGATACTTGGAAGCATGTTTCACTGGTATCATGATGCCAGCACCAAAATTAACCAGTATCTGAACAAATTCATTACACAGCTTGAAGATAGCATAACTTTCCAATAAGCAACAGTACGAATTAACTTAATAACACTGAATTACACACTTTAAAATGGTTAAAACAGTAAACGCTTATCTATCATTTGGTTAATGTATGTACATTTCATCACGATATTGTTTTATCAGAGTCAGTTTTTACCAGCAATAGTGTGATCCCATTTCGTAACATACATGTGCAGGAGTTTGCACAGTTACGCGTGAATCCTGAAATATCAGGAAGCCTCCCGACGAAAGCCCTGGCCGACTGCAGGTACTTTTACTTTTCTGTCACTCACCGCGTCACCTGATCGCCGGGAGTGGGGGCGCTTTGTTTGCGTGATGGGCCGAGAGAAAGCGCGGAAACCATCGCCCCAAACCCTCCCTCCGGGCGCCGGGCGCGAGGCGCTCCCGGACCCGCCCTCCCGCCGCGGGCTCGGGGTCCCGGGCCACCCGGCCCGGGCGCAGCCTCGGGGCCCGGGCGCAGCCGCCGCCGCCCCGCGCGGGTCCCCGCAGGTGCCCCCGCCCGCCCGCCGCCCGCGGCCCAGCAGCCCCGCCGCCCCCGCCCCACCCGCACACTCACCGCCTCCCGCGGCCCCGCCGTCGGCCCCCGGCCTCACCACAGCCCCGCGCCCGGCTCGCAGCCCAGGGGTCGCGCACGCGCGTCACAGCCCCGGGCCTCGGTGGCCTCTCTAGGAACCTGGGAGGGCCAACGTCTCGGCTTCCTCCCGCTTCCAGCGCAGGGCTGGCCCGCCCCTGTCGGAGCCACCGGCTCCTGGCGACGCTCGCCACCTCCCGCGCCGGACGCCCGCCCTCCACCCTCCGATGCCCAGTGGGGACCCCACCGCTCCACCAGCCTTGGCCTGTGTGCCCACCTCCCCCCAGTGCGTGTGCGGGCAGCGCTGGGGCCTCCCTCCCCAAGGGCCCAGAACAGGCTCCCAAACTAGGCGTCGTTTAGGGACCACGAAGATCTAGCTGACCGCCCACCCGTCCTGGCAGGAAGGCGTTGTTAAGGGGTCAGTCATTTCCCCCTGGGGCCCCTTCAGGGAGGGGAGCCAGATGCTAGTTTCCGCAATAGCCTCTTCCCCCAGCAACACAACCACCAGGGGCAGGTTAGGGGGGGTACTTTTGGTTCCCAGCCACAGGCAATAAAACTTTACCTTCCCACACCTCCAGCTGTTTTGTCCTGTTAAAGATCAAAATTCAACTGAGAAAAATTTTTAAATCTTAATAGGGGATGGCAGGGGTTAATTACCTGAGTAATGCTGATCAAGAAGTGTCCCGGGGTGACCAGCAACAGACCGGGTGACCAGCAACAGACGACACCAGTTTGTGTTTGAATTTTGGAGCCTTTATTAGCTGGCCAGCAGCTATAGTTGCAGTGTCTCACCTATGTAAGAGCCAAACTGCAGCCCTGACCCTTAGTTTGTTCCTCATTTAAACTCAGTAACCACAAAGGCACTGTGATAAGTGGCTTTCCAAGAATTTGTTGGGTTGTCAGCTTTTGTGACAAGAAACAGGGGGGACCTTTAGCAACACAAAGGGGATGACTTAAACACAATGTTTTGCACGGAGTAATGGAGTTATGCTTGGCTGGAGCATGACTGGTAATGTTCTTTCTGTGGGAACTCAGGGGGAGAGGTAATTATCGGGTTAGCTTGTCAGGCCTTGTCCTGTACAGTTGGGATCTCGTTCTACCTTTACTGTTAGTTCCTTAGGTATATTCTTCTGGCCATGGTGGCCAGAACAGAAGTTCTTGAAGGACTTCTTAAAGACAGGACAATAGGCACCAAATGGAGTTGCTTATGCTAAGCCCCATGTCACCAAATTGACATTTAATTTATTTATTTATTTATTTTTATTTTTTAAATATATCTTTATTGATTTTCAGAGAGAGGAAAGGAGAGGGAGAGAGAAAGATAGGAACATCAATGATGAGTCATTGATCGAGCCCACAACCCGGGCATGTGCCCTGACCAGGAATCGAACCCCGATTGCCTGGATCCTAGGTCGACACTCAACCACTGAGCCATGCCCGGCCGGGCATTGACACTTAATTTAGTTACAGCTCTGGGTCTCCCCAAAATGAAATCTTAAATCAATCAGGAATTCCCTGGTCAGCATTAGGTAATCAGCCTGCCATTCATCTGATATAGGAAGGTAAGCTTGCAATAACCAATCCACCTTTTTGGCTAGTATAAATTCCTTGGTTTTGCCCCCTTCTGTCTACAAAATCCCTTGCCTTGTACAGTGTTTTGGAGCTCCTGTCTATCTGCTAGGCCGGATGTTGCCCAATTTCTGAATCACAAATTTAAAGATTTAAATGTCTAACAGTGAGAAAGGCCAGAGGCAATACTTTAGGCCAAGGAAGTCCAGTTGTTTCACTGACTTTAGAGATGGAGTTTAAGAATTCCCCTTGTTCTTTCAACCTTGCCTGATGATTGAGGGTGATAAGAAGCAGTGTAATTCCAATAAGTTTGCAAGGTTTTAGTTAAAGCTCATATTATTTTCTCCGTGAAGTGGCTGCTTCAGTCACTTGATATTGTGGAGGGTATACCCCAAGTGGGAAACACATTTTCCAAGTTTCTTTGCCACTGTGAAGGTGCCAGCCTTGCAGCAAGAGAAGGCTGCAACAGATCTAGAAAAAACACAACATATTGGTGACCCATTCTAGGTGGCAGTTGAATGAAGTCCAGTTGCAGGTACTCAAATGGTTCACTGGGAGGAGCTGAGGCCTCTGGAATCAAAAATAATTTTTCCACGAGTATGAACATAACAGGTGGAAATCTGTTTTCACAACATTATTTATAGAAGTCTCCACACGTATATTTATTTATTTATTGAGTCATCTTGGCTGCACCATTGTGGGTTAATAAATGGGAAAACCAGAAGATGGGGTTTGCCAGGCAGCTTGGGAGAACCAAGCACCCGTCTCGGGCCTCCCATAGCCCTGACTAAATTTACAACTACTGTTTGCCCACTGCGATTCCTTGATTCAGATGACTGTTGCCATGTCCGAAGGACCTCAGGATGACAAAAAGCAAAGTCTGGCAACAAGGGGTGATTTTTCCAAAAGCAGGAAGGACTTCATTCACATAAGCCACCACCTCGCAGCTTCTGCTGCTGCTGTCTGTGCATGGTCAGCCAAGGCAGTTCCCTGATGCTCGGTTCCAATCCTCCTGGTGTGAGCCTCAGTTCTGAGGACACCAATTTTAGAAAATAAGAGAATAGCAGTAAGGTCATTTAGTTGCTGTTTACTGGAGTCCCAGAGAACATGAGACCATGTGACACTTCCTACATCCATCCTGTACCCGTCATATTTTTATAGATCCTATGTCCTTTGCTGACTTCAGAGATCCTGGACTGAAGGAAGCAATTCTAATTTTTTTATCTTTACATGTCCAAACTGAGTGTTCATGCCATTCTCCAACTGACACTAGGTTTCTTACTAAAATACTAAGTATATTTCCACTAGTAGTATATGAGGGCCTCCATGTCCACTTAACGTCACCAACACTATGTACTGTTAAAAGATCAACTGAGGCACATTTAATTTTTTAAGACTTTATTTGACCAAACATCAAGCCAGGCGGTGCCAAACTGGACTCGGTTAAGAGCGCTCCGCCGACAGGTGCTAGGGACAAGGTTTTTTAGAGATGAGGAAGCACAGCACACTTCTGATTGGCTACAGCTTACGCAGGTTGGATCATCTGGAAAAGCCCAGGTGGCCGTTGTGACAGGCTGTTTTCCTTGACCTTGAGGCATTCACAGGAATTGACTTCAGCTTAGCCTTCGGTTTACTTAGGTAAACCACCAAAGTATTAGCATCACATCAGTCTAATGGCCCCTTTAACAAGTCTCCCCTTTTTGTCATCTTCTCATACATGGGAGAGTGACCAAAAATTTGGTATTAGTATCACTCTTAGTCACCATCTCGTTTAAGCTATTCTTGTCCCACTGTGAAACTCATGAAATGTGTTTTACCAGATTTGTGGAAGACTTGTTTCTACCATTCATTTCATGGGTCATTTTGTTTCTCTTTCTCCACGCACAGTGAGACCACTTGATATAGTGCTGATGTCTGCAAACATGTATTTAAGACCCTTAAGAGGACACAGCACACCAGGGAGACTAGTGATGGCTACGAGGAGGTATTACCCTCCCCATCCGCACTTCATACCAAGAGACTGAAGTATGCACCTCCTTAGCCAAGGTCCCCATGGGTCAAACCAGTGTGAATCAAATAAAGAATGTACCTGAAGAGGCATCAACCTGTTTTAGCTAACTGGCTTGTTAATCTCTTTTATTTGTTACATAGTACCAGAGAGGTGGATCCAAATACAGCAGGAGATACTTGCTATGGCACAGACTACTCCTTGTTCAGCCAATGAGCAATTTAAAGCAATTATCTAAAATCACCTTAGCAAGAAAGCCTCGGGACTTCTGTTGTGCAGCTATGGCCTTGGCAGAAGATTCAGCAATAGGCGTCAGAGGTAAGGAGTACTGTTTCCCATGCACTAACAGGGAGAAAAGGCAAGTAACAAAAAGACAAAATGATAAAAGATTTCATACTGGAGATGAAGATCTTGGTTAGTGATCTTGGAAGAGCTGTCCACTTCAAGATGTCCTCTGCTTCTGGGGAGGAACCTCCCTCATCTGTTTTAATTTTATATCCCCAGATGGTGTGCAGGTCCAAGAGGCTGCAGCAGCCCTTTTTAATCAGAAGATGTAAACCTAAGGTTCAAGGCCCTGAAGTTTGGCTGTTTTCTAAGTAGTGAGGGAGATCCAGTATGGTCGCTTTCAATGAGGTTCATGGGCAATCTTTTTTTAAAAAAAAAAAATATCTTTATTGATTTCAGAGAGAGGAAGGGAGAGGGAGAGAGAGAGACAGAAACATCGATGAGAGAGTCATTGACTGGCTGCCTCCTGCACGCCCCGACTGGGGATAGAGCTCGCAACCCGTGCATGTGCCCTGAACGGGAATCGAACTGTGATCTCCTGGATCCTAGACTGATGCTTCACCGCTGAGCCAGCTGAGCAATCTTTCTTCTTAATGATTCCAGTTCAGAAGAGTAGGAGAAAGTTGAAAAGATAAATTTGAAGAGTTTTAGCCAGATTAAGTACCCTATAAAATTCAGGATCCAGTCGAGCTTACAGGTAGATAACAAAACCTCCAACACCACAATTTGGACTACATTCTGATATTCCCAAGGGTATGTTCTAGTTTCTTACTGAAATAAAATTATTCTCTTTACATTTACTCCAATGTTTAGCAAAGATAATTACACTAAGAGTAATTTGTTAGCAAAATATGTCTATTCTTGTAATACTTGCCTTATTTAAATAGGTGCAACAAGAATAGTGATTGCCCATATAGGCTTTTTAAAAGCATGCTTTGCTGCAACTTTTCATAAGGAATCTTAGATTGGACTTTTAAAACAGTAAATTTTGAGACAGTTCTTGTTTACTTAGGTATCAGGGTGGAGTCAGCTAGTTCAGAACTGGAGTCAGTGTGCAGTGAAAATTACATTATCAGTAGGACATGATTGCCAAATCCAAAACTTAGATACACACACACACACACGGGCACATTCAACTCAAATCCATTAGTCCTCTGAGGCTGAGATAACAGTAGCAAGACTCCAAGGGGTTCCAGGCAGTCCTAAAAATATTGGCTCAAACTTTTACAAAATTAAAAAAAAAAATAAAAAAATCCCAGGGGTATGTGTAGAATAAATGAATGAGGCTTTTTGTGCATGATATCCTATGACATTCAACTTTTAAAATTTTGGCCCAGTGGTGGGGGGAAAGTTTATGGCAACTTTATGAATGGTTCACCTTGGCTGGTTTGGCTCAATTGGTTGCCTGTCAGCCCTGTGCACCAAACAAGTTTGATTCCCAATCGGAGCACATCCCTAGGTTGCGGGTTTGATCCCCCCTCTGTCACATTAATGTTTCTCTCTCTCCCTCTCCCTCTTGTTCTAAAAATCAATAAAAAACATATTTTAAAAAATGGTTCAATTGGAGTTATTAAACATTATCTATTTAACAAGTGATGAATTTTAAAAGAGCCATACTAAAGAGAAAAAGAGGAGAACATTGGAGATACCGCTTCCATCATGTTGTCAGATTGGCTCAAATAAAACTCATAAAAATTTTTTAAAAAGAGAGAGGGAGGAAGAGCAAATCAGTCTTGGAGAATTACTTTATGCAAACAGCGAAATGAAGGATGTGGAATAGGATAAGGAAGATATACATCACCTCTGTCCCTGAGAAGCACACACTCTGATTACAGGACACATGACAAAGAAATAAACATAGATGTTTAGACAGAAAATGAGAATGAGAAAAAAAACCCTACGAGTACAGAAAATGTGCATCTATACTTCCCCAATAGTGGGAAAGGAATGCACAATTCCTCCCAATCTCTGCCTTCAGGAGCTAAGAGAGAGCATGTAGGGAATGGCCCATTTTGATTAGTGGTCCCAAGAAAGAATCAGAGCAAACGTCCTTATTATAAAGAAAGCATAATTCCATGTTCCTTGCCCTCTGTCTTGGAAACTTACACCTTATGAAACTGATTGAGCCAGACCTGAGAGCTTCTTCATAGTGTGAGTTCGCTGGTGATGATTAAAAGTGGAACGCTGACTGAAGGCTTTCCCACACTCAATACATTCATAGGGTTTCTCCCCAGTGTGAACTCTCTGGTGCACAGTAAGCTGTGAGCTGTCACTAAAGGCTTTCCCACAGTCATTGCATTTATAGGGTTTCTCCCCAGTATGGGTTCTTTGGTGTACCATAAGGCTAGAATTATGACTGAAGGCTTTCCCACATTCATTACATTCATAAGGTTTCTCCCCAGTGTGAATTCTCTGGTGTATAATGAGGTATGAGTTTTGATTAAAGGATTTTCCACACTCAGTGCACTGATAGGGCTTTTCACCTGTGTGAAGTCTCTGATGTCTAATAAGACATTTACTCAGGCTGAATGCCTTACCACACTCATTACATTCAAAAGGTTTTTCCCCAGTGTGAATTCGCTCATGGTCAACAAGTTGAGAGTTCTGACTGAAGGCTTTTCCACACTCCCTGCATTTGTATGGTTTTTCCTCAGTGTGGAGTTGCTGATGTCGAATAAGACTTTTATTCCGACTGAAGGATTTGCCACACTCACTACACTCATAAGGCTTCTCCCCAGTGTGAATTCTCTGATGGTCAATAAGATTTCTATTAGAACAGAAAGCTTTCCCACATTCATTACACTTGTAGGGTTTCTTACCAGTATGAATTACCTGATGTCGGAGAAGATTTTTATTCCGAGTAAAGGCCGCTCCACACTCATTGCATTCATAAGGTTTCTCCCCAGTATGGGTTCTCTGGTGGTCATAGAGTTTGTAACTCTCACTGAAAGCTTTTGCACAATCATTACATTTATATGGTTTCTCCCCATTATGAAGTCTCTGGTGTTGAATGAGATGGGAGCTGTGTCGATAGGCCTTCCCACACTTGCTGCATTCATAGGGCTTTTCCCCTGTGTGGGTTCTGAGATGAACCATGAGCTGAGAGGTCTGCCTGAAGGCTTTACCACACTCATTACACTCATAGGGTTTCTCTCCAGTGTGGATTCTCTGATGGCCAATGAGGTGTGAACTCCAGTTGAAAGCTTTACCACAATCATCACATTGAAAGAATTTCTGTGCCCTCACAATCTGATGTTCTGCAGGACTGCAGGACATATTCTGATGTTCCCCAAGGTCCTTATAGTCATCACATCCATCTTTTGGGGATTTGTTTTTATATTCATGTGTTATTTCCAGGAAATCACTTTGCAGTCTGCTCCCTTCCTCCTCTGAGGGTTGTGCTTCTAGCTTCCCTAAAGCATCTTCACAGGCATTTCCATCTCCTGGTCCCCCAGGAACCTCCCCATATAGGCCTCCTGATGTCCCATCAGATGACTCTGATCCTTTGGAAATCTCCTGCCTTGGAGGTAACTCTGAATTCTCCATCTGAGTCTCACCTGATGTAAAAAGAAGGAAGAAAAAAGCTTTTACTCATTTCTTGTCCTACTGAGGAAACAGAATCATCAGGAGTCTATCTACCTGAAAAGCCTTCACGTTATGGGTAAGGAAGGAGGTGACACATTGAGAACAAGATAGAAAATCAGAAATAGCTCAAGTTGTTCTTTATGGACAGAAAGACAAAGAGAAGGCATCAGGACAGTGATGGATGAGGAGCCATCAGGACAGAGAGATGCTGAGTCAGCACAGTCAAGTGAGCAGGGAAAGTACAAAGCAAGAGACCAGATGTAAAGCATGGGTGATCTTCCAGTAGTCGCTCTGATGCCTTGTGTCCTTAGTAAAGGATCAGTTCTTAAGATCTTTCCCACCATGACATTGTATGCTTCCATGATTCTCAGCAAAGATGTTTGGGGGACGGAGTGAGGGCAAATACCTCAAATCAATATGAGAAACAGTGTGGGCAAACATGAGAGTTGATCGGAGATATACATTATGAGGGCGTGATTAGGAAAAAGTATAAAAAAGAAGCAATTCTATTTTTTTAGAGAGAGAATGGGAGAAAGGGGGGACATAAAAAGAGAGAGAGAGGGAGAAACATCAATGTGAGAAGGGCACATCTATTGGTTGCCTCCAACACTAGCTCCGTCCACGGCCAGGGATTGAACCAGCAACCCAGGTAAGAGCCCATGACTTGGAATTGAACCTGCAACCCTTTGGTCTGACAGCCAATGCTCTAACCACTGAGCCACACAGACCAGGGCAAATATAAGCAATTCTGGTATGACAGAACAGTGACAAGATTTTGAGAAGCCATGGGTTCAGAAATGCTGGGCAAAGTACCTAATTTGGGAGCAAAACTCTAGGAGTGGGGATCCTATAGAGCATGGAGCACAGGACTAGTAAGAGCTAGGACTGCACCCCTATAAAAATTAAGAAAGGCATCAATAATTTGAAATATAAATGAAAATATGTCTGTGATATCTTGATAAAATGGAATCATAAGGAAACTGAACAGGTAAATATTTGCTTCTGAATTCTAGAATTTTTTAGTACAAAAATGTAGAAAGGAGAACATCATAGTCATTAAAACCAAAAAAAATTGGGTTCATTTCATCTTAGGGCCACCACCTTCATGCCACTTTACCATATGGAAAGTTAAAGATATCTGGTCCCTTAACTGAGATAGAAGTGATTCCCAAGGCCACCTCTCCAGAGTTGACTACTGTCCTAGCCTTGTCAATCAAAGAATCTAACCCACAACATCCCCTTCCAAAAAACTGTCAAGCCCCAGTTTTTGCTCATAGGGAAGCTGAGCCAACTATGCTTTGTGCCAATGAACCCAGCTCATCCCATGATGGATCACAATCAGCGGGAAGAGAAAACAGATATGCAGGCAGCAGCTAAGTTACATTCCTAGTACAACACTAGCATAAAAATGTCTTTCTTTTTGTTACTCAGGCTCCCAGGATCCTCCAGTCTCAATGAGCCCCTTCTTCGCAAAGTCAGTCTAGCTGATCAGTTTGTACAAGGTTTCCATTCCTTTAGCCTTATTGTAAATAGTACAGCTCATCACTTACAATAACTTGAGTGGCTCTCTATTCCTTACAAACTCTAATTAAACCACCCTAGCTCAATCCATTATGAAGTCAAGAGAATGTTGATAACTGTTAATGCTGGGTGATGGGCACAGAGAGGTTCATTATACTGTTCTGCTCTGTCTATATTACAATTTTTTCATAATAAAAGGCTTAAAAAGAAAAAGAACATAGCGAAGAAAACATGAAGGATGCAGATGCTAAGTTACTGGGGCACAGAATCATTACCCAGTGAGGCTATGCTGGGGTCAGTTTCTGGCACGATGCTGTGGTACAGGGCTCTCTGACTCAGTGCTGGACCTTCCCGCTTCTTCTCAGCATAGTCCACAGACAGGCACTTGTATGCTGCAGACCCCTGCAATGACAAGCTTCTATTGCTCAGAGACATTCCCACCCCCAAGGGCAGAGTCATCAGGGATACCAAGAGCACAGGGTAAGAGCCCTGGTGGGCAAAGGGGTGCAGGAGGGAGAACTGGGACAACATGTTTAAAAGGACAAGTCCAGGGCAAGAGAGAGTCCACGAACTCAGTAGGAGGGACCAGCTCCAGTGGAAGCCACAAGAGCATTCTCAGAATGGGCCAGCACCCGGGAGATGAGCTCACCTGGGGCCTAGCCATCTGAAGCACAGATGCTGCTGCTTGGTCTCCTGTGTTCCCCACTTGGGGAGGGGCAGGCACTGGGGAAACACGTTGAGCTGAGGGAAGGAAGAAATCTATGAGTGGAGAAGCCCTGTCCTTGGCTTCAATAAGGTCTGTATCCCATTGAGTGGGTTGAAGAAAAAGCAGGCAGCTCCACACTCACAGTTTCTGATCCCTCATCCACACAGGCATTATCTTAAGTGTGCTGTGAATTTTACATGGAGGGCGCAGGACAAGGTCCCTGGTGAAACTGAAAACTGGTCTCTGAGCCCTCCCTCTCTTCCACCTCTCATAAGGAAGTTATACTTCTGACCACTTCCTCTCCACACGGCTTCCCTAGCACCAGCCTCACCTGATTTCCCCCTCAGATCTCTGCCCCCCACCGCCATTCCCTGGTTTCTCCTCCTTCCCCTGCTCTCTCATTGGACACTGTAGGCACTCAGGCCTCAGAGCTTCCTGTTCTCCCTGTCAGAGATCTCACTGACTCTCACTGCTCTAATGCTGGTCTCACAGGTCCTATTTCTCTTCTCTACCCATCACAAGCTTCCACTTGCCTATTGGGCATTTCACCTGGTAATCCACATGACCATAAATTCTGTTTCAAAAATGCATGTTCTTACCATTTTCTTGTCCTATCATCCCACATTCTGTAATTCTGGATGTTTGTCAAATCTCTAATTCCCTATCTATCTCCTTTCTTTAAACCCACCTCCAATAGATGTTCCCCAAATTGATCTTCAGGTTCCACACAATCTCTATCAGAATCCCAGCTGACTTCCTTGTAGAAACAGAAAAGCTGCTAATAAAGTCAATATAGAAACTCATGAGTTCCAGCACAGCTAAAAGAATCTTGAGAAATAAAATAAGTTGTAAGACTCCCAATTTCCAATTTCAAAACTTATTTTACAAGCCATAGTCATCAAGACAGTGTGGTGCTCACATAAGAACAGACATATAGATCAATGAAATAGAACCAAGGCCCCCAAATAAATCCATACATCTATAGTGAATTTATTCTTGATGATGGCCTCAAGAACACTGAAAGGGGAAAGTATAGACTTTTCAACAAATGGCACTGAAACAACTGGTTGTCCACACAACAAACAATGAAGTAGGACCCCTACCTCAAACCATGTATGAAAGTTATATGGACAGCAGGCCTGGGCACCTGGAACAAAGTGCACCAAGTCTCAGATGATGGTCGTCTCCCCTGGAACTATGGCACCCTCCATCCCTCACCACTGCTAGCAAATTTAAAGAAACCACTACCTTCACCCATGATACTAAAACAAAAGCCACCCTATCCTACATTCATTACAAAAGAAGACCTGTTCACCTTCTCCTGGACTCAGCAAGTGCTGCTAGGACCCATAAGAAAGAAATGACTGTGCCTGAGACAGGAAGAGGGCTCACCCAGAAAGCATGTCATCATCCAGCTCCAAGAAGAAACTCCACCCCTGCTCCAAGGCAGGAGTCAGGTAAAGAAATACCTTAAAGGGCCATGCGTGCTGAGGAGGCTGCTAAAGTCTCAGCAGAGAAATGAAGTCTTGCTCTGAAAAAGGAAGGGGCAGGGGGGCAGAGTAAGAAGAATTATTCAGAGAAAACATAAGCAAAGGAAAATGGGAGAAATAATAAGTAACTGAAGACTTATAAAAGGAGACCTGAAGACACACCATAACCAAGGAAGGCAGAAGACAGAACAGTGCTTCAGGAGCCAGAGGGGCAGGCTCCAGCCTTGGTGAGTTCCAACAGTATGAACAGGAAACAGGAACACTGCTCAGAAGGAAGCTGGAAGTCACAGAGAGGAGTGTGACTTTCCCAGCTAAACCTGCACAACAGACTGGAGAAAACAAGAAAACTAACGAATGAAAAGATCTACACTGATGCTGAAGGTGAAGTAAGGCTAAAGACAATGAACTTGAGGCCAGACAAATATCTGGAAGACATACAACCTGCAGGAAATATACATGGCAATGACCTGTCTTGGGAAATTGAGACTCACAGTGAAATTGCCAACAAAAATAAGCCTCCAAGCTGGCCTGTTCTAAAGGAGCTGTGCAGAAATGTCCAACCACATAGTGAAGTATTTGTAAACAGCCGGTGGGAAAACTGACAAGCAGAAGAGTGAAGGTGGTGCCTGATAACATGGCAAAGGGCCCAGGGCTTCAAGGACAGGGGAGCCCAGTTGCTGAAACCATGAACTTGGATAAAGCTAAAGAGAAAAGGCCCAGGAGGGGGTCTTTCAAACTCTGCATTAAAGACCCAGGGCATAGGAAAGAGATGGGGGCCAGTGAACTGAACCTGTGCAATTAAACTCAGGTATCCTAATGCCACAGGGTGACTCATGTCCCAACTAGCTTTTGAGGACAGAAGAAAAGCTTCATTCATCAACTTGTTAAGATTCTACCACAGATGGGAGCCGCCAGGGTGTAGGAAGCAACCTGAGCTGGATCGGGCCTCTTCTCAGCAAGTCATACCTTAACCCACTCTCGTTCCCACAATGAAAACACACACTTTGAAAAGAACAGGGAAAATCCCAAGCAATTGTCTGGCCATTCTGCAGGACATCTTCTTTATGTCATTTTGCTCCTTCGACTCATATGCAATGTCATTTTGTTTCCCTTTAAAAATCCTCATGAAGTAGTCTCTTATTCTCATGTTTTTCCTACCTGTGTGAGGGTAGATAGGGTTACTCTATGCATGGACAGTAAGCAAACAAGTTTCTCAGTAATGGCCACGAAAGAAAGATTCCCCTTCCAGTACATATTTAAAGTGTTAAAATATACTTACAAAAATCTCAATTAAGAAACAAGCTCTCCCTGGCTCGGGTAAGGATTACATTTTTAACCAAAATTTGATATCTTCAGCATTAACATAACATGTAAAAGCAGCTTCTTTGGTCAGACCCTGAATGCGCAGAAAAACAAGCATGCATTAACAGACGGAAATTGCCTGAAATCAATCAAAAAATGGCTAAAAACACTCCCCGATATTTCCTCGTAAAGTAACCGACTAATATTAATGAGTCTTCACTTTTGAACCACAGTCTGACACAGGATGGTCTTTCTTGGCCACCACATTCACCAGGACGGAGACCTGATTTCCTGGGCCAGTGCAAGTCAGCGGACAGAACGGTGGCCTTAGGTTAGAGATGCGCCTCATGTTTAACAAACTGCATTTTACATACTACTCCTTCATGCTGAAACTATCACCCTGACGAACAAGATTTTTCTATTTTTCTCCATAGATGTCACTTGTTGAGCATTTACAGCCTCATGCACTGTGTATTATGGGAAATAAACAGCAAACAAAATGTTTTCTTGTAATGATACTTGGAAGCATGTTTCACTGGTATCATAATGCCAGCACCAAAATTAACCAGTATCTGAACAAACGCATTTCACAAATGGAAACCAGTATAATTTTCCAATAAGCAACAGTACGAATTAACTTAATAACACTGAATTACACACTTTAAAATGGTTAAAACAGTAAACGCTTATCTATTATTTGGTTAATGTATGTACATTTCATCACGATATTGTTTTATCAGAGTCAGTTTTTACCAGCAATAGTGTGATCCCATTTCGTAACATACACGTGCAGGAGTTTGCACAGTTACGCGTGAATCCTGAAATATCAGGAAGCCTCCCGACGAAAGCCCTGGCCGACTGCAGGTACTTTTACTTTTCTGTCACTCACCGCGTCACCTGATCGCTGGGAACGGGGGCGCTCTGTTTGCGTGATGGGCCGAGAGAAAGCGCGGAAACCATCGCCCCAAACACTCCCTCGGGGCGCCGGGCGCGAGGCGCTCCCGGACCCGCCCTCCCGCCGCGGGCTCTGGGTCCCGGGCCACCCGGCCCGGGCGCAGCCTCGGGGCCCGGGCGCAGCCGCCGCCGCCCCGCGCGGGTCCCCGCAGGTGCCCCCGCCGCCCGCCCGCCGCCCGCGGCCCAGCAGCCCCCGCCCCACCCGCACACTCACCGCCTCCCGCGGCCCCGCCGTCGGCCCCCGGCCTCACCACAGCCCCGCGCCCGGCTCGCAGCCCAGGGGTCGCGCACGCGCGTCACAGCCCCGGGCCTCGGTGGCCTCTCTAGGAACCTGGGAGGGCCAACGTCTCGGCTTCCTCCCGCTTCCAGCGCAGGGCTGGCCCGCCCCTGTCGGAGCCACCGGCTCCTGGCGACGCTCGCCACCTCCCGCGCCGGACGCCCGCCCTCCACCCTCCGATGCCCAGTGGGGACCCCACCGCTCCACCAGCCTTGGCCTGTGTGCCCACCTCCCCCCAGTGCGTGTGCGGGCAGCGCTGGGGCCTCCCTCCCCAAGGGCCCAGAACAGGCTCCCAAACTAGGCGTCGTTTAGGGACCACGAAGATCTAGCTGACCGCCCACCCGTCCTGGCAGGAAGGCGTTGTTAAGGGGTCACTCATTTCCCCCTGGGGCCCCTTCAGGGAGGGGAGCCAGATGCTAGTTTCCGCAATAGCCTCTTCCCCCAGCAACACCACAACCGGCGGTGGGAGGGGGTACTTTCTCTCCATGTAAAGGCCCCCTAATACTGGAACCCTACAGCAAGGAAGAAAAACATGGTTCAAGGTTGTCCTCTGAAAAGATTTCCTGTTTCGTATGCCCTTGGAGGTGAAAGATGGTCCAGAAGAAAATGACAACTTAGGGAACACTTCTCAGCTGGAAATTAGATGGCCCTTGCAGTAGACAGAACTAGTGGGTAAGGAAATCAGATCACTTCACCTCTATTATTTAGCAACAAACTGTATCACTGTGAATGAGTCTTCCCAGAATGTTTTTAATTGGGATTTTTCAATCATCTTTGCCACAGCCAGAAAAGTCGGGTCTTCTTTGCCATAAATTTTGAGACAGTTCTTAACTTGTTAACTTAGGCGTCAGGGTGGAGCCAGCTAGTTCAGAACTGGGTGGAGTCAGTGTGCAGGAAAAAGTACTTATCAGTGGGACATGACTGCGGCCTGGAAAACCTAGATACACACATGCAAGCTGGCACACACAAACACAAATCCATTAGCTTTTATGTTGTTGTTACTCCTCACCCAAGGGTACTTTTCCCATTAACTTTCAGACAGAGTGGAATAGAGGGAGAGAGGGAAACAGAGAAAGATTGATGTGAGAGAGACACGTTGACTGGTTGCTTTCCGCACGTGCCCGGACCAGGGCAGGTGATCAAACCTGCAACCCTAGTATATGCCCTTGACCAGGAGTTGAAACGGAGACCCTTCAGTGTGAGTGCTGATGCTCTAAGCACTGAGCTACACCAGCCAGGGTCCATTAGCTCTTTGAGGCTGAGAGAATAGTAATAAGACTCCAAGGGTTTCCACGAATGTCCTCAAAATACTGGCTCAAATCAACTTTTATAAAATTAAAAAAAAAAAAAAAAAAGAATCCCAGGGGTACTTGTAGAATATAAGAATGAGGATTTTTGTATTATAATATCCTATGATACCATGTTTAAAATTTTTGATCCAGTGGTGGGAGGAAAGTTCATGCCCAGTTTAAGAATGGTTCAACTGAAGAGTTAAGGTTTAAAAATTACTAACAATGAGTATATGAAAATTATTATCTATATGCTAAAAGAAATAGATACCATACCCAACTACAAAGAGCCTACATTGCCCGGCCAGGTGTAGCTCAGAGGCTGAGCATTGACCTATGATCCAGGAGATCACAGTTCGATTCCCGGTCAGGGCACATGCCTGGGTTGTGGGCTCAATCCCCAATGGGGGGCATGCAGGAGGCACCTGATCAATGACTATCTCATCACTGATGTTTCAATCTCTCTCCCTCTCCCTTCCTCTCTCTAAAATCAATAAAGATATATTAAAAAAAAAAAAGCCTACATTACCTTGGTATGGAAGTATGCACACATACATTAAGGAGAACAGATGACAAGGCAATTCCACAATTGCAAATTGTAACACAGGTGAGCTCAAAGCATTGAGGCCAAATCAATAGTTTAGGAGGAATTAAGAAGCATTTGTGAAAGAAAGTCTTTCCAAAATGGGCTAGATCTTAAAGGTTCTGAGGTATGGAGACTAGCAAACAGGAAGAAGAAAAGGGTTTCTAGGTGGTGAACAAGTGATGAGGGTCTGGATTAAAAGGAAAGTTTTAAAAGGGCCAGAGCAAAGAGGGGAAAAAAGGAGAGCATTTGAGATCTTGCTTCCATCATGTTGCTTTGGCTCAAATAAAAAAGAGTGAATCAGTCTTGGAGAATCACTTTATATAAATTGAGAAATGAGGGAGGTGGAATAGAATGAAGAAGATACAATCTTTGTAGCTAAGGAGAACACACTCTGATTATAGGATGCATAACAAAGAAATGACATAGATTTTTAAGCAGAAAATAAGAAAAAAAACCCTACTATTATAAAAAATGTGGAGTCCATGCTTCCCTAATAGTAAAGGACTGCACTGTTCCTCCTACTCTCCACCTTCACGACCAGGCAGACATTCCTTAGGTTCTTTGATTAGTAATTCAAGAAAGGATTAGGGTAAACATCCTTTTTGTAAAGAAAGCCTAATTCAACGTCCCTTGCTGTATTGGAAACTTACGCCTTATGAAACTAACTGAGCCAGACCTGAGTACTTCTTTCTAGTGTGAATTTGCTGATGGTGATTCAAAGTTGAACGCTGACTGAAGGTTTTCCCACACTCAGTACATTCATAAGGTTTCTCACCAGTGTGCACTCTCTGGTGCACAGTGACCTGTGAGCTGTCACTAAAGGCTTTCCCACAATCATTGCATTTATAGGGTTTCTCCCCAGTATGGGTTCTTTGATGTACCATTAGACTGGAGCTGTAACTGAAGACCTTCCCACATTCATTACATTCATAAGGTTTCTCACCAGTATGAACTCTCTGGTGCACAGTAAGCTGTGAACTGTCACTAAAAGCTTTACCACAGTCATTGCATTTATAGGGTTTCTCCCCAGTATGGGTTCTTTGGTGTACCATAAGGCTAGCATTATGGCTGAAGACCTTCCCACATTCATTACATTCATAAGGTTTCTCCCCAGTGTGAATTCTCTGGTGTATAATGAGGTATGAGTTTTGACTGAAGGATTTTCCACACTTAGTGCATTGATAGGGCTTTTCACCTGTGTGAAGTCTTTGATGCTGAGTAAGACATTTACTTAAGCTGAATGCCTTACCACACTCATTACATTCAAAAGGTTTTTCCCCAGTGTGAATTCGCTCATGGTCAACAAGTTGAGAGTTCTGATTGAAGGCTTTCCCACACTCCCTGCATTTGTATGGTCTTTCCTCAGTGTGGAGTTGCTGATGTCGAATAAGACTTTTATTCTGACAGAAGGCCTTGCCACACTCATTGCACTCATAAGGCTTCTCCCCAGTGTGAATTCTCTGATGGTCAATAAGATTTCTATTAAAACAGAAAGCTTTCCCACATTCATTACACTTGTAAGGTTTCTTACCAGTGTGAATTACCTGATGTCGGAGAAGATTTTTATTCCGAGTAAAGGCCGCACCACACTCATTGCATTCATAAGGTTTCTCCCCAGTATGGGTTCTCTGGTGGTCATAGAGTTTGTAACTCTCACTGAAAGCTTTTGCACATTCATTACATTTATATGGTTTCTCCCCATTATGAAGTCTCTGGTGTTGAATGAGATGGGAGCTGTGTCGATAGGTCTTCCCACACTTGCTGCATTCATAGGGCTTCTCCCCTGTGTGGGTTCTAAAATGAACTATGAGCTGAGAGGTCTGCCTGAAGGCTTTACCACACTCATTACACTCATAGGGTTTCTCTCCAGTGTGGATTCTCTGATGGCCTGTAAGGTGTGAACTCCGATTGAAAGCTTTACCACAGTCATCACATTGAAAGAATTTCTGCGCCCTCAGAATCTGATGTTCTGCAGGACTGCAGGACATATTCTGACGTTCCCCAAGGTCGTTATAGTCATCACATCCATCTTTTGGGGATTTGTTTTTATATTCGTGTGTTATTTCCAGGAAATTATTTTGTAGTCCGCTCCCTTCCTCTTCTGAGGGTTGTGCTTCTAGCTTCCCTAAAGCATCTTCACAGGCATTTCTAGCTCCTGGTCCCCCAGGAACCTCCCCATACAGGCCTCCTGATGTCCCATCAGATGACTCTGATCCTTTGGAAATCTCCTGCCTTGGAGGTAACTCTGAATTCTCCATCTGAGTCTCACCTGATGCAAAAAGAAGGAAAAAAAAGCTTTTACTCATTACTTGTCCTACTGAGGAAACAGAATCATCAGGAGTCTATCTACCTGAAAAGCCTTCACGTTATGGGTAAGGAAGGAGGTGACACATTGAGAAAAAGACAGAAAATTAGAAATAGCTCCAGTTTTCCTTCATGGACAGAAAGAAAAAGAGGGCAAAGATGATCAGCAGAGGATGGATGGAGAGACATCTGGACAGAGAGATGTTGAGGCAACACAGTCACGTGAGCAGGGCAAGTGAAAAGCAAAACCAGATGTAAAGCGTGTTTGATCTTCCAGAAGCTTTGTGTCCTGGAAGATGCTTTGTGTCTGATGCTTTGTGTCCTTAGAAAGGATGAACTCTTAAGATCTTTCCCACCATAACACTGTATGCTTCCATGATCCTCAGCAAAGATGTTGGTGAGAGAGAATGAGGGCAAATACCTAAAATCAAATATGAGAAACACTGTGGGCAAATATGAGAGTTGAAGGGAGATTTACATTATGAGGTTCTGATTAGAAAAAAGTATAAAACAGAAGAGTTTCTGGTATGACAGAACAGTGACAAGATTTTGAGAAGCCACGGTGTGAGAAGTACTGAAGGTGAGAGCACAGCTCTAGGTGTAGGGAACCTGTAGACCCTGGACGACTGGACTGTGAGTAGATAATACTACAGGCCTATATAAAGTAAGAAAGGCATCAACAATTTCAAATATAAATGAAATATGTTTGTGATATCTGGGTAATCTGGAATCATAAGAAAACTGAACAGCTGAATATTTAATTTTCAGTTCTACAATTACTTAGTACAAATTTTAGTACTATAATTTTTTGGCAACTTCAGTACAATTTTGTACTACTACAATTTTTTAGCAAAGAAGGAAAGGGTGAATCAGGAACCAGAGGGCCAGGGAGGAGGAGAAGCAAGACGGGCATTGCAGATGGACATTCGCAGGACTCACATCCAGTTAAAAAAGAAAAGGCTGAGAGGTGAGTGTCAATAGCAAGAGGGGACAGGAACCACAGTACAAACAGAGCCGGGGCTGGGACTCCAAGGAGGGCTGGCTGACAGGACTGGAGAGCAAGCCGACCACAGGGGGAAGGGCCACACAGAGAACAGGGGCAGGAGTGGAATGAGGGCTCCTAAGAGCAGGAAGGGGTAGGCTCTGGGGAGTCAACAGGGGTGCAGCCCAGAGCTGAGGACCATCAATGAACAAAACAGAGAAGGAACACTGAAGCCCTCCGGTGGGCAAGAGTGTTACTGAAAGTGCTTCTGGGGAAGGGGCAGGGCCAGAAATGAATGTCTGGTAGGCCAGTCTGGAAGGGAGAAGCCCAGGGCCTGGCATTCCTCAGCAAAACTAATAAGGACCTTCCTTCTGGCAAACAGTGGAGTAAGTTCCCCATGACTGACTTGCTGAGAAAGGCCTTAGGAGAAGAGAAGAGATGCTGGGAGAGCAAGATCTGGCAGGTTCTCTGAAACTCACCTGCAGGGGCAGCACCTGGATTCCCCTTCGGCTGAGCTGCCTCCACCTTCAGGCCCCACGGCTCCCTTGCCTCCAGCCAGGAGATCAGAGCAGGTTTGGTGAGAGGCCCCACTGCAGAAGAGAAGGGGAGGGGATGGGGTGGGAAGGTAGATGAGTCACACACAACTACCCTCTTGGGCCTGGGGTTGGGGAGGGAGGAGGGAAAGGTCAGGGAGGCAGGTGGAGGAAGCTAAGGCAGGAGGCCCAGACAGCCATTCCTAACAGCCCTGGGCAGATACAGGAGAGGCTGAGAGAAGTCACTGCCAAAAGGATCACTAGGATTCCCTGGCAGTGGGCACCACATGACAACTCAATCAGTTAAATCAGCTGACATATTTGGGAGGCCTAAGGAGAAGAGGAACTTGACACACATGACTTAATCTTTACAATAAGCCAGCATGCCAGGCATTCTTATCCCCGTGTGTCAAGAGAAGGTTCTGCTTTGGTTCAAAGGTACACAGCTGCGATGTAAACCCAGGTCAGCCCCCTTCCTATGCACCATAATGAACAGTAAGAAGGCAGCAATAAAGGTGGGCAGAGCAGGGGGAGCAATGCCTTACCTAGAGAAGCCAGGTTCCCATAGTTCTCCAGCATCACATCCCTGTAGAGGTTCCTCTGAGCAGGGTCCAGCCACCCCCACTCATCCTGGGAGAAGGTCACCTCCACATCCTTGAAAGTCAGAGCCTCCTATAAAACACAGTCCTTACCTCAGAGCCGGCCCACAGTTCCCAGCTTTCAGGAGGAGGCAGGGGAATGGGGTGGCTCTCAGTAAGGACAGGATGGACCTGGTAAGGGTGAAAGAGAAGACCACCACCCAGCAGAAGGGCTCTGGGCTCAAGGGGGATATTTCGGTCACTGGGACATGAATCTCTGGGTGTGAGGTCACTGGACACAGAGACGCAGGACACAGGAAAGCTGCAGCTGCTCCATCAGGCAGCAACACCTGGACATCACGAAAGACTGAACATCCTGTGGCTCACCTGAGGCTGGGCTGCCACCGCATCTCCTGGGCACCCCTCTCCCTGGGAAAGGGCAGGCACCTGTGCAGCAGGAGGATCTGCAGAAGAAAGAGCCATGAGAGGGGGCAGCCCACTGTTTCCCCCCCATAGAGCACTCCGGGGCCCAGGAGTGGGCATGGGCTGTTGTTAAACACCCATTTCTCATTTCCCCAGTGTGCGCTGGAGGCCAGGGAATGAGGGTGGGGGGTACAAGGGAGGAGGAGCTGGGCTAACATGGGTCACAGAACAGGTAGAAAGACACAGAGCTAAGGGCCAGGATGGAAAGGCATTCTGGTGAGAGGACAGATGGTGGAAAGAGGACACCACAGGAAGTGGGGGAACTGTGGCGAAGGCTGGGGTCGTAGTGCCAGGGGGTGAGTACCGGATTGCCCAGTCAGGAAGTCATGCACCCCTGTTTCACAGGGAGGCTCCAGATGGTCCCCCAGAGCAGAGCCGTTCCTGGGAGGTGAAGCAGAGGGCCATATCTGCTCGGCTCGCAGGGCTCCTGTACCCATCCAACACACATCTGGGCTCTGGGCAGGTGCTGTGTCCTGGCAAGAAGAAAATGTGAGAGATCCCCATGGGAATCAGAAAGCAACCCAGAGAGGAGGCCATGCGGCCAAACTCTAAAGAGCGGAGACCAGAGAAGGGTGAGCCAGCCCTCTATTGCCTACAGGCAGAGGGGAAAGGGGAACAAAGCCCAGGGAGGGCCCTCACCACTCAGCCTCTCTGGGCTCCCCTGCTGGCCACGGCAGGGGAGAGGAAGAACCAGAGTCCAGCTCACATAAGAAAGTGCCTGGCACCCAGCCGGTGGGGCTCAGTGGTTGAGCCCTGACCTATGAACCAGGAGGTCACGGTTTGATTCCCCATCAGCGCACACGCCAATAAAAACATGTAAAAAAAACCACACAAAAACAAAGCCCACAAATACGATAAATGCTATTTTTAAAACTGAGAAGCTCGCCTGTGGGGGCAGGAGAGGCAGAGTGCACTTGAACTGACCTGCTGCTCTGCTGCAGGCACTGGGACAGCCAGCTCCGCTTCCAGCACCAAGGCCAGGGCCAAGCCCAAGGTAGGCACTCATCAAATGCATACTGAACAACTGCTCATTGTTAGGTCAGTTTTGCATTTTCTTTTCAATAAACTGAGGCTCTGAAAGGGACAACGTGGCCAAGAACACTGAGGTCGTTCAGTGTGGAATGAAGTCTCATCCCTGCACAGAACAAATCCTCAAAGGCTTACTGAGAAAAAGCAGACTGGTGCACAGAGACTGCTCTTCTAGGTCTTATTGTGCCGAGGGGCCACGAGTCCCCCTTACAAGCAAGAGACATCGCCCCACCTTACAGTCAGCATCAGGTCCAATAAGATAAGATGTGGAGACAGCCTCTATATAAACTAAGTCACTGTGTCTAAAAACGTGTCATTGTTAGTTAAGGATCCTTGCGAACCCCCTTCCTGCAGCAATCGTCCTCTGGGCAGGTGGGAAGGGCTGCCTGCTCTAAGGTCCTGGGACAGGGTCTAGTTTGCTGATGCTCAGGTGCCATGGGAATGACAAGGGAAGGCTTCCCCTGTGTTCCTCAAGGCTGAGGGTTCAGAGGCCAACCCTACCCCCAAACAAGCTGGCTCACCCGCAGGCAGAGGTCACTGGGCCCTGCACACTTGCTCACACTCACCTTCAATGGTGTCCCACTGAAGTCTCTCCGCAGCTCTTCCAGCAGGGCCGCAGCCTTCCCACCACTCTCAGGGTGATGCAGCTGCACCCAGGTCCGGAGCTCGCTGGGCAGGATGCTCAGGAACTGCTCCAGCACCAGCAGCTCCAGGATCTGGGCCTTAGACAGAATGTCGGGCCTCAGCCACCAGCGGCACAGCTCCCGGAGCCGGTTCAGAGTCTCCAGGGGCCCAGAAGATTCGTGGTAGCGAAGCTGTCTGAAGAGCTGGCGGAACAGCTCCTGGCCAGGACGGTTCAGCGTCTGGGGCCTAGGAGCCTGCACAGAAGTGCAGCCTTCACCCTCTTCTTCCTTCTTTACCATCTGAAGGCGCCCTCGCTCTCTTGAAGCCTGGGCCTGAGCTGGGCGCACAGCATACCACCTGCCTGGAGGCATCGCTCCTGTCCAGGGTCTACAGCAGAGTGCAAGCCAAGCCTCTGTCAGCTGTGCTGCTGCTGGGATGTCAGAGAATCTTTTCAGCACTGTGGTGGACAATGGAATTTGCTGGACATCAGACGTCACTGGCAAGAGACTGAAATAACCAAAATTAGTGTTCGGGAGCAATGTGAATGGTGGTGGAGCTCTATCCTGTTGGTTCGGACAATGTTTGGATGTATGAGAAGAGGCCCATGAGCATCTGCACAGTGGCGCCTGCCAGTCTCAGGTAGGGCTAGATTGTCACATTTGGGGGTAAACTGAGAAAACATCTGAGAACACAGGAAAGTATGTACAGAGCTTTATTCATATATGTACATGTAAAGAAAGATCTCAACTGAGTAACCTAATCTTCCATCTTAAAACACTGGAAAAAGAGCAGTGTGTATTAGGTGAAGTAAACTGCAAACAATGTTTTCTTGTAATGACACTTGGAAACATGTTTTTGTGGTATCAGAATGCGAGCACCAAAATTAACCAGTATCTGAAAAAACTGATTACACAACTTGAAGATAGCATAACTTTCCAATAAGCAACAGTACGAATTAACTTAATAACACTGAATTACACACTTTAAAATGGTTAAAACAGTAAACGCTTATCTATTATTTGGTTAATGTATGTACATTTCATCACGATATTGTTTTATCAGAGTCAGTTTTCACAAGCAATAGTGTGATCCCATTTCGTAACATACATGTGCAGGAGTTTGCACAGTTACGCGTGAATCCTGAAATATCAGGAAGCCTCCCGACGAAAGCCCTGGCCGACTGCAGGTACTTTTACTTTTCTGTCACTCACCGCGTCACCTGATCGCCGGGAGTGGGGGCGCTTTGTTTGCGTGATGGGCCGAGAGAAAGCGCGGAAACCATCGCCCCAAACCCTCCCTCGGGGCGCCGGGCGCGAGGCGCTCCCGGACCCGCCCTCCCGCCGCGGGCTCGGGGTCCCGGGCCACCCGCCCCGGGCGCAGCCTCGGGGCCCGGGCGCAGCCGCCGCCGCCCCGCGCGGGTCCCCGCAGGTGCCCCCGCCGCCCGCCCGCCGCCCGCGGCCCAGCAGCCCCGCCGCCCCCGCCCCACCCGCACACTCACCGCCTCCCGCGGCCCCGCCGTCGGCCCCCGGCCTCACCACAGCCCCGCGCCCGGCTCGCAGCCCAGGGGTCGCGCACGCGCGTCACAGCCCCGGGCCTCAGTGGCCTCTCTAGGAACCTGGGAGGGCCAACGTCTCGGCTTCCTCCCGCTTCCAGCGCAGGGCTGGCCCGCCCCTGTCGGAGCCACCGGCTCCTGGCGACGCTCGCCACCTCCCGCGCCGGACGCCCGCCCTCCACCCTCCGATGCCCAGTGGGGACCCCACCGCTCCACCAGCCTTGGCCTGTGTGCCCACCTCCCCCCAGTGCGTGTGCGGGCAGCGCTGGGGCCTCCCTCCCCAAGGGCCCAGAACAGGCTCCCAAACTAGGCGTCGTTTAGGGACCACGAAGATCTAGCTGACCGCCCACCCGTCCTGGCAGGAAGGCGTTGTTAAGGGGTCACTCATTTCCCCCTGGGGCCCCTTCAGGGAGGGGAGCCAGATGCTAGTTTCCGCAATAGCCTCTTCCCCCAGCAACACAACCACCAGGGGCAGGTTAGGGGGGGTACTTTTGGTTCCCAGCCACAGGCAATAAAACTTTACCTTCCCACACCTCCAGCAGCCTTCTCTTATGGGTGAGTTCTAACCAGCCTCACCTAGTGGGTGAACAGTGATGCTATTGGGCAATATGTGGAATCCTGGAGCAGGTTTGTGGCTGGATAAGCCACTTGAGGAAGAGTCAAAGCAACATCAGGAGACTGACCAGCCTCTAATGGCAGGAGACAGCTTGGCCTCTTTGAGAGCAAATGTCTTTTAAGAACAGCACCAGAAATGCTGGAGGGTGTGCAGCCCATGCCATTGCAAATGGGGGCTACAAGCTGCTGTACTAGGGCCAGGTAGCTGTTCTTGTTACCTTCTGGTATGTTTCCTTCCTAGTGTCCGGCCCTGGTATGTTGCTGGTTGATCTTTCAGTAGGAGGGATGCCCATCTGTGCCCTAAGGCTCCGTTCCACCCATCTTAACCACCCCAGGTTCCTTTCCAATGCCCCACTCACCAGGGATGGAAACAGAGAATGGAATCTGTCTCCAGAGCAATGGTGATGAGGTGGAAGAGAAACCAATGGCACATACAAACAGGGCAACTGAGAAGGGGTCAAAGGGCGACTTACAAGAGGTGTAAGGGTTAAGGAAATATGACATAGGGTGGTATAGAACTCCAGGGTTAGCTATAGCCACCCACAGGAAAGAGTTTTGAGTTTTATCTAATTTTAAACAAAATTTCCCATCACAAAAGAGCTTGAGCGGGTTCTCTATGTGTGTGACCTCAAGAGATTTCCTCCTCAAGAGCCCTGAGTCACTGAAGCCTTAATGGATCAACACGCCGCATCCAATGGCAATGTCAGGCAGTAGCTAGGGCCAGACAGTCAAGAGCTCCCTGTGAGGTTTCCAGTGTAGATGGTGACCTTGGTATCAGAAGGTCATTCATTAGCCTAAGTGGGAAAAGACTGGTCTAAGAAACCTCTAAACCTGTGAAAACTCTGCAGCAGGTCTTCTGATGTTTTTGTTTCCATCCTGTCTTGTGCAGAGACATGAGGGACATGTGTCAGTGGTCCAGACATTGGCCCAGAACACTTGGGATATTGTTCATCACTGAATAGCCCAGGAAACTGTTATTTTGGATCCTGTAAGGACCTACCTGCCGGGCTACAATGAGATACATAAAATACATAGTCAACTCCATTGGAAAGTGGCTTATCTTATCCTTTACCCTTCACCCATGGCCATTATACCCAGAAGTGGTGCCTCTGGGACCTGCTCAGTCATGTTAGCAGCAGGAAGCTGTTTATATCCTGCTTCTGCGTGCAAATCATTCTTCAAGGTGAAGTCCACCTGGGTAACACCTGCCTCCCAGATACTAGACTAGATAACTCCATCTAGATTATGTTATCCTCATATCGTCCCACTTTTTATCGGCTCCTTGGCCACCAGAGTGTGACTGTCGTTCTAGGGAAGATTAACGAGCCCTGTTCGATTTGGGTCAGTGGTTAGAGCGTCTGCCCTCGGACCAAAGCGTCGTGGGTTCAATTCCCGGACAAGGGCATGTACCTCAGGTGTAGGTTCCCCGCCCTGATCCAGGCGCCTACAGGAGGCAGCCAATTAATGTTTATCTCACCTCTCTCTATCTCTCTCCCCCCTTCCACTCTCTCTGAAAAGCAATGGAAAAAAATCCTGCGGTGAAGATAAAAAGAAAAAAAAATAAAGATTAACCACATCTTTGGGCCAAAATATCAGGTTTTTAGCCTATTTCCTCATTAGTGAAATGGCATGCCTGTTGCTCACTTCATTGCGACTCAGATTGGATGCAAATGCCCTGAGCATCAGGTACAGCAGCGATTTTCAACCTTTTTTATGAAAAAGACACACATAAATGAATTACTAAAATTCTGTGGGGCGCGGGCACGCATGCACACATACATTTGCCGATCTGACCATCAAATAGGTATAATTATGATTCATTCACACTGGACGGCTATTGTGTTGGCTGTTGTCATTTTTCTATTTGACATTCTAAGGGAAAAGAGGTCAGTGCCCCTCACTAGTCAGGTATTGAACGTTTTAAACATTCTTGCTGCACACTGGTTGAAAATTGCTGATGTATAGTATGATAACAACAGACTGAATGCACAGGCTATGCCAGGCCTTTTGCCATGTAGTGTCTGTATGTTACCCTTTCCAGCGTTCGTAGCCCCACGAGGCACACGCCGCGCTCTGCACTTTTTAGATGGTTGGGTGTCAGACTCAGGTTGGGTATCTTTCCCAAGGCCACCAAGAGGAGAAAGGCAGAGCCAGGGTGCGGCTGGTCGCCCAGACCTTGAATGGTCTGAGAGCCGCAAATTCAGCCAGGAGGCCCTGCTCCGCTGCCGTGGCGGTGCCGGGGTTGGCCTGGGAACGAGAAGACCCAGCACCCAAGGCGCCACCCCCGTCCCAGGTGCGGGGGCGCACGAGCCCACCTTTTACGCCGAGACTTCCGGGTTCCTGGAGCGGCCGGAAGCGCGGCCTCTCTCACTTCCGGCTCGGCCATTGTTTTTTCGCTTCTGCCGCCCGGCACAGCGTCCGGCGCCAAGGCGTTGCCACAGCGGTCCTCCCAGTGAGCTGACCCGGGCAGGAAAAGAGGTGCTGCCCGGCCGGGTCGTTAGGCTGGCGCCGCGGCCGCCCAAAGCCCAAGTCGGCGACGCTGGCCCGCCCGCGCTTCCGCCCCGCAGCCGCGGCGCAGTCCCGTGAGGCTCTGAAGCAGCAAGAAGTAGAGTCTCCTCTTTGCCGCATTCCCCTGGCCAGCTGTGCCTGGCACGGAGCCGGACCCCTGCGGGCACAGCGACGAGCGGGGCAGACGTGGCCAGGTGAGCGGCGCCGCGGACGCCGGGGCCGGCGCGAAGCACAGCGCGGCGTTTCCCAGCCTGGCGCCGGGACACGAGCCGAAGCGGCAGAAGCGCGTCTGACGCTGTCGGAGTTGCAAACGTGGAGTGCGACCTGGACACGCAGAAATCCGGATGAGATGAGCCGCTGAGCATTCGGAACAGTAAAGGAAGTAGGAATGTATGGGACCTAAGAGTTCACGGGTTATGTTTAAGCCCATCTTTGCCTTCCTAAAGAAACTGAGACCTAGAGAGAAGTAGTTTACCCTGGGTACCCAGATGCGTGGCGAATTGGAAGCAGAGCACAGATGCCCTCGTTACCACTAAAATGCTGATTTCAAAGTTTTACCATATATAAACTGAATAAACGCCCCCCCCCCCCTTCAGTATCTGCTAAATGAACCACATTCATTCGTTTACCAAACCTGTTTCTGTCTGCCATGTACACACATGTGCAAAGATGACTGGGAACCAGCCCTGCCCTCTGAGTCCACCCAGAAAGTTGGGGAGACAGCCCTATAAACCACAAACACAATGTGAGTAGTAATCTAGCAGAAGTTTGAATGAAAAAGGTACTGTGGTCTTACTGAGGCAATAACCACACTGAAGCCTGGAGAGATCAGGAAGGTTTCCCAGGGAAGGTAGGTTGAGGAGAAAAAGGTCTGGCATTTTATTTTTTTTGATACTCGCCTGAGGACATTATTTCATTGGTTTTAGAGAGAGAAACATCTATTGGTTGCCTCCCATAGGTGCTGTATGCACCCCCCACGGGGGATTGAACCCGGCAACCCAGGCATGTGCCCTGTCTGGAAGCCGAACCCTCCACCTCTCAGTCCCTGGGACAACCCCAACTGAGCCATGCTGTCCAGGGCAAAAAACGTCTGGCATTTCCTGACTCCATTGGGTTCCTTTCCTTTGGTGGCCACCCAGCAGTTTGGAGGATGTGAATGTTGAGTTGTATGTAAACTAGTTAAAGTACAGTGTTACAGTGATAGGGTCAGAGAAGGAGGCTGCCAGCTCCCTGTATGAGGCAATCAGGACAGCCTTCAAGAGGAAATGGCATTTGGGTCTTGACAGATGGGTAGGAGTTTGTCAAAAGTAGAAAGGAAGAAGGAAAATCCAAACAGGGAAAGAGTACTCTAGTTATGTCTCTAGAACTTTAGTCCCATACTTTACTGTGCAGCTCTATCTCAATAGAAAAGGGTAGAAGAGCCCAGCCAGTGTGGCTCAGTGGTTCTATGATCCAGGAGGTTGTGGTTTGATTCCCAGTCATGGCACATGCCCAGGTTGCGGGCTCAATCCCTAGTAGGGGGTGTGCAGAAGGCAGCCAATCAATGACTCTCATCATTGATGTTTTTATCTCTCTCTTCCTTTCTCTGAAATTAATAAAGATGTATTTTTTTAAAAAGGGTAGAGAGTGTTGAGCATGCACTTCCAACATAGGTTTATTTGTAAGTTAAAGATATGTGCTATCTTTCACATTTAATGCACACTATAAAGCATGTGCTAAATAAGAGTTAAATAACAGCTTTGAATCATCTTGCATTTCCCACATTTGGAGATCATTGTTATCTTTCTAGCCTGGGTACCTAGGGAGAGTGGTAGGGGATGTGGCTGGAACAGAGGCCTAAGACCATGTTGTGAAGGGCTGTGAATGGTAGGCATAGATATTTAGGTTTTATCCTATAGGAAGCCACTGAAAGTCTAAGAAGGTAAGTCACTTGGAGAGATGCTTAGAGAGACTACCCTGGCTGTGCTCTTTCTATCTTTTTTTCTGGAGCTTAGCTTTTTAAATGTGGGAGGTCTGTCATCAACCTGGGGCTGAACACTCCAAGGACTCTGATTTCTCTCTTGATGTTTCTGTAGGTGACAGCCCCCTCACCCCACACCCGAACTCTGAAAAACAACTCCTGAGACCTGAATTACAAACCATCATTTCAATTGGACAAACTGCTGCTGGAACAAGCTTCCCTTCGGGGTCATAATGGCCACCCAAGGCAGGGGAACTTTAGGCCTCATCTCCAGGGCTGGTGTTCTCCAGAAGCAGGAGGGACGCCTGACCGGAAAGCAGGAGCCAGGGAGCCAGACTTGGGGGCAAGGCTGCAGCCTCCAAAAGAATCACCCTCCTGTTTGTGAAATTTTCCGGCTACACTTCAGGCAGTTATGTTACCATGAGATGTCTGGGCCGCAGGAGGCGCTGAGCAGGCTTCGGGAGCTCTGCCGCTGGTGGCTGATGCCAGAGGTGCACACCAAGGAGCAGATCCTGGAGCTGCTGGTGCTGGAGCAGTTCCTGAGCATCCTGCCCGGCGAGCTCCAGACCTGGGTACAACTGCATCACCCCGAGAGTGGTGAGGAAGCTGTGGCCGTGGTGGAGGATTTCCAGAGACACCTCAGTGGACCAGGAGAGGTGAGCAGTTGAGTCTAGAATGGCATCTAGAACCATTATCTGGTGCTTAGGTTAACCTGGGAATAGGCATTCTCCATTTCTTAGGCTTTAGGCTGCCTTGCCCTTAGGATTCGTGAGCCAGACCTGGATAAAGGGGAAAGATTTTTGTGCTCCAAGCCATGACCAAAAATGCAGATTGCAGCCAAACTGTGAATCACTTTGTGAAATAGTGCTTTGTGAGCCAGCTCTAGCCTGGAGATCCACACAGCACTCCTGGCAGGTAGAGGATCTACACATTGGTTAGAATGCAGGAGCATGGTGGACAGAAGTAAACCTCGGGTATGGGCCCACATTTGAGAACTTCTCTTTATTCCCTTCCTCAGACTTGTCAGAGTCAATTTCTCTCTCTTCCTGCCTTTTAGTTTCTTTATAAGAGGTGGCATTTCTGGCCTCATAAACATTTGTTCCTTTGTTCCTTTCCAAAGCCAACTGGGGTTTTTTTACCCCTTTAACTCAATTTTTACTATTTCCCTAGGTTCTCTCAAATTTAAAGCCAAGGTAATTCAAATTAAAGGAAAAATTGGGGAGTCAAAAGTGTGGTAACATGGAGAAATCTGGTTTCTAGGACCACAGAGCTAACCAGCTCAGAGACCATGTGTATCAGTCAGGGTTCAGCCAAAGAAGAAAAACCAGTAGAAAATTATTTTTATATACATTTATATTTGTATTATTGCTAGACAGTAGCTTGTGTGATTATGGGAGCTAACAAGGCAAGTCTGAAATCTGTAGGGCAGGCCAACTGGAAGGTCTGGCTGAAACTCTCAGGCACAGGCTGAAGCTGCTGTCTCCAGGCAGAATTTCTTCATGGAACCATCAGCTCTGAATTTTAGGCCTTACTACTGATGAAATAAGGCCCATCAGGTTATGTAGGATGCTAAAGAAAACTGATTATGTACAAAATACATTCACAGCAATACCTAGATTGGTGCTAAATTGACACATCACACCGTGGATAAATCAGTTCCTCCTGATGAGTCTCAAATTGCTCCCTTGTAACTGAGTAGGGTGAATTAGGATCCCCTCTATGTTTAATCCTTTGCAATTTACCAGGAAAAAACAGTAAATGAAATTTCCCAAGTACCCATCACATAATTTATTCAATGCTTTTAAAAACATGATTACATATGTATGCCTACAGAATCAATTCCAGCTGATTGGATTCCTAGGGCTAGCCCTTTTTCCAGGAGTACTAGACAGTGCCCGTTTGGCATTATCAAATCCATTGTCAACCAATATTTTCTTGTATAAACAAGTAAACATCACAGGTCTAGAAAGCAAGTAGGCCCAACCATGGGCAAAGACAAGTGACTGAAGAACTGTTAAGAGTGCCATTTACTGAGGAGGGTGGAAGAAAATTTTTCCTATTTCCTTCCTTCTTTTGCTTTAAGCAGAAGAGAATGCTCCCTCCATTCAAACTCAGTCTTTTTTTATACAGAGAGCCTCAGAAAAAGGTGATTGAGTCACAAACCCAACAGAGTGGCTAACAGTTCACAGTCAGGGCAGCTGAACACTCATGGCTCCAGCCTAGGAGTGGGGTCTTTGGACTCCATTTCTTACTCTGCCACTATTGTTAGCTTAAGTTTTTTGACATGAAGAGATGAGAGCAGGGTTGTCTCTCCTAGCACTGGCTCATAAAATGTATTTATGGCTAAATGAATAAATAAGCTTTCTCATGGCAGTTTGCCAGGGGGAGATTAAGGTCTATCAGGGCAGATCAGAGTCAGCCTGCTTAGCAGGAGGGAACATGTGTGTGCTTCTCTTTAGGACTAGAAAGGGTTGTAGAGTAATTCCTGCTGGGCTGCAGAATCATGCAGCTTGCAAAATACTTTTATATCCTTTTATTTGAGCTCCTAGCAGTCTTACAAAATATGCAGATAATAACCATTATCTACATTTGACAAGTGATACAAGCACAGAGAGGTTAGTTGACTCATGTAGGATGACAAAGCTAGGAAGCATTCCCTTGGTCCCTGAGACTTAGCCAAAGTGTGGTTATTGCTGATTACCACCAAGTGTGGGAACCAGGATTTTCCAGCTCCCTAGGTTCTAAGCCCCTAGCTTTCCACTAGTGTGTTGCTGTGGAATGCCATCTTAGAATGAAAATTGGAATGGGGATTTCATGCCTGTGGGGAAAGGAAACCTGTGAGTCCTAGATTATGAACAGTAACTGGGCCAGGCTTTAATTGCCGGTGAATTACAAGGTTCTGTTGTCACAGTGCAGTTAAGTTCCATCTTCTGCCAGTACCCATAGCTGCTGTATTTAAGAGCTATAACTCCCATTTGTAAGACCTGTCCAGTGGAGACCCTGGGGACTACAGACCCTCAGGGAGCCTCCTGGTCCTACCACTATACTGGAGAGAGATACACTAAAGGAGCGAGTTCCCTCCCATCTCAGCAGATGTAACCCAATTGGGCAAGTCCAGCATGGTTTATTTTATTTATTTTATTTTGTTTTGTTTTGTTTTGTTTATTTTATTTTATTTTATTTTATTATTATTTTATTTTATTATTTTATTTTATTTATTTTATTTTATTTAAGTTTTTTACTCTTTAACAGAAAACTTTATTAGTGTTGGTTTTTATAATGTCTAACATACGGGTATAACATGTCTATTGAACATACCATGATTATGGAAAGTCAGCATGGTTTATTGAAGGAGCGGTTATTTTCTCCTTCTGCTGTACTGTATACATGCCAGAGTGAGTGAGCTTATAAATGTGATTTATTTGGATAATGTTTTAGATTTTTTTGTTCCAAATGCTGGTAAAAATAGTAACCATGAGATTGTGAGGAGCTGGTTTGATGACAAGCAACAGTTAGAAATAAAAGATCTATGCTTTGAAATATTTTAAAGGTCTCTAAAGATTGGTGTTATTTGATCTTACTTGACTTTTTATATAAATCATTGAGGAGAGGTAGTACATATTGAAAACTGAGCCTGCAGATAACCCTAAGAACTTAAAGCAAAATATGGAGAAGAAGTCAGTTAGCAAATATTGTTAATTGAGCATCAATGTTGGGCTCAGCATTGTTCTAGAAGCTAGTGGTCAAGACAAAAAGCTTGTATTTTATTGGGGGAGAAATAGACAATGAAGGTATAAGTAGTATATGCTATAGGAAATTTAATCATGTAATTTGAGAGTGACTGTCCTTGCTTTGTCAGTGTGGTTAGGGATGGTTTCTCTGAAAAGGAGACACTTTTGCTGAGAGAATTAGAAAAGCTCTTTTGAGGTTTGTCAGCCACTGTTCTGGGATATTGCTTTAGCTGCCAGCCTCAGTAGCATTATTTGTACACATACAGATGTGTACGCCTATCATTTTTTATTTCCTTGGTACTTCTGGTTGGTCTCTTCTGTGGGCTCAGGACCTAGGAAGTGTACTGAATTGCTCTCCTGGTTTCTTTTTCTAGATGGTTCTTAAAGCAAATTTGTGTCTAAAGAACTGACACTGAGGGGAAGTGGTTATATAATCTGGTCTTCAAGCTTCTAACAGGAAAGTCAGCAGAAGGATGGCAAGTAGTAGATCCCCCCAGTAGGCTGTACTGGTGGGGCTTGAAGGATACTGTGGCTCTTCTTCTCCCTGGCTTTCTTTCTTGGAGTGCTTCTTAGGGGTTTTGGATTCAGTACCGTCAAGGATGCTCTTTTGAACTCAATTGTATTTTCCTGTCTCTAGGATTCAGCTCCAGCACAGGAACAGGAAATGCATTTGGAGGAGATGACAGCCTTGAGTGCAACAGAGGAATCTCCTCCTGCCTCACCTCTCAGTGATAATTCAGCCCCTGGAGCCCACCTGGAGCCTCTTCATGTCTCAGGGCCATACTGCCTCTCCAATGGGCACTCTGGTACTCGCATCTCTGGCTCTGGCCTCTAGTCCCGTCTCCTCTCTTCTGGAGTCACCTTTCCTTCATCTCCCCATATCCCACCCTATTGGAATCCCTCCTTGTCCTTCCCCCTGTCTTCCTTCCCTAGTGACTTTGTTCATTTCCTTTTGCTTATTCTTCAACCATTCATGTATTTAGCAAGTTTCAGTCAAGCACATGTCATGGGAAAGGCACTGTTGGCAACAGAGATACATGGCACACCTTGACTGCTTTCAAAGAGCCAGTCACCTGTTTGGCAGAGAGTCAGTCATAGTGTCAGAAGAGACAACTTCATAAGATACATGAGTGATATCTGTCCCCAGGCGTCTGATGCCATCACAGATGAGCAATGTGACATTGTTAATGGTGAGCTGGGTGGGTAGGGGATGCTTCATAGAGGAGGTAGCAGTGATTGGACAGTGAAAAATCAGGGAGAAATTTAAAAGATGGAGAAAGATGGTGGGCACTGAGTAAAGAGTATAAACAAAGACAGTAAGTGGTTAATCCTTGGACCCTATTGAGCTGGGGCCAGGGAGGACTGTATTTGAGGCTTGTACAGGGCCTTAGAGTTGAGGTCAGGATGATTTGGGGGGTCAGGGGATGATGTGTGTTAGGAACTATTTCAGGAAAATTACTCTGACACACCAGTATTATGGTTCGAATGAGTAGACCAGTGGCTGGGAGCATTATTAGAAGGCTAGTGTAGGAGAATAGATGAGAGGAGATTATTGCCTGAGTGAGGTTGAGTGGTGTGGAAAGTGATAGATGTGACAAGCATTGTGGAGGAAAAACCCATGGGGCAAGGGAGAGGAGGGGAAATTAGAGAGTTTTGGACAATGTCTGGAATCATGGAGACAACTTGAGAAGTCAGGAAAGGAAGATGGTAAGAACATACATTTGAGACTATGAAGTTAAGGTGTTGTCGGACAGCAAATGAAATGTCCAAATACCTGGAAGCTCATGAAAGTGTCTAAGAGAGAACTGAACTTAAGAGCATCATTAGACAGTGAGAGTCGGTGAGATCTCTGACAGGGAGAACAGGAAGCTCTGAGGCCTGAGTGCCTACAGTGTCCAATGAGAGAGCAGGGGAAGGAGGAGAAACCAGGGAATGGTGGTGGGGGGCAGAGATCTGAGGGGGAGATCAGGTGAGGCTGGTGCTAGGGAAGCCGTATGGAGAGGAAGTGGTCAGAAGTATAACTTCCTTATGAGAGGTGGAAGAGAGGGAGGGCTCAGAGACCAGTTTTCAGTTTCACCAGAGACCTTGTCCTGCGCCCTCCATGTAAAATTCACAGCACACTTAAGATAATGCCTGTGTGGATGAGGGATCAGAAACTGTGAGTGTGGAGCTGCCTGTTTTTCTCTTCAACCCACTCAATGGGATACAGACCTTATTGAAGCCAAGGACAGGGCTTCTCCACTCATAGATTTCTTCCCTCCCTCAGCTCAACGTGTTTCCCCAGTGCCTGCCCCTCCCCAAGTGGGGAACACAGGAGACCAAGCAGCAGCATCTGTGCTTCGGATGACTAGGCCCCAGGTGAGCTCATCTCCCGGGTGCTGGCCCATTCTGAGAATGCTCTTGTGGCTTCCACTGGAGCTGGTCCCTCCTACTGAGTTCGTGGACTCTCTCTTGCCCTGGACTTATCCTTTTAAATATGTCGTCCCAGTTCTCCCTCCTGCACCCCTTTGCCCACCAGGGCTCTTACCCTGTGCTCTTGGTATCCCTGATGACTCTGCCCTTGGGGGTGGGAATGTCTCTGAGCAATAGAAGCTTGTCATTGCAGGGGTCTGCAGCATACAAGTGCCTGTCTGTGGACTATGCTGAGAAGAAGCGGGAAGGTCCAGCACTGAGTCAGAGAGCCCTGTACCACAGCATCGTGCCAGAAACTGACCCCAGCATAGCCTCACTGGGTAATGATTCTGTGCCCCAGTAACTTAGCATCTGCATCCTTCATGTTTTCTTCGCTATGTTCTTTTTCTTTTTAAGCCTTTTATTATGAAAAAATTGTAATATAGACAGAGCAGAACAGTATAATGAACCTCTCTGTGCCCATCACCCAGCATTAACAGTTATCAACATTCTCTTGACTTCATAATGGATTGAGCTAGGGTGGTTTAATTAGAGTTTGTAAGGAATAGAGAGCCACTCAAGTTATTGTAAGTGATGAGCTGTGCTATTTACAATAAGGCTAAAGGAATGGGAACCTTTTACAAACTGACCAGCTAGACTGACTTGGGGAAGAAGGGGCTCATTGAGAATGAGGAGCATGGGAACCTCGGCAACAAAAGGAAATGAATTTTTACACTCTGTTGAATTGGGAACATAACACAGCTGTTCCCTGTGTATCTCCTTCCACTGATACCTATTGTCTTAACTCTGAATCTTTTCTCCCCTCATAGCTCCTTCTAAATTAGACTTGTTCTCTCATGCTTTCTGCTTCTTGTGGCTCCTAATGGCTTGGCTTCTCCCCACACATCATTTCAGCTTGAGCTTTTACTTTCTTCCTTTTGCCCTACTTCCAATTCAGAGTTTACTTAGAGAGGGACTCCAAGGGTGGTTCAGTTGTTAAGTATCATCGCTGGTCAGAACTTTGGCCCTGGCCACAGCAGGCTGATGACTAACCTACAGAAAAGCTGTACTTGGCTGTAGTTCCTGGCCCTGTTCCAATAACCTGTGGTGCATCATGGGATGAGCTGTGTTACTTGGTACAAAGCATGGTTGCCCCAACTTTTCCTTCAGAAAAGACTAGAATAGGGTAGCTCCTTGAGGGTGCTGTTGTCAGGACAGGTTCTGTGATTGACAAGGCTCCTCTGGAGAGTATGGATTCAGGAGTCAGTGATTCAGAAATTTGCACCTTCCACATTTAAAGTTACATGATGGTTTGTAGGCTTAGTTTAGATGTGATTGAAAGGAACCAAAATTTTGTATTTGTCTATAAGTATGATTGCTCTGTCTTCTCCCAGCTTTTTTTATTAAAAAATTCACAAGCACATAGTCAACTCTTAAGTTTCCCAGTGATTCGAGAATATCAAGATACAAAAGTCACATTTTGATTTATATTTGAAATTAATGATGCCTTTGTCAATTTTTATAACAGTGTCCCACTGGTTCTTAACAGTCCGGTGCTCCAGGGTCCAGGAGATCCCCACTTTTAGAACTTTGCCCTCCCCATCAGTACTGTACCCCAACATTTCTGAATCCATGGCTTCTCAAAATCTTGTCACTGTCCTGTCATACCAGATTCCCTTCTTTCTTATACTTTTTCCTAATCATACTCTCATAATGTAAATCTTCCTTCAACTTTCATGTTTACCCACACTGTTTCTCATACTTGATTTGAGATATTTGCCTGCACTCTCTCACCAACATCATTGCTGAGGATCATGGGAGCATACAATGTCATGGTCACAGTGACTTCTGGAAGATCAAACACACTTTACACCCAGTCTTTTGCTTTTCAACTGCTCTGCTTACTTGACTATGCTGACTTGACATCTCTCAGTCCTGATGGCTCCTCATCCGTCACTGTCCTGATGGCTCCTCATCTCTCCACTGATCATCTTTGGCCACTTTGTCTTTCTGTCCATGAAGGAAAACTTGAGCTATTACTGATTTTCTATCATCAGCTTATTCCTTACCAATAACTTGAAGGCTTTTCAGGTAGATAGACTCCTGATGATTCTGTTTCCTCAGTAGGACAGGTAATGAGTAAAAGCTTTTTTCTTCCTTCTTTCTGCATCAGGTGAGACTCAGATGGAGAATTCAGAGTTACCTCCAAGGCAGGAGATTTCCAAAGGATCAGAGTCATCTGATGGGACATCAGGAGGCCTGTATGGGGAGGTTCCTGGGGGACCAGGAGCTAGAAATGCCTGTGAAGATGCTTTAGGGAAGCTAGAAGCACAACCCTCAGAAGAGGAAGGGAGCGGACTACAAAATAATTTCCTGGAAATAACACACGAATATAAAAACAAATCCCCAAAAGATGGATGTGATGACTATAAGGACCTTGGGGAACATCAGAATATGTCCTGCAGTCCTGCAGAACATCAGGTTCTAAAGTCACAGAAATTCTATCAATGTGATGATTGTGGTAAAGCTTTCAATCGGAGTTCACACCTTACTGGCCATCAGAGAATCCACACTGGAGAGAAACCCTATGAGTGTAATGAGTGTGGTAAAGCCTTCAGGCAGAACTCTCAGCTTATGGTTCATCTTAGAACCCACACAGGGGAAAAACCGTATGAATGCAGCAAGTGTGGGAAGACCTATCGACACAGTTCCCATCTCATTCAACACCAGAGACTCCATAATGAGGAGAAACCATATAAATGTAATGAATGTGCAAAAGCCTTCACTCAGAGTTCCCAACTCACTGACCACCAAAGAACCCATACTGGGGAGAAACCTTATGAATGCAATGAGTGTGGGGAGACCTTCATTCAGAGTAAAAGTCTTGTCCAACATCAGGTACTTCACTCTGGTCAGAAACCCTGCAAGTGTAATGAATGTGGGAAAGCTTTCTGTTCTAATAGAAATCTTATTGACCATCAGAGAATTCACACTGGGGAGAAGCCTTATGAGTGTAACGAGTGTGGCAAGGCCTTCAGCCGGAGTAAATGTCTTATTCGACATCAAAGTCTGCACACTGGGGAAAAACCATACAAATGTAGGGAGTGTGGAAAAGCTTTCAATCAGAACTCTCAACTTGTTGACCATGAGCGAATTCACACTGGAGAAAAACCGTTTGAATGTAATGAGTGTGGTAAAGCATTCAGCCTGAGTAAATGTCTTATTAGACATCAGAGACTTCACACAGGTGAAAAGCCCTATCAGTGCAATGAATGTGGAAAATCCTTCAACCAAAACTCACATCTCATTATACACCAGAGAATTCACACTGGGGAGAAACCTTACGAATGTAACAAGTGTGGGAAGGTCTTCAGTTACAGCTCTAGTCTAATGGTACATCAGAGAACCCATACCGGGGAGAAACCCTATAAATGCAACAATTGTGGGAAAGCCTTTAGTGACAGCTCACAACTCATTGTGCACCAGAGAGTTCACACTGGGGAGAAACCCTATGAATGTATTGAGTGTGGGAAAGCCTTCAGTCAGCGTTCCACTTTTAATCATCACCAGCGAACTCACACTGGAGAGAAGCACTCAGGTCTGACTCAGTCAGTTTCTTAAGGTCTAAGTTTCTAAGATAGCATGGAATTTTGAATTAAGCTTTCTTTGTAAGAAGGATGTTTACCCTGCTCCCCTCTTGGAACCACTAATCAAAGTGGGCCATTCCCTAAATGCTGTCTGCTGGGTCATGATGGTAGAGTGGGAGGAACAGTATATCCCTTTCCACTATTGGGGAAGTATGAATACAAATTTCATGTACTTTTAGGGTTTCCCTCCCTTCCTCTTTTCTTTCTCCCTCCTTTCTTTCTCCCTCTCTCTCTTCTCTCTTTCTCCCCTTCTTTCGACTGTTTAGAAATGTATCTCATTTCTTAGTTATGCATCCCATTATCATACTGTGCTTTTCAAGGACAGAGATTGTATCTTCCTTATTCTGTTCCACCTCCTGTATTTTATGAAGTCAGTCTGCAAGACTGTCCCATTCTTTACTTTCTCTTGGCTGTGGCCCTCCTTACCCACATTTTAAACTTCTACTCTAAACTAGACCCTCATCACTATTACTCCCTCCTCAGAGAGCCTTTCCTTTTTCCCATTTGCTAATCTGTGTCCCTCAGAACTTTCCAGATCACTTTTGTCTGTAGATCCTTCCAGATCCAGCTCATCAGTCAAAGGCTTACTTCTTCAGATGCTTCTTCATTCCTCTTATTCATTGGACCTCAGTGTTTGAAATTAGCTGGTGCTACAATGTGCAACTCTTGTTAAATTGCCTTGTAAATTATTCCCCACTTAATCCATATGTGCATACATCCAGACCAACTTATTATAGGTTCTTTTGAGGTTAGGTATGATATCTATTTCTTTTAGCATATAGATAATTTTCATGTACTGTTTTTTTTGTTTGTTTTAAATATATCTTTATTGATTTCAGAGAGAGGAAAAGGGGGGGAGAGAGAGAGAGAGAGAAACATCAATGATGAGAGAGTCATTGATCGGCTGCCTTCTGCACTCCCCAACTGGGGATGGAGCCCGAAACCTGGGCTTGTGCCCTGACCGGGAATCAAACCCTGATCGCCTAGATCCTAGGTTGACGCTCAACTGCTGAGCCACGCCTGTCTGGGCATGTACTGGTTTTTAATAAATAATTTTTTTAGAGCTTACCTCTCCAATTGTACCATCTTTAAATTGGGAACAGTCTACTTACCCCTAGAAGCTCTTAAATATGGAAGTGGCATTTTATCATGGGATATCTTCTACATGTATTCCTGGAAGTCTCACTACTGTTACTTCATTATTAGTGTCTGATATTCTATAATATATGGAGGGGGCATGTGTAAGGCAATCAATGGATGTGTCTCCCACATTGATGTTTCTCTCTCCCCTTCTGCCCTCCCTCCTATTCCAATTTTTTTTTTAATCCTCACTGATGATATTTTTTCTACTGACTTTTTGAGAGAGTGGAAGGGAGGGAAGGGGGGAGAGAGAGAGAAACATCAATGTGAGAGAGGGACATTGATTAGTTGCCTCCTGCACATGCCCTGACCTGCCCAGTGATCAAACCTACAACCCAGGTACATGCCTTTGACTGGGAATTGAACCCTTGACCCTTTGGTCCATGGGCCAGTGCACTAACCTCTGAGCAAAACTGGCCAGCACTTCTATTCCACCTTTTAGAAGAAACAATATAGAATTGTAGTTAAGGGCACAGATTTTGTGCCTTGAATTCTAGGTTCAATCCTGAATCCACCACTTTCTTAGGTGTGTGATCCTCAACAAGTCACTTGGCTTCCTTGTGTCTCAGTTCTTCCGTCTATTAAAATGAAGCTACCTCATAGGGATGTTAGGATAAAATTATTCCATAAGTGTGAGGCACTTATCACAGTGCTTGGCTCATAGTACACACTATAGCAATTATACTTAGTTTTTATTATAATGGCTGCTAAAATCTATTGGTGTAATTTTATGGGTCATGTCATTCATTCTTTTTGTAATTTTTTGACGTTTCCAAATAATTGAAATTTCTTTGCATTCTTCGTATAAAACCCACTTGTGATTTTTTTTTTTTTTTTAAGTACAGAACTAGATTGAATTTATTAAGTTTTTGCTTGCTTTGCAAAGTGTTTTGGAAGAGTTTGTATAATATGGGACTTATTCTTTGAAGGATAAAAATAACTGGGTCTGATCCATTTGCAGGGAAGAGGGACAAGTCTTTAGCAACATTCTGATTTCTTTAGGGGTTACACTGTTTAGATTTGTACCTCTTTATTAATTTTGGTAATATATACCTGGAAATCATCATTTTACTAGACTGTCAAACAGTGACATAAAGTTTTACCTAGTAGTCTATAAATTATTTTACTCTCTTAGAGCTCCGTTTTCATATATAATGTTTTACATTTGAATTTCTTCTCAGTTTTTCTGTCCTGATGGCCAAGTTTAATTTATTTTTTTCCTCTTTTGAACTCATTTTTCTTTTTCTTTCCCAGTTTTTCTTGAATATATTTTTTCATATCTATTTTTGTTTGCGTCAAGTTGCAGAGGCTTTTAATTCATCTCATATGTCACTTGTTTTTTTCACATTAGTGAATCTGAGGGCTTTCCAGGCCTGATATTTGCCCCCAAGGAGGGACAGTGTGCTTTCCTTTTATTCCTTTCGAGGCCTCTTGGGTGCTATTAAAATGGTGTGTTTACCTCTGAAGCTGGAAGGTGAGTTGTAAGTTTACGTTATTGATATGTACTTCCGCAGTGAGAAGTGAAGGAACAGTTTTGCTATCTGGTTGAAAACCTTCTACCCAGAGCCAGCTCTTTGTATCTCTCTCTCTTTTTGGCTCAGCCCTCATGCTATGGATCCAATGGGACCTCCTCCCATGTTCTCTATCAATTCCAAATAGCGTTGTTGTAAAAGAACTGAAAGTGGAAAAACCTTCAGTGACAACTCAGACTTTATTTTACCTCAGCGACTCCAAATTGGGAAAAGAACTTGTTAAGTGTAAGAAAACATTCAGCTATAGAAAATATCATCCACCACAGCACTGGAACGATGATGTAGTTGTGGTTACTCTTTAAAAGCCTTCCAAAAGAGAACCATCTGAGGAACTCCAGACAATTCACCTCTTCTTGGGGGCTTCCTAAGACTGCCATTGTGAGTGGGTATGTGGAATACCTGAACTGTAGAATCAGGAACAGCTAGACAGTTGCCCCATATCTGCAAGGACAGGAGATGTTGTACACGTGGTCAGGTGATTTGTCCAGAGCAATATGCTTTTTTAGGGGCAGAGGCACAGGTGTACTTCATCTGACCTCCCCCAAACAAGAAGTTATAGTGCCCTGGCCTGTAATTGACACCAAGGGCAAAGCCATCTCCTGACATGTCACCTGCTCTGCATCTCCAGGTTCTGGAACTCCCTTTTTCCTCCTTTTGGGATAATCATGAGTTGGTCACCATCAAATACGTTGTTCTTCAAGGAAGTTGGGTGTATTAGTCTGCTAGGGCTACCATAACAAATACCACAGAATTAGTGGCTTAACAGAAATTTATTTTCTCATGTTTCTGGAGCTAAAAGTTCTAGATCAGTGTGTCATTGGGGTTGATTTCTTATGAGACCTCTCTCTTTGGCTTGTAAATGGGCATCTCCTATCTTCACATGGTCTTTCCTCTGTGTTAGCCTGTGTTGCTAATTTCCTCTTCTTATGAAGACACCAGTTATGTTAGATTAGGACCCAACCCTAATGACCTCATTTAATCTTTATTACCTCTTTAAAGGCTCTATCTCTAAATATACTCACATTGTGAGGTCCTTGGATTAGGATTTCAACATATGAATTTGTAGGGGTCACAGTTCAGCGCATAATATCAGGGTTTTTAAACTCAAGGACAAGTCTGGATTGACCTGCCAAAGAGGGGAGTTGGCCATATTCTTAGGTGCCCACATTTTCCCCTGGTTGAACATCATAGCCACTGCCTTCTGGGTTGTATTCCAAATGGTTCTTCAGTTTGTATTTTACTTCCAATTGAAACCTGGACTTTTCAGCACTATGGCAGGCACATGAATGGTGTGAATTCCTCAATTTCTGTTGTTTTTAAAATACTTTTATTGAAATATAATTACATACCATACAATTCATCCATGTAAAATGTATAGTTCAGTGGTTCTGATATATTCACATATGTGTGCAACCATCACCACAGTCAATTTTAGAATATTTTCATCACCTCAAAAAGAGATCCCCTACCTTTAATTGCCCCTCTCCTTTGTCCAATCCCCTCCCAGCACTAATGTTTTGTTTTTACTTTTTATTATGGAGAATTTTAAATATACACAAAATACAAAAAAGAAAAATTAAGGGTTGCATGTAATGCAGTAAGTTCTAACACAACCTGTGAAGCAAAGATTTAAATTGAATCAAATCGAGCCTCTAGTTCTCCCTTCCAGTTTACAGGAAATGTAGGTGATATGATGAGGAAACCATCAGACAGATTCAGTGATTTGTGATTTATATAATGTGAGATGTATAAGACATATTCTTCAAAAAGGCAGTGAAATGAAAAAAGTTGCTCAATTATTCTAGATTAAAAGACACTCTTTAGAGACAAAACTGCCAAATGCAGTGAGTGAACTTTGATTTTTAAAGTTGTAGAAGATATTTGGGAAATAATGGAGACATTGAAATATGAAATAGATAGGATATTTAATAGGTCCATTTGATATAGAATTATTTTAAAATTTGTAAGCGTGACAGGTATTTTGGTTATGTAGAAGGATTCTTTATTCTTTGGAGGTGTATGCCACAATATTTAGGGTTGAAGGGTCTCTTCAACATATTCTCAAATGGCTCGACAGTAACAACAAATAAAAGGTGTATGTGTATGTGGAGAGAAAAAAACTAATGTGGCAAAATGTTAACAAATGTTGACTCTAGCTAGAGTATATATGTATGTTTGAAAGTTTTAAAATAAAGTTTGAAGAGGGTAAAGGGGATTATGAATGGCTCGTTATAACTCAATACCTTTGGGAGAAATGCATTCTGCAGTTTGAGGCAGTGTAGCAGTAGTTGAAAGAACATAGGATATGCAGTTAGAAGACCCAATCCAAGTCTCAAACTGTCCATTACTAGCTGTGCAACCATAAGCAAATCATTTCACATACCCAGCTTTTAGTTTCCTGATCTAGAAAATAAGGATAATTTTTTAAAATAAAAATTACTGAGGCTTAACCTAGTTAATGCCAATGAAAGAAAAAGCCCCTTATAAACTTGTAAAGCAATGTACATTGCAGCAGTAAGTCCCATTCACTTTTACACTTTTGAAGTAGCTTCATCTTTTCTTACAGCCTGAGAGACACAGCCTCAAACAGACTGTGAATTCCTAGTGTTGTGTTAACCTCCAAAACCCCTTACGGTTCGAAATGTGTGCCCCCCCCCCCTTCCTCCTGATGTAAGGCCCCTGCTTCCTGACGTTCCCTCCGTCAGGGACACGCTGGACCCAGAGACCTACGCGCCTCAGTGGCTCGCTCCCGGCCATGTGTGAAGCAGCCCCACGGCCCTCCCTTTCTCCCCTTCCTCACTGCCACGTGCTACGTGCTTTTTATTATTGTCTCTCCTGACTTGAAGGTAAGCTTCATGGGGCGGCGAGTTCATTTTCTTGAAACAGTGACATAGTCGGCACCAAAAAGTTACTTTTACACGCTGCTGACAAACGGTAGCTGACCCTAGCTTTGAGACTGGAAGGCGTGGGGTCTGCAGAAGGAAAGGTGACTTCCGTCCAGCAGCCAGCGCTGGCGTCGTGACTTTGGGGAGCCTCAGTTGGAGGCACGCGACCTGGCCGCCGGGTGGCTCGGTTCCTCTTCCCGCCCTGCCCACGTCTCTCCCACGCTCCACGCCTTCCAGGGCCCTCCTTGTATTGGCTGAGCCCGCCAAGCCCTTTCGTCCTCCCAGCCAATGGTAGGGCAGAACTTGGTCGGGAGGCGGGGCCAGAGCGCGCTCGCATCCCCGACTGGCTGGTGAAGGGGCTCGAGGACTCCAGCCTCCCGGGCACAGAGAGGCGGAGACCTCCCGCTGCCTAGAAGGGCCAGAGGGCTGGGATGCGAGGGAGCGGGGTGTCGTTGACGTAATTCCTTCCGCGCTTTGCTCCAAGATGTGGGTCAGGCGCTTTCGTGAGGGGTATGTGGCAGCCTGGCGTGGGGGTCCGGGCGGGGTTTCTGGGAGTGGGTGGGGGACACAGACCGGGAGCCCCCCCTCCACCGCCGCCCGCTGCGGAGACCCGGGTGCGGCAGCTCTAGGGGTCCTTGCGGGCCTCCCCCTCCCCTCGTTCGGCGTCGTCCCTTTGTTTTGGGTTTTGTGTCCCACTAGGCGAGGCTGCCTGCTCTGATCAGGCAAATAGTAGTGACAGAACTGTGTCGTCCCCGCCCCTAGCCAGTGGCCGCCCTGGTAATAGCGGTGGGTCGAAGTCCAGCCCAGGCTTTCAAAGGACCTTTCAGCACTAGAGGGTTTGAATTAGGTCACCCATCCAACCCCGCGGTGTTCCGGCGAGGGAGCGGACCCGAGAGGAGTGCAGAGTCTCGCCCAAGGTTACTCACTCGCTCATTCATTCATTCATTCATTCATTCATTCAACAAATACTTACTGAGCACCTACCTAAGTAGTGTGCTAGGTCCTGGTTTCAGGTGTGCGCAAGGCAGAGCTACATTCTGTTCGGGCCGAAAAGATACAAGTTTGAAGGGTTAGAAGCGGAGCCCGGGAATCTGGGGAGGCAAACACAAAACACGTTGAGGCCCAGTGATCCTAAGAGATGGATAGTTATTTAAAAAAATTCCCCTGGCCGTCTTTTAACACCTTATTTTTCCTGTCTCCCTAAAGACACTTGACTCAGCGAAGATCCTCTCTCATCTCCCTTCTGCAAACTTCTGTTGGAAAGCTGAAGAGCAGAGAACTTCTCAGTTGGAATGCACTTTGCAGTTAGAGGAGAATATGGAGACTTTTAGATATCAACAGAGCAGCTGAAAGGGAGTGTCGTGGTGTGATGGATGAAGATTTCCTTCAGACACAGAAGGCTTGTCTCTCACTAGCCATGCGACCTTCAGCAAGTTATTCAACCTCAGGAGCTTCGTTTCCTTGTCTTTAAAATAGGAATGGTCATCCTTACTGCTCACAGTTCAATAGGAAGGGGAGTTACCCAGGGAAGGGACACTGCCCTGAGTGTCCACTTGGAGTACAGCACTCAGAGAACTCAATAATTTCTATCTGTTTACAGTGATTCAAGACCCCATTAGGAACTTCCTTACCAAACCCAAGAAAGCGATCAGGGAATATCTCTGCTGGGTAGATCCTCTGGAGTGAGGCTGCTGTGCATAGGAGAGAGTGAGTGATGCCCTTCTCTCCTGGGCAGGTGAGACCTATACTGTGAGATTAGTTAGTCTGGGGACAGGAATCCTGCCTGCTAGAGAATATGGGCTGAAAGGGAACATATTTTGATGGCCATTTGTCTAAGAGGAGAGAGAGGTGAGGGGGAGGGGCTCAGGACCTCAAGGAGTAGAGTTTGGGGATGAGAGAAAGGGTGATGTAATAAAACTCAAATTTATCAGGAGACTTGGACTTGAGTCCCAGCTCCACTCTCTAAGTTCCAGTGTTCCCATCTCTACATTTTGATATAAGACTAGGTGGCTGAGGAGGTTCCTTCCAGCTCTGACATTCTGAGAATCTCTGAATAGTTGGACTAGGTCAATCTCGTAGGGAATTTAGGCTCTTCGATGGCCCTGTTGAGACAGAATTGCCAACAATGCAATTGCATTGTCATGGTGTTCAATACGGAGCACAAAAGGGATGAACCAGGTGGAGGAGGGATGGTGATGGTCGTGAGTGGAGGATGCACATCTCACCATGCCTACACCCGGACAGAATCAGGTAGAATCCTGAACTTGTTTAATTTAGCATTTCGAATCACGCAGCATTTACAGAGCCCTCTTTGTAGCAGGCACTGGGTGGGATCCACATACGAGCACTGAGGAGGGACACACGTACACACAAGCAGTTAGAGTACTAGGCAACTCTAGTTTATACAACAGTTCTGTTATGGTGTGTTCTAAAGTACGGAAATTTCTATATGGTCAGATCTTTGTTTTATGCTTAAGGCTTAGGCTTTTCCCCCAGAGCAAGTAGTCCCCTGATATTTCTTTTCTTTGTTTCTTTTTCTTCTCCCTTTCAATTTTTACCTTTTACTCATCTGTTTCTCTGGAGTTTATTTTTAAGTATTGTGTCTTGTTCTTCACTCTGTTTCAGGGAATCAGTGACCAAGGGCCACATGACCACTGCTCGGAAGGACTGAACAGGAAGGCAATCCTGGCAAATTAAAGGAATACAACCTCCCTAGGTAAACTGTGTGTGTCTGTCTCAACGGGACTCTGCCTGTTGTGGGTTCCTTATAACCTTAAATGAATGGTGGTCCTGAGATCAGAACACTCACCCATCAGTCTCAGGGATTTGTGGATCAGAGACCTGTGGGTCCTCATTGGTCTTCATCCATTTGTTGGTTGTCTTGAGATTGCACTTGTGTGCACAGTTGCCTGGGTTCCCCTAATGTCCTGCTGGCCTTATGACTTCATCTGTCCTTCCTTCTACGTCTCTAGCCAAGACCCCACCTCCTTAATCCCTGGGAATTCTTCTAGGGTTTCTGAGGGAATTTCCCATGCAGTGGGGCAGAAGTCAGATAGTTAGGTTTCCTTTTGATGAAACTGGCCTCAAACTAGTCCTCCCTGATCTCCTGACAAGTCTTGCTTCCTCCTTTGGTCCCTCAGAACCACCCTGGGCTTCGTTATAGCACATCCTTGTGCATTTCTGTTTCTCTCTACCTGTCCTTCCAACTAAAGTTAGAAGCTTGCTAATCTTATCATTCTGTATTACCATTCTTAAATTTTCATTCCTGATATTCTTCCTCTTATCAAAAATGTTTTCCCACATCCCTGTCCTTCTTAGTGACACTACCATTCTTGATATTCAGACCTAGATTTGATGACCTTGAACTCTTTCCTTCATTTAAAAGGAAAAGAGTTTTCTGCGTTTAGTCTATGTCTGTATGCTTCCCCGTAATAACTGGACTCCACTGCTCTCTATCCTGTCATTTTCCTAGATTAGGGCCTCACTATCTCATTCACTCATTCATTCCTTCAATAGACATTTACTGGGCACCAAGAAGGTGCAGGCCTCTAATGGTCACCCATGCTGCGCTCTGAGGCTCCTCCCAGCTCATTTCCTTTGCTTCTTCCTTCTTTCTTCACCTTTAATCCATCTGGGCTAATCTCCCTAAGGTATTCGTTTTCTAATTTCACTTTTGGGTAGGATGATACAAAATTTAGTGTCCAAACTGGGATGCTTTTGTGAGTTGGCAGGGCTGGGGGGGCACTATTAATAGTGATGCCAGAACAACAGGTATCAACCAACACTATCCTGGGAAAATCAGGGTATATGTTCACCCTACTCCTAGGCGGCATCTCTTGGATTCTTTCTTTTTATTTCCGTCACTTTACTCCTCCTTGGGATACTCCAGCTGCCTCTCTCCTGTTTTCCACTTCATGAAACAGAAAAACATAAATGTGCTGTGGGTAGAGGGAGGTGTGGGAAGTAGGGGAAATGAATGTTAATGCTCGAAAAATGTATTAACATATTAACATATTCTTGACAAGTGGAAATGAGAAGGGAATTGACAGGAGAGCAAATAACAAAGTCGAAAAAGAACGTAGAGCGGGGAAAGGAGATTAAGGGTAGATTTCACTCCTCTGTTCAGAATAACATTGATCATCAAATCATATCCATGATTTTTGCCCCATAATTTCAGTGTTCTGGCTGGTATCATTTCAGGCAACTTGATTCTTTAATTCCTTCGTTTATTAACTCAACAAAAAAATTATTCCCCATGCTTGCTAGGTGCTAAGAATACATTGGTGAACAAAATGAACAGAAACCCCTGCCCTCCTGAAGCATCTCATAATAGTATAATCTCCCACTTATTTCTGACTACACTGGCCCCATCTTAACTTCCTCTTAAGGAAACAATTCCTGCTGCACCTATTGATCCATAAGCCTTCACCGTGGCCTCTATGTCTGACCTAATTTTCTCATCTTTGTTGATCAGTTCCCCCTGCCCTTGAACACTCTGTCTTCTGTGGGAGACCCTGTGGTCTACCACATCCTGTTATCCTTGGTAATTCTCCTTCTGCTAGTATGGAATACAGGTGATATGCAATTTCTGTTTCTTTTGTCAGATGGGAAACTGGGACTGAGGAGGTATTGATTCCAAAGTATCACTCCTGGAAAATCAGAATCTCATACATTCAAGAGAACTCCACAGAGGTGTTGCCAAGAAAGTCAAAATCTAGAAAGCTCCACTGAAGGGAAAGAGAAGTTTCAAAAGGCCACTGGGATGCTCCAAGCAAGAAAAAATGAGAAAGACAAGAAACTTCAAACATAAGACAGTTAAAGACAATAAGACACTCACAGAAGTGAGTGGCCACAAATCTGAAAAAGGTGGTCGTCAGTGCTCTGCAACAAAGGAGAGAATCCAGGCTGAAAGGAGACAGTATGTATGTACTGAGTGTGGGAAAGCCTTTAGTCAGAGTGCAAACCTCACGGTGCATGAGCGAATCCACACAGGAGAGAAGCCCTATAAGTGTAAGGAGTGTGGGAAAGCCTTCAGTCATAGCTCCAACCTTGTTGTCCATCGGCGAATCCACACTGGACTGAAGCCCTACACATGCGGAGAATGTGGGAAATCCTTCAGCGGTAAGTCGCACCTCATTCGCCACCAGGGAATCCACAGTGGGGAGAAGACTTATGAATGTAAGGAATGTGGGAAAGCTTTCAGTCGGAGTTCAGGTCTCATTTCACATCACAGAGTTCACACTGGGGAGAAGCCCTACACGTGCATCCAGTGCGGGAAAGCCTTTAGCCGTAGCTCAAACCTAACTCAACATCAGAGAATGCACAAAGGGAAAAAAGTCTACAAATGTAAGGAATGTGGGAAAACATGTGTGTCTAACACAAAGATTATGGACCACCAAAGAATTCACACAGGGGAGAAGCCTTATGAATGTGATGAGTGTGGAAAACCTTTTATCTTAAGGAAAACCCTTCATGAACATCAGAGACTTCATCGTAGAGAGAAACCTTACAAATGTAACGAGTGTGGGAAAGCTTTTACTTCTAATCGAAACCTTATTGATCACCAGAGAGTTCACACTGGAGAGAAACCCTATAAATGTAACGAATGTGGAAAAACCTTCAGGCAGACTTCTCAAGTTATTCTACATTTGCGAACCCACACTAAGGAGAAGCCCTATAAGTGCAGTGAGTGTGGGAAAGCCTACCGTTATAGCTCACAGCTTATTCAACACCAGAGAAAACATACAGAGGAGAAAGAAACCTCATGAATAACATAAGCTGTTGGCAGGAGGACTGATTGCTACTTTTCAGAAAGGCAGTTTTTCAGTATTATCAGCCTTAATTCTATTTCTAAGAATCCATACAGGGAAAGTAATCAGAAGAAGACACAGATTAACAGAAGAGATGTTCATGCTAGCAAGGTATATAATTGCAGGAAGAAAACTAGGTTTTCAACCGTACAGGGTTTAAGTCAATGATGGTCTATCCATAGAATGGTTTTGCAGCCATTGTAAGGATTTTTAGAGAATATTTAATGCCATAGGGGAAATGATTTGGAAAATGGAAGATAAAAGAAAGAAAAAACAATGGCGTATGATCCAAATTTAAAAAACAACAACACATTTATGCATAGGAAAAAAATGAGAATGAAATAATACCAAACCGAAATGTTTATAGTGATTATCTCTGGGTGGTAGGATTACATGTGATTTCTATTTACTTCCTTATACTTTTCTATGTTTTTTCGATTTTCTACAATGAAAATGTACTCCTTTTATATTTTAGGGGAAAAGTATGGTATTTTCAAAATGCAATGAGAGCGTGCTCATTTTTGCTAAACAGTGTTAGGGGAGGCACATAGAATGTAGACCCTAAAGTCCAATACTGGCACCTAGCAGCAGTGTAACCGTGAACAAGTCACTTCCTTTTAGAGCCTGTTTCCTGTTTAGTAAAAGCATAAACACCAGTCCTTGGTCTTCTTTCAGCTTTAAGATAAGCTGACTCTATAGTTGTCAACCAAATGTATATCCATTTACTCCATCACTGTTAAGTCAGTAGAACAGAGCACAAATTTACTATTTCCTTTCCTACAGCTGCAGAAGGACCTGCAGATGATAGGACGCCCGCCGAGGCTCCATCTTTGCAGTATATGTCTGCAAAACCAGCAAAAGTGTGTCCTTATGAAACTGAAACAATTGCAGGTCCATAGTCTTTAAAGAGATATAGTCAGCATGATCTGCAACTAGGGGAAGACTCCTTCACCTTCGCATGTTATATAGAGGTTAGTAGCTAAAAGTGTAGACTTTGGGGTGAGAGACGCACGTGTTTTAATCCCAAATTGACACACTAGCTTGTCAGTTTTGGACAGGTCACTAACTGCTCTTAGCCTCGGGTGTGTCTGCAAAAAAGGACTGACTGTCTACCTCACAGGGCTGTGGGAGGATGAGACGGCTGATGATACATGTAAGGTGTGACGAGCTCAGCACATGGCAAATAATAATAGCTTAAGTAGAGGACATTGGAGCAGTGTTTCTAAACGCTTAGCCAGTGGTTCCAGAAGAGTGTTCCCTAAGGGGGCATTTCGGGGATTTCCAGGTGCAATGAACATGAAGCCAAGTACTTAAAGCTTAAGACCATCGTTTGCTTACGGGGAAGCCTAGAGGTAAGCAGTTCCAAATTTTGTTTGGCAACTCAGCAGTTTATCAGGTTTCCATCTTAACTCCGTAACATTCAGCACGTGGTCTTTCTGTTTTTGCAACCTTATGGTTGCATGATGGTGGCCGCAGCTGCAAGCTCTTCCCACAACCCCGTCAAACTCAGGAAGCGAGGCAAGGAGCTGAGACTCTCTCATCTGGTTTCTTTCTCTTTTTATCATTAAGGGAAAACCCTTCCCAGGAGGAAGGGATGCTGAGCAGTCAGTTAGAATCTCCCCACATTTAACTCAGACATTCCTCTTCCTTTATAGACCGTGAATCCCTAAGCCTGATGCCATTCATCTTATGCACATAGTGATTTATTGTTTCAGGAACTATTGAGGATATGTTAACTCATTTAATCCCCAGAACTTTGTATAAGAAAACTGAGTGTCAGTGAGGTTAGGTGACTGGCTAATAAGTGGTTGGAGTCAGGATCTGAACTCAGATCTGACTTTCAAGTCCGTCCTTTCTTCCTTATGCCAAAGTGCCTCAGCCCACCGCGGTGGTTCTATGTGTGGAGTGGGAGACCAGTTGGGATTCTTCTGAGTAGCCACTTCTATGAAAGGTGAGTGTATCTGGACAGTTATTTCATCACAGTTTCATAAGGAAGATGCTTTTCTGAGTTAGATTTATGGCCTCTCTCTGTACCTTGTAATTTAGTTGTAAGGACTATATATGTTTCTTCTTTGCTGTTACTGGAAAGAGGGAAGTGGAAAGTATGAAGGGTATATTTGTGTAAAAAAGGACTGTTTGGTTTCATCCTGTTTTCATAGGATAGTGGCTTACACATAATGTTATGATATAATAGTCCCTCTTTGCCTAGTTATTCAGAGCAAGGTTTGGAGGCTCTGGAACAGATTGCTGCCTTCAGGGGGCAGGACTGACTCCTGAGGAATATGAAGAGGTGATATTTTAACCACAGACACCCTGGTTGTGCAGAGTTGTTCTTGTGTGGAATAGAAATAATATGTTTCTTTTTAGTTGAGAGAAAAGGAGTGAAATAAAGTCATTTTATATAGCCTTGATTAACAGGAAATATGACCAATAGATTGTTGCACAGAGGAGTGTCTCCCTAGGTTTAGAGATATTTGTAATTGACGGCATGTACTGTTAGGGTTTACCTGGAACAGAAGAAAATTGAAACCAAAAGAGCTTCAAATGTTCGAGTAATTCTGTTGAAAGTAAATTTCAGCTTGGTATCCTCAGTGACAGACTTCCTTCGTTGGTTTTTTCAATTGAATATAAATAAAATAGCATCCTTATATTGTTAGATTGTTTTTAGGAACTAGACTGTCTTTAATTACCTGTGATGTTATAAAACTGGAGTCATAAAACTGTTTTTTGCAGGAAGTAGTTATAATCCCACTAATAAATATCTGTTGTTATTTACTTGTTATAAATATCACTGATTTTTTTTTCTTTTCACTTCCTTCCTTTGTTCAGACTAGGAAGAAAACAGTTCGGTTTGCTTTTCTTTACGCAAATGTTTTTGGAATGAAGAAGTGATTCTGGCGTGTTTTCTGATTCAAATGCACATATATCCATCAGTGGCAAATTAATAGATTGTTATATCCATGAAAGGAAATGCTTTCATTTTTGCAAAGAATATTTAATATGTGAAAATACTTATTAAATATATTGATTGGTATATTGAAAAAGACTGAAAATATATATAATAAAAAATTAATTTTAAATAAATAAATAAAAATAAAAGATACAATAGAACAGTATGGCAAGCCAAATAATCATAAAGCCTTTTGGCTACAAAACAACCTCAAATACTAGATAAAACTTAAACATCCTTTAAAAAGACTTTTAAGAAAGTGACATGAATCCTCAGAGGCTGAAACGAAGTGGAAGCCAGAAAGGTAAGTGGGTGATGATGCCTTGGGTGACATGAGGCAGTTGGTGATCTTAGTCCAAGGGACTTAGATTTTATCAGCTGCAAGGGCAGGATTTGAGTTTTGGGGCTTAGAAGAGGTGGAGAATTGGAACTGAGATCTCCATGAGAAGGCTGGATGTTTATAGGGCTACCCCCTAGTGAAAGTAACATGAAATTAGGCATGTACAGTTCTAAGTATACATGGAACAGTTATTTTAAAAAATTGAGTTATCTAATTGTTTTGAGTTGAGCTTTATGGGAAGGAAATTTAAGACAGGATACCATGCAGCAAATTTACTGGAAAGTGTTATTGGGATTAACACCTAGAGAGAGGGAAGAAAGCAGGATTAGTAGTGGGAGAAGTTAGCTGTGTTGCACTCACAGAGTTACCTGTGTTGCCGTTGTTGTCTTCAGACTCGGTTAGACTCGGATGAATAACCTTTCAAAATTGTCCAAACTTGAGGTGAGAGGTCTGGGCCTTTATACCCTTTCATTGACCAGTCATTGAATACCAGCTCTACCACATTACCTTGAAGTGAAGCTTGATCTTGGTTGAGGAAGACTTCTCCAGCTGACTGAACTAGGATAGGTCCTGGAGGGGGCAGACAACTGAGGGCTTTCAGCCTGCCGCTTTAGTGAGGTGGGGGAAAAGGGGACAGTCTAGAGGAATCCAGACAGTGCAGCAAAATGTCCTCTACATTGATCATAATGTAATTAAGATAGTAGTTGGGCTTTTCTCAGGTGGCCTGTCCCCTTTTTCAACTTTCCCTTTATTATGAGTTCCCTCATTCCTACAAGATTCCTCCCTGAGGATGAAGGTTAGGTGGTGGTGGTGGTGGTGGTGGTGGTGGTGGTGGTGGTGGTGGTGGTGGTGGGTTATCCCCAAGATGGACATCCAAATCTGGGTCCTTCTAAGTGACACTGACTAGAATCTATCCACTATGGATGCCCTTCAGGGCCCAGATAAACTATAATTAACACTCTAAAGTATATTTGGATAAATCCAGGTGTGATGGTTAATTTTATGGGTCAACTTGACTATAGGATGCCCAGATATTTAGTTAAAAATTATCTTTGGTGTGTCTTTGAGGGTGTTTCTGGATGAGGTTAACATTTTAATTGGTAGGTTGAGTAAAGCAGATCGCCCTCCCCAATATGGGTAGGCCTTATCCAGTCTGTTGGAGGCCTGAATAAACAAAAATGTGGTGCAAGGATTTGTTTTCTTTCTACCTGTTTTTGAGCTGGGACAATGGTCTTCTCTTGCTTTTGGACTCAGTCTGAGATTTTCACTATCAACATTCCTGCTGTGAGGCCTTTAGACTTGGACTGGAGCTGTACCTTTGGCTCTCTTGGGTCTCAAGCTTGTTTACTGAGGCTCTTAGGACTTATCAGCCTCCATGATCATTTGAACCAGTTCCTTCCATCTATCTCCTAATGGTTCTGTTTCTCTGGAAACCCCTGATAAGTATACCTAGTATCTTCAGGGCTTTGTCAACCCAATAAATGTCCTTTGGGGGTGACTGAGATTGTTGTGGATATTTTCCATAGGGTCTTATGAGAGGAAACAAAAGTTATGTTTAGCTTGGTGTAAGGGCATAAACATCATAGAGATAGGTATTTGAGAAGAGGCTGGAGGCAGAGGGCTCACAGTTCAAGATGGGGCTAAGACCTCAGAACTTTGATCAGCTAATATGGAAATCCTACTCTGAATGTTATGGTTGTGTTTCTCACCTTTTTCTAGAACTCCACTCTACCAGCGTTGCTTTTAATGCAAATTAGGGTGTGATTGATCTGTGACAGAGGATCTGGTATAATCCTTCCCTCCCCAAAATGTAAGACCAACTATACCCTCCAACCAAGTTAAGACAAAGTTGAACAGGAGAACCACCAAGACAAGGGTTGTGTTGATCTTGCTTCTCAGAGATGAAGTGGTGCATTATCTCATTATTTGGGCAAGAGATGCACAAACAAGTAAACGAATTCACAAGGGGGTCATTTATAAGCCATGTTATTATTTACGGTAAGAGCTGCCATAGGTTCAAGAATAGGTAGGAAAAGGTGCCCAGGAGGTCACTATGAGACATTACTCCCAAACAACTCAATTTAAATGCAAAGTAAAACCGAAAGGTCCAGCTCCTTCAGGAGGCTACATGTGTCCTGAGGGCACGGACCTTGCGGTTCATCTCTGCATCCTGGACGCAGGTCTGGAAGGCAGCAGCCCTCCCACTCACTGGCTGGCAGGAACCAAGCAAGAGCCAAGGCCCCGCGAGCCCGGCGAACCCGGACCTCCTCCGGGAAAAGCAAAGGAACCATAGAGATGTGGCTTCCTAGAGAGGCGGGTGGGCTTGGTGGGCGTGGTGAGCAGCCGGAAGTCGCGGGACCACTGGTCCTCCATTATTCTGGGTGTCGGCTGCCGTCGCGCCCTGTTCGCGAGTCGTTTCTCGGCGTCTCCGCGCCTAGGCGACGGCACCCAAAGCCGGAGCCGCCGCGGGAGCCCCGGGTGAGCGGGGTGGGCTGGGGTCGGGTGGGCGTGCGCGGAGGGCGAGCCGGAGCTCGCGTGGGCGGCGCTGTCCTCGCCGGGCCCCCCTCCCGCTGCTGACCCCCGGCGCTGTCCCTCGGCTCGGGGTTGAGGTGGACGCCGTGGCCTCGACTTAGGCAGCTGCCGGCTTGGGGAGGTTTTGACACCAGCGCCAGTGAGTCTGTGTCTGCACCCGCGTTTCAGTCAAATAGCATTTAGTGTCCCCCTGAGAGCGGCTGCCAGGGCCCCCAGTCGAGGCCGTTCTGCTCGTCCCCGGTCGTCTCTGGGGATGATTGATGCCCAGAAACTCCTGGAGAAATCCCGGGAGCAGTGGCTCCGGGACTTCTGGGGACTTTTTTCTTTTCTTTGAGGGATAGACCAAGTCCCATCTTTTGATTTTGTGATGTAACGGTATTTAAAAAGCAAACATAGGCTGCCTGTACCACTATTACTTCAGAAAATATGTTTTAACACGACTGAAATCCTAAAACTCAGAATAAATGCTGTCCTTCGCAGGAAAGGTCGTTGCCAACCTGTCAGTGACTGTGTGTATAGAATTATTGTTTTATTTTCGTTTTACAGCTTGCCAGGTTAAAACTTGATAATGAACGATTGTTTGGAAACTATTGCTTTAGAGTAGTTGTCTTAGATGGCATTATTTTGGACTTTTGGAATTGGAGTCCCTGATTTCAGAACTTGTTCATGCAGCAAACAAAATGTATAGTTAAACATTTGTTATTTGTACCTGCAAAGTAAGAATAAATAGAGTCCTGATAATTTACTGTAGAACCCTACATAGAAATCCCATTTTTTCCATACTAACTGTATGTGTGTATGCATATATTTATTATAATAGACTTTATCTTTTAGAGCGGTTTTAGGTTCATGGTAAAATTGAACAGAAAATACAGAGAGTTCCTCTGTACTTCGCGTCCCCACTCGTGCATAGTCTCCCCCATGTTAACATCCCCCACGAGAGTGTTACATTTGTTAGAACTGAAGAATCTACTTTGACACATCATTATTATACGAAGTCCATAGGCTGCATTAGGGTTCACTCTTTGTTTTTACATCCTATAGGTTTTGATAAATATATAGTGACATGTATCCACCATTATACAGGGTGGGGCAGAAGTAGGTTTACAGTTGTGAGTACACAGAACACAGTTTACTCTTACTCTTATATTATTATTTATTAATGTATTATTTTCCATATGAATGACTGTAAACCTACTTTTGCCCCACCCTGTAGTATCATACAGAGTAGAGTTACTGCTCTAAAAATCCTCTGTGCTGTGCCTATTTATCCCACTTTCCCCCTGCCCCCCACTGATCTTTTTACAGTGTCTCTAGTTTTGCCTTTTGAAAATGCCATATAGTTGAAATTGTATAGTATATAGTATTTTCAGATTGACTTCTTTCATTTAAAATGTATTTAGACATAAAATTCTTACAACAAGGCTATAAGATAGGAACTGTTATTACCCATGTTTTGCAGGTTAAAAAATTAAGACTCATGCTCTGGCTGGTGTGGCTCAGATGGTTGGAGCATCATCCTGTGCACTGAAGGGTCATGGTTTCGACTCCTGGTCAGGGCACATGCCTGGGTTGTGGGCTGGATCCCCAGTGGGGGATGTGTAGGAGGCAGCCAATCAATGACTCTCTCATCATTGATGTCTCTCTCTCTCTTCCCCTCTCCCTTCCTCTCTCTGAAATCAATAAAGTTTTTTGTTTTTTTTAAAGAGAGAGACTAAGACTCAGAAGTGAGGTAATTTGTTAAAAATCACACAGGGCTAGCCAGGATGCCCCTTGTTGGAGTACTGGATAAAGGATTTATTGTAATTAGGTGAAGGAGGTGCCATGAATAAAGACCAAAGGAATTTCATGTCTGGTTTCAGCAGTGGTCTGGTTGACCTGTATCAATGTCCCCAGAGCCTTGGACAGGGGCCTCTGTCAAAGAAGGCACTGCTAAGAGCCAGAACCTTGCATTCGGGGATGTTCTCTCCATCACTGGGAGCTGATTGGGGCCTGGAAAACTTGGTTATTTCACTGGGTTAACTTTAACAATGATTTTTTGACGTCTTGCAGATGATGTTCTCCAAGCTTTAAAGAAGAAGTCAAGCAAGGATTGAAGGGGCCCAGAGACGAGGCTTCCTTACATAAAGACAATGACAAGAGAAAATTGGGCCCACAGTGCTCTGAGACAAGAGGGTCTTGTTAAAGGGAAGGATGATACCTGGAAATGGGGAACCAGCTTCCAGGGGAGCAGCTCCTCTGTTTGGGAGACCTCCCATCTGCACTTTAGACAGTTACGGTACCATGAGACATCTGGACCCCAGGAGGCCCTGAGCCGGCTCCGGGAGCTCTGTCGCCGGTGGCTGAGGCCAGAAGCACGCACCAAGGCCCAGATTCTGGAGCTGCTGGTGCTGGAGCAGTTCTTGAGCATCCTGCCTGGGGAGATTCGGACCTGGGTGCAGATCCATCGCCCTGGGAGTGGTGAGGAGGCCGTGGCCCTGGTAGAAGAGCTGCAGAAAGACCTTGATGGACCAGCACTAAAAGTGAGAAAGGGGGAGGGGGAAGAGTTTGGGATGGAAGGAAGGAGAAATTTGAGGCAGGGCAGGCTGGGCTGGAGGGTGAGTCTGTGATTTTCATTAACAGTAGCACATTAGCAACCCTAATGCTAATTAAAACAGGTTCATGAGCTATGCAGACCATAGACTCTCTTTGCAGAGAAATGAATTTATGATTGAGAACTTTGGGCCCAGTTCAGAATCAGCACAAAGGCATTGATTGCACTCTGACCTGGGTGATGCTTGCTAATCCTGAGTTTTGTTCAAGAACTTGAAGAACATACAGTTTCTAAGTGTTCTCCTAAACAGAAGCATATGTATTCTTTGTTTGCAATGAGGATGTAAGCCTGGAGTTAAAAGGCAGTGAGAGAGTAAGAAAGAAGCTTTCTAGATCTGGTTAGACTGCCATGTGTGCCCCTACTTGGGGTTCTGTGAGCCAAAGGATTGGGTTGAGATATTTGCTTCTGATAAGATTTTTATATCCTTGACTATTAAATTGAGATCTTAATACAGTTCCTAGTATGTGTGAGATCTCTGTCAATCTGTAGCCCACTAGAAACATTTCTGTTAGAAGTCTGAAACAGAACTTCAACTTGGCAGTGGCACCAAAGATGGGCTTGTTGGTTTTAATCATAAAAGTGAAGAATTTTAGAGCTGTATATTTCATTGAACATCACTAATGCACCCTCCTCATTTGAGAGAGAAGAAAATGGAGGTAGAAAAGGGTTCACTGGATTGCCTTAGGTCAGCCATCTAGCTGGCAGCAAATCCAAGTATTTAGACTCCTAGTGTTCCTTCTGTTGGAGCAGGAAGGGATAAGTAAAGGGGTAAATAAGTAGAAGAGTGTATTGAACCACGTCTAAAACTAGGTCTGAAGCTAAAACGCATGCTCTTAATTATTGCTTGTCACTTCCCATTCCCTCCCTAACCCACACCCAGGTCTGGCTTCTGTTTCCACCATTCTGTTCAATCTCCTCTGGGAGAGGTCACCAGTGCCATGAGTGGGGCTAGAGGGCAGCTCCATTGTTCTCAAGGCAAAGTTTTTCTGCTGTTTTGATGCTCCATACTTGAGGTGGGTCTCTGATCTCACAGTTCTAGATTATGGGCAGAAAGACGTCCACAGTGGTTAGGTGAGTCCATTTTCTGGAGGTACAAGAAGAGCCAGCTTATTTTGTTTTGTTTGTTCCCAGGTTCCAGTCCTTGTGCAGGATCAGGACTCTCTCCAGGATGTCATGATCACTCAGGAAACAGCACATCCTCAGGCATCCACTGGTAGCCACATACCAGCTGAAATTTGCCCAAATCCTCTTACTGACCCAGCAGTGTTCCACCTCCAGGATCCTCAACATGGTGCTTATTTAGTAGCCTTGGCTTTGGATTTTCTTTGTTTTCTTGGACCTTTACTGTGGCATGTCTTTTTGCTCTCAGATAGCTGCTTCCTCTCCTGCCCTCTGTATGAATTCCTAATGGTAACAAGCTCTTTCTGTGCCACCTCTTGTCCTTTTCTGGGGCTCTGGCCTTTTATCCATCCTTATTAATGCTCTTTGTGTTATTCCAGCCCTGCACATGGGGGTCACTTGTAAAAGGGTTGTGGTTTGTTTCATAGCCATCATGCTTAGGCAGGAGAGTTCCGGGTCTTTCTGAATTCCCTGTTTGTAGAGGATACTAGACTTGGAGTAGTGGGCAGGAACAGCAGAAACCTCAGTGCGGCTCTTACTCCTTCCTCAGATTCTCCTGCCCCCGAAGCTTCTGCCCTTTCCCAGGAAGAGAACCCAAGAAATCAGTTAATGGCACTCATGCTCCTAACAGCCCAGCCCCAGGTGAGGTTTGCATCTTTCTTCCTTCCTAAGGCCCTGTCTGTACCACCTAATTGTGGCTCAAGTGCCTCTTCATCCTAGTGCTCGGTGTCCAGTTCCCGTCTCTAAATCAAGGTCCATGCTATTAGAAGGCAGACTTTACTTGGGGTCTCCCTTTATCTCCCTGATATCCCTTGCCCACCTCATGGCCTCACAGTGTGAAAGGAACCTTTCAGTAGGGGAGTTCCTGGGCATGGATAACCACACACATACCTGTTATTTCAGGAGTTGGTGATGTTTGAGGAGGTATCAGTATGCTTCACTGCAGAGGAATGGGCATGTCTGGGCCCAATTCAGAGGGCCTTGTACTGGGATGTGATGTTGGAGAATTATGGAAATGTGACCTCCCTAGGTAAGGACCCTTTCTTCCCATAATTCTTTATTTTATCAGCCTTTGTTTATTTTCTGATTATGAAAGTAGTGTATACTTATTTTGGAAAACAATGTTAGAAAGAAGGAAAAAAAGTCTTTAAACCCACTATTTGTAAACGACCAAAATTTTAATATATTACCTTTCTGTGTTTTTTCCCGTGTATTTGAAGTTTTTTAGGCAATGTTTTAAGTATGTGTTTGTGTGAGTGTGTGTGTGTACAGTTTTAAGCTTGCATTTTTTGCCTTCTCCTCACTCATATTATTACACATTCTTTGTAGATATTATCTATATTGGCTACATAATTTGTGCCATAATTTAGTTAGCTGTTTTCTTATTTCAGATAATTACTGTAATAATTATCTCTGTGCCTGAGACCTTTCTTTATTTCTCACTTATTGATTTTAGAGAGAGAGGGGAAGGTGGGGGGGAGAGAAAGAGAGAAACATCGATTTGTTGTTCCACTTCTTTATGCATTCGTTAGTTCTCGTATGTACCCTGGCTGGAGATCGAACCCACAGCCTTGGTGTATGGGGACAACACTCTAACCAACTGAACTACCAGGCCAAGGTGCTAATATAATTATTTAAAGTTATAGTATCTATTTATTCCCAATTGGATTTCTTTGGTTAGTAATAAAGTAAGAGTATTTAAAAAATTTTGTTAGCTGTTTTTGCTTTCAGCAAACATTAAACATCTGTCATGTGGTGGCAACTCTGGGAATGATGTGATTCTGTCATTAAGTAGCTTACCATGGTTTGGGAGAATAAATAAGGCAGAGAAAAATAATTGGTATGAGAATGGCACAAGCCTCTTGAGATGGAGATGGAGACGACTGCAACCAGTTCCATTCTGCACATTTCATATAAATGGAATCAATACAATATGTGTTTTTTTGTGACTGAATTCTTTTACCCAGTGTAATGTTTTCAAAGTTCCTCCATGTTGTATCATATATTAATATTTCATTCCTTTTTATGGCCATATAATATTTGTTTGTAGGGATATATAACATTTTATTGATCCATTCATCAGTCGATGGACCTTTAAGTTGCTTCCACCTTTGAGCTATTATGAATAACACTGCTGTGAACATTTGTGTACAAATTTTTGTGTATACATATGTTTTCATTTCTCTTGGATGTATACTTAGGAGTGGAATTGCTGGGTAATATGTCAACTTTTATGTTTAATCATTTGAGGAACTGACAAATTGTTTTCCAAAGTTGTTGCACCATTTTACACTCTTAGCAACTGTATATGGGTTCCAAGTTCTCCAAATCTTCACTAACACTTGTTATTATCTATCTTTCTGTCTTTCTGATTATAGTCATCCTAGTAGGTCTAAAATGATATCTCATTGTGGTTTTGATTTGTATTTCCTGATGGCTGATGATGTTAAGCAGATTTTCATGTGCTTATTGGCTATTTGTATGTCTTTGAAAAAATGTCTATTTATATTATATATTCGGTATACAGGTACCTTATAAGATATATAACTTTCAAGTATTTTCTCCTATTCTCTCAGTTGTCTTTTCACTTTTTCAGTGGTATTCTGTGAAGCACAAAAGTTATTAATTTTGGTGAATTCCAATTTACTTTTTCTTTTGTTGTATCATGTCTAAGAAACCATTGACTAATCCAAGGTCATGATGATTTATATCTGTTTTCTTCTAAGAGTTTTATAGTTTTATCTCTTACATTTAGGTCTTTGATCCATTTTGAGTTAATTTTTGTACACGTATGTGGTGTGAGGTAAGGGTCCAACCTCATTCTTTTACATGTGGCTATTCAGTTATCCCAGTGCCAGTCTTTCCCTATTGAACTGTTTTTTGACATCCTTTCAAAAGTCAGCTAACCATAAATATGAGGTTTTATTTCTGGGCTCTCCATTCTGTTCCTTTGATTATATGGTTATCCTTATGTCAGTGGCACCCTGTCTTGTTACTGTTGCTTCATAGTATATTTTGAAATCAGGAAGTTGGAGTCCTCCATGTCCTTTTTCAAGATTGTTTTAGCTATTCTAGGCCTCTTAAGTTTCCATTTGAATTTTAGGATAGGCTTGACAATTTCTGTGAAGGAACCAGCTGGGATTTTAATAAGGATTACATTTAGCTTGTAGATCAATGCAGGGAGTATTGCCATTTTAACAATAACTCTTTCAATCTGTGAATCCATCTATCTCAATCTATGGGATATCTTTTTGTTTAGTCTTCAATTTCTTTTCTTTTTTTTTAAATATATCTTTATTGATTTCAGAGAGAGGAAGGGAGAGGGAGATGGAAACATCAGTGATGAGAAAGTCATTGATCCGCTGCCTCCTGCATGCCCCCGACTGGGGATCGAGCCCGCAACCCGGGCATGTGCCCTGACCAGGAATCGAACCCTGATTGCCTGGATCCTAGATCGATGCTCAGCCGCTGAGCCATGCCCGGCCGGGCAGTCTTCAGTTTCTTTCAATGGTGTTTTATACTTTTGAGAGCAGAAGTTTTGCATTTAAAAATTTATTCCTAAGTCTTTTATTCTTTTTGATGCTATTATTTCTTAATTTCCTTTTCGGATTCTTCAGTGGTAGTGTACAGAAATATCACTGATTTTTGTATATTGCCCTTGTATCTTGCTTATTAGAAATTTGGGGAACTAGTGTCACAATTTTTCTCACATTTGGATGGTGAAAATAAGTTTCCAGAACATTTTTTAAAATAATAATTCCACATTTAAAAATTAACATTAACAATGACAGAGTAGAAAGGGTCCTTGGAGGTTAACCAGTTTAGCCTCATCATTTTCTAGATGTCTTCATATTTTCAATCTCTTTTCTATTTTTTCTTTTCATTTTGTATTTCTTCTCTTTTACGTCTAATTAAGTGAGAGAATCTAACCCAGACCTGATGTTTTTGTGAAATGAATTTAAAATTTTCCACCTCTCAATTTTAAAAAGAATAGTGGGAGTTAATAGATGAACGCTAAGCATTAAGTTGTGGAGTTTTTTGTGTTTTTTTTGTTTTTTTTTATTTTCACCTGAGGATATCTTTTCCATTGCTCTTCAGAGAGAATGGAAGGGAGAGAGAGAGAAACATCGATCTGAGAGAGATGCATTGACTAGTTGCCTCCCACACATGCTTCTCAGGGATCAAGCCTGCATCCGAGGCATGTGCCCCTGGCTGGCGTCAAACCCAGGACTCTTCAGTCCCCAGGCTGATGTTCCAACCAATGAGCCAAACTGTCTAGGGCTGAGTTGCTTTTTAATGAATTTTTTTGTGAGGTTAATTGCTTTCAAGTAATTTAAAAATGTTGATGCACTTGATTCTTCAAAATTAAAGATTGCCTTTCAGAGTCCTTAGGTATATATTTTTTCTTTTAGAGTTCCCATCTTCCTAACAAGAAGAAAATGAAAAGACAGTTCTTTATAAGCCAAATGATTCTTCTTGTTTCATCCAACTTCCTGATCCTCAGGTCTGAACCACCTATACAAAATCCTATGTCCTCTCTCATTTTTCCTTGCAATCTACTTTTTCAGCATCTTTTGTGTCTTTCCATCTGCCCACTTGAAGACAAAGTTTTAGATGTATATCAGAGTGAGTTCTGTGTTAATTCATTTATAATACTCTGTGAGTGTAGCATTTTGCTTTGTATCTGTGTTTAATGAAAAGTTTCTCCTATTGTATGCATATAAAAGTGTATCCTAACTTGTTTAAAATCATGTGAAGAGTTCTCACACAGGGACTTGGTAATATTTGCGTTTTTAATTCTTTTTATCAGAATGGGAGACCATGACTGAGAATGAGGAGGTGACAGTGAAATCAAGCACATCTCAAAGAGCAGATTCTCAGAAAGGAACATCAAAAAGGCTTCAAGGAGGTATTCCTCAGGTCCTCAATTTTGAGGAAGAGTGTGAATGGCAAATTTCAGCAAGTCCGTGGGGAAATGAAACAAGTGAAAGAGATACGCCGAAGAAAGTTTCCCTCCATGAACGAGACAAGAAGAAAAGGACTCCCCCAGAAAAACGAGGCCAGAAGGGGAAGGAATTTGGAGAAAGCTTGACTTCAGGTTCAGCTCTTTCTGAAAGTTTAATGGGTACTGAAGGAAAGAAATTTTATAAATGTGATATATGTTGTAAACATTTCAATAAAATCTCCCATCTTATCAACCACCGGAGAATCCACACTGGTGAGAAACCTCATAAATGTAAGGAGTGTGGAAAAGGGTTTATTCAACGTTCAAGCCTTCTAATGCATTTACGGAACCATTCTGGGGAGAAACCTTATAAGTGTAATGAATGTGGGAAAGCCTTCTCTCAAAGTGCTTACCTTCTAAACCATCAGAGAATCCACACTGGGGAGAAACCTTATAAATGTAAGGAATGTGGAAAGGGCTTCTATAGGCACTCAGGCCTCATTATACATCTAAGGCGCCATTCTGGGGAGAGACCTTATAAATGTAATGAGTGTGGGAAAGTTTTCTCTCAGAATGCTTACCTCATTGACCATCAGAGGCTTCACAAAGGGGAAGAACCTTATAAATGTAACAAGTGTCAGAAAGCTTTCATCCTGAAGAAGAGCCTCATTCTGCACCAGAGAATCCACTCTGGGGAAAAACCCTATAAATGTGATGAATGTGGAAAAACCTTTGCTCAGACCACTTACCTTATTGACCACCAACGACTCCACAGTGCAGAGAACCCGTACAAATGTAAAGAATGTGGAAAAGTTTTTATTCGAAGCAAAAGCCTCCTTTTACACCAGAGAGTACACACAGAAAAGAAGACCTTTGGTTGTAAAAAATGTGGTAAGATTTTCAATTCTAAGTCAAACCTCATTGACCATAAGAGGATGCATAGCAGAGAGAAGCCTTATAAATGTACTCAGTGTGGGAAAGCCTTCACACAGAGTGCTTACCTTTTTGATCACCAGAGACTCCACAATGGGGAGAAGCCCTATGAATGTAATGACTGTGGGAAAGTTTTCATTCTAAAGAAAAGCCTCATTTTACATCAGAGGTTCCACACTGGAGAGAATCTCTATGAATGTAAGGATTGTGGTAAGGTCTTTGGTTCTAACAGAAACCTGATTGATCATGAGAGACTCCACAATGGGGAGAAGCCCTATGAATGTCGTGAGTGTGGGAAAACCTTCATTATGAGCAAGAGTTTCATGGTCCATCAGAAACTTCATACACAGGAAAAATCCTACAAATGTGAGGATTGTGGGAAGGCTTTCAGTTACAATTCAAGCCTGCTGGTACATCGGAGAATCCACACTGGGGAAAAGCCTTTTGAATGCCGTGAGTGTGGAAGAGCTTTTAGTTCAAACAGAAACCTCATTGAACATAAGAGAATCCACAGTGGCGAGAAACCCTATGAGTGTAATGAGTGTGGCAAATGCTTCATTCTGAAGAAAAGCCTCATTGGACATCAGAGGATTCACACAAGGGAGAAATCTTATAAATGCAGTGATTGTGGGAAAGTCTTCAGTTACCGCTCAAACCTTATAGCCCATCAGAGAATCCACACTGGCGAGAAACCGTATGCATGTAATGAGTGTGGGAAAGGCTTTACTTATAACAGAAACCTTATTGAACATCAAAGAATTCACAGTGGAGAGAAAACCTACGAATGTCATATATGTAGAAAAGTTCTTACCTCTAGTAGAAATCTTATGGTACATCAAAGAATCCACACTGGAGAGAAACCTTATAAATGTAATGAGTGTGGAAAAGACTTCAGTCAGAATAAAAACCTTGTTGTACATCAAAGAATGCACACTGGGGAAAAACCATACGAGTGTGAGAAGTGTAGGAAATCTTTTACTTCTAAGAGGAATTTAGTTGGCCACCAGAGAATCCACACAGGGGAGAAACCATATGGGTGTAATGATTGTAGTAAAGTTTTTAGGCAAAGAAAAAACCTTACTGTGCATCAGAAAGTTCATACAGTTGAAAAACTCTGTGAATGTGATGAGTCTGAAAAGGAATTCTCTCAGACTTCAAACCTTCATCTTCAACAAAAAATCCATACCATGGAAGAATTCTCTTGGATTCAAAATGCCAATGAGCTGAGCCCAAGATAGAGATTCAGAAAATCTAGTGTCATATGTAAAGTGTAATAAAATTCCTTCCTATTTAAGTAATTGTCGGGGAAATGGCAGTATATGGTTCTGATAAGGAAAAAATTAATGATTGCCTCTGTTATATTAAAGCAAGCTGCATGTGAAAGAAGGTTATTCTAGAGTAGGGATGGGGAACTTTTTTTCTGTCAAGGGCCTTTTGGATCTTTATAACATCATTTGGGGGCCATGCAAAATTATCAACTTAAAAATTATCTTTGAAAAAAGCTCCTAGGTTTATTGAATTTTGAGTCCCGCCTGTGGTTGCCTTGGCAGGGCCAGACCAAATGATTTTGCAGACCATATACAGCCCATGGGCCAGATATTCCCCACCCCTGTTTTAGACTTTCAAGACTACAAAAACAAACCAAATTCTAGTTAAAGGATACTCTGTTGCAGACCATTTGTTATGACCTAGAAAGAGAACTTGTAGCAATTGAGGACTCTGAAGAAATTGGGTTTATGTCTTATGAGATGTAATGATGTTGTGATAACAAAAATATCTTTGTATTAAAACATTTCTGAAAATGTGTATCTTACACATTTTGAAGATAGAATCATTGCTGCAGAAAGTCTGTGTAGACAGTATGATTGGGACATGTCAGACATGGAGTTGGGTGAGCAAGAGTCTGCTGTTTGAGGACAAACAGAACACTGGATTTGGAATCAAGACAGAGGTTTAGGTACTGGCCCTTTGTCTTACTTGCTCTGTGGTGGTATTAAGTCAGCATCTAAGCCTCAGTTTCTCTGCCAGTCGAATATTGATATAATGCCTACCTCACAGGGTTGTTATGAGGATTATATCAAAGAGTCCTTGTGAAAGTACTTTGTGAAATGATTTGTCAGGAAAGTTGGACAAAAGAGGTATAGTAAAAGTCTAGAACATGACATAATGTTTGTTCATTAAGTTAACATTCAGACTCTGTGAACCTCAAAAGGTACTCTCATTTTCATACAAAGATGAAGTGTGGTGGATAGCTAACTGGAATTTAGCACTCTAAGGAGACTTTTAAAATATGGCTTTAAAAATGTATAAGGGAACCCTAGCTGGTGGCTCAGTTCATTGGTGTGTCATCCGTACACCAAAAGGTTCCTGGTTCAAATCACACAGAGCCAAGCCCTTCAAACTCTAATTAAACCAATTGAGAATCCACCTCTGGGCAGTCAGGCCCATTATTTCCTGTAAACCAACCATTCATTCAGTCTTCCCTTTTGTACATTTGTAAATGTAATTCAAACTATATTCTTGAGTTGATAATTTTATGTTGTAATCCTCAAAACTCCAATTTTGCAGCTGCACTATTAATACCTTAATATCAGGATTGTGTTTTCTAATACTAATAGTGTTGAAGTGGTGTGTTGATTATTATTAACCCAACTCCAACGTTCCTTGAGGGCTGGTTCCTCATTAGAATGAAAGGTACCCAACAGTGAAAACTAGAAGGGGGGGCCCAAGGTTAAAAGTCTTAAGACCTGGTTATGAGTCAGGTTCTGCAACTTTCCTTGGACAAATGCCTTCATTTCTTGGAGCTTTGATTTCCTTATCTGTAAAGCAGGAGGAAGAATATCTACCTCGTAAAGTTGTTATGAGGTAATGAATATGAAGTTGCTTTATATCCATGCTGCAGAAGAATCACCCCGGATTACGTAATAATTTCAGAGAGATAGATGTACTTTAATAATGGCAAGAGCTAGCATTTACCTCTTAACCAATTAAAATGCAATGTCACTAAGGCTGAAAGAACCCATGTAACATGCCTCCTCATGGGATGCAATAAGCCAAAAGTATAACCTGAATTCATCAGGCTTCTTGGACTTGATTGCCAGTTTACAGGAAATACAGGAGGCAAAAGAACAAGATAAATGACACCATGAGAAAAAAATTCAGAACATGGGATATTGTATAAGAAAACTGCCCTGGATTCTTCAAAAAGTTGTTATAATGAAAAGGGGAGGGTGATAATCTTTGAAGCTGGATATGTATTGAGAGTTCATTGTGCTGTTCTCTGCTTTTATATACAGTATGCATTTAATATAAATTTAATATAGAAATTTAATATAGTAAAATGTATAAAAAGTGGATGAGGGCGTTTTTAAAAGATACTAAAAAGCCATATGATGCTAAGCCAGGAATAGACTCACTCAGTGCCCAGGTGATTCTTGACAAAAATGCAAAAGGAATTTGGTACCAGAGGGCTTTTTCAGCAAATGCTTGAGCAATTGGATGTCTATAGGTAAAAAAAAAAAACCAAAAAAAAAAAAAAATCAAGAAGTAAGACTAAGCAAAGAACTCTTAGATTTATGTTAAAAACATGCTTCATTAAAGAAAAAAAATATAAGTTGGATCTCATAAAATTAAAATGATTTGCCTTTTAAGACTCTTAAGAAGATAAAAAGACATTACAGACAAAATATTTTTAAATCATATATCCATACAGGGTTTGTATCTGGACTATACAAAGAATCCTCTAAACTCAATAATAGATTTAATTAGAGAATGAGCAAAAGTAACAGACATTTCAACAAGTTATAGATGGCAAATAAGCAAATGAAAAGATGTTTGACATCATTAGCCATTAGGGAGATATAAGTTAAAAATAACTGCATAGAATAGCTTAAAAAAAAAAAAAAATAGTGTTAACACCAAATGCTGGCAGGAATGTGGAGAAACTGGATCTCGTATTTGCCAAGAATGTTAAATGGCACAACCATTCAGGAAAATAGTTGGGTGGTTTCTTCCCAGTATTTGCACTCCTGAGCACTTATCCCAGAGAAAAACTTATGTTCACCTGAAAGCCTGTACATAACTATTCATAGCAGTTTTATTCAAAATCAAAATTTGTAAGTAACCCAAATACCCTTCAGTGTGTGGTTAGAACAAACTGGTATGTTTATACCATGGAATACTTATTACTCTGCAATAAAATGCAATGATCTATTAATACCTGCAGTGACTTAAGTGAATTTCAGGAGAATTATGATGAGTCCAATTTCAAAAGGTCAAAATGTATATGATTTCATTTATATAATTTTCTGAAATGACAAAACTACATAAGTGAAAACAGATTAGTGGTTGCCAGAAGTTGGGGATGGTGGGAGGGAGCCAAGGGTAGAGGGAGAGGTAGCACTAGGGAGATCTTTGTAGTTTTGAAACAGTTATGTATCTTGAGTGTGGTGGTTACACAAATCTATACGTCATGATAAAGCGACAAAGTATACACACATTGTACTAATGTTGATTTTCTGATTTTTATATAATTATGTAAGAGATACCTGTTGGGGGAAACCAGGTGAAGGCCATTGTCTTTGCAACCTCCTGTGAATCTATAAATTCAAAATAAAAAGTAAAGACTAAAGAGCCATAATCAGATGTAGTGTGTGAAACTGGTTTGGAGCCCTAGCCAGTTTGGCTTAGTGGCTAGAGCATTGGCTATGGACTGTCAAGGTCCTGGGTTTGATTCCAGCCAAGGGCACGTACCTCAGTTGCAGGTCTCTCTCTAACGCTTAAAAAAAAAGAAACCGATGTGGAAAAACAAAATTATGAAATTATATTTTTGGATAGTTGGGGAAATTTGAATATAACTGGATTGGATGATATTAGGGAATTGTTCATTTTCTTACCTGTGATAATTGTGTTCAGAGAATCTTACTAAAGGATGAATATTGAAGTGTTTGAAGTGTTTTGATGTTTACAACTTTCAAAAAAACGTTTTTCAGTATGTTCAGTACAAAGGAAACGTAGCAAAGTGTTGATTGTTGAGTCCAGATGGAGGATACAGGTATTCATTGTACCTTTATTTCAACGTTTCTGTACCGTTTGATATTTTCAAAATAAAACGGAGCAAAATGAGCAGGGCTTTCTGCAGTACAATGCTTTGTAGCTCCAGGATCCTGGGTGCTCGCGTCGCTTAACTGCCCCTGCCCAGCTTGGGGGTGCCCCCGTCCCTGAGGCCCAGGGCCACAGTCCACCTTCACCCTCCACCTAAGAGCTTTTGCCGGCGTCCCTGGTCCGGAGCGACATTGGACACCGATCGAGAGGAAAGCACCTCCAAGATTCCTAGAGAGGCCAGGCCTGGCGACTTGGAGAGCCGGAAGCCCATCCCGGGGCACTTCCTGTCCGGTCATTGTTCTCGCTCCGCTAGCCGTGGAGGTTCCGGCCCGCTGGCCTTCTGCGCCAAAGCCCGCGAGCTCCGTGGCCGGACCTCTCCGCGGCGCACGGTGAGCGGGGAGGTGGGGGTGGGCGCGGGCGTCGCGGGCGCGGGCGGGCCGGGCCGTCCCTGGGGTGGCCGGCGCGTCCTTCCCTGGGGACCCCGGCTCTGTCCGAGGATGGCTCCGCGCCCTACCACTTCGGAAACCCGGCTGCCGCGTCCGGAGGGCCTGGCCTGGGGGGAGGCTGGCCACGCACCTCCCCGGGAGCCAGGCGCACCCCTGGAGCACGGCTGCGTGGAGCCTGGAGGTGGAGGAGAGGGGCCGCCACGTTTGGAGATGAAGGACGTTGACAGGGAAGCCCTTGGAGGGGGCTCGGCTGTCTAGGGCTGGAGGCGATGTGAGTGCTCCGCGCTCGCGTTAGCCAGTCCTGCGTGTTCGCAGAAGCGAGTGTCCGGGGTCTTCCTGCCTGGTGGAGTTCAGCTAGTCAGAGGAAAGAAGAATCTTCCAGAATTAAGATTTGTTGCAGGAATGAAAGGATTGCATTACTCAGGAAATTCAATGTATACAATAAGTTGCATCACTTTAGTAGCAGCAAAAGGGGAGTTGGTAAAAGCATTTTTATTCTAATGAAGCATCTAAAGGGGAATAGAAATTTCTCATTCTCTTCATAATCAACAAAAATGTTAATATAATTTTATCACACACAAACATTTAAAAACAACCAAAACCTGCTGGCTTGGCTATGATAAAGGGGCACTGTTAAGTTGGTGGTGGTGTGATTTGGGGGTCCTTTTAGAAAGCCTTTCGGTAGTATATGCCAACCATAAAATCCTTCAACCCGTAACCCCGCTATTCTACTCGCACAGAAAATTTTATCATTAATTATTATTAAGAAAATAAATGGAAACAATCAAAATTCTTTTTACTAAAGCAATGGTTTATAAATAAGGGGTGGTTAAGCAAGTTACAATTGAGAGTACTATGCCCGAGTGAGAGAGCTCTGAATGTACTTATATTGAAACATGTACCTGAGACCACTAGGCTATTGTGAAATACGGAAATTGAGTTCAAAAAACAAACAGTGCAGATTGCTGAATGATATACGTATGTGATCTAGCCTTTTTGGAAAAATAAACAGTAAGTGTGAAGGTGTATGTACGTGTATGGCAATGCAGAGAAAAGACTAAGTAGACTGGTAACTACTCTGCGCGTGTGTGCCTGCGCGTGCGCGTGGGACATACATTTAATTCTGTATGTTTCTGTATTCCTTGGTCATTTTTCAGTGAGCATGGTAACACCATCGGTTACTGTATAACCACTAAAATGATGAGTGTGAAGCAAGGCAACAGGAAATGTTTTTATCCTGAGAGTAATACTTAGTCTCACAGGACATTTGGAAGAAATGGAAAATGTAAAAAACAAAAAGAACCTCAGAACTACCTGTAATCGCATCACCCAGCAATAACCGCTCCTAACACATCGGTGTCTAGGCTCCCAGTCTTTTTCTTGAGATTCCTTTGTTCATTCTATTATTTATCTTTGGCCCTGAAAATCTTTGTGTTGTAATATCCCTTTAAAAAAACACACAAAAAACCCCACACACGTGATAATTGTGAAACTATGAATTTCCATAGTTAAAAACCAAAAGTTTAAGTTATCATAATTGTCAGTGTGGTTGGAAGTTTTCTCTTAAATATATTATAAAAAAAGGAAAAAAAGAAGAAATACATTCTACAGTACACAGTGATTATCTCTTTGGAGGTGGACCGGGGTGATTTTTCATAATCATTTTCAGTGTTTTTCAAGTGTTTACAATAAAAATATATTACTTTTATAATCAGGAAAAAATCAATAGACATTATATAAAGCTGTTTATAATGTAATTATTATGGGGACAAATTGCATGTTTACAGTCGAGCCCCTTCTATCCTGTGAGTGAGGAATAGAGCAGACCCTGTGCTGCAGTGGCCACTGTCTAGGCCCTGCTGAAATTGGCCAGTGGGCTTAGTGGCAGCCAGGTAAACCTCTGCTCGCTGCTAACAATGTTTTCTGGTTTCTCAGACAGTACTCATCCTGGCCCTGGGAAGAAACTCAAGAAGACACTTCTGAAACTTCAAGATTAGATGGGGCTTGACCTCTGCTGGGCAGCCCCTAGCGGTAGGCGTTCTCCTGCTGAGCAGAGAGGATGACTGCAGACCTCAGAGAGGCCATGGCCCTGGCGCCCTGGGGCCCAGTGACAGTGAAGGAGGAGGAGGAGGAGGGGAGCTTCCTAGGCCGGGCATCCGGCCACCGCGTGCATTCTGAGGACATCGAAGCCTGGGCTCCTGGGGAGGCTCCTCGGGGAGGCCGTGATGGGGCAGGACAGGAGGAAAAGGTAAGTCATGGTCTTGGAGGAATGACAGAGGAGAGACCTAAAGATCTCAAGTGGTTTCAGAGGGGACGCTGTCCTTCCTCTTCCTTGCCTGGAGCCTCATTTCTTAGCTAGGGCTCTGGCCTTTGGTTCTTTGGAATATAATAGGAGCATTCTCTTCTGATTGATGTGACATTTAGCAAAGATGGGCTTCCTTGGCTTCCTGTTCCTTTTCTAGAAAAATGTGTAGAGCACTGGCCTGATGCCTGGGTTGGAGCGTTGTACTGTATACCAGAAAGCTTTCTGGGTTTGGTCCCCAGTCAGGGCACTTCCGGGAGGCAACGGATTGATGTTTCTTTCTCTCCCTCTCTCTCTCTCTCTCTCTCTCTCTCTCTCTCAATCTGTCCTTTCCTCCCTAAAATCAATTTTTAAAAAAAGTTTGAGATTGGTGGGGAGAAGGTTGTTTGTTTGTTTTATGGTTTTATGGTTTCCAGGAATAGGTACTTACGTTCTCATTCTCAAGAGCTGTCCTCATACCAGACCACACTCCCACCCCACCATCCCAGTGACCATCCTCTCTCTCATAAACCCACCTATGCCTGCCTGTCTCTAGGGTCAGAACATGTTCTGGGACATGGCGGTAGTCCTGAAAGCAACGCAGGAGGTGCCTGCTGCTTCAACCCTTGGCAGCTACTCGTTACCAGGGAGTCTGGCCAAGAGAGAGATACTGGAGACTCATGGGAACATGACCTCCTCAGGTAAGTTCAGCCCCTGATTCAGAATGCTGAAAGATGCCTACACGTTTGTCATGGGGAATGGCTTACTTTGCATATAGTCTCAAGACACCAGACCAGCACAGGTGAATTTCACATTCACTCTTAATCACATTTATTGTTCAGCAGGTTTCATGTCTGTTCACACATGTGGGTATGTGTCTTCTTCATATACTTTGTGTTTAGCATCGGTTGGTGAGCCAGCAGGAGAAGCTAGTTAAGGTAGGAAGGCTCAACTTTTGTGGTGATTTTGAGAAAATGCCCTGGAGGTGTTGTTTTCCTCGATTTTTGTGCAAATTCTAGAAGATTTTGAGCAGTTGTGTCAGCTGTAATGATGCTCAAAACTAGGTCCCCCTGGAGGGTACTGCGGCTTATCACCTGGTTCTCTAAGCTGGGACCGGGGAGGGAAGTGTGTTCTGTGTCTAACCAGCAGTGGCAGGAGTGTGCGGATGAGAGTGCCGCGTAACTGGGTGAGGAATGTGGCAGGGAGGAGTGGGAGAAGGGAGACAAGTAAGAAGACGTACGTGACAAAGAATAGAGCACAAACAAGAGGAGTGTACCGAGCAAAGAGAAAGCAGAAGTGACATGAAACTATACGAGGAAAAGAATCAGAATATCTCACATAAAAATTTTAAAAAACCCACCGGGAGAGGAGAGCGCTACAAGAGGCAGTAGGGGAAGGAGGGAGAGGAAAAAGGTGAGAAGATATAAGAGCAGTTAAACTATAGAAAGAAAGATGGAGCAGATTACAAAGGAAAATAAAGACGACAGCACAGTAGAAGTAGAAATGACCAGAAAAAGATGAACATTTCAGACTTTTTTATTGTCACATGCGGGGCTCTACTGTATCTTATACTCGGGCCTTTCCTTTGTGCGACACTGCCCTTACTATTACCTGAACGATTGTGACGGAATTTCATATTACCATGGTCTTAACCAGGCAACCAACCTGGGCTGTTTCCCTGCGCCCCCCCCCCCCCCGTATTGCTTTGTCCCACCTCGACATCCCTGTCCCACTCACTCATCTCCGGTTGCAGAAACCCTGGTCTGAGCTGGTCAGATGTTTTGTGGGAGCTGGGTCCCCCAGGGAGTTGCTGTGTGATGTGGCTCACAGCTTTACTGCTCACTTCTAAGCTGCCACCACCAGGGGGAGGCCTGCCTCCCATCCCTGCTGATTCTCATCCCACTGGGCTGCTTATTGGAGTTTTTTTCCTGAGCTTGGTCTAACCCCAAACACATGATGAGGGTTCACTCCTCTAGCCCCGGTGGAGGGCGGCCTGGTTCCTGGGTGCACATTGCAGGGGCCAGGGCAGTGGAGCTCGAGAGATGGACAAAGAGCTGTGACGGCACTGACTGCAGGACCCCATGTTGGCACCATTAGGGTTCTGATGCAGTGTAGAGCAATCAGAGCCTAGTCAGAGTTTTAAAACTTCAGGAAGCTTTGAGGTTCTCATGGTATTTTTGACACTATGGAGCAGACTATGCCATGTCTTACACTTAACTCGGAAAGGTCAGCTTTCCCTGCCACAAGGCTAGGCTGTTTCCTCAACACATGAGGTAAGGTGTTTACTCTGTTCACAGTCTTCTTTAGTCCCTTCTAGTGTAGTTATCTATCACCATAGCATCTGCCATCCCTAAGGTTCATCTTTCCTCCTTGCTCCCCGCACTGTCACCCACAGCACCACTGGTCAGGCCGAAAGTCACTGCAGACACTCACAGAGCCACTTCCTGTGCTCCATGGTTGTTCTCAGCAATTGACATGGAAACCCAGTGCCTCCTCTCGTGGTCTTATGAGGTAGATACTGTTTTTGTCTCTGTTTTAGAGGTAAGGAAACGGAGGCACAGAGAAGTTGTTACTAGCCCAAAGCATGCAGGTGGTAAGTGGCAGAGCAGGTATTTGAAACCATGCCATCTGGCTCCAGAATTCATGTTCTTAACCTCTCTGCTGCACAGCCTCTCAGGGTTTTGGAGGCTTTTGGCCACTGTGGTCCCCTTGACATCCAGTATGGCCCTTTCTGCCCAGCTTACTCTCTCTTTAATGCGCAGCATCTGCATACACAAAAGCCTAAGTTGCTTAGATCTTTGCTCACAGGTCGGGCATCTCCCTAATTAACTGCTGGGTTGTAAGCAGACCCACACTAAGTGGCTGAGGTAAGAAGGCAAGCCTGGGGACAGACTGGTGTCCTTCAGAACTGCTGTTAATTGTAGGTCGGTCATCAGACATGCAGGAGGAGACCTGTCTGGAGATGGCTCCCCTGGCATGAGGCAGTGTGTTAAGTGTCTAATGGAGGTGAATGGAAGTGCTGGAAAGGCATGAATCAGAATCTGTTCTGGGTGTGGGGGAGGGCACAGGCCGGGCAGAAGAACCTACCTGGGAGAGGTGATGTGAGGGGATTCTTTCTTTAAAAAAAATTTTCTTTAATTGATTTTAAAGAGAGGAAGGAGAGAGAGAGGGAGGGAGAGGAAGAGGTACTGATTTGTTGTTCCACTTATTTATGCATCATTGGTTGCCACTTGTATGTGCCCTGACCAGGGATCAAACCCACAACCTCAGCGTATTGAGACAATGCTCTAACTAACTGAGCCACCCACCCAGGGCCAGAGGCTATTTTTTCTTTTGATGAAGCACATCTATAGACACTGAAGTCACACTTCCTGTCCTTTGTGACTTTATGATCCTGTTCTTTTTCTAGGTCAGAAAAAGCTGACATCTGTATTTGTTGTTTGTTGTTTCAGGTGCTGAGACCAAGAACCCACAATTATTGATTCCAAAAACTGAAATATGTGATGAAGCAGAAAAGCCCTTCCTGATACCAGGAAGAATCCAGAAAGTTGACTCTCAAGGACCTCAGTTAGAAGCAGCCTATGAGAAGGGGGTCATGTTAAAGAGGCAGAGAATAAAGAGGGAGGAGGAAGACTTTAGGCAAGTGACAGTGAAGGACTGTCACGTACCCAAAAGCTTCAAAGAAGAGGGAGACCAGAAATGTCAGAAATCTGGGGAAAGATACAGCCGTAGTTCTGGCCCTGTTAAAAACCCAAAAGGCCAGCCCGGGCAGAAACCGTTTACTTGTGGCGTGTGTGGGAAAGGCTTTAGTCAGAGTGCAAACCTCGTAGTGCATCAGCGGATCCACACTGGGGAGAAGCCCTTTGAGTGTCACGAGTGTGGGAAGGCCTTCATTCAGAGTGCAAATCTTGTTGTGCATCAGCGAATCCACACTGGACAGAAGCCCTATGTTTGTTCCAAATGTGGGAAAGCCTTCACTCAGAGTTCAAACCTGACTGTCCATCAAAAAATCCACTCCTTGGAAAAAATCTTTAAGTGCAGCGAATGTGAGAAAGCTTTCAGTTACAGCTCACAGCTTGCCCGCCACCAGAAGGTCCACATTACAGAAAAGTGCTATGAATGTAATGAGTGTGGGAAAACATTTACTCGGAGCTCCAACCTCATGGTCCACCAGAGGATCCACACCGGGGAGAAGCCCTTCGCCTGCAGTGACTGTGGCAAAGCCTTCACCCAGAGTGCCAACCTCATTGTGCATCAGCGAAGCCATACGGGTGAGAAGCCATATGAGTGTAAAGAGTGTGGAAAGGCCTTCAGTTGTTTCTCACACCTGATCGTGCACCAGAGAATCCACACTGCAGAGAAACCTTATGACTGCAGCGAGTGTGGAAAAGCCTTCAGTCAGCTTTCCTGCCTTATTGTGCACCAGAGGATTCACAGTGGAGACCTTCCTTACGTGTGCAACGAATGCGGCAAGGCCTTCACCTGTAGCTCGTACCTGCTCATTCATCAGAGAATCCATAATGGTGAGAAACCATACACATGCAATGAGTGTGGCAAGGCCTTCAGGCAGAGGTCGAGCCTCACTGTGCACCAGAGAACCCACACTGGGGAGAAGCCCTACGAATGTGAGAAGTGTGGTGCGGCCTTCATTTCCAACTCGCACCTCATGCGACACCACAGAACCCACCTCGCTGAATGACAAGTAAAGGAAGAGGAAGGCCTGCAGGCATTGGTCAACCTGCTACCCCCTAAATTAGACCCCTCCTTTGTAAAAATGAGGCCTGCTATGTCCTTACAAGTAACAGCTTTCAGGGGTGCAGCACAAAACACAAGCATTTCAGAGGCTAATTTAAAGAAAATGAAAGCTAAGCCCCTAAAGGCAAGGACTTTGTTTTTAACTGTCCTTAATGGTGATGTCTGAAATGGAATGTGGCCTTAGAAATGGGTCTTACAGAGCTAAGCGACAAAGATCCCATTTGGAGAAAAGTATTTTTAAGCTAAATTTTGTTTTTGGAAACGTAATTTCTTGAGCAGCAGGCAGGTTACTGGTGTAGGTCTGCCTGGTGGAAGTCTGGCGCTTTGAACCTTGTGTCTTAGTATTTGGGGTTGAGCAGTGATTAGTCAAGGAAACTACTTGTGGTAGCAATTCACCAACAACTCACCTATGAATATTTATAAGCTTTCCATTCCTTAGGTAATTAAAAACATTTTTTTTTTGTAAGCCTATTAACTGTCTACTGCTCCTAAAATGGACAGAAGTAGGAAAACGGCTGTTTCCCTCATTATCTGTACCTCATGAACCTTGGTATGGGAAAGCCCTGGTGAGTCTCTTCTGACCAGTCCCCAGTCTGCTTGGCCAAGCACTTGAGGTTCGAAGGGGACAACACACGGGCCACAATGCTGCTGGGCTGTACTCATTTGCTAAGATGAGAGCTCTCCAAAGAAGCCCCAGTTCCCACTGCATTCCATCTCAGTGAGCTGCTCTGGACAGCCCCCTTCCCAGACAGGGGAGTCAACGAATAAGCTGGCCTAGAGTGTGCCCGTTTCCTCCATGCTCATTCTGCTCAGGCCCAGCCACCTGCTCGGGTTAGTGTCGTCCTCACTTTCTGGATGGTTTACAGAAGAAAAAATGGAGCTCTTCTAACTCTGAGAGGACCAAAGAGGGAAAGGAAAGGAGAGGGAGGGGCCAGAGTGGGATTCCTAAGGTCTTAGTTTTTTTGGAGAAGCTCAAAGGAATTGGAATATGGAAACTTTTAGAAGGAGAGAGAAACTGGCTAAGGTAAGATACCTTTGTTACCACTGAGCCTTTACTCCTGGAAAATTATTTATAAAACTATGCAATAGGTAGAGTGATGTAACATTGCCTTGTATTTATATAGAACTTTATTGTTTGTGTACTTTCACGTATAGCATCATGATTCCTGGCACTTATCTCATGCTTTGACATAGATCATTACCTTAATCCTTACAACACTGAAAGAGGTGTTTGCCCCATTTACCTGCAAGTGGTCATTTAAAGCAAGGCCACGTAACAAGTGACAGCCTATTTTCAAATCCAAGACCTAAATCCAGATTCTCTTTGCTCTGCCATGCTGCTTTTCCAGCCACCTGTAATCCCCACCCAGATCCGTGGAGAGCCTGAGAAAGGGGTGTGTAGTCTCGTTTTTAGGTGTGGGAGGTGACAGATTTTGGGGTGTGCCTTAGGCGGTGTGACCAGCAAGCAGCAAATCTAAGACTGGAATTTAAGTCCCCTGATTTCTGGGTCTGTCCACCACCACCCTCTCAGCATACAAGAGCATTTATCGTAAATGCTGCGCCTGTAATAAGCAGCTTGGTGCATGCATTTATTGTTGCATTTCTGCAAGACTGAATGTTAATCGACATGGTGCTTTGTCGTTTATAGAGCGCTTTCACATACAGAAGGCATACACGAGAAAGCGTATTCATTTCCTCTTTTTCCCCTTCAACACAGTCTTTTAGCAAAGCATGTGCAACTTCCTTTCCCATTGCCACTAAATGATACGAACACAAACAAGGAATCAGTATGATTCAAACATAAGAATCAAAAATGCTCAAGCCCTCACTAACCCTCTGACAGTGACTGTTCTTGTCCCCTTTTTGGGGATGGAGAGACCCAGAGATAGCCCCACCTGTCTCTGCTGAGATTAGGAGGAAGTTAGGGTACTCCTGCACCCCAGCATGATCAGGAAGCTCAAAAGGGGAGCAGGTGTGAAGTTTTGGAATATATTTCTGACCTTGACCCACCAGGAGGCCAATGGTGTACTTTCTGGAAGATACCACCTGGGATGTATGAGCATTAAGACAGGTAAACTGTTTTGGCTTCACACTGTATGTTCATCCTCATAATAGAATACTCTGCCGTGGATGGTTGTAACTTCCTGGTGACAGATTTCCATAAGTAGTTCAGAAACGCCACCCAGGTGGTTGTGACACAAAGCTAGGTCTGGGAATCAGTGACCCAACCTTGCAGTAAAGCAGTAGTTTTCAGCCTTGGCTGCATGTCAGAATCACCTAGGGCTCTATAATTTTTTTATTCCCACGCCTCATATTTTGAGAACTCTGAAAGGGATCCATTGTGCAACCAGGTCATGAGCCACTGCAGTCAAGTGAAGCCTGCAGGCCAAGGTGTGTGTGACCCAAGGGGAGAGGGGAGAAGGGTCTGGTCTGGAGGTGCAGTGTTCTGAATGGTTTCAGCAAAATAGGGTGGTAACTGCATTGGCTGCCCTGGGGTCCTTCTCTTGTGTTAACCCTTGGCTGTTAAGATTCTATGACCCAACTTACTATATGTGTATTTTAAGTGAATGTATGAAATATTTTATTTATATGGACAGACCAAGTTTTACATAATATACATTTATGTTCCTCACTCATCAAGATGACTTTTTACATTTCTCCTTGTATTTCTTCTTCAGATCTGAGATTCCACAGACTTGCACCCAGGTTCAGGACCCCAATCCTGCACAAATCATGTGAGCCTAGTGGATTATTAGATCAGATCCTTCCCCAGCTAATACCTCTCCCTCCTAGTTCAGTTCCAGCCCTAAAATAAATGACCACCCACTTTTTTCTGTACAGTTTCTTACTGGGGAGGGGTGACTATCCTTGCGGTCAGAGGGCTTCAGTGTGGAGTCCTTTCCCTTCTCCTTTGCTGGTCTTGCTGAAGTGGGTGGGCGCTTTGAAGCCTCATTTTCTTAAGTTGCCGAGAGCTGTCAGACCAGCTATCAAAGAGCCAGGCCTAGTGATGGGTATTGAGCTTGAGCAAGGAAACCTGTCCTCACTCTTAAATGAGACCAACAGATGTGTATTAAGTGGAGCACGGGAATACAAAAGTGATAATAAAATGGGATGTGGGCTTTGGAAGCACAGGTGAGAGACCATCAATGCTCGGGACTCAAACACAACTGGCCAAGAGTCCCTCCAGGCTCAGGAAGTGTGGGCAAAGCTCATCCTTCCTCTGTGCCCTGGTGCCTCTCTTTTTGCCGAGGCAGGTGTCCTTCCACATCTGTCACTTTTCCGCTTGCCCCTCCATCCAGTGTGCCTAATCTTTCTGGGGTCACAGCCCCTTTGAGAGTCTAATGGAGGTTGTAGGTCCTCTTCGGGTGACATGCAGATGGCACATTCAGTTTTGTGCTCATTTTAGGGACATGTAGGCTCCCTGAGGCCAATCCATGGATCCTCGAGGGCCTAAAGTCTCACCTGGGGATGCACTGTTCATCACCAGTGACACTTTAAAAACTCAGACTACACATCTTGCTTCTGGCTTCCCTCCCTCAGCACATCGTGGCAGTATCTAGCTCCCAGACTAGAACTCAGGGAGGCATTCTTGGCTTCTGTGTATCATATGTTTCTCACAAAAATATTTATTGTGCACTTCCTGTGGCAAACGTGGTCCTAGATCCAGCTCGCCAGAGCAAACAAGGTCTACCAAGCCCTCTTCGCGTGTCTTCTATGGGAAGCTGTCTGGATCCCTTAACATGATTTACTAAACTCTTCATAGCCACTTTCCGGCCTCCTCTCTTTACTTTCTCCGCACCTTTCACTGCAACCTGGAGGCACAGGCTTGCTCTTCTGTGCCTTTGCTCCCACTGCCCTTGGTGCCTGTAATACCTCACCACCACTCCACCCAGCCCCTGCCTACTTAGCCTACTTAGCCTACTTAGCCTACTTAGGTTTCTTTTAAGATTTGGTTCAAGCCCCATCTCTGGGAAACCTCTGATTGCTCTATGGCCAAGGGTATATTTAGAAATATACTTAGAAATATAGAAGAGCATGACATGTATCCATAGTTTTATGCTTTGGAATGAAAAAAATCTGGATTCAAAATTGTGTACATAGTACAGTTCTCATATAATGATACATATACCAGGAAAAAGCATATAGGTAAATTACCTGAAAGAAATTTAAGAAACTTTTAAGTGGTTAAGTCACTTGTTCACAGCTGTACAGATGGTAAATTACAGATGGTAAATTGCAGAGCTTAGGCCCAAACCCAGGTCCTATGAATAATTGAATTATGGGTGATTAAATGATTTTTTTAAGAGTAATTTCCAATCAAAGAACTTACATGCATAAATGCATAATCCATGGACACAGACAATATAGTATGGGGAAGTGAGGGTGGGGTGGATGCATGGTGGGGGGGTCAATGAGGGGCAAAGAGGGACATCTGTGATACTTTCAACAATAAAGATAAATTTAAAAATAATTTCCATGTTTCCTATAAGGAGCAAGGTTTTTTATAATCAGGAAAAAATAAATTATTATATTTACATACTTCGTTTTTGTTATATTAACTGAACAGTATCTCAGTTCCCATTTTGTAAAGTGTGGGGTGCACCCTGCCCTCCCCGTTCTTCTTCCCTTTTCTACTTCTCTGCCTCTGACAGTGTCAAGTCTGATAACTCTCGAATTCTGTTTGTCTTTTGTATGCTTTGTTAATTGATTTGTCCTAAAGGTTGAGAGTAAACAGTATGAATGTCGTCATGACCGTGTAAATGTTGTTTACTGCAGATCCGAGTAGCTTACTATGGTTGTATTTCCTTTTTGGAACAGCATTTTGTTTTTACTGAAGTTTCTAGTTGTCTTCTTTCCCCCTGTACTGTTGCCTTTAGCACATCAGTTTTTTTCAAACTCTCCATCCAGTTACTCTGTCGAGTCCCCACTTTTCCCGTGTGCTCCCCTTCCTGAGACCTGCAGCCTCCTGCTCTGGGCTGTCCTTGGTGGTCTGCCTTCAGCCCTGCTGTCACACCGGGCTTGCTGTGCCCCGAATCCTGCACCGCGTGGACCTGAGCGCATCCTCAAGTCATTGCCAAGAGGATGGTGCAGAGGCAAAGCCGTCGAATGCGCACAGATCCCAGATGCCCTCACGCTTGATTGGTAGTTTGACTGGCTCTGGGATTCTAGGTTGAAAAATCTCAGAAGCTTGTGGACGTCTGATTCCAGTCTGATGGTTGTTTCTTTGACAATAAGTAGTAGTCAAAGTATTGTGGTCTGTCGTCCCGTCCCCCCCCCCCACCCACCCCACCCCAAGGCCTGGAAGCTTTTAAAGTCTCCATTTTATCCTTGGTGTACTCAGTTCCCTAAATTTCTCAATTTAGTGACTCAGGTGCTTCTACTCTTGGGAATTTTCTTCTTGTGTTGTTTATGTGACAATGCTTCCTTTCCATATTTTTCCGTTTTTATTCTTTCTGGAATTCCTGTCAATCAAATGTTGGACCTTCCAGATCCTCAGCTGCTTTCTCTGTTATTTCCGTTTCCTTGTCTTGTGCCGTTTTCTGGGAGAGGACCTTGATTATTTTTCAAACTTTGGAGGGAAATTTTTTATTTTGGCATTAATTAGTTTAATTTCTAAGAGCCTTTTCTTGTTTAGCTCCTTTTGGTAGCATACCATCCTCATTCTGGAGGTACCGCTCAAATCTGAGCATTCTAATGAGAAGGGTTTCCTTAGAAGTCTTCTGTCACCTGACTTCTCTCACCCCTTCACGCTCTGCTCCTGAGTCCTCTCTCTCTTTTTCTTACTTACTCTCATTGGAGGCTTTCCTCAGACCCGTGTGATTCTTAGTGAGGCACCTGTGTATGTGTGGAAAGCCCAGTTGACCTCTGTGTGGGAGTGGAATTTGCTCAGTAAGAAACTTCCCTCTGAAATGATAGGTCGGGAGCCAGCTGTTTCCCTGGAAACCTCTAAACGCCAGGATGCAGAGGTCTTTTATCTGGACCTCTTACATTTCCTTAGCAAAAAATCCTCTTGACGTTTTTGTCTGGAGGCTGGATGCTGTAAGTGCTTCTCTAGGAGTGGGAGGGAGGGAATCTAGGCTTAGTACAGACTTAGTTGTAGCCCCACTGTCCCTCCCACCCCACATGATCCTTAGGGTTTCCAAGCCCCAGGTCACTTTGGGGGTGGGCAGGGTAGATCAGTTACCTCCTTCAGCTGTGCTGCCCTCAGCAAGTGCTCCAAGCTGGTATCCCCTCCACCCAGCTCTCTCAGTTACCACTTCATCCATTTTCTGTCTTCTAGAAATTTGCTCCCTATATCCCTTCATTGTTACTCACACATTTTAACCCATTATCATTTTAGGGGAAGCTCAACCACTTGAAAAAGAATGCTGATGTGCATTGATACAGCAGGACCACTGTTAGAAAGCCATCCTAAGATGAGTATTTTGACAGTTGACTTATATATTTGTCAGTTATTAATTTACATGGGAAACAACCCCAAGTGACCAACAGTAAAAGAATGATTAAATTACAATATGATGGAATATTATGCAAGCACTAAAGATCATAATTTAAATACTATTTAGCCTGTGCCCCTTTCTCCCAAGCTACTACTTCAGTGTACCTCCAGGGACCCCCTTCCTCATCTAAAGTTGTACAAAAGCAAACTGAAGAGTAAGTCTCCCAGCCCAGGGTACCCCAGAGAAAACTATAATAAAATTCTTGACGATCTTTCAGAGGTAGTACGCATATTTCAGTAATCTGTATACCACCACCCCCGACCAGTAGCTTAGGATGCACACTGTCTACACCTTGCTTTTCCACTGGTCCTGGAGATGGGTCTATATTAGCCTGTAAGATCTACCTCATTTTCTTCACTGGTGCGTGATCCTCTGTAGTGTGGATGTACCATGTAGTGAGGGCCCTGTTGGTGAGCCTGTAGGTTCTTTCCTGTCTTTTGCTATCATAAATGCCATGCTGAGTACCCTGGCACACTCTCTTTGGTATGTGTGCCACTTTGCAGGATAAATTGATAAAGGGTAAGTGCATTTGGTATTTTGATAGAAATTGCAACTGTGGTTCACAGTATGTGTATGAAAATGCCCATTTCCCTGAATCCTCTATAAAATTATTGTTTTGTTTTCTCATCTGATAAGTGAAAAATGCTCTCATGTTTTGCGTTCAGTTATGAGTGAAACTGGGAATCGTGTCTTGTGCTTAAAAGCTGTGTGTATTTTCTTTTTCCTGTGAACTGCTTGTTCATGTTCTTTAACAGTTTTTCTGTTGGGTGGTTGATCTGTTTAAGAATTGATTTGTAGTAAAGAAATTACTCTTTTATCTGCCATATGTGTTGCAAATATTTTCCCCAGTTTACAGTTAGTCTTAATTTTTTGCTATTTGGATATTTACAGTTTAATGTCAAATCAAAGACTCCCCTCTTCAAGAGTATACATGCTCCCATGGTGTAGCCCTTTGACTAGTCTAGGCCTTTGACATAGATTTGAAATTCATCTTGGAGTAAGGACCGAGCTGGGTCTTGGCCCCGCTCCGCCTCATTCCTCCTGGGTTCAGCGGGAGGACCCCCGAGGGGAAGACACCGCCCGCTGCCTGGGTGCTCAGCTAGCCCGCAGCCGGGGCCGGCGGGTTCCCTGCGCCCGCCTTCTCTCGTTTGGTGAGCTGGGGGCGGGGCAGAGATGGGGATCGCAGGGCAGAGGGTGGGGGGCGGGGGGCGGGGAAGGGGGAAGGTCCCGAGGTAGGGGCGTGCTGGGGGTGGAGGTGGAGGTGGAGGTGGAGAGAGCTGCTGGGGGGAGGTGATGGGCGGGGAGGTGGTTAGGGAGCGTGATGCTGTAGCCCCGCCTTGGGAGGGAAAGGGAAGGAGAGGCTGCGGCCTGAGGTCAGCAGGGGAAGGAGGCGGCTGCAGCAGGGTGGGGAAGTATAGAGAGTGGGGATGGGGAAGAGCCGAGGTACGGGAGGGGGTGGCGGGCAGAGGAAGGGATCGAGGGCGTGTGGAGTGGAGGATGGACAGGACGTCCGACCACGCTAGGGCGCCTTTCGAGACCCGGAGGCCCTGGCCCTCCCCGCTGCTGTCTCGGGCCTTGGGTGTGCGGGGCACAAACCAGGCCATCTTTTGGGATAAGATTATTGTCTCAGACTTGGTGGTGGGGAAGGGCATTCTAGGCTGGCCCTGCCCCTCACCGACAACCCGGGACAAATCCCTGACCCTTTAGAATACCAGTCCTCCCCTCCCTGCCTCCACCCAGGTGCAAGGCTGGGATGGAGTTGATTTGAAATCGCTTAGTAACCATTAAAAAGCTGCCTCCTTGCACAGACCTGCATATTTCTGCTGGAGGACAGGGTAGGAATGGATTAAAGAAAACGAAGCCTTACTTGGTTGGGAAAACATTTTTACTTTCACAGCTGACCCTGGGGCACAGTTCCTGCTGAGGGCCTTATGCGCAGGTGTCTTAGGTGACAACGGGAGCAGCCTGTGAGCAGCCAGTCCGTCCTGCGCCTGGTGGCGCTGGGGCGGGACAGGGCAGAGACTGACGTCAACAAAGCCTCGGTCTAGCAGAGCTCTTCCCCTGGAGCTGGGCTGGATCCCGTCACCCCGCTGGAAGGCGCACGAGCTTACCCGAGGCGTAGAGAGTAACAAGCAGAAGCTTTGGCTGATGAGGGGGCAGGAAACAGGTCAGGAAAGGAAGATGTGAAGTCACAACTCGGGCCCTGGAAGGTAGAGTCTGCTTATGATAGAGTCCAGGGGCCGGGAGGTTCTGTGACCCCGGCCAGGAGCTGCGAGGGGACCTCAGGAAGTCAGCCTCTGGCTGGGCCTGGACCGGAGGGGGTGCAGGCGGATGGCCCCTGCACCCAGACAGCTGTGGGGGCTGGAGATGGCGAACGCTGTTTACCGCCCCTTCAGGTCGCACTCCAGTGTGGGGGCCTAGACTGGGAAACTCGTCCATATGCTAACTGAATAGTGGGCCGTTCAAGGTTCTTCGCCAGGGATTTTAGCAAGACGGTCCGTCCTGACTCCTGCCTGGCACTCTTTCCAACCCTAACCCCCATCTACAGTTTCCTGTGCTCTGGGACAACGTAGTATTTAATGGGATATCAGGAACACGCTGGGTAGGAGGGAAGCCAGGCCTGAACCCGCGTCTTTGAGGGCCCCATCGAGATGCTCCTCCTGCTTCCTAGAGAAGCAGCCGAGAGACGCTTGGGGGGGGGTTCGCGGCGCCCCTGGTGACGCACTTCCTGCTGCGCCACTGCTCTTCCGGTCGTGGCGGGGTCGCGGTCGCCGCTGTGAGGGGAGCTCTCGGGCCACGGTGAGCGGGCGGGGACCCAGGGAAGGGAGAGAAGCGGCTCCGCAGCAATTCGGGGGTGGCGGGCTGGAGGCCTATATAGGAAGCCTGCCCCGCTCCGTTCTCCCCGGGAATGCTGGCTGCGCGCGTGGCCCGGAACTGCCGGCGGCCTCAGCAGTGTTCTCAGCAGGCCCAGCTCCGGACCCGGCCCAGAGGAGATGCCCAAGAAGATGCAGTGAATGAACTGATGATTGAGTGATAGATAAATGATCGAAAACAAAATCCAGGGTCTGGGTCTGGATACCACCTACTTCCCCCAATCAGTCCTGCAGCTCAGAAACTTTGTAGGGACCGTCGTAATAGGAGACAGCAAATATTGCTAAGCGCACGAGGTGGAGAGTGTCGAGACCCGTGTTATATTATTCCCGGGGATACAGAGGCTGTTGGTTGATCTCTAAAGTCGGACTGTCTAGTAATCCTTGCCCTCCTTTCTTTATAAGACTCAGTTGACAGCTTCTGTGTTACAGAACATATGCAGACGTCAATGTTTTCCATCAACATTTCACTGTTTCTTGCCAAATGTTAGGTAGAGCTCAGGGGCGGGGCTATGGAATGAGAGACATTGGAGCGTGCCAAATGAGAAGACATTATATGTACATGTACATGCAGATTTTTGTGACTAAATTTATTTAGCACTTAACAGGCACTGTTTGAAGTGCTTGTGCTAATTTATTTAACCTTCTCAACCATGTATTATCTGTAGATTTTACCGAGGAAATTGAGATACAGAGAATAGATAACTTGTCCAAGGATGCATTGCTAGTAAGTGACCCAAAGCTGCAGAAGAGATAGATCTATTGTGCAGCTGCAGCCTGGGTGAGTATGTTACTTTGGCCAACTGACAAGTCCAAGAAAGGCTTCAGAGAAGAGTACATTTAAGTGTGCTCTTATTGAAAGAATTGTGGTTTCAAATTCTTGAAAAACCCCATGCGACTTGCCCAGAACCCTTCAACTAATTATTGAGGGGCTAAAGAGGTGGCTGATGGGAGAAAGCTTACAAGGTAGAGGAGGAAGCCAGCTCCCAATTACTTCTAACAGGATGAAACTATTAAAAGCTTCCTTCCTCTTACCTTTCAGTCTAATACCTATCTCACCCCAAGTCTGGATTCAGACAGAGCCCTTTAGCAACTTAAAATCACTAACAGATTATTCCACACTAAGCATTTGTGGAAACACCTGTACATTCCTTTCTCGGGAACTTACAAACCAGGGAGTCAGCAGTGTATGGTCCATGTGTTTGTACTATCTGTTTTTGTAAAAATGTTTTATTGAAACAGCTAAGCTTATTTGTTTATATATTGTCTAGTTATGTTTTCAGACTATAAAGGCAAAGTTGAATAGTGACAGAGAGATCATATAGCCCGTTTAGCCCACGAAGACTAAAATACTTACTTTATACCTCTTTACAGAAAAAGTTTGCAGTTTGACATAAACAAACTGCTGACAGCTCAGATGATCCACAGTTGAAAGGAAATGGCTGTCACCCAGATGTCTTTTCTTCTCCACAGGTTTTAGGATCAAACATAACTCTTAACTCCTGTTGAGTGTCTACCCTGTGGCAGATCTTTATAAATGTTTTACATAAATTAACTCATTTAGTCAAGGATTCACAGAATGGTAGAGCTGGAAGGACTTATTGTATACTATCTAATTTGTGATCTTTTTCAGTTAAATAGCCTGTCATGTAGGCCCACTCACATGGACAGTCACAGAGCAAAGTTTCCTGACTTCCAGCCCAATCCACTTTAATCTTATTCTGAATGGGAGGTCAATACCATATCCATTGGATCTGGCTATTGGTTTTGTTCATGTTTTTTGGGGGGGAGGGGGTATTGAAACCCATGAGTAAGATCAGTCATTTTCAAAATTACTAATTCTCTGACTATAAAAGTAATGCATATTTATTGTAGGGAAAGTGAAACATATAGGAGAGTGTAAAGGACAAAGTAAAGTAACCTATTAAAGTCCTAGAGATCAGTGTTTTAACATTTTGGTGGGTTTTCTTTCCTGTGTGTGTGTGTGTGTGTGTGTTGTAAATATCCGTGTATTAATAATTTCTTTTTATTAAATGCTTACTAAAGCTGGTATATGTATATGTGTACCTATTTTTTGTTTTAATGTTTATATCCTGTTTTAATATATTGTATTTTCTCATTAATATTCTTTGAGAACATGATTTTTAAGAGTTTCAAAATCTATCATATTTATATGCCATCAATGTTTATTTGCCTGTTGTTTTTTTACAATTATAGTAAGAGTGTGATGTTAGTACATAAATCTCTGTTCCTTTCTGATTATATTTTTTCACTTTTTTTCTCATTACAGAGACAATCGGTTAATCATGTGATATATGTTGTTAGAGATTTAAATTAGTTTTTGAAAAGTAAGGCAAAATGTAGATAATAGGAGAAATTTGAGAACTAGAGGAGAAAATCATAATTCACCGTATAGTGATTGAAAATTAATGTTCCATCTTGTTCTTATTCATATGCGTATTTTAACGTATATGATATGTTTTACTTGAAATTTTATTATCCTGTATTTTTCCTATTTACATATAGTATAAGTATTTTTCCAAATGGTCACATTTTTATTTTTTTATTTTAATCTTAATGTCTCTATAATTTCTACCAAGTGGAAGTACCATAATTTGCTAAGCCTCAGTGTCCATCATTAGAAAATTGTGTTTCTTACAACATTGCAGGGGATTTTTGTTCTTTAACAGTTAATGAAAGGATTCAGTTTTTTCCTTTCTGAGAAGTTACTTCTCTGTGAGAAAGTTCTAGTAGTGGAATTACTAGGTCAAACAATATGGGTATTTTTAGAACATATCCTGATGACTTTGAGGATCCTCTCCGATACATTGCAAGTGCTATATACACATAACGAGTATTCTTGTCTTAGTTCCGATACCCACAAAGTGGTGTTCAATGTGTCCCAACTGGAAATAAACCTACAACTTTAAGATCTGATACATATTGCTAGATTACCTCTAGAAAGATGGTACCAGTTTACATTCCCACCGGTGATGTATGAAAAGCTCCCTTTCTCTGCACTTTTGCCAGTTTTGAGTTTTAGCATTAAAAAATCCAATTTGATACAAAAATTGACTCTTCAGGCTCAGTTTCCATTTCTTTCACTGAAATGGAACTTTGTTTTGATGTGTTTATTGGCCTTTTGTAATATTGGTGTATTTATTGTACTTACCATTTTTCTATCCTTTCATCTTTTCATTAGTCTTTTAGGTAAATCAAAGTACTTTTTCTGGATTGTCTTAATTTTATTTGCATTTTGGGTAGAAACTTGTTTTTCTGTGGCCAGATTTATCCAGTTTGTCTTTGTGGTTTGTGCTTTTTTGCATAAGGATTAGAAAAGGCTACCATAACCCTAAAACAATCATTTGTCAATATTTTATTTTGCTGTTTAATTTTTTTTATAGTTAATCTTTTAATCAAAAGTTTAGATTTATTTGAGTATATGGTATGAGGTAGGACTCTCACTAGGTGTTTTTAACAATTTATGAGTAACCAATTTTTTAATATTATAAATGCCAATTATATTAAATTATTTTATTTATTTCTCTTAGGGGATTAGAAATCAAAAGCTAGAGTTAAACTTCCTTTTAAATATGTAAACTCACTGTTGAGGTTTTCCTAGCCACACTCCTTTGATGATTTTATCTGTTCTCCAGAATTTCAGTTGCTCTGTTTATGACAAAAACTCTAAATAAATACCTCCCTCCTCTATTCCAGATATGTATGCCTACTTTCTATTGGATACTTCAAACTAAATGTGTCTTCTTTTTCCCCAAACCAGTATTTCCACTGTCACTAAAGATTGCTGTCATCACACACCAAAACCCAGCAAATTATCTTTGACTTATCGCTTTCCCTTCACCCTCCCTCCCAATATTCATCCAATCCTGTGTCTCTTTCTTAGGCAGTCTAATCCCTTACCGGACTGCTGAAACAACTTCCCAAGGGGTCTTCCAGTCTTCATCTTGCCTCTGCTACCTTCCACCCCTTATATATTTTTTTTCTCTGTGTTAGGGACAGATAAAATTCTAATGTGCTTTTTTAAACAGAGGAGCCAATAATGTTACATCTTTTTCAAACCTTTTCAAGTCCCCTTTATGTCTTTCTACTCGCTTTTTGGTAAATGCCTTAAAATGGTTTGCAGTGTTGTATTTGGTCTGGCCTTTGCTTGACTTGGGGTTCCTGTCTTATTTCTGGTGCTTAATACTTTGAGTTACTGGGTCTTTTTAATTTTTCCAAAGTACTGCCCTTGATTGTTTTTATAAATTCTGTTTCATCTCTTACATATTCTTTTTCCTCATGTGTGTAATTTCTATTTATCTCTTCTTCAGAGAGGCTTTTTTTCCTTCCAGACTAGGTTAGGTACCCTCTGCTCTATATTCCATAGCACCCCATATATCCACTTTTGTAATTGCCATATTTGTAACTACTGGTTTAATGTCTTTGTCCAGCTGTGATGTAAGCTCTGGGAAGGCAGGGTCATGTCTGACCTTTTCTCCACTGTCCACCTCTGATGATACCCAAACCCCACTCTACTTCATGAGTCTCTGTAGGATTGTGTGGTGGGTCCCTTTTATGTCCTTACTGTGGAAGAGGAACAGGAAATCCCAGATAGGATCTTCTTAAACTTTTAAAACTCAACACAGAAGTGTAGGCCTTCATGAGAAGTCCACAAGGACCATCCTTATTACATACTTCAGCAGGCACAGCCTATTCTTTCATGCCTCTGAAACCATCCCTGTCTTCCTTGAAATAACACTGCCAATTCTACTTATCATGTCAATGTTATATGAAGAGACATTTTTGGATAAACTTTTATAATTTTGACATTCCAAACACCAGAAACTTTGAACTATTTTTGCAACTCTTTTGTAAATCAGAAATTATTTTACAAAGTATTTTAAACTTCAGCCTTCATTTTATGTTAAGCTATGCCTGAAGAAAAACTGTTTGATGTGACATTTAGAAGAAAGAACAGTCAGTGTATCTCTAGGTTGTATCAAATAGAGTTCCCTAACTACTATCTAGCTCCTTGGCATATAATGGAGGTGGGTGGGTCTGACTTAAATTAGCCTTGTTGTGAGGCCATTTTCCCATTGCATCTTTTGACTTTATTAATTGACTTTTCATAAAGATTACTGTATAATGGACAGAGTGTACTAATTGACATGAATATTCCTATCCACTTAATTATCATTATAAATAACATTCTGGATTTTTCATCAAGCACTTGAGAGTTTGTTCATATGTCATTCTGTCCTAGCTATCACTTCTTAGAGAACTGACAAATGGAATTTGTGTGAGTCATTAGTTTCCCTAGGCAAAGCTCTCTCGTTTTTCTTTTTATTAGGATAGTTATATTCCATCCTCCACGTTTTTTTCCCCTGTGAGCAGGGCTCCCAGTTTTCCAACCTTGAAGTATTTTACAATTAAAGCAAAGGGAAGATTTGTGGATCTGGAATATGCAAGGAGCCGAAGAGAGAGAGATTGGAAGAGAGATTTGTCCAGGTGAGTGAGCAAGGGACAGCCAGTGGGGGGAAAAGCAGGGCTTTGGAAATTTTACAAGAGAAACCAAATGAAGCTCAAACTACCCTCTCTTTTATGGATGTTGGGGGTGAGTTTGGGTAAGTATCTCTTGGGGCCAGCTTTTCCTCCATACTCATTTTATCACTCTCAGTTCCATCATATGCCCTTATACATTCTCCCACTATCCTCCATTCTTTGAATATAAAACATCTTGTCCTAATCATTAGCTTGTTGTTTATTATTTTCCCCTTATCTCCATTGTCTGTGGTTCTCTCATTCTGGGTGTCTGTAGCTGCCCTTTCCATGGAATTCCTCATTAATGGTGATTACCTTATCCTGATGCAGATCTCTTTCACCACTTGCAACTTTGAATTATTTGTCCCACTTGCTTTTATTGGTCCTTATTGAGACCTGCAAAGTTAGGTCTCAGAACTTCAGGGTTCTCCACTTTGCCTTACATAAGAAATATTCATTCTAATGGTTTCTTTCAGGTTGGATGAACAAGCCTGCTCCAAAGCAGAATGTCTCTGAAATTGATTCACCAGGGACAGTAGGAAAGAGACTCCAAGAGGATGAATCCCAGGACTCTACTTGTGAAGAAAAATATGCATGTGAGAACATGAAGGAAAACTCTCCCGGAGAGGTTCCTAGTCCATGCTTTTTCCAGGAAGGAGGTTTTGGGGGAGTAACTTTCATCCACAAGGAAGCACCTCCTGAAATGATTAGCCAAGAATATAATTTTGAGAAAAGGTTGCTTTTGACCTCAAGCCTTGTTACTCATATCAGGGTTTCTACAGAAGAGAGTCTACATCAGTGGGAGACAAGTAGCATAAACACCAATGAGGTTTCAGACCAAAGTAAATGTTCAACCCTCTCCACACGGAAAAAGTCTTGGAAATGTAACGAATGTGGAAAAATGTTTACTCAGAGCTCATCCCTTATCCAACATCAGAGAACTCATACTGGAGAGAGACCCTATACATGTGAAGAATGTGGGAAAGCCTTCAGTCGTAGTTCATTCCTTGTTCAGCATCAAAGAATTCACACTGGAGTGAAACCATACAGATGTGAGCAATGTGGGAAAACATTTCGATGTCGATCATTTCTTACTCAGCATCAGAGAATCCACACTGGAGAGAAACCTTATAAATGTAGTGAATGTGGGAATTCCTTCCGCAATCATTCACACCTCACTGAACATCAGAGAATTCACACTGGAGAGAAACCTTATAAATGTAATAGGTGTGAGAAGGCATTCAATCAGAACACACACCTGATTCATCATCAGAGAATTCACACTGGTGAGAAACCTTATTTATGCAATGAATGTGGCTCTTCTTTTCGCAAACATTCAAATCTTACACAGCATCAGAGAATTCACACAGGGGAAAAACCCCATAAATGTGATGAATGTGGGAAAACTTTCCAAACAAAGGCAAACCTCTCTCAGCATAAGAGAATTCATACTGGAGAGAAACCCTATAAATGTAAGGAATGTGGCAAAGCTTTTTGTCAGAGTCCATCCCTTATTAAACACCTGCGAATTCATACCGGAGAGAAACCATATAAATGTAAGGAATGTGGCAAAGCTTTTACTCAGAGTACTCCACTCACTAAACATCAGAGAATTCACACAGGGGAGAGACCCTACAAATGCAATGAATGTGGTAAAGCCTTCATTCAGAGCATTTGCCTTATTCGGCATCAGAGAAGTCACACGGGAGAAAAACCATATAAATGCAATGAATGTGGGAAGGGCTTCAATCAGAATACCTGTCTTACTCAGCATATGAGAATTCATACTGGAGAGAAGCCCTATAAATGTAAAGAATGTGGGAAAGCCTTTGCTCATAGCTCATCTCTTACTGAACATCATAGAACGCACACTGGTGAGAAGCTTTATAAGTGTAGTGAATGTGAGAAAACCTTCCGCAAGTATGCACATCTTAGTGAACATTATAGGATTCATACTGGTGAGAAGCCTTATGAATGCATTGAATGTGGAAAATTCTTCAGACATAGTTCAGTCCTTTTCAGACATCAGAAACTTCACAGTGGTGTCTGAACCTGGCATTCATTAGGTTATGGCAATTTCTCAAGAAATAGTGGCTAGGAATCTGGCTGAGGAGAGAGGGGCAGGTAGAGTTCCTGGAGGGAAGGATGAAGGAGCCTTAAATACTGCACTCAGAAGAGTATTTCCAGAGATATATGTGAGGGCTTGGAGAACGCAGAACCTACTCCAGGTGGGCCTCTGAGAGAACTGGGTAGAAGGGAAGTTCCTGCTTTTGAGATAAATTCTTGCTACCTGTCATTCCTCTCTCCTTATGTGACTTGTACCTTGAGGTACCACTTGTTAAGTTAGTACTTGTGTTTCCTTATTATACTCCTGCCCTACCTTCCCAAATTGTCATGTACATTCATTGACCAGTTGGCTGAGGTGCTTTTGCAAACACTCATTGTGAAAGTGACAGCAGTTGTGAGGTAGTGGTAAATAGCCTTCAGATGTCTGAGGCAGCTCTAACCATGGTCTTGCAGGGGAGAGTACTCAACTTGTGGAAGTGCTCCCATAAAAGGGAGACAGAAACAAGTGAGAGATAATCCATATTTATTTAATAATAAGGAAATATTTGGCAAGAACTGGGCTGACCTCTACATATATCTTGGCAAAGAAAACTTCTGTCAGGATGAGGGAGATCTTTCCTGATCCTTTTAAGCTTTACAAAGAAAGATGAGGACAAGAGACAATTTTCTTGAATGATGCCAGTTTATGGGAAGGGAGTTGTATTTGCTTAGAAGGCTATGGAAAGGAATGCCCAACCTCTGTCCCAGAGGAATTGTGGTGTTCCTGTGATGGAAATGGCCTGTGCTTTACTGGTGGTCATAAGAGGCCATAGAGCAGGAACCCTGCATGTGACTGAGCAAACCATCAGTATACCCCTGCCCTGGACTGAGGTGTATACCTGTCTCTTGTAAATTTGGTTGGGTCACTGGTTTACAGGGACTAGGGGAGAGGAACCCATTAAGATTAAGTATCCAAACAAAAGGGGACTCTTATTATTTGCCTTTAGGGAGGAGAAAGCATTAGTGAAGAAGGAAGACAGCCTTTTAGATTGACTGAAGTTGGGGGCTGCTGCACCAGACCTTATGAGATTATTGATCACTGTAGCCAGGAGGGCTAGGTTTTATGTAACTGGTGGTGGTAACAGATTTGTTGGATCTCAGGTGTTTCTCTTTTTATTGGGCCTATCTTATTCCTGCATATTTGCCCTTATCTGCAGAATAGGAGTATCTAGGGAGACACTTCTCATTTGCTGAATTTGGAAAGTGTTCTAGAGAGGATTACCTGTTTTTCAAATCCCTGAAAATAAAGAGATCATGGGTTGCCACTGACTGATGGTATTTTATTCTGAGAGAAAGGGCATGTTTTACTCTTTCCTCCCTTTCATGTTCTTAACTGCTACCCAGAGATTCAGGTCTGAAAGATTGAGGATAGCCTTTGACAGGAATTCATTTCTATGCTCTGAAGCTTAATACAGTTTTTAAAATATGGCCACTAAAAATGGAAGGAAAGCTGATTCTGCAATGGTTGATTATTTGGAACTCAGCATTGACTTTTTTCAGGAGCAGCTGTCTTGTAAGCCTTGCTTTGAGCCATTAATTACTATTAATGGGAATGTGAAAGAAATACACTTTTCTCTCTTCAGTTGTGAAGATATGTTCTTAAAACCTGGCACAGGGCAATTTATAACTGAGTAAATGAATTCCTTATGGGCAAAAACCCCTATTTAAACTATATTTTATGCTCATAAAAACAGTTTATAGAAAGCAAATGTCAATGTATTTATACTTTGCAAATGAAGAGTTCATAGCTGGCACATAGTAAATGTCCAATAAATATTTGTTAGATTAGTGTACTTCAGTCAATCCTTGCCCACCAGAAACTTTAGGAAATTCCTGATGTATAAGTATTTAGCATAATATTTATACACCTACATTTGGAGTCTTGACTGGAGCTTAGAAAGGATAAAGAGTTTTCTTGAGGATGAAATGGTAAAACAAGGGTAGAAAATGTCTTAAATACTTGCTGGAGAGATTTTCTAAAATGGAATGGGCACAACTCTTCAGTTTTTAATCCTCAGGATTTGAGAGTCTGGTACCATTTTCACTTCCTGGTGGAACAGGAAGGAAAGAAACACCATCTTTCCACTGTCTTCATTCCATATTCTCATACTTGCAAATATTTGTTCCTAATTTTCTCTCAGTTGCCAGCCCACTATATGGACAGCCACTGCAGCTTGACCCCAAACTTAGGAATTACCCTCTTCCACAATCTTTCCTGTTCTTGAGTCTTCATATCCAATCAATCACTGTATCCTGTTGACATCTCCTAAATCTGGAAGCCATCTTCACTGCTATTACTTTAGTCTAGCTCCCCAGTTTATTTCCTAAACTGTTTTTCTATTTTCCTGGTCTGTAAGTTTCTTGTCCCACTAGGCCATCATTTCTTACGGATGGTCTTTGTCGAACAGCTGTGGAAACCCTGTTCTCTCTCAGAATAAAGTTGCACCCCCTTTCAGAGGCCCCTTATCTGGCCCATGCCTAAATCGCCATTCTCAGCTCTATTCTGCCCCATAGTGCATATTCCTGTGATTCTACATCACCACTGGACTCTACTTTGGAACTTTTGCACACGCTGTTCCTATTGCCTCAAAAGCCTTCCCTGCTCTGCTTGTCTGAAAAGCTCCCGTTTGTCAGTTACGAATGGGCTCAGGCAACATCTCCTTAAGCTGTCTCTGACTTCACCTATTTTTAATTATTTCTGTATTTTATATCATTTTATTTTCATGTTACATACACTGTAATAGCTTGTTTACAAATATTTCTGTTCCCACTAAACTGTCAGCTCCTTGAGGCCAGGGGCCATGTGGTATTTATTCATCTTTGACCTTAACTAAAATATTGAGTCAGACATTTCTCCATGCCAACATGTGACGTAGGCCCATGGTTATCAGTAGAAAGAAGGTATGGTGAGTACATGAGTGTGTCCATGAGTTTTTTGCAAGGATCAATAATTCTGCATCTTTCTCCAAGATACAGAGTGTATGGTTGTATTAAGCAGAGGACCCCATAAGAAGAAATATTTTGTAACAAAATTTGTGTTTTGCTACAAATTAGGCATTTAAATATCCTACCACAATTTAACAAAATTCTTTCAGATATGTTGATGTCAGGGTCATAGGAAGAGGGAAATGAATGTCAATGTAGAAGCATAGGTATGTCAATTGGAATATCCATGAAGCAAGCAGGAGCTGCACAGTGATGCTGGCCTGGCAGAAAAGCAGTTGAGCTTAGTATTCCTAACATGGGAGCGCTTCCTGAGCTCATGGCTTTCCCTAGCCTCTGGTATGATAAAGAACTGGAACATCATTGCTTATTCACAGTGTGTTGAAATCTTCAGAAGGAGATGAGGCCTCATCAGATCCTCAAAACAGGGAAAACAGGTGGTTGGACTTCCAAAGTCACACAGTGTTAAGTGAAATTGAAACTCTGGTGTTTTCCTTCAGATTTCTCTATTGGTTGTACCTCTGCTCCACAATGTCTTATTACTTGTGTCTATTATAAGACAAAAGTATGTTGATCACTTAAGGCTCCAACTTTGCCCTATTCCTGAGGATAGGGGGAGCTCACTTTAGATCAAGAACCTTTTTGGACCTCAGAATCAGACTATCCTGCATGTAAGTGAGGGTTAGAAATAAATTGACTTTGAATTATGACCCTGCCTTTCTTCCTATACAATGCAGAAATCTATCCTTCATCCCAGGTAGTTTCAGTTTTACTCCCCTTCAGCTGCTGGTCACAGTATGCTTTAGTTTTGTTGAATGAGTTTGGTGCCCATCTCTCACATTCATTTTCCACCTTTCAGTGAGAAGCTCAGCCCAAAGTGCTGTTTAAGTCGTATTCTTCTAGTAACCTGCTTTGCCTAGGGTCCCCTCCCCGCCAAGGTTAGTTTCCACATCAAAGAGCCTTCTGATTTAGAAATTCTTTGAGTCCTAACAGAAAACAAAATGAATAGGCCTAGGCACTCTGGCCTGTGAGATACTGGGACTGGAGGGAAGAACTTGCTATCTGGTTTCAAACAAGTGCTGAGACTGACACTGGTAAAAAAGGCAAGCTCAACATTGTTCCCTGGCATGTCAGCTAACAGTTGTAAAACGGGTGCTCTTTTAGATGAAGATGCTTAGTGATGGTCTCAGTCTGTGGCATCTGTCTGCACAGCAGTTTTCAGCTCCTAAATTAAGGACTCCTATTTTGGAAAATAGCCCATCAAGGAAATTGAGCAGGTAACTCCTCTGCTGCGTTTCATTCATTTATTCCAGGGTCTATTCAGTGCAGGCTGCTGCACAACAGGGATATGATACTAAGCAGACAGCCCTCTTTTCCTGAGCTTGCAGATTGGCAGGAATGCTTGGAAATGGATCGGAGACCTGGCCTGCTGCCCATGCCTTTATCCTTGGAATACACCTGTTAGGATGAGCCTTTATGTGCAAATATTTCTTGAATGTAGACCACAAAGATCTGGAGTTTTGCCAAAGGGGGACGGGCGCTAAGGAGTGCTGGAAAGGTCACGGAAGTCAATGCACAATAGTGGGGACTGGCTGGAGCTGGGATTTGAGGAACACGATAGGGACAAACATTTACTGAACATTTTTTTTAAGCACCAGAACTTGGTAATGTACAGGAATTAAGCGCATTTAATCCTCACAGCAATGCTATGAAGTTTGGTACCATTACTATCTGTTTTGTGAGGAGACACACACACAGGTGAGGTAATTTGCCCAAGTTCACACCATGAGAATCTGGGACTTAAGCCTAAAGCAGAGCTCTTGTTCTTTTGGCCGATTGCTGAACAAAGACCCCAAGCAGTAGGGTGTTTGGGATTCCTGTGAGGAGGCCAATTTTGTGGCCGGGGAGAATGTAAGGAAGGTTGAAGCTATCTTGTGAAAGCCTCGAGAAGACCTCCAAACGACAGGCCTTGAAAAGAGATTTTAGGTAGATAAATGTGTTGCAGGATGAATTAACCGGTAGTAAGAGCTCCTTGTGGTCGGCCCCCACTCTCCCTTTTGTTCAGCTTCCCGATTTCGGAAAGGGGCCTGTTGCGATGGGTTTGCGGACTTTATGGAGCCCGTCCCCTGGGCGGGGACACAGCAACTCCAGGCTCTGGACCCGGAGGAACCACCGAGGTGAAGCCGCTCCCGCTTTCCTAGAGAGGACACGGCAGTGGTTATTGACTGCGGCGCAGCCTGCTGACGTCACGCCAGCCGGAGCGTCCGGAACTTGCTCGGCCACGCCCAGATGCTGCCGGCAGTCGTGAGGTGCGCGTGGGCGGAGCCGCCGGGAACCGCCGCTGGGCGGGCTCTGCCTGGCGCCGCTGAAGCTGTTCCGTCCCGACGCTTCTCTCGGACCCGGGGCCCGTGGGCCGCAGCGCCTCTTCCTTCGGGGCGAGCAGGGCCCTTTGGAGCGGATGCCCAGGGACGGGGCCAGCTCCGCCTGGAGAGGGAAGGGAGAGGCTGTTCGAGAGCCCTGATGTGGGAGTCGGGAGACCGGGGCCCTGTTCATGTGAACGCGAGCGAGCGAGCGAACTTCTGGGCACTACATTTTCTGACCTGCAGAAGCGAATGCTGTTCCTTGCTTTGCCGCTTCACAAAGTTGTGCATGTTGAATGAGTACAGCATGTGAGTTACCGCCGTTCTTTCATTAAAGTTCTTGTTCTTTTAAAGCAGCGGAAGAGGTACTGAATGAAGACACAGACTCCATAATGCTTTAACAGCAGGTAGTGGTTACTGAGTGCTTACCTGCCGTATTACTCTACTCACTTATGCGTCCTCACAACCATATGAAGTAATTATTTCCATTTAACGTTTGAAAACCGGAGCACAGAAAGGTTACTTAGCTAATGAATGGTGGAGCAGGGATTCAGACCCAGAGGGCGCTATCTCCAGCGCCCAGGCTACTTTTGGCTTCACGTTGAGTGGAGGAAGACAGAAGTAATCAGGGTACAGTATTAAAACAGAGTGGCAAGTGCTACAGTAGAGACGTGAAATTCTTTCAGAACGTTGAGGAGGAAGTGTATTGAAACGTGAACATTTTCCCACAAGGAAGAGGTGTGGTGGCTCACATTTGACCTGAATATTAAATTTTGACTAGGAGTTTGAAAATAGTTTGTTCAGTGTCAAGAGGTGCTCATTGGATTGGGCTGATTAGCCTGGAAACCAGGTCCATGCCTTTTAATACAGTGTTCTTTTCTATTCAGAGGGGTTCTTAAAACCTTTCTTCTTAAGAGGGATCCTTATCTTCCAACAGACTCCCTTTGTCCTGTTGGGAGTTTCTGCTTCACAAAAAGGCAGTCTTATTTTCCTGAGATCCCTCCACCTCTGGTTGTGGGACAATAACTTCTGGGGCGTTTCCCTGCAGTTAACAAAGCCCATTTTCAAAAGAGGCGATCTCATTGCTTGACATAATAGCTGCTCAGTTTGTACCTTTCAAATAAAATAATGGAATACTGTGGCCGTAGTCTGACTTTTGAAGTCAGTGGCTTCTCTACTAGATTGGAGCGGGGTGAGGGGAGAGAGGGGCTTCAGGCTCCAACCTTATCTTCTGTGGAAGAATTTTTTCCCCAGGATACTTAGTCCTTATGGGCACCTGCCATTTTCCCTTGTGCATTGCCACATCTCCTGAAGTCTACCCACTCGCTGACTTTTTGTCCTTAATGATAGACAAACAATGATATTCTTTAATTCAGATTTAAAATAGTCATTTGGTTAGGGCTGGGATATTCCTGGGTTCCCCTGAATCCTGAGTATGAAGTAGGCTGACAATTTATGGTGCTCTTTCTCCCCCCTCTGTGCCTCAGATTCTGCCCTTCAAGAGAAGAGTCCCCAGGAGACAAACCAGTATCCCTTGTGTTCCTAGCAGCTCTTCTCTGGGTAAGTGAAACTGAACTAGAGAGCTCAGGATGGGTTGTTATTTGGTGGCAGACCTATAGTGGGTCCACCAGTGATCACCCTTCAGACTAGAAGGGGAGACCCTTCAGACTGAAAACATAGAACCACCCAGAAATGGAGCCATCTTATTGAAATCAGAGTGAGAGTGGCCTATTGTGGAAGAAGGCTATGGCATAATGGGTTATAGGACAGATCAGAGAATGCACTAATTTTTTAAAAAATATTTTTCTGTTTTTAAATATATCTTTATTGATTTCAGAGAGAGGAAGGGAAGGGAAGATAGAAACATCAATGATGAGAGTCATTCATTGGCTGCCTTCTGCACGCCCCCTGCTGGTGATCCAGCCCGCAACCCAGGCATATGCCCTGATGTTGACTCAAACCACAATCTCCTGGATCATAAGTTGATGCTCAATTTCTGAGCCATGCAGGCTGGGCATTGCACTAATTATTTTAATCACATGTCCTTAAACTGTAGCAAAACTAGCTACCTCCCTCTGCAGTAATCTGGTGGAACACCTTGAAACCACTCACTGAACTGCTAAGTGTAGTGCCTTCATGATGTAGTGGTCAGATCTGGGAAAACTGATAGTAAGTTATTGGAAGACCCATTGAAAGGTGATTGTTTCCTTGGAGAATATGCAATGGGCTCCTGCCTTATTTGGAACAAAAGCCTAAGTAATCACAGCTGCCATTGTTATTGACCATCAGAAAGCAGTGTGGAGCCTGGGTATCTGTTAAACCAAGTAGGAAGAGTACTGGGTGAACTGGGTTTTTAGATTATGGGAAATGTGTGACTAGATCATGACTATATTCTAAAGAATTCAGTCTAGTCTAATACATACATATAATATATGTACACATTGAGAAATGCCTAGGGGAAAGTTCACCAGAAAGCACCTATTTTCTCGGGGTGGTAGGATTTCAAGGAAATTTTCAGTTTTAGACTGACTTTTCTAGAATGAGCATGCATTCTTTGTATGATTAAAAAAACCACCTTTTTATTTTGAGACAATAAAGGAAATAAAAATATGGTTAGAGTTTCGGTTTTATGTTTAGCAGTTTAAACCACTTGACTTTTATTTTTATGTGTCCATACTGGAAGTTTATACAGCAGACAGAGAGATAGGTTCAGGCAAAATAGTCAGTATGTATAACAACCAGTATGGTACAGGACTGCCCAATCAGATCAGTCTCAGACCATAAACATTTTGTGCATATATACCAGTGTGTACCAGTTCATTCTCAGCCCAGTAGATCTGTATGTACCAACATGAAATGATCTCTAAGACACATTCTTTAGTGAAAAAAGGGCAAATTGCATAGCAGCACCTATAGAATGATTTTATTTGTTTAGAGAGTCAAATACTATGTGTGTATTGAAAATATGTAGAAAAAAGACTTAAAGAATATACTCCAAACTTAATCATGACAATCTCTGGGAAGGGAATGGGTTTGCTTAGGTTGGGTGGGATAGCGATGGTTATAAAAATTACTATTTTATCCTGTATACTTCCATACTATCTAAATATTTTTAAGTGAGGATATGTTTATGTGTAACATAATTAGATAACTAAAATAAAAAGGAGCCTCAGACTAAGAATGTGTGTCTCCAGCATCATTCTGGGAAAAGGTTGCTTTGATGTGTGGTACCTAAATTTCCGTTCTCGGATTCCGTCTGCCTTTATTCAGGGCACCAGGGATTCAAAGTTTGATGCCATTAGGATTGTCTAAGTATTTCAGTCTCTTTATTTCTCTGCTTCCCAAAGAGTGTTCTGATGACAATGATTTGGTTCCCGTGCAGTTTTCCTATAGTGGAGAGAATGTTAACCAGCTGACAATGAGCATAAAAATTTTTCATTGTAAATTAGTTAAGTGACTTTGTTTTCTACATCACTGTCCTTTAGAATTATATTAGTATACATCAGATTCTGAAGCATTTCTTGGCTTCAAAGGTGAGAGCCAGATCCTGGACCATTATGCTTTCGTGAAGTTGCTATCCAATGGGAGCTTCTTCCCTAAGGACCATCTGTAGCTTACATTTCTGCAAACAAAACAGGCATATCTTACTTTCTTTTAATAAGCAGGACTCTAGTGTTCAAACCTAGAGATTTCCTGGTTTTACCTAGGGGGAGAGCTATAGATGCTGAATGTTTTAAGAAAGAGAGAGGTCCAAAGAGACACCTGTCCAGGTGAGTGAATAAGGGAGGATTGGTTAAGTGGACCTAATGAAAGTTACAGCTGGGGTCACCTTTGAAATCTTGAGAAACTTTGTCACTGCTCTGCCAAGATACTGCTTATAGGCAACCTAAGGAAATACAATTACTTTTCACCTCTTTTTTGAGGAGTAAAGACTATAGGTGGGCAGTAATTTTCTCCAACAGTTAATTTACCCAAGATTAGTATATTTCTTTTTCATGTTCTCCTACTGTTTATCACTGTTTGAACCTAAATTACCTAGAGTAGTTTTTAGTTTTTGGATGTTTCAGAATCAGTCACTATAGGGAATTTTATAGATTTCCCAGGACCTGGCACTACTTAATCTCCTTCTCCCTATCACCTCTTCTGATCTTTTCCCCAGGTCATTGTGATCTTTCTCTATTATTAAAAAGAGGTTAAAAATCAAGACCCCACATGCAGGTCCCTGTTCTGCGTAGAGGACATTTTCCTTTGTGAATTTTTTTCCTGGCGAGAAGACCAGTGTTAAATGACTTGAGAAAGATGTGGAGAGTCAGAGAGCCTGGTCATCAGGGGTTCATCTTTGGAGAAATTGAAGCATGCTGAACAAGGAATAGGAGGGGAAATCCTGCAGGAATAGTTGAGAGGACAACACACGCGCACATATACACAGCCCTTTCCCAGAACAGTGTTACTCTAACGATAATCATCTTTGAGAAAGTACCTTTTAACTGTCATGAATTTGAGAGGTTTCTTTTAAACCTGAACCTATTGGACAAACACCCCTTTGTTGTGTTACAAGCAGCATGAATTCTTGTCAGATTCCACTGCAAATGAAACATCAGAGATTTAACATGCAGAAGAAACCTTCAAAGTGTAGTGAATGTGGAAAATTCTTTACCCAGAGATCATCTCTTACTCAGCATCAGAAGACTCACACAGGAGAGAAGCCCTATGTATGCAGTGAATGTGGAACTTGTTTCTGTAAACAGTCAAGTCTTACTCAACATCTGAGGACTCATACGGGAGAGAAACCTTATCAATGTAATGAATGTGAAAAAGCCTTTCAAACAAAAGCAGTCCTTGTCCAGCATCAGAGAATTCACACCGGAGAGAAACCCTACAAATGCAATGAATGTGGCAAAGGCTTTTGTCAGAGTCCATCCCTTATTAAACACCTGCGGATTCATACTGGAGAGAAACCTTATAAATGTAAGGAATGTGGCAAAGCCTTCAGTCAGAGCATATGCCTTAGTCGTCATCAGAGAAGTCATTCTGGGAATAAACCTTATAAGTGTAACGAATGTGAGAAAGCCTTTAATCAGAGTGCATGCCTTGTGCAGCATCAGAGAATTCATTCAGGAGAGAAGCCCTACACTTGTAATAAATGTGGTAAAGCCTTCACTCAGAACTCATCCCTTGTTGAACATGTGAGAACTCACACTGGAGAGAAACTTTTTAAGTGTAGTGAGTGTGAAAAACCTTTCCGCAAGCAAGCACACCTTAGTGAACATTACAGAATCCATACAGGAGAAAGACCTTATGAATGTGCTGAATGCGAGAAATCCTTTAGGCACAGTTCAGCACTTGTTCGACATCAGAAGCTTCATGCTGGAGACTAAAACTTGGATATAACCAGCGTGGAAAGACTTGTGTGAAAACTCTTTTCCCTTAAATTCTTAGAGCTTAAGACTGAGTCTTCAATTGGGATAAATGTTTTCTATGTTGAGCAAGAGGTAGTGTGTTCTAGAAGTTAAGAAAATAGACTCAATACTTGAGTTTGATGCCCTCTCTGCCACTTTGTGTGTGTGTGTGACCTTATCCTTACTGAGCCTGTTTTCCCCACCCCTCTACCCCCAAAGAATATGAGAATATTTGCTAGGGTTGTCTTGAGAATAAAATGGGCTGTATATAATAACTGCCATTAATTAGTTTTGAGTTATAGATGTTCCAAAAGTTTTTAAATGTGGCTATTACAAACAAGCAAAGTTCAGCATTAGTTTTTTTTGGTTCTCATAATGTAATTTTTTTTACAAACATTCTTGACATTCTTGTACCATTTCCACATCCTAGGATTTTGGCTTCTTCAGTACTGGACATGGGTTGCCCTTGATAAGCTCTGTCTTTGAAAAGGGCAACAGGAAGTCCCTAGAAAGATCTTGGGCTTTGGAAGTGATGTGCCCTTCTCAGTGCATCATGTCAGGTAATGATGTCAAGTATGACTTATTACTGGTAATATGTCTTTGATCATTCAGATAAGGCAGCATCTCTGGTTTCTTTACTGTAAAGCTACTAATTCTTTTGTAATTATCTTGAGAGATACTTTGAGACTGTAAATATTCTGCTTTTCAATGTTTTGGCCACTAATCTTGACTTTTTTTTAAAAACTGTCACCTGAGGATATGTTTTTATTGATTTGAGAGAGAGGAAGGGAGAGGGAGAGAAACCTCAATGTGAGAAACAAGATTGTTGATTCCTGTATACTCCCCAACCGGGAATCAAACCTACCACCTTTTGGTGTACGGGACGATGCTCCAACCAACTGAGCCACATTGGCCAGGGCTCATTTTGACATCTTTTGATGAATCTGTCCAACATCACTTATGTATTAGTTTCCCATGGCTGTTGTAACATGTTATCACAAGCTTGGTAGCTTAGAACAGAAATGCACTCTGAGTCCTAGAAGCCAGAAGTTTGAAATCAGTTCCATTAGGCTGAAGTCAAGGTGTTGGCAGGGCTGTGCTCCCTATGAAGACTTCAGGAGAATCTGTTCCCGACCTTGAAAATGAGAGAAATCTCTCATTCAGACGATCTTTCAAGTAAGTGAGAAACAGATGTGGTCTTAGGAAAATTAACTCTTTGCGGTCGTTTGTCTACTCTCAGCCACCAAAGCTTTTTTACCATTCCAGTCGTATGTCTGCTCTCAGCCACCACAGCAAGGAACCGTATGAATCTTAACTCCATTCATGTATCAGTTCATAAACCTTGTTTATCCTTCATAATCTAGCATGTTATGTATCACTGCTCTTTCAATGGAAATTAATTCCGACCAGTACGACACCCATGTCCAAATTTAATACGACCGCAAAGGGTTAATTATTCAAGAAAAAAGTATACCAAAATAAACTCCAGAGGGAACAAAGTTTAAATTGTAAAAAATAAAAACAACAAGAGAATACAAGTGACTCTTTATCTGATACAGAGACTGGGAAACAATAACAAAAAAGATAGATTACGTAATTTACAAATTAGTAAGGAAAACATGACGGTGCTAATGGGAAATGAAAAGTTAATTGGACAAAAATACAAAATGGTATGTTGAATACGAAAAACAGTTTAGCCTCCCTGGTAAATCAAACGTCAGTTAAGGTCAACTATTAAACACCGTTTTCAATACATCAAATTGACAAAAATGAAAAGGCTGGTTCCAGCCCATCGCTGGTGCACTGCTACCATGGATGAGGCAAAGTGGGCTCCTGTAGATGGTAAATGAATAAAATGTAAAGCCTCTCTAGAAGGCAGTTTGACAGTAAGCATGAAAAACTAAAAATATTTGAATACTTTTCACAGATGTAAATCAAACCATTATGCTATACACTTATGTCAATTATTTCTCAATAAAACTGGACAAAAGTACATGCTTGCCAAATCTGTCCTTTTGTATCAAAAACCCTAGTGGCTTTATTAAGCAGACTTCCACTTGTATCTCTCTCTCTCTCTCTCTAGTTTTACCAACTAGACTCACCATGTTATACATCAGATCCTAACTTGTATCAAGATTATTCCTATTAGATCCTTACTTGTACAAGACCCACTTGTCTCTCATAACTTGCCAGAACTGTCATAGGGCTTCCCGTAGCAGGAGCTGGGAAGTACTCTTGACGACATGCATTATTGTCTCCCCAACCCAAAGTGCAATTTTGCTAATGAGGAAGACACACAGTAGGACATCTGTTTAATTACAAAATCCTCTATAGCTATTAAAGTCAGGTTTTTTAATTTTACTGACCTGGAAAAATATTCACAATATAATGTCAGCTGAGAAGCAGGATAGAGAACAGACACAATACAATCGAAATTTTGTTAAAAAATATAATTTACATACATACACACCCCATAAAGGATTCAACAAAGTGTTAATACTAGTTAACATCTACAGAGTTAGCATTTCCAGTTAAAGGGGTACTGGTGGATGGACATTATTTTTATCTTACTAAATTTTTTTGGTATTTTCTAAATTTTCTATAACACATTTGTATTATCTTTATAATAGGAAAAAAATATTTTTCAAAACACCCCATAGGCTCTTCAAGACAGTCCAAAAAATGTATACTTACTAATTTTCATCTTCACTGTCAAAAGAAAGGAGGCTACTGTTTTTTACTTGCTTTTGTGTGTTCTTTTTAACTGAGTCCTGCTTGTTTATTTCATCTTCATTTGTCTTTTTCTTTTTTGAGCTTGCTGTTAAACCTGAATATTTTTCATCTGGGGAACGCTTGGCTGGTTTTCGATACATGATTCTTCCATCAGCTGAAGCTGGTTCTTCATCTGCAGTAAAAACAAAGTTAAAGACATTTCTTTTCCCCCTCATAATTTGGCCTTTATTAGAGAATTAATTGGCAAGAATATCTCATACTATATCTAAGTATGAGATACTTGAATCGATTCAGCTCGCTCTTCTCCGCTGCCTCTAGCTACAAGAAACAAGACGTGCACAGTCCCTTACTAAAAGCTCACTGAAGCAGTCCATAATATTGCCAGTCCTTAATTGATTACAATCACGCTGTACTTCTATAACTATTTTGAAAAGTGACTGTCTGCAACTCCCAACATTTCCCCCAAAGCCATGTAATAAGTTGTTGTGAATAATAAAAAATATACTACATGGTACACCACACTTCAGGCACTAATTAACTAGAGATCTCTTGACCAGTTTGTGAACCTAACCACCTATTGTTTTAAAAAGCAGAATGTTTTTATTTAAATTCACATTTAATCCTCATAATAACCCAAGAAGGTGGGCACAATTATTGTTCCCACTTTACTGATGAGATAAACTGAGGATGAGAGGTGAAATAACTTGTTCAAGGTCACACATCTGGTAAGTGTTAAAGCCAAAGTGTGCACCTAGGACTGTCTCCTTCCAACATACCATACTATTATATAAAATAATTCCATACTCCAGGCTTCTTAAATTGTTAGAAAAACCACATTACTTTCAGACTTACCTGCTTTGGCAGCCTTTATTTCTGCTTTAATTTTCATGACATCTTCAGCTGACAGGTCTCCCTTTTTTAAAACCACCACTTGGGGCTGCTCATCTTCTTTGTCACTGTGATCACCATCCTCATCTGGGAGCTGAGGCTGGATTCTCTGGGGGAAAACACGAACACGATTTGTAGGCCCTGACCCCAAACCAAATACAAGCATTGTCTCTGCGAGAAACTAATTACTAAAGTAAAAAGGGTAACTTTATTACTAAATGTGTTTGGCAATAAATTTTCAAGTAACTCAAGAGCCTAACCTGTCAGGTAGGGAAGGCTGCCAGCTACCCTGGCGTGCCTATCCAGTGGGATTAGTTTCTATCTCAGCATGACCCCAGCTTGCAGTTTCCAGTATGGGGCCCTCTGCTTCACATTCTTCCAGGGCTCCCAGCCTACTCAGGACAGTGCTGAACTACATCAATTCTGCTCTTCATCAACCCTTTTCACTTCCATCCCTTCTCAAAATATGACAAAAAATAAGCAACCACCACCAAGCACAGAAAGCAGCAAGTAAAAGGTACTCTCTCCCACCTCTGCTCATCTGTCCTCCCAACAGCTTGTTTAGGAGGTATCCTATCAGCTGTGTTCTAAGTGTATAAAATTATGGAAGTATAGGAAACATTTTGTGCTTTTTAAATTATGAAATTACTTGACAAGTGCATGCTCTTTAATGATATCCATTCCCTAATTACTCATTAGTTTTGCCTATTTTTCTCTGAAAGTTTCCAATAAATGACTACAAACAGGTTGTTAATAAGCACTATAAGACAAGAAAATGGGAAAGTGAAATAAAATCATTCCTAGTGTTTATCAGAGTGAGGATTGTTAATTCTGACTTTTTGTTTATGCAACTGGCTAGAAAATGAAAGAGTCTAGGAACAGTGGCAGCAACCCGAGGACTGCTATAAGCCACTCCTGAATTAACTCTCAAGGTGAATACGATGGTTTAGAACCCAATTATATAATGAACTCTCTTCTTCTAACAGGTCACTAGAATGATGATTATATTACCAAGCCGATTAAGAATGAAGTTGGTTTCACAAACACAGGAACGTGGGGTATCTCTTTAAGAAAAAGTCTGTTGATTATATAAATAAGTCGAAATCACTGGTATTAATTGGAAAACTTTTCAGAGTTCTCCTACTGTCATCATAAGGGTGTCAACTATGAACACATGATCACTACTAGGATCTCAAACTACAAAATCAGGTCTTCGTATTTTTCCCATTGCTGAATCCATGTCCCTTTTCTCAAACTTCATCATCTTTGTCGTCATCACCATTTTTGGTCCAAGGGAACAGTCACGCCCTGATTGTGTTCTCTCTAACCCAAAACAGCTCCTGGTTGCCTAATGAATAGTCCATCTCTACACTGTCACCCACGCTGTTCCTTCCATCCCTACCTGCTGACCTGTTCGCGCTCCAGATTCAATCTAAACATCCCTTCCTCCATGAAGCCCTGCCTGATGACAGGCATTGTCACCTCACCCATGCAACTTGTCACCCACTGTAGTATTTGATGCCATGCATTGAGCTAGGTGGTGGTGGTGGTGGGGAAACACAGGAGGATTAAGATACGTAGAGAGTTTGATTTGGTGGTGGAAACACACAGGAGAGCAAGTGATTGCAGTGCAAAGTGAGGCGAGTTATTACAGATGACAGGACAAAGCGAAGGGCCGAGAAGGAAGCGGTGCGGCAGGCAGGAAGGTGTTGAATAGGGCACTTGGAGAGCCCATCTCTTGTCGTTTCGGACCGTGGCACAGTGCCTGGGTTTAGCGCATACTCGGTGGGTCGAATGATTTCCCCAAGTCAGCCGGTCTCTTTCACTATTCTCTAAGGGACCTGAGCGGTGGGGTCTTGGTGCAAGTGCAAGACACAAGGTGCTAAATCAATTATTTCTCCACACATCCCCTATGCACAATGGTCTCCTTCTGTTAGGAAGGGTAGGTTTTGGTGTGAACCAGTTACGGTGGAAGCCTGCGAGAGCTTAAAAGCTGACTCCCACTGACCCCATCCAGAAAATAATCAGTTGCGGCTTTTGTTTACCGGGGACGTTCCTCCAAAGATGTTCCAGACTCGAGGCCTCAGACACCACCGGGTCATTTGATCGAGTGGCCCCCGTTTATCTGGAAAACGGGGACGACACTACCACCAACCCTGCTCACCATGAGTATTGGAATAAGCGAGTGCGAAAAGAAGAGACAGGAAAGCGATCTTTCTTAACCATCTACCAGGACGAGGCGCTTTACCTGCGTCAAGTCATTTTCGAGAACTGAGCAGCACCCCTAAAACGACAGAGAGGTTCCTGCGCGCAAGGAGCTGTAGCCGTGTGACCAGCCCGGGGTCCGGGGCCCACTCGGATGGAGGGGCGGGGGCGGGCGCGAGGAGCGAGCCGGTCAGGACCCGGCCTCCGAGGCCAAGCAGAAGCCGGAAGCGGCGGGGCGGCCGCGCTTCCGCGCCGCGACTGGCCCGGGCTCACCTTGGTCTCTACGGTGGGCCCTTCCCTGTAGCCGACCCGTTCCTTGAAGCGGGCCAGGAACGCCGGCTCGGCCGGCCGCACGTACGACACCTGGTTCCGCTTGCTCATGGCCGCGCGGGGGAAACACCGGCTCCCCGGGCCGCCTCGCGATTGCGCAGACGCCGCGGCGCCGCTGGTGACGTTACGCAGGCCCCGCCCCCTGGCGTCCGGCCGGGCAACATGGCGGCCTCGGTGTTTACGTCAACGTCCTCCCCGGGCGCCAAATTCAAATTCGCGGCCATCTTGAGCGGGCGGAATCCGAGCTCGCCGCTCGTGTGGAACTGAGGGCGTCCCCGCGTGGATCTCGGGATCCGGAGGTGAGGGCGCCATGGCGCCCGGCTCCAAAAGTAAGTGTGGAGCCCCGGCTTCGTGGCCCCGTCCCCGCCCCCAAATACTGCGGTGAAAGGGTGGCCGCCCTCGGCCTCCCGCCCGGTGCGAAAGGCGGGAGCTGAATGGCTGGAGGCGTTTGGAATCTTTGTCCCTCAGAGATTTCTCTCCCTCCATCAGCGCTTGGGGCGCACGCCGCAAGCCGGGACGGCTCCGGGTCCTCGGGCTGAGCCGGGAGCGGGGGGCGCGGCTGTCGTCGCCCGTCCCGTCCCGCCGTGTCCCTCCCGGGCTGCCCCTCTCGGGACCCGTGCCTGAGGGTCGGCCCTGGCTAGTTCCACGTTGCTCACCTTCCTGAGGGGGAGAACTTTAAATCACAGTTCAGCAGGGTCTTTATAGTCTCACAGCCCCTATTTTCTCCCCAAATAGTCGTCTGCTCATTCCTCTCCTGGAGAGGGGCGCTGTCATTCCTCCTTGGGATAAACCCTTTAATTTTCGCTGATTCCTTGGTCCCTTGCTGTTCCTGCGTGCTGCATGCCCCACCCCTTCCATCGCCCGCTCCTTTAAAAGTCCCGTTGCCTCGCGGCGACTTTGCGCCGAGCTGGTGGATCTCGGGGAAGGGTGTGAATGGCAAAGGGCAGAAGCCTATGAAGGTTGAAGAAATGGTGACCTTTCAAAGGCCTTTGAGCCTTGCAGCACCGTTAAGTGCTTCTAGCTGTCGATCGACCGTAATTCTCTTCCGATGTGTTTGTTTCATTAACCTTTTAGGTCAGTTGTAACCTTCCCCCAACACCTCCTTAGGCTCTCTTTTCCACCTAAAAGTGTTCCTTTTCCTCCACGGTGTTTAGTATTTAGAGGTTATTAGCACACAGATGAGTACATTGTTGGACCAAAATGTCCATCATGCTTCCTGTACAACCACAGTATTTGTTCAGTAAATCTGAACCCAAGCAGGAGACTTGATGCCTGGGATATAATTAGTGCAAAGTGGTATATGCATGTCTATTAAAGGGCTGGGCCCTGTCTCTATACTTCACTCTCCTAGACGTGATGGGAGCAGGGGTATTCACAGCGCCCCTTCGCGCTGGTGGCGATGTCCGTGGGGAACTCTCCCTCTCCTTTAAGTTTGTTAGCAGGGTTGAGGTTGATGTGCATGCATGCCCCTTGCGTTCTCAGCAGACCAGAGACCTGGAGCATGACGTGGGAACACGGGAGGAGAGAGCCCATGCAGTGCTCTCTGCAGCTTTTCCTTTCTTGCCCATGAAGGTTATTTCTTGTGACACCTAAAAGAGAGATGTAAAGCGGTGCACTTGGTCACCCAGAAGGACCTCCCCCTAGTGCCTAATCTCATGGTCCTAAAGGAAAATTCAGCCAGTGGCTGTGATAAAGAAAATAAAAACAGAGAGGCGGGTCATTTGTTTGAGATGGAAATATTAGTGGCAGAGCCGTGTCTTCATATCTTCTGACTCCAGGGGTAGACTGTTGCCATGTTACAAGGACATCAGGGATGACCTCGCCTATTGGACATTGAATTGGAGATGTCAAGTAGGCAATTAGGTGTGAGAGTCTGGGGCTAAGGAGTGTGGTCCTGGGAGAGGGTTTAAATCTGGAAATCATCAGTAGATGGAAGCAGTTAAAGCGATGAGACTGAATGTCAGCATCAGTGGAGTGGGTATGGATAGAACAGAGGAAGATCAAGGCCTGGGCCCTGGAGCACCCACTGTCCAGAGGTCAGGGAGCTGAGGAGACTGAGGAGGAGTGTCAGCAACTAAAGAGTAGGCTAGATAAGAATGGGATTTTTTATATTGCACTTCTAAACACCTTTAATGACTTCTTATCTTTTTTCCTAGCTGAGTTACGCAGTGTGACAAATTGTCAGTCTAACCAGCCAAGGTAAGGAAAAACCTTGTTAATGAGACCAAAATAATTAGGGATATAGTTTTCCTGAAATAACCAATTAGCATAGTAAGGGGTACTTGAAACAAGGGATGCTTGTTTCAGAATTAAGCTTAGTCCTTGGCTACCTGGAATCCTGGAAAAATCACATCTCCCCACTACCCTGCCCTCTCACCTTCCAGGCTTAAAAGATAGAATCAATACCATAATTCTCCCTTGGATGACTCATTTTGTTTTTGCTATTACGAGGGGAATTAGAGATAAGCAGTGCTTGGAGCTTCTTGGAATCAACTGCCTTTGAGTTGATTTCAAGTAAAGGCTTATGAGGATGACTATCCTGAAGCAAATCAGTAAACGGTGTGGATTGTGTGGGACTCTTAAAAGAGATAAATGTAAATGGGGTAGATCTTGGGCTTGGTTGGGGAAACTCTCAGTATAGAAACATTAGAGGCAATGTGAGCCTCAGATCCATTTTTAGGTTTCTTCAATTAACTCAGCTACTACATTTTTTGTCTTCAGTAATGAAGGTGATGCCATCAAAGTTTTTGTGCGAATTCGTCCACCTACAGAGGGTTCCGGGTCAGCTGATGGAGAGCAAAATTTATGCTTAAGTGTGCTCTCCTCTACGACTCTCCGGCTGCACTCCAACCCAGAGCCCAAGACCTTCACATTTGATCATGTTGCTGGCATGGACACCACTCAGGTAATTATCATTTTGGAAGTGTAACTTTTCCTTTTGGAACATGTAAGATTCTGTTATTTGTGAGGATTTTGTTTCCGGCCTATTTAGTTTGATAGATCTCACATAAGGAAGCTCAGACATTCCGTAAATATTTTTAATTTAATTTTATTAACTAATTTTTCTTCCTTCATTAAACTGTCAGAATGACAAGCCTTGCTTCACTCTTCCTCTCCATCCATTGATGGAGATTAGTGAAGGTGTACTTTTCAGAGCCACTTGGATGATTGATAAGCACAGTGAAACTGCCTACTTTAAGGAGAGTATCCTATTCAGCCCTGGCAGCTTTAACAAAAATATCATAGACTAGGTGGCCTAAAAAAAAAACATTGATTTTTCACAGTTCCTGGAGGTTGGGAAGTCCAAGATATTAAGGCCAGGAGATCCAGTGCCTGGTGAGGACTCACTTCCTGGCTTGTAGACACCTGCCTTCTCACTGTCCTCACTGGTGGCGAGATGGAGAGGCAGGGGAGAGAATGGGATAGTAAGGGAGAGAGGGAGACCTAATTACCTCTCAAAGGCCCATCTCCAAATACCACCACATTCGGGATTAGGGGTTCAACATATGCATTTTGGGGAGGATGCATTCAGTCCATAATAGAAAGTGATTGATTTAAGATTACTATTATGTCAATAACTGCTTTTTAAAAAGTTTTAATCACTTGAGGATATTTTTATGTTGATTTTTAGAGATCCTCCCTTACTCACCCTGACTGGAGATCAAACCAAAACCTAGGTATGTGCCCTGACTGGGAATCGAACCCGCAGCGTTTTTGGGGTTTGACTGGACTGTGCTCCAACCCACTGAGCCACATCAGCTAGGGCTAAGCACACAACTTTTATTGTTATATTTTAGAATGTAGTTTAGGAAACATTTTTATTTTTATGAAATGTTAACATACTTGGTGTTTACATTTGTAGGAGTCTGTGTTCTCAACTGTGGCCAAAGGCATTGTGGAATCTTGCATGAGCGGGTATAATGGCACCATCTTTGCATAGTAAGTTGCTGACTGCGTTGCGTATAAAGGTACACGGGTACAATGACAAGTGCTTCTCTTCATTTCCTATGGCTGATATAGCAATTACCACAAACTTAGTGGTGAAACAGCACAAATCTGTTATCTCACAGTTATGCATGTCAGAAGTCTGGCATAGTCTCCGTGAGCTAAAATAAAAGTGTCAGCAGGCTGGGTTCCTTTCTGGAAGCTTTAGAGGAGAATCCATATTCTTCACAATACAGGCCACTCACAGTACTTGGCTTACAGCTCCTTTCTCTATCTTCAAAACCAGCAACATGCAACTTCGTCTCTTCCTTAGTCACTCACCCTCTAACTAGAGATGGGACATCTTCTCTAATTTTAAGGACTTGTGTGATTAGATTGCCTCCATCTACTTGTATTATAGCAGGTTCTTAAGTAACATTTAGTTATAACTTTGATAAGATGCTGTAGGAACTTAACTCTTGTTTATATTGATTAGCCTATGGTAAAATTGGTTTTGTTATACATCAGTTTCACTTAAAGTCGCAGAACCCATTGACAACATTAGGTGATGACTTACTGAATTTGGAATTCTGTAAGGAAGATCGTCTTTTCTCTCCCACTTATTTACATATATGGTATGGATGCATGTATATTTAGCTTGGGTTATAATCCACTACTCTGGATTATATTTATCTTTTTGCTCATATTGTTCTAGATTGTCCATTGAAACTATTTGAGGTTGGTTTCTGTGTCCCACTGACATGTCACATCCTTTTGGGGTTTTTAGCACTTGCCTACTTTCTGGTGCTACAAGATGCTCCTGGCTCATCTTGTATTTTTCCTGTCCTAGGCCTAGGATCAGCCATTTTGCCAATGAGCCCTGGTTCTTTTTCCTGGAACCAAGATCTGGGCACTAGGTGTATTTGTTGCTACTGGAGTATCACTGCTTCTAGGCCTTCCCAGACAGAGCTAGGTAATACTAAGTCATGTATACAGACATATCTATAGTTGTTTCTTTACCTATCCATTTGCATCTACATTAAACTAAATAACAGTTCATACTGATGTCTCTGACTCTAACCCAAGGGTTTAGAATTCCCATGGATTCATTCTAGAAGCCAGTGAATCCATAGGGTTCATGCTAGTCTTTCTTGTGTATCTGTAACTTCCCTTGCTGACAGTGAAAGACCTGGCTCCTACCTTCTTTCATACATTTATCTATGTGTTAAACCCCAGTACACACGGAAATAGTTTCAGAATTGTTAACCTGTATCCCTATGAGAAAAAAAATGTACCGAATACAATGGTTATGTAAGGATTCTTTTATTCATTCATTTGTTCATTCATTCATTCATTCATTTAAATATATCTTTATTTATTTCAGAGAGAGGAAGGGAAAGGGAGAGAGAGAGAGAGAAACATCAGTGATGAGAGAGTTGTTATTGATCAGCTGCTTCCTGCAGGCTCCCCGCTGGGGATCGAGCCCACAACCTGGGCATGTGCCCTGAGCAGAAATCGAACCGCAATCTCCTGGATCCTAGGTCAGTGCTCAACTGCTGAGCCACCCCTGGCCGGGCTCTTTTATTTTTTTTTAAGCCATAACAATTTCTAGTCAAAAACCTCATTTCTAAAGTTGCTTAGGTCAGCTCCTTTTCTACCCAGCCCCTGCAGTGCGCTTATGTCATGCACTATGCAGTGCAGCTAGATGCATTCCATCCTGGGATCTCTGACATCTGGTTGATGTGTTTTGCTTACTTATTGAGTTTGCATATACTTTCAAGTTCACCCTTTGTAGTGAACACTTAGTAGTGTTTTGACAAATGCAGACAGTCATGTATTTACCATCCAGTACTGAAGAGAACAGTTCCCACAGTTTGTCCCTTCTGTAGTCAGCAACTTTCCCTTCCCCCAAACTCTGATATCCAGGGTATACTGATATATTTGCCATTCCCATAGCTTTGCTTTTGTAGAGTGTCATTTAAATGGAATCATACATTATGTAGCCTTTTGAATTTGGCTTTTTCTCCTTAGTAGAATGCATTTAGGTTTCATCTATGTTGCATGTATCAATAGTATATTTCTGTGGTGTTTTTGTTTTACTGAATAGTATTTTATTGTATGGATGTACCACAGTTTGTTTATCCATTTCCCTACTAAAGGATTTCTTGGTTGCTTCCAGTTTTTAGTGATTATAAGTAAAATTGCTGCAAACATTTGAATATTGGAGTGCCGATCCTGAGTTTCTAAATGTTGGCAAGCCTAAAAATATGGCTAGAGATTAAATGTTGGATTATAAGCTGGAGGTCCAGGAAGCATTGAGACAACCTTGGCAGTTAGTTATACAAGGTGAATTTTAGTATTATTTCAGATTCATTTCATAAATACAAATATAATTTGTAGTGTAATTATTTTTATTTTTTATTTTTTGTTGATCCTCACCAGAGGATATATTTTTTCCATTGATTTTTAGAGAGTGTAAGGGAGGGGGCAAGGCAGGGGCAGGGGGAGAGAGAAACAGAAACTTCGATGTGAGAGACACATCAATTGGCTCCTCCCGCACCCACCCGGATCCGGGACTGAACTTGCAACCCAGGCATGTGCCCCTACCAGGAATTGAACCCACAACCTTGCTGTGCATGGGACAATACTCCAACCAACTGAGCCATACTGGCCAGGGCTAAAATTGCTTTATTTTAAGTGAAGACATTTCAGTATCTTAAAGGCAGAATTTAGGAACGGAATGGCTGCATTATTCAGAATAGTAAAAACTAGAAACAAAAGTCCAGTTTGTTCTGGTTAAATAAGTTATGATACATTGAAGAATAGTATGCAGCTGAAAAAAAAAATGAAGTAGATCTCTACTAACTTAGGGAAATATCTGAGGTAAAATTTAGGGGAAAACAAACAGGTTGCAGAGCAGTCTTAAGAGCATCATTCCAATGTTGTAAATAAAAACTAAAGGAAAAGCCTAATGGCTTGTTTGTATAACCCAGAAGCATTTATCAGACAGTGGAGCTTAGCCCTTAGTGGTAGAAGAGGAGGGAAAGAAAATGGGTCATTCACGTTTTACCTAACGTAATTCAGGGAAAGAAAGAAAGTCAGCTCTTCGTGGGGAAAACTTGTATAGGAGTAGGCCATATTACGTAGTAAACTTCATGTGTAAATAATATGTAACATTCGTTTTACAGCGGACAGACTGGCTCAGGGAAAACATTTACTATGATGGGTAAGTAAATTAATGATTAACATTTGCTGGCTTAATCTACTCTTTCTGTGATAACAGCACCTAGCATATTTTTTGGAAAGGTATAATTTCTATACATATATGATGCTGACCTCATAAAATTAGGGGTATCTCTCAGGCTTCTGTTAGATTGCAAGTTCCATTAAAGCAAAGTCCATGTTTGCAGCTCTGTTCCCAGCTCAATGCCTATCACAAAATAGTTGCTCAATAAACAGTCTTTGAATTGGGTATACCTGTATAACAACAACCCAGATCCAGATTCCTATTCAGTAACTATCTCCACCCCATCCTCTGAAGTATGTCAGGAAACTTCTGACATCTAGCATCATTAGCTTTGCTTGTTTTGAAGTTTTACAAATGAAATTTTACAGTATGTACTCCTTTATGTCTGGCTTCTTTCTCTCAGCATCAAGTTTCAAGATTCCCTTATGTTGCATGTTCTGTTGCTGTCTGCTATTGTATCAGTATACCATAATTTTCCACTCTACTGTTGATAGACATTTGGATTATTTCCAGTTTAAACCATATGAATAATGGTACTGGGAACATTTTTTGTCATATGTGTCTTTTAAAGTAATTTCTCTTGGATATGTACCTAGTAGTGGAATTGCTGGATCATAGTATATGCATATTCAGCTTAGTAAATACTGCCAACAGTTTCCAAAGTGATACATAGAAGTTACAGTTACTCCACATCCTTGTCCACACTTGAGACTATCAGTTTTGAAAGTTTTAGGCATTCTGGAGTGTTTGTAGTATTATTTCATTGTGTGTTTATTTGCATTTGCCTGATGTCTATTAACAACTGAGCACCTTTCATATGCTTATTGGACACTTGAATAGCTTCTCTGTAAAATGCCCAGTAAAGCTTGTTCCCATTTAAAAAATTAGCTTGTCTTTTTCTTACTCATTTGTGGGGATTTTTTATGAAATAAATAAAGCCCTTTGTCTATGATATAGATTACAGATTTTTCTGTATGTTTTTCATTTCTCTTTTGACTTATGTAAATTGCCTTTCAGTGTTGTCATTTTGAAGGACTACTGTAATATGAAGAAAAATGAACAGCTATATATTTTTATATATTTTTAGGACCATCTGAATCTGATAATTTTTCTCATAACCTGAGAGGAGTAATCCCACGCAGTTTTGAATATTTATTTTCCTTAATTGATCGTGAAAAAGATAAGGTAAAACTTACTATAAAAATAAAGCAATTCTATTTTGAGAATGTAGCTAGTAGTGATGACACATGGAGGGGGTTGTACTGTACAGTGTGGAGAGGCTAGTGTGGTTTAAAAAAAACACCTGTCAATTCTTAAGATAAATTTAAGGATTCTGAGTTTTTTATTTTCTAAAAGTTTTTAGTTTTTATAAAATATGCTTCATCCATGAACCCAGATTGCTGGTTTAAAAGACTGTGATCTCCTCACTCACATGTGGTATGGCTCAATCATCCTGGGGAGTGGGCTTCCCTCTTCCATTGGCTCCCAGTTGGGCCATTCTCAAAATTGTGTTCTTTAGCTTGGTGATTTCCAGGCTTAACAGCCATTCATGTTGTATATTTTAAGGAGACTGATATGTAACATTGGTTTACCATTTATTCCTTTGCAAAAACTATCCATAACTGCAGTTAGACGTGCATATTGCATGTCAGTGAAATGTTTAGTAGTGCCATGGCATTTCTGTGGTTGAAAATTCTGTAGAGAGACTTTTAAAATAAATTATTTTGGAGCTTTTGAAGTATATAACACTTTCTTTGAGTAAAACTTTATGAGGAATTCCAGTATATAAGGCATATAAAAATGAAATTGCCCAACTGGACTGCCCAATTCCCATCTCCCTGTCCTGGTTCTCAGCACCTCTGGAAACTAGCACTCTTGGGACCAAAGTGATGCTGTTTTAAAATGTAGTGATATGTTGAAACTAGTTACCTAGGTTTTTTAAACTCTTATTTTTATGGTGTAAAGAATAAGACTAGAAAATTTACACTTGTGAAGCAAGTGAGAGATTAATGCTCTTGAAAGATAGGGATGACTGCATGAAAGTAATATATCTAAACCAGGCTTCTCTTTTACAGGCTGGTGCTGGAAAGAGCTTCCTTTGTAAGTGTTCCTTTATTGAAATCTACAACGAGCAGATCTATGACCTACTGGACTCTGCATCGGCTGGACTGTACTTAAGGGAGCACATCAAGAAGGGGGTCTTTGTTGTTGGTGCGGTGGAGCAGGTGGTGACCTCAGCGGCTGGAGCCTATCAGGTATCTGGCCTTGACTGTTTTGATCCTTAGACACCAGAGCATGCTGTGAAGTGCACCTTGATCTCGACAAAAGCAAGAATTGAGCTACTAAAAATACTTTGTAAATGCATGACAGAACGTTCACGAAAAGAGAGGAAAATGGAGTATGACAGTGTTTTACACATCTCCCCTTAGTTACAATGGAACATTGTCCCTCTTGACTTTGCACTATTTTGGTGCTATTCACTCCATTCAGGCACTCCTAAAACCATCCTGGATCACATGGGACATCTCATAGTGTCTGTATTTCTTTAGTGGTTCTTCCTGGAAGCTGCTCCTTTGAGGAGCTACCAGGATCTCTGCTCTCTAAACCAGCTGTAGATATTATGACCTTGCTACTCAAAAGATACTTCTCAGACTGTGAGTATCACCTGTTACAAATGCGGAATCTAAGGCCTTACCTCACACCTACTAAATCAGAATCTGCGTTTTAACAAGATCCCCAAGTGATTAGTATGCATATTACAGATTGAGATGTTGTGCCTCATGGGGTAGGACCCATAACCCCATTTTACAAACAGGACTGACCTTTGAAAAGGATCAGCTGGCCCCAGGCCACACAACAGAGGGTTGACCTCACGTTCATGGATTCTAAGGCATGCAGACTGAACCTTCAGGTGTCCTGTGTGCCATAGGGAATAGTGGGGGAGAACAAATGCATGGGCGCCCAAAGGAGCTGACAGGAGGGGCCTGAAGGTCGTGTTGAGGTACATCTTTCTAGCTTTCTCATTGTCTCGGGAGGGGAGGGCTTCAGAGAGATTCTGTGATTTGCATTAAGGCAAAACCAGTTCTAGATCCTGTGGTTTCTGATTCCGTCTGTTGTCTTTCCGTAATACAGGGAGGGGCGACAAGGAAAGGGACAGGGAAATACCTTGAGTACATTCCTTGGGGAACCAGGATTTTTCCTCACTACTCTACAGTTTTCCTGCAGATGCTAGTGGCTGTTGTGGCCACTTGGGGGCTGTGATGTGTCTCCGTTTTTCTAGGTGTTGTCTGGAGGATGGAGAAACAGGCGTGTGGCGTCAACGTCAATGAACAGAGAATCCTCGCGGTCCCACGCAGTCTTTACAATTACAGTAGAGTCGATGGAGGAAAGCAACGAGACCGTGAATATCCGAACCTCCTTGCTCAATCTGGTGGACTTGGCAGGATCCGAAAGGCAGAAAGACACCCATACGGAAGGGCTGAGGTTGAAGGTAAGAATGGAATTATGGTCTTCAGGTGAACCTGTGTGTGAATTCTTCTAGAAATCAGTAACAAGCTAAGTGTTTTGAGGGCTACAAAGGAATAAGAAGTTGTAAAGATATAGACATTTTTTTGTGGGGTAGGAACAGTAAACGTAGGACAAGTTTGTTAACAGCAAGAGGTATTTGAATTCATGCCAAATACTGACTTGCCTTTCCACTCAAAATTGTCAACTTGTTAGGTATATTTTAATTAAAAATACTAAAAAGAAACTAGTGCACCTAAAGTTTTGTCCTTTCCCCCGATGCCTTAGGAAGCAGGTAACATAAACCGATCATTGAGCTGCCTGGGCCAAGTGATTACTGCCCTTGTCGATGTGGGAAATGGGAAACAGAGACATGTTTGCTACAGGGACTCCAAGCTCACTTTCTTACTCCGGGTAAAGTACACCATTGGCTTCCTGGGCCCTTCTTTTGGCTGATAGTTGGATAATTTCGCAGCCTTGGTGGTAAGAGTGTACATTTTCTTTGCTTTAAAAAGATGTGGTTTCTTCCCTGAAAATGTGTACATTCACATCATTTAACAGGATTCCCTTGGAGGTAATGCTAGAACAGCCATAGTTGCAAACGTTCATCCTGGATCCAGGTGTTTTGGGGAAACCCTATCAACGCTGAATTTTGCTCAAAGGGCCAAGCTGATTAAAAATAAGGTAAAATTCTGAGTACAATGAGGTAAATTAGAAAAATACTTACACTTGCAGTATCTCACTTTTGTGATTTCCCTAATATTAACAGTAGCTTTTGTTTATTTCACAACGAAGGCTTAACTCTAAGCAAGATTTCTATTCATCTTTCCCAGTCTTCTGTGTCACTCATGTAATTTGAGACCCATATTGGGTCTTATGAAGTTATTGTTGGCCTAGTTTTTTCTTAAGGGAAGGCAAAGTGTTTCCTTTGTGACCACGTGGAGGTTGGAGACTTAATTTATGTACCTGAACCTTGCTAGCAGAGCTGGGGCGGGTAGGGATTCACCCTGAAAATAATTTGATGATGTTGACAAACCTTGTCTTTCACTTTGCCTGTAACTACAAGGATTCTCTATTTTTCTTTGTATACAAGAAGCTCCCATGTGAGAGAAAGCAGCCATAGGCAGTATGTCGGCACGTGGCCATGACTGTCCCAGTACAACTTTGCAAAGCAGGCAGCAGACTGTCTGTGTCCCTAGAGCAAGGAGCACTTTGCCAGCTCCTGGTGCAGACTGTCAAAAACCAGGGAGTCCCCCATTTGTTTTGAGGGGTTGGAGGCCCCTTTGGTTCCAAACTAAAGAATTGTAATGTCCTAAATTGGCAGATTAATTTCTTCTACCATTCAAAGGATAAATTGATCGTTCTTACCCCCTAAGCAAACTCCCTGATCATCGTATCATGGTAAGAGTGAAGGTTCCATGTTGCCCCTCCCCTGGGTAGGTCGGAAGAGTGTAGGCTTTAGTCATTCATTCATATTGTTGGATTATGACCCACTTGTGGAGTATATGTAATATGAGGAGGAAAAGTAATTAGAGCTTCCTGGCCCTATCTCTTGGGACTTACCAGAAGTTTTTAGAGAGTAGAGAACTGCAAGGGTAATTAGATTTATGAGGTCACTGATGTGACAGTGATGTCAGAATGTACAGGAGTGCCTTGTAATGAGCTGGCCTTGAGAATCAGAAGCACCTAAGAATGGCTTCTTAACACATGAAACAACAGAACCGGGGCCCTTACATTAGTCACTGTCAATGGTAAGTCCCCTGCTGCAGCGAAGTGGCTGGGATATTGGGACTTGTTTAAGGGTGAACTAATTAGATCTTTCCCAATGCGCAGACCTGGCTTAAGACAGGAACACAGGGACCTGGGGCTTTTCCTTCACTGAAAAATTTGGTATTTCGCAATGGGTCCCTTTGATCTGGTTAGTACTCACTCAGCTGTTAGCTCTTGTCATCCTGTAGGTTTTGTGGATCTTTTTCAACTTCCTAAACATCATCTCAAATAAGACATTTCTTTAAGAAAAAAGTTTTTTAAATATGTCTATTGATTTCAGAGAGAAGAAGGGAGAAGGAGAGAGAGATAAACATCAGTGATCCACGATCTCCTGGATCATAGGTCGGTGCTCAACCTCTGAGCAACACCGGCTGGGCAAGAGACTTTTTTAAAAAGAGTGTTAAGTGTGGTAGTAAAACAGAAACGGAGCTATAACACCAAACCTTCCTTTCAGGAAGTGCTGTTAGGAAATACAGGGTTGGATTCCTGTGGAGAGGGTGTTTTCTGCCAAGCTCATGGAGCTCAGGCAGCCCTGCAGTCATCACACCCTTAGAGTAAGCTAAGACAGGGAAGATCATCCCCATCGAGGGCTTTGCTCTTCTCCATGGGGTGGGGCTGTCTGTCTCAGGTCTCAGGAAGAAGGCAGTGAGAGATGAACATGTCCAGATCGCAGGGTGACCCAGCCCAACAGGGCCCAGAGCTAGTCAGCAGAGCTGAGACATAAGTGGGAGCAGAAGGGAGGAGTGGCTAGAAGGGGAGGAATCTCTGGCTATGGGTCTGAACACGGAGAGGAAACGTCCTCCCCACTGCAGCACTCTGGTCCCAGTGGCCTTTCGACTGTTTGTTAGAATTGCTCCAAATCATACAAATGAAAATATAAGACTATACAACTCATAAGACGTTCTTTTTTTGTTGTTCTTGTTTTTATTTTATTTCTTTTTTCACAAAAATGTTCTTTTATTTACAGATTTTAGAGGGGGAGAGAGAAACATTGATTTGTTGCTCCACTTATCTATGCATTCATTGGTTAATTTTTGTATGTGCTGTGACTGGGGATCAAACCCACAACCTTGGTGTATTGGGACAATGCTTTAACCAACTGAGCTACCTGGCCAGGGCCACAAAACATACTTTTAATGCTTCTTTAAAAATTCCTGAACAGGCAGTTGTAAATGAAGACACGCAAGGCAATGTGAGCCAGCTCCAAGCTGAAGTGAAGAGGCTCAAAGAACAGCTGGCCCGGCTCACTTCAGGGCAGATACTACCAGGAAGCTTTCTGACCAGAGGTAAGTTGTGTACAGAGGTCTGTATCCTGAGGAAGGCCATGTGCAGACCTTGGTATTGGAACCTTCCAAAGACAGGCACAACACAATAAGGCTACCCAAACTTTTCCACAAGTATCTTTCTATTTATTTCACCTACATAGGAACGTAGTACTTTGTCTGTAACCAGATATAGATTCCATAGGTACTGAGTTCTGTGTGATCTGTGGGAAGGGAGGAGTAGAAATAACTTTGAATAATAAAAGTGCTAAAATGACATACTAATAAGTTTCTTTTTGATCCACTTCTAAGATTTGTTTTTATGATATGCAATTCTTATATGTTTATTAAACAGGACAAGAGAGGCTTCTTAGACTAGCTAATATCTGTTGGGTTAGTTTAAAACCCGTGATCTCGTGATAATAGTTTGATTCTCTTGGGTTAATTGAGAGCAGTCAGTCAAAGGCTGTTGTAGCTCACCTCGTGGTCTTCAAATGTGAGAGCTAAACATTTTTTCCCCTTTCTCTTTCTTACTGGGCCAGTTACAGACAAAGGCGAGACTGATTATATGAAGTGTTTCCAGGAGGCAATGTTATTCTTGAAGAAGTCTGAACAGGAAAAGAAGGTAGGAAACTGAACTAGTGTCAAGGGAACATTTAAGGCTTTACTGTGTGATCAGTGCCTTTCTGGGGGGAGTAAACGGCACCAGTAAATAAAATGGGGAGGCTGTGAAAGATCTAATTTTGCCTTTGAGATTAAATGGAAAGCTAATGTTTATTGCTTGGTTTGTGAAAATTTAGGGAAGGTGAATTATTTTTCATGTTTAACCAAATTATGTATTTCTTAAGTCTCTGATAGAAAAAGTTACCCAGTTAGAAGACCTCACCCTCAAAAAAGAGAAATTCATTCAGTCTAATAAAATGATTGTGAAATTCCGAGAGGATCAGATAATGCGCCTGGAGAAGCTCCATAAGGAAGCTCGGGGAAGCTTCCTGCCGGAGGAGCAGGATCGTTTGCTGTCGGAACTAAGGGACGAGGTTCAGACTCTGCGAGAGCAAGTGAGTACATGTCATTTGTAGCATTTCCCAGTGTAAAGGACGCCCGAGGCAAGTAGGAACTTGTCACTAAATTTTTGTCATTCAATTCAACAGAAGGTGTTTTAAATAAATTAAACTGACAGGATGATTGCATAGTCCCGACACCTCTCTCTCTCTCTCTCTCTCTCTCTCTCTCTCTCTCTCTCTCTCCTCTCTCTCTCTCTCTCTCTCTCCTCTCTCTCTCTCTCTCTCTCTCTCTCTCTCTCGTCTCTCTCTCTCGTCTCTCTCTCTCTCTCTCTTTTCCAAAATAATAAAACCTGAAGGAAAAACACTTGGCCCAGCAGGCCAAGTTACATTCAGCCAGGTGCACACTACGGTTATCTCTACAGTTCAGCCCTTAAAGTTTTGTTTATTGTTGTTTTTCCTTTTGCTTGGAAAGGATGGATAGTTAAAAATCAAATGTAGGCACATAATTAAAAATCAAATATAACTGGTATTCAGCTTTGTGTATCTTTCCAGAGGTTTTATGCATATTCAAACTAATACAGATATTTTTACTTTTTTTCTTTTTGTTCAAAAGGCAGCTCATCATACACTCTTTTCTGCGCCTTGCCCTTTTCACACAGTATATCTTGGAGGGCACTCAATCCTGGTCAGTAGTTTCATTGCTTTGTGCAATAAACATAAGCAGTCTCCTTTGCACGAAGAATCTGCCACAACCTATCCCGTATGTTTATCTCCTAGGGGCCTGAGTGACAGTTTCAAGGTTGCAGACCCAGACATAGAACATGGAGTTGTAGGATATGCACGTACTCAGTCCGTGATCACAAGGGCCACTTGCTTTCCATGGTGGTCACAGCAGGCTACCACCAGTGCATGCGGCGTTCATAATGTTTTCTAACAGCTTTTCAGAAAGACTTGTTCATTAAGGACATGTTTGTACATATATGAGTCTGTAATCCTTCTGTGTCACACAGATAGAGCACCACCCCAGAGTTGCCAAATACGCTATGGAAAACCACTCCCTCAGGGAGGAGAATAGAAGACTGAGGTTACTGAAGCCTGTGCAGAGAGCTCAGGAGATGGATGCGCAGACCATTGCAAAGCTGGAAAAAGCTTTCCTCGAAATGTCTAGCACAGAGAAAAATGACAAAAGTAAGAAGTGATTGTTGAATATATGCCTTGAAAGGGCAGGGGCTGTTTTAAAGGGCATTTATGTTGCCTGGCATTGAGGGTCTTCATGTTAGCCTCTAGACCTGGTATACTAATTTCTTATATACATACTTCTTTTATGTTATCAAGTCATTTTCTATACTTTTTGCTCAAAAATCACAGTAGTAAATTATGTAGGCTAGTAGATATAGCAAGGAAATACCCATTATATATCTTTGTGGGGTTTTTTCATTGATTGGGGGTGGGGGAGAGAAACATCGATTTGTCGTTCCATCTATTCATGCATTCATTGGTTGATTTCTGTATGTGCCCGGACCAGGGATTGAACCCACAGCCTTGGTGTATGGGTCCGATGCTCTAACCAACTGAGCTATGCAGCTAGGGCAATAGATATCTCTGTTTTGTCAATAAAAGACTTATTAGATATTACTTTTAATTTTATTAAATAGAATTTTCCTGTTTTAAGTATTTGAAATGAAGAATGCTAACTAAGCACAAGATGAATGGATGTAGAATTGAAGTGTTTACCCACCTGACTACGGTCTGTGCAGTGAGAGATGTCGGCGTGATCGGACTCATGGTCCACCCAGCGCAGTGTTTGGGTCCTGGTGTCATGGTTGCTGGTCATGCTTGCTAGTGTGCACTCTGTTAGTTATACAGTATTACTTTTGCGGAAGTGGTTTAGTTAGCACTGAATCTAACATACAGGCTTGGCAGCTATTGGTATTCACGCTCTGGAATTTGGTAGGAAAGTCTGTGGTTGCTCCATTTTTAGAGTGAATAGTTCCGTGGTCTTTTATCATACCCTGTCTCAGCCTTTGTTTCGGTTTAGGTTGAAATTGAGAAAGTTTTAACCTTTTTACTCTACACTCATAAAGAAGCCTGTTTGTCTGCTTGTTTTTAAAATTTTCTTTTCTAAGCCCTCTTCCATTCTCTTTATGACATAATAAAAGAATAAAACCTCAGTATTTGGGTTGTGGAGAGACTAAGATTTTAGATGCAAAGTTAAAATCAGGTTTTCTGTATTGTTTCAACTACTTTTCCCTACAATGCTGTGTATTTTGTTGGCCATTTTGACCTCAATTGTACCTTGACTTGCCACCGCTCTCTAGACAACGTGACATGGTATTTCCCCACTGAAACTCAGGGGGACTCTCTTCAACATATCCAGTATTCTCAGTAATCCTTGAAAATTAATCTTTCCTACCCGGTTGGTGATACCAGGTTCTTTCAACTTGCTGCTTTTGCTATTTGTTTCCTTTCCTAAAATTCATTTACTCTTAACATTAGCCACTAGTGCTAACTCCTGCCAGACTCACCTGGCGATGTTTCTCCCTCTAGCATTTTGCCTGTTGTACTTCAGTCATTGCTGGCTCTACCTAAGCTTTTGTCTTAAACCTGCCCGGGTCCCATCCTGTGGCTTCTCAGTCTCTCAGCTTCTCAAAACAACTGCTAATAACTCTTCGCCACACTGCGTTGTATTTTATGCTTCTTATGGCTCTTGTATTGTAGGGTCCACCTTCCAACCCATTTCTCCTTTTTCCTTTGCTTAAACATGGACACTTGACAGAGACCTAGAAAATGTATTCTATTATTTCTGTCTTTCAAAGACCATGTTGTTTCCTTATTATCAGGCCAGCAAGGATTCTCTCCTAAACTTGCGAAAGAGCCGTGTTCATTAGCAAGCTCTGAGAAGCTATCAGTACAGCTCCTGCAGATTCAGACTGAGCTGAATAACTCGAAGCAGGAACACGAAGAATTCAGAGAGCTCACGAGGTGAGGCTGAATGAATGCCCCCCCCCACTGTCACGCCTTTCAGTGCCCATTTGCTCTAGGGGTCATGCTGGCCATCTAACTGAGCATTTCACTTCCGCTCTTCTCAAGTAACAACTAACTTGTTTTGACATGAGGGAAAAGGGCTTGCTGCCAGTTTTATTTTTACTCCTTGTTTTTAAATTGAAGTATAATTGACATAAACTTCTAGCTCTTTAATATATTTAATGAAGTAAGATTATATGAGTGTTTTAATGTTGCGATGAGTGTCTATTGAACTTACACAGTAAATTGTTTATCCAGCCACCACATTTTAAATCACCATTGTTATGAATTAAATCTGGATTTTTAGAAATTTCTGATTATTTGTTAATATTCTTACTTGACCCTCTGCGTAAAAGAAAACAAAGGAAAACCGCATTCATATTATAACTCAGACTAATCCTGTTCTAAAATATAAATGATTTAAAAATAACGTATCACATATGGAACCATCATGGACTGCTTGGGCTTTATTTAAAAATCGATTTTTATTTTTTTTAATCCTCACCCGAGGGTATTTTTTCCATTGCTTTTCAGAGGGTGGGAGGGAGGGAGAGACAGAGAAACATCACTGTGAGAGACACACATCAATGGGTTGTTTCCCATATGTGCCCTGACCAGGGTCAGGGATTGAGCCTGCAACTGAACTATATGCCCTTGGCCAGATCGAACCCGGGACCCTTCAGTCCAAAGGCTGACGCTCTAACCACTGAGCCAAACTGGCTAGGTTGTTAGGGCTTTTGAATTGGAGCTCTGCCATTTACTAGTTGAACACCATAAATAGTCATCAATCTCTGAGCTATATTTTACTCAGTTGGAAATTAAGGGTAATAATCTAAGAATATCTCTGACGTGAGATAATGATAAAGTTAAGTGAGAATATATGAAGTGCTCTACAAATGTATGACATTACTTATTACCTAAAATACTCAATTTTCTAATATCTATTAGGAAAAGGCAGCTAGAATTAGAATCAGAACTTCAGTCATTGCAAAAAGCGAACCTTAATCTTGAAAACCTTTTGGAAGCAACAAAAGCCTGCAAGCGGCAAGAAGTTTCTCAGCTGAATAAAATTCATGCTGAAACACTGAAGGTAGGTAATCTGAAGCAGTACTTCAGTCACTGCTGCCTTCAATCGCTGCTTTCTCATTTTGTTAGTAATGCAGTCGGTACAGATGATCTCCAGATACAGACAGAATCCTTTGCAGGCAGCTAACCCAGGGTAACACTAGTGCCAGTGTTCTGATGTATCCCCAGAAAGATATGTAGTGTTATTTCATAGATTGTTTTTTATTGTGCTTTGCTTTTAAAAGTAAGTGGATCATCCTACATATGTTATTCTGCAGTGGGCTTTTGTTATGTGAGGGATATGACTTGGGTCTTTCCATATTAACTAATACCTAGAAGCTTACCTTATTTTAAACCTAAGCTTCCATGTTTTGGATGACCTGTGGCTTAGTTAGGTGGTTTCCAGTGCAAGCATTCTCGGGGGGCAGGTAGGCGGGAGGGTGCCTGTGAGGGAGAAGTCTCAGGATGTCCCAGCATTGGAGCGAGTCTGCTTAAGTACCCCCTCCGGCAGCTGCACCATGTGCCTTCCCGGGAAGTCAGGGAGCTTGCATTCCCAGACACAGGCCCTTTAATGGTTGACAATCTGATGTGTGAAAAATGGTATTTTGTTAAGGTTTTAATTTCCATTCCCCTCATTTCTAGTGAGGTCACAGATCTTCCTGTGTTCATTGTCCATTTGTCCCCTTCTGTGAAAAAAGAGCCCATTTTCCTACTACCTGATTTGTAGGAGTTTTTATGTGTTAACCTAGTTTGTTACACCTACTGCCAATATATTCTGCCGTCATGCTCCCTGTCTTTCCTCTTCGGATGTGATACTTTCGTTAAACAGAAGTTTAAACATTTTAACAAACCCAGGTTTATTCATTCTTTTCCTTTGTGACTTCTTTCATTTTTAAAGGCCGAGACAATCTCAAGGTCATCAGTATATTCTACTTTCTTTTACTACTTTTATAATTCTGTTTTTATGTTGAGGTGTTTAATGCATCTGCTATTTTACTTTTGTATGGTATGGCATAGGGATTTAACTTTTTTAATAGTCCATGATTTTGTCATGAATTTGAGCTTTACACGTATAAATTATTCTATTTTTGGACTTTGTGTTTCCTTCCAGTGTTCTATTTGACTATTCATATCCTAATAATATACTTTTTAAACGACCACACCCTTATAATGTACTTTTATGTTGGACATGGAAATCTTCCCAGTTGTCTTTCTGTCTTTTTACACATTTATTCTTTCTGTAAAGTTTGGAATCAGCCCATCAAGTCTCATTTTTTTCTAGATCTTATTAGAATTTCGCTTAAGTCAGCCTTAAGTTGGTAGCTTTGTCTCTGCTTGGGCAGTGCTGTGCTATCTCAGGGATGCTTTCTTCTTTTCAGAAGCAGAGTTTCTTTTATCTTCTCTGTTCACACGAGGATCTTTCTCCTGTGGGCTCTTTTTTTCATGTGTGCTAATGTTGTTTTCCATACAACTCACTTTTTGCTGCAGATTATAACTACACCAACCAAGGCTCATCAACTTTGGCCTCGACAAGTACCAAAATTAAGCCCTGAAACGGGGAGCTTTGGGTCTCCGCACAGTCAGAATTCTAGCAGATTAGGCAATGACATCTCAAATGAGCCAGTTCCACCTGAGATGAGTGAACAAGCTTTTGAGGCCATTTCCGAAGAGCTTAGGATGGTGCAGGTAATGTTTAGTTTCAGAAAAAATAATTCTCATTCATTTGGCAAATTTAGCAGGTTGTTGTCCAATGTCCTGTGTCTTTGGTTCTCTTATATGGAAACAGACCAGTTTGCCACTAGATTCAGGTTCCAGAACTGGTTTGTTTACATGGCACAGAGCCGTAAAGAAAATTAAATAGTTGGCAGAATCTTATTACAGATGAAATTTTAGACAACTTTTGGTATATTTGAAATAACATGAAATTTGCTTATCTCAGAATTCGGTGATTTGATTTTTTTCTTTTCTTTGAGTTTTCTACTGTCTAGTAAAATGTATAGAGTGAGCCAGACCACTCCAAATTCCAAAATTTTGCCCTTTTTCTGGCATGGAGGCCTTTGTGGTGAAGTCACTCTGTAGCCCTGAGAAAGCTTCTCAGAAGTCTCAAGCTGGCTTTGTGGTTTAATCCATGATTTTAATTTTAATCACTTATTTCCTACATGTTTCAAATTATCTACTTTGTTGGACCACAAATGTAATTCTGAATTATGCAAAATCATTAGTATAGTCTTTTGAAATTGTTTTCTGGCTCCAAACTGGCCTTTGATAACCTATGTCCAGACAAGGTTTTGAGTTTTGTTTTTTTAAAACAGAAGAAATGGTGGAATATGTAAGATTTTTGTAAAAGACTTTTTGACAACGGAAGTTTTTGTGTTGCAGGAACAAATGAGTACCCTTCAGGCCAAGTTGGATGAAGAAGAGCATAAAAACCTGAAGCTTCAGCAGCGCATTGACAAACTGGAACATCATTCTACACAAATGCAGGAGGTGAGACCGAGGGCTCAGCCTCAGAAATGTGAGAGTCAGATCCTTGAAGGGGATCTGACTTCACAGAGCCCAGTCAAGGCTGATTTGAGTTGCATTCTCTACTTTGATGCTTCCTATCCTGCTCTGATAATGAGGCCCCCGCCCCAGTCTGAGCTCTGGCCCTCTCAGTCCATAGTGCACATGGATCCCTTGCTGTTTGTCCAGAAGAAAGCGGGATGACGGTTCGGGTGCCTGCAGGGCTCCTTTCTTTTGTTGGGCAGCCTCACTGTAGTTAATGGGAACAGTGAATTTCTTCTGGTCAGATACTGTAGAACGATTTTAAAAGCAGAAACAAAGTAATGGTTTGGAGTGTGTCTCAGCATGCCTTTTCCAGTAAACTGATCCCTTTCCCACAGCTTTTCTCATCAGAGAGAACTGATTGGACCAAACAGCAGCAAGAGCATCTCTCACAGTTGAATGTCCTTGAAAAGCAGCTTCGGGACACTCAGACTAAGAATGACTGTAAGTGTGAACAACTGGGAGCTTTGGAAACTGAATGCTGGAACTTGTTTAACTAAAGAGCTTTGGTGTACATCTTAAATGTAGGAAATAAGTCAGATGTTAATTCTTTCTTTTTTGGTAGAAATAGATCAGAAACTGTGAGCAAGGGCAAGGAAGAAACTAGAAATCTCATTACTTCTAGGTACCTTCCACTTAGCTGTTCATCAGCCTTTTTTTGCTGATTGTGTGAAGTTAACTATCAAATTTACTTGCCTACTATGTAAAAAATAAGTGTAGAGAAGCCTGTTGAGGGTTTATTTTGTTTGCCTTGTAGTTTTGAAAAGTGAGGTGCATGACCTGCGAGTAGTGCTCCATTCTGCAGACAAGGAGCTGTCTTCTGTGAAGTTGGAGTACAGTTCATTCAAGGAGAGTCAGGAGCAAGAACTCAACCACCTTTCCGAAAGGCACATGCACATACAGCTTCAACTAGATAACGTCAGGTAGAGTTGTTTTGTTATGATTGGCCCGTAACCCAGGACTCCTTGAAGTGCATGTGCTGTAAGCCCAACTCAAACTAGTTGAACAAACTAAAAGTTAATTTATTGGCCCCCAGTATTGGGAAGCCTCAGAAGTGATTGTGATTTCAGGGACAAACTAGAAACATGTCTCTCAGTATTGTCAGTGTGCTCCTTTACTCTTCTGTTCTCTGTCTCCCTCTCTCTTAGCCTCTGCTCTGCTTCCCTCTGTGTTGCCCTCATTCTGTCCTATTGAGGGCCTTCCTATGTGTGACAGGGAACAGATGGCCTCACTGCTCCATATTCTGTCTCCTACATTAACAGCTCCTGTGAAGGGATCCTCTGTCCCAGCCACCATATGTCAATCCCAGGGAGAATTGGAATTGGTCTTGCTTGAGTCATCTGCTTACCTTTGGACCAGTCACTTAGCAAGGGTGTGAGGTGGCATTGGCGCAACAAGGTGATGTGCCTGTTTCACAGGGAAAGGTGTGATCTTAGAGAAGAAGGGATAGTACAAAGGAGACCAAATCAGTAGTTCTCACCACTCTCCATAGTATCTCTCCAGAGGCTGGCTGGTTAGTCAAATGCTAGCAACCTAGAAACAAAGTAATCTAAGATGTAAATTGTTCTTATTGGGGGTTTTCCTTGCTAATTTCAGCCTTTTGTAAAACATGACTTAAAACCATTTTGTGTTTTTGATACTGTCTCCTGGGTCTATGGCAGTAACTTAAAAATGGACATTTTGCATGTGGGGCTGTGAGTGTGATGAGTGTGACTACTCAATCTAGAGAACCTGCTAATAGCCTTGAATTTAATTTTTATAGAAGTTGCCAAAATTAAAATCTGGAGGTCTTGAGTGTTTTCTGAATATACAACAAGAAATTAAGCTAGAGGAGGAAAACGAGACCTGCAGGCCAAACTCAACCACAGACGTGTTTTTATTGGGCCTGCCCAGTGAGGTTTTAAAAAATTAGCATAGTGTTTTTTAAAATGAGAAGCTTTCTTATAAAAATCCATATTTCAGCATCCTCTTAAAAATCAGAGTTTGGTGGCACAGGGTCCATGTTACTGCAGGGGGACCAGCAGCTGCCCTGTGAGTCACCCCTTCCCTCCAGAGGGCACGTGCTGATTCAGCACAACCTTCACCACTCTGTGCTGTTTCCCCAGCACCAGGACTGCGGGCTGGTGCCATTTATCATCAGGTGCACTGTTGCTTTTTCTTACATCTGGGATTTGGTTTTGTTTGTTTTTTAATTTTTTTAAAAAATATGTCTTTATTGATTTCAGAGAGAGGAAGGGAGAGGGAGAGGGAGAGATAGAAACATCGGTGATGAGTCATTGATCGGCTGCCTCCTGCACGCCCCTGCTGGGGATTGAGCCCAAAACACAGGCATGTGCCCTGACTGGAAATCAAACTGCGATCTCCTGGATGATAGGTCAGTGGTTAACCCCTGAGCCGTGCCTGCTGGGCTCTGGCATTTGTTTTTAACATTTGAATCAGAGTCTAATCACTGAGTCTAATCTTGGCACTGTCATAAACTAATTCTGGGCGACTTTTTTGAAAAGCCACTCCACTAATCATTGGATCTTATTTTCCTCACATTAGTACAGAGCCACTATATTTGGCTCTGTACTTAAATTCTGTCTTTAAAATATCAGGTGCTTCCTCACTTTTTAAATTGGACATAATTTAATTGTTCTCCATGTCTCAGTTCAACACTGAGGACACCACTCATTGGGCTGTTTATACCATGCCCCCGTGGTGCTCTCCCTGCATGAAACAGCACAACACTGCTCTGTTTCATGAATTCTTTTGCCTGCTTTGTTTATACAGTTTGTATCCTAAATACATATGTTCCCCCTCCCTCCCATCTATTGTCCATACACCTCTCTTTAGCAACTGATTTTTACCACTTTGTGATTTGCTGCTTGTGCTCTGCGTTCAGTTAGTAAAGCAGATAGACCCCTTTCTGATAGCCTGTGTAGGAGCTGGGACATCTGTTTGGGTGGCCCACAGGTCAGGTTTATTGTTTACTACTTCTTGGCTGAGCTCTGGATGTTTGGGCGTATCCCAGTATGTCGGGGAACAGAACCAGAAGATGAAAACCTAAGAAGTAGTAAATATAATCATGTGAATGAAAAGATAGTTCTGTCCCAAGGAGTTTACACCTTGTTCAGATTGAAGCCACATTTGTCACCTTGAAATATCTTCATACAGTTGGGAGACTGTGTAATAAATGGATAGAGTTGAGCTACCAATAAAACTAAATGGCGAGTTCCTAGGTTACCTGAGGGTTAGGGCTGGAACCCCCCCAAATGAATCGCATCATTCTCTAGATGGCCAGTCAGTTCAGCATGTCGGTTTGAAACCATCAGAGAAATAATGGCTCGAGGCCGACCTGCCCACCCTGTCTTTCTGTCACATGCTGTGGTTTTCATCTGTCTTACATGTTTGTGCATCATGAACATTTTACATATGTTCTTGAGCTTTACACCAGTCAAGGCTTCTGTAAGCCTGGAATGGTCTGTAGCTGGGATAAATTGAACAGTTAATCTGACTAGAACTACATGTAATGCTTATATTTACCATTGTAAAAAATGTTTTCCTGATAAAGATTAGAAAATGAAAAGCTTCTTGAGAGCAAAGCCTGCCTGCAGGATTCCTATGAAAACTTACAAGAAGTAATGAAGTTTGAAATTGACCAACTTTCAAAAAACCTCCAAAACTGCAAAAAAGAAAATGAGACTCTGAAGGCTGACCTGAATGTAAGTTAAGAAGGGTACTGGTTGTGCCTGAATTTGTTCCGGACGTGGGACTGCTCACTGGAGTGCAGGGCAGGCACTGTCTCGACCTCTTCCTAACTTCCCCTGTGGGCCTGGCCCGTGGTGCCTGCCACACAGAAGGTGCTTGATGTGTTTGTTGACTACACATTGCTAGTAACAGTTACTTAAAATCTAATGTCACGTTGTCTTTTAGAATTTGATGGAGCTTTTTGAGGCAGAAAAAGAACGAAATAACAAATTATTATTACAATTTGAAGAAGATAAAGAAAACAGTTCTAAGTGAGTGCTATTTATTTTTTCCATTAGTTAACCAGAATATTATTTACTACCACATTCTTTATCTTGTTTTTCTTAGTTGCTAATACCCTGTAAAGTTATTTTTTTCTAAAGCATTCTGAAAATGAGTAATATGTTTTTGTATAAATGGCTATGTAGAGAAACTTAATTTTTTAAAAGTCAATAACTAGCCATAGTACTTTTTAAATGAATGGTGGTGATCAGAACGCAGGACCTTCTATAAATAAATTGCAGCATTTATTACTGGAAGGTGTGGGTTGATTTTTATTTCTGTCTCTACTCTTTTTCTAGTTGCTCTTTTTTTCTCCTGGTCCCTTAATATGAGTGCCATTGTCTGTCTTCCCTTTCTCTCCAAGTTCTTTTCCTCGGTGATCTCTGTCAATCTCTTGGCCTCAGCCAATAGGATGATTATTACTCTAATGAGAAGAATCTGTATCTGTTTGTTCAGCAGATGCTTGTAGAGTTATTACTATGAGATAGAGTCTCTTTTAGGCCCTGGTATACAGTGGTGAGTACATATAATGGATACGAGCATCTGGTTGGGAAACAGACGGTTAACATTTAGTCATTCACTCACTTAGTGACACCCAGCAAGCCAGGCACTGTTCTGGCAAACACCAGAACATGTAGAGATAAGACAGTGAACAAAATGTCCCCGTCCTCATGAGTTTTACTTTCTAGACCAGAGAGTTAGGTAATAAATAGTAGGTGTTATATTCTGTGTTTGGGGGTCTCCATAGTACTTTGAAGAAAAATAAACTTGTGGCACGAAAATGGGTTTTTATTCAATAATTGTTGAAGAAATGGGTTCAGATTTTTGACTTGTACTGGAATATAACGCCTCACACTAAGTTTGTGCCCAATAAAGTTTAGTTGCATTGAATCTCTTCTGTACAAATAGACCCAGTTCCTGTTTTTATTGAGTGAAGTCAGTAGTAAAAGGTAACTAACTCTTCTCTTCCAGAGAAATCTTAGACGTTCTTGAGGCTGTGCGTCAGGAGAAACAGAAGGAGATGGCCAAGTGTGAGCAGCAGGTAAATGTCCTGTACTCTCTAAAGTTTGAGCTTTGTCATTTTTCCTGATGTCAAATGGTTTATTATAACAAGTATCTTTTAACCCAGCTTATTGTTTTCAAGTATTACTCCCAGTGTACACTGTATAATATGAAAAACAGATTTTAACTTTTTTTAAAATTATTTTTTATTTTTATTTTTTTTTAATAGAGGAAGGAAGAGAGAAACATTGATTTGTTGTTCCACTTATTTATGTATTTGTTGGTTGATTCTTGTATGTGCCCTGACTGGGGATTGAACCCACAACCTTGGTGTATCCAGACAAAGCTCTAACCAACTGAGCTGTTACCCGGCCAGGGCTTCAACTTTTTATTTTTATTTTTTTAATGTGTGTAATTAACTGTGATTTAATCCCTTTTCTAAAAATACTTTTTTCCCCATAGATGGTAAAAGTACAGAAACTAGAAGAGAGTTTGTATGCCACCGAAAAAATCATCTGTTCTCTGGAGAAGTCTAGAGATGCTGACAAGGTGGGTAGCGGTTGAAGCTACATCCCTCTGTATTTTCTTCATAAATGCTGCTTTAACCTTCCAGTCTCCTCCTCCCAGGGTGACTGATAGCTAGCATTTCTGTGCACGCCTATGCCTTGTTCATCTGTCAAGGTCACTAGAGAATGAGGTTTTTTATTTAAGTTGATTTCCCACATAACTTCAAGTACCAACTGTTCTACTTCTCTTGATGGCAGTGTTTCTAAAAACGCATCCTGCCCCTCCTAACTGTTAGTGTGGCCCTTTCTTGTTGACTCTGAGTCCTATGGTACAAATTCTCAAATCCCTGGTGTTGACTTTAGCTAGAATAATAAACATAATATGTATGTCCAAGTATAAAATGAGGTGTAAATTCCTTATATGTCTAGCTCTTATTCATTCATAAAACCAAAGCAAATGATTAAATAAAATGGCATAAAGCCATTAAAATATAAATCGAGAACATTAAGAGTGTAATGTGACATATGTTCTGCTCAAATGAAACTGACTTCTGTTGTAATTAGGAAAGATAAACAATCTGTCATTTAAAAATGATCTCCTTACTGTCACTGGGCGTGAAGATACTGTTTCTGTCCCCATCAGGAAGTTGTAGCTGACCTCATGAGCCAGATTCAGGAGCTGAGGACGTCAGTCTGCGAGAAAACAGAAACTATAGACAGCCTGAAGCAAGAGCTGAAGGACATCAATGTAAGTTCTATCACCAGCAAGGTGTTAAATTTGAGCACAAGACACACTTCATAGACTCCTCAAGAAGTTACAGATGCTCCATCAGAAAAGAAATTCTGCGGTCAGATAGATTGGAAACACTAGTTACCGCTCAGCAGGGTCTGTAACATGCAGTGTGAGTACATCTCAGTTAAATGGTGGTGCTTGCTCCTTCCCTTGTGTCAAGGTGAGGGTTTTTGTCAATGTTCCCCCGTCCTCTGCTCCACGTGGAGCTTGCTGCCCTCCACCTTTATTTCTGCCGCAGTCTCCTGATAACAATGACAAAACCAGATGGTTTTTCACTGATACCTGTTGGACTTTTTCACTCCTTTTTGCCATCCATGCATTTATCCTTCCATTCATTAATTCAACAAGTAGTTATTGAATTAATTTGTGTTAACATGGTCATCACCTTGGAACTTGGATTCATTTTAAGTTATTTTAATCTAAAAATACAGATCATACAGCAGATAGCTCTTGTATCATAACCTTCTTTTCTGCAGTGTAAATACAACTCTGCTTTGGTTGACAAAGACGAGAGTAAAGTGTTGATTAAGAGACAGGAAGTGGAGATTCTGGATCTGAAAGAAACACTTAGACTCAGAATACTCTCTGAAGACATAGAGGTAATGTTAACACATCGTGACTTTTTTTTTTTTTTTTTTGCTTTATTACTTGTCAATATGTATATGTGTATATGGAGGTTTTTAATGAATAAATAGGGGACTTTTTAAAGGAATAAGTCATAGTTGGAGTCATTTCCCCTAGGGTAATTAGGCATTAATAAGAGTAACATTGTTACATTTTATCTAGTTGATTTATTTTCATTCATTTGTGCTCACACCTCAGTAAGTTCCTATAACTGACGAGGTGTGGGGAAGGGAAAGTAGAGTGCAATTAAACCTCAGTGGGGTACCTATATGAGTATGCTGTAATACTTATTTCTGTACCTGTTCACTAATATTAACTGCTTGGTTTATCTTGGAATGAATTATCACACAAGCCAAAAAAAAAGTTCTCACTTAAAACTTTCTTAACCCTTTAAAAATCACACATAGTAATGATTTGCAAGTCCTTATTGGAGAACCACAATTAAGAAATTCTTCTTTTGTGGGGATTGTCCCCTAACAGAGGGATATGCTCTGTGAGGACCTGGCTCATGCTACTGAGCAGCTGAACATGCTCACTGAGGCCTCGAAGAAGCACTCGGGGCTCCTGCAGTCTGCCCAGGAGGAGCTGACCAGGAAGGAGGCCCTGATCCAGGAGCTTCAGCATGAGGTGAGCTGCCGGGGGAGGTGCCACGCAGATTGGGGCATGTTGTAAGGTCCCTCCCTTGGCTAATGGGGTACTGAGGTGGTTGGCAGCTGCTCTGTGGGCTCTCAAGGACTTGGTTTCTCCCATGGGTTCAGACTTGCTTGGCTGTCATCCTGCCCACTGCCAACCTTTGACATGTGCCAGCAATTTCTAACCACTGTGGTAAGGTTATGGCTGATTTTCATCTTTTTGGCTGCTGCTGTTTTATGCTTTGTATTTTTCCTCAAATGACCCTTTGATCATTTTTGAAGCTTAAAAACCGTTGTTTTTTTAAGTGTAAATAAATTCATGAGAAAGGGAGATGAGAGGGTTATAGTAGCAGCTAAGGTATACAGACAGAAATGGCAGCCCAGATTTTACAGTTTACTACTTAAAAATTGCTCTGGTTTTCATTTTAATATATTACCACTTTTCAAATTATTAAATCCCCCCAAATGTAAAAAGCCTATTTCCACATGCCTTGGGAAGATTGGCTGTTCTAATTGGACCATGGGCCCCATTGTTTTATAACTTGTAACCTGACATCTGTTGATTTGCCCAGTTAAACCAAAAGCAAGAGGAAGTAGAGCAGAAAAAGAGTGAGTATAACTTCAAACTGAGGCAACTAGACCACGCGATGGATTCCGCTGCTGGGTATCCCCAGGTACTGTCCAGAAGGAGTGCGTCTCGGGATGAACAAAGTTTCGTGAGTGATAAAAGTTTGGAAATTACTAAGACCATAGCTTTGTCTTTTTATAGAATTTTCATTAGCACCTCTTCTGATTTTTACTTGATAAAAACGTACCAGTGTTTTAGATCTTTTCCTTGGACAAGATTTAGAATAACAAACTAAATAGCCTATTTTCTATATGCTTGGCATATACTTAAAATGAAATCTTTATAACGTCACTTAATCAGGTGTTTGGGTGAAATTTTATTTTATTTTAGAGCCCTAAAACACCACCTCATTTTCAAACACATTTGGCAAAACTCCTGGAAACACAAGAACAAGAGATAGAAGATGGACGAGCCTCTAAGATTTCTTTGCAACACCTTGTAACAAAGCTAAATGAAGACAGAGAAATAAAAAATGCTGAAATTCTCAGAATGAAGGTAACTGGCTGATTGTTTCCATTAAATTTCATGCTTTAAAATAAGTAGTATCTTTCATGGTGCTGAGGATGCAAAATTCAAAGGCACAGAACTCAGGGTCGGCAGAAAAGTCTTCCTCTCACCCTGACTCCAAGCTACTCGTCTGTTCTGGAGGCTCCCAGTGTAGCCGGTTCCTTATCAGTCTTTTAGAGCTTTTCAGTGCGGCTATAACCAAGTCAGCACCGTCTCCCTGCCCCTTTGGTTTTTATACGAGGGTTCGTATCATCATACAGGCTGCACCAACGACTTGTCCCCATGCTGTCTGACTTAGCTCTTTGCCGTTTTAATGGCTAAAGCGTGTTGTCTCCTTGTGGGCTTGAGTTTGTATTTGTCTTAATAGGAGTAAGTTTCTATGAACTATCTTCCTACCATTTTTCTATTGTTAAACTTTTTCTTAATGATGTGAGGCATTCTTTACATATTATAGAGATTAGCTTTTGTCTATGATAGTTAAAAATACTTTTCTCTCTCTTTTAATCTTTTAAATTTATTTTGAGAATATGTTTATTAAAGCTGGGGACAGTGAAGCAGGAAGGGCTTAGGACAGAAGAAGCAACAGGAGGGAGCCTGGGCGGGGCTGGGTTGGCTCACTGGGAGGCTGTGGGAAAGGAGTGAGCAAAGGCAGGGCTGCTGTCAGCTCACTGAAGAGCCAGAGAAAAGGGGTCTTGGGGACAGGTTCAGGGCTTAGCCTGGGATGAGCTGTCGCTGCCCATTGCTCCCCTGGTTTCAAGTCCCTTAGAGTTTAGGAGATGCCCACCTGTGGGGGAAGAAGAGGAGGAAGAGAAAGGCGTGGGCATGTGCCCGGAAGGGAGAGCATGCCAAAACTACTTTTCTCTTGTTTGCCATTCTTTTAGACTACCTTCTAGTGTTTTACCCAGGTGTTTAGGGGTATGGTGTCTGGATGGTTATGCTTGTGATTTCAATTAGAATCCAGTTAAGTATTTAAATTAGGGTCTATCAGATAGAACATTTACCAAAGTAGAGACTTTTTGTCATCTTTTCTCATAAAGGAATTTTAATGAATCAGTGATAATTGATCAGAGACTATGTTTAAGACACTGGTTGTGAGACTGAGTCACACAGTTCAGTTCCCTAAGAGCTTGTCACAATTCACTCTGCATCCACTGTCATCCAGTGCAGTATTCTGTGCATAGGAGAAGCTTAAAAGAGAAATACTTGCCTCAGTCATGGCCTTGGGGAGCAAAATATTGCCTACTATCATGCGTTTTCTGAAAAACCATGATTTCATGTGTTATTAGGAGCAGTTGAGTGAAATGGAAAACCTACGCCTGGAAGCTGAGCAGTTGAGAGAGAAAAACTGGCTGCTGCAGGGTCAGCTGGATGATACTAAAAGACAAAAGGACAGTAGGTGAGAAAGAGCTGCTAGAACTCTGGGCTCAGTCGTGGCCTGCCTGTGTCGTTAAATGAAGGAGGGGAGAATACACACTGGTTTCCCATCAGTTGCTTTGTTTGTTTTATTTTAAATCGTTTTTTATTTTTCAATTACAGTTGACATACAATATTATATTAGTTTTAGGTGTACACCCCAGTGATTAGACATTATATAACTTAATAATCATTCCAGTAAATCTTGTACCCACCTGGCATACATAGTTATTAGAATATTACTGACTGTATTCCCTGTGCTGTACTTTACAGCCTGTGACTGTTCTTGTTACAACCAGTTTGTACTTCTTAATCCCTTCACCTTTTTATACCCATCCCCCGACCTCCCCTCTCATCTGGCAACTGTCAAAATGATCTCTGTATCTATGATTATCTATGAGTCTGTTTCTGTTCTTATTTACTTTGTTTTTTTTAGATTCGATTGTTGATAGATATGTATTGATTGCCATTTTATTGCTCATATTTTTTATCTTTTTTCCCCTTGGTTTGAACCAGGTCTGATAAGGGTTGCTTTTCCCAGAGTGGGAGAGTACGGCATTTGTGATCTTGCCTATTTTATTTAACTTTGCATTGTTGTAGAGCTATGGAAGTGATTTTCAGATGCAAGAAATACTTGAACCAAACTGTTTACTCTAGTTAAAAAGAAAAAGGGAGCAAATCTCTCAACAAGGTGAAGTTTAAGAGGTCCTGCAGAAAAGGGAGACTGTCCTACCAGTTGGTTTTGCTGCATGACTCATGGTCCAGGGAAAGCTCCTGGGTAGCAGCACTCCAGAGGAGCCTTTCCTTGGGTTTGGTGTCTCTAGATTTGTTTGTGTTTTGGCTTCAGCTTAGGCAGTTTTTTTGTTTATTTGTTTGTTTGTTTGTTTTTAAATATATCTTTATTGATTTCAGAGAGAGGAAGGGAGAGGGAGAGAGAGAGAGATAGAAACATCAATGATGAGAGAGTCATTGATCGGCTGCCTCCTGCATGCCCCCGACTGGTGATCGAGCGGCAACCCGGGCATGTGCCCTGACCAGGAATCAAACCCCAATTGCCTGGATCCTAGGTTGATGCTCAACCGATAAGCCACACCCAGCTGGGCAAGCAGTTTTTGAATTGTATTTGCTGATGTCACAGTGTCGCTGGCAACCACACCCAGGCTATATCCTGTCTCTGAGACATGAAAGTCATGTGACTTCGCACACATTTTTAAGCCTCTTGGGTGCCCCAGTTTCTTTAGCAATAAAATGAAGAAAATGATAGCTCTCACACAAGGTGTTTTAAAGACCAAAAATAATGTGTATAAAGGACAGGTTCCAGTGCTTAGCAGAGGCAGTCTCTCAGTACATGGCAGTTATTAAGTACACAAGAAAGAATTGTGATCCTGCCTGTTGTCAATTTGCTGAGTGAGACTGGAGATGAGAGTGGCCTGTAAAATTATGCAGCAAGTTGAAGTGAATCAAAGAGGGCCTCTTTGGGATCAAGGCCCTTACTGAATTCACCTTCCCAGAACAGGGGTGTCTGCTCCTCCTACTGATGTCTTTGTCCAGAAGCAGCCCTGAGTTGTACTGTCCAAAACCTAAATGAGAGAACAGATATTTGAGGATGGTGATGGTGGTTATGCTGACAGTCTACGGTCATGTGCTGCATAGCTACATTTCAGTCAGCAACGGACCGCATATAGAAAGGTGGCCCCATAAGATGATAGTGGAGCTGAAAGATTCCTGTTACCTAGTGACATCATAGTGACATCATACCTGTGATAATATCGTAGTGCAATGTATTACTCACATGTTTGTGGTGATGCTGGTGTAGATAAGCCTGCTACACTGCCAGTTGTATAAGAGTATAGCTTATATAACTATGTACATACTTGATAGTGATAATAAATGACTGTCGCTGGTATTATTTTAGACTACTTTTTCTACTTACAAAGAAACAGTATGCCATGTTACACCAGCAGCAGCCTCATACGTCTCATGTTTACTGTGTCTCTTGATTGCTTTTAATCTCATGTTGTTATGTGCAGTAATATGCTATACAGGCTGGTAGCAATAGGCCATACCATCTAGCCTAGGTGTGTAATAGGCTGTACTACCTAGGTTTGTGTAAGTTTGCTCTGTGATGTTTGCACAACAATGAAATCATCTAACGCCGCGTTTTTCAGAATGTATCCCCATCGTTAAGCAGCACGTGACTGTGTTCCAGAATGCTTCCCTTCAGGTGTTATTGAGCACTAGAGACACTCATTTCAGTAGCATCCTCTTTATGGATTTCACTTCCTTTTCTGGGTGATTCTGATGCAGATAGTCCAGAGTGTGCTCCCTAGTTTCCTTATGCTCCACCCCTATGTCCAGTCATGTTAAAGAAAAGCATTGTATGTGGTATACTATCTTTTATCAAATTAGTTTGATCATGGAAAACAGAATGGTTTCAGATCATTTATAAAACCACAATTAGAAATAATGTATTTCATACCTCATGTTCCTTTTTTGAGGAGCTATACAGAAACTTCATGAAAGGTTAGGGTAGAAGAAAACTAGCCCCCGCCCTTCTCTGTGTTCTCCACACTGGGAGCAGCTCTCTTGCCAGAGTCCCTCATCCCCTGAAAGTGTACACCTGCGCCAAGTGTGTCTCCACCTCCTTGGTCAGCAGCACCCCTCAGCTGCTGAGCCGGTCACTGTCTGCAGTGGTGCTGAGACAACTCAAGACACTGACAGATGAGAGCCTCAGCAGCTTGGCAGCCCCACGTCCCTGACCTCGCTTATATCTAGCTGCAGCTTCCAAACCAGCGCCATTTCAAGGGATATCGACACAGCAGCCTCGTTCGCTGGGGCTGGGGCTGCCACAGTAGGGGTGGCAGGCTCTGGGGCTAGAATTGGGACTGTATTTGGGAGCCTCATCATTGGTTCTGCCAGGGACCCTTCCCTGAAGCAACAGCTCTTCTGCACCATTCTGGGCTTTGCCCTCCCAGGGGCCATGGGGCTCTTTTGTCTGATGGTGGCCTTTTTCACTCCCTTCACCATGTGAAAGAACCGTCTCCACCTGCCATAGCTCTTTCTCCCGTCTTATCTGTCCTGTGTGTTCCTTTTCCTTTGCCTCCTAGGCTGCCTGGGGAAAGTGGTTGGCTCAGGGTTAGACAGAGGAAAGACAAATCACTGTGTGAATAAGGGAAGGGAAGAGAAACTCTCGAGGGGCAAATCTGGCCCGTAGCCTATTTGGTAAATAAAGTTTTACTGAAGCACAGTCCTGCCCCTTCATTTAAATATTGCTGTGGCTGCTTTTGTATGACAACAGCCAACCTGACAGCTATGACAGACCATATGGCTTGCAAAGCCTAGAATATTTTCTGTCTGGTTCCTGACATGCAAAGTTTACCCACCCCTGGATTAGAGCACACAGCTTCCCTGATGATTTCGGGTGTTTTCCTACGGAGGTCTCATCCCCCATTTTGGTCTAGGCTGCCAGATTCATTAAGTGAAAGAAACTACTCTGTCTTCTGTTTTCCTTCAAGAAATTATCTTTTTGTTTTTTACTCCTCAGTGAGAGATACTCCTAGAGAAGCCTGTGGTGATCAAGCAGAATCTCCTGGGGGCGTCTCCTGGGTCCAGAGGCTGCTCCCAGCAACTCAGCTTCTTATCCTAACCTAGTCAGGCTCAAATGGACTCAGACTGATCAAATTCACATGAGACCGATCTCACCCAGAATATAATTTTTTTTATACAAATGGTTTTTTCATAAAGAGATTTATGTCTGGTTCTTAGGGAATCCGCTTCCTGGTGTCAGCATGCATGGGCAGCCAGTGTCATCAGCAATTGCCAGCTGGCTGTGAAATCCGACGAAAAGGCCCTCAGGGCTCTAGGGGCCAGGCCAGTCTGAGGAATCCTCCCCAACCCCAAAGGTGCCCCCTCCCAACTGATCACAGTCATACAGACTCCTGACTGCCCTTTCCCTCAGCCCCCTTTTGCTCACATTTGGTCTTTAGGTGATACCCCTCTTTTTTACTTTCAACCAAGCCTTGCTTTGATTTCTCAGCTTTGCTCACCTTACTTTTGTGCGGGAGGAATCCTGAATCCTGGGGAGGTGCCTTTCGTCCTTGTACGTGGGTAACTTGATGTCCCCACTGAGTTGGCTTTTCTTTGCACAGCTTGGTACCCTTGCATGTAATAGACATGAAATGTACTTGGGTGTCCTTGACACTGTTTCCCACCCCCTCCTCACCCATGCAGTGAACACAGCGCTCCTGACAAGCAGCAGCTGGAGAATGAAGAACTTACCAAGGAAAGACTTGCTAAAGTATGACTGTTCTTTCATACCAGTTTTTAACTGTCCGAGAAGTGCTTTTATAGTTAGCATTTGTGGTTCTGTAGTTAGAAACCACTTACTATTGAAATGTCTATCTTTTCCCGTATTCCCACTGTTAAGTTTGATAGTCACCATCAGCATTTAGACATAGCTGAAAATTAAGAGTTTCGTCTTCATGCCTGGGTGGTGGTGAGCCCACTGCTCGGCATACGTCCCAGTTAGAAGCCAGGAGTGGGTGCCTGTCCGAGGCCTGCAGGGCACAGCCTGTGAAGTCGTGAGTGTAGCTGGGCTGTGGACGAGGGTGTTGGTTTGATGGGTTTTGTTACTGTGAGGGCGAGTGGGCTGGTTACTTTCAGTTGATTTCTTTAGCAATGTTAAGAACTTCAGCCATCTTTTTCCTTCTGTTTTTAATCCTATAGAATAAGTTAGTTGAAGAAATGCTGAGAACGAAAGCAGAGTAAGTGCAGTTTTGTAATTCGAGCTCTTACTGGTCTTTTCTTTCTTCTTCTCTGAGGGAAGAAATACATCCACAAGGTAAGGAACTTCTTTCCTTCTGAAGTAGTGGGGGAATGTAACAGACATTCACAGAATTGTTTTTCTAAATACCGCTTGCTGCAGGGGTTCCTCACATGAAGCCATTCCAGAAATCACCTTTAGGAAATAAGTGCCAGGAGAAGCTTAGCTTAGCTTCTCTGGAGGAATCGATTGGTTTTCTCTTCATGGATACTGAGGAATAACTGACCAGCTTTCCCTTTTCATTTCTTGTTTCCTCTGATTTAAACTTGAGGCCTCTGAGACCCATAGATCAATACTCTGATTTCTTTAGGTCTTGGCCTTGCATATCCTTGGAGAAATGACTGTCCCACTGTCTGACCAGTGTTTGACATCAGAAACGATTACTGTTAGGTGTGGGGCACTAAATAAACCATGCAGCCCTAGTAACACTTCAATTATGTTTGCTCCATGTGGGCTGAATGGGAAAGTTTTCATTCTGAATTTTCATTATTTAAAAAATGGTTTGAGGATTTTGCCAAAATGAAAGTCTGGCTTAAAGCAACAACAAAGCGTACCTGTAGCCTGGCGATCTTCCTGTGCTGTCGGAGGGAGGGCAGTGATTAGCCATACTTTCAAGTCAACACTGTGGGCTCAGGTGAAGTATAATTTGAGTACTGTTGGACTTATGTTCCTTAGGAATATCAAAAAGGGGTACTTATTGTTACAGCCTAGAAGAAGTCCAGAGTGCCCTGCAGAACAAAGAGGCGGACTACCTTAGAATGACTGAGGAAGTCGAACGAACCAGAACGTTGGAGTCTAAAGCGTTCCAAGAAAAGGAGCAACTGAGATCAAAGCTGGAAGAATTATACGAAGAAAGGGAGAGAACACTCCAGGTGCATTTGTGTGTGTGTTTTTTCCTATACTTAGGCCTCATGAGTTAATAGAACAAGTCGGAGTAAGACTCACATATGATTGGGTGTCCTGTGGTTCAGACTCGCTGTAGCGCATCAGAGATGTCTGTGTGTCTCTCTCTCCCTGCGCTCTCCAAAGGCATGAAATAATGGTACCTTTTTAGAAAAATGAAGAGCAGTTCATTTTCTCCTTCCTGGATTGATTACCTGCAGGAGATGGAAATGCTAAGGAAGCAGGTGGAGTGCCTCGCTGAGGAAAATGGCAAGTTGCTAGGTCACCAGAACCCAAACCAGAAGATTCACTACGTGATGCGGCTGAAGAGGGAAAATGTCCGGCTCGCCGGGGTAAACTCCAAAAATTCTTAATTATTGATCACTTAAATTGCTTTCTTTAGGGAACTTCCTGAATTCAAAACAATTCAGTCATTGCTCTTCTAAGGATAATTCAGTCAGTTTTCTTATACATCACATTTCTGGTTAATGTTGAGTAGTTTACAAATTTAAAGTTGTAGTTTTAATTTGAAATATAAATTTAATGAGTGCCAAGAATAACTCTTCCAGTAAGAATTAGAGCCTTAATTTTTTTCTTTTCCTTTTTTAAAAAAATGTCTTACCAGGAGACAGAAAAGTTGCGTGCAGAAAATATATTTTTGAAAGAAATGAAAAAAAGTTTCTGATGAGCATTCTGCGGCCGTACACGTCTGGTGGCAGTCGGCAGTCAGCACTCTGCTGTGTAGAGGGCACCGCCCACTGCAAGGCTCTCAATCAACTGTGAACACTGGGAAAAACCCTTTGCCTTTTTAAATAAAAGCCTGTAGCTGATGTTTACAGTGGATGCTGGCCAGGTTGTTTTTTTCCTGAGATACTAACCTGATCTCCATGAGTCTTAGAAGCTCTCACAAGAGTCAGTGGTCCCAGAATTGCAGTGGGGGTCATGGCTGATTGCACAGCGTGGGTAAAAAGCAAACTTGTAAATACAGATTATTTTTGTATTTCTACTGGAAGTATTCTCATAAGCATTTTTATGACTGCAAACATGGCGATTTTAAAAAATGTAATCAATCTTTTTCGAATAAACAGTCCAATAAAGTGATTCACATGGTTTATTCACCTGGTCATGCAACAGACACTTAATGAGCACCTACTGTATGCTGGGCGCAGGACATCTGTGAACAACAGACAAAAATTGCTGCCCTCCAGGGACTTCTGTGTATCAGCACTTCATGCCTTTTGAGTGCAAATGATATTCCATTGTATGGACATACCGCATTTTACCCACTTACCGCCTGATGGACATTTGAACTGTCTGCAGTGTCTGTATGCTGAGTAATGCTGCCATAAATATTCAAATATGAGTCTTGGTGTAGACATATGTTTTCTACTTCTTGAGTAGAAACCTAGGAGTGGGATTGCTGGGTCACGTGTAAGCGTATGTTTAACTTTTGAAGACATTGCCTGCTTTCCAAATGCACTGTTTGGCTGCACCATTTTCCATTCCCACCAGCAGTGTGCTCCATTTCTCCACATCTACACCAATACTTGTTATTCAGGGTTTTTACTATAACCATCCTAGTGGGCGTGTACTGGTCAATACCACTTACAGTTTCCTAGTGCCTAAGGATATTGAACACTTTTACATATTACAGAAATACAACTCAACAATATAAAAAGAGATAGACTGATATATGCTACAACATGGATGAAACTTAAAAAAAAGGCTAAGTGAAAAGGCAGACTTAAAAGACCACAGTCTGTATGATTCCATATAAGTGAAATGTCCAGAAAAGGCAAATTTTTAGAGAGAGAGAGGAAATCCTTGGTTGCTGGGGCTGGATGGGAGTAGGAATGACCTTATGGCCACAAGGGAACTTTGTGATGTGGTGAAAATGTTTTAAAACTGCTTTGTGGTCATGTTTGCACAACTCGATAAATTTTCTAAAAATTAAACTACATTCAAAATGGGTTAATTTTATGGTTTGTAAATCATACGTCAATAAAGCTAAAGAAAAACAATTAAAAAAATTAATTCATAGTTGAACTCTCAAGGGATAGTAGTAAATCCCTAAGAGTAAGAAATGGAGCTCAGTGGAGAGCAGGAGGGTAGACACTGTGGCACCTTGGAGGTGGGAGGAGGTGGACGGTTGCATCTTATTCCCTGTGAGTTTCTTAGGGCTGCTGCAACAAATGATCACAAACTGGGTGGCTTCAAACAACAAAAATTTATTCTCCCACAGTTCCAGAGGCTAGAAGTCCAAAATCATGGTGTTGCTAACGCTGGCCTCTGAGGGCTCCAGGGGAAAGTGTTCCCTGCCTCTTGGTTTGTGGTGTTGCCTGCAGTCCTTGGCATTCTTTGGCTTGTATATTGCATCACTCCCATCCCAGTCACCATGGTCACCACTTGATTTCCTGTGTTCCATGTAACAAACTTTCAGAGGGGCATCTTTGAGCTGGGCTCTTACAGCTCTTTGTCCAGTGGATAGGGTGGCAGAATGGCTGTAGCCGATAAGGGCTTACAAAGACTATCAAGGAGATACTCAGACCAACAACCCCCAGTGGATGTGTGGCTTTGCACCTGCAGAAGACCAGCTCCCTCCTACACCTTGCAGTAACCCCTAGCCTCATTATGTGCTCCTTATGGTACATTAGCACACTAAACACACCCCACACTGCCAGGGTTGAAGGGAAAGCCCATATAAGGACACAGAATGGCCAAGGGAGCTCTTCAGAGAAGTCTCCACCCTTCCCCCTGGAAAAATCCTGAATATCCCCCCCTTATTGAATGCCCTACCCCTCAGGTGAGCCTCGATAGAAAGTAAATTCCACTATGGAGGGGCTGCTCCTTCTGTGAAGTAGCCACTCTGTCTCACGGCTTCACTAATAAACTCTCACTTCAACCTCTGTTCTGGCTCACATTTGAATTTCTTCCTGCATGAAGCCAAGAACCCGCCATGGGCCTCAGACCCCAGAACGCCTGCATGTGCGTGGTGCCTCTCTGAGCTTCAACCTCCTTAACTGCAAAATGGGACAGTTCGCACCCAGAGGAGTTACAGGGCTTTCCGTGCTTTTATTTGAGCCACAAAACCGTCAGAGGGTGGCAAGGAAGGACTTCCACAAAAACTTCCTGCATGGATAAAAAGGAAACAAACTGAACAGAATGTTCACTGTGAATCATGTTTTTTAAAAGTCCCATACATGTAAACTTGAGATGTGTGCTATATATAAAACTGCGTAGAAAGTACTATATAACCATGGTTTTCCTTCATACATTTCAACAGCACTTTATTTTCAAAGAAATATGTGGCTTTTTAAACAAAACCTTTTAAACATCTTTAAGAGCCCAGGAAATTAGAAGTAATGTTAATCCTAACATTATCCGAATGGAGAGATTATGACTGACATCTTTTTTTTATTTATTAAAGATATCTTTATTGATTTCAAAGAGAGGAAAGGAGGGGGAGAGAGAGATAGAAACATCAATGATGAGAGAGTCATTGATCGGCTGCAGCCCGCAACCCGGGCATGTGCCCTGACGGGGAATCGAACCCTAATCACCTGGATCCCAGGTCGAGGCTCAACCGCTGAGCCGCGCCGGCCGGGCTGGCTGACATCTAGTGGCCGGCGGCGCTGGGCCTCCCCACACCCTCCCTGGAGCCCGCGCTCCTGCCGACTCGGGGCCTCGAGCGCCCCCTGCCGAAGCCTCTCCCCGCCTTGCCCTTCGCCATTTGGAAGGCGCCGGTGACTCTCCGGGGCACCTCGTCAATTCAGATTTTGATCCCATGGGTGTGGGGCGGGGCTGGGGTTCGGCATTTTTAACAAATGCCCACAGAAGCGGGTGCCGGACACCACGTGGCGGGGATTGAAACTGCTGCGCCGCGAATCGTACAGCGGCACCCGCAGCACCGCGGAGTCCCGGCCTCGCGCCGCCGGGCGCGCCCCCGGATGAACCTAAACCTAACGCTAGAGGGCGCCCGCCGCCCGAGGAGGCCGCCGGGGGCTCGGCCGGGGTAGCCCCGCCCCCCCCCGCGAAGCCCTCGCGGGACCCGAATTCGCCTCTGCTCACGTGAGCGACGCGTCACGTGAGGCCGCTGTCCAATCACGGCGCGCGCTCGGCCCTGCGGGCTGCGGGGCGGCGGGCGCGCGGGGAGATGGCCGCGGGCAGTGCGGCCGCCTTCCCCGCGCCGTCGCCCCTGCCTCTCCGGGCCGGCGCGATGCGGCGCCGCTGCTGGGGCGTGTTCAACTGCCTGTGTGCCGGCGCGTTCGGGTCCCTGGCCGCCGCCTCGGCCAAGCTGGCTTTCGGCAGCGAGGTCCAGCCTGGGGCGCGGGCGGGCGGGCGGCGGTGGGGCGCAGCGGGGCTCCGGTGGGGCGCGGCTGGGGCGGGGGGGACGCGCCTCTCCTACGTCTGCGCCCGACCTCAGTTAAGCCCCCGGTGCCTGAACGCTTCTCTCCACGTGACTGAAGGCGAGACGCCGGTTGTCCCTCTCTTGACTCCCTGCCTGCCGGGTGTGCCGACCGGCCTGGGGTTTGGGGAATGTCGGGCGCTCTCAGCCCCCCACGCCGGCCCCTGAGTGACCTCGCCGCGCCCCTCCCGAGTCTGCACCCGAGTTAGAGAGGGAGCAGCGGGTTCTCTAGGTGTAAGCCTATTTAGGGCTAATCCAGTGGGAGCTCCACGCTTGAGGTTAGCATCCTGTTGGGTATGATTCTTGGAGTAAGAGGTTTAAAATGAGATGAGTGACCCTGAGACGTAACGTTTTCTGGCCTTTCACGCTGTGCAGCAGCCTTGGTAACCTCCGATACAAGCAGGCTGCCACCCGCACATACAGCGCTTTTGTGTAAATCATACAAAGATGCCCCTTCCTCAGGACACTGTGTATTCAGCTGCTGGAAAACTGTTAGAGAATTGAGTGTGGGGTTTAGATGGGCACAGCCCCAGGAAGCAGCTCTGTCTGCAGGCGGGTTGCTACCTCGAAACCAAGCAAGGGGGTCTGCAAATCCTTAGTGCAGACGGCTTCTACCGATCGTCTTCTCTCAAGGCTGTCGCCTTTAAAAGAGAGAAAACTCGGCAAGTTCTCCAAGTGGTGCCTCGGATCGCCAAATAGCCTTGGGTGGTTTCCCCTGTGTCCTGGTTAAGAGCATCCCACACAGCTGGGTTTGAATCCTGGCAGCTCCCATCCACTGTGGCACTTTAGGCAAGTTACTTAACATCTCAGGTTCTTCATCTGTAAAATGAAGTTAAGGAGTAAATGAGAATGCATTTAAAATACTTAGCATAGGGCCTGGCGCAGAGTAAAAGCTCGAGAATGCGCGGCGGGACCAGCCTGAGGGATGCAGCCTGCACGGAATGGGAGGGACAGGACTAGTTCATGTTTCACCTGATTCCGGGGAGTGAGGACTCTACTCATACCACAGACTACATAATAGCTACTTGGCCCTTGGGGACTGACTTCCATCATCGGTCACCGTGGGACCGCTAAAGGACTGGTGCTCAGTAGAAAATACTGGTCATGGATTAGTACTTTACTTCTGCCCAAGGTCACATGGCCAGTAAGGTGGCCAAAAAAGTGTCATCTCAGAATTTGTTTCAGCTGTAAAATGGACATGCTGCCCACGGAGGACTGGGTGAAGTCGGGCAGGAAAGCCCTGGGGATCCCCTAGGCTGTGGTGGGGTCTCAGGAGAGGCCTGCCCGGCTGCCGGTCCCCAGGGCCCTGGGTGTGCTGCTGGGTGCACAGCTGCAGTGACGCCGCCTCCTGCAGGTGAACGTGGGCTTCTGCGTCTTCAGCATCATTGTGATGGCGACGGCCAACTCGCTGATGTGGACCTTCTTCAGCCGGGGCCTCAGTTTCTCCATGTCTTCAGCCATTGCGTCTGTCACGGTGACTTTTTCAAACATCCTCAGCTCGGTGAGTAGCCTGAGGGTCTGGTCCCCCTGCCCCAAATTGGGTTCTGGTGGGTTATCCTTGGGCAGCCGCTGCTTCCCCAGAGAGGAGAAGGGTCAGGAGCCAAAGCAGAGGTGGTGCTGTGGCTTGACCCCTGGTGGCTGTTCCTCGTGTCTCAAACTGAGGGATTCTCAAGTTGGATGGGAGCGAAGTCCAGCTGTAAAGCCACCTGCCTGCTGCTTGTCCAGGCTGCAGCCCTCGTTCAGCTCTCTGCCCAGCCACTGTCTCCTAGGGGTCTGCACCCTCCAGCATGAGACGCGAGGGTCTAGGTTCCTCCCTCTGATGGCCTGACGCCGGGTGGGCCGAGCCGTCAGTCCTGCAGTCAAGGGAGGGAGGTCGCGGTAGGCCAACTGGGGGCAGCGGACACCAGGCACCAGCTGCTGGCTGGCCTGGCTGCGGCCTCTGCTGGTCCTGTGCCCTTCGTTGGGGTCCAGTATTGTGAGGAAGGTCCCCTCCCCACCTCTACAGGTGAGACCAAAGTGAGTCTTCTGACAGCAGGGTTTCAAGCCCCAGACCTTTCCTCCTGCCCTGGGAGGGCAGTCAGTCAGCCCCAGGGGGCGAAGTTGCCCTCTGGCCGTGGAGATGTCCCGCAGGCACGGGTCTCGTGCCTCACAGCTGTCTGTCCCGCAGGCCTTCCTGGGCTTCGTGCTGTATGGAGAGTGCCAGGAGGCCCTGTGGTGGGGAGGAGTGTCGCTCATCCTCTGCGGACTCGTCCTGATCCACGGGAAGACCCCTGCGCCCAAGCAGCAGTAGCAGCACTTGGCTGGGTGACCAGCTGGAAAGACACATGGCGGCTTGGGCTGGCATGGGGACTGCTTCCCAAGGGGACGTGGGCTGCAGCCTTCCGACCGTCAGCCCAAGGGCGATGCTGCCAGGGGCTGCAGGCTTCTGACCGAGCAGCCTTGAGGGTGGCGGCTGCGGCTGCTCTGAGGGAACCGCACGCAGGGCTCTGCCTGAGGCCATCTGACCCATCTGACCCATCTGCTCGGTGCTCGAGTCGCACCCTCCAGGGCCCCCGGGGCCTTGGCAGGAGCTGGCGTCCCTGGGGTCGGTCTGCCTTGTGGAGGGACTTGAACCACGCTGTCCTTGTAGTCCTGTGTCCTAACAAAGGCCAGTCAGGTGACACGTCGGCGAATGGTGGGACATTCTGACAGCCTCCTGCTGGGGGCCGGCTGTGTCATGCTCTGTATTGTGGCGAGAGAAACGAGTGGATTAATACCTTTTTCTAAATTAAAACTACCAGGTGTGGAATCCTAATTCTTTTCTACGTCCATTTTTCTTTCCCAATTTCTTGGAGTCAGAGGGAGCAGCCAGGGCGAGCTGCAGTCCCTGGAGTGGAGTGGGTCCCCCCTGGCCCAGGCTTGGCGCCCAGCTGCCGGGCCTGCCAAGCTCAGCGCGTGGCTCCTGATGTCACCCAGCTGACGCTCCTCAGACTCAGGAGGGTCTGTCCATTCTCTCAGTGCTCATGGGGGAAAAACTTGAGCTCACTTTGGGGGCCTAGTTGTATTTTACTTATTAGGAAAGAAAACGCACAGAGGTCGCTCTCACTTCACCTTTAGGCCCTTCTGTCCTCTGGTTCTTTCCCAGGCTCCTTTTCTGTGTCTGACGCCACGTGAATGACCAACTGCTAGTCCACTGCCTGCTGCCCGCACACGCCCCGTGTGTCGCTGAAGTGCGACCCTCACCTGCTCCGGGCTCCCGGGGCTCCCTGGGTATCTGAGAGCCCTCAGCTCCCCGACCCTGGCCCCAGGCCCCCTGCCAACGTTTCCTGCGGTAGGAAGGGACTTGGGTCCAGTAGGCTGGGGGAGAGAGGGTCACGTCCCGGCTGCTCCCTCCTCCGTGCCCATCTGCCTTCACTGCCCTTCCGTCCTTACTGCGCAGCCGCCAGCGGCGAGGTAGGATGACCAGGCAAGCGTGGCATCCTGGGAGCCTCCAGAAAACGGCAGCGGCCACCCGGGCTCATGCTGAGGGTCAGCGTGACCACAGAGAACTGGCCGTAGGACTCGGGGACAGAACTTCGCCCAGAGCAGCTCTCGGGAGAGGCGGGGGCAGGAGCCCGAGCAGATCAGATGCATGGGGGTGGGGGGCCTCCCCACAGATGCAGAAAAAATTCAACACCCTTTCGTGGTAAAACATCCAACTAGGGACAGAAGGAAACTTAATATGACCAGGATATGACCACGGCCATCACAGTGAACGTCACTCAGTGGTGAAACACTGGAAGCTTCCCTCCAAGATCAGGAATGAGACGCGGATGCCCACTTTCACCGCAGCTCCCACCAGCGCCCTTGGGCAAGAAAAAGAGGCGGTGGGCAGTCGGAAAGGAAGTAAATTACTTCTGTTCAGAGAGATGTGATCTTGCGTGTAGCACATTCCAAAGATTCCAGGAGGAGGCTGCCCTTTTCTCAAAAGCCTTGGGCAGGCCCAGGGGAAGGAAACCCCGCATCCAACAGGCCACCTTCCCTGAGCAGGGGTCCATCATCCTGGCAGGAGGTGCCCCCCCATGCCACCTGCCAGCCCTGCCCGCTCTGCCCTGAGACGTGCTCAAACGATCAATATGCTTTTAATTAAACAGACTGCTTCAAGATGACTGGTCCCCAGGTCACTGTTTTCTTCAGTGAACAAGCTTTGTAGCATCTTCTGCTGGGTCAGGTGGGCACTTGGGGAGCCATCAAATCCTCCAAACTCCCCAGGTCCAAGGACTCCCTCTCCAAGGACTTGGGCCTCTTCAGGACACCCAGCCCCTCCCTCAAAGGCTGGAACCCCAGGGGTACACTTGGCAGAGGCACATGTGTGGGTTGAACGGTTACTTTGTGTATGACTTACGTGACGTTCAGCGGTGGTGGGCTGGGCTCTAAATTCAAAACCCTTCAATCCTGGGCACACTTGCTGCAAATGCCCACCCCCGACATACAGCAGGTGCTCAGTAAATGCTCATTGCAAATACCATGGGGCGATGACCCAGAGGGAAGGGTTTGCTTAGTAACTCCCCACACGTAGCTGGCACCTGTGTGTGAAACACTTGTCTCCCACGCGGGAAATGGGAGAAAACAGGCTTCGGGGTGACTGTGAAGGATGCTGCCCAGGGGTCTGGGCTGGGACCTCCTTTGGAAGGTGGGAGACTCCAGCCACTGAGGTTGTGAAGAGCTTTTTATTTAGAGAAAGGTGGAGGTCAGTGCCGCCCCTCCCCAGCTGGCCGCCCTCCCTGCCGGCCCTCCTCTGGCTTTGACATCAGCTGCAATGCTTTCTGCCTGAGGCCAAGCAGGATGTCAGCCTCCGGACAGCCACCAGAGACAGCCCGCTGCGTCACCGGTGTAAGGACATGAGGCTCAGGGCTGAGCAGGGTCTGCTGCGGTTGAGGCCTGGTGTGGAGATGGGCCCAGGAAGGGGGGCTGGGTCTGAAACGGTGGCTTTGGGGCTGCTGGGTCCCTCTGCTTTCAGGCCAGGCAGGCCCAAGGAAGAGCATTTTAGGCCCTTGTGCAAGGACAGGTCTCGGGCCCAGTTTCCACACACCTCTGAGCTCAGCAGAGACCAGCAAACCTCTTCCCTTATTCTAAACCCTAACCTGCCTCCCGGCCCGCACTGCGGTCCTCCGTGGCGTGGAGTCTCGGGTGTAACCCACTGTGCTGCCCAGGGCTGCCTTCTGGGCTAGGACCACAAATGCCAGCCTCCGGGGTCAGAGCCAAGGCGCCCTGCCCAGACTGCACGCTACCAGGCTCCTCACAATATTAGTAAATATTAAAGCTGATACGGACCAAGAAAGCAGGCCTGCAGCCCAGGGGTGGGGGCCTGTGCCTCCGGCTGCTCTGCCTCTGCCAGCCCCGCCATCACCCTTTCCTGGGCGGTCATCGGGGAGGACCGAGTGGCTCTGTGGACGCCAGCCCTCTTAGTAACTAGCCCCGAGCCTGGGGGGTCACCAGGTGTAGGCAGGGGTGTCCGACAGCCTTTACCCTTCTGGAACAACCAGGATGCTCTCCTGCCTGGAGCTGGGAGGGGCCCTGAAACACCGCGCGGGGGCGGGCGCCGCCGCAGTGCCAAGCCCGCGCCCCGGTGCCGACAGCCGGCAGCGCGCCAGCGAGAACAGAGGCTGAGCTTGGGAGCGGGAGCCGGAACCCACTCTTGTACCAAACAGGGACCTGAACCCCTCTGTGCAGGTGATAATGCTCCAGCAACCACTGAGATGGGGTCCCCTGCTCAGGCCTTCACGCTTCAAATGGGGTGACAGGGTCCGGGCCTCCTGGTAGAGTGTGTGGGGGGCTGTCTGTCGTCCTGGGTCAACAAGCAGGCCCTGGCCACCTCCCACCCTTTCAAAGACAAGAGGGACACAGTCTTGGGAGAAATGGCCTAAAACACAGGCAGATCCGTCAGTTCTGCCCACGTGGTGGTCCCCCCCCAGGAAGGAGTAAATGAAGTGCACCTGGGAGGAGCGGCCCTCCCACCCCCGGCGCGTGAGGCCGCAGCCGAAGGCAGGACCGGGCCGATTCCGGTGCCTGTGGGCAGGAGCTCAGCCTGCTGCTGCCGTCATAACGGAGGCTCGTCTGTCCTGGACGCGTCCCACCCGGGTGTGTGTCCAGCCCACCTGTCCAGCCCGACTTGCAGGGAGCTGTGACCTGCAGGGAGCTGTGACCGCCCCGTTTCTCCTAATTCAGCAGCAGGGGGTCTGGGATCCCAGTCAGTGTCCCGCCCAGGTCCCTGAGGCCGTCCCTGCTCAGTCTTCCATCACAGCCTCACCCCGAGTTCTCAAAAGCCAGCAGGCAGCGCCTCCCTTCCCAAGAGAGGACACACATCCCAGGAGCCAAAGGCAAGTTCTTTGCTGCCTGGTTCAGAGCTTCCTTTGCTGGGCGAGGCTGCAGGACGCCCGGCCCTGGAGGGTGGCTCCTGGCGGCCCCACTCTGGCCACTTCGACACACTCAGAGTCCCATGTCCTCCCCTGTGGTCCGTGGTCCCGGCCCCACCCCCAGACCTGGCCCAACATGGGCAGAGGGAGGGGTGCAAGGATGGCAGTGCCCAGCGAGGGCCACTGGGTGCAGGGGGGCATCATGCCCGTGAGCCCTGTAGCCGCGCTGGCAGTGACAGCGACTCCTCGGCCTGGCCCTGCCCGCAGCAGTCACTCGTCGGCCACCTCCACAGAGTCTTCGTTCCTGTCCTCCAGCTGCTCCTCTGTCTCCGTTTCCGTGGTGTCCGAGATGGACGACACCTGCCACACCCAGTCCCTGTCGTTGAGCAGCTGTGGCTGACATGGTCCAGAGAAGGGGTTGAACCAGTTCGGGGAGAAGCTCCCGCCGAAGGCCTCTTTGACATTCTTCCAGCTGGCCTGGTTCTCCCGGGGCTGGTGCTTCCGTTTGAGGCGCTCGATGCCCTGGAGGGACAACGGGACAGAGGGTCAGCAGGGGACGGGCTGTGCCCCTCGGGTGCACCCCCAGCCCTGGCACAGCAGAGCGCTGAGGCCCCTCAGAGGGCTGGGGGGTGCAGGGGTGCGGGGCGGAGGGTCAAGGCAGGCAGGGCCTTCACGGGACCAGGGCTGTGCTCCCCCCCCCCAGGTTCGAGGGTTGCCCAGCCCCACGCCTGAGTCAGGCCAGCTGCGCGCGGGGCCAGGCCTCAGGTGGCCGGGGAGGAGCGCGCAGGCCTCTCCGCACGTGGGCTGAGTCCGCTATAAAGGTGGCTCCTCCCTGCGCGTTTGGGGCCACTTCCCCCACGGGAGGCGGTCGGGGCAGCACGCGCATGAAGACGGTGGGGCGAGGGGCCGAGCGTAGGGTGCAAACAGCACGTGAGCTGAGGAAGCAGATGGGTGGGCAGCGAGCGACATGCAGCCGGCAGCCGGGGGCGCACGGGGCCACCGTGGGGGGAGGCGCTGGTGTCCGGCCTGCTCATGCCGTGGATACCCCCTGCGGCCTCTCGCAAGCTGCCCACTCACCTACCTCTGGGTGTCGGCTGCCACTCGGCCACCAGGCCACAGAAGGGAGGTGTTGGGCAAAGGGAGAAGCGCCGAAGGGCTAAAGGCGCAGCCGGGCCGGCTCCGCAGGCCCGCAACACCCCACAGAGGCTGTCGGTGCCCAGCGCGGCCTCTGCCCTCTCCATCTCCTCCGGAAGCCGGGGGTTCGCTGCGGGTTTGTCGGGTGTGGGTACTGCTCATTCCCACCCAGGACCCTACAGAGCCGGTCTCACCCTTTCTGTTGTGCAGACAGAGAAGCGGAGGTGTGCACACAGACCCGACCACACCCTGGGCCACTTCTCCAGCACTTTCTTCCCCACACCATCGCAGAGACTTAAGTTTCTTGGGCTCTGAAAACATTGTGGGTTGCTCTGGCTGGTGTGGCTCAATGATTAGTGTCAGCCCCCACACCAAAGGGTCGTGGGTTCGATTCCCAGTCAAGGGCATATACCTGGGTTGCAGATTTGACCCCCACCTGGGTCGGGGCGCATGCAGGAGGCAACCAATTGATGCCTCTTAGATCAACCTTCCTCCCTCCCTCCCTCCTACTCTCTCTCAAAACCAATGGGAAAATATCCTCGGGTGAGGGTTAAAAAATAAATTGTGGGTTGAATGTGACCTCAGTGTCTCCTCATAAGATGCTTATTAACTGCGAGGGGCAAAACAGTAGCTTGACAATAGGGAAACCGCAGATACCACCTTAACCAAGTCAGTTAAATCACGGAGACATAGCGCCCTCCTGCGCCTGTGCACTGGGCGCCCCGGCGCACAGCCTCGCCCTGATCGCGAGAAAGCAGACGCGTGGGGAGGGTGCTCTACAGGGCATGAGGCTCCTGAGCTCCAGAAGGCCCGAAGTCTAGTGAAAATGCTTTGGAACCAGATAGAAGTGGTGGTTGTACATCACGAAAGTACTGGGTGGCAGGGCCGCACTTTAAAGTGGTTAGACTTACGTTGCGTGAATTTCACCTCAAAACAAAAGCCATCAAGCTCAGGAAAGACTGGGGACTCCCGCGGACTGGCAGACGAGAGGCGTGACAGGATGCCACGGGCATCCTGGCACAGAAAGAATATTAGTGGGACAACTGGCGAAACCTGAGTAGACGGGTTGAAAGGCCATGACAGTGGCCAAGCTTGTCCTGCTGGTCACGCCTCAGAACTGGTGTCTTCTCTCCGCCCAAGTCCTCTTCATCCCCCTGCAAGCACTCGCCCTGCCCGTGCTGATCTCAAAGGCAGAGGGGAGCCGGGGAGGGGGCCACAGGAGAGCCCCGGGATGACTGGTTTCCGTTCCTGGGCATGTTCCTGGGCGAGGGCTTGCGGGTTACACTCGGCCTCCACGGGCCTGGAGAAAGTTCCAGGCAGAGCCCGGCCCGGCCACCAGGTGAAGCTCCTGGGCAGTTCAAGTGGACAAACCTGTGAGGAGTGGGACGTCTCCTGAGCCTGGAGAGAAGAAATTTCAAGTCTGATGCACAAAAGGCCTGAGGGCCGGACTCCCGGGTTCAGGAGGAGCCCAGGGGGCTCCTTTTTCCTGGAAGGACTCGATTGGGAGTTCTGTGTGGATCTGGAGGTGTCCTGAAGGGCAGGCCCTAAGCTGGAGGGGTGCGGGCGGAGGCAGCAGGCTGGCTCGGTGAGGCGGACCCGTCGCTTCCTGGCAGCCGGCACCGGCCCAACCAGCACCTCTTGCAGGCAGCGTGTGACCTGGGCCTTGTGGGCCTGGATGGCCTAAGTGACACGCGAGCTGCGATCTGTAAACAAACCTACGAATAACCCACAATGAACGTACCAGGACCTAGACTCCGAGGGAGACGGCGACTCCAGCTCACGCTGTTAGGACTCAGCTGAGGCCCGTAGAGAAGAGCAGCACGCGCCCCTGCTCCCCAGGTCCCAGGTGTGGAAAGTCAGACGCTGCAGCCCGAAAACGTGCCCCTCGCGGAGCCGGAGAACTCCCTTCACTGGGGCGTCACACCTTTTTACTGCAGCTCACAACAGGAAATACTTGTCTTGCAACCCAGCAGGTACCCCCCAAAGTTTCACGGACCGATGCTGGTCCTATACAGTGTAATGCATTAGCTCTTATTTGCTATAAAAATGCTGTTGCAAACCTGATCTCAAGAATCATGAACAGCTGTGACCGAGGTTTGACAGGCGCAGCTCTAACCACTATGAGGCCGTCGACGCGTCAGACGCTGTGCTAACACTCACTCCCCTCAGCCCTCACATCAGCGGGGGGTTGGGGGCACCATCCTGACTTTACAAAAGAGAGAAGTGGGTGGGAGTCAGTCACTGCCCACGGTCACAGGATGTAAGTGGTGAGCAGGGACCAGAACCACAGGCTGAGCCCAGGGTCCCCCACCAGACTCCAGGACCCCAGCCACAGGAACGCAGGCTCCCTGTCTGTCCTTGACAGCATGTGCCTGCCCGGGTCTTTCATGGTTCCTTGGGTCAGTTCCACCGGCTCCTGTGCATGCAGATGAAGAGGGGTCCCCGGGTGTGGAAGTCCCCAGGTGGGAACCAAGGGCCAGGACGAGTGCCAGTGTCTGCCCAGGCTCTGATCATTCACCACTGGGAGCCCCCATTTCTACTTGGAGGACCCCGGCTCTATTTTTCCCCCCTCACCCTTCTAGACGGTTCTCCACCCAGAGCCCCTCGGTCCAGAAACCAGCCAGATGAGGAGGCGTGCAGGGCTGCGGGCCACACTGATGATGTGGCTCCCTCCCCGCTCTCACTGTTTCTCAGCTTCCATTTACCTGGGAAGCCGGCCGCAGGAAGAGGGGCTCAGCATCACCCTGAGCTCAGCAGCACACAGGACCACCTGCAGGGCAACCCCCCAGTGGATTCTCAGACTTGTGCATGGGTCAGAATCACGGCAGGGCTGTTGAAAGGCAGGTTGCGGGGCCCCACCCTGAGTGGGGCCTGAGAAAGCGCATTTCTAACAAGTTCCCAGTGATGTCGAGGCTGCTGGTCTGGGGGCCACACCGTCAGAGGCACTGGCTTTGTGCATCATGGGGGAAGGATTCCTGGTTGGAATTCTAACAAAAGCCTCTCTTCACGTTTCCTTGTCATTTAAAGGCCCCTTCTAGGTTGGGGGCCCTCACCTCTACTGGCTGGCTCGCCCTGTAGGCTGACGCACTGCAAGTCTTGAAAAGAGAGCAACTTAAAAGCCATTCGCGCCACCAGTCCTCCAAGGCCTGGGTTTCGGTGTGCCGCACCTCACATAGGTGATAAATGCTTAATCGACCTCATCTGGAAGATTCTGCACCAGGAAGGCAGATCCTAACTAAGCAGCCTAGCCAGGAGCTAAAAGCTGGCCCCTCAAGGTGTCTCACTTTGGGTTCTTCCAAGAAAAAGTACAACCGAGATGCACTGCTTACGACTGGCAGGGGACTTGGCCCGGGCACAGCTACCCCGACTCGCTGTGCGTGCACCAGTCACCATGCAAATCTGCAGACCTGCTTGGACCTGGCCTTTTGCATTCACCCGGTTGCCATGAACACGGAGTCGCCTAGTTTAACTCGCCGTTGCCTCCGGTCCTTCACTCCTCTCCAAGGACAGTGCTTGGGAAGACTGTGGCTGCGACGGGCCCGCTTCCCATGCGTGAGCCATTCAGCACTGTCCCACCTGTGTGGAAATGGCCTCTCAGGAGCCCAGTCTGGGAACACAGCGTGGGGAGGCCCATTTCCTCTGTGTGGACAGCACGCAGGAGGCCACTCACTGTACTGTGGACGACAGCCACCCGCTGTAGTCACGGTGCTCTCAGCAAAGTGTCTTCTGTCTCAATGAACATGAAGCAGGAAAAATGCAGGGACTCCTGGGGCGAGTCCAAGTTAACTGACCCAGGTCGCAGAGCTCTTTAAACATCGAAGGGCTGACAGGAGCTCCTCAAAGCAACACACAGGAGTGTTTGTGGAGGTTTTCAGCGATTTCCTCTGGCTTTCGGCTGGGTGGGCAAGGACAGGGTCTCTTCCCCCAGGCCCAACCTGAGAAGCAAAGTCCGCAGATTGACAGCTTTTTCCGTAGCAACTGAGAGCCCATGAGCACACAAGGGCTTTGGCCATAGAAAGCCAGAGGAGAGGCTGGTGGGGCAAGTTTGCTCAAGAGGGCTCCTAATGTCCTTTAAAGACACAATAAAAACTTCAAGAGAGGGAGCATACAAGTGATGTCCTTTAAAGGCAATGAAAACAAACGCTGCCACAGAGCAAACGCACTGGCTTGCCCAGTCACTGGCTGCAGGTGACACGGAGACTGGCCGGACCGGTCACTGGTCCTGGCCGCAGGTGACACTGGAAGGGAGCAGAAGCAGAGCTCAATCACAACAGGTTTTGGAAAATGTTTATTGCATTTGGTTTCCAGGTGGAAGCACTGACAGAATTGAAAAGAGGCGCACGTTCCACTTCTCTGAAAAACCACATGGCTGGATTCACAGTCTCCCCATCCACAACTGCATTTAATAAACCTTACCCCCCACCCCCACCCAAGCAAGAGCTAAAAAGATTTGTGGCCACTGCCTGAAAAAACAAATCCATGTGAGAACTGATGATCAGTATTCAGGTAAGTTCCCCATTTGACTGGCTGTCTCCCCAGCCCGTCTCCAGGCCTTCCTCTCGCAAGCAGACAGGAAGTGCCTCCGAGGGGAAGCCGTCCAGTCGCAGCACCCGAGGCTCAGGTGGACCTGCTGATGCCAAAGGCTGGCATGGCCACCTAGCAACTCAGAAAAGTCAGGGGGCTGGGATGTCGCCCTTGCATCCTGGTGAGCCCAGGCCAGGGCGGCAGCCTCCAGATCAATACAGACAATACATGGGTACGTGCACATTTATGGGTCTAAATATCAGAAAGCGAACCCGCTTTGGCGACTTACAACACGAGGAAAGGGCTGATGGTAGGGCTGCTAGGAGGCAGGGAGGGGGTGAGAGCAAGCAGGCTGACGGAGGTGGGGCTCGCCTGAAACTGGCACTTTTTCCTGTTCTGATTGTGTGTAAGGCATTTTGAACCTGAAAGACTTCTTTCCTTCACACTCTTCCAAATAATCAGAGGGAATATAACTGGTGATTCAGAATACAAATGAGACCCCAGACCCCTTTCATCCCCCCGCCCCCCATGTCCAAAAAGTACAAGACAGGCAATTGATTCATGGGTCAGGAGGCAAACCGTGTCCACACGGGGGAGGAGGCTGCAGTGCCAGGGGCCCTTCTTAGGGCTCCAGCCCTGATCTTGCCCCATGGGCAACAAGGGGCAAGCATCATCTTCTGTGAGGGTCTGAGTCACATCGGGGCACCCGCCGCTGCCTCCCGGCCACGGGGGATCACGGCCCTCCTGTGCCTCCCCAGCCAGGCGTCGGGACCGGTCCTTCCACGCACCAGCCTCACGTCTCACTCGTTAGTAGGAGGGGGCCCGGAGACAGCACCGTCCACGTTAGTCACGCCAGACAGACAGCAGAGAGGAAACCAGAGGCCAGAAGAGTGACTTTTGAAAGGAAAAAAGAGCAGCTTCGGTTGCCAAAAAGTAGAAAGGAGGACCTTTTAAAAATAAAACATGGGGCCTTTTTCTCTGCAATGCTCAGCCATTTTACTCGAGACATAAAGGAGTTTGAGCAGCCGTTTGCTCTCGGTTTGGGCGTGAGAACGGGCCGAGGCGGTGCTGGGAGGTGTGTGAGTGGCAGTGCTGGTCAGGGTCCTTCAGACCACGTACTGGGACGGGTCTGCCTTCCCCTGGTCTGGCGTGGCAAAGGGGCTGGCCCAGCCCAGAGAGAAGGGGTGGCCGAAAACGGCTTTCAAGTTCATCCACCTTGTCTTTTTAGCCCATCTTCTCTCTTCCTTTTTCAGTTGCTCTATCCCCTGAAAACGAGAACAACCACACTTCAGTCAAGCGCTTCGCGCTGCGGGCTAGGGCTGCCCGTTGGCCTGCGGCGGGTGGAGTTGGTGCTTCCCGTTTAAAGCCGTGAAGCCGACTACATGACAGACCTCCTTCCCTTGCTCTCCTGTGCTAAAAAAAAAATTTATGGGGGGGGGCAGGCGGGTATTTAAAAGTCCCTCCAGGAAGGGCAGGAAATGAGCAAATCAGGAGGTGCCTGGGCCCTGACTCCCAGTCCGTCCATCAGGTGCGGGTTAGGTCCTGGCCGGCTGGGCGGGGTGGCTCCACCTGGTGCTGGGCCGAGTGGGGGTGCCAGGCCCGCAGGCGCTGGCACAGGAGCCTCAGAGCTGGGGATCATGAGAGCCAATGATGGCTGCTCACGTGGGATTGGTTCACAGGAATTGTGAAGTGACCATGACCATTTTGTAGACAAAAACAAAGGAACGAGTCAAAGGGCAGCTCTGGCCCGGTCAGACTCGCCAGCCTGGAGGGTCAGGAAGCACAACTGAGAAGGTGAACAGGAGGGACAGACTGGGTCAGGGAGAAGTCACCAGAGGAGGAAGGAGACGGGTTAGTACAGGTCAGAGGGGCCACACGGACAGACCAGTCAGCCTCAGTCACGGCAAAGGTCCTCCCAGGGCTCCTGTGGGGAGAAGTGTGACCCGAGGCCACCTCAGCAGTTGTCACAGAGCCTGCACTATCCCCCCACCAAGTCTCACAGGGAAAATGGGGGCTGTGGGAAAAGTCAGCGCCCCCACCACGGATGGAGCTGGTCTGTGCCGCGGTCTCCGGTGAGGGAGAGCAGGGGTGGGGCCTGAGGCTCTGTTCTCAGCCCAGAGACCTGGAGAAGACAGGTGAAGGGAAGACCCCTTTCCCATGAGCCGTGGGGCCTGCCTGCCTTTCTTCTTTCCTTTCCAACATGATTCCTTGAGGGGCAGAACAGCTAGGGCCAGGGCTCTGAAGGCTCTTCTCAGCTCCCTCGGACTATGGCCTGTGAGGCCTGGCAGCACCCCAAGAGCAGGCGGGGGCCAGAAGTCACCCCGGGTCCCCTGCAGGCCTCCCACAGAGAAGCTGGTTGTGTTTACTGCCTGGATTCACAGCTGGATCCGCCACTGGCTACTATTTTTATAGAAACTCATTTGCAAAGATGTTATTTCTTATAAAAGACAAAGTTGTTGAGAGCCCCCAGCCTTCTATAAACTGTCAGGAGTTCCCACGGGTGCAAACGGTGGTGCGTGGGCAGCCAGGAGCCCCGGCGCACTGACCTCCTCTGCCGCTGGTTTTCCACACCCGAGGGGAGGGGCCTCAGCAGCAGCAGCGAGCATGTGAGCCTCATGTGAGCCTCCAGGGCTGACTACCTGGTGGCCTGCAGCCCCCTACAGTGGCCCTGGATGACTGCTGAGAGCTACCCCCTGAGGGGACCCTGGGAAGCTAGGATGGACTCTTGACCTCATGACTCTGCTGCTCCCTCCTGGGCATCTCACAGGGGACTCCAAAGCCAAAAAGAGAAGAGATGCCCACATCACAGCTGTGGGCTGCATACCTTCAGGCATTTGGACATCTCAGGAAGGTTGGGAGGAGGTGGCAGGGGCACCAGGGGAGGGGGCTCTAGCCCAGCAGCTTCGAGGCTCCCGAGGTGGAAGGCAGGGCCAGGGAGAAGCAATGGACGAGGCCCAGGGCTGGGCCAAGCAGAGGTGACCAGAGGCCAGGAGAGAACCTGCTACCCAAGGCTCAGGCAGGGCTGTCTCCCAACTCTGTCCTCGGGACCTAGTCATGAAGTCACCTCCTCTGGGGAGCTGACTGCCTGTGCCCTCAGGGTGGTCAACAAAGGGTGCTGTAACCCAGTCTCTAGGCCTATGGCCCCCGGATAGGAGGCATCCCAGTGCCCAGAAGAGTGCCCGACAAGGTAGTGCACAGACAGAACCCTCATGGGAGGACCTGTGACAAAGGGAACCCGTGACCAAGGCTGCTGGGCCCACTCCTGGTGTGACCCACCATGCCAACCCCAAGGGGGGGAGGACTCTGTGCACAAAGATCAGCGTCCCCGCTAATGGAGAACGTGCCCTGCACACCGGGGCGGCCTGTAGGCAGCCCTCCCTGCAACACCTGCCCGGGGCCACCCCCACCCCAGGTGCAGAGCGGTGGCAGGCCACCTGCTTACCGTCTCGTCCGTGCAGATGGAGTGCACCTGGGTGCCAAACATCACCGACGTGAAGATGAGGAAGAGCAGCCCCTCGAAGCACAGCAGGATGAGGAGGATCACCGTGGTGGGCGGTGAGAAGTAGCTGCACTCTGCAAACGAGGGTACATGGGTTCAGGGCTGCGCCTGCTGCCCCCGGGCCCCACTCTGCCGCAAGTCCCGCAGGGGCGTCCTCCTGGGTGCCACATGTCTCTGGCCTCCAAGCCTCGGTGACGACCCTCCTGACCACACCTGGTTGCACAAACACTCCCTAGGGGAGACCTCCTCACTGGCCGGGCCCCCGCCAGGGCCTCCCCTCCCTAACACGGGAGCACCAGGCCTGCTCACTGCCCCTGCCCCCTCCCCCGCCTCACCAGCAGACAACCCTGCTCCAGGCTGAGGCTCGACTTGCAGGCCCTCCTGGCTGTGAGAGTTCAGAAGCTGCTCAGCCTTCGAGAGCCTCTGCCTTTGCCACCTGCAGTGTGAGAGCATCTCCTGCCCTGCAAGCTTGGCAAGAGGTTGGAATAAGTCACTGCTCAGAACGCCCTGTGGCCATGCCTGGCTCTTAGTGGGCATTAAGAAAATGGCCTGTCAGCTCCATTCCAAAGACAGACACTCGGCCCCCAGACGTGTCTCAGGTCACATGTGTGAAGGACCTGGCCTGGCACATCCTTCAGCGCCAAGTCACATTTTTTCTTTTATTTTCCGTTTAAATGTATTTTTTTAGCATCTATATTGTCCCTCAGAATTTCTGTAATTTTCTGGTTGGCGGTCCTTCCTAGGTATTTGCATGTAAATGGAATACTTCTAAAGCAGCAAAAACTTTATCTACAATCTTAATGTAAATTGGTGACCATGCAGTTAAAAAGCAACCACCTCGAAAAATAAATTAACAAAACGCCTCCACATCCCAGCCAGGAAGTTAAAAATGAGTTTCTGCAAGACCGGAACAAGTGACCTTTGAATGAAGTGCCTGCCTAAGGACAGAACAAAGGGCCTCCTCTCTGCGCAGGGCCCCGCTCCCTGGCCTCCTCGCGGGGGGCGGGGGGGGGGGCCTTGCCACTTGGCTGGGGCCTCACCTGGCCTCCTGGCTGGGGCCTGCATTCCCCCAGGGCACACTGAGGTGGACAAGAGGGTCTGTCCAGCTCACTACTTTACCTGTGGAACTGACTTTAAGGGGCTGCTTTTTCTCATAAGGACAGATTCAGGCCTCTGCTGTTCCTTCCCTGGGCAGTCCATAGGCTCGCAGGAGATCTAATAAATTGAGGTTGGCTCCTGGCACCACAATGGAAACAAAGAGTCTGCCCTGCTCGCGTCACCCACCGCCCAGCAGGAGGAAAGCCCCGGCCCACACTCACTTGTCCAGTCTTCTTCGAAGCAATGCAGGAAGTGGAATCCCACCATGATGAGGGCATGCAGGGAGAGGAGCGCGATGTACATCTGAAACAGGAGGCAGTGCACGTCACTTCACGTGAGAACCTCAGGACGGGTGCTCAACATCCCCCTCAGGAACACTCGGGATGAGGGATGACCAGGAGGGGGCCACAGAGGCATCTGGTGATCCCCCCACTGGTCCTGCCCCCAGCTCCCGGTCTGAGGTGAGTGTGTGGACAAGAAGAGAGACAAAGGCCCATCACCAGGCGTGACCTGGGCCCCAGGTGGGCGTGGCTGCCTAGGGTGCTCCAGGCCCGCTGCTTCTCCTCACCCGGGAAGTCAGGGTGCTGACTGGCAATGACACTCCCAGCCCTCACACTACACACCCCACCTACCTGCAGTCACCACCAAAACGGCCTCCCTCAGATACTCAGATTGGACACTAGGGATAGGGCCCAGAACACGGCCCTCGCTTATAGCTAATCAATTGGAGTCGGTTTTCTAGGTGCTCAGGAGCAGGCCCCTGATGAGACAAGGAGACTGGCAGAAAGGCGGAGGGAGGTCTGCGTGGCCGGCAGTGCTGTTCTGCAGCAGGAGGTCATTGCCAGTATGGGAAAGTGGGAACAAAGTGCTCCGCTGGTTGCCGGAGGTGGGCAGAATTTGGGAGGCGACTTACTGTAAACAGGACGAAGTATTTCTGGTTGTTCTCGCCCACGCAGTTGTTTACCCAGGGACAGTGGTGGTCCATCTTCCGAATGCACCGCTTACAGACACTGAAACAGCCCACAAGGCAGACCGTTAGGAGTGTCCTGGCGGTGGCAGGAGGGCCCAGGGGTACCGCAGACCTGCTCCAGCTCCATTCCTCCCAAGTGGCCTCCTGCTGGGTGTGTGCGGCAAGGGGCTGGAAGTAATCAGGACCCCCAGGGTCATAGCCATTCATGAAGGCCTCTAGTTTAACATAAAAATGGGATGGAACTGACGTGGCTGCTCTCCTGACTGATGCTGAGCTGAGAATGTGGTTCAGAGAGGATAGAACAAACTGGACAGGATGAGATGGGACACAGAAAACAGCTGCTCCCAATCCCCAGAAAGATCCAAACCCAGAGGGCGAGCAGAGCTTCTCAGCGGAAGATTCTGGGAGGGCGCAGCTGCTGGAAGCAAAAGCTGGAAGGGTTCAGAGCAGGGTCGAGAGTGCAGAATGTCCCCCTCTAAGAACCTTTTGCTCTAAGATAACATCCACTTTGCCAAAAAAGCACAAAAGTCACTTGAGCTTAAGTGTTGATCAGATGATCTAAAAAATTTGCAAATTATTAACTTGTTTTGGGATCATTTTTGGAAGGTTTCAAGCTTATCTGACAGCAAATAACCTCCCTGCCCCTTTTGGGACAACACAAATAATATGAACAGGTGCAGAAGGCTAACAGCGGCTTGAAAGCAACTACCTCCCAAACGTCAAGCTGAGAGACCCACTTGCCAATAGATGGATTCATCAAAATGGTTCTTCTCAATTCATTAAAATAGGCTCCTTAACACTTGGGGGCATTATTTGTTCAAAACAGTTGGAAATACTATAAATACGAGCTCAGAAGTAATACAATTAAATTTCTTTTTTTGAAAGTCCCTTGGTTCACACCAGCTTTTCTTTCCACTAGTTTCCATAATTAACTTTATCTCAGTTTCTTACAGTGCACGGGGGGGGGGGGGGGGGGGGGGGGGGAGGCTGCAGGAAGGGTTGGCCTCAGGCCCTGCTGGGAGGAGAAAGGCTCTATGGTTCACAGGTGCCTGCTCAGTGATGGTCTGGCTGACAGGGCAGGGAAGGTGCAGGAGGGGCTCTCGTGGGTGCAGAGGTGAGCTGTATTTATTTGTATTCAACTGTAAGCCCACTTTTGCCCACCCTGTATTTCAGTGGGTAGCACTTGTTCCTGACACAAACTTTAAAAGCAGAGACCAGCAGACAGTGAGGAGTGACGCTCTCTGCATCCTGGGCCTCAGCCACCAGGCCCCACCTCCCTCCATGGAGTCACCATGCAAAGTCTATTTCTTGCATGCCCTTCCCAGGACAACCAGCTCGGGGGCTTCTGAGCCCTCCCCTGTCTGGGGAAGAAAGTCCTGAGGGTGACCACCCCCACTTCAGGCTCTTGAGCAGTTTCTCTTCCGTTGCACTTACTTCTAAGGGGATTTCGAGTGGGTGCTCTGGGGCAGTGTTTGCTCAGCAGCAGAGAGGGGCCACTGGCCGGACAGCCCCTGAAAGCTGCCCGGGAGCAAACATGAGCTCTGTGGGCAAACCTAGCCTTTGCTCTCCAGCCTCTCTGCAGAGACCTGGGGCACACGGGGAAGCTGGCTTTCACAGGGCCCAGTCTCACCAGGCAGCCAAATCGGAGAGCTACTCATCCTTCAGGGAGCAGGGAAAAGTGAGTCCGGCGCACTGAGCGCTGTGAAACTTGGTCCAGAGTGTGAGTCCATGTTTGCTGTTTGCAGAGACACGAAAAGCCAAGATGGCACCTCTCCCTCTCGCTTATTGAGTAAGCTCGAAGCAGCAGCCTCCTGGGCCACGTGGTGATGCACGTGTGTGTGCGCTGGGGGTTAGTGAAGGCCGAGACACTATAGGCGGGGAAGAGCCAGCCTGGAAACGCGCCCCCCCACATCAGACAGGGCTGCCCCGGAAGGAAGGAGAAACAGACTCGGCCAGCGGCACCATGTGGTGTTTTCATCTCACACCTCACTCGCGACGATGAGAAATATGAGCAAAAAGGCATCTACCCCTTCCCAGCCCCGCTGAGAAAGGGCGTTGGGTAAGGCAGCAGAGAGAACATTGCTCTCAGGACCCCGCTTCGGGCTCTGGGCAAAGAAACTGAGCTTCTCCAAACCAGCCTCTGCAGAATTAGCCCTGGTGCCTGCCAAGGCTGAGATAAAGTCTATAAAGAAAATGCTTTAACAATACGAGAGCTTTACAACCTTTATAAAGTCATAACCAGGAGAAAGACAAAATAAGAATCTGGCCGACGCCCTAAGCAGTCCATGGCTGGCTCAGCCTCGGCGTATGTGTGCCTGTGGGGAGAGCAGGGGAGTGACGCTTTGCCAAGGTCAGAGGCCTCCACCTCCTTGTGCAAGAACCTAACGCATGAACCTAACGCCTGGGCTGTCCACTTCATAAACGGCCCCCTCCGCAGAATTTCCACCTGCTGCCATGGTCCTCAACACCAGGAACCAGCAGCCCGGGCTCCCAGCTTCCTCTAACCAGACAGCAGGCCTCCGGGCTCACCCAGTCATACACCCACCTCTGCCTGGTGTGTGGTGCCTGGTGCCGGGGAAGGACTCTTGTGTATCCGAAACTGTGGTCCCCAGACAGCGTGGGCCACCATGAGCCGCCACAAAGCAGTTGTCAGCACACATTTCCCGAGTCAGGAGCAGGAAGCACATGGGCACCTTCCCCGAGTTCATCTGACACAGCAGCTCCTGTTTCTGGGCGGATGTGTTTACTAGCCCTCAATACCACCTCCCTCAGGTGACCCTGGGAGAGGGAGGCGGCGGCGGCGAGGACAATGCCAGGCAGTGGAGGCATCCAAGGGCTCCGGGAAGGAGAAAGCCACTTCACCCCCCTGAGCTGTAAGCTCTCATTCAGGGAGTCGTTCCTATGGCAGAGCCACCTCCGAGACTGACCGTGGGGACAACGGCAGGTGACTGACAAGGAGCCAGTGGGCTGAGGCGCCCAGCAGCTGGCCACAGACCGGTGCTGGAGGCTGACTCTCCCCCAAGAGGTGGGCCTTGGGACACACACAGAAATGCCCCCCTGCTGTTCTTGCATCCTGTGACCTCCCTACACCAGAAGTTCACTCCTCCAAATCCCTCCACACCAGTCTGGAAAAGGGACCAAGTGATATGTTTGTATTTCTATAACTTAGCATTTAAAGTTCCCTTGCAGTGATAAAGTGCAATTTTTAGCTAGACTTCGTCAAAGAAATCAAAACCAAAAGGGAAAAATCACAGATAAGGGGAAATGTCTTCTGGGCTGCATTCTACAATGTCATGACCTCCTGAAGTTTTGTTTTAAAGAAAAGCCTTCAGCCTTGGCCCGTGGTTGCAGGTCAGTTGGTCGGAGCATCGTCCTGTGCACCGAAAGGTGGCAGGTTCGATCCCCGGTTGGGGCACATGCCCAGGTTGCGGGTTCGATCCCCGGTTGGGGAGTGTACAAGAGGCAGCTGACCCATGGACACCTCTCTCACACTGATGTTTCTCGCTCTCTCCCTCCCTCCCTCTGAAAGATCAATTAAAACAATAGATTTTTAAAAAGAAAAGTCATCAATGGAGGACAACCCCTTCGTTTCCCTGTAAAACTTAAGAGCAGGGCCCACCTCATAAATAGGTTAGTACTAGACATTCACAGAATGACTTTCTACAGCTTTTTCTCAGGTGCCCTTACCAAAGAAATAGAGCTGAGAGGTAGGAAGAACAGGAATCTCCTGGATTTTACACATCTGGACACAAAGGCAGAGAGTCAAGGGCCTGCCCAGGGTCCTAAGTCAGGTGTGGCAGAGCCATGTCTTGAGATAGGTGTCCTGAGCCCAAAGCAAATGCTCTTTCCCATCTAGTGAGCTCCTGGGATCAGGAGAGAGACTCCATGGTCACTCGGTGCCTAGAGCAGGGGACGTTCAGAAGTCCCGCTCTGGTGGCCGTGTGGGGGAAGCGTGTGTGCATGTGTGGGTGTGTACACGCGTACGCGTGCAGGTGAGCTCCGTGGCTCACGTGTACCTGCAGTGGTGCGCTCGGTCTGGCTTGATGCTGCAGCACTTGGGACACTTGTACACCACCTGGCCGGGCTTCAGCTGTAAACTCTCGATGAATTCTTTAGTGGCATTTCCTTTGGGCACTGCCCCCTGTAAGAAAGAGGAAAGGCCTCAGGGCTGGGCGAGGGGTTCCATCCGTTCTGACATCTCACAGTGGACACAGTCATTTCAAAGGAGCGATTACAAAGGGATGGGGCATGTTCATCCCAATACGTGGGCTCTGTGTTGAGAATTATGCCAACACCGATGAATACTTAACAGTTTTCCTGAGGAAATGCCAAAAGGTGCACATATGGGTGCTTGTCATATTACCCTGTTACACCCTTTCAACTGTCTGAAGCGTTTCATTAAAAGTTTTTCTATAAGTTCAAAAAGAAGTCAGATGCCAGAAAAGCCCCTAACAGAAATGTTAAAGCAAACAGACTTTGGTAGGCAAGAACTGCGGTGTGTCCAATGCTACTCAGGATATAGTTCTACATTAAATGTGCCACAAAAGTACAGCGCACAGCTATTGACACGGGAAACACAAATGTTAGATTGTTAAAGGGAAAGCAGACTTCCAAACGGTATATAGATATAGGCCCACTTTGGTAAAGATTTTATATATACACACATAAAAAGACAAAGATACACATGAAAGTATTAGTGGTTATCTCACATAGTAGAATTACAGGAACATCTTTTCTTGACTATATTTCTTAAATGTTCTATCATGATGAACATGCAGCTTTTGGAGAAAAAAAACACACCAAAAAACCCCCCAAAACACACCTCATTAGACAAGCAAAAAAATGCACCTCAGGAAGAAGCTACCTAAAGTAGGAATATGACCAATTTTCCTGAGGTTTGTAACCAAAATGCTGAGACAGCTGAGGGTCCCCTCGTGAGGCATCAGCGGAAGGTCGGGGTCTGGACGTCTGACTCACAAGGGAAGGCGGGGCCCAGGCCACCCAGACCAGCAGACTCTAAGGGGCTGAGAGGAACACGGGCCCAGGCAGACGAGAGGGTCCTAAAAAAGCCAAAAAACAACCAACCCAAAAAGCAAAACACTAAGCTGTACACCTGAAACCAATAAAAAACAAAATAAAAACAAAACAACAAAAAACTCTGAAATGTTCAGTGATACGGCTCCGTTTCGTGTGGTCAGTAGACTGTGTGTGGACACCTCAGGCTGACTGAGGATACGAAAAACATCAAACACCCAGGGGCCTTACTTCTAATTCTCTTTAAAGTAAAAAGTAATTGAGTTTGGGCAACTGTGTGACCTTTTATGGACTCCTGAGGCCACACAACTACAACTGGAAGTCACTGCTGTCCCACGCACAAGGGAAAAGCACGAGGGAACTTCACTCCCCTGGGACACGAGGCCGTGGGAAAGTTTTCCTACATGGAGGCGCAGGCTGAGGTTCGTCACCCCCCCGCTATGTCCAGTGTTTAAGGGCCCAGCCACAGAATGTGCTCTGAACCTCAGGAGGCCCCAGAGGGCTGGGAGAGGAAGCCCCCGCACCGCAAGGGGCACTCGGAGGCCTCATCTGGTGTTCAGGGCCTGCTGTTCCAGCCGAGCTGGCAGACAGCATGGAGGAGTCCGCCTTCCTCAAAGCCGGCCCCTCCGCCCGGACTCCATCTGCCGGTGCCTCCCGGAGGCCTAGCTCCACCCAGGTCCGCTCCCACCTGCCTGGTGACCCATCTCTCAGAGCCAGACACCAGCGGGCTGGCCCGAGGCCCCGGCACCGAGGGGTCTGTGACACAGGCGCCTTCCAGCCTGCCTCAGATGGCTTTTTTTCTTCTTTTGTTAAAGAATATGCTCTTTTGGGCTAATCCCCAACTGGTCACTCTCCGTTCTCTGGAGCCAGAAATTTTTAGGTTGGCATTTGGAAGTTACTCAATGGCAGACGTGAGAAGCTGCCTGGCCTGAGGGGAAACAAAGCACCCTACTCGAATGAGCCCCGAGGCAGGTCCCTGACCCTACACAGGGAATGTGGCAATACCGTTGGGCAAGATGGGCAAGGCCCTTCTCTGGCCGCACCTGGTCCCTGGCCTACGGCCCAGCATGCTTCGGGAGGGCCGGGCGCCATTCCTCTTCCATGTTCCCGCGGGCCTGGCATCACGCTGCCACGCTACTGGCCCCAGGAAATGCCCGCTACCCGATTCTCACACAGCGTGCGCTCAATACGGTCGCCCAGACAGGCTCCAGAGAGGAATGGCAACTGCACGCTGACGTGAGCCTGGCAGTTGCACAGATGAGCTTTGGCAACTGAAATGATAATCGGTGGCCTGCAGTGGTCTGAGGTTGTCATGTGAAGTCTGTTTACAGCAGGAGTACATGGGGGGAGGGGGGAGGGAGGGAGGGAGGGGGGGCAGGGAGGGAGAGAGGGGGGGCAGGGAGGGAGGGGCAGCCGCAGGCGGCAGGCGAACTTCCTTTTCCTTAGCCATGTGGTTAAATCGAATTGGCTCATAGTCCTCCTTTGCTCAAGTCTAAGGTTTGAGAGAATTTACGAGGTTAATACATTAGGTCCAAAGAATGGAGGGGTAAAAGAAACGCTGATCTTAAGGATTTACACAATTGCCGTGATTGTGTAGAGTTTGGCTTTGAGCTGCCTGGCAGTCAGGACTAAAAGAAATAAGCTATGCTCTCAGCTTTAAGCATCTTCTGGGAGACAGGCACTTTCCCATATCTCAGTTTTCCCATATCTCAATCAATCCCTCAGGAATCCTGAGGGAGTTCATAGGATGAGGAACTAAAATGTGCTGGTAACTGGAAAAGAAAAAGTGAAATTGGGAGAGGGAGGAAAGGAGAGAGTGGGGTACAAGACGAGGGTTCTGAGTCCAGGCTGTCGGGCATGTGGAACCACTCTAGATTTCTAAACATCTGAGTGTTTCAGGAACAAAGAAAGCTCCTTTGATGACATTACACAACCTCAGAGCAAGGACAGGGCACCTGACATCAAACACCAGTCTGACTCATGCTCCTGCCACCTCCAGGCCAGCCCACCTGCCAAGTGAGGCACCTGCCCCTCTGCATCTGTCCCCTTCCCTCTTTACAAGCCTGCCCCTTTTATCTCATTTCTCAAATGAGAGTTTCACCTGTGAGGGGGTTGCCTAAACATCTGTGAGTCAATTCCCTCTTCCCTTTTCTGCTCAAGTTTACTAAGTGATTGCTAAATGGTCCAGAAGTGTGGTGGCTGCAACTGTTTTGATGTTACATTTGGAATAAGAAGTTCAAAGCTGGAAGTGGTACAGTAACTATTTGGGGGAGACTATAAGATCTTTTTGGTTTTTTACTAGTAATATTAACAAACCAAAATGATATACAATGTATACATTGTCATACATTGTTTACAACCTTAGGGTATTACTTTTCCTGGAAGTTATAGGCCACATAAATTCTTGAGATAACAAAACATTATAAACTCATTAGGTAACTTAGAACTCTGCAGAAACGCCTTTATAAAAGGACTCCCCCTGAGCAGCCAGCGTGGCTCAGAGGTTGAGCATCGACCTATGATCTAGAAGATGAGGTTTGATTCCCGGTCAGGGCACATGCCAGGGTTGCAGGCTCAATTCCCAGTAGGGGGCGTGCAGGAGGCAACCGATCAATGACTCTCTCATCATTGATGTTTCTATCTCCCTCCCTCTCTCTCCCTTAAATCGATAAAGATATATTTAAAAAAAAAAAAAGTCCCCCTGTGGGCCTTAACTTGCGGTGTTAATGAGGAATCCCTAACTGATCTTTCTGTGTGAGATTTGGGCTCCCAACTCTGCTCCTAGGAAGCACAGGGTGCCCCAGGGGCTCTTAAGTCACAGCTCCACCTATCTTTGCTTAAATACTGGGTTTTGCATAAGATGTCACACGCTGGGATGGGGCTAGGCAGGTGGGGGCAGGAAGAGCCTGAGATGAGCCGAGACTGGGCCTGTTTACAGGATATGCTTCAAGTTGCTCCCTTTACAGTGGTAGATATTTGACAGATGCTTCATATTTTTGCCCAGTTTTCTTTGGCGCCAACCAGCAAAACACACCCATGAGAAGTTGGCTGGAGTGTGGGATACAGACTATGGTTCTCATTCATTTGGGATTGGAAGCTGAGCAACACACCATGGCGAGGATCATACTCTCCTGCACCCAACTGCAAGGGGCCAGACCCAGGAGGCCCCTGGAGACAACGTGGCGTAAAAGAACACACACGTCTGAAGGCAGCAGGAATGCCAAGGGGGAGGCCCCCTGCCTCAGCCCACATCCAGTTCCCTGACTCACACGCCTCCTAGAAACCAGTGACCTCTACACTCCACTCTGATCCCGCCCCTTCACCAGCCCCAGACCTGGCTATCTACTGCCCACCTGGAATCTCTGCTTACCTGTAATATACACACTGTTTGGCCAGAACAAAAGCCTTGATTTCTCTTCCAAAATCTACTCTCCCCAGACTCTCCCCATTCAATAACTGCAGCAGCAATCAATGCCCCTGCTGCTCAAGCCAAGACTCTGGAAGGCACACTCTTTGATCCTATCCACTCTGTCAGCTCTTATGAATGGCGGGTCTCAGACCTGGCTGAACCTGAGGGACTCCTGGGAGCTGTAAAGCATCCCAATACCCAGGGCCCTGCCCCACACCAATTAGAGTAGACTGTCTGGGGGAAGGGCCCAGGCATCAGTACTTTCAAAAAGCTCCCCAAGGGATTCTAATGTACAGTCAGGCTTGAGAATTCAGTGGCTTAAAATATGTTCCAAATCCAACAGCTTCTCTCCAGCTTCACTGCTCCCACCTCGGTCTGAGCCACACGTCTTGGGTGGACCACAGTACCTCTCACCTTCCTGTCCCCACCCAAGCACAAAGCCTGGTCACATCATGTCTTTCTGATGGCTTCCCACTGCCCTCAGAATACAGACCAGAGCTCTCAGGAGCCCACAGGCCCTCCAGGACCTGGCTCCTGCAGCCCTTTCTGCCTCGTCCAGCCCCTTGCTCCCACTCACCACGCTTCGGTCACCCTGGTCTCAGTCCCGTTTCTCAGACATGCTGCAGCCTCTGGGCATTCGTACCTCCTCCCTCCTCTTCCCAGAAGGCTCTGCCCTAAGGTCTTCACTTGCCTGAGCTGCAACGTCATGTCACTCAGGTCTCGGCTCAAATGGCACTGCCTCAGAGAGGCATTCACACCGCCTTGATCTAAAGCAGCCCCCTTCGCCCCATAAAATTCACCAGCACATCACCCCGATCGCACTGTTTCATTGCCTTACAGCACTCGGCACTTTCTGAAATTACCTCTTTCAGTCACGATGTTACTGCCTGACCCTCTATGTGAGGATGTGAGCTTCAGGAGGGCAGGGATTTGGGTCTGTCTTGCTCACAGCTGTATCTGTTGCTCAGAGTAGAACCTCTCACATAGTTAACCTGTCTCTCAATAAACATGCCTTTCATTTTAGTCCATCCTCAGTGCCCCCAGGCTCCTCCTCACTGCTGCCAGAGTGGTCCTGGTAAAATGTCACTCTTGTTTAACATCCTCAGGGGCTCTAGACTGCCCCTCAGCACCCATCACCTGACCTGCTTCTCAGGCACTCCACCCACATGGCCAACCCTGGCCCATTCTCCTCCTAAGTCCTCACTATTCCCAACAACACATCATCACCCAGAGGAGCCACACTCCTGCATTCCTGTGTCTTTGTGCATGGTGCCCCCTCTGCCTGGAATGTTGTCAGTGCCTTCCTGCCCTACAGCCCTCCCCTCCCCAGCTCACAAACACCGCTCTGATAAGAACTGTGTTTGGGTGTCACCTCCTCCAAGCAGTCCCCCCTGCCTAGACAGGTTAACGTCCCATCCTTGTTCTTCCGCTGCTTCCTTCTGCCACAGCCTCTATCACGCGGGGCTAGCTTCTCTAGACAGAGGGCACTCTGAAGGCAGGTACAGTGCCTGGGGCTTAACAGAAACCAAATTTAAGATGAGCAAAATATATTCTGCTCTTGTATCCCCAATAGCAAGGGCATCAAAAATTTCTCCGAATAAACCCTTAACTTGTTACCAGTATAACCAAGTTGATGCTGCAGGGAAAACTCTTTCATACCCTTGTGCTCTGGGACCCTTCCGAGTCTAACCATGTACCTCATGCCTTCAGGCGACAGCACTCACACTGGGCCGCCGGGCCGCCGCCTGCCGGTATGCGATCTCCACGGGCACATGCGTGAGGGGAGGCACTGTCTGGACTGGCTGGCTGCTGACATGTAATCAAGCTGGGAAAGCCGCTTTCCCTTGGGACATATTAATAGTCTACTATTTGAACCAGCAAGGACTGGAGCCCTTCGAGAAGGGGACTAGTTCAGGATGCAGCGTCTTTACTGAGCTACCCCTGGGGCGCACAGAATCGAAATCTGCGTGTCTACTGCCACCATCATTGGGAGCGCTTTCCCTTTCTTCTTTTAAACACACTCGCCCCAAGTACTGACACAATAAGCCACAGGAGGTCTTTATCAAACAGCACCCTCTCCTGCTTTTCCCATGCCCAATGAAAAGCAGGAAGGGGGGACTTATTACCAGGGTACTTTGACCTTCAATAGCCACTCGCATAGCTTGGTACATTTAGCTAAGTCATCCAGCAGAAGACCACTGCTCTACTCAATGACATTCCCCAGGAAGCACTTGCTGAGGCCTGAAACGGGCTTGTCCAGCTTTTCAGGAAAAGCTGAGCCTCGCCCAAAGTGAAGGCCATTCCCGTGCGGGTTCCTGGAACTGGATATGGCTTTAATTTTAAGTCCACCTAGCTCCAGTCCTGTCTTTGCTGCGGAGCCCTGTCCTGACCCAAGCCCCAGAATGCTTTCTGCTCCTCCCCTGGCTCCGGCTTCATGGTTGTGACCGCACCTTTCTCACTAGAGGCCAGGCTTCCCCTAGAACAAGCCCCTCCCCCAGCAGGTTCCATTAATGCGCACATAGTAACCATTAATGTGCACAGTGTATCTAACAATGTATACATAGTATCCAATAATGTGCAGAGAGTATCATTCACCCAAGACAGAGAGGCTGCGGCACAGACAGTGTTTCTTCCGTGGAGCCTGAATCCACTCCCCCACCCAGCCCTGGACCTCCTGCTCTCCACATTCCTGAGGTCAGGGGCAGCATGCGGGCTGTGGCCATGCCAGGGCCAGAGGAGGAGAGTGTGGGCTGGTCAAAACAAGCCCAGACATACTCACGGGGTCCGTCAGCATGGCCCGGCAGTGGGAAGCCAGGGCCAGGAACGCCAGCAGGTTGAACACAATCCCATTGATGATGCTGTACACGTAGTCTCGGGATGGAAGCAGCATCACAAAGAGGACCACAAACTCTGCGTAGAGGACCAGAAACCAGGTGACAATGGCACAGGCGATGCCGCAGCCATCGCGGATAAACCACATGGCTCCCACAGGGCCGGGGTAGGGAGGTGGGACACACTTCTCCGGCTGCAGGTATTCTGGCTTCCGCTCAATGTCTCGGAAGTGGTGGGTGGGGATAAGCATCATAAGCTATTCTGTCCATGCTGGCATCTGGAAGAGAGAAGACCCAGAATTTGTTGTCTTGTTATCAAGCAGATTTGACGAGATGACCAAAGTGAGCCAGGAGTATCTGAGTGAACCTCCTGCAGACAAGCTGCCTAAACCTTCCGTCCATTTGAAATGGGAGTTCCCGCCCAACTCCTGAGCACTAACAGCCCTTGTGAAACAGAGCCACCTTGCCCCAAGCAGTCGAGTGACAGATAACAAAAGTGAGCCTTCAAAGGGCAAATGCTTTGCCCAGGGTCAGCGAGAGCAGCGCAGCACACACACCAACTTGGAGGTGGACTAGAACCAGGTCTCTGCGTTTACTAGGGATCTGCTGCAAACAGTGTCTCACTAGGCATGTTTAGGCAAGTAAAGACCTAAAAGACAAAGGGGGGCAAGCCCTCTGGGAAATCTGTCTCCAGCAGTAACACCTCTACACCATGGACCGACCCAGAGGCCGATGCTGAGGCTGTCTGGGGTTAACGGGTGAGTAGGAGGAAAGTAGTGGTTGCCCAGGACTAGCGTTAAGCTGCAACCATTGAGACAGTCCAACTTACTGCACTGCACTAGCCGGTGACAAGGGAAGACAGTCCCTAGGACGGGAATGTTCTTGAAACAAGCCAGGCTTTTCAGCCCTATGGCCAAAATGGTTTCTCCTCGGGGGATAAGCGACCAAGGATGTGGCTGATGGGGCAAAGTGTAGGAATGTTGAACAATGAGTCCAAAGATGTTTCCCCACCATCCTCACAGGGTTGGTGTGAGGGTTGGGGAGCTGGAGGTGCCTGTGATGGACGCTGTAGACTGGAGCACCCTGTATGTAGCACAGACTGTGCTCACGTGTCCCTCCCAGGAAACACACCCCTTCCTGCAGAAACCAGTACTGAGCAATGGGCATCTTCTTCCTAACAGCTGCAGCCCAGGTCTCTGGATATGGCAATGAAGTGACTAAGAATCAATCACTAATGCCCATCAGTCCAGAGCATGCTCTGTGAGGCACAGCAAGAACAGATTTCCTGCCTCTCTCTCTTTATTTCAAATGCCATGGCCTGTTGTTTCACTACCCAGGTTCCTCAGTTAGAAATGATGATGGCTCCATTCACCTCCAGATGTAGGTGCCATGGAAAAGCCACCTCTATGTAGCACAGTCGCAGTCTTTCAGAAACTGGAGTCTCAGGGGGGATAAGTGGTGACGGGTGGAGACCTGAGTTGAGGTGATGAACACGCAATACAGTGGACAGATAATGTGTTGTAGAATTGTGCACCTGAAACCTGTATAATTTTGTTAACCTGTGTTACCCTGATACATTCAATAAAAAGGGAAAAAACCCTCAAGTCACCTCAGTCACTCAAAAGCAGCACCAGCTGCCTTTCTGCCGGCAAGGGCAAGTTTTCAATGGCTGTTAGATTATCTTTACCCTCTGCCCAAGTTTCCTTCTCCCTCCACTGCCCTCAACAGAGAGCGAGCATTTGGATTGAATGCAGCACAGTCAGGAAAAGTAGGATGTGCCCAGAAAGCTGAGCGGGCAGAGCAGTAACCACTACTCAAAACGACAGACATTCTGGAGTCAAAGGCTGCACCTACTACTAATAAAGGAAGGTCAGACCTTCCTCTCCCACGGCGGCAGAGAACTGATGGTTCACAAGCAGCTAAATGTGTACCGTGGACCTGTCCAGAAAACATCGACTCAACAAATACCGAGTGACTATCGTATCCTGGGTACACTGAGTTGGGAGCTGGGGAACCAGAAGTCACGAGCAGAGTAAAAGCAGTGGTTCCTGATGTCCGTCAGCCAGAACTTTCTAACACAGCAACCTGTGCTCTCTACAAGACAGGAAGGTGCCAGTGGCAACCCGGAGGCATGAAAAAATGCAGAGATACCTTCTGGGGCACCAAACAGGACAGCAAGAGATCACAGACTAGGGATGTCTACACCTTGACTTGTGCCCTGAAAATTCTAAACTGTGCAACCAAAACCAAACAAACAAAAAGTGAAATCCCACGAAATCACACAATGACTCAAAGGCTGACTGAAGCGCAACATTTCGACACCTTCTAGATACAACCATTCTCTTGGTTTTTCCTGCTGCCTACAGATTTGTATGTATGTCGCCAATGTTCTCACAATTACCATTTAAGCTCTGTCAATAAAGTTTTATTGGACCACAGCTATATGATTCGGTTACACACTGCATGTCTGATTCGCCATTACAATGGCAGAGCTGAGTGGTTCTGACGGAGACTGTGACCTGCCAGCCCAGAGTACTTACTCTCTGGCACTTTACAGAAGTCTGTTGAGGCAGTTGTTACCCACCAAATACAAGGTGGAGCAAAAGTAGGCCTACAGTTGTTTGTATGGAAAATAGTACAATAATAATAATACAAGAATAAACTCCTGTGTTTCGGGTACTCGCAACTGTAAACCTACTTTTACCCCATCCTGAAAACAACTGAGATCCACCCCAACTCCCCCTTCCCTGCAGAACAGCTCGGTGTGGCAGAGATGATCAGTTACGACACGCCTGTGGCGGCGAGATGCCCTCCTGTCATCTACAGCCTGGGGTCATCTCGTCATGGCCTGTGTGCTCCATCAAACTGCTCGCCAGTGATTATAAATGGTGTGGCTTTCAGAAATGGAGGACCACTGAAAATCAGGTCTAGAGCAATGCTCACGTTCGGATACTTCCAGTGACTAGTTGTGCTGGTCGTGTGCTCAGAGCAGAGGACTGCTCTGTCCTCTGACGGCTGCTCCGTCTTGACTGCACATGTGGCAATGGCCTGGCCTAGAGTAGAGTTGTATTTCACGTGTCGTTTTGCTGACAGACAGGCACCTCCGCATGTAGATCTCCCAGGTAACTGGCTACTTACTTCCTATCTTAAGTACAATACCCATCCATTTCTTTGTAAGGATTTAGAGTCATTACCAGGAACATCAATTACTGGAGTAGTTAGGTAACTATGTCTTCAGGGGTACAGGGATTCACTGGGCTTGCCACCTCGCACCAAGTGGCCTGTTCAGACTAATTGGCTGTGGGCTGGAAAAGCAAATAAAACAAAATCTTGTTAGGTTTGTTTGTAGAAGGAGACTCATTTCAGGCAGCAGGCCTTTAGGGAACACCTGCTATGCTCTCCCACCATTCAGTTGTTGGGGGCTGGAAGCCCTGTCTTTTCATTAGCCCAGTGCCTGGCACATAGTAGCCACTTACTACATGTGTTTATTACACACATACATGAGCAAAATGCATGAGTTCTGTGACCCCAGGCCCACTTCGTGGAGGCCTCGTCTGCTTACTTCCAGGGCTGTGGCCATATTCCAGATGGCGGAGATGCACAGTGATTCTTACTCAAGTAACCAGAATGTGCCATCCTTGAACAATGTGGGACCAAAGACAGAGAAGCTCTGTCTTCTCGTCACCCCTCACTGGTGAATGAGAACCTGTGATCTGGGAAAGCGCCCAGCCATGGGGACACACACCTGGCAGAGCCAGACACTCAGTGTTGAACTGAAGGACAGATGCCAACACTTCAGGGTTTCAGAATGAATCAAGGCCCACTGCTATAAAAATGTTTATTTTTAACACTCAGGCCCCCAAAGGCAATGGAAGTAGCTCTCTAACAAAATTTGTTTCTTAAATTAGCCAAATGAAAATCTGAGAAATATGGGGGGGAACCCACCTTGACACAAACTGTACACACTCCCTTCACTCTGCCCCTAACAACAGAAAAGGCAAACATTCACCTCCTTTCCCTCCTGTTTTATGTTAGGAAAGCTCCGATCCTTGGTGTTGAGCGGTGGTTCTTTGCCACTGACCCATGCCCCACGAGCCTTTGCTCAGGTGCCTGGAGCAGGCACACAAAGAGGCTGGAGCGTCCCAGAACCCTCAATACCACTCCTGCCAGCCACTCATACCCTCAGGGGGCAGCCTCATCCCATTCCCTTGCCCTGTTTACTCTCTAACATGTCTTCAATTCAATCCGACTCACAAAGACATCCAGGAAGCAGCCACTAAATGCAAGGAATTGTGTAGGGGGCTCCCACAAGGGAGGATGAGGCCAATAATGTGTGTGCACTGCCCTGTGCAGGCCCTGCCACACGCCTCTCCCAGCTCCCAACCTGGTAAGACCAGTCTCGCTGGCTTTTCCCCACTGCCTGCCAGTCCCATGTGTGGAGCTTTGTAGCCCGGTACTGGCAGGAGCGTATGCTCAAATCAGTATTTGATGAGTGGATATGTAAATCACAGGCACGCCCACAATAATCCTAACAGAGGTTTCTAAATGAGTAGCAAGACAGAAAGCAAACAGTACCCCCAAAACGCAGGAGTGAGATAAACAGACTTTTTCATGGCCAGGGCTTCTGAAGAGGTGGGATCTCTGCCTGGCTTTAGAAATGAATCCAAGCAAGAAGAAAATTAATTTATTTGGGCTACACTTATCTTAATTTAACTTGTGTAAGAATCCAAAAGGACTATACATTTTATACCCATTTTAGATGATTCTTAGAAAAACAAAGAATGAACCATGAATCACTGTTTCATTCTGTTTGTTTTATGAGACGTTTCAGTCACTAAACTTTTTTCAAAGGGTGTGGTCCAGAGGAACGTACTTTATCTTCTGCGTCAAGATCTGCCAGCCAAGGAAGGTGTCCAGACAGGCAGAGTGCTCCAGTCTCTCCAGGAAGAGCTTTACAGAGGTTTACATCGTCTCTCCCTCCTGCCTCTGTCATCCTCAACCTCCAACAAAAAACTTTAAAAGTAAAATATTGTGCCTCCAAACCAAACTCTACACATTAAAGTTCACTGAGGGAACCAGGAAGGCAGAAGTTAAATTTGCTTTCCTGCCTCCTAGCTGGCCGCCTTCTTATCAAACCCACTCATGTACAATCTCAGACGCCCAACAATGGGTCTTCATTTCAGAACCAAGTCTGGGATTTGGACAGGCTAAGAGTTCTTACACTTACAACTGGCTCGTTGACCACCTCCCAGCTTTCTAGAACTATTAACAAAAATACACACCCACCTACAGGATGACACAACATGTGATACAAATGTTGGGGTTCTGCAGAAACTACTGCTCATTTGGGGAACACATTCTACTTTTCTTTTTATGGATGTGCTTTTCATGTTGCAACATTGAGAAAAATTAATGAGACAACTTTAAAACAAGACAGCGCACAAGATTAACTGGCAAAAAACAATCACAATCTGAGTCAGAATCTGACTGGGAAGGAACCTTAAAGACCATCTAGTAGATTTCAGTCAAATACGTTTTATAGACGAGAAAGTCAAAGTCCACTGAATGTCTACTACCTGCCAGCCAATGGGCTGTATGCTAGATATGCCTCATCCTGCCTGATCCCCACGTCTACTCTGTCTTACAGGTATAAAAACCCTGAGTTTCCCACCCCTTTTAGAGATGAGGAAACTGAGGCATGGAAAGATTTGCCCAGGTTCATACTTCTAGGAAACAGTGATACACTCCCAAGCCTGCTCTCATTTCACAGCCTACTTTTAACTACTCTCTACAACCATTAATTTTGCCCGGTAACTAGAAAACAAGAGGAAGGAGTGCTGATGTTTCTCCACAAGTGACTTTGGGTTACTTACAGCTTGGCTCTCTTGCCTACACATGGTTGTGCGGAGATGGCACTTTCGGGGGGGCCCCATGCAGCAGCATCCACAGGCCACAGGCCTGAACTTACACATTTTGTGCTTTAAGGTGGGGCCCTGGCTGAACACCAGCCAACATTTAGAAGACAGATCGATCCTGATTTAACTTAGGAGGCGGGAGGGCTATGAAGCCTCAGTCAGGGGTGACCCTAAGACTGAGTCCCTAAAATCTGCTTCTGCTGGCAAACACTTCCTGGGGGGCCCAGTTCCAGCACACTGCTTTTTCTGAGAGAAAGCCCATGCATGCCAGGCAGAGACCAACCAGCAAAGGCTCCCCACGTAAGGGAGTTAAAGACAGCACCCGACACCACATTGTGCCATGTGCAGACATGCAGCCACTGTGACATCACCCAGACTAAAGATTGTTTGCTTTTTTTTAGAGACTAAAAGCAAAAGCACTTGGAGGGATCTGAAAAAGGAGCTACAGAAGAGAATGAAGAACCAGTTACTGTAACTATACCAGGTTTCCTGAAGGGATACCACTTGGACAACCAATGGATCAAAGAAGAAATTAAAGGGGGAATAAAACAGTTTGAGACAAACTAAAATGGAAACACAGTATACCAGAATTTGTGGGATTAAAAAAAGAAAGAAGCAGCAGCAGCAAGAAAGGTCTCAAGTAAACAACCTAACTCTATGCCTTAAGGAACTAGGAAAAGAACAAACGGAGCCCAAAGTTAGAAGAAAGGAAATAATAAAGACTAGAGCAGAAATAAATAAAATAGAGAACAAAAATAAGATAAAATTGGCAAACCCTTAGCTAGACTATCAAAGAAAAAAGAGAAAGGAACCAGATCAGCAAAATTACAAATGAAAAAGGAAACATTACAATGAATATCACAGAAACTCAAAAGGTCACTAGAGGCTACTATGAACAACTATACGTCAACGAACTGGATGCCCTAGAGGAAACAGAAAATCTGAATAGACCAATTACTAGTAAGAAGACGGAGTCAGTAGCCAAAAACCTCCCAAAAAAGCACAGGGCCAGATGGCCTCACTAGTGAATTTTACCAAATACTTAAAGAATTAACACCAATCCTTCTCAAACTCCTTCAAAACATTCAAGAGGAGGGCACACTCCCCAACTCATTTTACAAGGCCAGTATTATCTTGATACCAAAACCAGAAAAGAACACTACTAGAAAAGAAAACTACAGGCCAATATCCCTGATAAATAATAGAGCAAAGTTCTCTATAAACACTAGCAAACTGAATTCGGCAATATATTTAAAGGATCATACACCATGACCAAGTGGGATTTATCCCTGGGATGTAAGGATGGTTCAACATACACGTATCAATCAATGTGACACTTCAACAGAATAAAACAAAAGAATCATATGACCATCTCAGTAGAGGCAGGAAAGTATCTGACAAAATTCAACATCCATTTATGATTTTTAAAAAATCTTAACAAATTATGCACAGAAGGAACATATCTCAACATAATAAAAACCATATATTACAAGCTCACAGCTAACATCATATTCAACGGCAAAGGTTGACAACTTTTTCTCTAAGATCAGGAACAAGACAAGGGTGCCCACTCTCACTATTCCTATTTAACATAGCACGAGAAGTCCCAGCTAGAGCAACGAGGTTAAAAAAAAAAGGGGGGGGGGTGTCGGAACTGGAAAGGAAAAAGCAAAACTGTCTCTTCACAGATAACGTAGTTTTACATACAGAAAATCCTAAAGACTCAACCAAAAAACTGTTAGACCTAATCAACTAAATCAATAAAATTGCAGGATACACAGTTAACATATAAAAATGAGTAGCATTTTTATGCAATAACAAATTTTCTAAAAAAGGTATGAAGAAATTGATCCTATTTATAACAGCATCAACAAAAAAATACTTAGGAATAACTTTAAGAAGGTGAAAGATCTCTACTCTGAAAACTACAAGACATTGATGAAAAAAATCAAAGACACAAATAAATAGAAAAGTATCCCATGTTCATGGATTGGAAGAATATTGTTAAAATGTCAATACCACCAAAAGCCTTCAAAAGATTCAATGCAATCCCTATCAAGACTCCAATGGCATTTTTTACAGGAGTAGAAAAAATACTCCTAAAATTTACATGAAACCAAAACGACCCCAAACAGTCAAACAAATCCTGAGAAAGAAGAACAAGGCAGGAGGCATCACACTTCCTGATTTCAAGCTATACTATAAATTTATAGTCATCAATACAGTATGGCATAAAAAAAGACAAGTAGATCAATGGAACAGGATCCAAAGCCCAGAAATAGACCCAAGCATATTTGGTCAACTAATATTTGACAAGGGAGCCAATAATACTCAATGGAGAAAAGACTGTCTTTTCATTAAATGATGCTGGGACAATTGGATATTCACATGTAAAAGAATGAAACTGGACCCATATCCTACACCACTCACAAAAATTAACTCAAAATGGATTAAGACCTGAAACCACGAAAACTGTTAGAAGAAAACAAGGGAATAAAGCTCCTCCTTGACATGCATCTTAGTAATGATTTTTTGGATATGGCACCTAAATCACTAGAAACAAAATACAAAATAATAAGTAGGACAAGGGTGGGTGGGTGGGGAGAGATTAACCTAAGAACTTATGTGCATACTTGCACAACCTGTGGACACAGACAATAGTGTGGGAAAGGCCTGGGGGGAAGGGTGCAGAGGGAGGGGATTAATGGGGGGAAAAAGGGGACATTTGTAATACTTTGAACAATAAAGATAAATATAAAACAAAAAATAATAAGTAGGACTGCATCAAACTAAAAAGATTCTGCACAGCCCTAGCTAGTGTGGTTCAGTGGTTAGAGCACGCGGCCCGCAGACTGAGGGGTCCCGGGTTTGATTCTGGCCAAGGGCACGTACCTCAGTTGCAGGCTTGATCTCCGGCCCTTGTCAGGGCTCCTGCAGGAGGCAACCAATCAATGTGTCTCTCTGACATCGAGGTTTCTTCCTCTCTCCCCCTCCCCCCTCCCCTTCTGCTCTTTCCGAAAAGCAATGGAGAAAATATTCTCAGGTGAGGATTAAAAAAAATTCTGCACAACAAAAGAAACATCAACCAAAAAATGGGGAAAAAATTTGTTAAGTATATCTGACAAGGAGTTAGTATCCAAAATATACAAAGAATTCATACAACTCAACAGCAAAAAACCCAGATAATCCAATTAAAAATGGGCAAAGGACCTTACCAGACATTTCTCCAATTCTAAGTTTTACAACCTGGTAAGATATGCATTTTAGGGTAAAATAAGGCTTAGAGTGGTTAACTGACTTGCTCAAAGTCACAAAACAAGTTACTGGCAAAGTCCAGATCATTGGAAAAGATAGATGCCCAGTAGTCTTGCCACCATAGCTCCTTATCTTCCCAACCAAACCTGCCTTTCTGGATTCCCTGCTACTATTTCTTGGCTTTGCTATTGACAAAGTGTACATTTCTAAGTTAAAACTTACTGCAATGGGACTGTGCTTGTCCCACTAGGCTCCTTTGCTAAGGTGAAAAATGGATCCCACCCAAAGGCACTCCATCTCCTCGGACCCTGCAGAGATAGTCACGTCTCAGGTACCGAGCAAGTCCAGAATTCAATCACCAGGTCTCCACATAGCAAGAAGTTTACAGTTTGGAGAAGACTATGAAAAGGTGTAGTTTCCCTGGCATTTCCTGGATGAACGACTATTAGGTGGGGCATGCAAATAAAGCCTTCTCACCTTCACAGCTCACAGCACCTTCAGAGCCAGGGACGACCTGGTCATTTGTCTCCACAAATCTGCTTCCAAAGAGGAAGGCAAAGGATTAAAAGATGTAAAAACAGGAAGAAGCTAGAGGCAGCATGGGAGTAGCCTCTGCCCCGTCCCCCAGCAGGTCAATATCCTGACATCACTCCCCTATTTCTATTTCAGATTCTGTTACTTTCTATGGCTATCAGGGCGTGTATGTGTTTAAATATTTCCAGATTTGCTAATCAGGACATGTGACCCCTTTTCTTACATATGCCCCAATGAAAGACAAAGGAAGCACCCTGCCACCCTCTCAAAATAAAACACACTTGTGAAGACCCTTCCTGTAAATGAGAATAAATTTTACCCATGTATTCCTACCAATTTTTCTATCATTGTAATTGTAAGTTATCACTTCTGGAACAGCAAGACAGACACAGAGCTGCTGGCTAGACTGTGACAGATTATATTGAATATTCTTTAAGACAAGGTACAGGCAGGACAAATGCAAAGGGTTCAAAGGAAACAGATGTATAAAAAACAGTAGCTCACACTTTTGCTTTTCTGGGGCGCTAATTGTGAAAATGCAAAGGAAAAGACCTAAAACTTGGCCACCTCTGTTTAAGACTGGGAATAAAATGTTCATTTCTCTGCTGGGCTTTTAGGAGCTTTCTGCAACTTCAGCACCACGGACTTGGCACCGAAGCTCTTCTGCCACCAGTTTTTACCGCTTTAATGGACCAAGGGGAGGTGGGACAGATCCACTCCACCTCTGAGGTTCTGGTTGCCGGCTGGTGGCCAGTAGCAGCTCTTTACCTCTTGCCCTTGATGCCTGGCCTGTGCAATTAGCACCTCATTATAGGCTGGCCTCTCGTCTAATTACCACATGTGTCAATTGAGCATTTTATTTTATTGTCTTCTTCATGTACTAGTTCAAGAGCCTGGACTCTCCCTCCAGCTATAATAAATCCTAAACTCCTCTCAGGCAGGCATGTGTTTTCAGTTTAACTCTTCAGGCCCACAAGAACACTACTCATGAGCATACAAACAAATACTTCCTGACTGAGGAACTTCTAGATGTCTATTCCGGGTGCAAGGCACGTGGTTGGAATCTGGGTCTCCATGCCTATCTCAACCCTCCATACCACCCTCCACCCACTGGCCTGCTCTGCTGTTGAGGGCTCCTGGGCTCCTTTGAGTTAAGCTTTACTCAGCCTGTATGTAACCTTTCCCTTATCTAAAAGGGCTACACAGGGGAATTTCCCATTAGCAACACGTTCTATGTTCCTCTAAAAAAAGATTCAAGGTATGGAAGTTTATGTTTGAACAGACTCCTTACTTTTGGAATTAAAGCTAACTATAGTTTATAGGGCAGTTACCAAGTCCATTACAAACATAGGCCTCCTTCACCAAATACTCCCGTAATGAAATGGGGCCTGGGGGGAGACGGCACAAAGGGATGGCAGGTGTGCAAGTATGGGAGTCAGATTACCTGGTCTCAAATCCTGGCCGTGCCACTTACTACCTTGGTCAAGACAATTATCCTCTCTGCACCTCAGTTTCCCAATCTGTAAAACAGATAACAGTATCAGTCTCATAGAGCTATTGTGAGAACTGAATCAGGTAGTCTTCATAAAGTGTCTTAGAACAGTGCTTGGCATATAACAAGCAGTGGGTAAGCTGATGTTAAGTAGAATTAATAGAGCACAGAGATTTAGAATAGACAGACCTACAAAACAGTATGCTCCCCAAAGAACCTGACAGCGATGAAAAAATTAGCTGGTTTAATAGAATATTGTGCCATCCCTGGCTTCTTGATTTTCTGGCTAAAATACATTCTTTAAATTGCTTCAATAAACCAAAAAAGAACTCTGAACTTAGAGGTTTTAAAAATGTCGAATCCATTATCACAACAAATGGGGTGAAAATGTCCTGGCTGCACTGACGTAGAACAACTAGTGAAGGAGCCACTGTAGTAGAGAATTTTAAATGAACATCCTACTGTTTCCGCCTCTCACACCTACTTAGCTAACATGTCAGACATCCTTCATAATATTATTTAGCAAATACTGCCAACCCTTCTCCATCAAGGACCCTTTAGTCAGTTGTCAGGGAAACAGTTCAAAGATATGTTCCATATTTTTTAAAGATATACTGAAAGATTTTTATGTAGAAATGATTCCGTGGTATCCAAACTCGGCCTTTTCTTTCTGTGCCTTTTCTGATCTGTCCATTTTGCTTCCACTTTTAAAATCGTCAATCTTTAGATATCCCTAGCTATTAAAATTCCACGCCCAGGGTCGCTCCTTTCTGAGCCATCTCTAGCACAAAATACCATTTTAAACATCATCGGTCCCTTGTTATCTCATCACAGAGATCCTCACATGGAATTCAGGCGTCTAACTAAACACAAAGGCATCTATGTGCCACAACAGGTGGGGCACTTCTGCTTTCATTAGGAAGGAAACCCTTCCAGCTTCACCTTTTTCAATTTCCCTAGAGGGCAAAGTCCAACCCTGCAACCCTGTCCTCCCTGTAAGGAACAATGTAGAGACCTAAGAAACAAATGATGTCTAGTGTACTAAGAAGTGACCATCTATTTGGGGGACTCAGCCGTTTAGTCCTTAAGAATGTGGGAGGGTATTTCCTTTCCCTACCGTCCTCCGACCCACCTCCCTATTCCACTGTGCTCACGAGTGCCACCATCCTAGCGCTTAGCAGCGGTGCTCTGCTGTGACATTGGCCCTGGGGCCTTCCCTTCTGCCTGGGGAGCTTCTCTGGGCGGATGTTGTGTTTTCCTTGTCTTAGTTTTCCAAAGGTAGCCCAAAGCCCACCTGTAGTAAGCTCCATAGTTATCTGTGAAACTGTAATGAAGATGCTATCTGCGAAACACCAAACATTCTTTGCATGATCGAGCCATCTTGTTTTGAGAACAAGCAGGTTCTTCAAAAATAGGGCATTTGGGCCCAGCAGGAGTGGCCCACTGGCTGGGTGTCCTCCCATGCACCAGCATCGATTACCCTGGGTTGTGGGTTCGATCCCTGCTCAGGAGCATGTGGAGGGTGACCGATGGATGCTTCCCTCTCACATCGATGTTTCTCTCTCCCCCTTCCTCTCTCTAGGCATGTCCTCTGGTGGGAATTAAAAAAAAAAAAAAAAATTAAAAACGGGGCATTTGGAAAAGTCACCAGATCCCTTCTTTGCTACTTTTGCTTAACTTTCCTGCCTTTACCCACATGGCTCCTTTAAAATCTGCCCCGCCTCAATGGGCTCCTTCAGTGACCCCATATTCACCTTGCAGGTATCCTTTCTTGGCTATCCAAGGCCCACAGTCCTATCCGGCCACCGCCTGGCCCGTGCCCCCGCCCCCAGCAGCTGTCCACTGCTCCCAGAAATCACCCCAGCAGCTGTCCACCGCTTCCAGAAATCACCCCATCAGGCCAGGGCTTCCAGCCGCCGCTGGGAAGCGCGGGGGACGCCCGGGCGCTGCGCCGGGCTCCAAAGACTCTCCCCGCTACTCTTCTTGGGATAACGCTCCGGGCGACCAGCCGGGGCGCGGGGGTCCTGCGAGGTCCCGGGTCAGCGCTAGGCAAGCCCCGGGGGAGGAGAGCGGGACTGCGGAGGGAGAACCCCGGGGGTGGAGCGAGGACGCCGCGGGACTCAGCCCTGGCCCGGACCCTTCCCGCCGAGAACGGCCCAAACGGGCTCCATCGCCTCCTCGTTAGCCCGTCCCGGGGGCCAGGGAAACGCAGGGCCGGGGTCTCTCCCTCTCCCACGCACACGACCTGCTGCTTCAACCCCAGCTCGGCGCCGCCCGCGCCGCGCCTCCCACCGCGCGCCCCCGGCCCGCGCCGCCCGCCGCCCGCCGCCCGCCGCCCGCCGCCCGCCGCCCGCCGCCCGCCGCCCGCCGCCCGCCTCACCCCAGCTTTTCCACCCAACCCCAGTTCCGCCTCCCAACTGACCGTGAAGTCGGACGCAGTTCCCCAGTCCCAGGCCCCTCGTGAGGCTCCCGCCGCAGCCGCCGTCGCCTCCCCCTGCCGCCCCCGACCTGGGACCCCGCCTCGGGCCGCAGCGATGGCTCCCGGGCACGAGGCGCCGCGGCTCCCCGGACTCGGCCACACACCCGGCGGCGCACAGGAGAAGCCCATGGAGCTCCCGGCACTGGCGGTGGCGCCTGCAGGGGCGGCCGCCGCGCGGGCTGATGACGCAGAGCGCGGGGGGGCGCGGCCGGGGCGGGGCGGGGCGGGGCGGGGCGGGCGCGGGCTGATGACGCGAGGGGCGGCCGGGCAGCATGGCGTCCGTGTCGCTGAGCGAGGCGGAGAAGGTGTACATCGTGCACGGGGTCCAGGTAGCTCCAGCGGCGGCGCGGGCGGCGGCCGCCGGGTGGCCCTGGCGCCCCTGGCCCCGCGGGGAGGGTCGGTTCGGGCCGGGCCGGCCCTCGGCTCCCCGGGCGGAGCGCGGGCCTGGGCTTCCTGGCGGGCTCAACCGCTCCGCCGCCAGCGTTTGCAGCCTCCGCCCGCCACGCGGGCGTGCTGAGAACCGGCGGCGGGCGTCCTATTGGGGTGGAAGCGCACGTGCCGCCTTCGGGTCTGCCAGGTGCCGAGCCCAGGGAGGAAACTGGAGGCCCGGGCCCCAGGCCGCCCGCTGTGCCCGCGCCCCGCGCTCCCCCGCCGCCGGGGCCTCCTGCCCGCTTCCGCCCCTGCGGCTGCGAGGCGCCGGGGAGAGAGGGCGCCCGAGGGGAACGCGCTGTGAAAATACAAATCGCCTTTCGAGCAAAGGGGGAAGGTGTTTGAAAAGCGGCCCCACCACCCGCGGCACGGCGTTTGCAGTTTCCCGTTGGTGGGAGGCGTCGGAGCCCCAGAGGCGGCTGTGGCTGCACTGGCTCCGCACCTTTCGCGCCCGCTCTGCGGTGGGACCGCGCCGGAGCCCGCGGCGGGGAAGCTGGGCCTGGCGGCGAGCGGCCGAGGGCGGCTTCTTGCCTGCGCCCTCTGCAGGTTAGCGACGTCTGCTCAGAGCCTCGCCGGGTCCCGGGAAGGGCACCATTTTGTTTCACTTTCCACCTTGTGTCCTGTTGGTTCAGTTTCAGCTCCCGGTCTCCCTCGCCCTCAGCCTTTCTTCGGTTCCTATTTCCCGCATGTTTCATCTTGGTTGGGTGGGAGTTGGAAGCCGTTGAAGGTAACCTCACTGTGTGTTGAGGACTCACTTGCTAGTTATGTTAACCAACCAACAGGCTCAAGCAAAAAAGTGTATATGCGAAGGCTGTGTAAGCGTCTCTCCAGGAATTCAAGGGCAGTGGGACCCTCATCTCCCTTGCTCGTCTCTGCTGATTTTTATGCATCTGCTGTATTCTCTTATCTCTTTGGGGGGGGCGGGGGGAGAGCCCCAGAAATCTAAATTCGGGATCTATTCTGAAGAACTGACCTGAGGCCTTATTCAAACTCATAAGAGCTTTAATAGGAGAAACTTACATAGACGAGCAAAGCAGCTGCTCCCCGTGGCGGCAGCTGGGAAAAATCCACACCCCTCCCAGGGACAGGGTCTCTTTTTCATGGGGGGTTAATGGTAAACCCCTATGGTGGGCAGCACAGAAGAGGGAGAACAGGGCCTGAGCCTGGTCCTCAGCTGTGAGACTGTGCAGTCAGGACTCAACTGCTCCATCGACAGTGCAGGACACTTGATTTTGAGCCCTGTGCCATTTCCGTTTACCGACTGGTGGCACAGAAAGGCTGCACCCAGGCACTTCGCAAGATGAATGGAAACACATCCTGTCAAAGGAAGGAGGGGCTACTCAACAGGCATGGAAAGTGAAAAGAAGGTTGACATTTAGTTTTGCCCACTGTCTTGGGCCTGGGCCTGCAACGCTGGACCAGTCATGGCCCCTTTCCTAAGTGGTTTGTATTTCCTCCGGGGAGAAGGCGTTCTAGTCTCAGTTCTCTAGTGAGCTCCAAGGTATTGGGCAGTCACAGCAAGGTCATGCGGGGTCACCATCACCTCAGAGGACCTCTGCAGTCTGAAATCCTCCCAAGTGTGTTGGATCAGTAGAACTGACTTGTCAGCTTCTGTAAAGGAGAAACAGGACTGGGTGAACTGGGTCAAGCAGCTCTGGGCTGAGTCCCATGTCCTTCCCCTCGGTCACAAACAGGAAACTGTGGTACCTCAGTATCTTCCTCTGTAACCTCTCTCCATGGTCGGCTTTGAGGATTTGGTGAGCTAATACCTGCCCCCAGAAGTAGGAGGAGGAAACTGCCAGTGGGGCCTCCCATGTGCTACACTGTGCTGAGGAGGTCCCTGTAAATGATTTGGAGTTTTCAGATTCTCCTATAACTGCAAGGTCAGGGTCCATTCCTGCTTTCTAGACGATGAGCCAGGCTCAAAGCTGTTGAGGAACTTGCTCAAGGTCGCAAAGCTGGTCTGTGGCAGCAGAAAATTAAATGTAAGTTGGAGGTGACTCCACCACACCACACCCTATAGGCAGAGTTGTGATCACAGAGATAACAACTTAAAATTCACCTGGAGCCATTCCAGCATCCTGAAGCCCTTTATCTGGAAAGGTGCTTTTGTCCCCCAAGCTGAGAAGGACTGGGTGTCCCTCCAAGGTACTGCCCATCATTTGTTGACATCTCTGTTGGTTTTTAAATGAAGCCTTCACTTCAGGGCAGCCCCTGTTCTTATGTGTTTGCACATGGATGAGTTCCCTTGCTCCTGAGTGCTGCAGATGAATAAAAATTGGAGGCTTGTCAGGCAGGTTTAAGCGATTTCCTGTCATTTAGGAGGAAAACTGGATTTTTAAAAAAGTTGCCCTGGGTGCAGTGATCTGTGGACTAGTTTGTTTGGTGTTTTGGTTTATTCCCCTTCTATCCTTTCCATGCTTTTTTTTTTTTGAAAATAATTTATAGTTGATGTATTCTTTGAAAGGATAATTTGTAGCTCTTTGTTTACCTCTTGTCACTTGAGCCTTTTTCACTGAGCCTTCCCCTGGGGCAGAGACTGATTCAAAGGCTACTGAGGCAGGAGCTGGGGAGGCCCAGTCTTTTTATACTCTTCCCCTCACCTACCCAGGAACAAGTATGTGGGTTGTTACTGCAAAGGTGTCACTAGATCTTTCCAGGGTGAGTGGTATTTTAAAGCAGTAGTTGGGAGCCCTGTCACCTTGTGGTCTCCTTGCTCTCAGAGCTGTTATCATCATCATTAAGACCAACTGGTACTGCCAGCCAGGCCATCCTCTGAGGGACAGTGAAGAGACCCTGTAGAATGCAGGTGGTCCCGGGGAATTGTGGGGAAGAGCTCTGGCTTGGAGTTCAAGTGCTGCTTACTGGCTGTGAGACCTGGGGCCAGCCACTTAGTATCTTTCAACCTTTTTTTCTGTTTGCATAATGGATTCAGCGTGTTAACTGTGTAGTGTTTCTAGGACATTATCGCATATATGGTAAATGCACATTAAGTAGTAGTTACTATTAATTTTTGCAAATAATGGTGGCTATCGATATATAGATCTGCAGAGTTAGAGAAGCACCTTTGAGGTCATTTAATTCAGTCTCCATCTTTTTACAAATGTGGGAATTAGTTTATAGGGGAAGGGACTTGTCCTAGGTTACCTAGGTCAAGCAGCTGGTTAATGGCAGGACCAGGCCTGGAACCCATAACTAGTGCTCCTAGCGATTGTTCACAGTTGTTCCATGCCTGCAGCCTGTGAAGGATTCCGCCAGGTTTTCACTTTCCTATCGGGGCACGCCTTGGGTGGATGGAGCAAACAAGGAGTCACAGATTGACTTAGAAAGCCTTCCTGTTCTGTGGATGGGCCCTGAAGTTTTGAGTTGTCTCATGAGACTCATTCTCCCAGGCTTGAAATTCTGTTGCTTTTCAAGTCCAAGTCTCCCCAGACTCAAGATAAGGATTCTCTTCAAGGAGGGAATGGGTCGGAGGTGCATGGATGAGCAAGGGGACTTCAACCGGACTTATGATGCTTTGGTTTGGTTTTGTTTCTTCCTTTAACAGGAGTTGAGAGAGTAGTAAAAGGGCTGAAACACACATGGCAGTAGTCAGTACTGTGTGGAGGGAGCACACAGCTTTTGCCTTTTTGTATTTTAATTTCTCAAAATAAAAAAAGTCACATGCAGTTAACCAGGTAGTTTAAAGATAAGTTTCTGACGGTTAACATTCTTCAGGACAGTGTTTTTTAATGTTTGGAGGAACATTAACCCCTTTGAGAGTCTGATAATCCTAATGATTCCTTTTCTGGAAAAAAAGAAAATGCTTTCCAAAAATGTTTATGAAGAGTGAGGAGGATCTCCGTGCTCAGATAGGGGGTGACTTCCTGTGTATGTAAAGTGTTAAAAAGAGGCAGAGTGTCACAGGGTATCTGTAGGAAGCCGCCCTTACAGAAGAAGGGGATATTTAAAATATTCGGATATCTGCTCATTTGTGCAAAGGAAATACAGAAAGAGACTGGTTTCCTGCCTGGAGCTAAAGAGACTGGTTTCCTGCCTGGTGTGGGTGGGAAAGGGGGGAAGGGATGAGGGGAGAGCACCCTGTCTCTGGGCACACCCTTTCTGATAGCTTTGCTGATGGTCCACGTACCCAAAGAGTAAATAAGTAATTAAAAGTAACAGGGTGTGGGGGACCCAGACTGGAACACAGACTGCCAGGGATGAATAAGAGAGCTAAACAGGACTCGATACAAATACTGTGCTCTTAGTAAGTTTGTTTCTCACAGGGGTGTGGGTTAGCAATTCTGAAAGTGTATATATACTAAGGTTTAACAAATACCTGAGTACATGGTAGATGGTGAAAGCCAGGTTTCTCCCTGTCTGAGAGAGAAGATACACATAAGGCAAGGAAGAAGGTTAGACACAACTGTCAGTGTGAACACATGGCTTTTTAACAGATGTGTAGCTATACAGAAATAAACACTGGTGGCAGGGGGAGAGTGTACATGCATGTGCTTTCTAGCTCTGTCTGCTGAGAAGCTCTGGAAGAAATGACGCCCCAGCAGGAATGAACCTACCCAGTATCCAGATCCTGGTTTTTCTCCCCCCCAATAAAAGGAACCGGGGCTCTTTGGAGAAAGGGCTGATCCCAGGGTTGGGGCAGGGGAAATACAAGAGGCTGGGACGACTTGTGTTGTTGGAAAATAAAGAAGTGCTAGAAAAAGATTGGAGGCATGTTGAAAGAACTTAGGAACCCACCCAAAGGAGCTCCCTGTGGCCAATTCTGGAGCAACAAGATAATATTGGTAGTACTGGATTATAGCCACAGCATAAAACAGACACCTGTGAGTTACAGTGATATCAGTAAATAACTGAAGTAAAAAGACAAGGGGCAAGCACTGCCTAGACCACTCTGAAACCCATCTTCAGCATCAGGGGTGGCAAACTTGGATGATTCACTAAGAAAAAAAAGATATACTGCATATTTCTCTAGGGGAATGAAGAGGAGTGAATTGGCTTGGGAGTGTTGTTGGTTTGGGATCACAGCCTCAGGATTATGGTTGTTGCACTTAGGAAGACCTCCGCGTGGATGGCCGTGGATGTGAGGACTACCGATGTGTCGAAGTGGAAACCGACGTGGTGTCCAACACCAGTGGGTCTGCTAGGGTCAAGCTGGTGAGTGCTGTGGCCACAGTCCGTCCATGCCCAGGTGGAAGAATGAGGAGTTCCTAGGGAGCCAGCCACAGGCCCCTCCAGGCCCTTGTGGCACAGTTGTCCTGGGAAAATCCAAGACCCAAGCCAAACTCTGGGAGGGGGTCTGTCTAGATCTGAAGAACCTTTCGTCTTCTCAAAGGGCCACTTTCCAAGTCCCAGCATTGCTCTTAAGAGAGTCCCCCAGGGGTGTACGTCTGGGAGAGGAGGGCAATGGTTGGGTACCTGGCTGCCTGCCCGGAGTGAGGACCCTTCTTGCATATGTCTGCAGGGTCACACGGACATCTTGGTGGGAGTGAAAGCAGAAATGGGGACGCCGAAGCTGGAGAAGCCAAATGAAGGTTACTTGGAGTTCTTTGTTGACTGGTTAGTACTATGCAGATGTTTTTAAAGAAAAACAGTGTAAAAGATGAAGGTTCAGAGGATGAACCTCTGGTTTCCTGTTGAGTCCACTTTTAGTTTGTACTGAATCATCATTCATCCAGCCAGCAGGCATTTACCGAGTTCCTCCTGTGTGCCAGGCACTGGGATATGTGGAAGGAGGCGTTGGGTCAAGTTCTGCCCTTGTCCTAATCACCTGGCCCTCGCTAGGCCTCATTTTCCAGTCTGACAGGAGGGTGTCTGCCAGGCAGCCCAGCACATGGTGGTCATGAGAGTCAAGTGAGATGATGCTTTGAAAAATATCAAATGCAGATGATAAGGATCATTTGGTCTAAAATGCCCTTTCTGCACTAGCTTTCCAGAAAACTTCTCATGACTTGCTTGGCAGAGCAAAGACTAGGGCCCTCCAAGTGGCCTGACAGGCGAGGGAGTGGCAGTTTTGCAGGCAGCGTGGGTGCTGGGAAGAGCAGACTGCAGCCTCTGTGGCCAGCTGTGTGACCTCAGGCTAGTTACTCCGTCTCTCTTTGCCTAGTTTCTTTAAGCACTGGGAATAATGATACTGTTGTGATAAGGAAGTGGGGTCATGAAGATAGAGCGGCTAGGATGACTCCTGACTCCCTGTGGGCTTTCAGTCAGTGTTATTTCTCTCCCTCTGGTTACCTCCCTCTAGGGGTTGGGGCTTTTTATTGGGTTGCTTGCCCAGTCTCATCTTCTGTCTATAGCTTCATTTCTAACGAGGTGGTGACAGTGGGCCTTCTTGAGGTGGGTAAGGCTCTCTATTGGCTCATGTTAGGTGCAGGTATATATCATTGATACTGTGTTGGGGGTCCCCAAGACCACCCCCACATTCGGAAATTTGCTGGAAAGACTCACAGGACTAGCATATAATTGTACTCATGAGTAAGATTTATTACAGCAACAAAAATGCAGCAACATGATTCTGAAAGAAAACCCATTAGAGACTCAGCACCCAAGATATTTTTGGGTACTGGTCATGTAAGCACCCTCTGCTTAGCACATACCACAATTCCAGCCTCCTAAAAGGAAGGCAAGTGTCCAGCATAAACCATATTTTTGCAGCAGTAGTCTAGGCGCAGTGGACACAGTTTCCTGTTGACTCAGAAGTCAGAGCCAAGCTGTCAGCCTTTTTCTGCACAGATGCTAGCCTGCATTAGTATAGTAAGTATAGTCTTCCAGTCTTCGCTTTCAAACAGAAGGTCACCTCTCCCAAACTGTTTATGAGAGACACGCGGCCAGAGAGGGTGAGTGACTTTCCGGGGGTCCCATAGCTATGTCTGTCCGACTGTGAGTCTTTGCTCTTTGTACTTTATGCAGCCTATGGCGGCCAGCTTTGTAGAGCTATTGTGCTTAGAGGTCCCAGAGCATGTCTGCATTCACCTTTCTGGCCAGTTTTCCTTCTTGCCCGTTCCTGCCCCCTGCGCTGGCCCCGGAGCAGTTTCCTCCTGGTCCTCACCTGTGGGTTGTGCAGTGGAATCAGCCTGTTAGTTACTGTGCACGATGGTGGCCTTGCTCAGGCTTCCAGCTTACCGCTTCCTTTGCTTTTGGAGGAAGGAAACTGCCTCTCTCGGCCATGATCTGCCTAATTCAGGCCAGTAAACAGTCACAGAGGGGCAGACCCCGTGTGTGTGAGGAGCTAATCTGCTTTCCTTTCTTCCTCCTCATTACCGTCCACCTGTTCGCGTTAGACCAAAGACAGTCACCAGGCACGCCAAAGGGAGGGTTTCACACTCAGGTGCTTGGCACAGCAGACACATCTCATGTGGCCCTGTGTCTGCGTGTGGCTTAAGGTTTGCCTGCCACTCGTGTCCCTTTCTTGTTCCAGCTCTAAAGGGAGGGTGACTCTAGGCTGAGAGGAGCCTGTGAGCTGCCTTTTCTAAGACCTGGCTTCTAGGTCTAAGCCTCTTTCCTGGCTGAGAATGGCTGCCTGCTGGTCTCTTTGCCCCTTTGTAAGTCTCAGGAGAACCCGCAAGCCTAGAAGTTCTAGTTTCCGGGGAGTTCTGAATCTCTTTCTCAAGGTTGATCATCTCCTATGACACACTGTAGCATCTTTAAGTGGTTCAGTTAGTGCCATCAGCCCAGCAGGTAGAATTACATGAGAGATTCATAAAACTCCATTTTCCTAGAGAAGGGAGAGATTACTAAGCACTGCCGGCTGCCCCTTTGCTCAGAACCTCATTTGAGTCTGCAAGGAGCTACTCTAAATTGCACAGACAAACCCCTTCATTCTGACCTCGTGAAGAGTGCCCAGCAGTGAGGGCCCCGGGGATGGGGCCTCTGCTGAAGAGCTCAGGCTGAAACAGAATTCTTACCCAGTGGGAGGAAAGTATTGGGGGGGTGGGCGGGCTCCTGCCAATCTGAGCCCAGCTTGAGTTAAGTACTTATCAGCTGCTTCCAGGTTCTAATTATTGAAATCCCCAGAGGTAGAGTGGTCTCAGAAAATGAATTGCTTTTCTGCTAACTCATCCTACTTCAATTTGTCCTCTTGGAATAACACACGGAGTCTGAGGTAGACACACACTGCCTCCCACCCCGCTGCGCTGATCCTGCCCCCTACCAGTAGAGGGGTAAAGGCCTGGGTTCCTGAGCTCCGCTCCAGAGAAGCTGGCAGCGCTTTCACTAAACTGGGAGCCAACTCGGACCGTCTCACTTCTGTCTCATGCCTTTGTTAGTTGTTTCCTAAAAATAGGCCATTTAAATAAAAACTCTGAAACTTCAGGAAAAGATGGTTTCCATCTACAGCGCAGAGAAAGGTCAGAATTGAATGAACTGGTGTGTCATGCTGGGTTACCACTAGGTGGCGGTCATCAGGTCGTTTCTCAGCTGTCTGGCTTGAGCCTTTCAGAGGGGCTTCGATTTTTAATTGTTGAGGAGTGTACGTTTCATTCAGAGGCGGTTCAGTGTGCCTGGTACTTGTCACTTCTCCCTGGGACTTCACTACTTTTCCATGTGATCGCTTGTGCTTTACGCTAATACTGAACCACAAGCTTTGAGCCCTGAATTGGTGGGTGGAGCCACTTGATCTGATCCTTACCTGCTTAGTGCTCCTTGAAGGGGGCACTGTTCTTGGCTGAAGGGCCAGGGGTGGGGGCCAAGCAGAGCAGAACCTGCAGAAGCCATTCGAGGTTAGCTGTACTTTGCAAGTCTCCAGAATTGATGCGATAACTCTCCCAGAAACTTCAAACAAGGGCTTAGGTGACAAGCTCTAAATGTGCTATATTCCCAACCCATTTATGAGGACACTTCGGTAGGCTCAGAAATGAGCACATGAGTCAGAGGCATCAGGACCTGCCTTGGGGCTGGGTGACTGAGGGAGGGAAGGGTCCTTAGTCAGCCTCGGCCCAGATACCCACCAAATCACTTCTGCATGGGCCTGGCCTGATCTGACTGTGAGACTCCAGGGTTTGCAGTCTCTGTTGATTGTAAGGGAAACAACAATGGGCCTAGTGTCTGAAGTCCCATTGCAAGTAGACGTGGCCTTGATCTCAGTCTACCCCAGTTGAACCAGGGAGAGAGGTGCCAAGCAGGAGGAGTGGAGTGGAGGCTATGAGTCAGGAGGGGTGGAGAACTGGGAGGGACGGCATTCCCAGGATTTTATTAGTTTATCCAGCTCAATAAGCAATTTCCTAACAGCCCTGGAGGAGTGGGTCTTTACAAAGGGTCTGAATTGGTTTGGGTAACTATAAAAAGGCATTTGGTTTTATGCTAAAAGACCTATATACTCTCTCCCACTGAAAGAATAGATTGTGATGTCTATGAGCAGGGGGATTATCAGCCTGTTTCCTCTCTCTCTCTTTAAACCTTGTACCTAATAGAGAAGTCTTTTATTTAGGTCTCCCTTGGTCTCCACTCCTGGACTCCAACATTTGTGCTCTAGTAATAACTCCCAGGACCAGAGTGCCCCTTTATTACTTTGAGGCATAAGACAGGCCCAAGGAAAGCTAACCTGACTGATGTTAGGCTATGAGCCAGACGTGCTAGCTTGCACACTCAGGGAGAGTCCAGCGAAGCTCCGCAGACAAGGGTCAGGTTGCCTGGGTCTAGAATCTTAGCTCCCAGTCACTATTTGTGTGACTTTGAGCAAGTTACACAACCTTTCTGCAACTCAGTTTCATTGTCTCTAAAATAGGGTCAGTAACAGTGCTGATCTCTAAGGTTGTTGTGGGAATTGAGTTAATACATCTCAATGCTCAGAGTGGTGTCTAGCACGTGGTACACTTTCCAAAAAATTCGTTGCAGTCTCCTTCCTTGTAAAGTGAGAGAATCAGACCGTCTGAGGTCTCACAGTGTCCTCCTGAGGCCACAATTCATCTGCAAGATTTTTGTTTCACTAATGAAGGCTTTTATCAAAGATGAATTAAAATGCCTTCAGACAGGGCCTGAAAGTTTGCCAGTCTCCATCACTCCCTGTTAATTACATATGGCCCTTTGTTCAGATGCATGTAGTTACCTGGCTAGCCCTTGCAGGCATTTGATTTTGTAGTCCTCTGGAGACTCTAAGGCCCTCACCAGGTCTGAATTTCTGACCCACTCTGTCGGAAAGGGTCCTTGTGCTGTGAGCACCCCTAGTGATAAGGCGATACCCTCACTTTTTCACTGCAGCCCTTCTCTTCATCCTTTGGCAGAATCCAGTCTCTGGCTTTTCTCACTGTACCCAAAGCCCTGCACCCATCCCCACCCTGGACAGTGTCCTTTCCTGCCTCCTCCCCAGATTCACTCCATGACCAGGGCACTATCCAGATGCAGGAGCTTTCTGTGGTCTCGTCCGCCTCAAAACGGTCTTCTCTGCCTGTCTACAAGCTGTGCTGAAAGAAAGATATGTTTAAGGAAAGAAAATAAGACTTTTAAAATTGGGGAATTTTTCACTTTAAATTAGCCCAGTGTCAAAAAAACAATGGGGCGTGGTTTTGTAGGTCGATTAATTTAGCCAGTCGGGCCTGGGAAGTCTATAAGCCACCCCTCAGGGCTGGCTGTGGGGGAGTTGCTGCTTCCTCTCCAGTTATCAGTCACACCCTGGAGGATGTGCCCCACTGTAATCAGGGGAAGGTAAACATTTGCAGCATTAGCATCTCGGACTGGATTCGTCTACACAGAGACCTATGTAGATGTGTTTTAAACACTTGAAAGATGGAGCTTTCATATTGATTGCTTAGTGTTTGAATTAGGAACAGGCTGTGTGTTGCTGGCTGTGCAAAATTAACTTGGTCCCTGGTGACTTGATTATTTCGCCATAAGTGGGCTTTTTTTCATGGCTCAGTGCCTGAGTCCAGCAGAGGCAGGGAGAGACCAGTGAGGTTGCTATGGCAGTAATGAAGTTTCTCTTGGGGATTTTTAATTGGGGTTTTGCTGACTCATAGTAGTCAGGGAGGACTGTATGATTAGAGAAGCAAAGTTATACAACAGGACGCTCTGGTTGTTTTAGGATTCACTTTTATACCTATATTAAAATGGACTAGACAAAAGGGATATTTCACTATATTAGGTGACATTTCTTAGCATTACACAAATAGGGTGGGCATGGCTTCCACACAGGTTTAGCTTTGCCTGGACGCCCCCGCCCCCTTCCTGCCTGCCTGCGGCCTGACCAGCTTCTGCTCATCTTCAGGTTGGAGGTCTCCTATAACCCTCAACACTGCTGAGATCCTGATCCTGGGCTCCTGCTGTTTGCTCCCTCCCAGCCATGAAACCACCCCCTACTTCACTGGAATTCTGACTTAGGGTGGGCATCCTCTGTGCACAGGCTCTGGGTCTGCAGTGCCTGGCATTTGGCTGGGTACCTTCCGGGTGGCAGAGCGGATGCACAGATGGGCTGGGGGTCAGAGCCTCACTGTGGGATTTGGCAGAGACCATACTGAAACAACTGGCTTCCTACCGCTCTGGGCCTTACTCATTATGTTAGGTGACTACTGGAATGTTGGCTTATCTCACAGAGGTATTAAGGGTTTGTTTTAAGTCAGAGCCCTCCACAGTTTCCTATTAAACACTTGAGTGATGCTTAGGGTGGCAAATGTGATGTGTCTTCCTTCTTTGTTGAGGTAATTAGGCATAAAATTCAAGAGGCCCAAATGGAAAAGGTGTTCTCTTTGAAAAATAGCAAATAAAGTAAAAGAGAGCACCTAATATTTAACCAGGCAGAAGCCTGTTTGTCTTATTTCTTTTTCCTGCTTTTCAGGGCAGTGACAATCTAGAGCTCATGACAAGGCTCTGGCGTACTCTCTTATGTAGCTCCTGAAACATTCCAGCGCTGGCCGGTGCGGCTCTGTGGTTAGAGCGTCAGCCCATGAGCCGAGTGGTCTCGGGTTTGATTCCCAGCCAAGGGCACCTTCCTGGGCTGCAGGTTTGATCCCCAGCCCTGGTTGGGACACGTGTGGGAGGCAGCCAGTGGATATGTCTCTCTCACATCAATGTTTCTTTCCCTCTCTCTCCCCCCTTCCCTCCTTCCCTTCTACTCTCTAAAAAAATTTTTAAAAATCAATGGAAAAAATTGCCTCAGGTGAGGATTAACAACAAAACCACACAAACGTTCCAGGAAAGTTACTGTACTTACTCTGTGCTTTTGTTTGGAGAGCACACTGTGCATTCTTAGGCTGTGAAAACTAGGGATGGTGTATATAATGCAGCCCCTCCAAAGCCAGACTGTTTGATTCTCGGCTTTCCAGCTTCCTGGGCCAGCCAGAGAAGGTATTTTATTATAGTTTCAAGGTAGTTAACTATCACTGACCAGAGTTCACTTTACCATTGCTCTCTCGTTTCTCTTTGGATAAAGACAACTTCTGTTAGAAGTCAGGGATCTCCCATCACACACACTGACAAATCCAGGGCCCGGTGCTGGTCTGGCCCATTGTATGTGTCTGTCTGGAGGCTGGAAAAGTGGCAGATGCCGTCCTGTCCTCATTTCAGTGACTTCCCTTGTAGCACCGGCTCTTCCGTCATTCTACAGGCAACTGGAATAAAGCCTCCCTGCTTTGCTCTTTGCATTTGAGAAGACTCACCAGCTTTTCTGTTGCCCCTCTGTGCAGTTCAGCCAATGCTACCCCTGAATTTGAAGGTCGAGGAGGCGATGACCTTGGCACGGAGATTGCTAATACCCTCTACCGAATATTCAACAAGAGCAGCGTGGACCTGAAGTCCCTCTGCATTAGTCCTCGGGAGCACTGCTGGGTCCTCTATGTGGACGTACTGGTAAGGATCACTGTGCTGTGCCGGCAGGAGACCCGCCGGCCTGCTTTCCTGCTGGTGCTTTTCCCTCTTCAGGTGGAGACTTTCAACTTCCGGGGTGAGATTAGTTGGGAAAAGATTATTTCCTGTAATACATATATGTATTAAATTAAATGTAGTGTATAGTAGCCTACATACAGCGCCATCCTACAATAAAGTTACAGCAGCATATCATGGTAGCACCTAAAGTTATCCACAGAGATTGTCAGGGAAGAAAAAGCAAGAGATGCTCTCTAGATGGTGCCGGAGTCGTTGGCAGAATCTAGACAAGTGGGCACGTTCTGCGTGGAGTGACAACGAGCCGTTTACATGCGTTTTCATTTATCCCGTACAAATGTTTGCGAGTGGGCGCAATTAGCTTCCCCAGGTATAAGTGAGGGAACCGAGACGCACAGAGGCAGAGTAACTCACCCAAGGGGTCTCAGCTCGAGAGTAGTGGTATTAGGCCTCAAAGCCAGGTAGTGGGCCCAGAAGTGCCAGTGTCTGCTCTTGACCTCACTAAGCCGTCTTCCCTGGGAAACACCCTGTAGGCCACCTACCCTGAGTCTCTCGTTTCCCAAGTGAGGCCCCTGAGGCCCTGCCTCCCCACTCCATAGTCTGCTCCTTCAGGAGTCTTTTTTGTTCCCACCCTCATTTCATTTCTGGTGTTTTCCCTTCCAAGTACTCCTCTGCCCGGTTTTTGGATCAGACAGTAACTCCTCTTAGAGCTGTAATTAATTTTGCCAGTTGCTTGTTCATGTAGAGGCTCTTGATTGGTCTCTTTTGTTCTTTCTAATTAAATTTTATGAACCTTGAGATCAGTGACTACCTCTTCCACTCAGCTCGAGGACACAAGGCTAAGCTATTGACCGAATAGATTCTTTAGTAACCCGAGGATAAAGCAGGTCTGTGGACCACTAGTGACCTGAGGAGACACAGCCCAGCCGTCTCTAAATGCCAGCCCTGCAAGAAACAGGGAAGGGTTGTCTGGGTGCTTTTAAGTTCATTCGATAGTGGAGGGAACACAGCTAACAGACAGTGGATAGTGGTTGGTTGCCACTGCCCAGCAGGTGAGGGCTGTTCCGAATGCCGGTGCTAATGGGTGACACATAACATTGCAAGTCCGTTCGCTCTTTCTCGTCTCCAGTAAGCAGGACGCGCCCTGTAGCGTGATCCCTACTGGAGGAAGAGTTAGCGCGCCTGCCAGACGAATGAGCTGCAGTCACAAGGCCAGGTGTCACGCGGGCCAGGGGATCATATTTTAATAAGCAGTAATTATACAGGCTGTAGGAAAGGCAGGGTCTGCACGCGACATTGGCTCGGAAAGCTTGAAGGTGGGAATTGGAGACTTGCACTGGGCATGAATGAAGTACACGAAGGAGAGGGGCCAGGCGTCGCTGCCGACTGTTAGTTGAGTTTGGAAGGCCCTGGCTTAGGGCCCGCCTGTCTTCCATGAATAGTCTCCAGGCTCCTCCTTCACGGCAACCCTTCTGCTGGACTCTGAGGGTAAAGGAAAGAACACACCCGCAGGATCCAGCCCTCAGGAGTTCACAGTGCATGCGAGGAGAGGACAGACTGTGCAGAAGCACGGACATACACAGCTTTCCTTTCTACGACGGGCTTCCTCTCCATTCTCCCTTGGTGTACACGCCCAGGCAGCTTTATGCCGTGAACTCGGGCCAAGGCCTCTCTCAAATGAGGACAGAAGGATGTGTCACCTTCCACTTAGTGTGCTCTGAGCTTCCCTGCGGAATGAGCTCGCATAAGTGCAGTCGGCACTTTTGCTCATGGGCGAAAATGGTATAAAAGACCTTCACTTTTATTATACTAAATATAAAGCATGAAGGGAGGGTTGCCTGTTGGAGCATTAGGTGTATGTTGATAGGACATGTAGTGGGTAACGACACCAGTGACTGTGAGCCTGGTAGCAGCTGCAGCATCAGCGGCCATCATTCTCTACTTGTTTGGAAGCTGGGCAGATATTAGCAAGGATGAGAGTAATGCGTGCGGTACAGCTGGGAGCTCTTTGGGGCATCACTGGTCACCATGTCTTAGGAAACAGTATCCTTCATGGGGGTGATACTGAAGTAAGACATGAGCTTGCCTTTTCTTCCCTGCTCATCCCTGTCTCCCTAGCTGTTGGAATGTGGTGGAAATTTGTTCGATGCCATCTCCATCGCTGTCAAGGCCGCTCTCTTCAATACAAGGTGAGCCTTCCAGAAACAGCTCCGGGGCCCTTGGAGATCCCAGGCAGACACTGGTGATGGACCACCAAGGAAATTTCTACTATAGCTCATAGGTGAAGATCACGAGGGGGTTTAGCATTGAAAATGGTGATATTGCATGTCGAGCTCCAGAAAACAGATTTCATCAATTAGAACTAAATCTATGCATCTATTTATGTATTTATTTTTTGTATTGCTATTTTCATAAGTAAACATGTACTATGTAGAAAAATACTAGAAAGCTACAGAGAGGCAAAAAGAGTAGAAACCAGCTACAGGTTAGCTGTCCAAACACTGTTGTTGGACAAAACTCCATGGGGCAGGGGATTGTCCGTTTGCTGTGCCATCCCCCCAGCACCGTGAACAGTGCCTGCCACACAGCAGGTGCTGACGGAACCCTTTACTGGATACGTGAATGTTCTATAAGGGCAGCAACCTGTGCTTCGAGTTCAGTGAAGAGCAGGTTCAGCTTCCCCGACAGGCTGCGGAGCCAGGGACAAGGCACTGAGCCTTTTTGGAGTTGACTTTTCCTCAGACTGTTTGATTATATAGCCTCTCCCCTGCTCTGTGCACCAAGTTTTTTGAGGAAAGTTTGCAGCATTTGAAAGTAAACGTGGGGTAGGTGTTCGTTCCACGAGAGAGCTTACATTACGGGAATGGGGGTCCTGGGGTATTGGGAAGTGAGGAGTGGGAGCTTCTAGGGAAATAGCCTAAGGAAGTGATTGGATAAGTGAGTGAAGATACTATCTGAGGAATGTTCGTGGCAGCTTTGTAGTGGTAAGAAATTGGAAACAACCCAGTGTCCCAACGTGGGGGACTAAAATCGACGCAGCAGCCTGTGTAGAGGTTCGTTAATATGAAGAACCAGCCGCTAGATACAGTCCTCTCATCCTGTTTTGTTGTTTTGTTGTATTTTACTTTTGCTAATTCTTATATTTAATATGTCTGTAAATATACATGTATGTCCCAGAATGGTCATGTGACAGTTTTCCAGTGCTCATATTATGAATGATTTAACATTGATCTGTATTTTAGAGTTTTTCTATGTTGAATTTAGACTACCTGCATAATTTTGAACAAAACAAAAAAAGTTAAATAAATTTGAGTCAGAAATTGTGGGATGGAGTGTTTGCTGAGAATGACAGCTGTAGAGTCCTCACCCAGAGCTGTGTGACTAGACTCTTGGCTGAGATAGTCGAGGGCCTGGCACTGGTGGTCACTGCAGGGCTTGAGTGCCAGCTGCCAGCAGCAGCTTGGGCTTGGCTCTGTTGGAGAAAGGAAGTTGCCATCTGTTGCACCTCAAGCCTCAGAAATTACTCCCCATCTGCCAGCTAGTTTCCATGGGCACCATGGCAAAAAGACAGTAGGACCAGCTGAGGAGAGGCTGCTGGGCTCTGGGGGAGGTGTCAGGCAAACTGCAGCAGGGTGGTAAGACCCAGCTGCTCAGGTTGGAGAGGACACCTGGCGTGGGCATAGCCGCAGTCTCATCCTCAGAGCAAAAAGAGCCCTGCAGGCAGCAGGGAAGGGGGACCCTGCAAGGCACTGGCCCCCCCTGGCATGTGGAGAGACCTTTTGTATAGTCAGAGCCATTCAGAAGGGTGCAGGTCAGTCCCTAGATTACCACTAATGCTGTTTCCGTTACACCTGTTCCTTCCTGGCTCCTCCACCCTAGATTGGAATGAATTGACTATGGTTAAGTGTAGTTTTCAGCACCCAGCTCCAGAAGCGGGACATTGCCTCCCTCCACAATCCCTCCCACCCAGTACCCCATGCAGTCACTGCACCCACTGAGGATAGCCACTGTCCGAAAACAGTTGATTGGCTTTGTACTGATACAAACGGAATCACACAGTGCTTTCTGTTCGTGTCTGCCTCGCTCACTGAACATTAGGTCTTTTTTTTTTTAAACCACAGAACCAACTTTTTTTTTTTTAATATGTCTTTATTGATTTCAGAGAGAGGAAGGGAGAGGGAGAGAGATCGAAACATCAATGATGTGAGAAAGTCATTGATCGGCTGCCTCCTGCACTCCCCCCACCGGGGATCAAGCCCGCAACCCCGGCATGTGCCCTGATCAGGAATCGAACCTCGATCTCCTGGATCCTAGGTCGACGCTCAGCCGCTGAGCCACGCCCGGCCGGCTGAACATTAAGTCCTGAGACATCCGTATTGTATGTGTTGTCTGCTGTTCATTGTGTGACTGCCAGGCTGTGTGTCCAGTCTGCTGTTGATGGGCGTCTGGGTAGTTTCCAGTCGGGGCTGCTGCAGATAGTGCTGCACATGAGCCTTTCTCACTGCTCTGCGGTGTCGCCGTGTGCTCTTGACAGGAACGGTAGGAAGCACAGGCAAAGCGTGACTTGTGTGAGTCACAGGGATTCTAACTCCTGTTCTCAACCTCTAGAGAAAGTATCTTTCAGCCAGTGGGGATTTTAATTGTGCTTCTGCCCCCAGGGTACCAAAAGTTCGTGTGCGGCAGGATGAAGAGGGGTCGAAGGACATTGAGCTGTCCGATGACCCTTATGACTGCGTCCGGCTAAGTGTGGAGAATGTCCCCTGCATCGTCACCCTTTGCAAGGTGTGAGCTTGTCTGCTGCTTCTCCTCTTCCCTGTGGGTCTCCTTCCACCCTGGTTACTGAACAGATTGGAAAGTAGGTTTTACAAACTGTGTAGAGGTGGCTTCAGCCGGAATCCAGTACTTGGCTGTATTGGAGACCCTTCCATGTGCAGCCCTTTCTTCTTAATCAGAAGAGGTGACAGATTCCCAGGAGCACACAAGTGGGTTCAGTTTGTTAGGCTCCTTCTCCATACCTGACACCCGAGGCATATTTCCTTTTGTTTTCTTAGCTCCTTGGGGTCTGTGCTGGTCACATGATAATAATGCGGTGGGAAGGCGATTACTGCCCCCTTTGTGAGCCTGTGTCCACATCTGTGAGACTAACGGCTTGTAGCAGCTCCCAGTGTCTAATGGGTCAAATGTGGTTTTCACACGAGCACAGGCCTGTGGAGCCAACATCTTGCTGATGCTGATATGTAACCAGCTGTGCCCAGGGCTCTGCCCAGGGCTGTATTGGCTGAGATTGTCGCTGCTTCCACGCAGGATTCATTGTTTAAAAATAAGACTGAACGGGCCGGGTTTAGTTCCGCGAAAATCACTTCATAAACCTGGGCTGTGGTGAAGCGTTGGGACTGACACAAGCCACCTACACCTGACTCATTCTCAAGCGTGTCCCTCAGCATGTTCCCACTTGTTCTCATCTTTGTCATTAGGGAAACATCCATGTGGCCTCCTGTGTGAAATTCTCCCTGTGCCCACTGTCAGAAACCCTCGGTGGCCTCTGACTTGGATGGTCTCTGAATTATAGAGACCCCTACAACTCCCCTGCCCCCATTTCCATTCCATGCTTCATGGCTCACACCGTGGCCAGCAACACATTGGTCGAACATTGTTCAAATATTTTCCATGTGAGCAGAATCTGCAGCGCTCAATCCTGCGTGGGCAGGATCCCTTTGCTGGTGTGGATGTTCCCTCAAGGGGGCTGTCCTGGGGGTATCGGGGGGGTCACCCACACATGCGCCCTGTCGCCCGACTGCAGATTGGCTGTCGGCATGTGGTGGACGCTACCCTCCGGGAGGAGGCCTGCTCCTTGGCCAGCTTGCTGGTGTCCGTGACCAGCAAGGGAGTCGTGACATGTATGAGGAAGGTGGGGAAGGGCAGCCTGGACCCGGAGAGCATCTTCGAGATGATGGAGGTGAGGCTGGCTCCGGGCTGGCAGGAGTGCCTGCTGCCTCCTGCCGCCTCGGCCACACCATTAGAACCCTCCCGTTACACCCTTGACCCAGACCAGCGGCCTGCAGGGTGTCCGCTGACGTGGTCAGCAGTGGTGGGCAGTGGGGCTCTGGGCTTTCAGGAACCTGCCAGTGACAGTTGCTTATCTTCTCCCTGATCCCAGGTTCCCATGTTTCCAAATGCGAGTGTTGAGCTGATAATGTGAAGAGTCACTGGTGACTCTAAGGCCCGCAACTTTGGTGATTCGATGAGGGAATTGAAGTCAGCAAAGGCGGGGCCAGGGGCTGGAGGATGGCCGTCTCCCCGTCCTTCACGGGCCTCGAGTGTCTCAGTGGGGATGAGTGGGAATGGTGGGAAGTCCTCCCTCCAGCCCACGGTGAGCGGGGATTGCTCCCTCGGGCCCCCTGCACCCATCTGGCAGCACCGTTAGGGCTCTTTCTAGCTGCTCTGCACTCATTGCTCTGTCTCCCTCACTGGCCCAGAAGCCCCTCTGCCCCAGGGACCGGGTCCTGCCTACCTGTGTCTTCCTAGACCTACCTTCCTCCATCCACCGCGACTTTGAGAAGTCTTTGAGGACCCCGACACTGACTGACTGACTGACTGACTGACTGACCGACCGACCTGCCAGGAACACAGCCAGAGCAGGTGTTGTTTGTTTAGGTAACTGCTGTGTCATATCACAACATGTGTCTATAGGTCATTGCCTCACAGCAGGCAAGGTCACCCTCTACTCTCTTCCTTCATTCCTGGAAACACTGGCTTTTCACAAAAGACTCTGAGCCCTTGGTGCCTGTTTTCTCTTTATCATTGTATTTGAAAGCAAAAATGGGTGGTGTATGTAGTGTCAAGGACACCAGAGACCCTGTCCAGGTACTGACTGGTCTCCTCTGCACGGTTCTGCTTAGAGACCTGCTGGCAGGTACATTAGAAACTGCTTGTCAGGACAAATCCTCAGCACTGTCTGTTCCTTCATCAGACAGACTGCACGTGCACGTTCTGTGGTCTCTCTGCCGCCTTTCTACAGTACTGTGGGACTTGGCGGTGACCAAGTCCAGGTTTGGTTGACAATCCTGCTGCTCTTGTAACAGCAGCAGGAATGCTCAGCGTGAGCTAACGGCTGAGGCAGCCTCTGCTGCTTGATGCCTGGGGGTTGGAGTCCCCCCCCCCTTTTTTTAGGATGGTTTTTTCAGATGGGAACTATTATGCTGTCAAGGTTGGAGTTTGTTTTATATTGCTTTGTTTAATTAAATCAAGGCCTGGTAAGGCAGATGGCATGTGCATGGCCCTAGAAGGGCAGGCTGGCCGAGAGCAGAGCTACTCCCAGAGCGTGTGCCTCACGTGTGTTCTCTCTCATCCCTCTGTCCCGCAGACCAGCAAGCGTGTGGGCAAGGTGCTGCACGCCTCGCTGCAGAGCATCCTGCACAAGGAGGAAAGCCTGGGGCCCAAGAGACAGAAGGTTGGTTTCCTGGGGTGACTGGCACATCAACCCCCAACTACAGAGTGCTGGTTTTCACTTTTCTGTTTAAGATGAAGTTTGTATATATTTTTCTTAACTATTATGAATTTAAAGCAACATTTGTATGTGTGAAATAAAGTCTATTTTCTGGTCTGGTTTGGTATGGCTAGGATTCTTTAGCTGTAAGCTGAGATGCCATTCGGTAAAATGCCTCTGGGAGTCTGGAAAGGGCTCTGGTCATGGGCTTCCCAAGGGGACTCATTTATCTCCTGCTGCAGGAGCTCAGAACCACAGTGAACACACTGGAATAAGGACCCGTGAGAAAAATGGCTTAGAGGAAATGCTTATGATAAGTATTTTGTGAAAATTTCCTCCCCCTGGAGACCTTATAGTATAAGAATCACACACAAAGATTCATTTGCCTTGTGCATTTGGGTGCTTCTGCAGGAGGAGAAAAGAGGAGACACTGCCCAGACATCCACCCAGGGCTTCTGCCTGGCTGGTGAGCCTCCCCAAGTCCTGGGGCAGCCCAGTTTTTGCCTCCTGCCCTCCCAGAGATCCAGCCCGAGCCCCCAGGATGAGGGGCTTGGCAGCCACTGTGGCCCTTAGCCAACTTTTCTTATCAGTCTTGTTTTGAAATTGCTCTGTTTTATAACCACTCCCTGGTGTTTTGTAAGATTTTCTTGTTCTGTCAGCATTAAGGCTGCTTTAGAGATGTTGTCATTTGATTACTCAGCCTGCCTTCATTCTCGGGGGACAGGAAAGCCAGTCTCGGAGGCCCCAGAAGGCCCCTGTCAGCCCATATGCTGCTCGGAGCGCAGTGTGCTGGAATCAGGTCTGCCCACAGGCGGAGGGAGCAGTCTTGTTTCCTCCAGGGGATCAGATCCTCCCAGTCAATCTTAGCCCTGGGGAAGGCGCTGCTTCACGAAGGGGAGTATTTACCACGGCATTTGCTGTCTGCATTTCAGTTAGACAAGTAGGGTAAGGGGTTTGGAACGTGTTGCCTAATGGAAGAACATGTGAGCTGAAGCCCTGGCAGCCTGGCTCCAGAGTTCCTGGCGTGGGCACCTCCCGCGTGGCCAGGTCCTTCCTGGCAGAGGAGCAACTGCCTGCACTTGGACTTGGCGCTGCTGCCCTGTTGAGAGCACAGCCTGGGTTTTCATTATTTTTTAGCATTTTTCCAGTGATTGTCCCATGGGTGCCATCACAGTGCTCACGACGCAGAGACCAGCCTGCCTCCCCCCCGCCCCGTCCTCCGGCTCCTGATAGAACATTGACAGTGGTCAAGAGGCAGCCAGGATTTGAGTAGTTTACAAGCCTTTGGTCTTGATGATTAAAGACAGACGAGACAAGTGAGGCACGGCCGGGATGCTTGTACGGCAGCTTCCCACGGGGCTGCCTGGCCAAGCAGTTACAGTGCAGGTAACGGGAAGAGAAATACAGGGTGGGCAAAAGTAGGCTTACAGTTGTGAGTACGCAAAAGTTTATTGTCTTATGTATTAATTGTATTTATTTGTATTACAACTGTAAACCTACTTTGTGTGTTAGCATTTGACTGTCCCACCCATACCTCTCCTTGAAGGCCACCCCCGCCTGTAAGAGGTGTACCTCACAAATGAAGAAAAACACCAGGAGAGGCATTTATTAGAAATGTGTGGTTATCCCTGATTAGCCCTCAGAACAAGGGGAGAGAAAACCGAAAGCAGAGACGGGGAAACACTGTCCTGGAGAGCCCACAGCTTCAGCAGACCCCGCGGCCATTAGAAAGCATCAGGGAGAGGGCCTCTGAAGCCGCCAGCCGTCAGTGAGGCGCTTGGGGGAGGCTGGGTGTGGAAAGTGCGGTGTTAGGGAACACTGAAAATAGTTTACTGTATTTGTGATTCCTTGGTCTCCCAAATCGTGTAAATTCAAGCCTGTAAAACACATGAATTTAGACTTAACAGCAGTTTGCATGCTGCTCACTCGGGCAGTGGTCTCACATATAAACTGCCAATAGAGCATAAATCTGTGCTACTCCAAACTTCGGAAATGGTCTGGCATTGTGCAGTAAAGGCCTTGGAAATGTTCCTTCCCTTTGACCTAATATTTCCACTTCTGGGAATGTAACCAAAGTACCTCATTCAAGACACGAGGGGAGTGAAAACGTGAAACAAAGTTCGTCGCAGGATTATTTTCACCCCAGGAGGAGTGGCCACCGGGTAAGTGCCAGTCAATGGGGAGATGGGTCGATAAAGCTCCAGGCTGCGGATGCCTCTGGCGGGCAGCTCCACCCTCAGCCCCTGGCCAGAGTCCGGGTGGCTTGCTTCCAGTGCTTCCTGAAGACCTGTTGCTGTCTGCTACTCGGCTTCTCTGACACCCGTGTCACAGGACACTGGCAGGAGCCTGCTAGGCATCAGGTTGTGTGCAGCCCAGAGTGCGGGGACTTCACGCCTCTGAATAAGCCTCGGAGCAGGTGCCAGTGGGGACTGGGCGTGGGGCTGCTCCATTTGATCCTGGGATGGATGGTTCTGAGGCATCCAATACACTCATCCAAGTGTGCAGGTGGGCCGCACCTCTACGCCCATGACTGACCACTCCTCCCCCCTTTACTCTCCCCAGCCCTTCCCTCCAGCTCCCTGTGGGACCACCCCCCAAATAAACTACGAACATGAGTCCGGCTCAGGCTTTGCTTTTGGGGAGAACCCAGATGAAGCAATCGGTACTGGAATTGGCCTTAGAAAGCAGGCCCTCTAAATGGGATTTAGGGACTGGGTCAGTCATTGGCAGAGGGCAGCAGAGGCTCTGTGGGTGGTCGTAAGTGGGCTGGTGATACCAGGACATCCGGTAGCATCGTTACCCCAAGACTTGCCTGGGTGGGTTGAGGTAAGGAAGGTACAGGAGGAGAGTGGAGCATTGGGTTATATGAAAGCTCTACCACACCATAGTAATGAGTCAGTGGTCATAAGAATTGTTGAGCCTGGCCAGCATGGCTCAGCAGTTGAGCATTGACCTGTGATCCAGGAGATCAAGGTTCGATCCTGGGTCACGGGCTCGATCCCCAGCAGGGAGGCATGCAGGAGGCAGCCAATCAATGACTCTCATCGATGTTTTTCTCTCTCTCTCTCTCAAATCAATAAAAATACATTTAAAAAAATTGTTTAGTTGGCTGACATTGCTATCAAAAACAAAAAAAAACAAAAAAAAAAATGGCAGTCTCATCAGCCAACTCTTACCTTGTGTGCTCTAAAGACCAGAAGACCTTGTGGCACGGTGTAGACTGACCTGCAGCTGCTGGGCAGACCTGCTGGCGTTCAGACCCAAGATCTGCTGCTGTGAGAGTGGCACAGGTGCATCTTGGCAGGTTTCCTTTGCCAAAGTCAGCTTTCGGCAGGAAAGGAAGGGACTCAGGCCTGGGGTAAAGACAGGGTCTTGGTCCCCCATCTTTCTCTAAAAGCTTTGGGCAGGCAGGAGCCCCCACCACCTAGCTTGGGGAGAGCAGCCATCTCCTGAAAGGAACATTCTACCACTCGCCTTGCAAAGGCCATACCTGAGTCAGGCCTGCGAGGTGGTGCCTGTTCACCTCTGCCCCCTTCTCTCATTGCCTCCAGGAGCCATGTCCCTGCTGTGGGAAGCACTAGATTACTCATCAGAGTAACGGCGAGACCTGGCTTGGCATGTGCCAGGGGAATAGACGGGGAGCGGATCCTGAGGGTGTCGGACCAGCCCCTTGGCTGGAAAGCGGGTTAACGTCCCAGCAAAGAGGCCTGAAGTTGTTCCTGATTCACTGCTGGGCTGCCCCCTGGAGTATGGACCTTCCGGTCACATGGAGTCAACGAGGAGGAGCTACCAGAACTGAACAAATGGGAAAGGCAACAACTCTTCTTAGATGTGTGAGAGAAGTGAGGTCACAGGGTGAACCTCTGCTCCCCAAATTGGAGAGAGACACACCTTACTAAGGCAGAAACCCACTGAAACCTCTGCGGAAACAGAACCAGGGAAGGGAAAGCTGAGCTACAACTGGTGAGTCGCTGGAGGCTTGGTGCCCGCAGCTCAGAGTTAAAACTCCAGGGGAACCTGGGCATCAGGGGCCCCACACGTCTGTGCATTTTACCTCCAGGAGCTCCACCTGGTTCTCACAGTGAATTATGGAGAAAAATTCCCCTCGTGCAGGAGGATGGGCCAAGGGACCGTTCTGAAATACGTCAGAACACTGTTCTATTTCACAAGGTCTGCCCTCAGGAGCACTTGAACCACAGCCTCACCTGCTGGGGTTTTATCAGGACCTGACTGCCCTGGAGGAAGGGAAATACCCCACTGCAGCCCACTCCAGCCATCCTGTCCCCGCTAAGGGGTGGGGGCGATTAGACTGAGAAGCACTGTGAAGTTCACAGGCCAGAAACACAGGCTCACTGAAGGACCTCATCACAAGACCATAGACCTTGAGCTGAGTGATGAATGAAGGGCAGCCCGAGGCCAACGAGGTCTGGAAAGGAAAAAACGACTTTCCTAACGAGGGAGGGTCGCTGAGGCCAAGATTACAGGCCCTCTGTCTGGTTTCCACTCAGGGCCGAGACTGCCCTGGCGATATCCTTGGAGATGCGCACCCTGGCTGCGTTTACCTTTGAAGAGAGCGTGGAAGGTTCTCTGCCCCCACGGGCGGGCCAGTTTCTGTTGACGCAGGGCCAGTGGAGCTAAGAGGAAACATCTGTGCAGGGCGAGAGTCGGGGGTGGGGATGATGCTGGGCCAGAGGTTTTCATGCTGTTTGGGATGACATGGGTGGGGTGGCCAGAGCCTGTTTTCTATAACCGAGACTTCCAACAGTTTGGAGGGGAAAAAACAAACAGCAAAAGGAAACTTGAAAGCTGAAATGTGCCTTTTCGAGCTCTCTGCTGATCTTGCCGCCTCTGGATTTCGTCAGGAAGGTCATTCTTTGTGCAGGAAAATTGGTATGAAAAGGCCAGGTCCTGGGGGTGGTGCGTTAGTGCGGGGACATTTCTGTGAGGGTGGGTCACTTGTGAACATTAGCCTGACATCGTCTCCTGGCTGAAGTCACCCCTGCTTGCTGCCCTACTGGCGGGCAGAGGCTGGGGGAAAGGTGCCAGCACAGATCTTTCGTGCTGGGAGGATGAGGCCCACAGACCCCACCAGGGCTGTGGGCGAGTCCACTGCAGGCGGGCACACGTGGTCCTCACGCCTGGCCAGGGAGAGCGGCTGGTGTCAAGGGGACCTGGGGATTAATGGCCATGAGCTCACGACTAGCAACAGTGAGACTTGGTTGCTACATAGAGCCCCTGCATCTGTGGCTGCGGAATGGAGCGTGCGGCCTGACCCCAGGAGACACACCCCGACCGCAGGCAGGCCCCTGGAGAACATGCTTTGTTCGGGGAGCTGCACCAAAGCTTGGACAGTAACAAGCAAAATTCCACCCAGAGGTGACTCTCCAGAAGGTTCTAAAAGCCCAGGAACCATATGGGAGAGGGACAGTTGTGAGAAAAAGGGGAAAGGAACACAGTGCAGAGCCAGTCAAAGACAGACTCGATGCCTGTTTCAGATATTTGCTGGCCTCTTACAAGATTGCTCCAGAGGCAGTGCCAGGGACTGGGTGACATTTCATCAGCCTGCCGGCCTCACCACAGGGGAACTTTATAACAAGCTGAGCGTCTCATGATGGAACCGCTGCTCTGCCGAGTAATGAGCCATTTGTCCCAGGAAGGATTTAAGCAAGCACAGGACGTCTGGCAGGGTCAGTGGGAAGTGGCATCCCACATCCAGGGGCGGTTAGACCAGACGGCCTCTTCCAAGCTGCTTTTAACTCCGAGGTCCAGACAGTGGGCCACTGGAGCAATGAAAAAACGATGACATGGCAAATCAGGGCTGCCCCAAAGTAGTGATATGTTTTAAACACTTACATTGAATGAAACAGCACTTTTAACACAAAAATATGAAGCAGGGCACGCTTGCGTGCACACATATGCTTGCACACACACACACACCCCCTTGTGAAAACTGCCGGGTGAAAAACCTCAAAGCCACGGCTCTCCGCTGATGGACAGCCCTCTAAGCGAGTCTCCTTCCTGCCGTGGGGAGAGGAGAGGCCAGCTGCCGGGTAAGGTAGGAAAAGGGGAGGTGTGCGCCTGCCTCGGCGGGAGCTAGTGTTGGACAGACGTTTAACGTCTCTGCGACCCCTCTGGGGCCCCCAATACAGCTCCCACTCAGCAGCCACAGTGTTCTCCCCAAAAGTGTGGTCTGATCGCTGGCCTCCAGCTGTGAAAACATCCCTGTTCCTCATCAGACTGTGTGTGTGCACTTATTCATATCTGTGTGTGCTCACAGTTCCCTATTTTATTGTACCCATCACTATTTTGATGGTCAAATCGTCCCTGCTTTTGGCCCCTGGACCTAAATCCATGCTGGCCCTGTGTCATAACGGCATGTTGGCCCCCTTCCTTAAGCAACATCGTAACGAACATCCCCAATGTAGTGTAACTGCTCTGGAGCCACCCTGCTTAGGTTTAAATACTGGTGCTGCTCCTGGGCAAGGCCCACTGAGCCTCAGTTTCCTCAACTGTAAAATGGGGAGATGACAGGACTCCCCTCCTCTTGCTGGTGGGAGGCCTGAGCTAACGCCAGGGAAGGGCGTGACTCCGCAGCTGCCCAAGGTGTGAGCTCTGACGACTATCGTGTATTTTTCAGAATCCTAGAAACTGTCTCAGAAGGCAGGCCCAGGAGCTGGGTGGGTGTTCCCTGGGAGGCGAGGCTCTGTGGCTCCCAGGCCTTCCCCCTTCTGCAGGCCTTCTGTTTTGTTCTGTTTTGGCACGCCTGCAGCCGAGTCTGGGAGGGTTTCCTGGACAGAGGTCCTCGTGGCAGCTGCTTGAGCTGTCAGCCCTGGTCACTGGCGCCATTGCTCTCCGACTCAGGCCGACCCAGGCGCCCCGCAGGCAGCAGCAGCAGCAGCATGGAGCTTTGGGGGGCCTACCTGCTCCTCTGCCTCTTTTCCCTCCTGGCCCAGGCCACCGCGGAGCCACCGCCATCCCCTAAGGTCAAGAAGGCTGCAAATGCCAAGAAAGGTAAGGAGGGGGAGGGTCCCCTCTCCGTCTTCCAGGGAGCTGGTCGCCCTCTCCTCTGCTGAATCCTCGGGCTCATTTTCTTCTGGATGAGTCCAGAGAACTTTAGTGAAATTCCCCCTAAGGCCTGGGGGGCATTCTCCAATAGCAGGGGTGGTTGCCAGAATGACTCTCAGGGTCAGAAAGAATCTTCCAGATCATCAGAACTGGCATCCACTCCTCTCCCCTTCAGTATTTTAATGAAATCAAACCTCTATGGAGACGCTCAACCCTCACCGGAGAGAGCCGAGGGTTCTGCTTTGAGATCCCCGAACCTCAGGCTTCTCAGCTGTAAAGTGGGGATCGTGGCATTTGCCCCAAGGGTGTGAGGACTTGATGACACAAAACATATACAGTGCCTGGCACATAAGATATACTTGATGCATAGGGTGGGGAAAGGAATTCGTTAATTCTTGGTTCTATAGTGTATTCCACCCTTGAGGAAATAAAAATGTTCAAACTCAGACCAGGACATTGGAAGCAGCTTTTTCTCCCTCTGTCGCCTCTGGGGTTTGGGGTGTCCTTGGGCCGACTTGGCTGCAGCAAGGCCTGCCGTTGGAGCCTTGCCCGCAGTGAAGTCACCCCGAGCTGTGTTGAGACAACATCTGTGAAATGCCATGGCAATGCACCAGCTGTCACCCCCACGGGGCTCAGAGGCTAGGAGCGGTCCAGGCAGAGTTGCAGGCAGCCAGGTCCAAGAGCACAGAAAGCACGAAGCAGGGAAAGGGTGTGTGGGCCGCCCTCAGGCCCCTCTCTGGGCCTCCTCTGCCAGTGGACAGTTGACAATGGCCGTGGACTAGTGAAGTGGGTGAAGGTACATCAGGACCAGGGAGGCCCACAGGGCGGCGACAAAGAGCGGGCTGAACCGATGGAAAATAATCTCCAAGATTCGGTTTATAAAGTGAACAAAGAATGGATATCATGCTGACATTTGTTTTGAAAAGGGGATTTATAGGAAGATACACATTTACTTGTATAAGCACAGAATTTTCCTGGAAGGCCTTACAAGAGTTAGTAACAGTGATCACCTGGGAAGGAAGACAGGGTCGGCCAGAGGTGAGATGCGCAGGGAGGGCGCAGGCAGCTGGAACTCCAGGGGCCACGTGGCCACACCTGGTCAAGGAGCGCAGGTGGGCAGGATGGCCTCAAAGGGGGTGATGGGCCCTTAGAACAGAAACGGGGGGACCTGGACAGCATCCATTTCAAACACAAACCAGGAATCTGAGCCTCTGAGATAGGGGGGCAGGGCGAGGGCCTCCTGGCTCCCCCTCCTCCCACGCCTTCCTCGGTGGAGCACTATTAGCCCCTTGCTCCCTGGCAGAGGAAAATCACAATGACTCGTACTATCACCAGAGAGACACAAAGCGTGCCAAGAGGTCAAGGTCAAGGGGAGTCCTTCCCCCTTGTCCTTTGTGGTTGATGGAGGTAGGATCCACCCCACCCAGCCCCTGCCCTACCCCCATCTCTACTGCCCTCCTCACCTGTCTGTGATCATCTCCAAGTCCTTCTGACTTCACCCTAGATGTTGTGAACCCAAAGATGCTTGAGGAGCTCAAGAGCCAGCTGGACAGCCTGGCCCAGGAGGTGGCCCTGCTGAAGGAGCAGCAGGCCCTGCAGACGGGTGAGTGCAGGTGGCCGTCTTTGTTAAGGAAGGACAAGCACATGACTCTGGACAACCTGCTTAACCGGGCCGGTGGGGAAAGGGCTCTAGGAAGGGAGTGTCCACCATGCTTTGGCTTCAAGTAATAGAAAACCTAGCAGTAGCTTGGACAACAAGTGGATCTGGAAGCAGGTAGCTCCTTTTGCTCAGAAGCTTCTCTGCATGACCCCAAGATGCCTGCCCCAGCTCCAGGTGTCATGACTGCATCAAAGGCAAGGAGGAGGAGGGTAGGGGGACAGCCACACCTGTCCCGTTTATTAGGAAAGCGAAGGTCTCCCGTTTCCAGCCTACCAGAGCTCTGCAGCTCCAAGAACAACGAGCTTTCCCAGCCTTTGCAGCGGAGACAGACAAGGAGGGGGGAGTGGGAAGGGGTGTTGGCTGGGTCAACTACAGTGTCCAGATGAGCACAGTGCCACGCTGGGCCTCAGTTGCCTCATCTGTAAAGGGGGAGGGCTGGGGACATGTGCAGGAAAGCTCTAAGGTCGCTCATGTCTAAGCTTTGTGCTGATTATGCACAGTCCATGGAACCCAGATGCCACTTCCCCGAGGTGAGGGAACCTGGTGGGGGCCTCCCTGCACAAAGCCCAGGCATTTGGAAGTCCCAGCACCCTCCTCTTCTCTGCTGATTCCCAGGAGGTTCACGCGGCCTCCTGGCCTGCTTGGGGACCTTCTCCCTCCCACTGTCCTCTCCTTCACGACCACAGCCTGCAGATCACCTTGTCTAAAGCCCACCCAAAGCACACCTGAGCTCTGTTGACCTAGCCAAAGAGTTGAGGGCTTAGGGGAGCAACCCCCCTCCAGCTTCTGCCCCTTTGCCCCCCCAGTCAGCAACCCCACGTGAGATCCCCACCCAGCGTGCCTCTGCCAGGCACCAGGAGGCAGGGGCCACCCAGCCAGGGCCCTGCCCGCCAGGAGGAGGGGGCGCATGAGTCCCGGGGACCGTGCCTAGGGCCCAGCAAGAGGGCTCTCTGGCTCCGGGGCAGGGCAGGGCGGGGGCGGGGGGCACCTTGGTGACGCCGTGTCTCCCCCTCCCAGTCTGCCTGAAGGGCACCAAGGTGCACATGAAGTGCTTCCTGGCCTTCGCGCAGGCGAAGACCTTCCACGAGGCGAGCGAGGACTGCATCTCGCGCGGGGGCACGCTGGGCACCCCGCAGACGGGCGCGGAGAACGACGCGCTGCACGAGTACCTGCGCCAGAGCGTGGGCGGCGAGGCGCAGAGCTGGCTGGGCCTCAACGACCTGGCGGCCGAGGGCGCCTGGGCCGACATGACGGGCGCGCGCGCCGCCTTCGCGAACTGGGAGGCGGAGATCACGGCGCAGCCCGACGGCGGCGCGGCCGAGAACTGCGCGGCGCTGGGCGCGCTCGGCAAGTGGTTCGACCGGCGCTGCCGCGACCGGCTGCCCTACGCCTGCCAGTTCGCCATCGTGTAGCCGGGCCCGAGGCGGGGGCGGGGCGGGGCGGGGCGGGGCGGGGGCGGGGCGGCGCGGCTCGCGGGCGCCCCCCAGGGCCTGGAGCCTCCTTTTGCAAATAAAGTCCGTGCAGCTTTCGGGGCGTGGCTGCGTCCGTGCGGGGACCGGCGGGCGGGCGGGAGGAGGTGAGACACGCGCGTTTCGCATCCCGAGTGGGCTCTCGGGCGCAAGAGCACCCGGACCGCTGCTGCCTTTTTCTTTCTATAACTTTTGCTTTTTATTTTTTTTATATATATATATTTTTTTGTTGTTGTTAAAATATGTCTTTATTGGTTTCAGAGACAGGAAGGGAGCGGGAGAGAGAGAGAAACATCAATGATGAGAGAGTCATGGATCGGCTGCCTCCTGCACACCCCCGACTGGAGATCGAACCCGCAACCCGGGCCTGTGCCCTGACCAGGAATCGAACGGGGATCTCCTGGATCCTAGGTCGAAGCTCAACCGCTGAGCCACACAGGCCCGGCAACTTTTGCTTTTTATGTCGTTTTCTACCTGCAGAACAGCTGCAAGCATTCCCTGTGCACCCTTCCATCAGATTCTCCAAACATAGCATTGCCCCATATATGCTTTTTCTGCTTATTTTTTTCTGAGCGGCTTGACGGTGAATTGCAGGCGCGAAGCCCCCGCCCCCAGGTACCTGAGCGTGTCTCCCGAAAGCAGGTGTTTTCGCACAAGCGCAGCACAGCTGTCGAGGTGGGGAGCCCACGCCGGTCCGACGGTGTTATCTGAGTTACAGCCGTGTTCAGGTCTCCAGGCCTCTTTCTCTAAACCCCATTCCCTGTGTTGGAATCCAGCACCCCCCGCCCAACTTCAGGGCCGGGGAGACTCCCCCATCCCTAACCCCTCCTGTCCTGAGTCCCTTTCTGGGGTGCGCTGACATGCTGAGTCCTGCTGGGGCTGGGGGTGGGGCTGGGGTGAGAGCAGAGGCTGCTCCGAGGGGGATGGGCACCCCCCCTTTGCTCAGCACACTGGGGGGGGTGTCCAGAAGCCAAAGGTGAGGGTTGCCAGCGTTGCCTGACTGGTGGGCCCCTCTCCTTCCTGCTCCTCGCAGAAAGCTGAACAATTACAGCTCCCACTCGCTGAGTCCATCATATTGCAGGAGATGCTGTCTTTTTTCATCTTACCCACCCAGGACGAGATGTGTTATCCCCATTTCCTAGAAAAGTAAGTTGAGGCTCAAGGTCTTTCCTTTGGTCACGCAGCTGGTAAGTGGCAGAGCCAGGGTTTAGCCCAGGGCTGATTACAAGGGCCTTGGCCTTCCTGCCATCACAGAAATGCTTACCTCAGGTGCTGAATGTTCCTGAGATAGATCATGAGAGAAGTGGCCTAGCGGTCTCCAGAGGCTACTGGCCAGCTCTTGGCATGACCTGGCCCTTCCAGTCATGTAGGCCCAGCTCCAGCGACACCTCCTAGGGGAAGCCTTCCCCATCCCATCAGCCACGGCACCATCCACGGCCTGGACTTCCGCAGCACCTTGTTCTGCCTGGCTGTCTTTTGGGCTGTCTCGCCTTCGGTAATAAATTGGTGATAGTTTGATTCGATCCATGGTAGTGGGCGGGCTGGTGGAGGCAGCATATTTTGGGCCAGTCTGCTTGGCATTGTCACAGAAAGCCTCTCACATAATTCCATAATTAAGGGAAGAGCTAATGAGATTCACTGTAGGTGCAGAAACGCAGGCCCAGGAGGGTGATGTGATTTATTCAAGGAGGCCCAAGCAAGCCAGAGGCAAAGCTGAGACACAAATGTAGGTCTTGCAACTGAGTCTTGGGCTCTTTTTACCCCCACTCAGCCATCTGGCAGGAAGTAGGTGGCCAGGGGCGTTTCAAAGTTCCTGAAGTGGGTGGCTGCTGGCAAGAGGGCACCGCACCTCTGTGCCTGAGCGTGGGCCCTGGTGGAGAAGCGCCCTTGTGGGCACCTGTTGTTCAGGTAGCGAGAATTACTCACTTCTCCCAGCAGGTGGCAGTATTGGCAAGAGAATCATTACCCGTGCTCACCAGCCACCAGTGCCCTACCTTCCCGACCCAGACCTGTGAACTTCAAGCTGGGGCGCACCTGTCCTGGGATCTTTATTTTAAATTTTGATGTTTTGTTCATCATGAATTTTTTTGCATTAATTTTGATTTTTAAAAGTATCACATCCAAGCATTATTTATCATGATTACTGAGGGTTTTTTGGTGCTTCCTTGAATTTTGTTCCCCAAGTGAGAGCGTCCGTCACTCACTTCACTAGTCCTGGCCCTGGCTCACAAAATTGGGAGGATTTTCCAGGGTGCACATGAAGAGTGATAAGGAATCAATTTCTAGATCTGCAACTTCTGTGTTGCTCGACTAGTAAGCGACAGCAGACGCCTCTTCCACAATCCCCCTTCCCCTCTTTGCCTCGCGTGCTGCCTGGTCAGACAAAGGGACAATGAGGAAGCGGCGAAAGACCAGGTGAAACTCCTTTTACAAGGCTTCCAACAGACAGCACTTGTGATGGGAGGTAGGGGATCCTGTAAAACAGGTTTTCCTTCCGGGTTTTCTGGGGCTATTTCTGAAGCCTGACGCTACTTCTGTGTCACCTGCTTTCCATGGGTGACTCATTTATGAGCATGGTTTATGAATCTTTCTTTCAATCTACAAATCATAGCATAACCTACAAAACCACCGTTTTCTCCACTTCAGTGCACTGGTGTTTCATGCAACGTGAGAACACAGCCAGTGAGAACACATCAAAGGTCAATCCCATGAAAGAACTGAGGCTCGGGGAGGTTAAGTGGCCAGTGAGGGGAAGCAGGGTTTGCCAAAATATGCCGCTTGGGAATATCAATTATTTTAAGCTAGTTATTCCCCCTTTTCCCCCCCATTGATTTCTAGAGAGAATGGAAAGGAGAGAGGAGGGTGGGGAAGAAAGAGAAACATAGACATGAGAGAGACACATCGATTGGTTGCCTCCCCAACGAGGTGCCCTTACCCTTACCAGGGCCGGGGAACCTGTAACCCGGGTACATGCCCTTGACTGGGAATCGAACCTGAGACCCTTTGGTCTGTGGGCTGACACACCACTGAGCCAAACCGGCCGGGGCTAAGCTGGTTATTTTTAAGAAACAAAGACCCAGGAAGAAGCGTGACCCTTCCCATTACCTGCTTAAAGGAAGGGAGCATTACCTTAGCATCATAATGTGACCTAAGTGTGGCAGATGGGGAAGAATCTAGAAAGACTCCCCTCTGTGGCTCGTAAGGATCTCATCTATATCAAGAGCGGCCACTTCTTATTGCCTTCCCCACCCCTCTACCTGGAACTTCCTCCAGCAATTCGGAAGACACCGGCACACCAACGTTTTCCTAACCCCCCCCCCCCCCCAGCATGGCTTTGGAATCGCACTCTATCCAGACAGAGGAGTGGAGCCCTGGATCCATTCCCATGACAGATATGAAGGCTCTGGGCTAAGATGCTGTCTCACCCCCAAACAGACCCCCTCATTCTTGTCCCTCCCCCTTCCCCCCCCCCGTCATATATAATGATGCTTATCCCGCCACGAAGATGTGAGACTGGGGTGCAGAGCCGGCTGGACCTCGGGGATCGAGGCTTTGCCTTTGTCGTGAGAAAGGGAAGAGCAGCCCCGGCCAGGCACTCACAGCTGGGCCGCCACGGTCTCCGGTTGAGCAGAATCCAATCTCGCAGATCCCGGTCGGCCAACATCAGACAAGGGCGAACAAAACCAGATGGTTCTGGAATCATGTCTGAGCACAGAGGCCACGGCGCAAACCACAGCGATCACTCCCCCCCCCCCCAGCTAAGACAAGTGACGTCTGTCTCTTTTCCAACCGCGGCCCTAGCTCTGCTGCTTTCATCTGACCACCTTGTAGGTAAAAACCGCACGTGGACCTGATCCTGGGAGCACCAATCCAGAGCAAACCCCGCTTCCTGGAAGCTTCCCCCACAGCCTGAACCCGAGCTTGTGTTCTGTCAGGCGTCCCCGAAACGCCTTGCACTGAGATGCCCCGGGCTCCTCACGTACACGCCGCGTTCAGTGGCCTGCTCCTCGCAGCAAAGCACCGCTCCAGCTGCATTCCAGGTGCCTTTGGCTACGGGGCAGAGACCGGCCGCCTGTTCCCACTCCAGCTTCGGCTCTGTCTCCATCCTATGAAAGGCAAGACAGTGTCAGGTGCGTACAGCTGAGGTAGACACGGGACTCCTGACTAGGGTTCTAATTCTACCCCAGTCGTGGAACTGATCCTGCCCATTCCTCCCACCCGTAAGCAAGAGCTCCTCATCAGTTAAAACTTCCTCTGCAGCCTTGGCCAGATAGCTCAGCTGGTTCGAGCATCATCCTGATACCCCAAGGTTGTGGGTTCCATCTCCAATCAGGGCATATACAAGAATCAACCAACGAATGCGTAGACAGGCGAGACAACAAATCGATGGCTCTCTCTCTCTCTCTCTCCCCCTCCTCTCCTCTCCCCCCCCCCCCTTCCGCTGGCTCTCCATCCGCCTGAGTCCTGGATCAGGCTCCTAGCCATTTCTTCACTCTCACGCTGGGGGCCTCAGACCTGGTTTTAATGGGGTTTATTTTTGCTCCCCGGTGAGGGCCCAAGGTTCTTCTCTTCTACCTGGAGGCCTGTGTGGGAGGCACCCTGGGAGGCGGGCGAGGCCTGGTCCCCAGGCCCCTCTGCAGGGCTCCATCCTGGCCAAGCGCTGTCCTCGTTTCCCCCACTGTGTGTGGACAGGGCCTGGACCTGGACCCGGACCTGGACCCGGGCCTGGGCCTGGGCCTGGGCCTGGACCTGGGCCTGGGCAGAGGGGTCCAGCTCACCACCGCGAGACTAACCACACCAACCGTCCCCCTGGATCCCTGACTCTCCAATGCGCCCCTCCCCCAACACCCTACATCCTGGACCTCCCTCCCCACCTCCACCCCACCCCGTTACCCCTTCCCCCCACCTGGCCCACGGCCCTCAGGCCTCCCCCTTCTCAAGACCTCAGGCTCCCTTCCGCAGGCCTCTCAGGCTCAGGCAGTTGTCCTCTCCCTGGTCCATTTTAAGCAGTTTAAAATGGTAGCTTGGAAGTGGGAGACTGGATGGAGAGAAGGGCCCCACCGGGAGAGGGGGAGAGGAGGGCCGGGGGGTGGCGGGGCCCTGGCTTCACAGCCCCCGGGTAAGAGCTTGACCTTTAAAACCAGAAAGGCCTGGATTTTCTTCTCCTTTCCTCTTGTCATCACTAACGCAGCGTCTTAGGTTCACACGGGTCAAGGGCAGTGCTTGTTCTGCCGAAGCTCATCCCTGGCACAGCCGGTATCTTCAAGCCCTCCTCCTGATTCTTTGGGTCCTCAAAGACCTTGGGGAAGGGGACCTGGAAAATGTCAATTCAGAAACTTGAGATGAACTAAAGCATCATAGACGCGCCCGCTGTCTCCCCACGGAAATCCTGGGTGTGACGGGATGGACCAAGAATGCCCCAGAGTGTCGCCCGGCCCAGCTGAGCCTTTTGGCTTCTTTGTGTTCCTGGGCGGCTCCAGGATGGGTTTCCTCTCCCCTTCAGGTGAGAAAATAGGAGGTTGCTATTCTTTTTTTTTTTTTTTAATAGAAAGGAAATTAAGCAGGGTTGCAGAATATTTTATTTATTTTTTAAAATATTTTTTTAATTGATTTTAGAGGAAGGGAGCAAGAGAGAGAAACATCGCCCACACACATCCAGACCTGGGATTGAACCTGCAACCTGGGCACGTGCCCTTACCGGGAATTGAACTACTGACCTCTGGGTGCAAAAGACGACGCTCCACCAACTGAGCCACACCGGCCAGGGCTAGGTTGCTATTCAAGAAACAGTCGCTCTCTCTGCAGAGGTTTGGAATCGAGATGAAATCTCGAGGTGAGCCTGCCTCTTACAGGTGCACAACCTATAACCTTCTAGCTGCTCCGGTCTTCGGGATTCCTGAAGGCCAGGAGGGAGCGCGTGGGTTTCTTTCCCAGTACCCCAAAGGAAAGTTATTAGTTAAAGAATAATAGTGGTAAATCGCCGCAATATGCCTTAATTGATTTATAGATTAATATAGCGTGTTTGCTAAATAACTTGCAATGCAGTCTGTTGCCTAGGGAACAGGGCTAAGAACAAAAGCTCTGCATTGGAAAACGGAATAAAAATTGGTGAAGGGCCCGCATCACATTTAATTACTGCTCCTCCAGACACGGTCCCACATTCACGCTTCTCGCCTAAAAGGGTCTTAACAGCTCAAGAAAGCATGCCACGCCTGATGAGCGAATGAGTGGCTGCCACCACCTAAGATCTGTAATCTCCCCCCCCCCCCTTGCTGAACCCTCCCTCATAGCACTTTGCAGGGCAGCTTCCCCACTGAGCCTTAGCACAGTGTCTTGCACATAGTAGGTATTCAATAAGAGCGAACTGAAGCAACTGAACTGAGTCGGACACAGTGCAGAATAAATGCCACACGGTTTGGTGCTGCCCACACTGGCATCCCTCATGCAGGCCGAAGCGGGTGTGATGCCATGCTTGGTTACTGCTCAGCCCTCGGCAAGGACCCGCAGACAAATAGAAACATCTTGATCTATTTGTGCAAGAAGTCGGTGCTTGCAGCATCTGGAGCAAGTGTAAATTTTCATGTGAAGAATCAATGTCCCCGGCCTGGAGGAAATAAATTAGAACGATTGTTTTTTAAACACCAAAGACAAAGACTTTATTAAGGGGGCTTGTTATCTGGGTTATTTACAGGAAGCATGATTGGAAATACTTCATCCTGGGTATACCAGAGTGACTTGACACTAGACTTTTTTTTTTTTACAAGGTAAGAGCCATTTTTGTCTTCATTATTGGAAGTATCTCTGTTGCCGGTGTTTCTCCGAGAGATTATTTGCAGAAATATCACTGGGTTGCCTTTCCGGAGGTGGTGAGGAAGCTTTCTGGAAAGATCTAACCCCTGACTGTCAGGATCACCTCTGAAGAACGCATTTCCCCTTTACCCTTTCTCCAGCTGGGCCTCAGTTTCCTCATCTGTAAAATGAATGTGTGGGTCACTAGATAATCTTCAACATTCCTTCTAATTCTAATTTTTCCAAAGTCTTTGCTTTTTGCCAGTTGAAACGAAGGGCAGTGGGTCAGTTAATACTGAATTATGAATCCATGTGAGGTTTTGTTCGTAAAGGTGGTTCTGTAAGGAATGGCTGTGCCTCTGCTGGGTATCCTGCACTATTTGTTTTCATCAGTATTTGCATTTCAAGTAGAAACTGCAAATGGCAGGAGATCAAAGTCTGGCCTCTGCAAACCAGTCACTGCTCAGAGTGAATCACAGACTATTTAAAAAACACAGGAAATCCTGATTAGTGTTTTTTCTTCTTATATCAGTTTTAGTGACGTTAAATTTGCATTCAATAAAATGCACCCATTTTAAGTATACAGCTGATCGGCTTTGACAGATGTCTACCCCCAGTAGAACCTGCCACCCCCATCGCCACCCAGAACATTTCCACCGCCCAGGAAGTTCGCTCGTGTCCCTTCGCAGCCAGTCCTCAAGAGGCTGGGTCTGCAGGGTAGAGACCAGCATCCCACCGTCGGACTTTGCCAGGGGCACAGAGGACACAGAGGAGGGCGAGCAGGTCTTCAGCTGGCACAGCCGCAGTTTAACTAACTCAGCCGCTGCCACTGGGTGAGGAGACAAGACTCTGTTTAGACCTTTGGGGGCTGCCCCCATCGGGGTGTCCCGCTTCCCTCAGGGTCCCCAACCCTTCCCTGAGCCGCTCTTGGTGGTCTCCCCTGCCTCTCCTCCTTTCTTTGAACAGATGGGTCTCCCAACAGGACGGGGACATTCCTGCTGTGCGTCCTGCAGCTGACCGCCAGCGACGTCGCCTCTGTTCCGTGTTCTCCTGCCAACGGCGCGGGGAGCCGCCAGCCCAGCGCCCGGGTGGGTGGCCGCGGGGGCAGCATTGCTGGGCGCTTCGGATACGCGTTGTTCTCTCTCCCTTGGAGGTGGCAGCTTGTTTTAGAAGAACACTTAGCCCACAAGAAGCCTTTGTTTTTCTGAAGCTCACAATCTACAGTAAAAGTATCCTCAGCAGGACAGCCGACGGGTAGAGTCCAAGGGCAAGGTTAAGGCACACAACTGGCCCACGTCCGCCAAGGGGGACGGCCACCCGCTCCTCTCTGTGGGACGGGGCTCGTCCGCATCTCTACTTGACAAAATCTTTTGCAACTTAGTGACTTTTTTTTATTATTAAAAATATATATATATCTTTATTGATTTCAGAGAGAGGAAGGGAGAGAGAGAGATAGAAACGTCAATGATGAGAGAGAGTCATGGATCCGCCGCCCCCTGCATGCCACCCCTGGGGATCGAGCCCGCACCCCGGCCTGTGCCCTGACCGGGAATCGAACCGCCATCTCCTGCATCGATGCTCAACTGCTGAGCCACGCTGGTTAGGCGGCAACTTCTCAACTTTCTACAAAGACATATACCCTGACTGAGTCTAGGACCCCATCAATAGCAAGTCAAGCAAAAGTTTCATTTCTTTGCGCTCTAACTGATCTGCGTGTGAGTTTGATAGATGATGCCCCAGAGAGTGATGTCTGAAAGGACAGCACTCTCATTTTGCCTAACTTTCAAGTTTTGGATCATTTCTCTTAACATGATGGATCAAAACAATAACCGAGCCTGGCCAGGCTGACGGGACAAGTGCCTCTTCCGTGGCCTGTCGAGGTATTGCCGCTGATGGCCCTGTTGTCATAGGAATTCTCTCTCCCCCCAGGTTTCTCCTAGTACAGTCTGATGGATGAGTTATTTCTTGCAGCTCTCTTTTTGCTGATATCAAATGACAAAAATAATACAATTGAGTAACCAATTTGGTGTCCTCTATTCAAGGGAAAACAGTGTGGACTTGGGGAGGGCAGGGCCTCACTAGCAGCAGAGGACTCTTCCCGAGGGGTCTGGGGCAGGAGTGAGTTCCCCAGAGCCGCAGAGGGGGCACCGTGGACACAGGGCATGCTGGCGAGGACGGGGATTTCCTTATAAGGCGAGCAGGTCCTGTTTTCGGGGGCAAGGTGAGCTAGCTGAGGCGGAGTTGGAGGATTATGCTGGGGGTATGTTATGTTTCCTCAATGTTGAGGCGTTTCCAGTAAGTGCCTGCTGACTTAGGTTTGGATTTGTGACGTGGGCAGGGCCACTGGGGCAGCCTCCCTTTCGTGGGTCCCCATGTACACATTACCTCCATATCTTCACGAAAAGGAAAACCCTTGCTCAGGAACGCTTAGCTTTCCGGGAAATCGGGGCTCTCAGAATCAAGACTGATTCATTCTCCTTTGGCAACTTTAAAATTGCTTTTTGACTCATGAGCGATTTTCCTTATAGAAGGAACATCGAAGCCAAAGAAGGGAAACAGGCCTGACCCTGAGTCATAGTAATCCCCACACAAAGGCCCCAGAGAACGCCACCCAAAGCTCCCTCGGGCCTGCGCTGTCGGGAGCGCCGAAAAGCTGAGAAAAGGATGAACAGCCACTGCAGAGTTTTATAAACTCGCTTTGGGGTGACATGTGTGGTAGAAGGGGCTCTGGCCCGAAACAGGAGGCTGGCGCTCCCCCCAACCCCAGTCAGTCTGCCACTTTCTTTCTGAGGGGCCTTGGGCAAAAATCACCCATTCGTGATTTTAATTAAATCAAGAAAGATAATAATTCCCGCTGTACTATTCTCCCGGGGTGGTTATAAGGACCAACTCAATTTCGAACTTGTTGAGTTGGAAAGTGCCAGGCATAGGGCTGCCTGTGGGATCAACTGAAATGTTTGTCTTGCAACTCAAAAGAGAAGGTATATTTAGTTGGCAATTATTGAGATCAAAGACCCATGACAATTAGCCTGCAGGCCAGCCCTTAGTGGCTGCAGCGCCCAGGGGCGTGGGTGGAGTGGGGTGGGGGTGGGGGGTAGAGGGTTAGAGGGTGGTCCTGAGGTGGAAGGTGGGGAAAGAGAACCCAGAAATAGCAACCAACCCGGCCTGTGCCCGATGATCGGCCCTGTGGGTGGCTGGCAGCCAAGCAATTAGTGCCTTGTGAAAAGAAAGGAACAGAGAATAGAATTGGCCCCTGCTGGTATCCCGACACCCAGTGAGCCAGCTCAGGTCCAAAGTCCACCCTGAGTCCAAGTCCGAGGCAGAGTGGCTCCTTCACTCACTCCCACAGGGCTGGAGACTTGAATTTTAGCTAAATACTTATTTCCCCTCAAATTACATAACAACCATAAAATGGTTTTCTGAGGAGCCCTTCTCACCTGCCAGGCTTTTCTCCCTGAGTTCCAAGGAGCAGCTGGACCCCCTCACCACCCCAGTCCCTGGGACAGCTGTCACTGCCCATTGCTCCCCCGGTTGCAAGTCTCCTGTGGACTGTTAGACATGAGCTGAGGCCAGGTACAGAAAACAGGGCAGAAACTCACCAGGGCAGAAAGCCCCGGATGCCTAGCAAGGGGCCAAACTGGGAAAACAAGACCCTTGTCCCCAGGGGCACCTGTCCTCCCCCAGCATATTTCTGGTCATACGGTTTAGACCCCCTGAGCTTTCCTCCCTAAAGATAACATCTAGGCCTCAGTTGTATTTCAGCTCCAGGCCTAGAAAAGCAGCAACACCAGACAGGAGGTGCAGAGGCTGCCTTAGGTCCAGCTGCATTGACTAATGACCCTGCCCTGGCGCCCACCGATCAGCGGAGACCACGACCCTGAAAGGGTCCACCTGGAAAGCTGATGGATATTCTGGGACCTCCCCCTTCTTCCACCTGCAAGAAGGAGATAAATAAGCTCAGGACAAAGGACCCAGTGCGCGCTCCCCGCCAGCGGAGCAGGCCAGCGCCATCTCCACCCCCCTTCTTCCTGACTCGCAACCAGGGGAGCAATGGTCAGCGGCAGCTTGTCCTGGGCTCACCCCCGAGCCTGTCTCCAAGGCCCCTGCTCTCTCTGACTCCTCTGTGAGCCCCAGCGGCCCAGCCCGGGCTCTCCTGTTGCCTCGCCTGTGCTCTGTCTTGTTTCACTGTCCTAAGTATATTTTTGCTGACCTCACGGACCCAATACCGTTTGACTCAGTGCTGTGTAGCCCTTCCCTTTGGATAGCCCCATCCCCCGTTCCCTTTTCCTTAAATAAATTTAATTTTTCTTTATTCACCATCTCAGATGACTATTTAGCCACAGACCTTAACCGTTCAGGGCCTTAGAGTTTGGGAGATGCACGCCTGTGGGGACAGGAGGGGGGGAAGGGAAAGGCTGGGAGTTTAGGGGATGCCTTAGGGAAGGATCTCAATAGAATATTCACCAGCTTTTCCAGGTGGGCCCTTTCAGGGTCATGGTCTCCACTAATTGGTCAGTGCCAGGGCAGGGGGTCATTAGTCAGTGCAGCTGGTCCTAGTGTCACCTGCCTGGCTTTGCTGCTTTTTCTGAGCCTGAAGCTAAAATTTAACTGAGACCTAGATGCTATCTCTAGGGAGTAAAGGTCAGGGGTCCAAACCCCATGACCAGCAATATACGAGGGGAGGAAATGCCACCCTGGAGGCAAGGTCTGGCAGCAAGTTTTACCCATTGCTAGGCCCCTGAGGCTTCCCACCCTGGTGACCCTGGCTGTGAATTGCTCGGCCGGTTTGTTCAGCTGTCTCAGTTTCCCCATTCCACCTGCCAAGGAATTTCCCTAGCTTCTTACTAACCCGCCTCACCTTCGCCGATCCTCGAGAGGTCAGATCAGAAAGTCCTGGGCTATGTTAGGAACCCGTGAGGGGGCTTGAGGTCACTTCACGGGATGCTGACCGGACCCCTCTTTGCAGATGGAGGGAGCCCAACCCCTCCTCTCCCAGGTCTGCATGTCAGCCCTGGAGGACGTCCGGGCCTGGGAGTTTCAGGATTTGAGGAGTGGGCGGAGGAAGGAAGTTGAGAGTTCGGGCAGGGGTGTGTAGGCGCTTCTAGCAGGGTTTGGGCAGGGTTTCTGCTGCCTCGCCTCCCGGTCTTTCCCAGCCTTGAGTCTCTGAGGCAGTAACCTGGGATCTCTGACCAGAGGGGGCTGAATCTGGCCAAACAGGGCACCTCAGCGGGAGGTGGAGGACTTTGCTCTGAGGGACAAATCTCAGAGGCACAGATTTCAGAGCGAGGGAGTCACGCGATGAAAAATCACACGGAAGGAGGGAGGCTGGGCAATCGGGGTGACAGAGAGGAACCAAAGCTGGGCCCAGCGGTGGGGGCCTGGGTGACTGGAGGCATCAAAGCATTTCAGAGACGGAAGTGACCCGGAAGATTTCACCCTGCGTAGGCATTTGAAAAAAGAACCCGACTCAAGGGCACGCAGCTAATTAGGGGCAGGGGCAGGACATGAGCTCACATGTAAGAGGGGGGCGATCTGAGGCAAGAGGTGAGAGAATGAATTTCCCTCCGGAGTAATCGGGTTGGGGTGTACTGGGATGTGTATGAGTGGAGAAATCCACCAGGCAGTGAAAACGGGGGGCTGGCGCCCAGGGAGCTGTCAGCCAGGATTTGCCAATCATCATCATAGATTAGGGGACACGGTTGGAACCCCGTGGGGCAGTGTGTGGGGATAAGAGGGCAGAAGCCCCAAGACTGAAGCTTGGGGTCCAGGCCAGGATCCAGGACAAGGGGCAGTCAGAGGTGGGAGGTGGCCCAGGTGTGGACATGGTCAGTGCTGCCCAAGGGCCTCCCCAGCCCCGCTGTGGCGTATTAAAGGTGGCTGCAAATCCGTTGACCCCTCTCCCACTGAGATGTGGGGCTTTGCTTCCTCCCCTTTAATCTGGGCCCCAGGCTCTCACTGATGTTCCCATAGACTAAAGACCGGCAGCCCCGACTTCCTGACGCTGGGAACACTCGCCCTTGGAAGCAGCCACACTGTGGAGCCCCCAAAAGCCCTTAGCATGGTCCGAGGAAGAGGAATCGGGCTCTCACCTCCGCTGTGCCCTGCTCACGTGAGCTTCCGAGCTAAGGTTTGGGGTGGTTTGTTACACGGCAGTATCCATTCTCTTCAAGTGCGTGGTGGGTGGTGGGGGCCCATCGGAGCTCCCCTCTCCCACCTCCCTCCTTTCACTTCTGTCTGGACCCGCACTGGGCTTACAGCTCGATTGCAGTTAGTGCCGAGGGTGGCCCAGGCCTCTGTGGGGGTCAGGTATGGGGAGTGGCCACCCGGATGGGTCTCACGTTGCCTCAACAAGAACAGAATAGGACAAGCTCTGGCCTCTGAGTGACCCACTGGCAGCCCAAAGCCCAGCTCCCTGTTACTGTCAACACAGAGAAGACAGCATCTGCTGAGCCCACGTTGAGCCTGTCAGAGAACCTGTGGGACATTTGGGGACTCATCTGAACCATGCGCAAAGAGCCAAAGCATTTAAACAACCCAATGGCCCCCCTTTTTTGGTACATTCGTTTATTTAAAAAAGAATAGGAAAAAAAATGGTACCTAAAAAGTATCTACAACAAATAAATTATTCCCAGTTGAGCATCCGCACAAACCAGTCTGCTACTGCCGACCAAGGCCACATCCCACGGACCTAGGCTTTCGCCGTTTCTCTTCCTTACGGCTTTCCCTCCCGAGCATGGAGATGGTTCGGCCTGAGCCGGGCTCCTCACAGGTGTGGCAGGTGGGCACGAGGGCAGCCGGGGCAGTGGCAGCCCCAGCGGGGGGGCACAGCGCTGCACATGTAGGTTTCAACAAATGCGCCTGCCTGGTTGCCGGTGGCCCTGAAATATTTTACATATGTGGGGCCTGGGCTTTAAAGAGCCATGGGTAGGGCTCTGGCCAGTGTGGCTCAGTGGTTGAGCGCTGGCCCATGCACCAAGAGGTCGCTAGTTTGATTCCTGATCAGGGCACATGCCCGGGTTTTGGGATCGATGCCCAGTAGGGGGCATGCAGGAGGCAGCCAATTGGTGTTTCTCTCTCCCTCTCCTTTCCCCTCTCTCTCTCTCAAAAATCAATAAAAAACATTTTAAAAAAAAGAGCCATGAGTACGTGGGGCTGGCACCTTCCAGGAGGCCTACCTTCCGGTGAAATCCACCTGAGGTCTCAGGAAGACAGCAAATTGGCCTACAGTTTTGCGCTCTTGGTTAAAAGAAAGTGGCCTTGTGGAACCCTGGTCATTAAAGGTGTGTGTGATGTGTGTGATGACCGCCACGCCAAAGATGGCCCGCCACACTTGGGGCGGAAGGCAGAGCACCAACCCAGAAAACCTCAGGAGAGGCCAGGAGGTCGGGGAAGGCAGAGAATAGAGGGCCGGGGCTCCACCAGCGATTTGCAATAACGATGCAACTTCAGGCGAGGGAAAGAAGCCGCAGCTTTGCTCCAGCCCTTCATCTCCGGCCAGGAGGCCAGGGGTAACTAGGCGGGAGCCAGCCTTTCAGAAGGGAAAGGTGCCATCAGCCACGCCAAGGGCACAGTGAAAAACAAGACAAAACACCCCCAAAACTCTTCCTTTGGAAAGAGTTCGAGAGGCCTTAGAATACACCCCATTAAGGAGACGCAAAGCTCCTTTCCGAGGAGGCACCGTAGCACGCGAGCAGGCCGGCCGCCGCGTTTCCGAGGGGAATTCACTGAACTCGAGTGCGCTCATTTCTCAAAGGAGGTTTTGCCACAGAAATACTGAACTTTGGACTGTGCCGACAAGCCATAATGCAGTCTGGCCCCTCCCACGGGAGAGCAGGGGCCACAAAGGCAAACAGCCACAGGAGCTGGGCCGGTCCTTACGGTAAGTGAGGGGTGGGGCTGTGTGCAAGAAAACTTCCCTGAAACACACGCCAGCCTCCAGGCCTGTCTTCTCATTTGACACGAGATATAGATCCTGAACTTTACATTTCATTACGAGAGAAGCAACTCTGCCGGGGAACTGATCAAGGGGAACTGATCAAGACCATGAGACTCAGTGTGGGAGGCGACAGGGAGTGGTGGGGACTGTGGTGAACTGGTAGGCCAGGTGCCCCAGCTAAAGGTGGAGCTGCTTCTCTACGCAGCCAGCTGTCGCGGGGTGAGAGTGTGAGCCCCGGCTCAGCCAGATCTGACGATCTGGATTGTTATGTAAACATTTTATCATTTTAAATGTTAGAGTCAATTCTGAAAAAAGATTCTGTTGGCTAAACAAAGCACACCTGTGGTCTGGATCATTTTGTAGTCTCTCGGGCAGTGTCAGGAAAGTGTGGCAGGCAGAATAACAGCCCCCCAAAGAGGTCCCCATCCCAATGCAGGGCTTGTCGCAGCCCTGTACTGGGTGACTTGCACTTCGCTCGCACTGCGGGCTGGTTTACAACCCAACCTAAGTTTAGAAGGACATGAGCTGCGATTATTGTATCCAGACCAGAATTCATCATTTTCAACGTCTTCTTCATTGGAACGAGTCCACTTGGAAATCAGAAGTTGGTGGTGTCCAAGAAAACCTCCTGCTGTTCCTTCCATAGAATTCCTCCTTAGGACTTCTGATGGGCCCCCTACAGGGTGTCCCAGTGCCCTGATTTATGCAAAGTCTTTGGGATGGGTCCGAGTTATTCCCCAATCTCCACTGGCTCATGGGCGTCCAGTAAAGGAATGTTTGTGTTTTCGTTGCTTCTGGTCCCCTTGGTGGGGTGGGAGAAGGTGTACGGTTCACTCTCAGACTCAGGACTGAAGTCAGGGGATGGCTCCTCTGTGGTCAGCTTAGCAGTCGGGGCTCTGGAAAATGGGAGGGTTGGGGAGGGAGGGCAGTCGCCCATGGGGCCCTGGAAGGGCCGGTAGGTGTCTACCTCAGGCTGGATGAAGCACCCGTGGGAATCCTGCAGCAGATGCCCATACACCAAGGTGTCATCGATGACGGCGTACACGTGGTTATCAGTGTCCTTTTGTACTTTTGGAAACTTCTGGGGCCGCATCGGTATCTGGGTATTGATGTTGCCATTGTAGACGTCTACGGCAGGGCGCTTATGCATCTTCTTTTTCCTACTGAGAGAGGGGGCGAGACAGAAGTCAGGACACGACGGCCTGCGAGGCGTGCCAGCGTGCATCCCTGCTGAAACGCAGACCCTTCAGGGCTCCGCCCCGTCTCCCCCGCATCCAGCAAATCGCTTAGCACGTGAACCTGAAACGGCTGTCCTCAGAGAATATTTAAAAGGGCCCAGCTTCTGTCTCTAGTGTCCAAGGTGGAAACAGGGCGTTGAGAGTGACTTAGAGGGGGCACTTTTAACACTGTCTGCGCTTGAATTCGCTTCAACAGATGCGCAGGATTCAATGGTGGAGACATCTGACAACCCCCCTTTGCTACGAGAAAGGGGAGGTAGCCCAGCCCAGCCACACCAGGCACGGGGCACACCAGGCCAACCTTCTAGCACTCTCAGTACTTGGCCCGTAGCTCCTGCTCCATCCCTCTCCTGGATGGGTAAAAGCTCCGACTGTCTACATCTAAACAGTTACACACAGGACTCAGGATGGTAGGTTGTTCCTTAGGTTTTAGCTGGAGTTAGGGACAGTAGAACTCAGCATGAGAGGGATCCAGTCCCTTCAGCAGTAACTTCCAACAGGGGGGGAAAAAACTAAAAAAAGAAGATAAAATTCAGGCTGGGGTGCCAGAGTTCCTCAATAACACCATTAACGTCTGGTTTGTGAGGGCCCTGGGGTGTGGAGGGGCGCCAGCGCTCTCTGCTATGGAGCACAAAGCTCTGCCCTCCATCCTCACGAAGCAAAAGCGGGGGACGCTGACCTTTTAGTGGACCGGTGGTTCAAATGGAAGACATTATCTCAATGAACACAATGGACCTTGTAACTCACTAATTCCCTGTAAACAGGCTCCCTGTACTTTTCTTTAAAAAAAAAAAATGCTTTTATTGATTTTAGAGAGAGAGATAGAGAGAGAAACATCAATCAGCTACCTCCTGCTCCCCTATTGGGGATCGAGCCCACAACCTGGGCATGTGCCCAGACTGGGAATCGAACCAGTGACCTCTTGGTTCATGGGTCGATGCTCAACCACTGAGCCACTCTGGCTGGGCCTCCTTGTACCTTTCTGAGATAAAAAAAAGTCTAGTACATTTAGCTTGTAACACTGAATCTCTCTGGCCAGGACGGCGGGTTCCAAAGACTCTGGCCTGGAGCCCCATGACAGAGGCCCTTCCTTGTGCTCCACAGTGCTTCTCTGTCCCCACCAAAGCTCTTCTGGGGTTGCCTCTTTCCTTGCCTGCCTCTTCAGTCCCTCCACCCCCTGGGCTTCAGGAGAAGAGACTGTGCCTGGCTCATCTTTGTAGCCCCAGCACCCTGTATGGCTCCCAGGGCCTAGAAGGCCCTCAGAAATACATGCGTAATGAACAAGTTCAGTGTCACCGTCTTCCCTCATTCCCACTGGAGAACCCGTCCACCCTCCTACACCAGCCTGGGCATAGATGAGCCTTCCTTATGCCAACCTGCCAGCCAGTGGCCTCCCCACAGCAAGGCTGGCTGGTGATTTGCTGGCAGAACTGGGCAGCTCAGAGATGGAGGCAAGTGCTGGACCCTCCTCTCGCCCAATTCCCTCCTGATGAGGAAGCTGGGGCCCAGTGTTAATGCCGTGATTCCAAGCTGGGGGGACATCCTGTGCACCCCAGGGAAGAAAGTCTCCTGAGAGAAACAATGAAATGATGCTTTGTTAAAAGTTCTTTCCTCCTCTCCCCACCCAGCCAATGTGGCTCAGCTGGCCGAGCGTCATCCCATGTCCAAGAGGTTGCCAGTTCGATTCCCCATCAGGGCACATGCCCGGGTTGTGGGCTTGATCCCTGGCAGGGGGCGTGCAGGAGGCAGCCAATCAATGTTCCTCTCTTATCAATGTTTCTACCTCTCGTTCCTTCTCCCTTCCTCTCTCCCTAAAATCAATAAAAACATATATTTTTTTAAAAGTCCTTCCCTCATGCAATCTATGTACAACCTGATTTCACGGAGCAGAGACCTTTCCCCGGCTCTCCCTGCGGGCAGGTCCTTCCCCATCAGCAGAGGCATCTCTAGACAGTCTCATTGTGGAGCAGGAGTTTCAGTTGTTTGCTCATGGCCCCAGATAATTAAAAAAATATATACTTATATATATTTTGGCTTTTAGGAAGGTCAAATCATGCTAGGGAAAGAGATTTCCCCTTCCCTGATGGTTTTAATCAGAAATATGAGCAGAACTGATCAAATCTGGGAGCAGCGTGTACTCTGCCTAAAAAGGTCAAGACCTTCCTTTCATGAAACAGAAGCTGTCCCCTGAGGGGGCGGAAGGAGACACTGAGTCATTCACCGGGCCTTCCTCTCGCCTGCAGAAACGGCTCCTTTTGGAGCTTATCCAGAGTCCAACAGACAAGCAAGAAAACGACAGTTTGTTTAAGAAACGAGGGGAACAAGCCAGGGCCTGGATGAGTTCGTTTGCCTCAAGGTGTCGGAGGAAGGAGGTTTGTAGGCCTGGCCTGGCGGGGCCCAGTCTAACGGGCGGACAGTAAATCATCCCCAGGGGACTTGTGCTGAGGCGCTGCATAAAACCTGCAGGCTCCCATGTCGCCACATGTATGCTTTTGCTTTTTCTTTCCCCTCTAAGCATAATTCACATCTGGCAATATGCTTTAACACTGATCTTTGGGGGGACAAATGGGAAGCAAGCAAAAAGGTCCGTGATTAGCTCGCTGTGACCGAGGGGGGCGTCAGAGAAATTCCACCTACTTCTTTTTCACGAGGCAAATGATGAGTCCCAGGGCAAACAGCAGAAAGGCGACACCTCCCACCACAGCAGTGAGGACGACCGTCAGGTCTGTGAGCAGAGGCACAAGGAGAGAGTGGCGGAGACGCACGGGGTTAGGTCTGTGATGAACTTGAGTACACAGCCTCCAAAGATGACCACCACCCATTCCTTCCCTCCCTGTATGCACATGCTGCCCACAGGGGCCTGAGTGAATGAACCCCGAAAAGTCCAGCTCGGACCAGAATTGCCCAGCCAACATGTGAGCAATAATAAAGGCTGTTTTTAGGCGACTGAGTCCTGGGGTGCTTTGTTACGCAGCATTACTGATGCAATCGCTGATGGATACATGGACAGCCAGGACTCAACTCTGTGTTTCCTGACTTCCCTCCCAGGCTTGTTCCTTCCCCCTCAGCCACCAATTTGCTCTCCATTGCCATCCCCGAAAAACCTTGAAGGCCCTCACCTGTCGTTCTCAAGGTCAGCGACACCCGGAAGAGCAGGTCCAGCTGCTTGCCACTCGCAGGGCTGCAGTTGGAGATGTTGACCCAGAAGTTGCGATGGTAGGAGCCCAGCTTGGGGAGCACCTCCTCCAGGCTGAAGACCTCCTCAGCCTTGTTCTCCTGTTCCTGGATGATCATGAACGCGCGCCCCGTCTGGCAGACCAGGTCAGTCCGCTCCTTCATGAAGGTCAGGCAGGCCACCTGGTCACCGGGCACGCTGATGTTCCAGGACACCGAGGTGAGGGGCGGCATGCCCCGCTCCCAGTTAGGGGTCCTCAGGTAGACCTTGCTTTTCAGATCTGGGGTCACTGTGAAAATGCCTTCCTCTGCAGGAAAGGGAAGACAAGACACACGGGCCTTTCACTCAGTGAGAATGGAGAGGAAAACTTGTGGTGGAAGAGATGACAGTAAGCTGTCTAGACAGAGTCCGACGGAGCTTTCTGCGATGGCGATGCTCTTTATCTGCGCCGTCCAATCGAGTAGCCTGACCACACGTGTCTGCTGAAGACCTGACAGGTGCTCAGTGTGACTAAGGAACAAAATTTTAAATTTTCTTTGCTATTAAATTACATTGAAATTGCCACATGTGACCAAGGGCTGCTGTATTGGTCAGCATAGGATTAGAGTCTCAGTCAAATTAGGTGTTCGGGCCTTTTGGGGGGGAGAGCAAAACAAACAAACGAGAGACAGGCCAGTTTGCCAAACTGGTGGTTATCTCAGCTTCCTTTCAGAAACGCCCTGGACGTTTAATACCTAACATTCATCTGTGCCCCTCAGTGGGACAGGTAGGTAGACACCGATCTCTGTTTCTGAGATTAAAAAAATGTCCAGTCCTGGCCCCAGCCCGGTGGCTCGGTTGGCTGGAGCATCAACCCCTACACCAAAAAAAGGCTGCGGGTTCAATTCCCGGTCAGGGCACATCCCCTGGTTGCAGGTTCGATCCCTGGTGGGGGCACGTGCGGGAGGCGACCGATCGACGCTTCTCTCTCACATTAATGTCTCTCTCTCCCTTCCTCTCTCTCTCTAAAAATCAATAAAAAGCAAAAACCCCAAAACCAAATGAATGAAAACCCACCCAGTCCCGGGAAGAATTCTGGAACTGCAAAGCAGAAAGGGCCTCCGACACGTGAACTGATCTATTCCTGACCTCCGGGTGAGACAAACCCCCACGTTCCACACCGGTGAGTTTCTTACTTTCACAGACTCCCCTGAAGGAGTTTCTCCGATAGCCTGGGAGATACCCGGCAGCCTGGACTGACGTTAATCTTATGGCCAAGGACTCTCCTCCCCCACACTCATGCCTCTGAGAACAAAAGTGTGAAGGAAGCCTCACATGAAGCCCTTGGTCAGTATTAAAATGGCTCTCAGGTTGCGCACTTTGTGATGGTGACATAAAATCCGTCCTGCAGAGTTCTAGAATTCACTTTCCTGACCAACTTAGACTTCATTTCCTGCCTGGGACACTGAGGATCAGTGTGGCCTCCCAGGAGAACAGGACCCTCGAGTTCTAGAACCTCCTCTCTACCAGTATTCCTTCCCTACCGCATTCTGGATTCTCAAAGCAGAATCATAGGAGCGTCCGCAGAAGGGTTTTTATGTTACCACCTTAAAAAGCCAGGACGCAGGAACATGCGGGCGGTTACTTCCAATTTATGCTCCGCCTGCTTCCAAGAAAGACTCGAATCTGATCCCTTGTTTCGCTGCCACCCACCGTCGCCTCCCCCGCCAGGGGGTCTTATTTCTAACTCTTGGGATTTTCAACGCCAGGTGAATGCGAAGTCAGGATCAGCCTGTGCGAGGACCACCCCCCCACTCAGCTATCTCTCTTCTTCAAAGTGACACCTTGAGTCAGACGATCACAAAAGAAAAAAAGACGAATGCCCCAAAGGGAGAGGCCTGGAGACAAAGAGGGTGAAAGATGCCCTTACCTTTGAAGTACGGTATGAAGGACACGGTCAGGCCCTGCCTGGAGACGTCCTGCCGGAAGTTGGGGGCGTAGGTGCGCAGGGTCACCGAGACGTTCTGCTTCACCCGGATCCGCTCGATGGAGCCTCCAGAGCAGAAGTAGCCGAAGTAGAGGTCCTGGCCCGGGCTGGGGTCGGCGCTGGCCACCAGGTAGCTGAAGCTGGTGTTGCAGATCCGCTCCTGCGTGTGCTGCTGCAGCTTCTGGACCGGCACAAGTGCCAGGCTGAGCCTGTCCTTGGGCACCAGCAGCTTCCAGGAGAAGTCGTGCAGCTCCACGGGCAGCCGGAGGATGTCCCCGGGCACCTGGAGGGAGTAGGACTTCCTGTGGCAGTTCCGGTGGTCCATGCAGCCTGGAAAAGAGGGGGTTCGTGGTACCTCGGCGGGGAGGGGATGGCGCTCCGGTCAGCCCGAGGCTCCCTGGCTTTTCCCTTGGCCCTCCCTCCTCCGCTGTCGGCCACTCCAGCTCCGAATGCTCCCTTTCTAGCTCCCCCTCCTGCTCTCTCATATTCTTCCTAACCCGGCAGACCGGCTTCGGGGGAGTCTTTAGGGTTAAAAATGTCTCTTGTTTATTAGGTCCTTGCCTCTGTGTGTCTGTATTTTAGACGCTAAGTACCATGTGGGCAGGGCACAGGTTTTCCCCACCCAGGCCTGTCGCCCAGTGTCCCCATCTATGGGGAGGCAGTTCTGCAGAGTGGTGACGGCAGGGAGCGGAGTTGGGGAGATCTCAGCTCGCATTCCAGCTCTGCCACTTCCTAAGGGGGTGGCCTCGGCAGAGACTGAGAGCATCCACGTCAGAGATCATGGCGGCCCCGCGGGGGGGAGACATGTGAGCGTGGATGCGGGTCACACACTGCCCTTCTGAAGGATGCATGTTCCAGCTGAAGCTGCCGGTCCCAAGGGAGGCGCGTCTCCGCCTCGTGCTTTGCTTCTTGGTTGCCCTTGCTCACCCTGCACTGTGGGGGACATTTCTGGTCATACCACTTACAACCTACCCCACCAAGAAGACAGGGCAGGAAGGGGAGAGGTGCCCATGGCCCGGGAGGAGGGCACCCACCACAGGGGCGTACCTATGGTCTTCTCGGCGTTCATCCACAGGCGGGTCAGGTCATCGCAAAGGAAGGAGATCTTGTGTTTGGAGCCAGGTGCCAGGGTGAGGTTGGTGCTGCAGGTCCGAGACTCCAGACACACAAAACAGCCGGGGACAAACCTTCGGCCCAGCTTCACGGGCCTCGGCTCGATGGTGAGCGACATGGCGCGCTCGTTGCTCAAGTCAACCACGTAGGTGACATCTGGAACCACACAAAGAAAACAGGCGTGAAGAGCAGGTCGGCACCAGTCAGCAGCAACCCTGCGATGACCATATTGTGAGAGTGGAATCCTAAAATGTGTCAATGGACACACATGCGCGCACACACACACACAAGTGTATAAATTTATGTCTTCTACATAATTATTGTGAATTAGAAGGAATCTTGGAGTCAGGCCCCACGTGGGTGTCAACGGGGTATTCCTAAGGCAGCCTCTTGAGTGGATCCTACAGGGTTCCGGTTCAGATGTTTTTCAGCCCTATAAAAATAAACAGCAGCCGGGTCCGGCGTGGCTCAGCGGCTGAGCATCGACCTAGGATCCAGGAGATCTCGGTTTGATTCCCGGTCAGGGCCCATGCAGGGTTGCGGGCGTGCAGGAGGCAGCCGATCAATGAGGACTCTCTCATCATTGATGTTTCTGTCTCCCTCTCCCTCTCCCTTCCTCTCTCTGAAATCAATAAAGATATATGTAAAAAAATAAACAGCATGCCACTCCGCACCCCCACTTAATTTTCCTGCCTGGTGCTGCCTACTTCCCGGACGTAAATAAGAAAACAAGGCCGAGAGTCAGCCCTCTGGACAGAAACCATCCTCAGCAGGACAGAAATGTCCTGACCACCCGTCACACTTGCTCCTTCATGGATTCCAGATCACAGATGAGCCCCAGGAGCAGCCACTCTGAACTCATCTGGTACATTATCTAAAAATCCGCACCACAACCTTCACGACCAGGTCTCGGGTGAGGCAGGCGAGGCACCCAGGGAGCCAAGTTTAAGGAGGTGCTCGCTCTCGGGGCTGACCTGGACTGATGCCTTTATACGGGTGAGGACCCGAGGGGGTGCCTCCTGAAATGCTGCATCCTGGGCCCTCCGCCTCCCCAGTCCCGGCCCCGACTTCCCTTCTTTAGGTTCGTGGTATCTTCATAATTGCGTGTGGCATGAAGCATGACCTCAACCTCACCAACCTGCCTGGGGTTCAGTATGGTCCACGGCAAGCTCTGGGTTCTGAGCTTGCTCTGCTCCTGACAAGCTGTGTGAGGTGAGGCTACTTCCATAATCTGCCTGGACCTTCTGGTTCCTCAGCAGTAAATGAAGATAATTCCTGCCGCCCCCTCCTGGGCTGTTACAAGGACTCGCTGGGACAGGTAAGTGGTGTGCCTAGCGCCGGGCTTGGCATACACAGCTGGGGGGGGCGCTCAGCCAATAAACGTCTTATCACCATCATTGCTGACGGTGTGGCGACATCTCGATCCCAGTGTAGGGTCAAGACGCGATGTCTAGAAGGTAACCTTCCAATGCCTTCATGAACAACAACACAGCCCCTGAATGTAAGTTCGTGTGCTTCCCGCTGTGTTAAAATGGGCCGCGTGCCATGCGCTCGCCGACGAGCCTGTCCCACTGCCTGGCAACGCCCTTCCCGCAGCTCTTCCAGGGTCCGGAGTCCAGGTGGCCCTGAAGCCACCGATGAGAAACAGGAAGGGAACGGTGACCCAAACAGGCTACCCGGGAAGGAAAGAAGGTGCTGGGGGAGGAGGGAGGGGAAGGTGGCCTCACTTACTGCTTTCGTTTTGTGGATGTTGCACCAAAACTTCGAACTTCAGCCGGAGGGTCCCTGGATTTTGGGCATCTTGGTCGCAGCCTTGCAGAGAGAGGTTGAAGTTGCCGGCCATGTTCCCGGGCTGCTTGTCCGCCAGCTTGAACACCTCGGGGTTGGTGGTGGAGCCCGGGATGTAGTACTCAACCCGCTCCTCCTTCTTCTCGCAGTTGGAGACGTTGAAGTGGAGGAAGGAGACGCTGGCCCGCAGGTGCTGGGGAACGACGAACTGCCAGGTCATGAGCTCGTCCTCGGGGAAGCCGTCCGGGTAGTTGGCGGACATCAGGGTTGCTGAGCCTTCGCCCTCAAACACAGATTCGATGATGCACAGTCCTAGTGGGAGGGGAACCCAAACAAGGCGATTAGGCCCTGCCCTGGTTGTCCACGGCTGGGGGGCATGGGGCTGAGGAGCGGGGGAAGGTGGCATTCAGGTCCGGAGACAACAGTGGTGCGCGAGTCAACATTTAACAACTGACTCAGTGCGGGGGTGGGGGGGGTGGGGGGGGTCCTGATAAGTAGGCTCTGCCCATTTCCTTGATGTAAATATTCCCACCATAGCTGATTTCAAGTTACCAGCGTGAGATGACTGAATGTGGACTTGGGAGAAGACAATCGGCCTAAACAACCCAAAGGGCACAGACAGCAGGAAAATGTAGTGAAATTAGGAGGCAATGCGTTTGGAGGGTTTCTGACCTTTGTTTCTAAACTCTTTTTTTTACTTGTAAGTTTATATCATTTTATTTTTATGAACGGCTCTGTTTAACACCAGCTCCCAAGCTTCCTTCATTTAACAATCAGCTCTTGTGAGCTCGTGTGAGCCAGCTCTGGCACACCACTGGTACCATTAGAGAAAATGTGAAACAGACAGAAGGCAGGGCATGCAACGGAGAGATCACGATAGATCTGGAGAATTAATCCTATTTCATTTCTTGAAAACAAACCTCACATGTGCAAAGAACAAAGAAAAGAGTCACCGCTGAGGTTAATAGAGAAGAGGGTCCACACCAGGCGTGAGCGGCCTGTGTCGCTTGCAGAAGAGCAGGAGCTCCCTGTAAGGCATTCAGGTCGAATTATGCGAAATTGCCGACACCTGGCCCTTTCTGACCTAGAGCAGCGGTGATTTTGTGTTTCAACCTCAGCAAATAGCGGGAGGGCATGGCGTGCTCACGTTTTATGGATGACCGGTTTGCGATGCTGAAGCTGGAGAAGTTTCTGTCGTGGAACCACGGCACGTGTAAGACCACAGTGACACCCTCTTGCATCTTGATCCGGGACACGGTGCCGTTGCTGCAGAAGGTTCCGATCCTGACCGCTGTGGCATGGATGCGGCCACTGATGGAGTAAGTGACTCCGTCCGGGCAGCTGTCCCCTGGCCCGATCTGCCTCAGGCGAGGCATGGAGAACTGCAACTCCAGACCGATGCTCTTGTGAGCTTGGACGTCCCAGGTGAAAGTTCGGTTGAGGGTGGGCAATGCCGATATTGCAGGCTGCAGCTCAACCTCCCCAAAAGGACACAGGCCTGACATGCAGTCTGAAACAGTCACAAAACAGTGTTGGTCACAAACGCTACGAGGCCACTCACTGCTCCTCCTCACATCTTTAGTAGACCCTCTGGGAGCACCATCAGGTGGGCACACCCATTTCCAGGTTGCCCACAGATGCCCCCCTTCTCTGGTGAGTGCCTTGCTGGGGGTGCCTCCTGGGGCCAGAAAAACCTGAGCGGCTTCGCTGCCCATCCCAACAGGGAGCAGCAGCCCACAGCCAGTCACTGCTCATCGCAGCCGTGAAAAAGCCCGGCCTCAACCTGTGGAAGCCGCTCCTATGCTGGCATCAGCCTGAGGCTACGCTTTAGCTGGAACATCCTTGCCCGGCTGGTGTGGCTCAGTTGCTTGCGCACAATCCCGTGTACCGAGAGGTCACCGGTTCGATTCTCAGTCAGGGCATGTGCCCGGGTTGTGGGCTCAGTCCTCAGTGGGAGGCGTGTAGGAGGCATCCAGTCTATGTTTCCCTCTCTCTCCTCCCTCTCTCTCTAAAAAAATCAATAAGAACATATTTTTTAAAAATAACAAAAAAAAACAACAACCCCAAACAGCTTCACGTCTTTGCTTATTCCTTTCCTTGCTCTCTCCTGCTTTTCTCACTTCTTCATAGGGTGCTTTCAAGGGTACTCTCTTGACAAATGACTTAAACAAAAGTCCCTGTTCAGGCTCTGTTTCCAGGGGGCCACACCCAAGACACCTCCTAACTTCTGTGTTTTCAGATGAAGTCACTGGAGTCCGGCAGGTGGACCTCTGCCCAGGCCTTCCCAGAAGTCAGAGGGAGGGCCTGCACTTTGGGAGCCACAGTTTCACAACTTTCGGGGCACAGTGCCAAGCTCTACCTTTTAAAACTGGTTTTCCCATCAACGCACTCATCCGAATACCGAGTACACTCAGAGCGGACAAGCCCCTTAATGGCTGGAGCCCGGAGGCACAGTTTCTTCCTGCCCCGTGGCCCTAATGCTCCGATTTTATTACCGCGTGGGATTTTCTTAAGGCTAACAACTAATGACGTCCCTTGATGGACTTTGTTTCCTAAGCTTTTAAAACAAAGGCAGAAACGCTGCTGTGGGGAGGAGTAAGGGGAAAGCACGTGGGAGAGGTAGCCGGATGCAGGCAGCCCAACAGTAAGGCGTTGTCTCAGGCGCTGGGAATCTGAAAGGTGCGACGGATTCCGGCCACTGTAATAACAACCTGCGCATCGCCACGGCGGCTCCGGGGGGATATTTGAAAGCGCTGCCAAGTCGAAATGGAATCAGGGGAGCATTTCAGAGCTGGACCTCTGAGGTCACCCACGCCTCTCCTTTTTGCAAAGCGGCGCTGGAGCCCGGTGGACGAGCGTGGCGCTTACGGGGCGCACACAATCCCGGGACAGCCCAGGCTGTGTTTGCTCAACCCTTGTCCTTGCCAACGCCGTCTGCCACCTAACCCACGACACAGGGTTAGATTACAAGGTGACGAACGTGACTAAAATTAGATCTTGTGTGTCAGTAAAGACAGGACCTATTTTTAGGAGCTCTTGCAGACTTCACTGCTCATATCAAGTCACCTCTTTCCTTTAAAAGCTGGCCTCGTAACTTTCTGTCTACACCTCCAACGTGCCCAGGGCCACATGGAACGGCTCCTGTTGGGTTTTGTGCTTTTGTGGGATCACTGAGCCCTTTAAGGCGGAGGTTCTCAGCCCAGACGCACTTGGAGGATGTTTTAAAAATACGCATGGCTGCCAGGCTGGGCGTGGCTCAGCGGTTGAGCATCGACCTAGGATCCAGGCGATCTGGGTTCGATTCCCGGTCAGGGCACATGCCCAGGTTGCGGGCTCGATCAATGACTCTCTCATCATTGATGTTTCTATCTCTCTCTCCCCCTCTCCTTTCCTCTCTCTGAAATTAATAAAGATATATTAAAAAAAAACAAAAAAACGCACGGCCTGGCTGGTGTGGCTCGGTCGGTTGGGTGTTGTCCCGTGCACCAAAAGGCTGCAGTTTCGATCCCAGGTCAGGGCACGGGCCTGGGTTGTGGGTTCGATGCCCGATCCACGTTTCACTCTCACATCAATGTTTCTCTACCTCCCACCTCCCTTCCACTCTCTCTAAAAATCAACGGAAAAAATATCCTCGGGGGAGAATTGACATTTTAAAAGTACTGAGATTTTCATTAAGGAACACAGTAAATCTCTACATTTCCTTATATCTTCTCTTTTGTCTTTCAGTAAAATTCTATATTTTGCTTCATAGACATCCTATGTATTGATTAAGATGATCCCTGAATATTTAACTAGAACTTCTGACTAACCAACAGCACGCATAGTGGGAACTCTTACGTTGTTTCCCGAGTTACTGGTAGCGCTTCTCTGTCCTATAGTTGAATATGATATTTGCTATCAGGTTTTGGTAGATTCACTTTATTGAATTAAGAAAATATCCTTCTATTTCTAGTTTACTATGAATGTATTAAAAACATGTAAAATAATCTATTAAGCTGACCATGTATAGTTTTCTCTCTCACCTAATAGTGCAAAGCATTAAATTAACCAACTTGCTAAAGGTGAACTACCCTTACAGTCTTCCAGCCAACCCTCCCTGTTCTTGTTGCTTTCTTCTTTTAATGCATTTTTTTGGTCTTGAGATACTTTATATTTTATCTTATATTTTATAAGATTTTTTTTCATCTATGGTCATAACAGACTGGTCCACGGTTTTCTTTTTGAATGCCCTGGCAGATTTTGACATCAGGCTTGTAAGAACCTTATAAAATGAGCTATGGAACATCCCTTTCTGCGCTCAGAATGGGAGCTGGCAGCCTGCAGCCCACGAGGTCGATCCAGCCGAACGCCTGTTATTGTAAACAAAGCTTCCCTGGAACATCCGCTGCCTGTTTGCTTGTGCTGTGATAGCGCAGCCGAGGAGCTGTGACAGAGGCCGTCGGACCCACGAGGCCTCAGATGTTTACTACCGGGCCTGTTACAGAACAAGCCTGCCAGCCCTCCCCTAGAATGGTCTGAATATCGCAGAAATTACCTGCTCCTTACAGTTTTATAAGATCCCCTATGAAACCATCTCTAACTGACCCAAACCCTGCTCTCCTCCATCTGGGCCATTTTCCGAATCTCCTCCATTGTTATTTATTTATTCAGCTTTCCTACCTTTTAGGAGTCAACCCGACCCATTAAGTTTTTCCTGAAAATCACTGTCACTCAGATTTTCACACTGAACATCGCAATGTTGTACATAGTCTCCAACGCTTTTAGAAATCGCACTTGTATATGTCATTAAACCCACGTCTATGCTCTGAATGCTGTATATTTTTATTTTCTCTCTCTTCGGAGACCAGCGAGAGATTTGTCTAAGTAATTGGTACTTATCGAAAACCAGGTCTTGCTTTTTAGTCATCAAACGTAGTTTTAAAACTGCTTGTAAGGGCTTTACTTTCTCCTTTTATTTCCCCAAATCCCTTCTTCCTAAGGGCTATTTCTTCCTTCGAGATCTACCACCTGATTCACTTATTTTCAGTTAAAGGCAAAGAGGTTTTCCGAGTACGGCTCTGATGAGATCACAGCGCGGCCGGTGCTGTCACCGCCCCCCCCCCCCCCCAAGCGACGGGGAAGTCACACACTTGCTTTCATCTGCCTGATTGTTATTTCTCATGTCAATTTCCTACCCCAAGTTCAAGTTCTGCGTACGAATAATACCGAACACCCGTAGCTTGTTCAATTCTTATATATCAGCCCAGTATTTTCTTTCACCCTCCTAACAACCCTATTGGTTGGTACACTCAATGACTCCTATTTTTATAGGCTAGAAAACTAAGTCAAAAAAGAGTTAAGGCCCTGGCTCGGTAGCTCAGTTGGTTAGAGGGTTGTCCCTTTACCGAGGTTGTGGGTTTGATCCCCGGTCAGGGCCCATACAAGAGTCGACCAAGGAATGCACGAAGGAGCGCTCTCTCTAAAACCAGTAACTTTTTAAAAAAAGTTAAAAAGGGAATTCAGTAACTTATATGAAGTCACGTGATCAGGTCACATAATCAGCAGCCCTGGGGCTTGAAGCCAAAACCCAGCTCCCTCAGCCCCCAAAGCTGCTCTGCTTTCCCTTGGGCCCGTGGGCCCACTTCTCTACGCTTATGTCCTCGATCTTGCATTTCTCTTGCCCTCCAATCCCTTCACTTTTGCCATCACCAGCCAGGTGTTTTTAGCACATGAGACTGAGCATCACACACCTGAAGACCTACGGCTCTGCTCAGCGATCGCAGGCCAAGGCTCTGGAGCCCGGGGACCTGGGTTCTGGCCCTGCTGCACCATCTCAGGCAAGTCACGCTCTGTGAACTCCCCCAGGGCTGCCCGGAGGGTTAAGCAACTGAAGCTGCACCAGCCGCTTATAGGGCTGAATAAAGGGCAGAGTTTCAAAGCAGAGCCTACCCCCCAGTATTACAGGCTGGCCGCCCAACAGCCCACGTGTGCGTACTTACCAATATTCTTCTGGATCTCAACGACAAAGTGATTCTCTGGATTCTGGCAGCCAAAGATAAACTCCTTTCTTTCTCCGGATTTGATGTGCAGCATGGTTACGTATTTTCTGGAGGAGAACATGTAACAGGGCTTCGGCGGCAGAGGGATGGGCCCCGGCTTTATGAGGACTGACATGCTGCTTCCACGGGGCAGATCGATCACGTAAGCTTCGGAAGGAAGGGAGAGAAGCGGAGTGAGCACGCTGACCTAGGTCTGCAGACCTGCTGTCTCCCCCTCAGTTGGTCCCGGGAGGGTGCCCCCTTTGACACCTTTGGTCCTCGCCGCCCCTGAACCCCCCACCTTAGAAGGGGGATGATATACAATGACTGGGCCCCTGTGGGCTGGGCATTGGCACATGTCTCTGGTTCCGCTTATACATTTTTCTTAAAAAATCAAAACCGCTAAACCACATCCTAGATGGCTCAAGCCATCTGTTATCAGATAACCCATCTGTATCAATAACAATTAAATAGCAATCAGAGAAATGGTCACGTTTTTTCTCAATATGACTGCAGACCGAAGTCCACACACAGAAACTGTTTGTAGAGGGACATGTTTATCTACAAAGAGCTGCTGTCTCCAGCCCTGGGTGCTTCACAGGCTCGGTACATACATACACACGTAGATACATACATGCATTCATACGGTAGTGGAGGGTAGGAAAAGTTGTACAGAAATGAGATATAAACATATTGTGTCAACGCACTTGAGAAGTTAGAGCAAAATAATGCTAATACCTCAGGGTGGGGCCCAGCCAAACGATCTGAACAAATGAGACCAAGGTGGTGAGATGGGGGCCGGTTATTAAACAGAGGTGTGTGCTCCAGGCAGGAGGGGCCCTGATTCGTGGACAAGCACAGTCTCTTTCCCATTCCTCTTGCTTTATCGATCTTTAAGCCTTCTCGGACTGAGAGGAAAGAACCACGCTCCTCCTTGGTAGCCACTTGACTAGGGTCCTGACTGTGGGGCTCTGGGCGGCAGACGCCTGGGAGCAGCGCATGAAGGGACGATCGTCCCTAGGTGGGTCCCCTGGAGGGAACCCAGGGGCTCACAGAAACCTTGGGGTGCAGTTGGTGCCTCTGTCCCACCATGTTCTGGAGCAAAGAGATGGTCAGTACCCCTACCCCCCAACCCCCCCATCAGGCCAGCACATCCGAGTGCCTGATGTGTATTCTGTCATTTAAAGAAAATCCCAGGAACTCGGTATTTCACTGCCGTACTATTACCCAGGTTCACAGACACCCAGACAAAGCTCCACATTCTGGTGCTGTCTGGAGGCCTCGGCGGTGAGAGGGATCTCAGTGGACCCCGCAGCAGCAGCAGCGCTCGGAGCACTCAGGCCACGGAACGTGTGTGGCGGCCACACTCGGGCCCACGAGTCACAGCTTCTCTTCACTCTCCTGCCTCCCGGCCTCTCCTTATTAGGAGACCTTCGCCAGCTTCTGCCTCACTCGCAATCATTTTCACCACCATTCATTAATCACCATTCATTAGTCCCTGTACACACGCTATGCAAATGCCCCGTAACTTCTCCTCCCTGCCTCTGTATTTCTTTGCAAGGGAAACAAATGCAAGGAAGGGGATTCCACCAGATAAACACCAGGGATGCTATTTGCTCCCAGATTTGTTAAATACAGTTTTAAAGACTAACAAATGTGATTGAAAATGTCTTTATGTCTTAGATGGGGCCGAACCAGCTGCTTCAAATCCGGGTGTGGTTTCCTGGGAGGCTCGGGTCTCATTCATTCTGTCCGATGAAGGTGAACCGAGCATCTCCCAGCCAGAGGGAAACAGCCTGGGCGGCAGGAGACATACAGGTGAAGACCGAGGGTACCCTGGAGGAGTGCGCGGGGTGTTGAGGGCGACAGACGCAGGCCCAGCAGCATAGCCGTGAATCAGCAGGCCTGACCCGTCACAGCCTGCACGGGAGTCCGATTTCCCTAGGGGGAAATCACTTTGGCCAACCCAGCCCTGCCTCCTCTCTTGGGAAGACGCCACACTGCAGACCGACTCCCTTCTCCCAACAAGCTCACCAGCTGTGGTCAGGTTTGCTCATCCGTGAAGCAGATCCCTGCTTCTCAAACTGAGCACCAGACAAAATAAATAAACCGTGGATGTTCCCTTCAGGCATGGGACGCTCACATCACGGGAGCCGGAGGAAGTGACACCAGCTGCAGGGGTGGTGATTCATCCCTCGACCTCACAGCCACCTAGTGGGAACACTCACGCCGTTTACATGATTTTCTCCTGCTTTTATCCCCTGCAGGAGCAACTGCCGAATTCACGTCAGTTGAATGTTCATTTGTCTGTCTGTCTGTCTCAGCAGACCCCACCTGATAGCAACTTGAAGGCACCAAGGAAGGTCAAGGTTCTCTGAAGACACTGAGGGTCAGCTATTAACACTCCAGGGGCAGTGGTCAAGGAAGGCTTCACAGAGGAGGCGTGACTTAAGACGGGTCTTGGAAGATGAGTAGGAGTTTGTCAGCCAGGGATAGTGAGATGGGTGTCAGGAAGGATAGGTGGAGGGAACAGCAGATGCAAAGACACAGAGGTAGGAAGAACATGGCTTCCTGGGAGCGACTCCAGGGAGTTTGTTTTGGCCAGAAGCCAAGGAAAATGTGGGTCAAGGAGGCTGGATACAGAGGCAGGGTCCAGGCTACAGAGGGGCTTGGTCATTAGCCAGAGTTTGGGCTTCACCCAGTGGGACCAGCATATCTCAGCAGCTTAGGGTGGTGGTTAAGAGCTTGGATTTTAGAATCTAACTGGCTGGGGTCGATTCCTGGTTCTACAATATACTAGCTGTGTCTCCCTGGGCAAGTTCCCTAGGCAAGTGCCCTGGGGAAAGTTTCTCTGTGCCTCAACTTCCTCATCTGCAAAGGGAAATAATAATGGAATTGATGTAAGGACTATAGGAGTTAATACCCGTAAAATGCTTAGAACAGTACCAGGAGCCAATCAGTGTCAGCCGTTATTGCTGTTGATATTATGAATGAGAGCATATTACAACTACTAATGCCGGTGGGGGGGCAGCATTCCAGGATATGAGGCCGGGAAACAACTGGAGCAGCAGCTTGGCTCTCAGTCTAAGGCCCAGAGTCCTGGCTGGCTGGGCGGGGAGGACGGCGAGGCAGGGAAGGCACCTAGGGGCAAACTTTAAGGAGGCACTCACTGTCAGGGTTGCGCAAGCTTGGGTGCCTCCTTAAATTTTCCAGCCTTCCCTGCCCCGCCCTGGCCCCCCCAAGGCCTAGTCTATGTTGAATCAATATGCATTGACTCATGTGACTTCAGCACCTCTTTGAGGCTCACAGAAGTGACCTCACTTCCCATTCGCTGAGCTCAGGAGGCAGCTGGGATAGTCTGGTCCGACCTCAGCACCCCTGCCCTCTCCACTCCCCAGGGAACCACACCGAGCTGCCCTCCTGGAAGCTGCCAAGGCTAATCAAATCAACCAGCAGAAGGGGAGGGAGTGCGTGGAGTTGTTGGCCGACACCAGGGCCCGGACAGCAGCACCGACATAACCCATTTAGTGGGACCTGCTGTGGGGAGGAATGTCAGACTGTTACACTAGCACACGCGGAGTCTTACAATCCAGGGGACCTGGGGCAGCAAGGCCTGCAGGCAGCGGGGGGACGGCTGATTTAGCCACCCTAAGTCCACTTGGCATTGACTTAGCCAGGTCTATTCACAGGCTGATACGCGGAAGTGAAGGTCTCACCAGCGGCAGGAGGCCCACCCATCTTCCCAGCTGGAAATAGTTCATTTCCCACATTCATAAAAGAGAACCAGCCAGGCTGGCGTGGCTCAGGGGTTGAGCATCAATCTAGGATCCAGGCGATTGTGGTGCAATTCCCGGTCAGGGCACATGCTCAGGTTGCGGGCTCGATCCCCAGTGGGGGGCGTGCAGGAGGCAGCCGATCAATGACTCTCCCTCATGATTGATGTTTCTATCTCTCTCTCCCTCTCCCTTCCTCTCTCTGAAATCAATAAAGATATATTTAGAAAAAAACCACATAACTCATGGGTCTCTCTTGGGTAGGAGCCTTTGAAATCTAGACACCAGGCCTGCCTGCATAATAACTACAATGAACACTCGATGAGCACTTCCGGTGTGCAGGCATTTGATAAATATTTATAAATAGCCACAATTCCATAGATACGAATATTAATATCTAATATGAATCCCCATTTCACAGATGAAGATACTGAGGCTAAGTAACTTGTCCAGGCCTAAATGATTAACATGAGGCAGGGCCAGGTTTTGTGCCTGAGCAGTCTGACCTTGGAGCCCAGCACCTCATAAATAATTGTTCAGCGGAGCTGGCCCTGCCCAAGGAAGTCCACAGCCAGGAATTTTTTGATGAGAATGGTCATTCTCAACAACAAAGTCAATCAAGCCAGAATAAAATACTTCCCAGAGGCTGGCTCTCCGGGAAACCTCCAGGGTAATCAAAGAGACAGGTGTTTGTTTGAAATGGTTAACTGGGCACACTGCATTAATGTAAACCCTTCATTTCAAAATAATTTGAAAGTGTAGTTTGAATTTAAAGTTCCCTGGAATTTGAAATGTTTGGGGTGCGGTTCTTCTTTTGTGCATATTTTTGGCAGTGTCTCAGTGCAGGGAACCGAGAAAGAGAACTGGCACTTTTGCTGGGGGGTGTGGCTGCAGGAGGCAGGTGGCTGAGTTGGTGGCAAAAAGCACTGGGTGTAACCGGCTAGTGCCAGGTCTTGGCAGAAAAGCATTCTGCAGATGGGGCTCACTTCTCCAGGCCACTGTGGGTGAAATGCATGGGCAAAACCTGACCTAAGTTTCGGAGAACTCCCCAAATCCCCACCAACCAAATTTCCTCTTCTTGAGTTGGGGTGGGAGACCCACAGTTTTCTTCAAAATAGTTTATTACTTCCACAGCTCTAGAGTGATCAGAAAGGACAGTAAAGTTCAAAGAGCAACGTTAAAAGGAACTAGGTCCTAGTCAACCCTACTTGTTGGAACAGGGGACTGTTATGCCCATCCATTCACTCCCTACTTTTAATCCTTAAACAATTTAGGAATGAAACTTATGTGCAATGATATAAATTTCTTATTTTCTAAAGTAACTGAACATCTGCAGCAGATGGACACATCTACTTGTATAATGTGTTAATATATGTGTAAATCCCTCTGGAACAGTGGCCAACCCATCACACGGACTTGAAGTCCATGTTGAACTGAACAGTGCTGATTGGAGGGATGGCCTCAAAGAGGACCACAGAGGGAGCAAAAACGACAGACCATGACGGTGGGGAGTGCAGAATTAAACAAATATAAGTCAATGTGTGGCCACTGTAGAGAATTCATGGCGAGATGCTAAAATGCCACAGGGCCAGTTTAAATTACATGAGCATTTTATGCAATGTTAGATTTATTGTGTCAGACCTGGAAGTGGGTCTTGACGACCAAGAAAGTAACTGAGGATCACAGGGATGGACGGGAGAATCAAGGGCAGGTTGTGTGTTCAGGGGCTTACCCAGAACGGCGGGGTGGGTCCCCTTTCCTCCCTGCTACATGCTTAGCAGTTACTGAATTTCCAGTTTCTGTAGTGTTCCAGCCCCAGAGAACTTCAGTTTAAAGGCCTCACTTTGCCATCAGAGATTAAATAGATTAAATAGTTGTTCAAGGTCTTCTGATAAAAGGCAAGGTGATAATTAAACAAGAAAACACTACATGTTGTATGATTCCATTTCTATCAAGTTCAAGAAGACAAACTAATTTCCTGGCCGGCGTGGCTCTGCAGTTGAGCATCGACCTATCAACCAGGAGGTCAGGGTTCGATTCCCGGTCAGGGCACATGCCCGGTTGCGGGCTCGATCCCCAGTAGGGAGCGTGCAGGAGGCAGCCGATCAATGACTCTCTCATCACTGATGTTTCTGTCTCTCTCTCTCCATCTCCCTTCCTCTTTCCGAAATCAATAAAAAGAACATATTAAAAAAATAATAAAGAAGACAAACCAATCTCTGCTGGTATAAATGAACCTCTGGGGGACTGGTATTAACTAGGAAGAGGTAGCAGTAAAACTTCTGGGGTACTAGAATGATACACACAAGGATATTTGTGTATATAGAGGTATGCTACATATATACACACACACACACATATACATATATATATATATGCATGAACATACATAAAATTTATCAAGTGGTACACCTAAGATTTGTGTACTAACTGTATGCCACAATAAAACAAATGTTAAAACTCAGAAAAACTGTTGCTAACTACTTAAAACGTTCTCTGATGAGATGCTCAAACCCTCCCAGTCCACCTGTCTCTGTGCATGCGCAGTGCTGGGCCTGGGGTCTCCTGACACACGATTTGAGGTCTCTGCCCTTAGGGAACAAGGTTCCGGCAGAGCCTCACGGTTCCTGCTCCGACAAACTTGTTTGTCCAGCTCCGAAGCTGGAGATGAAAAACCTGCTGGCTTCTGATTAAGTAAGTGGACCTTACCCGTGGTCTGGACCCTGAGTGCTGAGAGTGATGCCGGGGCTCATGTACATCAGTTTTCCTATTTTTTAAAAAAATATGTTTTTATTGATTTCAGGGAGAAGAAGAGAGAGGGAGAGATAGAAACATCAGTAATGAGAGCCACTGATCGGCTGCCTCCTGCACACCCCTTCCTGGGCATCGAGCCTGCAACCCAGGCATGTGCCCTGACCGGGAATTGAACTGTGACCTCCTGACCTCATAGGTCAACACGCAACCACTGAGCCCCGATAGCTGGGCTTCTCTTTTCAAAATTGTGATAAAGTATACATAACTGTTACCATGGTAACCACTCCTGAGTGTACGTGCGGCCATCGAGTGCATTCACAATGCCGGGCAACCATCACCACCATGCATTTCCAGGGCTTTCGCATCTTCCCAAACTGAAGCTCTGTCCCCAAGAAACACAAGCTCCCTGTTCCTCCTCCCCCAGCCCCGGGCCACTGTGATTTTACTTTCTCCCTCCATGAATCTGACTCCTCCAGGAACCTCAAAAAAGTGCAATCACTCAACATTTGTCCTTCTGCGTCTGGCCTATTTCACTAGGTGTGCTTCGCTTTTAAACCTGAGAATTAATTGCTAATCACTCACAACCGCAAATGGAGCGAAACGACACAGACTCAAGTTCATACCTATACACCATGATAATCGCTTCGCGAGAAGGCGGAGGAATTTTTCTTTAAACCAAAAATGATGTCAGGAACTAGAAAACTCAAAAGATGGCAAAAGCTTATGAAACGTAAGCAGGAGCGTGACTTTCTCTGAGAGTGAAACGTGGTCAGGTCACCACAGCCTGCTGGCCGCTGGCACTCGGGGACCTCGGCCACCGGCTGCACTGTGGATTGCAGCCTGGGGACAGGCCCGCACGGCTACCTGGAAAACGTTCCGACGGGACTGCATTCTTTGGCAATCAGGGGCAATAGAAAAGAAAACTATTCTACTTGTCTGAACATAAGCCATGAGCTGGCTAAACTAAACGTAAGTTTAGTCTAAAACGGGCTTTCCAGAAGCTGACACCAGCCAATTTCCTCCTTACCATTCATTATCCCTCAAAGGGTAGTGAGAGAGTCAAAGGTCGGGAGGGAGGCAGAAAAATGATCACTATCAAAGCATCCACCTTGGACTTAAGTTCAGCTGTAGCTCTGCAAATCCATGCAAGAGGGAGTGAGGAGCGGGGACAGGAGAGGTTCTAGGGAGACAGAGGCCTGTTCTGGGGCCATTCGAATGTGGACCTCCGTCACGCCACCTGATGGGAGTGACACTCCCTGCTTCATGAGCAGTCACTTGGGTCATTTGCTGGGCCACCTTGGACAAGCACCTGACCGCTCTAAACCACAGGTGTCTCACCTGTAATATTTGGCCAAATACATGATCTGTGTGGGGCTTCCACAAGCATCAAAATGAGACCATATGTGTAAAGCACAGAGAATGGGGCCGTGACGGCCACCATCATTACCACCCCCACGAACGGGACAAAGCCCCCCGAGCCTCTGAACCCCGTGGCAGGCAGGATTCTAAGATGACCCCAGTGACCCACACCCCTGTGAACTGCCATCCCCTTGAAGGACTGTGGATGCAACGGACACTGATGGTGTGGTCCAGTCCCGATGGGCTGAAATCAGTTGAGCTTGTAAAAGAGACTGGGCTTTGTCCTGGCCAGTGTGGCTCACATGGTTGGCATTGTCCCATGCACAGAAGGGTTGCAGGTTTGATTCCCAGGCAGGGCGCATGCCCGGGTTGTGGGCTTGATCCCCAGTAGGGGGAGTGCAGGAGGCGATTGATTGATGTTATGCTCTCACATCGATGTTTCTCTCTCTTCCCCATTTCCTCTCTCTCTAAAAGCCAAGAAACTATTCTTTAAAAAATTTTTTTAAAAAATAGTGCAAAAGGGGTTCAACGTGAGGAGGATCTTCTGTAGCCGAATTTGAAGACGGAAATGGCCACAGGGCAAGGACCGTGAGTGGCCTCTAATTGCTCACAGCAGCGGCGGCTGTCAGCCAGCAAGGAAAGAGGGACCTCGGACTTCCAGCCACAGGGAACTGAATTCTGCTACAAGCACGTGAGCTTTGAAGGGGACTCCAAGCTCTAGATAAGAGCGCAGTCCGGGCAACACTTTGATTCGAGCCCTGTGAGACTGAGCAGAGAACCCGTCTGCACCACATCTGGACTTTTGACCTACAGGACTGTGACCTAATTAACCAGGGCTGGTTTGAGACAATCTGTTGTGCAGCAATAGAAAAGCAATACAGACCTTGTAACCAGATCGGGTAACCAGGCAGGACCTGCAAAGCTGCTCAGGGAAAGGGGTTTGGACAAGTAGGAGGTGCTGCCTGGCACCCCAGCCTCCCCTTCTGAGCAGACTTATGACCACGGACGGGTTATGCCACCTGGACAACTTTTGTGGAAATGCACACCAATGGGGAGGTCTGAAAACACTGTATTTACTATAAAACTATAGTGTCGATGCTGGAAGGTGACAGGGAAGAGGTGGATGAGTGGGTCTGGGAGATGGTGATGCTGTGGCCAAAAATACTCATAGCTGGTCACCTCACCTAGACCTGTGGGCAGCTCAGATGAAAACGAGAGATGAGGGAGAGACCCAGTGGAAGCCTGGCCTCCCGCCCAGAGAGCACAGAGGTGTTAGGCTGCAGAGGGTCCAGGGTCGTGGGAGGTGACATCTAGGAATGATGGCAATGACTTAGCAGCCCCCATTTGCTCAGCATCTGCCACATGCCGGGTACTTTCTGTACATTTATTTTCTTTAGGTAAAAACAGTTGAAATTCACAGCTGGGAAGATGCACAGCTGAGATTCAGACCCAGGACGGCCTGACTCCAAAGCCCACGCATCTGGGGCAATTCCAACATGTCACAGGCTGCTGGGCAGCCTGGGCCGAGCACTCACCCCAACCCTGGCAAGGGCGGGGCGGATGCCAACAAGACTTGTTTGGGCCTGCAGCATCGACACCACCAGCGCGGAGAGAAGTGTGGTGTTTTCTTTTCCTAACACTCACTCTGACTAGCCACCTGCCCTCTGCCCTGGCACAGACTCTCCCGCGATCACTGAGAACATTCCGTAGGCGGGACGGGGGCTACTCATCCCGAACAAGGCTCCCTTCCTAGCATGGGTCCCCTCCTTGGCCTGCAGTCTTGCCCCTCAAAGCCCTTCCTCATGAACGACAGGTCCTGGGCAACCAGGGTGGCATCTGCTCGTCCCCTCGGACATCCCACCACCTCCTTCCCCCCCTTTACGTCGGCAGCAACCTGCACGCCGCGGCCTTCACCTCACCTGGAGGCTGCCCCTGAGCTACGCGGCCCCTGCTCCGTCCCGGGGCAGCTGGACGCACAGACCGCGGCCTCCACCCCTGCGGCCAGGACATGAGAGGCGGTGGCCGTCTGGGACCTCAGCCTTCACCAAGTGGAGCTGAGAGAGGGGTGAAACTGGTCTTTGGGGAGGCGAGGGGGTGCTCAGGTCTACCGGATTCTTCACGGTGAAGGCCCAACCTCTTGGTCACTTTAGGGGGACACGATTGGGGACATGTGGGGGTATCACCCTCCCAGGAGCTGGGGCAGCCCAGTGGGAGCACATCCTTCTGTTAAACCTCCTGTTTTAGGGACTAGGGACTAGTGCCTTTTGCTGTTACTGTTGTTTCCAGCGATCTTAAAGGGGGAGTGGGGAGGTGTCACCCCACACAACCTGACCTGGAGTATAAGTCTTTGAATGACGCTCTCTCCGTGACCTGGGGCCAGGTCGATGAAGTGGTCCTCTGGCCAACCAGGCGGCCCAGGGGAACACAGGTCAGCAAAGGAGGCTGCACACTCGAGGAAACCTTCGGGGCAGACACATGCTTTACTCACCCAGGGACCGGGGCAGCCCCCGAGAGGTGTTACGGTAATAAGATCAACCACATCAGCACGCCAAGAAACTCTCATTCCTTCAAATGGCTGCACAGCAGCCAGGGTTTGGATGCACTATATTTACCCAGGCTTCTAACAACATCTGGGTTGTTTCCACTCTCCAGCTGCCGGGGCAAGGAGCAGGAGATGCTTATCTAGAGTTTCAAAGTGCCAGTGGGACACACCTTCCCCAGCGCCCAGGCTCCTGGCTCGAACTCGGGTTGCAGTCCCAGAGGCAGAGACCATGGAGGCTGGAAGGCGTTCTTCCGCGGGCTCGCTGGGTTGCGGTGGGCGTCTGCAAGACGACCCCAGCACTGGTTACCATTGGAAAAATGTCTTCTCTGTTCGGACACGTCCAGAACTTTCTCCTACAGATTCAGCCCAAGGCTGAAGTGCCTGATAAGACTGCCAGCAACTTCCAGGCTGGTTGGGCAATCCTGCTCCACCTCTCAGCAGGGATTAAAGGCCAGGGCCCTGCCAGGCTCCACTCGGGTTTCACGGCCTGGCACCCCAGCCCCGTGTCAGTTCAGGACACATGCTTCTGATTCTCAGAGGCCCCCCTGGGGCGTTTTCATTCATTTCTCATGTGTATTTGGGCATCACATGTAAGTTATAAAACTGGTCTGGTCAGTTCCTTGGTAACAGGAAGCGTGTGTGTGTGTGTGTGTAGAAGCTCATTCACAAACAATTTATTATTATTATTATTTTCTATTATAGTTGACATGCAGTATTATATTAGTTTCAGGTGCACAATGTAGACTTGCAAGCAAGGTTTAAAAGCTTGTTCTAGACTGAGAATATTTCCTGCAGTAAAGCAAATTCTGATTCTGTGCTGTACTCTCACCAATTCAGCATTACTGCTGAGAAAGCCCAGCCAAGCCAACCGAGTGGGGGGCTGCGGAGCCACACAGTTATAATGGGATAACACCAAGTCCTCGTCATGACTGTTAGTGCCACCGGCAAACTGTCCCTCACACGGGAGGCCTCTGCTGCGCCAGACTGAGGCCAGAGACACCCCTGTAACTCATGCCTTCCAGGCTGTTTTCCTAGGCTCGGCGAGAGCTGGACAGAAAGACTGCAAGATCACGGGCCTCGAGTCACGCTGCGCACACGCACCAGGCTCCCCGCTGCTCTCGCTGTTTCCCAAGCCCCTGTCCACCATGTCCCGGGAATTCCCTCGAAACCCGCCGGGAGCGGGGCTGCAGCCCTGCAAACGCACCGGCACGCCCCCCCACTCCCTCCTGGGCGCACATTTAAAGGGACCGGCGGAGCCCACGCAGCGAAGCCCCCAGGTCGGGGGACAGGGGAGGTGAACACGGGATGAGCGGGATGCTGATGAACACGGGAGCCACAGACGTGTGAGGATGGCGGAGCCAGAAAGCGGAAGCAGCCCAGATCCCCGCTTGGAGGAGCCCCCCATTTGCAACCTTAGACGAGCAAGAAGGAAACATGGATTGTGTCTGAGTCATCGTAAACATCTGGGTTCATGTGTCACGGCGGCTGAGTGTGTTACACCTCATAACTACGAGACCCGTCGGGGTAAAACTCCGTAAGAACTGATCGCTCATCAATGTGGAGGCGAGGAGCCGCCAGGGTCCAGGCCTGTCCTCAGCCTTCTTGATACATGGTGCCCGTGGCACTCCGCTCACTTAACCAGAAGTAAATATCTGAAACTCCAGACGTTTCTCTCACCCAAAGCTTATGGCTGGTTTCAACCAGAAGGAATAAAGGAAAGCAGGGAGCCGCGGGTGGGGGCCGGGAGCCTGCCTTCTGCCCAGGCTCACCGAGAGCACGCTGCGGTCTCGGGCAAGGTGCTTCACCTGTTAGTCACTTTCCTCCATTTCTTCTTTGGAACTTTCCGTATAAACCGTTTGACCCGGTAATTCCTCCTCCAGGAACTCCGCCTACATCAAAACTTGTTCACTTGCCCAACCAAGTCAACTGCAAAGATGGTCACGGAGGCTCTGTTTATGGTTAACGGTAGACTGCAAGCGACCCATCAATACGGAGCTGCTTAAATACAACACGGGAGTCCCCCAACAGAGAATATTACGCAGCTGTCAAAAAGAATATGTTCTGATGTGGAGTGAGCACCAGTATGGATTGCTGAGTGAAAGCAATCAAGAAACATATGGGCCCAGCGGTGGGGGTCAGACGTTGAGTGTCAGCCTAGGATCCAGGAGATCACGGTTCGATTCCTGGTCAGGGCACATGCCCAGGGTGCGGGCTCGATCCCCAGTAGGGGGTGCAGGAGGCAGCCGACCCATGACTCTCATCACTGATGTTTCTATCTCTCCCTCCCTCTGCCTGAAATAAAGATATATTAAAAAAAAAAAAAAAAAAGGAACATACGGGATGCATACTATGTACTGTAATTATGCTACTGTTTGTATAAAGAAGGGAGGTGTTTATAAACACCTACATGTGCAGAATAGCTCAGAGACAATGCACAAGGAACCATGGCTCCCTCTGGGAGGAGGCCTGGGGTCAGAAGCTGATGGGGACACACCTTTAAAAATATTTCTGTATTGATTTTGAGAGAGAGAGGAAGGGAGAGGGAAAGAGAGACAAACATCGATGTGAGAGCAGGGGTTCTGCACACCCCTTACCAGGGACCCAGCCCACAACCTGGGCATGTTCCCCGACTGGGAATCAAACTGGCAACCTTTTGGTGCACTGGACGACATCCAACCAACTGAGCCACACCGGCCAGGGCTACACTTTTATCCCACACACTGTTGGTACTACTTGAATTTTTGTTACCATGTACAGGTAATTCTTTTTCTAAACACAGTTTTTAAATTGTCTTAATATTATAAAACACATACACATCCCTAGGACACATATGAACACAGCATTCAGTAAATGTTTGTGTGTTTTGTTGTTTTTTTAAATTAAAAAAACACACCAGTGTCTGGAATGCAGACACTGCCTCTAAGACTAGCAAGCGCTGTGTTCAGGAGTCCCACTGTGCAAAGGGGCACAGCGCACTGATGTCGGACTCCCCCGGCTGCCACCTCAACATAGCTACGTACCAGCTGGGTGACCCTGCGCAAGGTCCTTGGCCTCTCTGTGCCTCTCCATCCAGGGAGGTTACCAAGAATAAAGCTTGAGGATGGGGAGCTAAATGACTAGAAGGTCGACTCAAGGTCACCTCCTCGATTCACTTTTCCTCAGGAGAAAACCGCTTAGTTTTTATTACTCAAACATCTTAGACCTTACGTTTCATGCTCCAAAGTTACTTTTGGCCCATGTCTATTTAGGAAAACATATACTTACATCTCCAAACACAACATTTTAAACAAAATGATGAGAACAGGTAGAGTGTCGGGATGAAGTGGAGGCGCCCTGAGCGTCGGCGAAAGGGTTTCGGTAAGTCACTGCACACAAAGCGACTGCTTGTAAAGAACCCCATACGTGGTTTGGCCATTGGAAGTGACGTCCTCTGTAAACTACTTGGAAGAGTGCCTGGCACAGGGCGATGCTCGCTGTGTGTTAGTTATGACAAGCGCCAGACAGTAATTTGAAAAAACTGAAGTACTGAGTACAAACCCAAGGCGACAAAGGGGTGAGGGCGGGAACTTGGCTCTCCTTGCCTGGTTGTCCAGAAGGTTGCCAGCTGCCCAGGAGAAGGTGGTGGGCTAATTACAAGGTTGTTGGAAGTGGTCTGAAATAATTCGATTGTGGGATAATTTTTATAATTTAGAATGACGATTAAAGGGTGTGAAGTTTTCTTAATCACCCAGGTGGAGAGCTTTAGTGATGGGTCTCCCATATCAGGGGTCTTGTCATCCCCCCCTGCACCACCCACCTTGACCTCAATCATGGATCCTTCTGACCAGCAAACTGTGCTGGTGGTGGTGGGGGGGGAGGGCGGGGACTCCCCATTCCAGTTCCACATTCCAGACCATAGCCCGAAGCTCCACTGCTGAATGTGAGGAGTGGTGAACACATCACTTGATGTCTGCACATGGAGCCAAGAATGGGGTCACTGACCCAGACTCTGGTATCTGGGTGGTTCTTGGAAAGCCACTAAGTTGAGGTTTTTAATGAGGCCATAGTTCCTACTTGACCGGTCCTTCATCCCTGTAAGGGGGGGAGCTGGTGGGAATGCCAAACTCAGACAGACACAGCCCACCCAGAAGCAAACTTTCCCTCGCCCCTGGGCTCCACAGCGAGGCCAAGTTCATATCCACTCTGCCAAGCCTGTGTTTAGGGTGCAGGGCTCTCTCTGGCTTTCTCCTTCCTTCCAGGACTGCCTCCAGTAACTTCTCAAAGGCCCCCACAGTTAGAGCAACCCCAAGACCCCAGGTAAAGCAGATGCACTAGACGGCTGCTCCGACCACAAAGGCACAGGCCTCCGTAGAGCCTGGGAGGGAGGTGGCCTCACGGGCCAGCTCCTGAGACCACAGAAAGGACTTAAGCAAGTGAAATGGGAAAGTTCCTAGACTTCCTCATATTTACACACGGAGCCAGGAGACAAAGTTCCCACCGTCAAGAACTTCCTGGAAGGCGGGACTCCACGGCGGCGACCGGGCCCAAATGGCAGCCTCCCAGGCCACGGGAGAACTCGGATGGTAGCAGGAGCCAGCTCAGGACAGGCTGTCATGGTCATTAGAAGGCCTGGATTAACACCATGTTCTTACTGGAGGAGTTGTCAGAGCTTAGCACAGGTGACCGGAAACATCTCCAACGATTCCCCTCCTTTCAGCGCAGCTCCCAGGCGGGGTGGGCACGCATGTTCCCACACACGCATTCACACACATTTTAATTCCCTAAATTACTTTTTTTTAAATTTGCTTTGTAATCAGAATATTAAGGAGCATTCAAACACTGAAATTTCTTTGTTCCTAAACTGATTTTTTTCCTTCAAAGGAAATCTTGAAAACTCAGTCTTAAATTACAGTAAACATGCCCACAATTACTTTAAGTGAGGCCTTAAAATGTTCTCTCTACCGGGCAGAGAGGGGCGAGGAAACGCTCCCGCCTCCGACTCCTAAGGACGGCAGCGACCGAAACGCCCCAGCCCCCCTCCCCGGCTCCGGTTTGCTCCCTAACTTAACGCGCCCCAATTTCCCTACGTGGCAAATACAAACACCCCCTTAGGCGCAGCAAGGGGGGTAATCAAAGACCCAAATCTCTTCCTGGCAGCTCTGGACAACGCACAAAACCTGTTCTGGTCTCAGGAAAGGCCTCCAGTGAGGCTCTTCCGAGAAACCGGATTATTTGCAGGCCCGGCGGCGGGGAGGCGACGGCCCCTTCCCCAGCCTGAGGACGTCGGGGGAGCGAGACCGGGGCGCACGGGCGGGCAAACGGGGGACCCGGCGCGTTCCCCGAGCACCAAACCCCGTTTCCCTGCACCTCTCCCGGGCCCAGGCGAGGAGGCAGACGGGGGCCGGAGAGGAGAGTCCTGTCCCCGCGCCCGCCGGCCCGCCCGGCGGCCCCCATAGTCCAGGTGAGACCCCGAGCGCGCGGCGCGCCCCCCATAGTCCAGGTGAGACCCCGAGCGCGCGGCGCGCCCCCCATAGTCCAGGTGAGGCCCCGAGCGCGCGGCGCGCCCCCCATAGTCCAGGTGAGGCCCCGAGCGCGCGGCGCCCCCCATAGTCCAGGTGAGGCCCCGAGCGCGCGGCGCGCCCCATAGTCCAGGTGAGGCCCCGAGCGCGCGGCGCGCCCCCCATAGTCCAGGTGAGGCCCCGAGCGCGCGGCGCGCCCCATAGTCCAGGTGAGGCCCCGAGCGCGCGGCGCGCCCCCCATAGTCCAGGTGAGGCCCCGAGCGCGCGGCGCCCCCCATAGTCCAGGTGAGGCCCCGAGCGCGCGGCGCCCCCCATAGTCCAGGTGAGGCCCCGAGCGCGCGGCGCGCCCCCGCGGGCGGGTCCCCGGGCCCGGCTTCCGCGCGCTCTCCCTTCCTTTCCCCATCGCCGTCGAGCTCGCGCCCCGACGCCCCCCATAATCCAGGTGAGGCCCCCCCCGAGCGGGGCGCCGGGCTCCGGGCCACTCCCACGTGCGGCGGCCCGCGCCCCGGGGAGGTCGCTCCGAGCCCAGGAGGGCACGGCCACTGTCCCCGTCGCGGCGGTCCCGGGACCCCGCCGTCCGTGCACCCCGGCGGCTGCGCCCCCGCCCCAGCTCTGTGCCCTCCACCCCTCGCGCCGGGCGCCCCGCGCGCGCGCAGCCCCGCACTCACCCGCTCCGCCCCGCGGGCGCGCGGCTCCCAGCAGCAGGACCCCCAGCAGTGTGAGCGGGACCCCGCAGTTCAGGCCGGCCATGGCTCCGGGGCGCCTGGGCCTCGGCGGGGAGAGCGACTGCGGCCCGGAGTTCGGGCGGCTGCGGGGCGCCCGAGCCTGGCACCGGCGGCGCTGCGCTCAGCCCTGGCGGCCTCACCTGCGCGCGGGCGGGCGGGCCGGGTCCGCCCTGCGCCGCGGGAGCTCGGCGGCCCGTCCCCTCCCCTCCCCTCCCCTCCCCTCCCCTCCCCTCCCCTCCCCTCCCCTCCCCTCCCCTCCCCTCCCCTCCCCTCCCCTCCCCTCCCCTCCCCTCCCCTCCCCTCCCCTCCCCTCCCCTCCCCTCCCCTCCCCTCCCCTCCCCCCTCCCCTTCCTGCTCCTGCGCCCGCCTCCCGCCCGGATGCTGGGACCTGTCGCCACCTCGCCGGGTGTCGTCCTCGCTCTGCGGGCTGCGGGACCAGGTCGTCTTCTCCTGAAGGCGCGGTGGCCGCGCCGGGCGGCACCCCGGCTGCCCCCCGGCTGTGCGGAGGAGGCCCCCGCGCCCGCGTGTTGCAGGGTCGGTGTGCGCGTCGCCTGCGCCCTGGCTGCTCGCGCTCGGCCCTCTGCGCCTGACCCCGCGGCTTGCTCCCCGTTTCTAGCCTCACGAGGCAGCGGACTCGTGGCTTCCCCGACCTGCCCGAGGTCCCTGGGCCTGGGAGTCACCTAGACGCAGGGTGTGACTGCACGGGGGGGGGGGGGGTTTCCACAAACGCAGGTGCCTCGTTCCATTTTGAAGGACGACTGAGTGAGTGGTGAATGCTTGAGGGGGAAACTGGCCTGAAGGGGTCCAGAGGGCCCCCGTCTTCAGGCGTGCCTGGAGCAGTGGGCGCCCCGTCTTCAGGCGTGCCTGGAGCAGTGGGCGCCCCCTCTTCAGGCGTGCCTGGAGCAGTGGGCGCCCCGTCTTCAGGCGCGCCTGGAGCAGTGGGCGCCCCGTCTTCAGGCGCGCCTGGAGCAGTGGGCGCCCCGTCTTCAGGCGCGCCTGGAGCAGAGGGCGCCCCGTCTTCAGGCGCGCCTGGAGCAGTGGGCGCCCCGTCTTCAGGCGCGCCTGGAGCAGTGGGCGCCCCGTCTTCAGGCGCGCCTGGAGCAGTGGGCGCCCCGTCTTCAGGCGCGCCTGGAGCAGAGGGCGCCCCGTCTTCAGGCGCGCCTGGAGCAGAGGGCGCCCCGTCTTCAGGCGCGCCTGGAGCAGTGGGCGCCCCGTCTTCAGGCGCGCCTGGAGCAGTGGGTGCGGCCTGGGTGGGCTGTGAAAATGAATGGTGCTGGCTCCGTTCCCTCCTCCCGGCTGCAGGTGTGCCCTCTGTCACCAGTCCTTCTATTCCGTAGGCCACACACCAAGTTCAGGGTGGCATGGCCCCAGGGAGAGGCAGTGGAGGGTTCCCGGGGAGATGCGTTCAGTGCCCGAACAGCCCCTGCTGTCCCTGCAGTGCCAACCATGGGTGGAGGAAGATTAGGACTCCCTCACCATGCCTGTGGAGAGGCCCTTTTGTGAGCCTGGAAATGGAGGAACTTGCTGTGGTCTGGGGCTGAGATCGGTGTTCCTGGGGACGACTGACTTGGCCAAGTACCTTGCCCCAAGGGTAACCACGTGGTGCAGTTTCAGCCCTAGGATGAGCAAGACAAATAAGGAAAGTCCTCGAGGAGTAGCTGTGGATGGGGGCTGAGTGAACCCAGTTACCCGGACACGGGACTCTCCGGGAGGCAGCGAGCACCTTCAGTCATCGCACCAAAGTTACCTGGAGCCCAGGGACCCACACTCCATCACCTCCCCAAATTGCGCCACTTAGGAGGTCAAGGTAAAAGGTCAGGGGACAAGAAGAGGAAAAGTGGAGCTGGAGACAAAGCTCTCCTCTCTCCCTTCCTAAGCTCCTGTAAGTCACTCGCCCACAGGGCAAAGCAAGCCAGACCCTGCCCTTCCCCGGGGAGCACCACCCTCGGATATGACCCATGCCCACGGCAGGCCCCTGCCTGCCAGCCTTGCTTCCCTCTTTTCTGTTTCCACTTGGAGTTGGGGAGGAAAACCGGCATCATAATGCTTTCAGGATCCCCCCCCCCCAGGGAATGAATCAGACAGCCGTTGGGCTGGAGGTCTTGCAGCTCATCTGGGTGTCACCTCCTGTTGGATGGAGTCCCAGAGAGAGGACATGACACAGTCAAGTCACCCTGCAAGTGACCTGCAGAGCAGAAGCCAGGTGTCCATCCAGGAACCCACAAGCTCTCCTTCCTAAAAACTCCTGGTCCGACTCTGCCGGCGCATGGGCCTGGCCAGCGTCCTGGGGCCCTCGCCTTCCGCTCGCGCCCTGCCACTCAGCCCCTCGCAGCTTGCTCTGCTGAAACTGCGCATGTTAATATGTCTTTTTTTAAAATAAATAAATAAATAAATAAATAAATAAATAAATAAAACCAACTGCTTATTTTGTAATAATTTTATATTTACAGAAAAGTTGCAAAGATAGTATGAGAAGTCCTATGTACTCTTCACCCACCCAGCAGGTGTTCTCTGCGCCTCTGTAAGATGTGCTCCCAGGTCCACTCTGTACCCTCTCTGGCATTGCCAGCTGTCACTGATGGGCCGGGACAGTCTAATTTAAGAGTGATGTGTTTAGGAGCCCCTTGGCCACAGATCTAAGCAGAGTCCTCTGCTCAGCTTGATCAGTAATGAGATAAAGGACACACACTCCCAGACTGCCTGGCTTCAAATTTAGCCTGCTGTGTGATCGTGGGCAAGTCACTTAACCGCTCTGTGCCTGTTTCCTCACCTATAACGTGGGGATGAGTAATAGTATCTACCTGATAGGGCTGTTGTGCAGATCAGATGGGATATTACAAGGGAAAGCCCAGAGCACAGCGCTCGGCATCTGGCAAGCTCGCTAAAGCATTAGCTGTTATTGGAAAGAGAGCATTTTTTTATCTTGTTTCCTGAGTCATTTTTCAGGAATTAAAAAGACGTGGAGACTCTGGCTAGCTCAGTCCCTAATGATGGCAGGAAGGGGTAGGTAGGAGGTCAGAAGAGAAACTGTGCGGTCAGGCAGGCCTTGGCTTGCTACTCGCAGCCGCTGACCCCAGCTGGCAGGTGGCCAGGAGAAAGCAAGGCCGTGAGTGTCCTCCAGCCCCCCAGTCAGGAGCCCGTTGGAACGGTGCCACCCTCGCCTGGCAGGTGGAGCACCATCCTGTGCACAAGAAGGCCGCTGGCTCACTTCCCGGTCAGGGGACATGCCCAGGTTGCGGGGTGTGTGCGGGAGGCAGCTGATCGATGTTTCTCTCCCTCTCCCTTCCTCTCTCTCAAATCGATAAAAGCATTTTGAAAAGGAAAGCAGAAAAGAAATGGCATCAGGAGGTGCAAAGGCAGTGGGTTCAGGCGCCTGGAGACTGGTTGTCTTCCAGGGTCCCCTCCTGTCCCGTTGCCTTGGGCGGGACTCTGTCTACTCTGTGTCCCCACAGTTTCTACCCCCTCTTATAATTCGGGATGTCTGCTACATGTTCATTTCCCCCATGGGCTCTGTCCAATCTGATTTCCCTGTCACCAAAGATTAATCTGTTCTTTCATATCTTCCCGCCCAGGGCCTCAGCGTGGTTAATGGTTTTGCTCCAAAGCCTCGGCAGGTTGTTGGAGCCGCTCTTCTCCGTGGGTGAGCTAATGGGGACTCTGGTGCCGAGGCCTCCCCGAGACCCGGGGCCTCAGGTCCCATCCAGACAGGGCCACCTCTCGCCTTTCTGAGCTGCTAAGAGACGGAAAGACACAGAGAGGCAGGCTGCCTTTAAAGATTGCAACTTAAGAAGCTGATGCTAAGGGCAATGTCATCAAAACTTTGCCACGATCTTTCTGGTCGTTCGAAAGATGGCCTGTGTTTCTCTCTTTTTCTCACTCCCTTCTCTCCCTCCCCTCCCCTCCCCTCCCCTCCCCTCCCCTCCCCTCCCCTCCCCTCCCCTCCCCCCTCCCCTCTCCCTTCTCCAGGTGTGTTAATGGGACTGGACCTGGGTGGGGGTGATGGGGCTGGGTGGTGCTCTCAGCCCCTGGAGCGTTTGGGGAAACTGGCTTTTTTAGTCCAACCACACCCGTGTCACTTATCGGGTGACCTCTTCAGCGAGCCAACTCTTACCCCTGATGATCTTAACTAATAGTTTTAATTATTATATTAAAATGAAGTAATCGTCTGGGGAGCAAAAAGCATCCACACTTTTTGTGACTGTGTAGCCCTTTGCTCCTTTCCAAGTCCTGGGCGCCTAATTTTTTATTTTTTTTAATGTATTGTGGGTATCTGGCTCTCTTTTATTTTCACACAAATGTTACTAGTGTACTTTCAGCATAACAAGATTTTTTATTATCTTTCCGTGTCTGTATGTCAATGGCTTTTAGCGGCTTGTGCGTAGAACACACTTTCTGCACCAGGGCACTGCCACCAGCCTGCAGGCTGGAGAACTGTGTCCCCAGGTCGCTGTGTGACTCAGGAGGGGCAGGAAGCCGATGACAACTCGAATGTGCTGACCTAGTAGCGCTTGATGCCTGCAGTGCTTGCAAAGGTGTGGGCGGGCGCCCGGGTCAGGCTGTGGGACTTGCCCAAGGTCACACCAAGAGAGGCAAAGCCATCAGAAAACCGGAGTCCTGACTCCCAGTCAGTACCCTTTGATCGTCAAAAGGTGACACAAGCCAAAAAACACCCTTGGTTATTCAGATCCCATTCATGAGTCTAGGAGAAAGGTTTTAAATTAATCTTTTCCACAACCAATTAGTCAATTCTTCTATTAGGAGTTTCCATACTTTTTCTATTTACCCAACTTACAAATTGTGTTTGAAGTCATCACTGGCAGATTCATTCACAGCAAATGTTTTCAAAAGCAGAAAGTTGGTATCAGTGTAAGTGTCCTCAGATAGGAAATTGGACGATACATCTACCCAATGGGAAACTCGGCATTCCGGAAACTCGATATTTATGGAGTTCGCAATAAAGTGGAAAATGCTTAGCTGTGATGCTCAAGGAAAATTGTGATCTCGGGTTTATTTAGAGTGTCATCAAATTATGTTAATTCACACATGCACTGAAGCCAGCGGAAAACCCTAAAATTTACACAAAGAAAAAGAAAAACAGGAAAGGAACACACCAGGATGTCCCTGGTAATGATTATCTCTTCTTAAAATGTTTTTCCTTTTTTTAAAAATATGTTATTATTGATTTCAGAGAGAGGAAGGGAGAGGGAGAGAGAGAGAGATGGGAACATCAGTGATGAGAGTCATTGGTGGGCTGCCTCCTGCACGCCCCCCGCTGGGGATCGAGCCTGCATCCCGCGCATGTGCCCCGACTGGGAATCGAAGCGCGACCTCCAGGTTCATAGGTCGATGCTCAACCATTGAGCCACACTGGCTGTGCGATGATTATCTTTAAGTGGGTGAAATATGGGTAATTTTTACTCCCATCTTTCGACTTTCCCAGATTTTCCGTACTGATTACCTAATACTTTCATAACAATAACAGTATCAACTACAGCTATCAATTCAAAATAAAAAAGTCACTGGGATCATTTGCAGGTCTCTTAATGATTGGACGGCCCTTGTGAAATGATCACGGTGATTTCTGACCCAGTCATTGTCCCCAGATTTAACCTGGAGTGCAGTTTCCAAGTGTAAGGAAGTTCTTAATCAGTTCTCCAATTTTAGGGCGCCTGAGAATTCCATGGGCTAGCTAAAAGGGAAAATGCAAATTCCTGGGTCCCTCTCTCCTGAAATTCCAATTCAATAGAATAGGCCTAAGGTTGGGATCCTCAATTTGCATTTTTGCAAGCTCCACGGTTGATTTAGAAACTGCCACAAGAAAAATAACTCCGCGTATTTTGTAAAACTTTCCATGAATGCTACTGCAGGCTTATTCAGTGCTCTCTCCAGGTGATAATTAAGAAGAGCTGAGTCGTCAAGGCATCCAAGCTAGGAGTAAGTTTGCTTTCCTTCCCTCCCCTCCACACTTTTGTGTGTGTGTGTGAGCCTCTCTCTGGGTTAGAAAAAACTGCGAACAGTTTGGGTCTCTGAAAAGATACCGTATACTTTCTTTTATTTATAATGAGAGCAGCATAAATCACTTTTCCCCTTGCCCGCTAGGAGGCTCGGAACAAAATTTTTGTGTAAATGACTGGCAATGTTCTTTCTAGATCAGTATTTCTGATGCAAGAAATTCCTGCCCCCTGCCAAGCAAGCACACAGGGCTTTTATTACATTCTGACTTTACATTGTTACTCTTGTTTCACTCCTGGCCTCAATAGTGTATTATCTGTTTCCTATTCACTTACCTTACTGCCCAGGCCTCCAGGTGCTTGCCAAAGGCCAGGATAAGCAGTTCCGAGCTTCTGTGGGAGGGTTAAAGTGGAGCGAAAAGCCGCAGAGAGGGCGTGGGCCTAAAGGCAGAGCTGGGTGCTGAGCGTGAGGGTGAGGGTGTCGGCGGAGGGTGTAAGCGGTGTGTTTGGAATGGGTGTTGGCTGGTTCTGGTCCCAGGCAGGCAGGGTGAGTCAGCAGGAGGGAATGTCCTGACTCATCCATGTCTCAGATTCTCTAGGGTGGAGGTCTGCCCCCGGGGGCTGGGGATTCTAGAAAGAAAAAGACAATGTAACCTAATACGAAGCCTGTGGGAACAGGAGTCCCAATGCAAGGGTTCAAGGCCTCTTTCATTCCAACCCGCCGTGTACTGAGGACCTAGGAAGCGTAGCCTGCGTGAGGGGCTGGAACTGGTGCCACCAGGATATCTGCCGTCCCGGACACACAGGCCACCAGCTCTTATTTTGGGGTCTGCCTTTGAGGACATCTGCCTGAGGCTGAAGGAGGCAGGCTTCCTTCCTCCCATTTTTCCGGGGCTCCCAGCGCCTGCTCTTCAGCCTTGGCTGGGTGGCGCGGGGCAGGTGGCGTGGGGCAGGCTGCCGGAGCTCCATCTGCAGTGGGTGCTTGGGGCGGGGTGGAGGGCGGGCGCTCTGAGGCCCAGGGCCTTCCCTCCTGTGTGCTTGGCGTCCGTTCCTCCTCCCAGGCGCTGCGATGGTTGGACAAGCTGGTGGAATCCTGGTGGGAACAAGTAACGCCCCCAACCCCTAGGCTCCCAGGTGTGAGGCACAAAAGTGATGAAACTACGAATGGATTTTTACGCCTAAACCAAAGATTGCCAGAGGGCACTGCTGAGGAAACCAAGCCCTGGCCGGGTGGCTCTGCAGGCAGAGGGACAGGGCCAAGCCTGGCCTCTAGCAGCTGGGAGACTGACCATCTGGGAGCTTCCAGAATTTCCCAGCAACACAGGGAAGTTCTGTCTCCCGTGGAGCTGTCCCAAGGGTGCAGGGGACACGGGCGTGAGTCCACCAGGTACAAGGTGTGGGGCTCTCGCTGGGGTTGGCTCCCTCTGCCTTGCAGGAAAATGAAGAGCAGGCTCTCGGGACTTCATTCTGGAGGGGGGTTGAGCCATTTGAGGTCCTGCCAGGTGCATTTTGGGGAATTTAGTCACAGACACACTCACATACACTCTGAAAGGTACCATTTCAGAACATGGGAGAATTAAAGGACCCCTAATTCTACACTGTTGGCATTTTCCAGACGCGGCTCCACCCCCGACGGCGGACAATTTCCTGCTCTTATTTAAAAAGCGAACCGTGCCCAGGGGGCCTCTGCAGAGATAGCTCTAGGTCTAATTACTGCTGAGCTTCAAATCTCAGCTGGTGACGGCGTTAATGAGCTCAGGCCCATGCCCGAGGCCCAGGGGGCTGCTAAACGGAGCCCTTGTGTGTGTCTCGGGGTGGGGGGAGTAGAAGACGTGTAAAGGGGCTTGTCTGTGGGTGCAGAGGGGGGGAGAGACAGCCCCCAGGACTTATTCTTACTTTCCCAGCCACTAGCATGGGAGAGAATTCACCTTCGCTGGGACGCGAGGGAGGCCCAGTGAGAAGCAGCCGGCAGGGAGAGGCTCCAGGAAAGGGAGGGGCCCTGGCCAGTGTGGCTGGGTGGTTAGAGCGCCGGCCCCCACACCAAAGGGTCCCGGGTTCGATTCCCAGTCAAGGGCACATACCTGGGTTGCAGGTTCGATCCCCAGCCCCAGTCAGGGCGTGTTCGGGAGACAACCTCTCTCCCCCTCCCTCCCTCCCTTTCACTCTCTCTAAAAATCAATGGAAAAAATATCTTTGGGGGGGATTAATCAAAAAGGGAAAAAAGAAAGAAGAGGGAAAAAGTGAGGAACATTAGCACATTCCTGAGTGCTTCCCGGAAAATGGGCAAGGTCAAGGGCTTGTCCCACCTGGAGCCTTTGATAACGATTCCTGAGGCCAGGGTAGATTCAGGCGGGGTTCACAGGGTCTCACGGCGCAGGGCCTGCCTCGGCACAGCTCCGCCAGCATCGGCTGGAACGATTCTGAAAACGTTTTCCCTAAGCCCTAGCTGGCCTGCTGAGGTCCTGGGTTCGATTCCATGCGGGAGGCAACTAATCGATGTGTCTCTCTCACATCGATGTTTCTCTCTCTCTCTCTCTGAAAAGCAATGGAGAAAATAGCCTCTGGTGAAGATTGAAAAACAAAATGAAACATTCCCCCCCCCCGCCCCCAGGCAGAAGGTAACATATATTGTTGGTTTTGTTTGCATTGATGTCTAATTTTAATGCAGTGGGCTAAAGTTTAGATTTTCATCTAGTAGGTATTTCTTTCTTCATAATCCCTACTTTTCCTCCCACAGCCTGGGCCCGCAGGCGGGGGCAAACCCCCGAGGAAGAGCGGCTGGCTACTGCGTGAACCAAGGTCATCCTTTCCCTGCTTTGAGTTTGAAGTAGACTTCAGGTCTCATGGCAAGACAATGGACTTGCAGAGAGAAAACTCCCAAGGCTGGAGTTTTCACCCATCAAAAATCAAAGCTGAGGGAAGCCGAGTGATCGTGTAGTGAATCACAGGGGGGGCGGGATGCAGATATGACAAAAGGGAAGTTCCTACCCCACAGGAAGACGAATGCTTATTTGGAGACTTGGGGAAAGAATTGGGAAACAGGGCAAGAAAAGGCACCAGGGGTCAGGCTGCAAGTATGCTAGTTCCAAGAAGATGGAAATACCCAGGTGACTGTAAGGACCCCTGAACATCGGGGCTGGTGCCCCCTCCCCCGGTGTGGCCCGAGGAGTCTTCACAGCTGTCAGAGGAGCCGCTGGGTGGGCCTGACCCTGCCTCCAACACGGCACCTACGCTGTGGAGTGGAAACGGCCGAGGGAGGGGCTCCAACCTCACAGGCAGCGCATAATTGTGCCACAGGACGCCGCTAGCTGCAACTAGCTGCCGCCTTGGAACGAGGTGACAGAGAACCCCAAAGGTGGAGTCCTCACCCAAAAGGAGATGATTTTCAACCAGAGGAGTCTGAGATACCAGAACAGCAAGAGTAACAGCCTGGTGTTGGTCTGGTTTTTGCCTATAGTGGAAAATGGGGCCTCGGGAGCTGATTGGGATCTTACCGACAGTCATTTCCTTTGCCCCCAAATGACACTTGCTCTGGGTGTTTTTCATTGTATCCCAGCCTGTTATAATCCTGCTTTGCAATTGTCCTGGGCGGGGTGGGGGCAACTGACCTGATTTAGATAAAAATTTGTTACACCGAAACTCAGCTTCTCTTTCTTACTATTTTGGCCTATAATACTCTGCCCAGACCCCCAAAGCCCCTTTTACTGCTGGCCCCTGTCTCTTCTTTGCAGAAAGGCAGAAGGCAGAAGGCAGAAGGTGGACACCTTGGTTCTTGCAAATAGTGGGGTCAGACCTAGGAACACAACTTGCTTTCATCTGCATCTGCGGAGCCATCCTGAGTCTCCGGCAAGGGCGCCACCTGGCGGTGGGCACTCAGCGGGATGGGCGAGCTCTGCCCCCTCTCGCCCACTCTCTTGCTCAGCTGGTGCCGGTGGGTGGAGATGGGGGCTTCAGGAGGGGTGTGGGGGTGAAGATTCACCCTCTGCACCCTCAGACTTCCCTGACAAGCCACTGCCTGGGGCACATTTGCTGCCTTGCTGTGAGTGAGGGTTTGGCTGGGGCACTGGAACCAGATGCTGGAATTCAAGCCGCACCTTCACCACTCTGGGAGTTTAGGCGAGTTACCAAATGTCTCTCAGCCTCAGTTTCTTACCTGTAAAATGGAGCTCGAAGGACCTACTTCCCGATATTCTTTGTAAAGAATAAATGAGATTATGCATTAGCTGAGTTTGGGTTCCCCCAAAGCAGATCCTGAGAGATCCAGGTGTAAGTAGTTTATTTGGAAGGTGATCTCAGGAAATGGCACTTGAGGGGAGGGATGTGAGACCCGGGTGGGGAACGACAGCAAAAGTGACTTATCTGGCCAGTGTGCTGCCACTCGGGGCACCCGGCTCAGGCTCCCTTCTTAGTATCTGTTACCTGGCCTGCGGTGTTGGAGTTGGGCTATTTCTCCACCGATTCCCCGTTAGGACTGATTGAGGGCTACTCCTTGGGCGCTTTAACTCCTCAGCACTTCTGGCTTATTCGGTGCCTGGGCATCGTGGGCTAAGGTAGGTTCAGAAAAGACGGCATTTGGACGTTGGGGCAATGTGCACGGAAATGGTCAGTGGAGAGGGGCCATGGGTGGGGAAAAGCCAAGATTTCCTATATGCACATTTAAAAGTTTTCAGGACAGAGTGGGACACTAGCATCATCTCAATAAACAATTACTATTAGTAATAGTACCCATCAGGGATCCGATCAAACCCACCCCCCTCCGCCAAAGTGTGACATGGCCCATAAGCCGGAAGGGGGTGCAGAGAGGCTGTGAGCCGGGGGGAGTGCTGGGTGCCAACAGCTCCACAGCAGGTGTCTGGTGTCCCCCTCTCATAGATGAGGGAGCGGAGGCTCCTAGAGTGTGGAGCCTGGTCATGGCCGTGGGTCCCATCACGTCTGTGCTGGTCTCCCAGTGGGCAGGGGCCGCTGCTCTCGCCTGTGCCGGTTCGTAAAGAGTTTTCATCCTGTGCTGGAATTAAGACGCTCTCTCTGAGCCCGACCGTGACTGTGCAGAAATGTGTGAAATGTCAAGGCTGAATCTTTTATGTTCTGCCCAGCATCTGGGCACCGTGATGGACTCCATCCAAGCCCCTAGGCTGCCTGCAAACCCCCAGATACTTCAGGAGTCTTGGGAGAACAGCAAAAGGAAGAATTCCCAGTGGCAGGAGAGAGCGAGAGAACGGCTTCATCTTTCTTTTCCTGCAAGGAGAGGTGTGGGGGTGACCCAGGCCTGAGAGAGAAGACAAGGGAGCTGGCGCAAACAGGGAAAGGCCGCGTCCCTCTCGCTCATTTCCGGCCCTGCCCACGTGGACTGGGGGAGCTGGTCCGCCCGCGGGGCCGGCTGTGGTCCGCCAGGAGCCAGGAGCCCCGGGCCCCATCACCCGCATCCCGGTCGGGAAGAGAGGGTGTGCTCGGCTCTCCCTCCTGAATGCCACAGCGGCCTGTGTCAGTGCTGGTGACCAGGACAAGAAAAGCCCAGGTGCCCTCGTTCCCGCTGTACTAGCAGGAGAGCAGCCAGGGAGGGGTGGGGTGGGCAGGGCCGCCAGGAGAGGGCAGGGCGGCATAGTTCCGGGCAAGGAGCTGTTTCTGGGTCACTCTACTGAGCAAGTGACAAAACCCATCTTTTCTGGCCCCTGTTCAGTTCTCAGTTGGAACCAGGTAAGCCTTTCCTTTGTTACTATTATTTTAAAATTACATTTTGGCAGATATATATTGTTCGTTTTGCCATTTTAACTATTTTTAAGTGTATAGTTTGGTGTCATTAATTATATTCACAGTGTTTTGAGACCATCACCAGTCTCTATTTTCAAAGCTTTTTCATTACCCCAAAGAGAAACGTTGCACCCATGAAGCAGTAACTCCCTTCCCCCAGCCCCTGATAACCTCTACTCCTGTCTCTGACTTTACCTATTCTAAGTACCTCCTGTAGGTGGAATCACACAGTATTTGTCTCTTTGTGACTGGCTTATTCCACTTAGCGTAATGTCTTCAAGGTTCATCCATGGTGTAGCGTGTGTCAGAATCTCTCCTTTTCCAGGCTGACTAATATTCCTCTCTGTGTTGTACCATGTTTTATTTATCTATCATCATCATCTGTTGGTGGAGGCAGCCTCTCCTTTACAGCTACACCCAACTGTTCATTTAAAAAGAGGAACAAAGGAGGTACTCGGCTTCCATACGGCACCCTCGCAGCACTGGCCTGCCTCGCTCAGGCCACTGATGATACCAGTGGTCACTGACACCCCTTGGCAATGCTTCTGAAAACAGTAATTAATAGTAAGAAAAACTTACATGGGTTTCCATCAATTACCCATAAGCATGGATTTAGTATTTTGGTCCTCAGGGGCTAGAGTAGGCTGTGTGTTCCCTGAGGGCAAGGTCCAGGCCTGTTTGATCTTCACTCTGCACCCAGGGCCCGCCTGGCACATAGTAATATTAAGTAAGTATTTTCTGAATTTGGAATGAGACAGCTGGTCTGCAGGAGTAACAATTGCTGCCTTGGAGTAATAATGCTACCAGCACTGTCTGTCGAGTACCTACACGTGCGAGGTCCCACTCCTCTCTCCACCCTGCAGGAATAATAACTCCGTGAGCTGAATCCAGACTCAAGAGCGATGTGAGGTCTGCAGTGAGTGCTGGGGCGCCCTGTCCAGACCCCCTTCGAAGGCCTGCAAACCATCCCCCAATCCCCCAGCTGCCCTGAGGGTAGGCGGCTAACATCTCCCACCTGCTCCTTCTCTGGAGAACTGGGCCCAGGGAGGCCATGCAGCCTCCAACACCAAGATCTTGCCCAGTGACTGAAATGGGAAGACAGAAGGCCAGCCCTTTCCCTCCAGGTGGGGCAATGCTGGGGTGTAATTCCTGGTCCTGAGCGCTGTGGGATCAGGCTGAAGCGATGCCAACTGAGAGCACATCCTTGCTTTCCTCTTTCCTCTGCCCCTCCCGCTGCTCTCACTCCCCTCCTCCTCATAGCCCCCCTCCCTACACCTATCCCAGCCTCTGCTTCTAGGGAACCCAATCCTGATGGCACAAGATCCATCACAGGAGACCTTAATACATTCCATTTATGGCCAGTGGTGCTGAATGCATTTTAACCCACGGATGGCTCCTGTCCTGAGTCTACTGCCCCACCTCTGGGCCCATCTTCCTTTCTCTGGGTGGTCAGTCCTCAGCACCCAGGCCTGCAGCAGGATATCCAAATGTGGCTGTTTTCCAGCCATGTGGAGCTGTGACAGCTTTTGGGGCGGCATCCTACAGATGCAATATCCTTCTTGCTTATTGAATCTCAGGATTCATTTTCGCACCAAAGACATCAAATAGACCCAGACGCTAGAAGGCGGCTCCGTGCTTGTGACTTGAGGAGATGAATCCCATTGTTCATGCTATAAAGTTATGTTCTGTTTCTTATCAGCCACATCCGGGACCTGGAACACAAGAGAGCCTTTCTCTAGGAGGGGTGGGAAGTTCGCTCTGGCTTTGATGTGTGTCTGGAAGTGATAAAACGTGGAATAGGAAAGATAGCACATCTCCCCCAGCCCCCATCTCCATCAGGCCTTTGGTACTCAGCTGGGACTCAATATCCTGTGCAGCTGATCTCTGACCCGAGTGTCAGCGATTTATAAACCACCTGCCCTGGGAAGCCCTCCGTGACCTTCTGCAGAGGGAGGGGACCACCAGAGAGTCCCTGAGTGGGGAAGGCAGAACCCCGAGAAGCAGGCACCTGCTGGGCTGAAAGTATATATAATATATGCATTCGAACACTTGATAAAGATTAGCCATGGTCACTTATGGGTGCTGGATTGTTGCTGATATTAACTCATTGATCTTATGAAGGGTATTTTCTCATTTTCTATGATGTAGCACTGGTGTGGCACCAGGAGGTCACCAGTTCGATTGCAGGTCAGGGCACATGCCCGGGTTTCGGGCTCGATTTCCAGTAGGGGGTGTGCAGGAGGCAGCCAATCAATGTTTCTCTCTCATCTCTCTCATTGATGTTTCTTTTTTTTTTTAAAAAATATATCTTTACTGATTTCAGAGAGAGGAATGGAGAGGGAGAGAGAGAGATAGAAACATCAATGATGAGAGAGTCACTGATCGAACCCGCAACCCGGGCATGTGCCCTGACCGGGAATCGAACCCTGATCACCTGGATCCTAGGTCGAAGCTCAACCACTGAGCCACGCTCGGCCGGGCTCTCATTGATGTTTCTATCTCTCTCTCCGTCTCCTTTCTCTCTGAAATCAATAAAAACATATTTTTTCTTTTTTAAAAAAAGTTTTTAGAACAGTTAAGTACAGCACAATTCCTTCTTTGGCTATGTCACTAGCTACTCAAGCTGTCCCCAGGAGGCGTTAAGAACAGGCTGGGATCTGGGGGCTCTGCACACATGTGCACACAGGCGGCAGGGGCTCACTTCCGTTCCTGCCAAGGCAGTGACTGGCCTTCAGGAAAATGCACACTTGGACTGTCACTACTGAGAGGCTGCAAATCAAACTGACCAGACGGCACAGATCCCACAGCTGAGCCTGCCGGCCCCTGACTTCCTTCACCCCCTGGATGGTCCCAACTTAAAGTGACCAAAAGGACACAGGCTCCATCCTCACTCTGTAGTCTCCTGGAGCTTGAGCTCTCAGAAAGCAGCCAGTCAGCATAAAGAACTGACCAGTCCATTGGATTTACACATGTGTGCGTGTACATACACACACGTGCACGTGCACACACGCATTCCCCCCACGGGTTCTCTGGAAGTTCTGGTAATCTTTCTTTAGAAAGGCCTGTTCCTGCAGCAATAGATACTATGTTTCAAACTTATCCTAAGAAAGCATGTATTAGGGCCCACCCAGCAAATGCGTGTATATATAATGTTGTATTAAGTGCCTGAGTCTCCCTTAAAATTAATGCTCTCTGGCCCCTTTGGGTTTGTGGCTCATAGAATCTGACCGTGACAGGGGTGAGTCAACAGAGAAGTAGATCTTGAGTGGCTAGCTCCTAATCCTCCCAGGAAAGGGAGTTTCTGGTGCTGAAAAATGCCAGGACAATATCAAGAATTCACTCCAGCGTGGGGCGAGGGAGCAAGGGAACACAGCTGCTAAGTGGTTTTCGCATTATGTCACTTTAAGGAATTCTCACTAACTCTTCTGAAAAGCAGGAGGAATCTGGAACTACTTCCCGGCAGACGCTGTAACATGGACACCAGGAGTGGGGGACGCCTTGAGATCATGAACGATTTAGTCCCCAAGAGTTTACCTTAAACAAAAATCTTCTTGATGCTAAAATAATAGCTCAGGTTTTAAGACCAGCTTTTGAAACGTGCTCAAGTTTACGCATATGAAAAGGAAACTACATGCTATGTAAAATGAGTCATCTCCGTGAGATCCCCGGCTCAGAATAAGTATTGATTTTTCCATTCTGGCAGTTTCCTGGGTGCTTTGCAGAGCTAGGGTCCGTGGGTAAAACGATAAATCGCTTAACACCCAGTATGCCACCAGGACAAAGGACAGTGAGCCCAGGGGTGGGGATGGGGGCATTGCGTTGCCGGGCAAAACCATTGCCATCAGGGCAAGTGGCCTGGCTCCTGGCTCCCACCTCTTTGCAACAGGCAAGGCAGGCAGAATTAGCCCTTCTGTAACTTTTATTGTTTTTAATCCTTACCTGAGGATACTTTTTCCCATTGATTTTTAGAAAGAGTGGAAGGAGAGAGGAGGGGGAGGGAGTGAAAAGAAATATTGACGTGAGACACACAGATTGGTTGTCTCCCGCAGGTGCTTGGGGCCGGGATCAAACCCGCAACCGAGGTATATGCCCTTCACTGGGAATTGAACCCGCCACCCTTCGGTGGGCTGGCCGGTGCTCTAACCACTGAGCCAAACCGGCCAGGGCGGCAGGCCAGCCCCTCTCTAACTTTTTGAAGCGTCCCTCCCTCCACGTTCCAGGGGAACACGGTGTAAATTCTTGGATTCCTTAAGTCAAATAAATAAAAAGCCACATACGCAACTCTGGAGGAAAAGGTCTGTATTAAAAGCCAAAAAAACACAGAAGTACAAGAAGAAACGCCCACCAGGCCACGTCACTGGATAGATCGACTTGGAAAAGGTCCATAAAGTTCATTTTCAGTGGTAACAATGTATCAGTGTCAAATCACTCCCATGCCCCTCCCCCCTTTTAAATAAATTAAAAAAGCAACAAACTTCAAATACTATGTTCGGATACAAAGAACTTCTCTTACTACAGCAATAGCAATTTGATTTTTTTTTTTTTTTTACTAAAACTTTCATTTAAAACAGTTATTAAGTATATAAAACAAATACACAGGATTTGGTCATTTTCTGCCATGAATATAGGGCACGTGGGTGCGGGAGGGAGGGGGCAGGGCGACGCGGTCGAGGGGAAAGGGCCCCATTTCCCTCCTCTCGGGCGGCCCGGGGCGCGCCCACCCTCCTGCGCGCGGGGCCCGCACCGTCTGGGGGCCAGGGCGCCGCACAAACCTCGCTCGTCAAACGCGCCGGAGCCTCGCCGGAGCCTCGCCGGCGACCCCCTCCCCGGGAGGACGAACGGTCACTACAGCACGAAGCACACGGCCGAGCCTCCGGCGGGACGGGGCCCCGAGGGCGCGGACACCGGGCGGACGCGGGCCGAGCGCGCGGCGGGTCACTTGGCCGCCGCCCCCGAGGTGACGGCCGCGGCGGCGGCGGCGGCGGCCGCGGCGGCGGCGGCGGCGGCGGTGGTCCCCGCGGGCACGGCGGCGGGGGCGGCGGCGGCGCCGGCGGTGGTCCGGCGCTGCTCCATGCCGTTGGGCAGGAAGCCGGCGATGATGGGCACCGGCCAGATGAGGGCGGCCACGCTCCACACGACGATGACCAGGGTCATGAAGCAGGCCACCAGCGTGGACTCGATGGGCTTGCGGTTCAGTCTCCAGCCCGGCTCGCCCTGCAGCTCCTCCAGGCTGAAGTCCAGGCAGCAGAAATGCAGCGGCTCGCCCTGCAGCCACAGCGGCCCGGGGGGCTCGGCGCCGGGGTAGGCGGGCAGCGCGGTGGGCGCCCCGGCGGAGGCGGCGGGCCGGAGGCGGCCGCGCACCCAGCCGCAGCCCACGCAGAGGCGCAGGTCCTGCTGCGCGCCGCCCGCCGCCAGCCCCAGGTGCTCGATGAGCAGCGGCGGCCCGACGCGGTGGAAGGCGGCGGCGAAGAAGGCGCGGCCGTGCGCGTTGGTGGAGAAGAGCAGCAGGTCGCACTGGAAGCCGCGCGGGCGGCCCCAGCGCACGAGCAGCGAGCTCAGCATCTGGCGCTGCACGCTGATGTTGCAGGGCGCCGCCGCCTCCTCCGGGCCCGGCCGCTCGGGGGCACCCGGCGCCGCCGAGGCCAGCAGCCGGGGCCCCGCGGGCGAGCCCGCGGACGACGCGTTGGCCGAGGCGTTGGGGGGCGCCCCGGGGAGGCCCGGCGCGGCCGCGGCCCCGCCGAGGGCGGGCGGCGGCGGGCAGGCGGCGGCCAGCAGCGCGGCGAGCAGGGGCAGCATGGCCTGCGGCGGGCGCCTACGCGCGCGGGGCCGGCGGCGGCTGCATGGCGCGCGGGCGGCGGGCGGCGGGCGCGCGGCCGGACCCAGGGACGCGGCGGCCGGGCGGAGGGACGGCGGCCGGGCACCTGCCAGCCCGCGGGGGCGGCTCGCTGGGCGCGGGGATCCTTCCCGGCTCGGCGGCTCCGGGGTTCCCCGCCGCCCCCGGTGCGGGGGCCCTCGGACGGCGCGGCTGCTCTGCGGGGCCCGGCGCTCGCGGGGAGCAGGAATCCCCGGCTCGGCTCCGCCTCCCGCGCGGCCCGCCCCGCCCCGCCCCGCCCTCCGCCCGGGAGGCTGGGGGAGGGCGGGGTTGCGGGAGGGGTGCGGGCTTCGGCGCTGGAGCCCCGAGACGCGCTCCTGCGCCCGGCGGGGGGGGGGTGGGGTGTCGCCCGAAGGCCCGCGCGGGGTGTTGGCGGCGCGGCCCGAGCTCGGCTCCCACGGGCGGGGGCGCGCTGGGAGGCCCGAGGCGATCCCTTTGTCTCGCCTGGTGCGCACCTGGACCCGCTCGGTTCACAGAAGGGGAAACTGAGGCCGGGAGAAGGGGACCGACTTCCCCAGGCCGCCCCACCAGAAAACCCTGGTCCACCAGTTCTTCCTGCCTTTCTAAGGTGACTCTTAAAACCTCAAATCTGGAGAGTTTGGCTGGTTTTTAACGTCTCCAACAGCAGGCCACTTGGTATTTTCCTGCCGGCAAGCAAACCCTGGGAAAATTCCAAGAATTCCCCGGATTTTGGGGTGGAGAGAGGCTGGAGGGCGTGTGTGGCTGGCGCGCAGGGACCCTGCCGGGCGGGCTGAGTGAGCGCGCGTTTCCGAAAGACCTGTCTGCAGAATCCGTGTCCAGGGACAATGCCCCCCCCCCATTAGGTTAGTAAGTGGGCCTGCTAAGAATAACGTGCCATGGTCAGACTTGTATTTTAAAAAGACTTTCCTGGTAAATGTGGCCTCTTACACTTGGGGAAAAATTGTCCTGATCTCACTCTGAGGGTGACCCTGTGGTCTGAAGTCATTGTGCTCAGCCACCAGCTGTTTCTGAATCTGGGGGGGTGGCGGGGGGCAGAAACAGGGAGTCACCCAGATGGCCCTCCCTCAAACCGGCCAGGTTTCCAGAACAGAACTACATTGCTAGGTATCCTGGCTGGTTACATTTCTGGAAGCTTTTGTCCCTTGTTTCTAACAATGAGTTAAACCAGGTTGAGGGATATGTAAAAACAGCCCCAAATATAGGTTCCCAAACCTACGTGGTAGGTAAGTTATTATTCAGATTTGGCCTTGGTTTCCCCGTCTGAACAGTGGGATCAGTGGTACCAGCCTGGCAGGACCGCTGTGATAAATGCACTAAGCCGGATATCTGTCCATCTGTCCACAGAGGTGCCCGCGTGGTGGCTGCCCTGATATGGTGGCTATCAGTCCAGCCCCAGCTGTCTGTCTTGGTTTCCACAGAAATGGTTAATTTCCTGAGGGGATGAGGCTTCCCTTTTGCTTAAGCCTTTATCACCTTTCTGCTGGGAAGTGGTGCCACCAGAGAGGACAATGTGACTTCCCGTGCTGTTATTAAAAATTGCACATCAGGAACAGTATCTGCTGTCTGCTGTGGGGGGACTGTTCTGGTCTGAGCCGGGTGGCTGGTGAACAGCCCAGGAACATGAAGTAATTAATCCCGAGGCCCGAGAGAGGCCCCCGTCCTGAAGGGGTGCATTCTGAGTCAGGCTGCTGTCTACGACGACGGTGACACTCCTAGGGTTTCAGCCAGAGGAGCGGGCTCCCTGGCTTTGAGTGTGCAGCAGGGGGAGAAGATGCAGATCTTGGGGAGCCAAGCAGGTCACTGCAAAGTGTTACCACTGTAGCCCTGAGTCCTGAAGACCTGCTTTCTGCCCACTTTTCCAGCACGTGCCACGGGCCTCGACACCTTGCGCTCATTCAGAGGGGCAGTACATAGCTCCTGTGTTTTCTAGAGTGATTGCTGTCCTTTTGGACAATTGGAATTTGGGAAAAGAAGATACAAATTAAGTTACTTTCTGCATTGTTTACTGCTGTGTTACCAGAACAGGGAAATTACCGAGCACAGGGCAGAGGCTCAGTAGTTGTTGATTGAACAAATTGGCCCATTAGCTGATAGCTCTGACTGGCCACCATTTATTTTACACTTTCCACGTGCCGGGTGTTTTGCACATATCTCTACTCTCCACAAAGATCCCATGGATGTGATACCTATTTTACGATGAGAAAACTGAGGCTCAGAGAGGGTGAGAAACCTACCTGTGCTCCCACAGCAGTGAGTGGCAAAGTCCAGTCCCCAGTGACTCAAAAGTTTGTGCATTTTAGAGAACTAGTGGCATCTCATCTCATGGAGGTTGGGTTCCAAAGTCTGTGCATCAGTTAAAAGAGTGCAGTGCCATTTTATTTTGAGAAAACGTCTGGTTGAGTTTCTTTTTAAAGATACATATATATTATAGCAGCATTATACAAAGGTTGGAAAATGAAACATTGATTATCCCAGCTACCTGACATCTTTACTTTTCTGTATTTGCATGATGATTCTTTTCTGCATTTTTCATATTCTCTAAATGTTCAACAACTACTTTGGGGGGAAAAAGAGAATTAATTACATTAAAGTGCCACTGTCTTTTGCAACCGTCAGTGCTCCGTCTCTTCCTTTCAGCCCAACCGGGACGTGGAGGGCTGGCCGGGGGCATGTGGCGCTGGTCGTGCAGTTGCTGGCTGATTGAATCGGTCTGTGGCTTAAGCTGTGGCTCCCGGCCCCTTCTCTGGTCCATCTCCTCCTGCTTTCCCTTCCCCTCGCCTGCTCTGTTCCAGGGGTGCTGGCTTCCTTGCTGTTCCTGGACCACGCAGAGCGAACTCCGGGCTCGAGGTCTTTGCTCATGCCGTGTCCCTGCCTGGGACACGGTCCCTCCTGATACCTCTCTTGTTCAGTCCCTCGCTTCCCTCCATCAGATCTCTGCGGAGATGTTAGGCCCTCAGAGAGGCCTGGCCAGACCCCTCAGGGCACCCCGTCCTCCTGTGAGTTGTGCCGTGTCTCCCTGGTATTTATTGTCAGCTGACACACTGTACTGTATGGTTTTCCTCTTTGTTTAATGTCTCTCCCTCTATTGGAATGAAGGAGGGCTTTATCTGATTTGTTCAATAGAACAGTCCATGGCACATAGTAGGATTCAATAAATGGTTGATGAATGAGATTCAATAGATTGGGCCTCCCCATGGGCAGGATGTGGGCAGCAATTTAAGGAGTTGAGGTGGAGGGAGCCCCACCAGTCTCATAGCAACAAGACTCACCTGGTTTCTACCAGCCTATGGGCCTGGAGCTGCCCACCTGGCCCTGCCCTGCCCTGCCCAGGACTGGCTGAGGAGCCAGGCCCCGCTGGGGAACCATCTGGCTGGGCAGAGCTTCGCATGGAAGGCAGCCCTGAGGAGCCTGAGCCCCTGCGGGCCGAGTTACTATAAAGAATCTCCCAGGCCCGGCCGGGTGTGGCTCAGCGGTGGAGCCTCGGCCTGGGGTCCAGGAGATCGCAGTTCGATTGCCGGTCGGGGCACATGCCTGTGTTGCAGGCTCGGGCCCCAGTCAGGGGCGTGCAGGAGGCAGCCCATCAATGACTCTCTCATCATTGATGTTTCTATCTCTCTCCCTTCCTCTCTCTGAAATCATTAAAGATATATTAAAAAATCTCCCAGGTGAGCCAGACTTTCCTTACATCAGATTTAAGTAAGAAAAGCAAATGAGACTCATTTCCCCAAATCCTGTAATTTTTGTAAAACGAATGGAAGACTTTGACAAATCTCCACTTTGTCCATAAAATACGGATAGCAAGCTTTTGTACATGGACTGTCTTGTTAGAAAACAATCACTGAGGACTTCAAAGAACATAATTAATGATGCACAGCCGGTCTCGTCACTTCCCATGTCCCTCCCCGGGATTAGCTGATTTCCCCTTATGCTGTGCGTCCCTCTGGGTTACTTTGAATTCCTTTCATCCGCCCATGTCAGCCTTGCTGCAGGTCCTGGACTCATTAGCCCTCTGTGCTCCTGTGGGAGGCATGAGGATCTTATTCCCACACATTGTCGCCTGAGACATAAGCAAGAGCCACCGGAGAATCATAAAAGCAGGAGTGGGGGCCTTAGAAACCAGTGGTTCAGCTAACATCAGCGTCCCTGGGGAAGGCTGTGGTCTTGGTGTTGGAGTGTGTTTGGGGGGGCGCACACTTGGAAGTGGGGGGAGACTGTTTTTCGTGCCTCTTCCTCGAGAAATCCCATTCCTCAGACGGGAACTCTGGCACTGACCACGGGAGCAGCTGAGGAGCGGGGCCTCCGGAGCGGCCCCCGGGGGGAGCTGAGCCCCCCGCGTTTGGCTGCTCAGATTCTGACCACCCTGTGCCCTCTGCTTCCATGCGGATTTGTGACCCCCTGAGTGTCTGGGCCAGATCTCCAGGGTGCGTGCGGGCACTTACCCTTCCCAGCCACTGTGGTCAGAGGGAGATTTGCCCCCACACAGTTCTGCCAGCTTCAGCCCACGCGGTTCATTTGCGGGATGAGGCCCCTGCCGCTGGCTCCCGCTGTGACTCGGGCTGAATTCCGTCGGGGTCGTTCCTTGCTGGCCGGCGGCTGCCCCATGTACGCGGTGGGCAGGGCCACTGCTGGTGTCGCCTTTCTCTCCAGGGACCGAGCGTCGCGCTGGGAATCTGGTAGATTTCAGCCAAGACTTTTTGAGGAAATAAGCCTCTGCTGCTGTGGAAAGATGGAGAGTGTCTAAGAGAGAACTGCGAGGAGGAAAATGATGCCATGTGGCTGGTGTGTGAAAGAATTTGAAGGGAGCCCTGGCTGGGGGGTTCAGCTGGATACACCAAGGTTGTGGGTTCGATCCCCAGTCAGGGCACCTACAAGAAGCAACCAATGGATGCAGAAATAAGTGGAGCAGCAAATCGGTGTTTCTCTCTCAAATCAATCAGTAAACATTTTTAAAAATTATTTAAAAAAAAAAATTTGAAGGGAGAGAAATGCTTACTGAGTAAGCACCTTTTCTGGGGTTGGCCTGGCGTTAGCACCTTTGCCCTTAAGGGACATTTGCTGTGCTCCAGGCACTGTGTCAAGCACTTGAAATGCATCCTTGCCGCAGTTTCCTGAGGAAGAGATTAATACGGCCATTTCACAGATGAGGTAAACTGAGGCTTGGATTAAGTCATTTGTACAAAGTCAGACAGGGGTTGCACCAAGATTCACACCTTGTCGGAAGAGCTCTTGCTTAATGGCCTCTGCCGTTACTAACAACCTCGTGAGTGGAGGCCGTGGCCCCCTTTACTGATGAGGAAGCTGGTGCAGGGCGGCTGGGCCAGGGCAGGGGCAGGGTCACCTGTCTCTTCAGCCTTCAACATGCGTCTGCCCTGCACTCAGTCCCAGGTCGTAAATCCCACTAATACTGCAATTCTGGAGGATGTTTTCCAGTTTGAAGCATCCTTATGATGAAGCCCCGGATTGTGGTATCCGAGGTCCTTGGTTCTGCCTCCAGGGCGACCAGGGCACCTGGACCACGGTAGGTGCTCGGTAAGTTCTGGTCAGGAACCGGGGACTCAGAGGGCATTGCTTAGCTGGACAGATAGCCTGCCTGGAGTTCCTGAGATACCCGGGAGCCTTCAGCGTTGCCGTTAATGGATTTGAAAAGCATGTATTTACACATTACTCGGAGAGGCATGTAAGAGAAAGGTAAATAAGATCAGGGATATTGACTAAGTGTCACTGATGGGGACGGCAGAGTGGTTTTGTGAAACAATGACCATTGAACACTTATTTTCAGGGTTAGCATCTGTCAGATGAACCTAACTGAACTATCTTTTAAATATGGTAATATGCATTTCTATACCATGGGTGCTACTTAAAGTATTTTTTTTTGGAAAGACAATTCTTAAAGCAAGTGCTATTTTGTGCTTCTTTTATCCATGTTATAAAAAAATAAAATGTTATTTAGCATTTATAATTGTAAATTCTGAGGATTTCATTATGGCAAACCTGGGAGACAGAGCTGGGTCTTTCGAGCCAGAGCAATGACTATTCTGAGTGTGTCCCATCAGCAACTAACAAGAGTCATAAAAATTATTTGCTGCTGCTTCTGAACGGCACCCACACTCCCTTCGAAGGAAATCATTGGCATTCCATTTTCAGAGCACAGGAGGAGATGGAGGGGAGCAAGAGCTCATTTCGAGAGAATCAGGATCATTGGGACACATTCACCAAAGCCTTTCATGCCTTCTAACCACACCCCTGCTGACTGGATATCCCAGCCCACATGTGCCTGGCGACAGCTGCCGTTTGCCTGGCCATGCTCAGTCATGCGGGTGTCCTGCCTGGCATCCCCTTCATGTTGAGGTGGCCTCTTGGTCTATCCATTCCCTTTTTCTACTAAAGTGCCCGGATTTGGGGATTTGAGAGAGTTGTGACTATGAGCATGGCCTTTGGAGCCAGGCAGACCTTGATTGGATGCACGACTACCTTTCTGTGTCTTAGTTTTCTGTAAAATGGGCTGAATAGCTGCTCTATCATAAGGGTTAAATGAGGTCACTGTTGTGGAATAATCAGTTCAGGGCCGGTACAGAGACTGGCTAACACTTTTAGTTCCGGAGACGTGGGGATGTGGCTCCTCCCCTATCCTTACCCTGCTGTGGATATTGGTGTATTTGTACCTTCAGGAACTGGTCAGTGTATGTGAGAAATAAAGAGAAAGGGACAGCTACTGGCTTAAAAGAAGCTAAACTCCTGTCTACATGGAGCCATCCTTAGCAACCAAGCAAACCTGGAATCCAGTGGCCATGAGAGTTGGAAGGGATCCCGGAGGCCACCTAGTCCAAACTCCTCATTTTATACATGGGGAAACTGAGGCCCAAAGAGGGCTGCTGGCCTTGCCAGAGATCACAGTCTGGTTGGCAGTAAAACTAAGGCCGAAAGCCAAGCCCCTTGGCCGACTGGGCACCAGACGCTGCGGCTCTCTATGTACAGTCCTTGGCAATGCTTTCACAGCTGCACTTCTAACCCCGTGAGAGCAAAGAGCCTTTCTAATTTACTCAGAGAAGCGGAGGAAATGATGGGTTTTATAATTGCCGGAATCGCACTTCTAACCCTGTTTACAGTTAGAAGGACTGGCTGCGTGGGCCAAGAGCGTCCGCACAGTCGGCGGGCTTCTGTTACGATGCAATGAAGCCTTGCTTGTTCCAGCTCTGCTGAGGACCTGGGTCAGCCCCAGGTGACCAGGCGGGAGGTGCCAGCCCAGGCTGGACCAGCTCCAGCCCCAAGTCCTGAAGAATCCCATGGGAATAGGCAAGAGCTTGGAGCCTAGAGTCCAAGCAAGGCCATCGGGGCCGCTGGGTCATGCTTCCTGGCATATGGCTCAGAGCGTTTCTTCTGAACGTGTAGAAGACTCTCCCTAGGAGGAATTTGGGTGAATAGTGTCTTCTCCATCTTGTCCATATTATTATTATCATACTGGAGGGTGGAAAGTTAAATAAAAATGTTTATGCCTGGGGCAGCTGCTTCCCAGATGCTCCAGAGAGGCAGAGAAGGCGAGTCCCAGGCCACCCATCAGCTGGGTTTGCTTAACTAAGAGATTGGATCAGGGCCTGTGGCTTAGAAAGATGATTCTCAACAACTAACCAGAGCAGCTCCCCTGATCTCCAGGCCAGAGAATTTACCAATGTTGGGAGTGGGGCTGGGCCAATGGAGGTTGGGGTCTGCAGCCCCAGAAACTAGGTTAGGGAGGAAGACCAGTCAGCACGCTGGCAGCTGTATTCAGGTACCCCTGTGCCAAAGGCATGTCAGAGATGTCCAAGGGCACAGCTGGACTAGCCGTCCCTGCCCCCCCAGGCCCTTGCTTTCTGCAGGGCGGCACCAGGCCAAGCCAGCAGGCGCAAACATGAAGACACCTCAGACTCATGGCTGGTCCTGATGGAAAAGCCCCTGGTCCTAGTCCCGGCCCCAGCATTAGCTGGTGAGGCTTTGAGTCTGAGCGTGTCACATCACCTTCCCAGGTGTCGGTGTCTCATTGATAAAATGGGGGGCCTGCTCCAGAAGACCCCACAGCCCAGTGGGTCCTCAAGGTGGGCATTTCACTTCCCCATTAACATTGTCTTCTTTGTTGTGTGTGTTTAAGGGTAAGAGGCCCAGCTCACATGTTGTGAGACTTGGGCCAGTGTCAACCCCTTCATGTGTTGTGTAGCCTCCTTTGTTATGTGGGGTGGTCAGGCTGTGAGACACACAACACCCTGTCTTGGTCCCTGGGGGGCTTCTTTTACTCTGACTAGTGGGAGCAGGATGTTGGGGGGCACAGGCGTGGAGATGGGTGGCATCCTTGGCTTCCAGATGTTGGGAGTGTTTGGCACAGCTGGACCAGATGTGGCCCTGGTGGATCTAAAGGCACAGGGAGAAGGTATGAACTTCTCCTGGGTGTGGATGGTGGCTCTGATGTTTAAAATGGATATGGGTTGGGAAGGGAAAGGAAGCGCTCTACTGGGAGGGGACCGAGGACAACCTGCAACCTGTGTGCCCGAGTAAGGGTCCTCCCTGGAGCTAGCCACGGGACTTGGCATTGCCTACTATGGTACTGCTGCAGATTTGGGGGCCACTTATGTAGTTTCCCCAGATTCTATAGTCGGACTGGTCCAAGGACTTAGAGAAGGCTCATCTGTCACCAGGAGCTCCTGGTGGACTTGCCAGCCTTGGGCAGAGCCTCTTCTCCAGCCAGACCTTGCTCCTGTGAAGGGGACAGCCCCAGGCTTGGGGCTTTCTCCCTGTGTCCCTCCTCCAGTGCCTTGGGAGTCTCTTGGCTGACAGCTAGCTGAGTGCTTCACACCTCATTGAAAAGTCACCACAATAATTACCAGATCATTAACAGGGGATTTGGAAAAGGCACTTCAAAGTGTCTCCCCCAGAATCGCAAAGACAGGTGCAAAAGTCTATCTGGACAGAGATACAGGGATGCTGGGGACTGATAGGCAGGTGGTCATGGAACTGGGCTGAGCAGCACCATGGACAGGTAACCTTCCAACCCCAGCACGGCCCCAACCAGACGGTGGGAGGAGACCGGACGGTTTTAGACAAAACACAAAACATACAGATTTTGTTGGTCCTCTTACGCTTTAATAAGGAACTTGACCTAAATCCTGGGACTTCCTTAGGAAGTCTGGCGCCTATTTTTGGCCAGGTTCATATGCAATAAACATAAACAAACCTTCCTGCACCACAGGCTTCCTGATTAATTTTTCTAATGAAGGTTAATGAAAATCAAACGCCTAAACGGCTGCCCAGATAGGCAGAAAACTCCCCTCCTGTAAGAAATCCTGCAGGAAGGAAGGTACAAGTGGCTGCCCCACTGGCAGACTGTGCCTCTCCCAGCCCCGCACTTGACTGAGCCCTCAACATGCCTTGTTGCATCCTGACAACATGAACGCTGTTTGGATGGGTATCCAACCCTTCCCTACCTGGGGACCTTGCCTACTTAGAACTGATCTCTGAGCAGCAACAGCTCAGGTTCAGGCCTTAATCTTCCTGCTGTGATCTAAGCCAGGGGGCCCATCCCTGGCTGCATATCGGAATTCTAGGGACCCAGATGTCAGGACTCCCCTGAGACGTTTGGAACCAGAATCTTTGGGGATGAGGAACTGGCACCCATATTTTTAAACAGCTATCCAGGTGATTTTTGTGAGTTGTTATTTTTTTAATATTCAAAGCTACTTCAGAGCTCAACTGCTTTAAAATGTCGCCACTGGGTCCTCAGCAGTGTTACCTCAAGAGGCTGATTTGCCAGGCGCATTTCCTAAACGCCAGACAGGAAGCGTGAGCCACGCACAGGAGTGTTCGGGCTCGTGGTGACCATCTTTAGCATCATGCGAGCATCTGTCTGGCACCTTGTAGGCTGGCGAGCAGCGTGTGAGGCTGCCGGCAGCCTGTGGTGTTTTGCATTGGGAGTGTAGCAAACTCGTCCTAGGACATCATGCTAGCCAGCTATGACTTGCTAAAATGCCACTGTGTCCACTTGTGCACGAGACCAAGCATGCTGTGTACATGAGCCTAAATGTGCTGGTCTACCCCAGATTCCCTGCCTCCCTCCTGGGCCATGCAGCCTGAGGCTGCCTTTTGCTACAGCTGTGGTGGGAAAGGGAGGCACTGGGTGACCCCAGAGGAGATGGATGGGTGATGGGTAATGGGAGGCAGTGCTCAGGAGATCCCCTGTAACTCACAGACCGACCTGTTTCCCTCCCCACCCCACGTCCTTCAGTGGGCTGGTTTCGACTTGACATATCCCTGGGCCAACTTGGGGCACCCCCATTTCTCTTGCCTGCCTCTGACCCTGATTCTGCTGCTTGGATTCAAGTGTCTGTTCTGCTGTTTTTCCCATAGGACGCCACCCACCCCACTCAGCGCTGATCTGCTCTTACCCCCAGAGTCCCACCTGCTTGAGACTGTGGGTGGGCTGACTTCCAGGGTCAGTTCAGCAGGGCCCAGAGGCATCAGTCTTGCCCGGGTCCTTTACACATATGCTGCTCCTCATGCTATAAGAGCAAAGTGTGCACCCCACTCCTGGCCTGCATCCCCCATACCTAGCACCTCTCCACTCCTCGGAGACCGCTGGCGCCCCACCTGCCAGGGCAGCACGGCCACCATGGAAGGGAGAAAGGAAAGAGCCACAGAGGGAGGGGGAGGGAATAACCTCCCCGAACGTCTCAGTGACCTAGCTCCAGCATTAAAAACAAATAGCCAGAGATTAGATTCTGCAGGCATAAGCCAATTACATGCAAATTTTAACAAATCATATGCAAATAACCCATGTGACTCTGCCCTGGATTGCATCTGTTTAGCTGCGTCTCAGGAGCAGGCGAGTAGAGACCATTCCAGATGGAGGGCCAGAGGAGCGAGAGGGGAGGAGGGTGGCATCTTAAACCCCAGCTTTGCCCCAGGGCATTTTACATATGTCATTTGCTCAACTAGCATTTTTTAAAAAATTGTTGACTCAACTAGCGCTCCTTGAGTGGCCGCTGGGTACCTGGCAGAGGGTGAGATGAGTGGGAAGCAGCGCATCCCCCACCCCAAGGGACCCCTAGACAAGTCAGGACACAAATGATAAACAGGGGGTGTTCACAAGGAGTTAGAAAGGCCACGATGGTGATGTGTGCAGGATGCTGTGGGACACAGCAGGCTATCCGATCAGACTGAGGCGTAAGGAAGCCTCCTGGAGGCGGTGATGCCCAAGCAGAGCTTTGAAGGATGAATAGGAGATACTAAGTGGGCAAGGGGAGTTGTGTCCAGGGCCTCCTGGCACCCTGGGTACATCAGTGCTGGGCGGGGTGCACAAGGTAGGGGAATGCTCGCCCCTCACGACTGCTCTGCAAAGTAGGTGCACCTTTACTTTGCAGATAAGGACACCAAGTTCAGAGAGGTTAGGTAAGCTGTCCATGGTCACACAGCTAGAGAATGATGGTGAGCCTAGGAACCCAGGGCCTGTAGGTTTCCCACTACTTTATGCATCTCACAGCTGCTGGAGCACCGGTTACCAAGGGCTAACCCGACACCAGCCACATCCACTTGACAACTGCTTTGCTTCAAGCAACCCCAGGAGCTATTTTTATTTCCGGTTTACAGGTGAGGAAGCAGAGAGGTGCATAGTTACCTGTCCAGGGCCACCATGCAAATAAGCAAAGAAACTAGGATTCGAACCCAGGCCCACCTGACTCCAAACCTCATCCCAGACACTGTAATCCATGGCTCCAGGCCTGTCAGGGGAGGAACCATTCCAGCGAGTGCCCCGAGTGTCTTGGAAAATCTGTGGGACGAGGTCAGGGAGAATGTGTTAGGTTTCTTGGGGGTCACTTAAGTTCCTTCAGCAAGAAGATGGACTCTGTGCAGTGCAGAGTGCCTTGGCCGCCAGGCTGGCTCAGCCACCAGAAAGAGGGCTGAGCCCTGCCAGTTCCTGAAAGGGTAATTTTGCAAACAGTGCTGAGAAGCTGACTGTGGCAATACATTACCATGTTAAAAGGAATTATTTTTATACCTTCTGTGTTCTGGGGCCTGGAGAAAGCTGCAAACGGGAGAGGGTGAGTAGGATATTCTGTTTGTGTGGGCCAAGCGAGCAGTCACAGATGGAGTGTGTGTGTTTCCATTCCTGCGTGCCTCTCCGCTTGGGGGATGCATTGTGCAGGCGCCGGGCCCTTCCTCCAAGGGCTGTTCACAGGAGCCTGAGGTGCTGGCTTTTCCCTGGAGACCTGGAACTGTCCTGAGGGGAACAGTCTTCAGAGCCTGCGGTTGGCTTGGACCTAAGAGACATGCAACGTGCAGTGGGAGGCCCGCCCCAGACACCCTCCTACGGAAAGGCTGGCCAGGACAGGCGCTATTACATGCCACTGTTCGAGAAGAACACCTCACGGGGCACTTTGACGTACACACCTGATGCCATTTATCAACGTTCTTTTTTAAAATATATTTTTATAGATTTTAGAGAGAGAAGGGAAGGGAGAGGGAGAGAGAGAGAAACACTGATGACAGAGAACCATTGATCGGCTGCCTTCTGCAGTTGTGTGGACTGGGGAGAGTTGCTTAATATCTCCAAGCTGTTTTCTGATCTATGAAATGGGGGATGTTAATACCAAGCCCATGGGTTTCCTGGGAGCACCGAACAACGGAACACATTTAAGCTATTTAGCATGGCAATGGGTATGCTGCAAGCGCTCAGTAAAATATCACCATTACCCTCACCATAGGAGTGCTTGTGACTTTTATAACACTCAGTTAAAATGTGCTCATCTGAGCCTGGCCACCGTGGCTCAGACCCCTGATCCAGGGGTTCGAGGTTCGATTCCCAGTCAGGGCACATGCCCAGTTTGTGGGCCCGAACCCCAGTCCCAGCGGGGTGGGCATGTAGGAGGCAGCCGATCAATGACTCTCTCTCATCATTGATGTTTCTATCTCTCTCTCTCCCTCTCCTTTCCTCTTTCTGAAATAAGTAAAACATATTTTTTAAAAAAAATGTGCTCATCTGAGCCTGAGCCTGGCCAGATAAGAGCAGCGACGTCACCTGATAGCCTTTGAGACAGATGGGCCTCTGTCTTCTGGAAACTACCCTTGGAAACTACTCCAGGACCTTCAGGGGCCACAACCATGAAAACAAGGTCCTGGGACTAATGGGACTTGAAGGTGCGGCCACCCTGCACAGTAGGTCTACGTCTGCTTAAAAGCGCGGGGGCGGGGGAGGAGAGGAGGCTGGCTGACCCCATTCTGGCCTGTTGAAGGCTTGCGAAGCGGAGGCAGCAGAACTTTTCTCAAGAAAAATAGTAATTCTCTTCCAAGGACACAGTGAAACGTAATGGATTCAAGCCAGAACCCACCCAGACTTCTGTAAAACTGTGAAAAGAGGAGAGTTTTCCTACAGCGAAAAATTTGAATAAGCACGGCTCCCAGCACCCTGTTCTCTGGGGCCCGATGAAATCAGGGTGAAGTGAATCGAGGAGGGAGACAGTGTAGGAGGCACTCGTGCCGCCCACTCTCAGTCCGTCCCAATCAAGAGGAGAAACCGACGCCCAGCCGCACAGCAGCTTTCGGCTGATGCCCAGCCTCAGCTGGGTGATGTCCCCAAACAATTCCTCCGGGCCTGCCGTGCGCTGGCCCTTAGTTTTACATCCTACAGGGCTTTAAAGGAATAGTTAGGCCTTTCATTTGATATTCACAGGTTTCCTGTGTGACATCCAGGGCAATCGTGTCTCCATGGTGCGTTAAAGATACACCTATTTTTACCTTCTTTCTTCTTTTTTTTAAAAAAATATATCTTTATTGATTTCAGAGAGGGGAAGGGGGAGAGAGAGAGAAACATCAATGATGAGAGAGAGTCATTGATCGGCTGCCTCCTGCACGCCCCCCACCGGGGATCGAGCCCGAAACCCGGGCATGTGCCCTGACCGGGAATCGAACCTCGATCTCCTGGATCCTAGGTCGGTGCTCAATCACTGAGCCACGCCAGTTGGGCTCAAGGATAGATCTTGATTTAATAATCCCAATCCTTTCCAATGAATATTTAGTAAGGGACAGGTGACTCAATCTCAGCCAATGAGAAGTGAGAAGGTTGCTGGATGTCTCCAGGGATGTTATCTTTGCTCCTCAGAGTCAGCCTGGACATCTCAGTGCCTGGCAGTGACTCTCGGAACTGCTGCCCTGATCTTGCTACTGGCCCGGTAATGAACCCCATCGAGGGGGCAGAGTGGAATGATGGCAGGAACCCGGATCCTGGGTGACATCGAGCTTCTGTACCTGCTGAAAGCACCCAACGCCTGGACCTCCGGTTCTCTGCAGGAATGATTTCCTGAATTGCTTGGAGTTTTCTGTTACTTGCAGCCCAAAGCACCCTAAATGCTATGCGAGTACCCTGGGACTCAGAAGTTAAATGGGTTGCTTATGGTCACCCAGCTACGAAGTGGTAGAAACCAGGCTCAAATCTACGTTTCCACAACCTTCGTTCAGCTTTCTGCTCTCCTCTGTCCCAAAGTGGCAGTTTTCCTTTTCCGAAGTTAACCACAGGGCGCGCCGTCACTGAACAGACGCTTACATCTCAGCCTCCCGCGGGGCAGTTCCTAAGGCCGTGGCTCCTAACCATCCCTGTGGCACTCGGAGTTTCAGGTTCTCACTGACGCCAAGTGTGAGTCTCGCGCTGGGCAGCCCTGAGGTCCTGGCTGTAGCCCAGATCTCACGGCTCTCTGAGTTCACTCCCTGTGATCGTTGCTGAAATGTCTGCTCTGCACCCTTCTCAGCCCACATATTACTATACATTACACTTTCCAACGGCTGTAACCGTGCAGAGTTGGCCCACCGTTGCTTTGGGCATCACTAGAGCATCCCCGTGCTTTCATCTTGTCGCCAAGATGCCTTGATGCCCAGCAGTTTTACTTACCTGTCGTGTCAGGATGCTCTCATCCACAAGAATCGTGACTTTGTTTCCCCGCTGAATGAGAAGTCCCACAGTTGGCAATAATATCTGTAGGTGGTGCCGAACTCTGGAATGAGAAGACTGGAGACCTACCTTGAGGTTGTTGCCCTGGTTCCAATTAGCTGTGTGACCTCAGGTGAGTCACTCTGTGTCTCTGGGCCTCTCTTTACTCATTTGTCGATGTAGGATCTCAGGCATCTGAGCTTTCACATGGTACGTTTATTCAGAAAGAGGAAAGAATGAGGGCGTTGGTGAAGCCTTGAGCGCCAGGGCGCGTGCACACACGCATGCACACGCACATGTGCACACAAGCTCTCCACTGAAATACACAGCACGGCGTCGCCAACCTCCCGACACGCGTGGGCAAGCAGGACGCACACAGCACTCCCTGTTCTCCTGCACGCTAAGGACATGCTAACTGTAGCTTTCTCGAGCGCGGGGATAAAGGGACACCGAAGCAGTGTCCGGGCCCCCAGTTCCAGGGAATACTGCTCGTTTGTTCCTTTGAATACTCCACCTTCTGAGGAAGAACAGGCCGGTTCAGGGACAGAAAGGCCCGCACGGGTTTCTGCTGTGGTTTCGAGTCACTGGCTTCCTGGGATGGGCTGTGCTCTCGCACATAAAGAAGAAAGGGCTCTTCCCTTGCCTTAGGCTGTTGTTGCTGCGTGCCCCTGGCCCACTGGTCAGAATGGGGCTCTGGGTATGTTGGGGGGCATCCGACCGCTATTATATCAGCAGAGCGTGAAAGGATGGCCGGGGGAGCCCAGTCAGACTGGGCCCTGCCTGTGGAGGCTGGAGCCCCAGAAACCCACATAATAACTGGGTTTGACCAGAACTTGCCTTCCAGGTGGAGGGCATGGAGATGCCAGTGGGATGAACTTTAGGGCTTTGAGGGAAGGGAAGGCATGCGGGAGGCAACCAATGGATGTGTCTCCCATTGATGTTTCTCTCTCTCTCTCACTCTCTCTGTCTCTCTCTCTGTCTCTCTCTCTTTCTCTCTCTCTCTCTCCCCCCCCCTAAGAAAAATCAATGGAAAAAATGTCCTCTGGTGAAGATTAACAAAACAAAAATCTGAATCTTGCCCATAAGCACATGAGTGGCCTCGGAAGCAGACCCCCCTTCAGTCGAGTCTTCAGAAGAGACCACCACCTTTGACTGGAGCCTCAAGAGAGATCCTGTGCCAGACGGCCCAGGTAAGTGGTACCTGGACTGCTCACCCACAGAAACCGAGAAAAGAAGCGTTCATTGCTTTAGGATGCTAACTTCATTCTGGCTGGGGGTGGGGGGTGCTTTTTTATGTGCCCCAGGCATAAAACAGCTCTGGCCACCAACACAGGCGTCAAGCGAGGATGAACTGAGGACCGTACGTCTGCTTTGCCCCTGACTGATGGAAGCAACACCACCAATACGTATATTGACTATCTCTTGAATGTGAAATAAATCTTGCGCTCTCGGGGTAAACCTCATTTCACCCTGACCTATTCCCCTTTTATACGTAGTTGGATTTGATTTACTGACATTTTGTCAAGGATTTTTGTGTCTAGGTTCTTGAGGGATATTGGTCTGTATTTCTTTTGTAATGTCTGTCAGGTTTTTGAAAAATTTTTATTATTTATTAAAGTATAGTTGACATACAATGTCAGGTTTTGATATTAGAAATATGCTAGCCTCATAAAATAAAACCCCTTCTTTATTTTTTGAGAGTTTGTAGACAATTCGTATTACTCCTTCCTTAAATTTTGTGGACTTCACCATTGAACCTGGAGTTTTCTCGTAATAAGCTTTTTCCCCCTTAATTATAATTTCAGTTGTCTTATATACAGTATGTAGAACTATTCAGATTTTGTTTCTTCTTAGGTCACTTCCCTCCTCCCTTCTCCAGTTTTAAAGGTTGAAAATATATGTATAGGGGCTGATTGTTGAAAGAAAGGCAATCATGACGTAACAGGACTCCCTGAGGCTGCTTAGCATAGGAGGACCATGCAACAAAAAGAGCCCGCCGCGTGGAAATGCACTGATTGAGGGGCGCTCAGGGACAAAGGTGGTGGGAAAGACAGACAGCATTCGTGAGAGTCATGTGGGAGCAGAGGACTGAGAGGTTTTAGGAGCTGTAGGGTGCTAGAGAGTGGAGAACGGGAAACTTTAATAAGTTACTAAGGCCTAAATTAGATCCCCTGATATCTTTGAGAGAAACATGCATTATGATTAAAATTCTTGTCTGCACAGAGCTTAAGGGTGACACCCCTTTTTGGGTCCCAGGGAGGAGGCACGTTCACAGCTCTGGTCTTGGTACTCCGCCAGCTGTGTCCACTGTCTTCCCAGCCTGGATATGCCAGGCAGCTGGGTCCATGGCAGGAAACAGCCTGGTTATTAATATATTTTTATTCATTCGCCTGTAAACCACCCAGCAGGAGACTGTGCCATTAACTTGTCTCGGTGAGACATAGCCAGAGAGATGCAACTTCTATTCCCATGATTAAGCCTCCTCCACAACTAAAATATTGATCTTAATTAAGGACTAATACATGGGGAGGGCGCTAGGAAAAGCTGCAGAAGGGTGTGGAGACAACAGGCTTTTGTGAGAAGACGGCAGTTCTGTTTGCTCACGTTGCCAGTATTTTTTTTCCCCCGCTTAGAGTAGCAACAAACAGTATTATTTTTCTTTTTTAACATTTGAGGGGAAAAATACCCACAAAATACTTGACTCAGGAAAACAACCAGCCCGGCACCCAGACAACTGGATCACCCTGTCTCTTCAGTAGCTGCTATAATGGGTGTTAAATCAATGCCATTGAACCCCCAGACTTCCCAGAGCAGATGTGTCCAGATGCCCGGCTCTGAGGAAGGGGGAGCTGGGAGGTGGGCCAGCCAGACCTGGGCCTGGGAGACAGTAACCAAGCAACAGGCGTGCACCCCGAAGGGCAGGGCAGCCAGGGGCGTGTGGCAGGACAGCAAGTGGAATCCAAGACGGAGCCTAGCAAGCAAGAGGCCCGGAGGCAGAGAGCTCAGAGGGCCAGGTAAACAGGAGGAAAGAGCCCTTGGTTCCCAGAGGTGAGGACTCCAGACAGCCTGGGATTTCTGCATTCTATAGCAGCAACCAAATGACAGTGAAATCACCTTGGTACAGAAGCCAGATCCCAGCCCACGGAGGAGCCGCACATACACTTCCTTTTAAGGATGAGACCATTTTAATACTCAATAAATAACACACAGGACCACGTAACGAAAGAAGCTAGACAAAGCTCAGTGGCCACTAAGCATATGAAACAGGCCTCAAGTTTTTTAGGCAGCGGTGAAATGCAAATTGAAACCGCAGTGAAAAACCGTTTGACCCCACTGGGGGTGGGGGCACCTCAGAATGACACCGCCTGCTGGTGAGGGTGTGGAGCAACTGCTGGGAATGCAAATTGGTACAACCACTTTGGAAAGTTGTCAGAGTCTCTCATGAGGTTAAATCTACAGGCATCTACCCTCTGAAGCGGTCATCCCATTCTTAGATGTTTCCAAAGAAAAGTGGAAACACCTGTCCACAAAACAATTTGTATATGAATGCTCATCGCCACTTAATTCATAAATAGTTCCAAATGGAAAAGAACCCAAATGTCTATCGACTTGAGAATGGATAAATAAAACTTCCGTATAATAAAATACACTCAGCAATTTAAAAGAAAGAACTAATGGTATATGCAACAGGGTGGATGGATCCACGGGCATCATGTGGAGCAAGAGTCCACATTCGTTGCTGTGCAATTAAATTGAGGACAGTCAAACACTAATCCGTGGTGACAGAAATCAGAACGTGGCCGGGGATGGGGAAGGTGACTGGGAGGACATGAGGGAACTTTCCAGGATGATGAAATTTCTCTGTCTTGTTTGGGGTGGTGGTTCCAAGGGTGAAGACAGTTGTCAAAACCCATCAAGCGGAATACTTGCTGTGTGCTAATTATATCTCAATTGAAAAAAGAGAAAGCCAGGCCTGGCTGGTTTAGCTCAGTGGTTAGAGCGTCAGCCCGTGAACTGAAGGGTCCCAGGTTCGATTCCGGCCAAGGGCAGGTACCTCGGTTGCAGGCTCAATCCCTGGCCCTGGTTGGAGGGCATGTGGGAGGCAACCAATTGATGTGTCTCTCTCATGTCGACGTCTCTCTCTCTCTCCCTTCCACTCTGAAAAACAAAGGAAAAAATATCCTCCAGTGAGGATTAAAAAAAGAAACAAGCCATAGGCAAATGGAGTCTCTGGGTCTAGGATGACAAATGCAAAGCTCATATACTGCTACTTCTGCTTTTGTTCCCATGGCAGGCATTATTAATTGATTTCAGAATTCTCAGCCCTTGATCCTCAATGGGGCTTCAAAATACATCACAACATAGGTCTCCAAGCAGCCACCATCAATCCACCAGTCTATTTTCTTCCAGATCTTTCCCCGGTCACATAGAATCATGTCAGGTGTGTATTAAATATGGTGGACTTCAATGGAGTGAATCCGTCCAAATCTATCCCACTCTCTTCTGAAATAACAACCAGATTTCCCTTTGGGGACCCTGCCCTCACCCAAACTCTCATTTGTATTTAGCCTGTGAGGCTCAGTCAGGGGGACTGACCCCACCTCCTGGAACAAGGGTTGGGACATGACCCAGGCCTGCCCTTGAAGCATCTCCCCTCCCCCCGCCCTTACTTCAGCTGAGCCATCTGCTCCATCCAGTGCTGTAGGGGCTACTCTGGGAGTCTTTCTTCTGGGATTTCTAGGCTGGAGGATGTGAGCTAGGACCCGTTTGAGCTGGTTGAACCCACGGATGAAGCTGCGGCAAAGCTCCAGCTCCTCCCCTGGACTTCATAGTTATCGGAGCCAATTCATTTCTCCTTTTTGCTTAAAAGTTGAGTCTCTGCCACTTGTAAGAAAATAACTATCTGAGTCAGATAATATGCATATGCATAGAGATTTAAAAAGCACAATTGGCATCATAACGCCTATATTGGCCATCAAATTAATCAAAACAATTTTTTTACTTAAATAACATCATCCTTATGTTTCCATTTCTGTACAGACCACTTTCTGTTTCTCAGCGCTGCACAGTAGCCACTGTGTGAGTCAATTATAATTTATGTAACATGTTCCAGTTAATGGGGATACCCTTTAGTTTTGATTTTAAATAATTTGCCTAATTATTGTTGTGGTTATTAAAGAAACACGTGCATTTGATCACAATGAAATCGAACCACCACTAGAAAGGTCTAAGATGAAAAGCCATCTGTCATCACCCCTCTCCTAGGCCCAGTTTCATTTCTCAGGGGCAACCACTTCAAAGAGTTCCCAGTTTTCCATTTTTTTGGTTGATTGCCTGTTGAAGTCTTGTGTTTCTTTGCCACCTTTTATCAGCCTCAGATGGGGGACTTTAACACACTTGCCCTACTTCCCACCATCTCCCTTCCGTTCCGTGAAAACAACGGTCTTCCCTGTAAAAGAAATGTGAGCTGCCCTATAACTCTTTTCTACTTTTTCTAAATTAACAAATTAATTTAGAGTAGAAAGGTGGTCCATTTTCAGCTTCATCTCCATCCCTCCCTTGGGCCGTATCTAAACCTCCAAGGCTGGCAGAGCTCTCTTGAATAGAGACAAGGCCTCTTGTCATTCAGCCCAGCACAGCCTCTGTCCTTACTGTGGGTGGTTCCCCGTGCACAGGTGCTGGCAATAAGCCAAAAGGGGTTCGTCTGCCAAGGTCCCCTAGCCGAGGCTGCCTGCCATGGGCGGGCTGTTGAATGCCCCTCACTGTGGTGTTTTCCAAGGTGAACAGGGCATGAGGAACCCAGGCAGACTGGATACTCCCACATGCTAAGGTAAGGAGGACTTTGCCCTGGGGATGGAGCCAGCCCTCCAATGAATTTCACTCCTGGAGGGAGCTGCCTGTTCTCCCTAAGCTTAACTTCCATGACTTCAAACTCTGCTCTGCGTTGCTGCTCTTGCAAATCCCTACAACCTGATCCAAAGCTCTTCCCAGGAAGGTACCCACTTCCTTTAGAGATTTTATTCAGGAGGAAGCCATTGCTTCCAGCTATGCATGCTCCACTGACAGGAGGAAGAAAAGAGGGCGGAGGAAATAGAGGGCTGATTAGCCCAACTGTTGCAAAGCAGCTCTTTAAGGAATGGTCCTGATGATTGCCCCTCAGCCCACATCTGAGTTTATATTTGTTTGTTCCAAGCTGGAAATTTCTCTGGGGTTCCCATGGCAATGGCTGTTTTTTACCTGTGGTATTTAAGACTATTGTTCTCTCTGTCCCATTTTCTATATTATATTATATATTTTTTCTTTCTCTAATGAATAACGAGGTTATTGATGTAAAATTTCCATTACTAAGAAATGATAAATGTTAACATTGATATTTAACCCAAGGATGTGGAGATCAATCCTAAAATTATCCCTCAAGGAACACCGTGTAGAAGGCAAAACAGACATACATAAGTAAAGGAAGGTGCTTTAAAATTTGTAGAAAGTTCATTGGGAGCTCAAAGGAAAGAGGCTGGGGATCTGGGAAGGGATTTATAGGAGAGGTGGTTCTTGGGAGATGAGTGTAGATTTTCCATGTGGGCAAGGAAGTAAAGGGCATTCTTCCCCAAGAGAGAAGTAAGGAGTAATAATTCATGGGAAATAGTGGCATGGCAAAAATCACCTTCACCTGCTAGTCTCTTCTTTTAGCTCAGATTTTCATTCCGGGGTATTTTACTTCTTCCTTAAGTACATCCCTTAGGAGCCTCTTTAGTGAGGTCTTGTTGGTGGTAAATTATCTTGATTTATATTATATTCAGTTTATATTACTGAAATGCCTCTATAACTTATTCTAGAAATACAGTTTTGTTGGCTTTACAAATCTAGTTGATAGTTTAAAAAAAATTATAAGAGTTTATTGGAGCCAAACTGAGGACATATGCCAGGGAGCAAAATCTTAAATGCTCCTCTAGTGGACAGTTATTTTTATCAGCATTTTGAAGACATTATTCTACTGTGTTCTGGCTTCCATATTTGATGTTGAGAAGTCAGATGTTAATCTTTATACCTTTGTGGGAAATCTGCCTTTTCTTTCAGGGTTTTTTAAAGATCTCCTCTTTGTCTTTGGTATTCTATAGTTTCACTATGAAGTGTATGGGAATGGCCTTTTTTAAAAAATATGTTTTTATTGAATTTTTAGAGAGAGAGGAAGGGAGAGGAATAGATAGAAACATTGATGAGAGAGAAACATTGATGGACTGGCTCCTGCAAGTCCCCTACTGGGGATTGAGCCCAAAACCCAGGCATGTGCCCTGATGGGGAAATCGAACCATGACCTCCTGGTTGATGCGTTGATGCTCAACCACTGAGCAACACCAGCCGGGCCCATTTGCCTTTTGAAAGGAGCCAGACAGTGGCTCATGGACTTGTGATACTTCTGAGTAGATGATGCTTGTCCTGCAGAGCCCAGTCCTGATGTTCTCCTGTGCAGGTGGCAGCTGGTGTGGTAGGACCCTAATTGGAAGAGGGTCCTGTGACCTCCAAACCAGTTAAATGATTTCTCGGGAGCTGGGAATAGCTGTGTGAGGAAAACCCTGTGGCTGCTTTGGGTAACAGGTGAATTTTTCTCTCCCATCAAAAGTCGTGTTAGTGATCTTTGGAGATATTGATGTGGATACTAAACAGGTCTGGAAAATTGGTTTCAGGAGAAGCAAGAAAAGTGACATTAACAAGCTGGGTCTTTCAACAGAGGCTCTAACAAGGCAGAACTGGGTTGCTAGGGAATAGTCCTTTCAGTGATGGGGAAATTTGCCAGCCTAGCACTAGCAGGTGCCTCAGAACCACTGCTGTCTGAGGGTGGAGGGCAAAGAACCAGGGGATCAGGCTGTGCAACCCCTACCCCCTGGAACCACATTCAAAGATGTCCCTAGAGACTACTTCAGGGTGCTGGAGTTTTATAGATCTGGATGGTTACATGATGATATGAATCTGCCCAGGGTCAGTTCCTCTATATGCAGATTATTCCTAAATTTAAATACACATACATAGTGTCCCTTAGGCCTGCCCTGCTCTCCCAGACCTAGGTCGGCCTCCAGGGCTCTGATGTCAACCCCACATGCTGCTGACAACTCCTGAGGCTCTGGGTATAATTGTTAAAAGGAGGGAGGGAGGAGGGGAAACACCAACAGAGGGTTATGAAAACGGGGAGATTGGTAAAGCAGTGATCTGCCACCTTGGCTGCCCCCAAGCCACACCCAACGAACCAAGTGAGATTTTGTGGGGCAGGGACCTGGCCTCAGGATTTTTAAGTCCCCCCACCCCGCCCCTATCCCATGAAAGCTTCACGGTAACATCAAGAACCACCGCTCTGCAGTCAGGAGGAGGGGCCCAGCTTTCCATCCATCACCATCAGGTCTTTGGAGATATAAGACTAAAAAAGACCACATTTGAGTCCTGGCCAGTGTGGCTCAGTGGTTAGGGTGTCAGCCCATGCACCAAAGGGTCGAGGGTTCTATTCCTGGTCAAGGGCACATACCTGGGTTGCAGGTTCATTCCCTGGCCCCAGTCAGTGTGAGTGTGGGAAGCAGCCAATCGATGTGTTTCTCTTACATCGAAGTTTCTCTCCTTCTCTCTCTCTCTTCCCCCTCCCCTTCTCTCCCTCACTTCTAGTCTCTCTAAAAATAAATGAAAAAATATCCTCAGGTGAAGATTAACACACACAAAAAATCACATTTGAGGCCGTGTGCTCCCCTGCCCCCATGCCCACCCACAGGCGCCGGGCACCTCAGATGTCCATCTTGCTGCTGTGGTGGGACATTCAAGGGGCTCTTCTCTCTCCCATCCAAGGATCTGTTTGGAACTTTGGCCTCGGGCTCCCACAGCCTCCTGCCACCTGCCACTCCTCCCCTTGTCCTTCGGAATGTGCACACATATGGTGTCCCCAGAAGAAGAGCACATCACTTGGAACTCAACTCTGGTGAAATTCCCCAAGGGTCTCAGCCAGAGCAAACCCCTCAGTCTGTTTGAGCCTCAGATTCCTCATGGGCAAGTTGGGGCAACGAATGAGAAGACACAAAGGACTCACTTGGGGAATTTCAGTATTCAGAGCCTAGTTAATATTTTTCACTGGTGGCTCCTAGAGGGCAGGACCTCATGACTTTCATCTCTTGGTTTCTAGCAGGAGTTACTGCAGATTCCCCCAAGAATATGGGACCATAATCTGACAAATTGATGGTTATTAAACCCTGTTTCTGATGGGGAAAGGACCGAGCTATTTTCAGGCTGGCAGCTACCTCAGAGTTCAGTGCAGGCCTGTCACAGCTGCTGGCACCTGCTGTGAGGGCTCTAAGTGGCCCAGATTTCTAAGTGCTTCTGTCCTAATGGAGAGGCTGTCATGGTGGCTGTGGCTGCCTGCCCGCCAGGAGGGCGGACATTGACCGCTACCTCCCTTTCGCCCTGTTGCCGTCCTGGTGTAGCACCGATGGCATGAGGCTGTCCCCTCTGCAGGGGAACCTGGGCAGCTCCATGGGGAGCAGTGCTGTGTTTTGAAGCTTTTCCAGAATTGGTTGGTTGGGAGACATTTTTTAAAAAGGGTCCTTTCTGAATGTTGGAAAAATAGCCAAATCGCCCAAAAAGCTACGACAGGGACACTGTCCCTGTGCCCTCATTAGGTTTCCCAACCTTTTCAGAGGCTGCACGTCCCACCCCTGGCACCATGGTTCCCACGGGGGGCGGTGAGTCTGGGGCGTGTGCTACATGTGGCAGACGGGAAGCTGGCAACAGCAGAAGTGTGTTCTCTCACTGTCCTGAGGCTGACGGCTGAAATCCAGGCGTCCCACTCGCCCTCTGAGCGCCCAGGGAGGAATCCTTCCTCGCCTCCTCCCAGCCTCCGGTGGTTGCGTGCATCCCACCCTGAGCTGTGGCATTCTGCCCTCTGCCCCCACCATCCCATGGCCTTGACCCTGTGTGTCTTCCCATGAGCCTCTTAGAAGGACATTAGTCACTGGATTTAGGGCCCACCTTAATGCAGTAGGACCTCATCTTAGCTAATTATATCTATGGAGACCCTACTTCCAAATAAGGACTGAGCGGACCTGAATTTGGGGGGGACACGGTTTAACCCAGCACATGATCCCTGGGGCTTGCCTACTACCAGGCCCACGAGCCTGCCTTGTTTTGCCAAAACTTCACCGAACCAGAATTTTCTTTCAACATTATTTGACAGATGAGAACATAATGTCCAATTTTAGTTTTTATACCTGATTATTGAAGGAAGCCGAACGTATGCTCATTAGCCCGTTGTGTTTCTTTTAGGTTAATTTCATGTTTGTGGGGCTCCTACCTGTATTAAGAAGAGTCAGCCTATGTCATGCATGCTCTTATCAAGTTGAAAAAGGGAACACAATCTCAGATTCCACTCCGTCCTTGGGGAGGAGCGAGGGGAAAGCACTTGGCATGGTGCCCGCCACACAGGGGCCCCAAAGGCCGCCTGTGTACCCCCCTTGCAGACGCCCACCCCGGGTGAGCCCCTCCTGTGACCACCGCGACCCTGTGATGAACACCAGGATGAAGCTCAGCGCTTCAACCCGCCTCCCACTTTATTCCTCCCCCACTCGGTCCTCCTGGCTCCAGACCTGCTTGGATTCGCCTCTTGATTTTCCTTCGGCAGAACTACAGACAAGCTCTGCAGTGGACAGCAGCCTGATCTGCACAAGCCCCACCCAGAATCAGGTCCTGGTTCCCAGGACCCCCCTCTGACAGCTGCAGAGGGTGGCAGCAGGGGTGGGTGGGGAGTGAGGTACCTGCCTCCAAAGAGAGCACTGTCCAGGCTGCCCCGACGTGGGCGGACTCCCAGGCAGGACAATCACTTGGTGCCCCACCGGGCAGATATCTTTAAAAATTCTTTAATGGGAAGTAGGTAGAGAAACGGTTCTGTTTTTTTAAAAAATAGCCTGCAGAAAGAGCTTTTTATCTTATGCTCCCAGAGCAACTTCTCTAAACCATTGTTGTGAGTTCTCCACTTTGCAGTCGCCGGTGACTTGTCCTCACCTTTGAAAATTGCCTCTTTACTGCACTTTCCGCAGAGCATCTTTTTTGTTTTTGCTCCCTTCCCCGGCCTGAAACCTTAGCTGATACAGTTTTGTTTGGAACGTTTCCAAGAGCCGTTCACCATTTCAGAAAATCGGGTCGGCCACAGCACAGCCACGGTGGCATCCGGGTCGCTAACTCCGCTCCCCTCGCTCAGCCTGCTTCCCGCTCGGCCCCCTCCGGCCTGTGCCGCGAGGCTTCCCAGCGCGGCCCATCGAGCTACTGGGGGACTGAGTGCTGTTTCCTCACACACAGTCCTTTCCTTCTGTCTCTTCTTTTTGTCGCAGTTAGGGCATTGCAGTCATTGTTTTAAAATCGTGGGTATGGGTAGATTTTTACATTCAGGACAGCAGAGAGGGATGTTGCACAGGTGAGTCACTGAGGCTCAAAGCTGGAGAACCTCGGCTCTAGTCCTCTCCCAGCTCCCCCCCGCCTCTCCCCTGCTAGACTCACACTTCAGTGCTGACCATTGTACCAGCAACAGGCAAATAATAATGGTCGCCTCTTGTGAATGTCTTACAGTTTCGCCCTTTCTAGAATCGCACGTAAGCGCTCTCGTATCATACGCGGTCCTTTGTATTGGACTTTGCCTCGGTGTGATGTTTTTGAGCTTCATCTGTTTGTTCTGTGCACGACTCCTTGCCCCTATTTATTGCTGAGTGGATTCCGCTGTAGGGCTGTTCCACAACTTGTTCATCTCTTCACCAATTGGTGGACATTTGGGCTGCTTCCAGCGTGGGCTGATTATGAATAAAACTGCCCTGGGCATTCACATACGCATCGCTGTGCGGACTTCCGTTCTCATTTCCCTTGGGTAAATACCCTTGTCAGCCTTTGCCAGTTTTTGTTGTTGCTGTGGGGCCAGCCCCCCGCCCCCCGCTGGTGGGGCCAGGTTGAAACATCAGATGCGTGCTGCTAACCACTCCCCAGCACTATGTGTCATTCCGCGTGTCAGGACTGTGTCGTCTGTCCAGCCAGAACACAGTGGCCCCTGCGCTGGACCTCACTCTGTTTGACGAGTTGCAAAGCTAACACTGCATTTCCCAGACTCCTTGGCTGGGGGTCTGAATGTGAATGAGGCTCTGTCCATGAGATGCTCCCATGACAAGTTGGGAAGCACTGTGGGTTATGTGTCGTGTCCCCCTTCCCCCCCCCCCCCGGCCAATTACATGCTGAAGTCCTGACCTCCGGTACCTGGGATTATGCTCTTGTTCAGAAATGGCATCTTTGCCGATGTGATGAAGTTAAGATGAGGTCATTAGGGGAGGCCCCAATCCAATATGGGGCACACGCCACATAAGACAGAACACAAGGAGAACCCCATGTGACGACAGAAGCAGAGACTGGAGTGGTGCAGCTGCAAGCCAAGGAGCACCGAGACTGGAGGGTGGAGAAAACCCCCGATAAGAAACATCCAGCGGCTCGTTCTGCCTGTCTTGACAGCTGCCCCTTTGATCGGGGCGAGGGTTGTCATGGTGATGAGAGGGCTGGATGGGAAGGGCCTGGTTTTGCGTGAGATTGTTTATAGGCAGCGGCATCACTGTACGAACCACTGTGAGATTTTGCCCCTGAGCTGTGCTCAGACAGGCTCCCTCACCACTGGGGACACCACGAGCGCGGAGGAGGCTGAGTCCTAGGGTTCCAGGGCCAGGTCGGGTCTTCTCGGCATCACCCCCAAACCCACAGGGAGCCCACAGCTCCTACAGAGGGTGGGAACGGCCAGCGCAGGTGGCCCAGGGGCTGGGAATGGACACGTTTTATTGGTTGTTTTGCTTTCTTTTTATAAAATTATTATAATTTAGCTTTAGTTTTGAGGGTGAAGGAGGAAGGAAGTACTTTGGTGGCGAATTTTTAATGGCCATAGTTGCAGGTTCTGGGGGGCTGGCTCGATACTGGCCATTTCCCCATCCACTTCTTAGGGCTCTAGAATTTGCAGTTTGGAATGAAGTGTGTGTCATAACCCTTTGATGGGTACAAACCGCTTTCACTTGCAGAAGAGACACAGAGCCTGACTGGAAAAAAATCACTTGCCAGGCTTGGGTCATCTGTCCTCGAAGAAATCCCTGGACTAAAACTTTTCTAATATCCAGCCACACCACATTTACTCCCATATCAGAGTCCTCGGGAAATCCTCCCAGCGCCTCTCGCAGGCTCCTGCCTCCCCAGTGCTCTGGGCCACCCAGACCTTCTCTCCTTGGCTCCCGGGGCTCAGGGGAGCCACCAGCTCCCACCCAACCCGGGAAGACCCGGGCTTCCGTCACACACTTGCTTGACTGCTGGCGTCATCCCGCAGACGGGTGCTGTAATGACACCAATGACTCCGCCAGGTAGACCTGGAGAATCCCTGTGGTTAATGGGAGCGATTCACTCAAAACACGAGATGTCTCATTTCCTATTTGCGTGTACGAGCAAAATCCCGCAGAAATGTAGCCTCCACCACTCCGGCTGAGGTGTCTCCACAGGTTTCCTTCCCAGGCAACTGGAAGCAGCAGAGTGTCTCCTTAGGGTCCAGAGTTATATTCAGGATGGGGGTGGGGTGAGGGAGGAAGTCCCTGGTCCTTCCCGTCACAGAATATTTTGTGTGAGCTATTACTACTATTTGTATGCACTGGAAACAGATGTGCAGGCCGGCACCGAGGCATGCTGCGCGAGCCGGTCCTGAGCACCTGCTGGAGGTAAGGTGCTGTGGCTGCAAACTGGACAAACACGGGTCCTGTCCTCAGGAGTCTCAAAATATAGCAAGGAGACAGACACCATTTCCTCAAAGCACGGCACAGGCAGGGAATTCACGGAAAAGCTTCCAGGGGACATCGTGTAGGCAACAGTGAGAGCAGGGACCTGCTGCTGGGGTGACCCCAAAAGCCAGCCAGTAGCCCAGCTTTCAACCCCTGAAAGTGGGGCTTCCTCTAAACAGCTGTGGATCCTCGTGGGGTCGACCTGGCCAAGGCCAGCACTGTAGCAATACTTGGAATCAGGCAGGGGGAGAGCCACGGTTCTGGGAGGTGCATTGGTTGCCATGGTGCCCAGATACCAGGAGGGGACCAGCGGGAAAGAAGCCTCTGAGCCCCTGCCCCCTCAGCAGGAAGAGATTGTTAAGACAAGACAAACTCAGGCAGGACTCAGGGCCCAGTGCCAGCCCCAGGCGGACAAGAAGGGGACAGCCTGTCTGCCTACGACCCGGTGGTCTCATGCAGGGTGGGCTCCGGGAAGGCTGAGCTTTGAGTGACAGGGATGCACAGGGCGGCTGATGCCACACTGCCAGCCTCAGCCAGAGCCAAGTCCTCAGAGCTCACAGCCGAGTGGCACCTGGGCCAGGCTGGGCTGCCACTCCTGTGTTTTCCCTCCTTCACCTGTCCGACTGCTCAGAGGAGAGGAAATAAGGGATGTGGAAACGCTTTGAACAGCTGAGAGCAGCAGGCCAAGGTAAGAGGCCTGTGGTTGTGCTCTGCCTGCAGAAAAGTAGGTCAAGTTCATTAACACCTGTCTTGTGAAAAATGAGCCCGGCCCCTTCTGTGGTGGTGCCTGGGCTGTGTCCCTCTCTTGTCAGAGAAATATCAGCATCTGGGAAGCGTCAGCTGGTGGTATTTTCCTGCTGGTTATAGCCTTGACCGTGGCCCCCAGGCACTTACCCTCCCTCCCCCCGCAGGCATGGGGTGGAGAGTGTTCGGTGCAGGGTCCCACCAAATCCACATGGCAGGTCACTAGGGCCTTGGAGACAACTTTAAATGGCGCTGGGTTTTGTCCAGGTGAGCTGGGCAGCCTTTGGAGCATCTTGACTTGGTTTTGACTTAGGTTTAAAAAAATACCCTGGCTGCCGAGTAGAGAACAGGCATGGGGCCAGGAACAAAAGCAGATGCAGGCAAACCAGTCTGGAGGCTGCTGGTCGCCCGCTGCTGGGTACCTGGTACATTCTGGACAAGCCGACAGGGTTTCCTGACGCACTGGCTGTGGGGTGTCAGCAGAGAAGGAGACCAGGTGATGCCAAAGTTGATTTTACATCGGAGCAATTTTCAAAGTGCTCCTGTGGTGTTACTGGTCTTTGATAAGCCCTGGGAGGTGGGTAGGACTTCTTTTCATAGATGGGGACCCTGAGGCCCAGAGAGAAAGAGCCTGTTGCATGTCACAGGTATTGCTTCCTAGGCCCATGTCATTAGCTGCATGGGAGGCTTCTTGCCTCATTTCTTTTTTATTTTGAAGTGGGAAACTTTTCCTCTTTATTTAATTTTTTAAAATGTTTTTATTGATTTCAGTGAAAGGAAGGGAAAGGGAGAGAAAGAGAGAGAAACATCAATGATGAGAGAGAGTCATTGATCGGCTGCCTCCTGCACGCCCCCTGCTGGGGATCGAGCCCGCAACCCGGGCATGTGCCCTGACCGGGAATTGAACCTTGATAGCCTGGATCCTAGGTCGACACTCAACCGCTGAGCCATGCCAGCCCGGCTTGTTTCATTTCTTGTGTTATGTTTGGAGAGAGCCCAGAAGGAGGGCTGTCCAGGGGACCTGGGCTGAGGCCAGCAGGAAAGCTCCCCTGTGAGGCCATCTGGACCAGGGCACCAAAGGCACCGTTGCCTCGCCCGGCAGATGCCCTTCATCACTAGAATGGCTGTGAAGTCAGCACCGTCTTCCCCTCTGGTGCTGGACTGCAGGGTAGATTCTACCCAGAGCTCCCACCCAGCACCTTCTCACGGTGGCCACAGCATGATTTACCCACGATGCACAGAGGTCCCCCAGCCTCAGAACCGTTGGGGAAGCCCAGACCCTTTGAGGTAATTCAGGCTGGAAATGGGATCAACGTGATACCTGACGGGTGCTCCTACACTGCAAAAAGCCACAAGACATCTTGTCACCCAGTTTACCTATCGGGGTCCTGGTTGGACAGAATCCAGCCATTGCCGTTCCAGAGACTTTAATGAAGGGGCTGTTTACCTGGGCAGGTTAAGGAAACCCAGAGACCACCCACCGTGGGAGCTGTTGCCACCCCTGGGCCTGGAGAGAGGAGAGGGAGGAAAAGCTATTCCTGGAGCCCTGCGAGCAGGAGTGTGAAGGAGGGGCCACCCCACCAGCAGTGGGTTCATGGGGTCACAGCCAGGGCCAGGGCCAGGGCATGAGCCAGGCAGAGAAGACCTGCTCTGGCTCCCACCCCCCAAACAGATCTCTGCCAGGGCCTCCCATTGGCCAGCATCCAGAAGGAGGGGGCAGGGGCAGCCCTGGGGGCGCAGTCGTCAGGACCAGCCTCCTGGCACGCAGGGCAGGGCCCAGAACGGGTGATGGGTGAGCCGAAGACAGATGAACCCGCACACCCGAGACGCCCGAACCCTGGGGGAAATGTGTACTTAAGAACCACGCTGATTGTTCATTACTGCTTTCTCCAGGCCCCGGCTTAAGCTGCAGCTGGAAAAAATCAAGTTCTCTGGAAAGAACATCTTGGTAGGAATAGTGATTAGGTACTAAAACCCAGAGACCGTAAAATCCAGACTCTTGAGGGCTTTCCAAAGCAGACTTAGATAATCATTGGCTTCAGATGTCGGAGATGTTCCAGGAGGCAGAGGGGTAGACGGCAAAGCTTTGAAGTCATTCCGAGCTGTAGTATTAACATATACCATGCAGCATTTTCCAAAAATGACTTACACAATTTTGATATAATGGTCATATAAATCATTTCCCCAGGCCAATTATAGCCTAGAATATAAACTCGGACCACAACTATGTAACCCTGCTCCAGGCAGACGCATCTGATAGCTGGGATGGTGCGGATGGGTCTGAGTCATCATAAATTCAAAATAATTAGAATGCTTTGAAACCCAAAGGAATTCATTGTAAACTATGACTACAAACATTGCCTGCTTAAATGTAAAAATGTTTTAAAAATTAATACTTTTGTTATTCCTCCATTCCCCTAACTAAAATCTAGGTTTCCTGGGAGACGGGCTGTCCGACGCCCCCTTTCTCAGTCCTCTCTGCGGTTCTCCTGCACACGCTTAGCCCCCGCCTCCCACTTCTTGAAATTGTCTCCTCCCAAGTTTCCTTGATGCTTCTGCAGCTCGTCTTCTCTCTTTGGAAGCCTCCTTTACATCTCTTTTCTAAAGTTTTAAAAATATGTTTTTATTGATTTCAGTAAGGAAGGGAAAGGGAGAGAGAAACGTCAACGATGAGAGAGAGTCATTGATCGGCTGCCTCCTGCACGCCCCCCACTGGGAATCGAGCCCACAACCCGGGCATGTGCCCTGACTGGGAATCCAACCGCGATCTCCTGGATCCTAGGTTGATGCTCAACCACTGAGCCATGCCAGCCAGGCTCTATCTCTTTTCCCCTAATTAGAAATACATTCTGAGTCTCAGCACCCAGAAAAAGAATATAAAAATATCACAAATTTTATAAAACACATGACCTTGTGAACACTTTGCTGGGTCTCCCACAGGTGAATGGCTCTGGAGTTTAAGCTTCATTCCCTTTCTCGTAAATCTTCCTCTGGGCACATGTGACCCCAGGAAGGCCAGACCCCACTTGGAAATCATGGAGACTCTGGGCTCCACAGGTCATGCAGTGGGGAGAGGGGGTGGTTGGGCCAAGCTGGTCTAGATCTCAGGGGCTGGCCCGATAGACTGGCAGCAGGGTTATGATCACTTCCCAATCTCAAGAACAAAGTCTGACCTCAGAGGAGGAGAGACCAGGGCGGAGGGGGCACTAACAGCAGCTGTGGTCGGATCCTGGAAGGGTGAGTCTGAGGGCCTGAGTTTATGGCTGGAACAGAGGGAGGATGACCACGCACCTGTGGGGTGACAGGAACCTGCTCTTAAACCCTAATTAGAAAATTGCAATGGAAGGATCCCCTGGCCTCCCCACCCTCCCAGGGCCCATGGTAAGATCTTTTCTCCGCTCTGATTACCCTCATTTTGGAGCTCGGGAAGAAACTAATCAGAGGGCCAGCGTTGCACAAGCCGCTTGGAGTGCAATTGAGAATTCGGCATGATGAAGGGAGCCATGGGTGTGTGATTATAAAGCAGCTTTCCAAAGCAATTACGGCTGGAGGGATGGGCTCTCTGCTTAGGGGTGGCGAGTGCCAGGGGCACAGCTCACGCCCGCGCTCAACAGCGCCCACCTCTGCACACCAGCCAGTAGGGGAAGCCAGCTTCACTGTGTTCCTACGTGTCCAGCAGCGTCTCACAATCCTCACAGCAACCCTATGAGATGGGTGTATTAGTGTCCTGTGGCCACCGTAACAAATTACCACGCACTGAATGGTTTTAATAGGTCTGAATCCCGGAATGGGTCTCACTAGGCTAAAATAAAGGTGCCAGCAGGGCCGTGTTCCCTTCTGGAAGCTCTGTGAAGAATTCATTTCCTGGCCTCCCCACTTTCTAGAAGCTGTATATTCTTGGCTCATGGCCACCTTCCATCTTCGAAGCCAGCAATGCCAGTGACTCTGTGACGTTGGCTCTCCTGCCTCCCTCTTCCACACTTAGGGACCCTTGTGATTACCTCAGGCCCACCTGGGTAATCTGAGATCATCTCTTTAAAGGCATCTGATTAACATCTTACCTCCCCTTCGCCACATAATGTAACACAGTCACACGTTCTAGGGATTAGGGACTTAGGAAATGGACGTCTTTGGGGCTGTTATTCTGTTTCCCATGATAAGTGATGTATTTTCCAGGTGAGGGAAATGAGGCACAGAGAAGTCGTGTGACTTGCCCAAGGTCACACAGCTGGTGAGCAGTGGAGTTGGCAGTCACCCAGGCCATTTGATACCAGACCCTGTATCCTTCACCTTCAAACTGTACTCCTTCCATATGTTCCCTGTTCTTTCATTCAACATGTGAGGGAAGGCCTGCCACCTCTTTCCACCCAACAACCGAGGCCTCTGGGCTCCATCCAGAGGGGCCTCCTCTTATCTGTCAGGTGGGGCATTGTCCCTGCCTGGACCAGGGTGTGAATGGCGCCTCTGGAGTTCCGCGATATGATGGGTGTTGAAATCCAGCACCCTGGGGTGGACCCCTGGGCAATGGGGGGCACGGGCCTGCTGCTAGCGAGCTGTGCGCCCCGGAGAGCCGGTGCCAGGCTGGGCAGTCCCTTGTCAGATGTGGCTCCCTTGACAGTCAGTGCCCCTGGAGGCTTAAAATGGAAAAAAAGAGGAAAGAAAAGAGAACCTCCTTCAATCTCTGATCTTACAGAACAAGGTAAATTTCTCATTTTGAGAGAATCAAAACCCAAATCCTTCTCACCCAGAGACCAAAGGAAGAGACAAAGTTCAATAGATTTTTCCCCCCCTTAAGCTGTTGGATCTCATTTGAAAGGAAAAGAATGTCTTTCACACAGAGACAAGTGAAATGAGAGTCCCTCAGCATGGACAATTCGGAGCCTGGTTTGTCCCCAGGCTGTTTCGGGGTGTAGCTGGCAGGTCCTTTGAGCAGTGGGTACAGAACTGGAGCGGGCTTGGGTCTCCCGCTGTCCAGTGACTTCCAAGCACATCCTGTGGTTCCAAGGAGGGCCGAGCGGGGCGAGCAACTCTAATCGAAGTCGGCTCTGTGGGGAGCCTCCCACTCCTTCTTCCAATCTCTGGGCCCAATGGTCTCCCCCTCGAGTGGCTGGAGTCTCAGCCCGAACACCTCATTAGACCTCTATTACACGTCGAGGCTGTCTGGGCACGCCAGGCTTTTCTTCACGAACAGGCCACTTGAGTAAAAACAAAACAAAACAAAATAACCCAAGACCAACCAGCAAAATGAAGAAAACCAATGGCGTATTCCACCAGAAAAAAATACCCTGTGGTTTGTTTATTTGTTTTAAAAATATCTTTATTGATTTTTTTAGAGAGGGAGGAAGGGAAGAGAGAGAGAAAGAGGAACATTGATGTGAGAGCAGAGCAGGGATCGGCTGCCTCCTGCCCGCCCCCTACCAGGGATGAAGCCCGCTACCTGGGCATGTGCCCTGACCAGGAATCGAGCCAGCAACGCCTTTTGGTGCCCAGGGCGATGCCCAACCAACGGAGCCGCGCTGGCCAGGGTCCCTGTGGTTTATTTCTAAACCCAGACCACATTGCTTCTGGGTCACGTATACCTCTTTTTTTCTTTCCAATGAAAGATTGCTTAAACATCATCTTACCCGAGAGGCTGGCCCCATGCTGTCCCCGGGAAAGTAGGACCTAGCACCTGGCATATATTAGGTGTTCAATAAACACTTGTTGAATGAATGACAAATCCTTCTGCTAGAATTTGCACCTAAATGCACCCCGAGCCAGTAATGCTGAGGCCCAAGGAGCGAGTGGGTCGTTCCACCATGCTCCTCGACTACCCCGAGGTGGACACGGCGGGCACAGTGTGGGAAGCGATAAAGGAAATAGTACCCAGCCTGCCACCCTGCAGGACTTGACCGTAGCTTGGAAGGAAAAAGATGTACTTGGAATGGCCGCAGCCACCTGGTGACAAGGCGCCACAGCAGGGCGGCCAGCAGGGGAGGAACCTGGGCCTCTGACACCCCATGCTAGCTGTGTCGTGCCCGAGATGCAGGCCTCCTGCTTCTTGTTCTGTCAAATGGGGACAAACCGGGTGGAACAGCAGCCTTGCTTTTGCCGACTCGCCGCTGTCTTACGTTACTGAGGAAGAAACTCAGGCCCAGAGGGACAGCCGTGTGTCCAGGTCTCAAAGCGAACTAACGTCCGTGTGACACAAGAGACTTACCTCCCTCCTGACACAGGCCTCGCGCTATTTATTATACCACAAGTTCTAGAATCTTCTGCCACTGCCCCGCCCCCACCAGCCCCAAGCCTTCTGTAGTCAGCTGCACCCAAGGAAGCTCGTGTGCTTTGAATCCAGCAGGCGATACTCTGCCTAATTAAGCAATTACAGGCAGGAAGGCCCCCTCTCCGGAGACTACCTGCATTTCGTGCAGGTTGTTGTGACGGATGCCTGGGGCTGCTGAGACTCCGCAAGCGGGTCCCGCTGAGCCACCCCGGGGGCTGTGGCTGTGTCTGCTGACGGAATCCGCAGTCTGCATTTGGATAATTACCTCCATGTGATTGTCACATCAGCGTCTCCCGGGCCGGAAGGTCTGTTGTTTCTGCTTAAGGGAAGGGCAAAGCCCTTCGGGGACGCCCAGCAGCTGAGAACGCGGGAAGCTGAGTGGGGAGGCCGAGCGTGGCCAGCAGCGCGCTCGTGGGGAGGCAGGGGAGAGCCTGGGAGAAGATATGCGGGTTTTCCTGCTTTTCCCAAGCGCACACACATGCCCACGCACACACATGCCCACACACACACGCCCACGCACACACATGCCCACGCACACACATGCCCATGCCCATGCCCACGCCCAGGGTATGCAAATTTGCTCCGAGGCAGGTGGCAGTGGGCTTCTGACCTGGCTCCCTCTGTCATAGGCAACCGTGAGAAAACTCAAGCTGGGAAATCCAGAAAGAAGGCAGCTTGGGAAAAGCTGGGTCCACACGGAAGCCACTTTCTGCCCCGGCTGCTGTGGCTCACTCGTTGGAGCGTCGGCCACGCATCGAAGGGTCATGGGTTCGATTCCCAGCCTAGGGCACGTGCCTCCGTGGCAGGCTCGATCCCCAGCCCCCGTAGGGGAGCATGCGGGAGGCAGCCAATCGATGTGTCTCTCTCCCCCTCCCTTCCACTCTAAAAATCAATGGAAAAAATATCCTTGGGTAAAGATTAAAAAACCCCTCAAAACCAAGAAAAGAAATAGAAGCCACTTTCATCATGGACACCAGACCGTTGCTGTTGCCCAAGGTCAGCCCCGCAGCTCAGGTTCAGGGGCAGAAATAGCTCAGTACCCAGGCAAATAACCTTCTCTCACGAGAGGCCCCCAAAGAGACGGATGCTACAGCGAAAGGTGCCACCTGCCACCTGCCTGCCGCTCAGCCAGGCAGAGCAGTGCCCATCTGTGGGCAGGAGGCGCCCAGCATCTTCCCTCCAAGCCGAAGGGAGGGTGAGGTCCTCAGGCAAGTGCTCCGTGGGCAGGTCTGGGGGCTTGTGTACCTTCGCGGCTCAGGGCCTGTCTCCCTGAGTTGCTCTGTGGAGAGAGTGGTGAGTGTGTAGGGGGGAGGGGGCAGAGAGTGTGAGTGGGATTGTGTGTGTGTGTGTGAGTTTGGACCACACATCAAGTGTTCAAGTGTCCTGTGTGGCTTGTGGCTGCCATATGGGCCAGTATGGGTGTCCCTGCTTGGTTTCTTTCTAGCTTTGTGGCCCTGAGAAAATGATCTGTTCTGAGCCTCAGTGTCCCCGTCTGTACAATGCTGTTAATAACTGCCCGTCTCATGGCAGTCATTCAGTTAGGGTCCCTGAGGGGCTGGATCCATGCTGCTGGACTGGCTCGCACAGTGGGGGTTGGTGCACGGTCACATTGGCTCACAAAGCCAGCTGTGGAATAGTCAGTTTTGTAAACTGGTGCTTAACCTTTGGTGTGTGTTTCTAATTGCCCGACTTCTCCTGGTCTCAGCTTGTTCCTCTATAAAACAGGAGTGGTGATGTGGATTGAGGCCTGGCCCCTCTGGGGAGGTGGGAGAGTGTGTCCGACGACTCTAAAGGCCCAGATACAAGCATGGCCGTGGGGTGGGGGGTGGGGGGCAGTGCTGCAGACACACGCTGGGCCCTGGGGGACTCTGTTCTAAAGCTGAATTTCACAGTCTGGAGAATCTGATTGGCCCCCTCCCGCCTGCTGAAGGGAAAGGAAGCCCAGAGAGTGCCCAACGTGCCGGCCCCCCCCCCCCCCCCCCCCCCGCCACTGGGCTTCCTGGAACTCCAGACTCTCTGGAGGAATTCCCAAATCAATGCCTGAAAACCAAAACAACACATCTGGTGACTCTAGAGACATTTCTCGAAAATGCAGGCAGTGAAGGGATTTGGGGACCAGAAGTTTCCAAATCTCTGTCGCCCTTCCTCCTTGACTGGACTTGACAGCTGGAAGTGGGTCACCTATAACACCTGTAACACCTGTAACACTGCAGCCCAGCCCTGCGCGCCTGCCCCCTCACCCTCACCCCCGCCCCAGACCCAGCTCCTGACCTTCCTCCTGCTGACTCTGTCCCCCTCCTACGCCACCTCTTTTGGTCCAAAGATGTGGTCTTGATCGTTCCTGCCCTTAGGAACCCACGGCTTGTCTCCCACCAGAAGCCCTATCTCCTGCCCCATTGCCCCCAGGGACCTCAGCCCTAACCTTGGCCACTGACCAGGTGGGACTGGGAGACCCCACAGGGCTGAAGATCTTTTCCCAAAGAGGGGCCTCAAAGTTTCCCGGAATGTTTAAATACGTCAATATTAATAGAGACTCTTGAAGTGGAAGAAAATGCCCGAATTAGAGCTGGTCAAACTGCTGAACTACACTCCATGCCAGCCCAGCCCAGAAAGCAGCAGGGCCGAGAGGACAGATCCTCCTTAGCCAGGATCTGGCCGATTAACCGCCTGCCTGGCTCCCCCCAGCCTGAGGTCCTCGCAGTGTCTCTCCCTCCCCCTGCCCCTTATGGAAGACACTTAACATCTGAGCAGAGGTCTCCAAGTGACATCTGTCACTTTCTCTACCCAGTTCAGTACCATGTCCGACAACGGCTTTCAAAATGGGAATGATTGTTTAAATGTAAATTTCTTGATTATAAAAGTAAATCTTCATTTCAGAGAAAGTTTAAAATAGAGAAAAGAAAAGAAACTCCCTTGTCATCCCTCCCTCCCTCACACCCCCCTGTCCTTGCAGCCTCTGTCCCTGTGGACACGTTTTATTCTCCCGCTGTGACGCTCCTCTCGCCCGGTTCCCCAGGAAGCTGAATCTGCGCCCCTGTTTTACTGAGGAGCCTGATCCTGGGGCGCAGGGCCGAGGAAGGGGGGAGGGAGGGGCGGGAGGATGCTGCGGAATCGCCGCAGCTGGGTGCATCTGGTGCTGGATCCGAAACCATCCGCGGGCGGGAAGGCCTCCCATGGTCTGGACAACACGATCACTGTGCTGTTTGCCTGTTTCTGATTTCCTGTTTCCACTGTTCCTTCTACATTTAGTAATTGGGATTCAACTGCGAAAGGCTGTCCCCTCTCTGCCCTAATTTAATCAAGTGTTTATTTACCCCAATATGCACTCATGGAGTCCCCCCTATGGGCTGTAATCCATTACTGGGCTTATTTGTTGCTGAGATGATCTCATATTTGGCCACGGGGAACTCTCTCAAATTGGTTTCTGTGTATGCAGAAGTATTTTTTATTTTTACTTTTTATGATAAAAGTAATATATGCCCGGGTAGGGGGTACATGGGACCTCTCTGTACGATTCTTTTTTCAACTTCTTATAAATCGATAATTATTTCTAAGAAACTTTTTTTTTGAAATAATATATGCCCATTGTAAAAAATTTCAGGAAATACAGAAAAATATAAAAATGGTGATCTTGCCTCTTAGACTTAATCTCTGTCGGCATTCTGACATATTTCCCTCCAGTCTTATTCCTTATTGTTTTCAATGGTATCATAGCACAGTGGTGGCAACTCTGAGCACCAACACTCTACTCTGTAATGGAGAAAATGCAGGCCAGGGAGACAGGGATTGTTCATAAAGCAACACCACCAGCCCTAACTATGTGTCCGCCACATTACCCCGGCCCTTCTGGTACGTGGCCTCATCTGATCCCTCCCCAAGCTGGATGGTATTGATCAGATAGGGTATTGGAGGGTCTCAATCTATTGAGTCAGGGAGAAAAGGTATCAGATTAGTTAGTAGAAACAGAGGGAGTTAACAGCTAGTAAATTCAGGAGACTGTACATAGTTCAGGTGGACTTTGTGGCGGGGGAGGAGAGAGAGAGAGATTATTAGAAGGGAAAAAAGGAAAAAAAAGTTTAATTTTTACAATCTTGCTTCCAGGAAGCAGAGGAGCCGAGAACTCAGTGGGTGTTTAACCAAACAGACTTAAGGTTTTCGGTCAAGGATGGACTTCCCACCTCCACTCAGGGTTGCCCTGACAACCTCCTCCTTCTGATGTTGACATATTGTAAGAAAGAAGGGACTACAGGCAAATGGAGAAAACGGTTGTCAGAGGCAGAACCAGCTGCGGCCTGGCCGGTTCATCCCCAACGGCCAGGCGGAGCTCCCAGCCCGCAGCCGGCACTCACTTGCCAGCCCTGTGAACGAACCCTTTAGGGAGGTTTAGTCTCCTGCCCCAGTCGAGTGCCTTAGCTGACACCATGTGGAATGACACGACACCACATAAGGCACTGAGATGGTCAATGTTTTGTGTCAACTTGGCTGGCCCCCTGGGCCCAGATATTTGGTCAAACATTATTCTGGGTGTTTCTGTGAAGATTATTTTTAGGTTAGATTAACATTTAAATCAGTAGACTGAGTAAAGCAGATTACCTTCCACAATATGGGTGGGCCTCATCCAATCAGCTGAAGGACTGAGTAGACTGACTAGACTGACCTCCCCGAGCAAGAAGGATTCTGCCAGCAGATGGTGTCCGGATTCAAGCTGCAGCTCTGCGCTCCACGGAACTCTAGTTTTTGATGAGTGTTAGTAGGTCCTCAGCTATCACAAAAATGCTTCCCTGGTCAATTGTGTTTGGGGAAATGCTTGGTCAAACAGTACTTAAAAGGTCTCTGTGTTGCAGAACTTCTCATATCTTAACCATAAGTTGCTTCCTGTGTAGCACATCTGGAGCTTTGGAGAAGCTGATCTGGGCTTATTGCGAGCTTCTTGACGGCGAGTATTTATTCTGTTTTGAAAGTGGGTGATCCTGGTGGGTTTCCCTTCCTTTAGAGCGTCTCATTTATGGGCAAAAAGGGGTCTCCTCCTTGGAAAAGGGAACGGGATGCATCACTTTGCGCTCTCCCATCAGAGTGGCATGGGGGGGGGGATACGCTGGTCCGAGAGCTAGTGCTGCATCTCAGCCCGCCCCCAGCTTGCCCCTTCCGCCTGGACCACTCTATTAGATGTTCTAGAGCAGAACCAGCCTATTACTTATGCCCTTTCTGCTGGCAAAGGATGCTAATGAGATGCTAATACATAACATTATTATAATTTCAATGCAATTCCTGGAAGACTTCTTTTTGCTCTGGGCCTTTGCCTCTGTCCCCTGTTGGCCATGGGAGGAAGGGTTGGCAAAGGAGCCAAGGCACCAAAGACTTCCTTCATGACTATGGAGGCCAGAGGACTCCAGAGGGCTCCTCTTCTGGCTGCAAGCTACCCATCTTCCTAGACCCAGTTTTGGGAACTTAAAGAATGAGCATCTGGGAGGCTGTTTTCCAAAGACACAAGCAGGACAGCACTCAGCTCACCTATTGCAGGATGCCTTTCCAGATTTATCCCTACCCACTGGGTCCTCCTTTCTCTCCAGACTGAGTGTGTCCTGCCTCTGTTTTCTGCAGTCCCCGTGCTTACCACCAGCATAGATCACGGGAGGGTTCAATGGTCTGTCTCCACCGTTAGAGCCTTAGCTCCTAAGAACATGCGTTCAGTGTCTGTCTTCTCTTTATCTCCAGGACCAAGCGGGTGCTTAGTACATGCAGAATGTTCAGAAGTTGTTTGATGGGTGGAATTGAACTGTTCGTGTGTGGCTGGTTCAATTCAGAAGGAAACTTGGCTATTTTGATAGGGATTACTTTGCCTTTGGATCTGCTAAGCAAATGTAATATGTAAACAAGACTCAGGTAGAGAGATGTTAAGCACTCTCAAAAAAACAACGCAAAAAACCTTTTCAAGCACTTTGGCAGCCTCCATTTGAGGAACAGGCGGCTAATTTCAAATGATTTAAATGTATTTATTCAAGTAAGTTCAATAGGACCAGTCTCTATTTGGCAAAATTCTAATTCTTGTTGGCTTTTACTATACGGCCTTAGAAGTAATTCACTTTCATTCTTCCTTCCTTCCTTCCTTCCTTCCTTCCTTCCTTCCTTCCTTCCTTCCTTCCTTCCCTCCCTCCCTCCCTCCCTCCCTTCCTTCCTTCTTTTTATTAAAGTTTTTTATTGAAGCTTCCCACTCGTTCAGATGGGCTCTTGAACGTAAGGTGCTGTATGTATCTTGTCTTTCTTTCCGCAATGCTTTCTTACTGCTATTGCCTCCATCACCCCAGAGCTATCCGTTAGCTCTTTGCTACTCACCGTGTGGTCTGTGTGCTGGAAGCGGCAGCTCCTCCCAGAGCCTGTTAGAAATGCAGAATCTCGGGCCCTCCCTAGACTTTCTGAGCCTTGGGCAATTCATATGCATGTACATGTCTGAGAAGCGGAGGTTTAACGAGCCTGGACAGGGTCCCTGTCCCATGCCGTATAGATGACGGTGATGCCTGTGTGTGAGGGGAGACCAGAAGGAAAGTCCTGCATACATACCTCTCTGCAGTGTGTCAGCACCGAGTAGCCTCCGCCTTCACTGGATCTGCCCACCAGGTAGGTTTCCCTGGCCCGTCCCCACCTCTTGGAAGGGGCAGCCCCACATCCTGTGCTGGTTACATTTACAGTGTGCCAGGCACAGTGCCAACTGCTTCACCTTTGTTCTCTTGCTCAATCCTGACAACAAACCCGTGAGCTAGATGCCGCTCCTTCCCCCCTTACAGACGAGGAGCCCGGGGATTAGGGAGGTGAAACAGCTTGCTTGCTGCCACCCAGCTTGGCACAGTTCCTGGCCCACAGCAAGGCTTCTATGAGTGAGGGCTCTTATCTCCCTTCTCTTTCTGGGGACAGTCCAGTGGACTGATAAATTGTATAGTGGGGGTGGCCATCTGCTTTCAACTCTTGTGGACTCTAGAGTCGCATTTTCCTAGCCTGGGCCTAGGGCCAGGGGCGCTATCTCATCCTGCCCCATCCCAAGGCTGCTCCCTTTCTTTCCTACATTCGTCTCCTCATTTCTACGTACTCTCTGTCTCTTCCTTCCCTTCCCTCTCCTCCTGTGGCCAAGCCCTCGACCCCAGCTCAGCTTCTCTCTCTTCCTCCCCCACCCCTTTCCTGCTGGGTTCCAGGTAGAGAATTTAGGTGATGACACTGGTGAGAGTGCCGGCAATGATGATCTTCTGCTGTTGCAAGTTTGGCCAGCCAGAATTTTCAGCCCCTTCTCCCTGTTAATCTCATCTTCTGTCTGGATGGGAAGGGTGAGGAGGGGCTCATTCACAGGAATGTGAGCTCTGCTCCGAACCCCAACCCACAGTAGGAAGAGAAAGGCTGGCTTGTCTTACAGATTTAGAACCTCTGGGGGGAGGGGGAGGGACCTGAAGGGTCCTAAAGACTACGGGGACTTCGGAGGGAGGGGAAAGAGGGGGTGAGAAAGAAGGGACTCCAGGGTGCTCCTCAAACACAGATCCTGATGGTTCTGAAGGTTGGCTGGTAGGGAAAGTACAGACACGTTTGGCACCTTCCTCTCTACTTGGGGTGTGTTTGTCATCAGCCAATGGAAGCCACTGTCAGGGGAAGGCGGCGCTGACAAATCCTAGCCACTGCGGGACACTGAGGGGCAGTGACACTACTGTTATCATTTCTACGGACCCACCAGTTCCTAAGCCCCCTCCACATGCCTGACACTTATTAAATTCTCTCCATACAGAGGTCCTACATCTTACCAATTGGACAGAGTAGGAAACTGAGGCCAATGCTCTCTGTCTGCTGTATACTTTGGGCTGGAAAACACTAAACTAGAGCTTTGCGAGTGACACAGGATTTTCTGTCCTCTGTATACAAAACTATAGTGCTCATCAGGGGTCAGAGGAGCATAATCATTGGCTTTTATTGTCTACTTGGGAAGAGAAGACACATGCACATAAATTCAAGGGCTAATGAACTTTACAAGAACACAAGAGATGTCAAAAGGTGGTAGGATGAAATGCCAAGTTAATGGCAGAGATGCAGGAACTCTAGGATCTTATTAACATTTACATATTAAAATTGCAGATGTCACCAAAAGATGGGCAAGATACATTTCATACAGTTACAAATAAATATATATTACCAAGGGCCCACTCTTTAACAATAATGAATTCCGCCTATTTTCAGGTCAGATGTAACTCAAAGCTGTTTTATACATTCGGTATTTCTTCAAATAGGATTACCTTTTTCGAGAAGCAATCATGAGGCCTTAGAAGATTTTCGACAATGGAAAGGATTTTTTTCTTCCTGTAATGAACAGATTAAAAGCTTAATCCCAAGGTCTGTCTCTGTGTCCAAGTATAACTGTGGTGTGAGTCACTCCAAGTGGGTTTTTTCATGTGTACACAAGAACTGTAAGTCATATTGGGGGGGGGGCAAAAATTTACAAGTCCACAAAAGAGGTCACTTTCACCCTGGGAGGGGTGCCCAAAAGGTATACTTTTTAATATCAGGCTCCTAGGAAAATACTGGTTTTACTCCAGGCCACTCGAGGCCAAGATTGCTTTGTGACTTTCAGAAGGGCATCTACTCTCATTTTCTTGGTTACTGATCTTGGACACATGACGAGGTCACCATGAATCTTTTGGTCCATCAGTGCTATGCTTAACTTTCAGGCCAGCAAAAACTGTTAAAGAAAAATTATCCATGACATTTGTTAAAAGGCTCACATTGCCTCTTCTTCTGTCTCAAGTTTCTCTCTGCCTCTCTCTTACGAGTACACTTGAGACTGCACTTCTGGCCCACCAGGATAATCTTCTCATATCCAGATTCTTCACTTAGTCACACCTGCAAAGTCTCTTTTGCCATATAAGGTGACATTCACAGGTTCCAGGGATTCGAATCTAGATATCTTTGGGGCCATTACTTACCCTACCACACAAGCTAATAGCAAAAGGAACACAGCAACCTGTCATAAAGAGAAAGGCCCATAGGACCCCACTGTCTCTAAAGATTATCACAGGAAATAGTTTGGGCCAAATTTTTGTACATTTCTTTCTATGCATATACTCACAGATATATTTCTTTTATTTCCTTTCCTTTTAAAAATAAAAAATGGGATAACTTCCTACACAGCCCAGCAATTTGTCTTTTTCATTTAATAATGTGTCTTTGCAGTAAGCTCTTTAAGAGCAAAAGGGATTTACTTTCATGCTGCTGACTTCTTTGATGTAAAAATAGCAACTTTCCAGTAAAGCAAGTGACTTTTAAAAAAATTCCATCTGAAATAATCTCCTAGAAATGTCAATGTTTTAATTCATAAGAGAAAAGAGATTTTGAACCAAAATAAAAGTAGAGGCTACTTAGAACTTAGTATTTTGGGGAGATTAGAGAAAGGGCCCTCTTGTTATACATGGATACAGCATGACATACCTGAAGGCTAAATGTCTTGAAGTGGGGCCTGTTATTGTGAGAGTCAGTGCCTCTATGGTATCAGTTTATTTTTTTTCAAATATATCTTTATTGATTTCAGAGAGAGGAAGGGAGAGGGAGAGAGAGAGATAGAAACATCAATGATGAGAGAACCATTGATTGGCTGCAGCCCACAACCCAGGCATGTGCCCTGACCGGGAATCCAACCCTGATCGCCTGGATCCTAGGTCAATGCTTAACCACTGAGCCACGCCCGGCTGGGCTATGGTATCAGTTTAAATTAAGCACTGGTGCAACCTTAGGCAAGCTGTATCCAGTCTCTGGGCCTCAGTGTCCTCACTTTTGAAGTGAGGGTGTTGGACTGGAAGTTTTCTAAGCTCCCAATGATCTTCCAGTCTGCAATTTGGAAGCGTACTATTCTAGCAGGCTAGAGACCCCGTTTGGATACCAAACCTTTTACTAACTTGCTATGACCTTGAGCTAGACAGTCAGCTCCGCTGGGCCTCAGTTTATTCATCTGTAAAATGAACAGTCTGGGCTAGAGTGTTCTCAAGATCCCAATTCTCACATTCTAAGACAGTGAGCCTCAAGTTTCAATGTGCCTAAGAACTGCCCCCCTGGGGATTTTGTTAAAGAGCAGAGTCTGATTCAGCAGGTATGGGGTGGTGTCTGAGATTCTATATTTCTAGCAAGTTCCCAGGTAAGGCAGGCTAGTCTGGAGACCGCACTTTGAATAACAAAGCATTTGGATTTTGAAACGTCAGGAAACTGTTAGGGACTTGGAAACTGGTGAAAGATGACTGCGTGCCTGCTGGAGCGCTGGCCTGGGATTAGCTGGTGCGATGCCGGGCGTACACCTTTGCTTGTCTTTTTTTTCAGCTCTGTCAGAGCAGATGTGAACTATGAATAGTAACGGGATGAATTTTATTTAATAGAGGCACAACTTATTTCTGCCCTGCAGAAAAAGATAGCTCCCCAGCATCCCTTTTACTTGTCCTATAGGATATCAAGCCCTCTGCACAATCAGCAGATTCATCCCACTATTCCTGACTGTCCACCTGCGTGTGTGCTTCAAAATCTCTTCTCACCAGGTTTCACCTTTCTGCAAATTATACCTTCACATCAGGGTCCTTTGCAATTCATTCATCCATTCATTTATTTATAGCAAGAAACTTGCGGGAGTGGGGAAGGTTACGGGGTGGGAAACACACTCCTCTAGGAAAGCGGGTGGGTGCTCGGGGGTCCTGCTTTCCCAGCTGAGGAGGTCCGTGTCCCCCCCCCCCCCCAGGGCTGGGCGATCACCCCATACGGTGAAGAAGGTGCTCCACCCGTCCTGGGGCCCGCGGGCGGCTGCCGCTGGGACTTGAACTTGACCTCAGGCTCCCGCAGCGCCCTTTCCACCGCCTCCCGCGGAGTCTGCGGGGCCACTAACCTGCCGGCTGCCCCCCGCCTGCTGCGGTGGTTACGAATGGGACACCCCCGATCCCCCGACCCCCCGACCCCCGATCCCCCGTGTGCAGAGTGTGGGCGACACGAGACAGGGCGCGGGGCTGGGCCACAGGGCAGTCCCGGGCCCCGCCCCCGCCTGTCTGTGTCCGCGGCGGCCGCTACCGATAAAGTTGTTGTTCTGCCAACATGGCGGCGCCCATGGGGACAGGAGGGGCCGCGGCCGCCTAAGGCGGGAACCGAGGCGTTAGGAGCCGCAGGCCAGAGCCTGTGGGCAGGTAACCCCCTGACCCGGGCTCGGCGGGACGAGGGACGAGGCCCGATCCCCTCTCCCCGGGTCGGGAGGCTCCGACTTGCGGGGAGCAGGGAGGGAAGGGGCCGGCTGGGCTGGGGGGTCCCGGAGCCGTGCGGCTTCCGAACTGGAAAAGTCTCGGAGATCCGCTGGAAGAGTCTCCGAGACCCGGCTCCTCAGGCTCTTTGAGCCACAGGCCGGAGGGTAGCCCCGGGCCCTGTCCCTGAGAAGCGCACGTGCGCGCAGAGGCTGGTCCCGGGTCTCTGCGCCCCCGCCCGGGCCTCGCCCTCAGGTAAAAGCCCCCCCGGGGCATCTCTGGCCCACAGGCCGCCCCACAGCGTGTCCGGGCGCGGAGGCCCTCGGGGCTCATCGGGGGCTCGCCCCTCACCCTGAGGGAGGCCGTCTGCCCGCGGCCGCGCGGGGCCTCAGGAGCTGCCGAAGCCCAGCTCCTCTCCCTCGCGGGAGCGCTTTTGCTTGGTCCCCGACCGGGTCCTTTCAGATTCACTTTCCCAGGCACATTCTCGCGCACCTCGGGGCGCCCCCCCGACGCCCCGCTGTGCGCTCCTGCCGCGCGCCCCGCTGCGTGGCCGTCTCCCTGCCCGTCTAGGTTTCTCCATAAACCGTGGTCGGTTTGGGTCCAGCGCTCAGCCCCCCCCCCCCAGGGCACTGCCCCCCTCCCCCCCTTCTCAGGAGACGCAGCCCCCAGCGCCAGGTGAGGCCGAGCTCAGGGCTGAACCCCGAAAGGGGAGGAGTGAGGGTCGGTGCGCTGCAGGGGTCCCGGAATAGGGCGGAAGGAGAGACCCGAGGCCAGACCTCCAGGCAAAGGCCTGGGTGAGAGGGAGCTGAGGGACAGGTGCCGGGTTGTCATGAACAGGACACACGGCCACACCTGTCCCATTATCCTCCCGGCACAGCCCCCTGATAAAGGGCCGATGGGGGTCAGGAGGAGGCAGCGCCCAGGGGGGCTCCGGTGGGGAGCTGTGGAGGGCAGAGCCGGGGGCGGGGGGGGGGGTTAGAGGGATGAACTGGGCTTGTTCTGGCCATGAATGTACCTGAGGAACTAACAGTAAAGGTACAACGAGATCCCTACTGTACAGGACAAGGCCCGACAGGCTAACCCGATAATTACCTCTCCCCCTGAGTTCCCACAGAAAGAACATTACCAGTCATGCTCCAGCCAAGCGTAACCATTACTCATTGCAAAACATTGTGTTTAAATCATCCCCTTTGTGTTGCTAAAGGTCCCCCCTTGTTTCCTGTACCCAAAGCTGACAGCCTGACAAATGATTGGAAACCCCTGTACTGAAGTGCCTTTGTGATTACTGCGCATAAAGTGAGAGAAGAACTGAGGGTCCGGGCTGCAGTTCTGCTCTCACATGGGTGAGCCCCCCGCCACTGTAGCCGCTGGCCAGCTAATAAAGGCTCCAGATTCAAACAGAAACTCTGGTGGTCGTCTGTCGCCGGTCACCCCAGAACAGGCTGAGCTCCAGGAAATTCTGGAATAAATCACAGCCCCGAGTACACTGTATGCTTAGCCTGGGGGACCCTCTGACCCAAAAGGGTGTGAGCTTTCCTTTACAGAGTCTTGACATGTTTTTTCCAGTATGGTTCCCTGGAGAGGTGGAATTAATTTACATACTTTCCTTTCTGAATCCTGTTGTTTTTATTCTCAGAACAGAACATCCTGCACCTTTTAAAGAGTTATTAAGTACTCACCCACAGAGTGGGGCAGGGGTAGGTTTATAGGTGTGAGTACACAAAACAGTTTATTGTCATTTAATTATTTATGAGTTATTGTGCTTTTCATACCAACAACTATAAACCTACTTTTGCCCCACGCTGTGTTTTTTTTGGTCTTGTTTTATGGTATTTTAAAAAATCCTTTAATCTATATGGGGTTTAGTATGGTTTGTGGGGCTCTAATTTGAATTTTCCCACCATTCATTGAATAATCTGTCGCTTTGTAATCTACGTGTTCTTTTTGCTTCCTGAACTTTAAGTTTTTTTTAAATACCTAGATCTGTTTCAGGAATCTCTCGTCTATCGGGTTTCTGTAAAGGAAAGGTTATTAGAGGTTATTGGTGGGCCAGGTATTATGTGAACGTTTTTAGAAAGATTGTTCTTGTTGTGTAGATAGGGAATTTGTTATGTGTTGTTTGTAATTTGGTTCATAGTATAAGTAAGTTGTAGAGACAGGATTAGAATTTTAAGTGAAAGAATGACCTTCATATTGCTTATATTGGTGATCTGTCCTCATTCTTCGGTATTTCATTTGTCACAGTGGCTAACCAGCATTAAAATCAAAAGCTTGTGAGACTACAGTCAAGGTCAGTTTGTAATTTTATAATTTGTTGCTTCTCATTGAACTATAAAATCCATGAATCCTGAAGATAGTTCTGATCATGTAGAAACCCAGCCCCTAAAAATAAATGCAATTGCCTTTATATTAGGTTGGTCATATGGAATTGCTGATATTCGACTGATTTCATATAGTTCACCATTATATCTGTAGCCACATCTACTCACTTTAAAATAGCCAAGCCTGGTCAGTAGGGGAGTTGTTTTTTTAGTCTGTTTCTGATTTCACCCCCAAAGAAGCAAGAAGTGTTAAATACAGTGAGAACTGGTATGTCAAGAACTTTGGCAGACCAACTGGTAAAATGCCAACACTGTGAAGCCATTTTATGTGAGTGTGAAATTCACTTGTATAAGCCTGTAATGAACCCTGTTGGCAACACCCATGACCCAGTACCTTTGTGAAACGGGGCCAATCCTAGTAGATACGGAAAACATTCTGAGAGAATCAGAGAACATCAGCTTAAAGTGTCAAGTTCTTCCTTTATTTCTTTCTTGGTTTTGAAAGATCTGTTATGGAAACACTGTAGCACTTCTCAAACACTATGCAAGAAGGCAGAAAGTTTAGGCTATTTATTCATAAATCTTAAATATCTGATGAACTGTCACCTCAACCTTTTGAATCGTGATAAAACATGAAACATCTTCCATGAGTCCATTTCTGGAATTCACCTTTGCATGAAACATTTAAGGCGGATTTTGAATCACAGCTAGATGTCCTGATGGGCCCCAACCTATGGGTTAGATTCCAAAAACCCATAGCACTCACCACTGGTACCCATATTGTATATTTATTTGTTGATTTCTCATCTCCTTTTCTCTGCCAGTGTGCACGTGCCACGACAGCAGGGACTTTGTTTTTGTTCACTGTTGTATCCCCAGTGCCTAGAACCATGTGCATCTCATGGCACTCAGTATATAGAGTGTCCCCCAAAATGTAGATTCTTTTAAATTTTGAAAATGAACTGTATGTTAATAAACACTGACATCATGATAATTCGAAGTGTGTATATATTTTTTGGAGACGTGCTGTATATTTAGTAAATGAATGAAGAACGAAGTGAATAAGCAGTCTTCTAAATAATGGTTATTTCCTGGCTTAGCCTCCTGAGTATATGTAACTCATAATATATTTGAAAAATGCTTATAATCGCTTGGAGTCTCTGGTCCCCAGGAAGGCCTGTGTTCAGATCCTTTCTGGTATAAGGCCAAGGTAAGATACGCTTGGAGATCTTCTGAATCCTGGATGATGGGAAGTGAAACCTGCTGGACAGACCCTGGGCTGGCCTACAGAGAAGGGAGGAACTGGCCCAGGCAGGGGTCTTCATTTGTTCCTCTGGGGGTTTTGTATCTTTGGTGTCTGGGAGCACTGGCCCTCTTTATATTTTCCATTAAAAAGTTTGTGCTGAGCTCAAGTGAATTCTAAAGCATTCTTTTTGGGGAGAGAAGTCATCACAAGAATGAGAGGAAAGCATGTGAGCAGGCAGGGAGCCGAGTGGAATCGGGAGGGTTCTGGGCGGCTCACCAGTGTGCTTTCTGGCCTCTTTCAGGGCCTCCCACCTTCTGAAGAATGGCTCCTGCTTGGCAGAGACTGGGTTTCTATGTCTCTCTTCTGAAGAGGCAGCTAAATGGTGGGTCAGATGTCATCATTTGGGGGAGGAGAGTCATTCCAGGATGTACCAGAGGAATTTACAGTGTCACGGGACAGTGGACGAAAGAGTATACGCTGCAGACAAGAAAGGACGTTGAGAAATGGTGGCATCCACGAATAAAAGAACAGGCCTCCAAAATTTCCGAAGCTGATGTGAGTATTCTGAGAGATGCGGACAGGGTAGAGAAGAGGGGTTAAGGGCTTGGACTCTGGGGTTGGACTGCCTGGTTCAAACAAGTTATTAAGTATATGACCTTGAACCAAATGATTGAATCTCTCTGTGCTTCCGTTTTCTTGTCTAAAGTGGACAGTGATAGCAACAGTGCCAGCTGCTCCCTGGGATGCTGGTGAGCGGTAAATGTAATGAATGAAACAAGGCTAGTGCTTCGAAGAGTTTCAGTGCGGGGTGTGTGCACAGGTGCATGCAGACATTCTGGAGCAGCATTTACGGTAAACTCTTCAAGACAGGGTCCATAGCAGGTGGCAAGTGTCAGGGTCTTCCTGGTCCATCGCATCCATTGCTGGTGGCACTCCATCAGCTTGTGAATGGGGACTGGTACACTGGGGAGAGCACCCGAGGAGGGGTCTGGAGCCTGGGCAGGAAAATACTGGCTCTGCCCCCGGAATTAGTGTGAACTTGGCAACATCATGAACTTCCGAGGTCCTCACTTTCCTCACGTTATTTATGTCACAGAACTCTTTTGAGGATCCAATGAGGAAATGTGGCTGAACACATTTTACAACCTGAAGTGTTATGTAAATGAAAGGTGCAGGAGGAGACACGTGTCTGGACGAGAGTACTGCTGGGTGCGGGCGGGTTCTGGAGCTTTTGTAATCGACCTCCCTCTGGTATTACATGCAGCTGAAACCCACCCAAATGTTTCCCAGAAGCTCAGTGTTTTGCCATCACCATCTTATCCTAAAAAGAACTTCCATTTAATGAGCATATTACTACTATGTGTCAGGCACCATCTGCCCATTTATTTTCTCATTTAGTCCTGAAATGACCCTCAGGGAAGGTCATTACCCTCAGGGGTAGGAAGACTGAGGCTCAGGGGGAGGTTTGGTAATTGGTCGAGTCGCACAGCTGACCTGTGGCAGAGCCAGGGTTCGGACCCAGTCAGTTTGACAGCCGAGCTCATGCTTTCCCCCAGAACCTGGGTGTGCCTCACCTTTGACGTACAGATCATGAGCAGCCAGAAAGGCAAAGCTAGGACCAGAACTAGGGCTCCCGGCGGCTGTCGAGCGCTCCTTCCCTCTGCCATCCTCCCATCCCAGCCTGCGACAGCTCAGAGCGGGATCTGTAAAGAGGCAGAAGTTATCTCTGTCCTGACGTCAGAAGCTGGCAAAAAGAATAGGACCTATTTATAAAGACCATCTTTTTCCCATCGCTTACAATCTTAATTTCTTTTAAAAGTTTAAATTCCTACACTTTTATATAATTATGAAAATTTCCCTTTCAATCAGGTTCCTGCTTGGTTATAATATAAACTCCCATAATTCCTTCCCCTCTTTCCACCCCCAGAGGACAGACACATTTCATTGTGACAGAGGAAGATGACTTAATTCACACAGAAAGCAGAAGGCAGGGGCAGGCAGTAAGCTGAATACTTTTTCTGCACTAAAAATATTCATGAATATTAAAGGCTTTTGCTAGCCATTCTTTTCAATATATCTTCTATAAACTCAGTTTCCGTGTTCGGCTCAGCCACTATATAATGAATCACTCGATTTTATGTAAGTTTAAGCTTTGTTGGACAGGCATACAAAAAGCAGATGCTAATGAAGAAGTTATATGTGGAAAGTGTTTGGGGCAGGATTGATTGTCAAACAATATAAAAAAAGTATTACTATAATAAAAACAAGATGATTATAATAAAAGAAAGACAGGTTTAATGTAAAAACTTTACAGTGAAAAACTAGAAATAATTTATATCAAGGAGTTTCTTGTTTTTTTATTTGTTTTTTCAGGTTTCAAAGAACTCTATAGCAGCTCTTTCTGGGTCTCTAAAAATGGGTAGGGTGGATAGTTTGCTTATTTTCGATTCTGCACCATTTGAAGGAATAAAGTCTTGCATTTCTTTTGCGAGCCTTGTTTACAAGCTGAGAGGATTAGCTGTCACTGTCTTCTTAAAGACCTAATTCCTGAGTCCGCACTGACTCCTGAGCCTCCGGACCTCTCCCACACTCCTGAGGTTTTCGTAAGAGTTATGGATCCACAGTTTCTGATTAGAGAGCGTGGTCAGTGTGCTGCTTCCCATCCATTTATATAAATCGACAGCATTTCAAGGTGATTTTCTAGTCCGTGCAGACTAGTTCCAGATTCCTAGTTCCCTTTTCTGCCTTCAGGCAGCTTGACTTGACCGCTCGCCAGTCATTTGTAGAGGATGCGCAGGACAGAGAAAAGTTCCACTCTCGTCTTTTGCCAGGTTATCGGCTCTATTAAAAGTTTGTTTAGCTTCTTCGCTGAAGGAAGTTTAAAGGAAGGGGTCAGATGAGATGGGGAAGAATCTGACTTCTGGTTTCTCCAGCTCCCCTGGTCACAGTTGGCTGTGTCAATGTCCGGTCATGCAAACATTAGCAAAAAACATAGCACCCTCCCGACATGCGCACAAAGGAATGGTTAGGAATATTCTGTTTTGCATTTGTTTTCATTAGTTTGGGGGGAGCAAAGTCTTAGAGAACTGTGATAGAGCTCTAGGAAGGGAGGAGGGACAGAAAGGGAAAAGCAGAAGGCAGAAATAAATACAGTAGTTATAATATCAGACGCCCCCAAGCCCTAGTGACTAAGCAGAATCAGTTACTGCCCTTTCTTCAGGAGCCCCTTCTCCACGGGAGGATTTGTGCTGGGCGGGGGAACGTTCCTGTCACCTGGACGGGGTTTGTGGACTTTGCTGGAAAATGCCCGTCAGTAATGCCCAGTTTCCATTATGAGAAGTTTTTTCAAGAGGTAACTTTTTACAATGTTGAACCATTACCTTGAGGACAGTGCCCACTGTTATGTGCAGGCAGCTTCCCAGTAAATGCTTAATAAATACTCATTGTCACTTTCTACCATCCTGTCCTAGAAATCGAAGCCCAAGTTTTATGTGCTGTCCATGTTCCCGTATCCGTCTGGCAAGCTTCACATGGGCCACGTGCGCGTGTACACCATCAGCGACACCATCGCGCGGTTCCAGAAGATGAGGGGGATGCAGGTAAGGACAGGTGCTGCCGGACAGCTGTGTCCGCATCCCGCAGGACAGCCAGAGCGTGTAACGCGTGTTCAAGGCAAATGGAGAAACGCTTTCAGTTAACACCTTGCTGACCGGCTATTTCGAGCCAGAACTCATCCGTGCGACTGGCTACTTTGGTCAGCAAGATGTTTAAAATTACTTAAATTAATGTAAGTGCAGACACGAGCGAACTCATGACCGGTCGGCAATGTTAGGACACGGAAACAGGTGTATACTCAGAACAGTCAGCAAGGTGTAATAAGATGAGATTAGCTTTGAAGATAAACATGAAAAGCTCAGTGTTTCCTCTTATGAATTGGGAGACATGAAAATAAAGCACATAGATTAGTTGGGAGGGGGCAGCCATGTGCTGGGAGTTGTGCTAGGGATGCAAATGGGGTAGGGATGGCATGGGGGAGCCACGAATGTGGGTAACACCTGATGTCTGCCCGGCAGGAGTTCACAGTCTGGTGGGGATGAAACACATAAATAGATAATCATTGTTTTGGGGGATGAATCCAATAGCGTAAATACAGATCGAAGACTCTGAGTAGGAGGTGGGGCCACAAATAAATTTTTCTCTTTGAATTGACTATTTTCTGTGTTCTCTAATGAGCGTGTATTCATTTCATAACGGAATAAGTAAAATTTTTGTAAGAAAAATATATTTGGGGGGTAATAGCTCTGGGGGAGTTGGGAGAGACTCCACTAAAGAGGGACCATCTGGCATGGATCTGGGGAATTAGGTGAAATTTACTGGGAGAGAGGAGAGAAAGATCCTTATTGGCTGGTGTGGGTCAGTCCCCTTCCCACCACTGCTGGTCACCCCAGGGTCTGCTCTTTACTCCCTAGTGACATGATGTGGGAATAACCATAGCACCTTCCTTAACTCCTTACAGAGAGGCAGGGTGGAAGAGAGGCTGCGAGCAGGGACCACTGAACCAGGTGGCCAGGGTTAGAAGGCCAGCTCTAAACACTTCCTAGCTGTGGACCTTAGACTAGTTACTTAATTAACTTCTCTGAGACCTAGTTTTCTCTCATCCGTAAAGTGGAGATCAAATAGTACCTGCCCTATTACAAGGGCCTGTTACAAGGATTCAAAGAGGATGACTATGAAGCACTTGACATATACCTGGCATGTGGTAGTAACAATAAATATTAACAGTAAATGTTAGCACTGTCAATGGAGGGCTGGATTCTGCTCACACCATCGCCCAAGAGCCCACTGTGCATCTCCACCCAATCTTGTGTTTCTTAGTCACCTTAGTAGCTTGTAATCCAACATGTTGGGATTCTTTACACCATGGAAATTGGCAAACACTACAAATCAGGGCTTCTTCCTTGAGAGAACCAGTTGTTAGACGTTAATGGGCTCCCCCACTGACTGTGATTAACTGGCCGGGGCTGTACAGATGATGCCTGCCACCTCCTAGTCCTTTGTGAACATTTTCTTTTAGAAAGATGGGTGCATCCTTGTCACAGTTGGTTTGAAAATTTATGCTGAACTGCTGTTGGCAGCAAGAAGTAATCCTAAAAAGGAAGTCAAGTTCCAATGCCTCTTTGTCACTGGAAGAGTTAATAATTTTGTACTATCAGCCTCAGAGATTTGTGTTCTGCTTGAAGGCGGCCACAGGTGTTTGTCTCCCTGGTTTATGCCAGATGCCATCTCCCCGACACTGCTTTCCATCTTTTCTGCTGTGTTTATTAGGAAGAGGCGGTGTGGAATGAATTGGCTCTTTGCCTGAAGTATAATTCTTTATCTAACTGTGATGCTTCAACTAGATTTTTCTTTTTTTTAAATTTATCCAACTTATTTTAGACAATTAGCTAATGCAGGCAAATCACTGAAGATTAAGCTAAAGCAAAACTGTGCATTTATGGTAAAGAAAGGGAAGCCTGTTTACAGCTAGGTGATTGGCGGGGTGGGGGTGGTGTAGGTGGGATTTTAATTCCTTTGGGTGGATGAGACGTTACAGCGAAAGCTCCAGGCAGAGCCCTAGGCCAGAGGTACCCGGACCCTTGTAGGCAGCTCAGGCCCAAAAGACAACATAGAGCCGCCTACAGTAACAGAGGCCCGCTGCAGGAGTTGGACAGCCTAGGCCTGAACCCCGTTCTACTGCTTCTAGCTGAGGGACTCTGCACAAGTCATTTAATGTCTCCGAACCCCACTTTCCTGACCTTTGCAATAGGGATAACAGTCATTCCTCTCTAGGGGTGGTTGTGCAGGTTAAGTGAGTTTAGTGCATGTGTCTAGCACATAATCGTCCCTTACTGAGTGGCCGCTGTGATTATTTATACTGATCGGATTAGTCTGGGAAGTCACTCGTCTCCATAGAATAAGTGAGTCCCTGCTCCCTTCTGTCTGGATTGCGATGCCCGGAGCTGACTTCTGAGAAGCATCTTAACTGCACGTCATTGCCTGCCATCTGTGTTATCTGTCCTATGACTGGATTGGTGCCTGAAACACAAGTTTTTTTCTGCTCCATTTTGTCTTTGCATTGCTGACAGATCGAGGACGGTCCCCCTTATTCCTAGTTGGCTGAGAATTGTCATCGCGCTGGGCCATCTCGTCAGGTTGCTCTCCATAGTGTTGGTGCTGATTTGTACTCCTGCCAGCAATGAATGGCGTTTCTTACTAACGTACATCCTTGACATCACTTATTAATGTTAGACTTTTTAATCCTTCTAATTTGGTAAACAGGAAATGATAATAGCTAGTTGTGTTTTTAATTTCCATTTTCATGGGTGTCGTCCTAGTGAAGCTGAGATAACTTCGTGTCTATTTAAGTTGCCTCATCTCTGATTGGCTCGCTCACATTATTTGCCAACTTGTTCATCTTTTTCATGTTGCTCTGTAGGACTTTGTCTGGATTATTGATTCGTTGTTAGTTAGCAATACAAAGACCTTTTCCCAGTCTGTGGTTTCGCCTTGCTTCTGAGCCTGGCCAGACCACAGATTGTAAGTTGATTGCGAATGGGCGAGAATGATGGTTTGAAAAGTTCAGGTTTGCTTTTACTTTGGTTTCCTCCTATAGCAGCAGATAAGTCATACAAAGGAGAGAAACGAGACAAGAGTGTAAATGACGATTGGGATCCCCGTGCTCTTGTTGTAGTTCCTAGAGATGTGCCTGAAAGCCAGTACCATCACAGTTCTCTTAGGGAGACTATTGTCACAAACAGTTGACCAGACCATGGACACACAAGTAGATCACATGTGGCCTTTACAAGTAGAAACGCAGTGGTTTGGGGGTGATAAATTGATTAGGAATCAGGAATTAGTCAACAACAGTGGCCTACCCACCTCCCACCTCACAGATTTGTTGCAAGGCTCATGTGAGATAATCAATGAGAAGACCTTTTAAAAATTCTAGTGCACCCAGCCAGCGTGGCTCAGCGGTTGAGCATTGACCTAGGATCCAGGAGATCGTGGTTTGATTCCCGGTCAGGGCACATGCCCGAGTTGCTGGCTCGATTGCCAGTAGGAGGTGTGCAGGAGGCAGCCGATCAATGACTCTCATCATTGATGTTTCTCTCTCTCTCTCCTTTTCCCTTCCGCTCTCTGAAATCAATAAAGATATATTTTTAAAAAATAAAAATAATTTTAGTGCAATTTTCCAGTGTAACCCAATTAATGACAGCACTAATAAGGTTGTGCTGAAGTTTGGACGTTTAAGCAGGGGCTGCTTGAAGCCAGGGATAAATTATCTTTCAGGAATCAGAAGAGGCTGCACTGTCAATCGGTTCCTCCATAAACCCGGACAATGTCTGATGACACATTTACAGCTTAGCACCATATGGTGATTTTGTTGTGTTTTCGTCTGTTGTACGCACAGATGGCTGGAAAATAAAATTACCCGCCTCCCACCTCGGCTAGTCTCCCTGGCACCTCCAGAAGCCGGGTGATTCAAGCACCAACGTGCCAAGTCCCCCTCACAGACTTGGGCTAATTTGTCTGAGGCAGGAAACCTCCGGGCACTGCCTGAGTAGTATTTTCTGCTCGGGCCTTTTTGCTGTTCCCTGTGGAAGAGGAAAGGCATTGAGGCTGTGTCTGGCAGTCGTGTGGACAGTGTCATCACCTATGAATATCAGAAGCAGGGGAGTTCTTAGCGAGTGGACTGAAATATACGTTTCATCAGTTTCCAGTTTGCCCATCAGTTAATAAATGTCTATGAAGGGCCCCGGGTGTACAGCTTGGCACTGCGTTTTCAAATTTGCAAATTCCTGTAGTGTTTGAAAGTAGAGAGTGGGTTTCTGGAGCTTATCTTCTCAGATGTCATTTGAGGGAGAGAATGAATTGCTGGTCCAGGGTCTTGATTGGAAACTGGCTGATCTCTGCCCGTCGCGGCCCTCCACACTCCCAGGGGTCTGCTTGGGCCTCTGTACTGTCACTCGGGTTTCTCTTACCGTGAAGTATTCACTTGAATCTGATCCCCAATCTGTAATCATGGTGAGCTATTAACACTTGCTAAACGAAATGAAATGTTGTGTTTCTCATTTCTTGGAAATAAACTGTTGCATCTACTCTGGAGAAACCGTGGCGCTCTCTCTGAAAATAGCAGTTTTTTTGAGAAGCAGTAACCATGGTTGCTGTCAGTTAGAAGCTGAGTTGGTTTCAGATGTGAAGTTTTGTTTTATGAAGAAAGGGGGAGAAAGCCAATCGTTCCTAGGAAATTGGCTGGCTCCTCGGTGACAGTGTGCTCCTCTCTCCATCGGGGAGCCCGACGACCAGCTGCCCCAGTTTCCCGGCTCCCTCCAGAGTCTCTTCACTCGACTTGTTTGATCCTACTTCCTGTGTAGGAGGAAGAACTGTACCTTTGCTTGTTCTTCTTCTTCTTTTTTTTACCTTTTGAAAGAAAACTATTTTAAAATTGAACATAAAATTCCATGTTCCCCCTTAAATACACATATGCATATATAAGGCTGCAGTCCCCTTTGCGCGCTCCCTGCCTCACCAGGCCCTTCTAGACAGTAATCCAGATCTTTTCCAGTTTGTCCCTCCAGAGCCTTGCCTGTACATTGTCATATGTAGCTACGCTTTCTCCTGTGTCCTTTTCCTGTTCTGCTTGCCATCTGTCCTGCCTGACAGCCCTGAGATGTCTATGGCTCTGCCTGGAGGGAGGCAGGGGCTGAGCTGTGGTCAAGTGACTGTGTCTACACCAGAGGCTGGCCTAGACCCAGCTCCCAGGCCTGGCCTCCTGGCCAGCTCTGGTCTGACCTGTCAGGAGTCTGATCCCTGTGTTTGCCTTTCATCAGTAGCTGGTCTTGACTCTTCTTTGATGTCTCAAATCGTGGTAGGTTTTGCAGTCCTACTGGCGTTCCTGTGCTGGTCCTTGGCCAGTTTGCTGTCAGATCCATCCCCTGCTTTGCCTTGAATGGCAGAAGGGCAGACCCCTTCAGGCCACGTTTCCCAAGTTCTGGTGTCAGTTGGCCTCTGGCTGGTTTTGGACAGTAAGAAATTCTGGCAAAAGTGGGGGGCAGGAGGAAAGGAGAAGCCCGGGAATTTCTCCCTGGCCTGGATAGTGTCTCCTTCATTAATCCAGTTTCATGTCGGCAGATCTGCCTATGTCAGCTTCTGCACCAACCTCAGCCTTTGAGCTCTGCTAACCCGCCTTCCTTCCTGCCTTCCGTCTAGAAGTGGTAGCGGTGTCCTGCTCTCCCGAATTTCCCGGTTGTTTTGCTCTCTGCTTGGCTTCTCACTCAACTTTAAATTCTTAGAGTATTTGTTAGAAGAAGAGCTGGAAATGATGATTTTTCACACTGGAAATTTATTTTTTAGATTCACAGGTTACAGCTACTAGGACTTTTTCTTGATTCCTTTCTGCACAAAGCACTCATATCCAAGAAGAGGTGAACTCCTAGGGGATTAAAAGGCTCAGGTAGCGCTGGCATATGGATCCAGATGCTGGGTTTTGTGGTTTTTTTAAAGAATAAATTGCCCAGTTGGCAGATGTTACTGTGGAATGATGGAAGGATGAAACCAAGTTATGGTGATGAAAAGAATAGGAATTTGGGAGCTAAAAAGTAGAGTTTAGAGTCATTCCAGTGGATGCTTTAGAGAGTCTTGGCCACAGAGAAATCACAGTCAAGAAAATGGGCATTGACACCAATAATGGAGGAATTTGATCTGGATGCCATGTGAGACCAAGACGTGAACGAGACTGGCACAGGAAGCCCCAAGACTGGGCAGCACAGCATAGCACACGGCAAACCAGGCTCTCCTGGGGCAACAGCAAGCTGGAGGGAGCCTCAGCATTGTTTTTTCACCAGGCCTATGTAATCACTTCCAGAAAGCTGATCTGCGTGGGTCAGATCCACCACCAACCCTAACACGACAAGATACACCCAGCAGTGTCCTTGCCCAGGGCAGCCAGAGGCAGCAGCTTCCTGCCCAGAGCACAGATGCTGCCTTCTGCTTGTGGGCGGTGCCTGGGCCACGCAGCAGTGGCCAGAACAGCCAGCTGCTCTCCAGCAAAGCACCTGATATGGGCCTTGAATTATGTGGGAAAGAAGAAGAACTGCTGGGCCCCTTACACAGAAAAGAAGGCCAGGTAGCTGGTCACCCCTTTGAGCCTCATGGTCTGTTCGATTTGGTTAACTTCCAGTGCCTGGCACCAGCCTGCTCCAGAGGCTGGTGGTCAGTAACCCACTTAGGATTGTCCATGCATGAGGATGCGTCTGGAGTCAAGGTGTCTCCCTACCTGTTGTGGCGAAAGAGACTTTTTATAATTTCAGAAAACAGTTCAGGTTAGTTACAAACAGTACAGACAAGAAGATATGTCAGAGGTAGCCTACTGGCTTTCCAGAGCATATTTTGAAACCACCCAGGAAGGGATAAGGCATGTTAGTAGGAGAGAAGGCCTGTTTATTGCCCAGAAGAAAATACTGGTCTAGGTAGCCACCGTCTGCCATGCCTGACATTTTCCTTGTGATGCTAGGTCATCAACCCCATGGGGTGGGATGCATTTGGACTGCCTGCCGAAAATGCCGCGATTGAGAGGAATCTACATCCAGAAAGCTGGACGCAAAGGTATGTATTTACAGACATATTCAGACACCTATGTATAGAAAGCGTAAGATAATTTTTAAAATCTGTGCATGAGAAATAGAAAGCAAAGTAAACTGAACATTGTAGTCTGCCAAGTGATAGGATTGTAAATACTGGTGTTTGTCTTTTAGCGCTCTACATTCTTTTTTTTAATCCCTACCTGAAGATATACATATATATTTAAATTTTTTATTGATTTTAGAGGAAGGGAAAGAGAGAGAGGAATATCGATGTGAGAGAGAAACATTGATCGGTTGCCTCCCGTATGTGCCCTCACTGGGAATTGAACCCGCTACCTTTCAGTGTACGGGACGATACTCTACCCAACTGAGCCCCAGTGGCCAGGGCAACACTCTGCTTTCTTATCTAAGAAATTGCACATTGGGTTTTGGGTGTTCATACTTGTGTTCATTTAGAAAAAATATGTCTTTATTGATTTCAGAGAGAGGAAGGGAGAGGGAGAGAGAAATAGAAACATCAATGATGAGAGAGTCATGGATTGGCTGCCTCTGCACGCCCCCCACTGGGGATGGAGCCCGCAACCCAGGCATGTGCCCTGACTGGGAATCGAACCAGTGACCTCCTGGTTCATGGGACAACGTTCAGCCAACTGAGCCACACCAGCCAGGCTCATGTGTTCATTTGGTGCTTGGTTATTTACAAAAGTTATTCTTTTGAGTATTTGCATTTGGAAGGAGAAGGAGGAGGAGAGGGTTGTATTTGTTAAATTTCCATAATTAATGCTTCTCCTCTCCCCGACCATAGTTTGAGCGGTATCCAAATTCCACATTATAGTTCTCTCTGAAAATTCTTTTAATTTTTTGCTTTCACCACTGCGAAGCAAGAGGAATTAGCCCTAAATTCAACATAGAAATACATGGTCAGTTTATCCTGGGTGTGGCTTTCTCCAGACACACTGCCATTCCCGCCCATGCCTCAGGCTCCCATATCCACCCCCCTCCCGTCTGAAAACCAAGCCTTTTTTCCTCTATTTCACAGCAATATTAAGCACATGAGGAAGCAGCTCGATCGCCTGGGCCTGTGCTTCAGCTGGGATAGGGTAAGTGGACCCTCTCTCACGGAAGGTCTTTATTTTAATGAAGGTTCTGATTGCACGGGGACCATGACAGTCGCTTCACGTGCCTCCTCCTCAGGTTGGGAGAAGGGAAGGGAGGGAGGCAGTAAGCAGGTCTCCACAGATGAAAAAGTATCCCCAGGGATAATTCGCCTGCAAACAAGTAATCTTCTGTGAGATTAAGCTAAGAGTGTTAACTTCTTATTTAAACTTCACAGGGGCTATGATTATGCGTGGCGACAGCTTTGCACGGGGATTTCCGCTGTTCTCAGCAATAGTTGAAAACAACTGTTGGAATCTATGTGCTTGTGATTAAATATCCACCCATTTGGTCCTTTTAGGTGATTAGGTGCTAAGTTGATTTATTGACCTTTTGTTCCAAGTTTGGAATTGAGGCAGAATTATGATTCTGTCATCAATAAATTGTCGAGTCACAGGAAGTTGCCAAAATAGTACAGAGAGACACGTCCCCTTCCCCCAGCCTCCCCAGTGATAACATTTTCTGTAACTACACAATAATATCAAAACCAAGAAACTGACACAGGTACAGTACTATTCATGGGAGTACAAACCTTATTTAGATTTCACCAGCTGTTATATGGAGGCATTGTGTTCGTGTGTGTGTGTGTGTGTGTGTGCTTCGTAGTAGTAGTTCTATGCAATTGAACCACATGTATAGATCTGGTGGAGAAGTCCGAGGGCAGCCCCAGTTGTTTCCTTGTAATACAGTGATCTTTCTACCTCCATCTTGATACTTGCTGGATTTATTTCTTTCTCTGCCCTTCCCGTTTAAAATTTTCACCAGTCTGTGGCTCCATGTAGATCCTCTCCCTTGAATTTCACTTGGTACTTAGTGACCGCTCCGGGGCAGAGGTAGGCCCTTTCTCAGGAACACTGCCTGTGGGCCTGGGCGCTGTTCACCGACCTGCGTTTTTACCATCTGGATAATTTGTACTCCTGTTCATTGGCTTTTAAATTCCTGTGACTGGTTTCTTCCTTGTGTTTTTACGTTTGGTCTTCTGTACATGTCAGTGCCCAGTGGTAACACTGATGGCTTTGCCCATGGCGGGGCCAGGGAAACACAGGAATTACTGCCCCTTAGACAGCTGTGCACTGGAACAGACTCAGACTGTGCCCTCACACTCTCCCCGCCGGCGTGTGGGCTGGGAAGGGAGCAGGGGTGGTTTTCCTAGAGCAGTGGAAGAGGCATCTTAGAACCGCACTCAGCACTCACAGCCGGACGGGCTTTTGGCCACTTTGAGCTCTTCCAAGTTTTGCCGTCAGTGCCGCACGGCCTGCGTGAAGCAGGGTGGCCAAGGAGGGGTTTGGGGCACCCCCACCATCTGCACTGATCTCTGTGCTTCTGATTCTCTTGCTTTCTCTCCATCTTTCTATTTATTTATTTATTAAAAACAAATTTTTTTTTAAGTGCCCTGACCGGAATTGAACCCCGTCATCCTGGATCCTAGGTCGATGCTCAGCCGCTGAGCCACGCCGACTGGGCTCCCTATCTTCCTTCCCTTTCACTGTCCTCTCCACTCTCTGTTCTCCCTCATCTTTTGCTCGACTCACCTGCTTTCCTTTTCCCCTCTTTCATCTGTCTTCCTGTCTCTTTTTTAAAATAATCTTCTTTTATTTTGGAAAATTTCCAATGTATTCTAAAAAAGTGAGACTAGTATAGGGAGCCCCCAAAGACTCATCACCCGGCTTCAACAGTTGCTATTACACGGCCAATCTTACTTCATCCGCACCCTCCACGTTGAATAATTTTGCAGCAGGCCCCGGACACGATACAACTTCATCTGTAAAGAGCTCAGTACCTGTGGCAAAGATGAAGGCTCGCTGGCTCCTTCCTTCCTTCCTCACAATTCCATTATTACAGCGAAAATGATTACTGATAATACCGTGTAGCATCATGGAATGGCAGTCATTTTGTAACTTCCCCTGGGCATCTCGTGCTTCTTTACACCACAGGTTGGTGGGCCTGCGCTTCTGCAGGTCTTTGCTGAGCCTTTTCCTGCCCACCCCCATGTCGTTAGTTATCCTGGTTGGGGAGCTGTACTCCTCTCATCCAAAACACCCAGCTCTTTGGACCATACCCGCATGAATTTATTTTCATGATTTGTATGATTTTCGTGATTTGTATCATTACAAAGTGAAAATTATTGCTTCAAGGCCCTTACAACCTTGGCATTTTATTTACCTAGAGGACTAGATGTCTGATAAGGAAGGATTAAATGACGAGAAATAATGAGGGCTCCAGGATAATGGAAATATATTTTTTAATGTTTTTTATTTTAAAAGGATTCAAAAAATAGCTTAAAACAAAAAGAACTTGAGGACAAGTGAGTGCCTGGAAACAGGGTTGGGAAGACTCCCCTTGCGGAGCTGGGAGCTGTGGTTGCCTTGACAACGCCTAACAGGCCCCGAAGTGGTTGACTCTCCGGGTCCCCTTTCAGGTCCTTCAGGGTCCCTTTTCAGGTCCTTCAGCGGTAAAGCGGTGTGTCTGGCAGATTTCCCGCTCTGGATCACTTGATCTCCCTCAGAATCAGAAAGTTAACCTTGTCCTGGAGTTTTTCTTTGGTTGATGGGGTGGGGGTGAGGGTTGCCTTTGTTTTAGCTGAAGTGAATGGGCACCTTATCTTTTAGTGCCTCCCTGTTTCCAGGGAGGTGGGGGCTGGGGCCTGAGGGTTGGCTCTCAGAACTGTAGTCATGTCCGGGTGGGGACCGTATGTCATCATGAACACATGGCACAGGTGCAGCTGAGCTCAGACGGGGCTGTGCCAGCTCAGTACTGATCAGCCTAAAATGTGCTGCAGAGGTCTTCGCTGCCCCAGCAGGATAGCCTTCCTAGACTCTTCAACCCTAACTAAAGAAGGAGCCTCTTGGGGCCACCCAGTAAGTGTGCCTACAAGAGGAAGTGGTTGGTTCTGTTGCAGTTCCCGCTGGTGGTCCTGAGCCCAGTCAATGATGAATATAATGATTTTGACTTTTGAAGAGTTTTGTGTAGTGGTTTTGAGGAATGTCTAGCAGTCTGGATTTGTCTGATTGGTTCTTCAGGTATCCCTTCCAGTTGCTATGGCTGCATAACAAATGAATTGTTTGATTTGTTGTCTTAAGTTTGTAAATTATGTTTGTAAATAGTGGTACTTAGAGTAGGAGTGGAGAACATGCCAGGGTGACAGGAGGCTAACTGGTGCTTTTAATGGGATGTTTTCTGTATTAGACAGGAAGTTCTGGGATGATGTCTCCTCTGGAGTCTCACACTGGGTTCCACACGTCTTTCTTACAAGGTAAACTCACTGAAGACATGTCTAATCACCTTGAAGGATGAGCCATTCCAGGGTGAGAGTTATTCATGGCATCTCACAGCCCTAAATGAACTTTTCAAATAACCTTTCAAATTTACTGTCAAAACACATCTTTTGTTTGAGAACTTATATGTGGAAGTCAATTTCAGGTGAGCCTGGAATTTAAAAACTTTTCTTCTGATAAGAGCCTGGAAGAGCCAAGGGAAACTGACACATGGCCCAAGGACAGTGCCAGTGAAACAGATCTGCAAGAAAAGTAGACATCCAAGGCGGAAGGGTTGAGGACTGAGACCCACCTCTTCGTGTGAGGAGCGGCATGCATATGCAGACAGGGAAGGACTGTGGTGGCCATCCTTGGGGATGACCAACTACAGAGAAACGCGATGAAATCACCAAGGGACAGTGTAGGGAGAACAGAGCGCCCAGGATGTCTTGTATATGGGGGGTCAAGAGATAAAGAGGAGCCAAAAGTCCCAGGGTTAGAGTAGAATTGCAGTAAAATGGTGCCGTAGAAACCAGGGGAGAGAGAATTTCCACAGAGAGAATGAGCAGTAGCCACTGGATAAGGGAGAAAAGGCTCAGAAAGCCACTGACGATCAAGCTGGTGATCAAAACAAGCTTTGGGGGAAGGGATTCTAGGGAGATGGCAGGGCGTAGGAAGTACCAGGAATCCGCCTCCCCACCTAGACAACTGCACTGGCAGAAGCTGTCTGATGTAATTATTTTGGGACTTTGGAGTCTATTGAAGACTTGCAGCTTCCAGGGGAAAGGCTTGAATGGTAAATTGCGGTTAATTTTGGTCAGTTTCAGCTCTTAGCTCATTGGTGGCTACCAGTCCCTTCCCCTCCAGCCCCATGGGAGGCAGCCGTGCACATGTTCCTGGAGCAGCTTGCAGGGGCCAGGGGGTGCAGTAGGACCCTGTCCTCCCAATATCAAGGATCTGTGTTCTCATTGCTGGTGGTTATTTTTATTAACTATGTCCCCAAAGTACAGTATTTTATTACTAGTTATTGTTAATCTCTTGCTGTGCCTAATTTATAAATTAAATGTTATCATAGGTTTGTATGTATAGGAAAAAACATAGCATCTCTAGAGTTGAGTACTATCTGTGGTTTCAGGCATCCACTGGGGTCTTGGAACGTGTCCCCCACAGATAAGGGGGGACAACTTAGCACTGAAGTGTACACTTAAAAATAGTTAGGATGGTAAATTTTATGTGCGTTTTACCATAATAAAAAAATTGGAGGGGAAAAATCTGGCTTTGGGGTGTGAAAATCAAAGCTGGAAAACTTTTCCCAGTCTTGTTCGAGGACACGCTGATATTTCAAAGCACAGCCCGAACTGTCTTCTGTCTGTACTCCTTGGCATTCCTGGGTTATTGGCTCTCTTGGTTCCGATTCTGGGACTTATGAGGCACAAAGAAAACCCGAGGAACTCACCACCATGTCACTCCTCAGGTGTTGAGGTTCCTAGCCAGCTTGCCTCTCCTCTCTGCTTTTCAGAGTCTTATGTTGTTTCCTATATAAAAAGTCCAGGGTTTTTAGTTGTGCTTAGTAGAAAGAGCGGGGGAAAGTACATCTATTCCATCTTCTCGGAAGAAGGAACTGGCATATACAGGGTGGGGCAAAAGGAGGTTGACTGTTGTGAGTGTGCAGATATTATTTATTAATTATTGTATTATTTTCCATATGAACAACTCTAAGCGTGCTTTTGCCCCACCCTGTATAGTTTTTAAAACCCTCCTCTCTCCTGTGAGGTTCTGATCTTTGCTTCTCTGTCCCTACTCCTTGCCTTTTAAAAGTCACTGGACTTGTCCAGCCAGTGTGGCTCAGTTGATGGAGCGTCATCCCACGCACCAGGAGGCTGCCAGTTCGATTCCTGGTCAGGGCACATACCCGGGTTGTGGGTTTGATCCCCAGCGGGGGGCGTGCAGGAAGCAGCGGATCAGGGTTTCTCTCTCATCAATGTTTCTCTCTCTCTCCCTTCCTCTCTCTGAAATCAATAAAAACATATTAAAAAAAATAAAAAATTAAAGTCACTGGACTAAAAGATCTTCAAAATAAGTTCCTATACGTTTTTTTCAGCTTATAGTTGTTGTGTTTTTTCTTTTTGAGGGGATCTGTGTCACGTGAAATCTTTCAGGCTGTGACCTGCCCCACCGCTCATTGCTCATGGAGCCGGCAGGCAGCAGGACAGCTCCTGTTGGCTGCTGTCGCCGCTGTGCATCCCTGCTGCGATGGCTGGATTGGTATTTCCTCTTCCTCCGGGTCCGGGCCCGTGTGAACAAATAGCCTTCACATTATTCAAGAAACCCGGAGAAGTTACATCTCAAAAATACTTTCCCGGTGACTCTGTCCTGTCGATCCTGAAATTTTCAAGTACATTGCAGATAAGATTAATGTTCTTTTCCTTCCAGAAAAATGCAACGATTGTGGCAAGCCGCTTTGGCTTGGGTGGTTGAAATCCTGGCGTCTGTTCAAGTAGACAGATAACAAATTGCAATTCAGACCCCTTAGTCTCGTCTGTAGTTTAATGGAGGGTTTTCTGTTCCCAACTGTCTACTTAGAAAAGCTGCCTGTATTGTCGGGCTGATGAAATTCTTGTCAGCTGGCAAAGGACAATTACCAAGAAATTAAGCAAATGGTTGCTTCTCACCCAGTTGTGGGCTGTTCTCAGAATTTGTGTAGTTTGTAGCAGGAGGCAGCTTTCAGGTTACCATAAAAACAGCAGCGCTCAGAAAATAATGGTCCAGACAATAGCAAAGAGAGGAGCTTTTTGATTTCAGCTCAAGAAAGACAGTGTGTGAGTTTTCTTTAAAACAGCAAAGACCAGCGTTTCCATTGTTACTAGTCATTTTCTAAATTGGCTTCAAGAGCATGTAGGACATGAACCTTTTAAATTACTTGAGAGTTTAGCTGCAGCCCTGGATTTGAGAAATGAGACCTTTAAGGACAAGATGCGTGCGCTGTGAAAGCACAGCGTCTAGCACTTGCGGTGTTCAGTGTTCATTAAACGCTTCTTCTCGGTCTGGAGTTAGTCCTGAGGCCAAGGAACATAATGACCTCGAAACGGATTCTTAGACAAATGTCAGGCCCATGACTGATTAATTACGCCCACATTAACACTTGTTCCTTCGACGCTGCGTGGAGGAGGGCAGGGAAGGTAAAGGAGAGCAGAGGCAGAGGTTTGGCAAAGGTGGCCGTTGACAGGTGGGTGAAGAAGGCGGCTTGAGGCTGAAGCCAAGGGGAAGTGGCTGGTGCGGCCTAGGAGCCTGGGCAGTGGGACTCATGGGAGTAACAGCCTTGGAAGGATGGACGAGGTAGCCATGTGGTCTCGGATGGAGACCCCGCCTGGGACTGTAGGTGACAAAGAGTTGTGGGGTGAGATGCAAGTGAAATGGAATGAAGGAGAAGCTGGAGAGGTGAGGGATGGGTCTAGGGCCTGGAGTGCCCATGGGAGTGAAGGTGGATGGCGGGTTGCCTCTCTTCCCTCAGAGACAAATAGGAATGAGTGGGATGGGGGTGAGGGCTCACAGCAACCTGCTTAAGAGAGCGGAGTCCATGGAAAGGCTGCTATAGATGGCCTTGCTCCTGTCAGTGTGGGGGGCAGGTCGTCTTCATGCTCCTGACCCAGTGCTGACTGTAGTCGGTACTCTGAGTGTCTGAGCAGTAACTCGGCGAGTGAATGAACAAACAGAACCTTGAGTTGGGTGGAAAGTCCATTCTTTCTGTTCTTAGTATCTCCATTGTCTCTATCACAATAGCCGATTAGTGATCCTCTTAGAACAAGGATTGGGGAGCAGCCCCATACCAGGGAGGTGAGAAGCTGATCTCAGTTCCAAGAGTAGTCTCCTTGGGAAAAGTCATCCTTCCTTTTCCACGTGGACATTGCCGATGGGGAGAAAGTGCGTCTTCAGGCCTGCGGGGGTTTGGAGGTTCTGCACACAGGTCGGTTAAAGTGCTGTGTGCCGTACGAAGGGGCAGCATTTCTCATGTGAACCCATACTTGACACTGAGTGTGAGTAAACCAGATTGTGGTTCCAAGAACTTTTTTAAGAAAGCCTGTTCTAGTTAAGAAAATTAGCAAGGGCTCTGTCTCAAGGCTTTCCTTTGTTTTTTAAATATAGACACTTGACTACCTGAATATTGCTATATCTGTGGCATTAATGAAGATTCACTGAGCACCAGTTTGCACCCACGCTGGGCCAGACAGAGCCGGAAAGGAAAGCTAATAACCCTCTTCAGATCCCTTGATCCTCATAACAGCTGCAGCATGCCAGCTGCCAGAGAGGGAGAGGGAGGCCCAGAGAGACTACTCATTTGTCCCTGGTCCCCAGCAAGCCCATGGCACAGCCATGGCTCAGACTCCAGTCTTGGTCCCCAGCAAGCCCATGGCACAGCCATGGCTCAGACTCCAGTCTTGGTCCCCAGCAAGCCCATGGCACAGCCATGGCTCAGACTCCAGTCTTGGGCCTGCTGACCTTCTCCTTTTAGCTATTGTCCATACCTGCCCTTAGGAGCTCACAGCCTGTTTGGGAAGGTGAACAACACTTGGGGACTTAAATAATAGGGCCAAAATGTCTGTCCTAAATGTACTTGGCATTTCTGACTCAGTCGGGTGGTGGCATGGAGCACTAGGCCTCCCTGTCATTCCCTGGTGGCCGGACAGTCGCACAATATGAATACGGAGGCTGGCTCCCTGGCGTTGGAGCTGTGCTGTGCTTTCCGAACCTCTCCCTGTTAGAATTAGAGAGTCTGGGGTGGAATAAAAAGCAAGGTCATTGTCATGCATCTCTGTTGCAGTGAAGAGCAAATGACAAAAATGCTCCTTATGAAAGATCAGTTTTTCAAAAGGTACCTGTTTGCTTCGTCTGCTTCCAAGCTCGGTTGTTGCGAAGGCAGGAGGCTTATGGTGAGGCCGAGGAGAGGAGGAGGTGAAGCCTTGTCCCGGGAACTGTGTCGCATGGTGGTTGCTCACCTTTCTCGAGGTGTTTATTTTTCAGTGAACAGGGCTGCGGAAGGACTGACTTGATAAACACCTTGCTTCGAGTTTTTGTTTGTTTTATTGTGTTAAATTCCGACAGCTAACCTAAGTAATGCGAGGTTGCAATGCAACATACATGCACGTGGCTTTGAGTGATGCTAGGGGTTCTGTGATCTGGTACCAGTGACTCCTGCCGGAGCAGAAGCTGGGAGGGAGGCGACCCGGCTGGCTCTCCTGGCAATGGGCGACCACCAGCGGTGACTGGGAGCAGCCTTCGGTGAATGTCTCCATCCGGGTCCTGTGTTTTGGTTGTTCTCTTATAGCCTCCGTCTCTTTCTAGTCAGAAAGGGGGTATTTGGTAAGGGATGGTGATTGTAAGCTTTCTCTCCCCCAGTCCTTCCCTCTCCCTTTCGCCTTGTTCCAGGAGTCTCATGAGGGTGCCAGCTGCCTCCTTGAGGTGTGATGGTGAAACCAGCCTCGCTCCCCCAACAGCGTTCCAGAGTCAGGCCAGGGAAGTGGCTCCTTTGGTCCCTCCCATGTGCCCATTGTGTGCTTTCCATACATTATGACATTTGTCCTCACGATGGCCTCTCAGATGGGCTTCTTTACCCCTGTTTTTAGACAGGGACACTTGTCTGGGGCCACAAAGCTAACGATGATACAAGGACTCGAACCCAAGTTAAATGGCTCCAAAGTGGATTGTCTTTCCCTTAGAGCATGCTCTCTCAGACTCTTCCTGGAGCGAGGAGTGTCAGCCTGCAGGGACCTCAGTGAGGCGCACACAAGGGACCTGCTGCTGTGACTGTTGTTCCCAGACCACGTGCCATTTCGCCAGTAGAGGAGGCCTCTGGCTCGGCCTTCATGGATTTTGTCATTGCCGAGTCGCTGCACCACAGGGCTCCTGGCACAGCTGGCTTAGTTAGTATTATGTGCAGTGTGCGGTGTGGGTGGCAGGTCTCAGAGGAGGTTGCGTCGAGCCTCACTTGTGGTCTGAGGGAACTCACCGTCTGTGTCGGGCTCTGTGTTTGGCTGTGAATGTGCGACATACTTTTCATGCTAAAAATCAGGTATTATAGAATGAAAATTGCCATGTGGGAGAGAGATTCCGGTTGAGGTCCCAGGTGCATAAATTTGGTCTCCGGACAGGTAGATGGCGCTTTCTAGAGCTCAGGGGGATAGAAAAGTTAACACCTTTATATGAATCTATGTGGATGTGACCTTGTTGTGGTTGCTTTTGGAGCTATAACTTTGAGTTACCTGTCTTACTGTTTTAAAAACAAGGGTGCATTATGTAGGTGTTGGCTTCTTTGGAAAGGAAAGCACAGGAATGAAATGGAATTTTGGAACAGAGTAAACAGCCCTTGTTTGACTAAGAATTCTTCCCAGGTTAGTGCTGTCCCACTGCTTGGGAGCAGGAATCCCCACCCTACAGATATCGGCCTCCCTTTGGGGTACAGGCAGGGCTGGGCAAGGACATTTGGGTGCTGTGGGCTGGATTCCAGCAAATGATCTTTCAGCACTTACTTGTCAACAACCTTTTCATGGAAGAGGGTAAGCTGATGTTGTATCAAGAAAAACGATATGCCTCTGTAACTAAATTCACAATAGGAAATTTATTACATGAATTTATTACAGGAGACTTTCCAAGCCAGACAGCCACTTGGAGGCATATTAAATGATTTAAAATTTAGAGAGTAAAATCAGTCACTCATTCCCAGGGAGCAGCGCTATGCATGTGTAACCGAGTTTCGGAATTGTGTGGGTCTGCTCCCCAGGCTGGCCAGGTCTCTCCTGGGGTTGGTCTCAGAGTTGGGAGAGGGGTGAGCTCACTGGGATTGAGTGCCCTGCCCCATGTGCTCAACAGAGATGGAGTCACACCAGCTGGAGAAGGGGAACCTAAGCTAATGGGCTGGCATTTCTACTTTTCCCAGGGATGTTTTATGCCTTTTTATGGAGTGCCTACCAGAAAGTTGCTTGGCTCCTTAATCTGCCTGAGGTTATAGGCTCAAACTAAAAAGATCGAAGCCCATAGAGTTTTAAGTAAGTAGTTCCCAGTGGAAAAGTGAAAGGGAGCCTCTATCTCTAGCCAGACTAAAGTTAATGCTTTTAAGCAGTTTAATTTCAGAAAGATGTCTTTGGTGATTTTTACTGAGATGAAGCATTAGAAGACTAGAAATAGCTGTTTTGCTTTTTTAAATCAGCAAACCAAGGAAGCTGGGCGCCTGGTCTGCCAGTTCTTCACGGGGTGGATGATACTGAGGGTCCTAGTGGGACCCTGTGTGCAGCAGATGGGAATAAATGGGCAGGAGCACTCCCAGCATCCTCTGGGCCAATGACACAGGCACTCCAGAGGAGATGGGGTGAGTGTGGTAAAACATACATTAAAGTAAAGCCATCGGCGTTCATACACACAGACCCAGGGGACATTCCCGGGACTGAACATCTATCTCCGTAATGGAAGGCAGGAGAGACCAAAGAAAGGCTGCCACTCCAGGGGTAATTAATAGAGTTTATTAGGGGAAACTCACATAGGAGGCATGTCTTTGAGGCTGCAAGACAAAACAAATGAATCATCTCTCGGCTTGGCAGGCACCAAAGAATTATATAGGATAAGCGGGGGGGGGGGGGGGGGGGGGGGTAGTCACGGGTACCAACTAGTACGTGAATGCTACCAGGTATGGAAGTTACTTTCCATGCTTGACCAGGTCAGGACAACAGCCTGTCCAGGAACCAGCATGTTGTGGGAGGCAAGGGAGGGGCCCTGGTTGACATCAGAATGAACGCCAGTGTGGTCAGACCAGACAGTCTCTAAGGCTGGTTGCCGGGAGCTCCCTCCCCCTCTGGCCCAGGTCCAGCTTGCAGGTCCTGCCGCGGTCACATCGTGGAACATTCTCTCCTCCACAGTCAGGAGTAGATAATGGTCCTGGAGCCCTAGGTTCCAAGCTGTACCCTTCCAGCAGCTGGCGTGACTTTTCTTCCAATGACAAACAGAAACCCAACGTAAATAACGCAGGGCAGACCCAGCTCGAAGGCAGGCGGGGAAGGGGCCCGCAGTGCCCACGGCTCCGCATACCTCAGAGGGGACACTTCCAAAGAGATCGCATTCGTGTCAGACCGAAAGTAGGCTAATGCTTGGCTGGTAACCATCTTTTTCCCCCTGACTGGATATATCATCTTTCTTCAATTTTAGGTAAAAGTGATTTTCAAAACCATTAGCCTATGTGGGGGGAATCGTGCTGGTCCGTGGCTGTGTAGTTTTTACTCTTAGTCTATGGAAGCAGAAAACTCATACATGTGAAGCAGAAAACTCATACATGCGTGGAACATATACTTGGATGTATTTATTAGAAGTATTTTGATGCTTTATTTGAAAAACTTAACTATATGGAAAAATAGAGAAATGAGAACTGTCATCTCCTGAATTTAACAGCTGTCATTTTTTTCATATTTGCTTCACACATTTTTTTTAGCTTCTAAGGAACACAGATTTCAAAAGCAAACCATAGCAAGGCCATGCTCTCAAGTCCCCTGCCCTAGTTCACCTGGCGGACTCACAGTGTAATTTGCATTTAGTTTGCGAAACCTACAAGTTCAATTCAACATGCGGGAGTTCCTATATCGATTTAGTTTATTCTCCTTTCAACAATAATTTGGGGGTGCCTCAATGTGCCAGTACCCCAGCAGATAGTGATGAACAAATGAAACACTCAAGCATAGCTCTTGCCCTGGCCGGGTAGCTCAGTTGATTACAGCATCATCCTGATACACCAAGGTTGGGGTTTGATGTCCCCGGTCAGGGCACATACAGGAAACAACCAGTGAAGGCGTAAATGAGGGGAGCAACAAATCCATGTTTCTCTCTCTCCCTTCCTCTGTCTCTGCAAGTTCTTCAGTTGCTTGTCTGGAAAACGAGTTCTGTGCTATGTCCTCAGGGGGAGGGGTAGATGGTGAGGAAAAGATATGGGGTGAGGGTGAATTTGCAGGTGTCAGAGAGCAAGTCCGCCCATGTGTGCAGGTCCGATGCTGGAGTTGGCGAGGTGCTCTGTGCACAAAGCTCCTGCAGACTTGCTGTCTGTGGACCTGGGAGCTGGGGCCGGCTGTCATGCACGTGGCTCAGTGTCACAGCTCCAGCATCGCATGGGGCCGGCCCTGGGGTGTCGGGGGGCGACAGCCACAGTGTGGGCAAAGCTGTTAGGCTGGTTATGGACCCTCTGCCTTGTGGGGGTGTGGAGTGGGGAGCCGGTGATCAGAGCTCTTTGTTTTCTAGTAGTGATTACCCTGCTGTTTTTATTAGTCAGCACATAAAAGGACATAATACACAAGAATCTTACATAAGAAAAGTAGCCCTTTGGGAGCACCTCGAGTTTACCAGGCCCCTTGCTCAGTTCCTGCCAGACTTGCCCCCCCAGCTGGGTTTCAGCTCCCTCGTCGCTTAGTCATCTGAAGAGAGGCGGAATTGTTGCACTTTCCATAAAGTGTAACTTCTTTCAATTATAGTCCATAATGAGTGGAACCCTTTGGAATGTTCTGCCCCACATCCATTCCTGCAGTAGCTGTTTTGTGCAGAAGAGTAAAGGAGCAGTGGGAGTGTAGAGGCCTTTGTGCTTCCTTGAGTGTATCAGCCCAACCTTACAGGGATTAATCAATAACCTGTTTTTAAAGACTCCAGAGCAAGTATGTTTTCAGGACAGACAGTAAATTTGACGAAGCTTCGATTTAGGCTGGAAATACAAGCCGGGTGATTTCTTGCTGACTGAGTTTAACATTTGATAATATTTGCAGTGGGTCTTCCTAGGTAGACACCAGCCAGATTCACACAATGGAATAAATGGGTTATAATGAGTCTGAAAGAGCTACCAGGCCCCGGTTACATGTGGAAACACAAGGTCTATTTTCAAATGAAGATCATATGAAAATAGGCAAATATTCCTCTTGAATTTTGTGATTGCTTTCAAAATGAACGACAGTGATGAATGGGCTTCATGGCCCCCAAAATATGTTTGTACTGACAAAAAAGGCAATACCCAGTTTCGTACAGTGAATTCACCTGTTAATTGCATGGGTGGAGGGAGGGTGTGCAGAAGGCTTCAGGTTGATCTCATCATTAAACATGCCCTGGGAAAGTGGGGTTGGCATTTTGGTAACAGCTCTCCTCCCTCACTTAACAAATAGGTGAAAAGTATTATAGGTTGGTCACGTTTGCAGTGTGATTGCTTTTCAAAATGACCTGCAAGGCCGATGCATAATGGGCGGAAGTGCTCACAATGGCCAATGTGTGACTTCTCCCTCTTCCGCAGGAAATAACTACGTGTTTACCAGATTACTACAAGTGGACTCAGTACCTCTTTATTAAGCTCTATGATGCTGGGCTGGCCTATCAGAAGGAGGTAAGTTCGAGTTGACTGCACCTTAAAAATTTCGTAAATTCCTGCCATCTTCTTGGAACGCATCCCATTGTTCAGTAAGAAACAGATAAACCCTGTTTGCACAGTAGCTGTGACAGTGAGCACCACCTCAAGTTCGTGACATCAATCACGGCAGACCCAGAAAGTAACCACTGCCTGGCTTAGTTTGGTGCCTCCAGGACAGGGCTTGGCTCTTTCGCTCTTGAATTCCCAGCACATCACAGTGTCTGGTGCCTGTGCTGAGATCAGGGAGGGGGCAGAGGAGGAACGCAGGCCTCTCAAACCCTAGCTCAGCTTCCTCTCCCAGCCGTGTGCCGGCTGGGTCACTTAACCTTGGGGAATCGTGGTTCTTTATCTGCTGAGCGGGGTGCATCATCGTCGCAGGGTCTTGGGAAGACAGAGGTGATATTTAGGGAACAGCTATCACAGTGCCTACACTAGTGGTCTCCCAAGAAAGGGAAGTGCTTGTTATGGCAGGAGCTCGGTAATAATAAGTCAGCCTTAGATGGTGCGGGGTGAGGGAGAGTAAATTATAGTGTGGCTTAGGACTGTGCTGTCCAGGACCTTAGCCACGAATGGCATGTGGTGTTGATATTTAAAGTAATTAAGATTAATTAAGATTGAAGGTTGAGGCCCACATTAATGTGCTAGTGGCTAATATTGGACGTCACGGAGCTAGAACATTTCCACTATCACAGAACACTGCCTAGAATTAGACAATGTTCTGGTAGAATTACTAGACAACACAGGTCTAGAAAATTCAGAAGTAACAGGTAGGAAAGACATTCTCCTTGGACTGGGGGCGTTTAATGACACAGAATTACATTTGCTGTTCTGGGGGTCCCATCACAACTCTGGTCCTTACAGTGAATAGTACTCACAGAATCATTGTGTTCTAAGGTGGAAAAGTTTTAGAATTAATATAGAGACAGATGCAGGAGGCTTAGCCTAAGCTAGGGTCGCAGTGCACCCTTGTCTTCAGGAAGCAAACTGAAGGACATGCTGGGCACGAACGGCCTCTCCCACTCCGCCCCTTGTGGCTTTGGAAGGTGGTGGCAGTAGCCTTGGGAACCCTGGCCCTTCCCCCTGGACTCAGTCCAAATTTAGGCCCATTCTGGGTGGAATGGAGCAATATCGATTTTGGGAATTACACCCTTTAATAAGATCTATGTGGTGTTCCTTAATTAAGCATGCTTTTGTCAAGAAAAAAGCTAATAGACTTTGAGAAAAATCAATACCCTGAATCATATGCTTTCCCAGGCTTCTGGAACCTGAGGCTGTATGGCAGTGTCCTCAGAAAAGGTCTTCAGTGGTGTCAAAGCAGCCCCGGAGGAGGAAGCAGCAAGGAAAACAATGGAGAGGAGCCAAAGGCCAGGGAGCGGTGCTCCGGCCAGGAGACAAAGCACGCCGATGGAGGGTGCAGTCTAGGAGGGACATCTAGGAGGGACAGGCGTCCTGTGTAAAGGGTGAGGCCCAGGGAGGCGAGGGAAAGAGAACCCAAGCAAAGAGGAAGGTGAGACGAGAGAGGGCGAAGTGGGGCCCGAGGGCCGTGGGCATCGCGGCCACTGGGTCTCAGAGAAGAGAGCTCAGAAACTCAGAATCAGGATTCTTGAGAATCCCCAGTGCCACCCAGAGTGGCCTGATCTCCGAGAGCCTAATGGTGTTATGGTATGCATCTCTAAAATGCTTTCTAAAAGTGTCCCATACATCACTCAGACCAAAAAAACCCTTAATTCTCATGTTTAACCCTTGATCAGCTGGGAACATTCTCTTACTTGGAATGGCTCATTCTGCGATGTTGCCAGATAACTGGTGTGACTGTATCTTACCAGTGAAGCTAGTGAACCACAGGGGAGCATGGAGTGGGCTTCAGTAGGTGATAGAGAACATAGGTGCCAGCCAGGGACACAATTACAGTCGGCAAGATTGTCCAGAAACTATTTTATGTAGCAGGACTGTGCTTGCTTGAATATCAGGGTGTCCATCAAAGTATATGTTCAAAGCGTGAACATCCGGGAATGTTATCCAGAGAAGACCTGGCTTCAAGGGAAGCTGGATAGAGGCCATTACATGAGAGAGGAGGCCTGGGAAAGGGGTTTGGGAGCAGCTCTGAGGCTTCGAGAGGCTGCACACGCTATGCTCTCAGGCCCCAGGGCCCTGCATCACGCTGCCTCTGGGCTGTCCGCCTGCGGGAAGGCTGAGCCTGGGCTCTGATCTCTGCGGTGGAGGCGGATCGTGGTCATGGGAAGAAACCAGAGTGGCTTCTCACAGCTGTTGCATCTTTGATCTGAAACGCTATTTCCTTTGGTGTTTTCCTCTTCCCCCAAGACTTGCACTGGGAAAAACATTGCTTTTGTGTTCTGCTTTTATTTGCCTTTCATCAGATACCAGGGTTTTATTTATAACGTGTAAACCTCTTAGGGGCACATCTTTCCTCATTGCATTTTGTAACCGAGAGCCAGAGAGATGCCAGGCCATGTGGGAATTGTTGATAAGAAAATAAAGTCCTGTTTGTTTTTGCAATCGGAAGTATTGAGTGTTTGCCTCTCCCTGATCCTTTGAGGTCTGCGGGGGGCGGGAGGCACAGGTAGAGGCATTGGGGCTTTCCCCCCCCTTTTTGTATTTTATATAGTTTTAGTTCTGTGCAGGTTTTTTTGGTTACCTTCCGGGGAGCAGATGTTGATTGTGAGAAGATACAGCAGGATTTTCTGGGGCCCTGGGGATGCTCTGTATCTTGATATGAGTGCTGGTAGAAGTTCTAGCATGTTGTACAGTTAAGATTTATTCACATTACTCTATGTCTGTTACACATTAATTTAAATAGAAATTTTAAAACCTTGCAAACGATGTTTACAGTTCGTAGAAACCTGAGTTCCGACTGCAACTCTGTCACTTCCTGTGTGACCTTAAGCAAGTTATTTGACCTCTCTGTCCCTCAGTTTCCTCCTTTGCAATATGTAGATAGCACTCTTCTTACCTTAAAAGGTGTCATGAGGATGAGAAAAGCTAGCGTGAGGCACTTAGCCCAGTGTCCCGCACATGGCAATCACTCAGCAACGTTAGCTATTTATATTAAAATAAATACACTTGTTTCCCCTAAATTAACCGATTCCTGCTAAGTTCTAGGTACAAGTGTTATTTCTTTCCCTCTGTTTACTGAAACTTCCAATTCAGCAAGTTCATCCTTTCCTGCAAGAATGTACCAAACCTGAGTTAGACATGTGCTTACAGCTTCCTTCCCAAGCGCACTGCCCTGACATGAAAGCACAGGGGCAGTTCTGTGTGTGTTTTATAGCTCGTGGTGGTTTCCTTGCCACGCAGTACTCTGAGGAGATGCCCTCAGGTCTCAGAACAGAGAGGCTGGGTTGCAGACCCCTTTATGTGAGGAACCTCGAGGTGATCCTTCGTGTACTCACTAGATTACATCATTGTGTTTCACGAATTGTAACAGGCCTTGGTTAACTGGGACCCCGTGGACCAAACAGTGCTGGCCAATGAGCAGGTGGATGAGCAGGGCTGTTCGTGGCGTTCTGGAGCAAAGGTCGAGCAGAAGTACCTCAGGCAGTGGTTCATCAAGACAACTGCTTATGCGAAGGTGAGTGTGATCCTGGAGACTCCCCAGTGATGCCATAGTACATGTTGGCAGGGAGCACCAAGGCCTTCTGGGCCTTGGAGAGCCTCATGTTGTGGGTGAACTCTAGGAAGGGCTCTTAGAGCCACGGGGGTACAGACAGGAAGCACACGAGTCTCAGGGTCACTCACTGCGAGGGTGATGAGTTTGGGTCTCTCGGTTGTAAGTCAAGAGTGGCACCTGGAGGTCATTGTGGGCCATTGTCCTGCCATAGAGGCCAAAACACATAAGCTTTACCCACAGTAATATCAGCAGTGAAGCTAGAATGGAAACAAGTATCTTCATCTGTGTGGTTCTGGTAAGACCTCCAGGAAGAGAGCGACATTTCAGAGGGGCCAGGGAAGACTATCTAAAAGGAGCGAAGAGATGGCCGGGCTCCCCGAGGGAATGCCAGAGTGAAAGTGAGCTAAGCCAGGAGCCAGAGCTCTGCATTTTAACTCTTGTTGTGTGCCTGATCAACAGTGTAAACGTGCATGAGTCCCTGGCCCTCAGTTTCTTCACCAGGAAATGGAGAGGGTGGGACCAAGTGGTCTTTGAGGTGCTTTCTGGCTCTTTACGTGTTCAGAGATTCAAGGCAAAGCCAACCATTGGAAGAGGAGGCTTGCTTAAAATCATCAGTAGTCTGGGCAGGTTAACCCGTTCCAGGCATGCCAGAACCGCTCTGCGGAAGGAATCCTCCTTGAGCTCATCATGTTTCAGGATCTAGAATGGAGGGTCACACCCCGAAACTCCAGAGAGAGATGATTGGAGCACATCAGGGACACTTCTCACAGCAGTCTGACAGTCTCTACTGGTTAGCGTAAGACTGGGCGTAAACGGGAGCTGGAAAGGCAAAGGCATCCTGAAGGCTGCTGACAGCACGTCGAGGTGGCTTTTCCCCGGCGGTCACCACAGTAACCTGTGTCACACTGTCAGAATTAGGGAACCAGACTGAAATGGACTTCGGGTCAGACACCGTACTATACTTATATGCAAAGAAAGCACGTTATAAATAACCTCTGGCCGCTATAGAACTTTGCTGAGTTAGTGGAGAGATGACCCCAGCGTTCTCACTCAAGAGACGCCTCTTAAATGAGGCTGTTTCGCTATTATAGTTTATTCAGAGTGTAGCTGAGAATAGCATGTGGGTTTGGAAAGCTAGTCACTAGAGCTGGCTAATGCAGTGCCTTGCTCCTTGTAAGCACACGGTGATATTGAGAGACCCAATGAGAAGACAAAGCTGAGGACATTGCTTTCTGTAACATCCCAGGCATTGGAGCCCCTCTCTGCTGACAGTCGGGGTCCATGACAAGGAGGGATGCAGGCTCACCTCCAGGACCTGTCTGGTGACTCTAACAGGAGTTGTTATAACTCCACCTAATTAGCTCTTTTGTTTTGACCTCGGCCTCAAGTTGGAAATGTAATAACCTAACTGAGGAGCATAATTCTTTAAATTGTCAGCTGTGAATTTCCAACTGTTCATCAGAAATGGTAGTTACCATGGTGACTTGCTTGCTTCTTGCTGAACTCCTGCCGGATTTATTGAAAAAGCTGTCTTTGGAGGTCAGCACTTTGTTTGCCCTGAAAATCAGAAGAGGGAGTGGTCAGAGTGGGCGGAAATCTGTGTTCACTGCAGGTTCTTGGTGGGGGCTGCACGAAGCGAACTCCCTGAGGCCTAATGAAAAATGATTGCTGTGGACAGAGATACCAGGGGCTGCACGGTGCTCAGAGACCTCGGAGTTAGGCCCCAGCCAAAAGTATGCAGTTGACACCTCCAAAAAAGCCATATATTAGCCATATAGGTAACACCTTAGGACTGAGGGCAAAATCAAAATAGACCCACCTTAATAAATAAAGCTAAGTCTGACAGGTTCAAAAGGAACTTTCAGAACAAAATTTAGCACCTTTAAAGGGAGACGACATAATCCAGATTCCCTCCTTGCAAGGTTGGTTTCATCTGTGATGTTCAACGTATAATAAGAAATTACTAGTCTTGCAGAGAATCAGGAAACTGTGACCCATAATCAAGAAATAAAAAAGCATAGAAATAAAATTTTTAAAAAAAGAAATAGATCCTGAGATGACCTAGAAGTTGGAATTAGGAAATAAAGCCAGAGGCATCTCTTCTATAAATGATCTGGAACTTAAAGTAGTAGATGCTCATCATGGGTGAACAGATGAGGAATCTCAGGAGAGAAATGAGAACTACTAAAAAAACAACAAACAACCACTGGAAATCTAGAACAGAAAAGTACAACATCTGAAATGGAAAATTCACTGTTTGGGATGCAGAGAGATGAGTAAGGGTTAAATAGGCCATAAAGCTGGAGGGGAGCCCTCCAAATGAGCAATCACGTGCGGTGGCCCTAAAACAGAAATCTATGTGACAAGTTTGAGAAGCTGAAAGGATGTCAGCATAGTGGAAACAGTTGAGAGAGGAAACTGAAGATGGGGCTGGAGGGGCTGGAGCAGCGGTTAGGGGCGAGGCCGGGCTAGGCCTTTTAGGCCTTAGAGTTTGAACTTTATCATGGGGGCCATGGGAGCCTGTTAAAGGATTCAGAGGAAGAGAATGACATGGTCACATATATGTTTTATAAATTCACTGTGGAAAGGGCAGGGTGACTGACTGTTTCTTTTATCTGGAAAGCAAGAGCTTTCTTGGCAACCCCCAGCAAAGGTCCACTGATGCCCCATTTGTGTCATGTGGCTGCCCCCAGCTTCAAGGGAGACTAGGAAAGCAGGCTCAAGCTTTTTAGCCTCTGCAGTCAAGATGGCTGGGGGAAGAGGGTAGCGATTGGGTGCTGGGATGGCCAGGAGCTGTACCCGCCACAATGATCTTCAGAGCTTTGTATTTGCATCTGATTTGGCAGCTCTGCGAGCTGCCTCTGTGATGTACAGCTGGTGGTCTGCTCGGGAACATGGCTGTGGAGCAGCCCTCTTTCATTCACTTAACTTCCAAATTATAAAGATGGTGCCTGATGTGAAAATTACAGGGAGCCCTGGAATATAAAAACCGCTTTATTAGGCTGTTCTGTGATGTATTCAGTTTTTTTCCCCTTACCCCCCACCCGGTGTTGCTAGGATCCTTTGCTTTGTGAGACATTAAAAGTGCTCTCAGCCGCACGCTCCGTGAAAAGAAGGCCTGCAGTGGGAGTCGCTGAGGAACATGAATTAGTCTTGGCAGAGATGTGTGGGAGGAAGCTTGTGGGCAGCGCTGGGAGGGAGGAGGGGGACTGAAGCCTTACACACACAAAGTACAAGGCTCAGAGTGTGATGGAGCCAGCGCCCCAGTTCCCGACAGCAGGGTGACAACTGGAAGGGCAGGCAGAGACGGCTTCCCATCTGAACTTTCCTTGGCTTTGATTTCCGCTCCTGCCTCCTGTAGCCCTGGAGGTGGTTTCCTCGCAGGGCCCCAGCCGCTGGGGCACTGTCCCTGGCCTCCTCTTGGTGTTGAGATGGACATAACCAGGCCTTGGTGGTGCTTAGTCCAACCCACATTGGTGGTGATGGTTCCCAGGTTCTCAGGAGTTCCTTGGCAGCTGCTGGATATGAGCAAGTCCACACCTTTCACTCCCTCCCTGCTTGCCCCACCTTATCAGTGCTCCGGCCTCTCCTTCACTGTTGTGTTTAACCCTCACATCAATCCTTCGAGGGTAGGTCCTCCTGTTATCTCCACTTTACTGATGAGGAAACTGAGACTCACACTGGTAAGTAACAGCACTGGGATTCCAGTCCGGTGCTTGAGCTCCTAACTGACAGTCTGTACCGCTTCTCAGGGAGTCTGAATTTGCTCCTTGTTTGCCCAGATGTTTTGGGTGCCCGGCCGGGCCCTGGGCTAGGTGCTAAGAACACAGAGGAGCAGAGCTAAGGCCCCTGCTCTTATGGAGCTTGGAGGCCAATGTGGGAGGCAGTGGCCGATGTGAGCGGTCACAGCCCAGTGGGATCACCGACCCGTGCCGGAGAGCACCTGGGAGGCCAGGAGGAGGGGCCTGGGTCTGCCCAGGGGCTGGGGAGGTGTCACAAGGAGCTGATGAAAGACAGGAGGCACAGGGTGTCTGTGGGGAATGTTCTGTTTCCTTCAGACGTGCAGGAAACTTCACGCCTCACAAGTATTTCTAAGTACCATTCTGTTGGCAAGTAGCAGAGGGGCAACCATGAGCTGTTATGAAGTCGGGGGGTGGGAGGTACTACCTCCCTTCCCCTGCTCCCCTGTGCCTTCCTCACTGATTTCGCCTGTGATCTGGCAGGTGAAGCAGAGGTGCCTTCACAAGACCGCATTGATCTTTTTGGGCCTGCAGAGAGCAAAGACACAGGGCTGGAGAAGTGGTGAGGGAAGGGAGGTGAGGGGCCTGGCAGGAGCTCTGGGGAGGCTGGAGCAGGAGGAGCCACAGAGGAGCAGTGGGGCCAGGATCTGTCTCCAGTCCATGCCCCTGGGGCCTGAGAGTCCCCTGTACTCTGGAACCTGGACCCTGGGCAGCCTTGTTCCAGCCCTGAACCCTGAGTGGCTTGTGAAAGTGCCTGGCTGGCTGTCTCTGGGAAACTGGGCTGTCCCAGACCCTCCCTCGGCCCCAGAACAGGGGCTGGCTCACAGGTAGTGCCAGGAAAGCCTCCTGTAACAGCGCCATCACCCCTGCCCGGAAAGCTTTGCAGACCGATTGGCCAGTGAGGTTGGCGACTTGGACTTGGCCCCACCCTACCTCCTGTCTCTAAGAAAGCCCCTTGGTCCCGTGCTTCCTCCTGTATGCGCAGCCTGGGCCTTCACATGTGTGCAAACAAGTGAGATATTGGCCGAGGGGGCAAAGTTTTGAGAACCAAGAGGAGCACGTGAGAGAGGTTTAAGGAGTTGTCCGCTCATCTGCAGGGCTGTGGGGATAAACGGCTGTGAGGACTCAGGCCAGCGAAGATGGTCATGCTCTGGTTCGTCTACTGGGAGGGTTTCCTCTTAGCCCCGTGGCTTTAAAGCTGTGACTTCATTCATCTCCCCCTCCTCCCCCTGTGGTCAGCCAGGGCTGGGGGTGGCCTTGTGCCTCCCCCTTGTAAAAATATGTTACTAACTGCTGAGTGGTGGGCACTCTGGCCCTACAGCTCTGGACCCCGGCTGGGCCTCTCAGGCCCGCACAGGGACACACCCTCCGAGCAGGCTCCTGCCAGAACCACTGTCTCTTCTAGAAACAGCAGACTGCTTCCGTCCCAGGATCCGGTTCTGACTCCCTGTCGCACAGAGCTAATTAATGGTTAGAGTCTGCTCCTTCTTACATAATAATACCTTACTGTCTTCTCTGTAATTTGCTGCTCCGGGATCTTTTCTCTCCTAAGCCTAAGGTTGAACTCAGTTTTCCACCTTCCATCCTGTCTTGTTCTCTGTTCTCCTCGGGGTGATCCAAGGGGCACCTCAAGTTCTGGGGGTGGGAGTGAGCAGGAGGGGAGGCAGAGACTGAAGGAAAGGAGGCGACCTGAGGCTGACAGTTCCCAGCATTTCCCAGGCGAGCAGGAGGCTGCCTGGAGCGGATCAGACTTGTGTCCCCCACCCCAGCTCCAGCTTGCAGGAGGCAGCTGGGAACTCCTGCCTGGAAAAAGTCCCCATAGTTGGTGCGGGGCTGGGCCTGGCTCCACTGTGGTTTCTAGATGATACAGACGCTTACATTTCCTCTCCCTAAATGCAGCACTGTGTGCCCACCTCCGGAATGTCCTCACCGATGCCCAGTCACATCTGCAGGTGGTCTCGATCAGGGCAATGCCAAGCCTGGGCTCCATGGGCAGGAAATTTATTATTTGCACCTTGCTGGGAGAGGTGGGGTCCCTGGGCATGCTAGGGACAGCTAGTGAGTGTCACCACTGACCTCGTTAGCTCAGAGTCCCCCAAGTGCTTGAATCCCTGCCCTGATCTGAAAAACAATGGCAAGTAACAAACCCTCATGCCTGCCTCTCCTGCCTCTCAGACGTACAAAATCAGTCCAATGTCTAAAAACATTAAAATAGAGGGGCATGGTGCCGCTTTACTTCAAGCAGTGCATGTCCTGTCCTCCTGTTGCTTCGTTTTATAACTGAGCCCCCCTCCCCGAGCCCAGGAAAGCTGGGCTCAACTGGAGTCCCCTCAGTCCCAGACCTGCGTTCTTTCCACCTGCCCTTGAGCACTGGTTCCCAAGCAACCAAGCGTTTTCCAGACCCTCGTGCAGAAGGCAGACAGTCTGCGTGTGTGGCAGGAAGGCAGGAAGGCAGGAAGGCGAGGACTTAGCAAGTTAGGAAATGCGATTGGTACGGGGACAGGGCACCAATGGCCCAGTAATGGAAAGGGCCGCAATTAGAGGTGTTCTGCTTTGTTCCTGATGGAACTGACCGGCCGGCCTCTTGGAGCTGGAGCTGGGTCATGTTCTGCATCATGATTCTCTACTCCGATGCCCTGTCCTTGCCCCGGGGCCTTTGGAGAGCAGGAGACTGAGCCAATGGCTGCTGCTGCTAAGGAAACAGTCATAATAGATACATACATCTCCATACTATATTGTTTTATTTTCAAAATAAGTGTTCTCTTATAGAAGGGGACAGTGTCCCACGTTGCCTTCCCATTTCTCTCTGGTTTGCTTACTGTTCTAGGTGGCTAATTCTAAATGTCTGGTTTGCTCAAAATAGAGATTTGACTCTTTCCAGGGCTGTAATAAGCTGTGAACTCAGGTAAAATGCAGACTGTAGTTAAAAAGCATGTACTAAGAGCGTGAGCTTAGCCGTGTAAGAGTGTGTCCGTGGCACAACCCCTCTGCTATACCTAATCAGTTCTAACACACACTGGCTCTCAGTGCTGTGCTCCACCGAGAAAGACATGCTGTCAGTCAGGCACCACGGACCGCAGGACACGTCCCGCTTTCGGAGTTGGGAAAATTGCATCTTAGAATCTATGGAAGACGGGAATAGGTGGGATGGAAGATACAGAAGGAGATGTTAATGGTGGGGACCCGGGGTGCTTAAGTCGGTTTGCATAACTTATTTTTCTTCACCCTTTCCAAATTCCCCATGGTGCTTATTGTCACTTTGATCGTCATAAAACAAAACAGCCTAGTGGCTGGGTTACGGTGGCCTTTATTTACACATCTTTAAACCCGAGTCTTGGGAAGACACGGCCTCCTGTTATTGCAAGTTTTAAATTTATAGGCAGGCTTCTGGCTTGAAGGAAATTGAGCAGAATGTCCCCGACGGCCGCCTGCATTTCATCTTTTCCCAGAACAAACTGCGATGTTCATCATGTGGCCATTTACTTTCCCCTCCTGTCAGTGCAGCTGCAGCCTCTCTGTCCTGTGGCCCCGGGGGCAGCAGGACGAGTGGGTGGCCTCTGGGAATCAGAGCTGTCTCATCAGACAGGGGGCTCTGTCGTTGGGAGAGTCTGGCCTCTGTCATCTGCGTTGTTAGGATGGTGGCGGTGACATTTCGGGACCTCTAGTCACCGTCTCTTGGAAGTTAGTGGAATTAGAATAGCTCTGCTGCTGAAAAGGTGGGTTAGCTGGATCGGAAGGGGGGAAAAGGCTGGCAAGTGTGGCCATCGTGAGTATATGTGGGGTCTTTGCTGTTGTTAATCCTTACCTGAGGGTATTTCTTCCACTGATTTTTAGAGATAGTGGAAGAAAGGGAGAGTGGAGGAGAGAGAGAGAGACACCGATGTGAGAGACACATGGATTGGTTGCCTCCCGTATGTGCCCCGACCAGGGCTGGGTGTTGAAGCTGCAACTCGGGTGCGTGCCCTTGACTGGGCATCAAACCCGAGAGCCTTCAGTGTGCGGGCCGATGCCCTGTCCACTGAGCCACACCGGCCAGTGCGCCATCGTGACTACACGGGCCTGTGGATAAGCAGAGGTTAACCAGATTGGCTGCCGCCAGCTTCCGGGGCTCCTTCGCCACTTCCCTCCCGGGGCCACATCCAGAAGCACGTCCCCCTCCCAGCTGTTGGGAAGCTGTGCAGTAGCACTTGCGCGTGGCTCTGAGATGCACACGTGCTGTATGTGTGGGCTGGTGGGTGCCTCTGGCCCTTTGCCCCTGCCGTCCCTTGAGCCTACGCCTTGTTGCCCAGTCCCACCTCGTTAACAGGATGCCTGGCTCGCAAGTGACTGTTTCCCTTCTGGGTCAGCAGCACCTTTGCTGGAACTGACACTCTTGGAGAGCAAACTGTATTTGTAAATAAATGTTTTGCACTGAGATGCCACAGCAAATGGATTTTGCTAGAAATACATAAAACATTTCAGAAGGCAGGTTAAACGCAGGGCTGTCAGAGGGAAATAAACATCCTGCCAAATGAAATTTTTAATGTATAAATCTCTGTGCATAAGTTCAGGCAGGAGAATGAGACTAGGATGTGAGAGAGGGTTTATTCCTCTAGAATTCTAGAGGGGACATCTAGATTGTTAAACATCTTACTGCCTTCAGAAAGTATTTTCCTTTATTAGAATTCAAACGTAGCCCTGGCCGGCTTGGCTCAGTGGTTGGAGTGTCGGCCCGCGGACTGCAGGGTCCTGGGTTCAGTTCCGGCCAAGGGCTCGTACCTGGGTTGCAGGCTCGATCCTGGCCCTGGTTGGGGCTCGTGCAGGAGGCAACCAGTCGATGTCCCTCTCTCACGTCGATGTTCCTCTCTCTCTCTCTCCCACTCTCTCTGAAAAGCAGTGGAAAAAAATGTCCCGGGGTGAAGATTTTTTAAAAAAGAAAGAACTCAAACATGCACTGTGGTTTTGGAGCGATTGCTCCGAAGTGGTTTTTAAAAGAAGAATAAAGAAATCTTGGCAACAAGAAAAAGTTTTAGAAAAAACATACAAATTATAATTCAAAAACAATTGCTAATCAAATCACACTGATTCAGAAGTAGGCTAAGTGTTAAGCTTTTAAAAGTGCCCATTTTAATTAAATCTTCTCATTAAATCTTGTCCCTTGCGTTCTGTCCCAAACCTATGTCCAGCTCTCAGGGTTCTGGGTTGCAGCTCCCCCCGTGGTAGCTAATAAATCCACTTGTTCTAAAAGGTCTGGATTTCTCAGTTTGCCTAAGTTTGTTCAACCAAGGTCTTCTAAAATGTATCATGTTTTTAAAACCGCTTCTTCTAGAATTCTCACCTGTGGTCCTTCCGCGTCCCCCATTCACTCACCAAATCACTCTCTTTCCCAAGCCTCGTGTGTCTACCTCTCAGTTCTCTTTCATTCCCACAGGCCATGCAGGACGCATTGGCAGACCTCCCGGAATGGTACGGAATCAAAGGCATGCAGGCCCACTGGATCGGGGACTGTGTGGGCTGCCACCTGGACTTCACATTAAAGGTGACCAAGCAGTAGCCTTTCCAGCAGTTAATGCCCACAAGTCCCCTTCCGCATTGTTATGACCCATCGACGAGACCAGCATCTGGGGCAGCACAGCAGCACCGTCCAGTAGAAAAGAGTGCAAGTCACACACGTAATTTTAAATTTTCCAGTAGCCACCACCTTTAAAGTGCAAAGAAACAGGTGAAATTAATTTTAACGTATTCTATTCAACCCATTATATTCAAAATGTTATTGTTTCAAGATGCGATCAATAAAAAAAGTACGAAGGAAACAGCACTCTTGTTTTAGTACCAAGTCTTTGGAACTTGCTGTTTTACTCTTACGGCACGTAAATTTCAAGTGCTTGTGGCCACCTGTCGCTCTGGCTACCACACTGGACAGCGCAGATCTAGAGAGTCTCTGGGGGTCCATGAACTCCCTGAAGTTAAGTGCAGAGTGTTTGCGTGGGCATTTCCCTGAGCAGCATGTCCACAGCTCTCACTGTATCCTCAGGGGGCGCTTCATGTCCCCAAACGGAGCTGAGGCTAACTGGACACACTTAGTGCACAGACGTAGAGCTGTTAGGGTCTGTGCTTCCCCAGGGTCCACAAGAGGGGCCCTGCTGAAGGTCACTGCCCAAGGCCCACCTGCTCTGGAAGGTGCCCTCAAACTCTCCTTTGTCTCTGCTGGCTAGAGAGCTGTTCTGTTGCTGTTTCTTGGCTGGCTGTTCTTTCTATCCTTCTGATATCTCCTCCTCTGATCAAGACCTGTGTGCCCAGTGCATTTAGCTCCAAACCCTTCCCTCTCCTCAGTGCCACTCAGAACCTTGGGAGGGGGAGCAGCAGCCAAGAGACAGAGCTGACCTACCTTTCCAGGCTCTTTCCTCCTGGCAGCCATAGCTGGTGTCCACTGAGCCCCGCCGCTTGTCACTGAGCTCACAATTGCCGTGCCATCTCCTCACCAGCGTGACCCGGCTCACTCCGGCCGCAGCCATGGGAGCCCCCATCAGAGAGTGTGTGCCTTGATAACCTTTGAAAATCAAACCCTGAGATGAGCTCTTCCTCCCCCTGCTTTTCTGAGCAGGTGGCGAGATTTCCAGCTGACTCCCGGTCCGACTCTCAGGGCCAGGGCATCCCTCTGAGCTCGCTTTGCTGCCTTAGGTCCAGGCCCCAGTGCGCCTGCTGGTGGGCACTTCTGAAGAGCTGCATTCCTTTTCTCTCCTTTCCTTCTCCGCCCCTGCCAGGGTCCGTCTCGGACCCTCATCTCCAGGGCTGTGGCCAGAAGCTGGCCCTGCTGTTTGCAGTTGAGGAGGGGGGAGGAGGAGATGTCACTGGGAGTACAACGGCCCAGAGGGAGAACCGAGAAGTGAAATGACTGTGCTCTGTGTTCTCCTCCTGCCAGGTTGACGGGCAAGTCACAGGAGAAAAACTGACCGCCTACACGGCCACTCCCGAAGCCATTTATGGTGCGTCCCACGTCGCTGTCACTCCCAGCCACAGACTCTTGCACGGGCAGAGCTCCCTGAAGGAAGCCTTTCGGAAGGCACTGGTCCCTGGCAAAGGTGAGTTGGTGAGCTGAGGCTAAGGTGCAGGATTCCGCCTTCCGCTGTACCTCGCGGTGTTTCAGAGTTCACGGTCTCTCACATGTCCTCCTGTGTGATTTGTTCTTGATCTCGCCTGACTTTTTATTTTTTTATTTTAAAGCATGAGGATTACAGAAGAGCTTTGAAAATGTTAAATGACGCCCCCCCCCCCCCCCCCTTTTCACTTTGAGCTACTAGATTGTGTGCTTCTTGAGTTTCTGGCTGAAAGCTCAGCTCTTTTCATTTAAACAGAATCTAGACTTAAAGCCCTTTTATGATAAGAATAGAATCTTCTGCTTCATTAATAATTCCATCATCAAATAAAACTGTACCCACAGGGACAGGAAGGAAGCCACTGAGAACTGGAGGCAACATTTTCAACAACTTAATTTTATTATTTTAATGAATTCACATAGTGACCTGAGCAGATGAACAGAGTCCTGCTCAGTGGAGGTCTTTAACGAATGGATCAAGCTGACCTTGAATTGGCAGAACGAATGCTATTGGTCAGTGAGGATTTGGGGAGTACCTCTGAGTTAGGACCTGTGACCGCAAGCCCAGCATCCACCTCTGGCTAACCCAGAGGGAAAGGGGAGCTTTCTGACCAGAGGAACCCCTGAAGGATCCGTTTGGAGGAGGACTTGGACTTGCTATTTTTCTGATGACCGGAAAGAAAGATATCCTGACCTCAGGTTGGAAAGATAGACAATGTCATCCCAACTTAGGTCCTCTAATCATTTACTTAGCCCTGGGAGTTTGGGCAGAAGGAATTAGTTGAATGCCAATGACTATGGGAATCTGCTCTCCCTCGCCCTCAGGGCTTGGGGCACTTGGCTCAAGATTCCTGCTGTAGAGAAAGGTGTCTTGATTGATATCACTAGGTTCCCTGGTCTTTTTCTTGGCCAAGGGAAGGCCAGGGACCTTTCCGGATAGACCACCAAGACTAAGCAGTGAGGAAGGGGCAGGTCTCCAAAACAGACTCAGAGGCTCCTCCCAGAGGAAGGAGATATGGGTCCTGTGCAGGCAGAAGGGGGTCCCCTGTGGATTAGAAGGAAGTCTCCAGAGAAATCAAATATTTCTATAAAAATCTCCTCCCTGTTCTCTTTTCATAGAGTATAAACTACAACGCACACAGTCTGAATCACTGGAGTCTATCTGCATTATTTAACAAAAAGTGTTTTGGATGGTGATAAAAAGTTTTGTTTTTTTTAAATTGCTATTCTTCTCATGACCGGAATGAAAGATACCCTGACCTCAGGTTGGAAAGATAGATAATTTCATCCCAACTTAGGTCCTCTAATCGTTTACCTACCGCCTTAGAGGCAGGGTTCAAATCGGTGAAAACTTACTGAGGCGGCCAAACGCCTGTGTGATTTACTTGGGTGTAGACATGGATAACTCGGTTTCATATCTTTTGCTGTTTTATACTGAAATTGAGAAATGATTCTTGAGTTAAAATTTCAGTGTGTGCTTATTAAAAAGTCCAATGCAGCTATTTCTCTTTTATTTTCACTCAATTGGGATCATTTCAGCTGTTTAGTTTCAAGGAAAAACTCATAGTTTTTACTCATGAGCATTTTGAGGTTCCTCGGGGGCCCTGGTGGTTGAATAATATCTAAAATTGAAAAACTAAAAACCGTAAACATCTAGCCCTGAGATTTTTTTTCTTCTGGTTAATTTGGGGGCACATTAAAATGAGGTAATATTATTAATAGGGGATCAATGAGTTAATCAGTTATAAAAGATGGAGTTCCTGACATGAAAAGTACTATATAAATTTAAAACATTCTTCTATGTAAGAAATTATTTTAGCGTATGCAGAGAGCGATGTTTTCCTCTACCAGCACCAAGTGGCTTGTTAGCTTCGTTCTCTGCTCTTTGTAATAATCCCTGAAATATTTCCGATTGGAACATTGCACCTGGTCCTGGATTTTCCAGTTCTCATTTTCGGAGTGGAGGTATTCTTTTTGTCAATTTATTCCATGTTCCTAGGTTAATTTGCGTCTGATGTGGCATTAGTCACCAATTGGTCTGAGTAGAATGCAGTTTTCCCAAAAGGTGAGTTCAAATGACCATTGAATATGGATTTATGCTGCCTTGGGCCTTTGAGGTTATGGCTTAAACCTGAATCTTGCCATTTATCATCACCAACCGCCTCGGATCAGCCAGGCGGCCAGGTTTCCCTCGAATGATGAGTGCCAGAGCCGTGACCACTGAAAGTCGCGGCAGCACAGTTGGGACTGGCTCTGAGGAGGAGGGTGACACACGTGGACAGGGTGATGCTCGAGTGGCAGAGTGGAGGGAGCAGGACCAGCTTCCCTCATCCGTTAGGAGCCGGTGAAGACCACAGGACAGTGGCTGTCGGCGTGGAGGGGCGGGAACAGCTCTGAGGACCTTTGGAAGGAGGGAAGTCGGAGGCAGCTTTCCGATTTCTGGCCTGGGCTGCTGTGATTGACCAAATGTGCTGTTTTTACTCAGCATCCCATAATTTGGCCCAGATTCCCTTAAGGGAGCAGAAAGTAAGGCCCCTCCCTGTCGAGTTCTTGGAGTTGAGTTTTCCGTAGCCATTGACGTGGCCTCTGTTTCTCAGCTGACCGCCCGGCTCGGTCCTGTTATGTAAGCTCTGAGTTGATAGGAACTCGAGACCTTAAAAAACATTGAGGGAAATACCACCAGCGTTCTAGAAGCCGTTTTGATTTCTCCTACATTCCTAATATTAAAATATTCAAACCCTGGGGCTTCGGAAGCTCACATTTCAGCTCTGAGTCACCAGTGGTCTGCACAGTGCATTTTCTTGACAGAAGGGTAAATGAAGTCTCCCTAAAGGGTTGTTACTGACGCGAAGCCCCAGAACATTGAATAATTAATCGCTCTCTATTGTCTAACTCCTGCCCCCATAGTGTCAGCATGGAGGAACCGGAAATAATTTGTTCTTTAACCAAACTGCTTTGCTCATATACCCTGGAATAAATGAAAGTAACCAGGTTTCTTCGCTTCTGGACTGGCTGATGTCACTACAATAGCCTCAGAGAGGAAGCCAGGCAGTGCTTGTCACCCTCAGTGGCCACAGAACCCTCTCTCCACAGACTGACCTGGGATCCACCTCGTAGGGCACCCACAGCTTTTCTGAACACCGAGCCCCATCTTTGAAATGGGACAATACGGAATCAGAAATATGGGTCTCCACTTTGAGAAGTGTCAGCCCTCAGGCAGCTTGGGCAGCAGGTGCCTCCCAGCCATGGTGCCATGGGTGCTGGCTGAACTTCAGCCCTGGAGACCCGTGTGGGTTGCCTTTCATTGTCCCCATCTTTCCCCATCCTGTCTTCCTGATGAAAGAAGATGAGAGCTCACTTAGATGTCTACACAACCTATCTTTACCTCTGGAAATAAATCCTAATCCCTAGGCTTATGTTAACTTTGGGGTTTGTAAAACATATTTTAGATAATTATTTGAAGTCCTACAACATGGCAAGGGTAAATAGTAAGGGGTCATAAATTGCTTACGTTGCAATAAGCTCAAGTGAACTCACTAATTGCGTTCATCCTCTAGTCCCTTCTTCCTTTGGGGCTTTGTTTGGGTCTTTGTGTTTTCAGTTCTATGTATGTTTTAGTGAAGGTGCTTGTATGTATGGCTTGTGTTCTGCTTGCGGTAGTTGTAACTAGCTCCATTTAAGATGACACACTGTCTTGGACAGTTCCAAATGAAGTGTTTTATTATGACCACATAAATATCGTTCACAGCTGAGCCAAGGGTACTATGATTACATCTCCCTTTTTATATAACTTCCTGTTTTTCCTGACGTTCACGGATGTCCTCATTTTTTTCAGTTGCTTTGTGTTCTTTGGATATCTAAGTCTTCCCACACCCTCCCAGAAGCTCTTTAAAACGCCTCTCCACACAGTTTTCCATCTAGTCCAACCTGTTGGATAATGTATCAGTTCCCTTTTCATCCTGAAGATGCTTCCTGAGGCCCTCTGTCCTGCTCACGTCTGACCTGGTCACCCTCTAGGCCTCTGCTGCTCACCTGTTATCCTAGGACTTCCTTCTGTCTTTGTTCTGCAAATATCCTACCCTCTTTCCTTTGTTGGATCCTCTGTTTCCTGGATCCCACGTCTGTCTCTTTCTTGACTTACCCCTTCATTTTGTTGGAGCACATCTTCCAGTATCTCCTAGGGAAGGGCACGTGGGAAGAAACTGTTGTCTGTATGTCTGGAAGTTTCTCTGCTCAGTCACTTTCTACTCGCTTCTCCACTTCCATCTTCAAGTGCTATGGTGTGGAATTCCAGGTGTCTCCTGGTTTTACTGTAGGTGGATTTCCATGTTGCTCATTTAATGGTATGTTTGAGGTATTTTTCTAAAGGAAAAGGGGTGGTGAGAACGTCTTTCCTCCACGATCTGGAAAGTAAGAATGCCATTTTCACTTCTTTGGTTATGAGCATGGATGAACATTTCCATGTACTTTAATGTTTTGATTTCCCTGGTGTGAATTATCTATTAAAAACTTCAAAGAACCAATTCTTGAACAATTAGCACAAAACCCAGAAGTTCTAATGCTTATTTTTCTCACCCCTCTCCTCTGAGATTCGGGTGGCCCCAGCTGACTGGTATCCACAGATCTTCGCTCTCCTTTTCAGATTGCCTCACTCCTGTGACCGCTGTGAACATGCTCACCCAGCAGGAGGTCCCTGTCGTCATCGTGGCCAATGCTGACTTTGAGGGCTCTCTTGATTCAAAAATAGGTAAGTAGCTATGGAAGTGTAGTGGGGGATCATGGATTTATCAGGCTTAAAATCAAGATACTAGCCTGTTGCCATCAAGTTGAAGCTGACTGTTGGCTCCACGATCCGTTTTGCCTCTTTGTAAAAATGAATGGCCCCCCTTCATTTAATCACCCTCACTGAAGATGTACGCTTTGGAAAGTTCAAGTATATCGCAGCTTGCTAGCTACTATGGAGAAGAATAAAAGATGTCTGGCCTGCAGATCTTGCCAGTGGAGATAGTTGGTGAGACTTGTACCTATGACGTGGGGAACGGTACAACTCGGGTAGAAATCCCCTTTCAGCTCTCAGAACCCACGGCAGCTTCTGAGATGGGGTTCCACGCACGGACCATCCACGTGGGTTGGGATTTTGGTGAGGGCTTTAAGGAGGAGGTGAACTTGAGCTGTTCAAGAAAAGGATCCTGAAACAGCAGTGAAACGGAAATGGAGGCCTATTTGGAACTGCAGATTGGATATCGTTGGCAGCCGTGCTCATCCATGAGCATTCTAAACATCGTCACCTAATAGGAAGTCTGGGAAGGAACCAAGGGTGACAACCTGACAGCCCCATCCAAGATGCACCCTCAGGATGGGCCCAAATGTGTCTTTTCCACTTTCCTGCTGTAGATTCCAGCCAGTCTCCAGAGTGCCGACACCCTGCAGAGAAAGCTGTTTCCACCCTCCGTTTCCTAGCACACAGAGGAAATAGCATCTCTTTTCAGAATCATGTTTTTCCTCACAGTTCTCAGATCCGTTTCTGACGACGTGACTTGAACAAACACCCCCACAGAAAATGGATATTATGCCGGTCAGGTCATTCCCTTCTGACAATTAAACCCAGAAAGTGTGCTACTTAAAGGAAATAATATCTTCTACTTTTATGCATTTTATAAATTGTAAAATTCATTAGCACAACTAGCCACGATTAACAATAACCAGAGCTCTTGTGGATTCGGCTTTTTTCCCCTTTGGTAGTTTGAGTCAGAGTACTGACACAAATTGAGTGTCTCAAGGAAAAAAACATCTGATTTTTTAGGTGTGTTGGAAAGAGTATTCTCCCTGTTGTCTTGATTCCCCACAGTTACAGAACTAACATTTTCTAAGTTATTGCCTCTTGCCTTACAAGAACAGAAACAGAAATCAAACAAGAGATAAAGCGCTATTTTTGCTGTGTCACCTGCACATCGTAAACTGCAGTGCCCTGAGCCCACGTGACCAACACTGTGGCCCAGAGCGTCCTTTGCATGGTCAGATAAATTCCATGCCACGATTCCTACACTCGAATATTACTCCTAGTTACTCCAGGCCCTACACTGTTGGAATGCGGTAAATGACTCTTTTTTTAAAAAAATCCTCACCCAAGGATATGTTCTTATTGATTCTAGAGAGAGAGGAAAGGGGGAGGGAGGGAGGGAGAGAGAGAGAGAGGCATCGATGTGTGAGAGAAACATTGATCGGTTGCCTCCTGTATGCGCCCTGACTGGGAATTGGACCAGCAACCTTTTGGTGTCTGGGACAATACTCCAACCCACTGAGCCACCCTGCCGGGCTCATTTCTCCCTTCTTGACCGTGAACACGTTTCAGTGACATTTATTGCTCGCCATTGGTCCTCACCCTTCAGGAGCTCTCAGGTCCGCTGGGAACATGGATGTGCCCCATGAGGTGCTTCCTGCCAATAATCTCACCAGGAACAGCCGCGGAGCTTTGCACCTTACCCAGGAGCTTCAGAGCGTGTCTCCCAAACATGAAATCACCTCTCAGGCCGGTGTTGCGAGAGGCTCTTCGCGGAAATCGGACCTGAGCCTTCTGTGTGTTACCCTTAGTTTTGTCTCTCTCAGTTGCCACGAGATACATCTCGACCACAAGGATGCCAGCAGCTGTGGCAGTTGACCCTGCAGCAGGAGTTCTCAGCCAGAGGCAATTTGCCACCAGGGGACATTTGTCAACTTTGGAAACATTGTTGTTGGTCACAGCTAGGGTAGAGCTGCCAGAAGAGCCCAGGGATGCTGCTCAAGCCCGGCCCTGCAGAACCAGCACCCAAAACACCCGTTCTTGGGAATCGCTGGCACCGAAACAGCGGGCCTGGCCCCCTGGAGGGGTGATTAACCCGCGCTCCAGTCCATCTCCTCGGGTGTGTGTGGGCTGAGGGATTAATGTCTGTTCACAGCTGCTCTTGCCTCTGGGAACGGGCGCAGGATGAAGAAACACACTTCCAGTTCCCGGCTTCCTGGCTGCGTGGATTTCTCTAGAAGCCGGGAAGCGCGAGAGGGGTCAGCTCGGGAGGGTGCGGGAAATGCTGGAGGAATCCGCCTGCCTCTCGGGAGAACGCGCTGTCCTCCGTCACTGAGGGGGTTCAGAGAAGAGGCTCCCCCAAGTTTTGTGACTTACTGTGTCAGTGACGAAAGGTACCCCAACTTGTATGTTTTAGAATTACTATTTTTGAAAAGAAACTAAGCCAAGGAAGAAGACTTAAAGGTTACAGGGTAGTAACCTGGTTTCATTAGGGCGGGGGAGGGGGGTCTCTTCAGTGACTGTGCGCTTTTTATAGCTTCTCTAACGAGAAAAGGTAGCATCTCCCCGAAGGGTCGGTGCTGCCGATTATTTTGTGATTCCGGCGTTTGCAGAGGAGACGTCATGTGTTTTTTCTTCCCCTCTTGATAGGAATTCCCAGCACCAGTGCAGAGGACACCCTCGTAGCCCAAACCCTGGGCCTGTCCTATTCGGAAGTCATTGAAACTTTGCCCGACGGCACAGAGAGGCTGAGTGGCTCTGCTGAGGTTGGTGCCCCATGGCCTGGGCCTGAGGACTTACTTCTAAGTTCGTGACCTTGACACAAGTCTGATGAGACATTTTCCTTTGGTGCAGATTGCAGCCTGCCGTCTCACTCCTCCCCACCCCTAATGGTCTCGCAGCCTCGTTTCTTAGGCTGTGAAAACAAAATCACATTCTTTTTCAAGACCTAGAAGTTTATCAATGAAGTCGAACCCAATTCTAGGGTAGTTTGGTTATCACAGTAACTGAGCTTTACATTGGGACTCATCTGCTTAGAAAAATGACCTCTCCCAGGAAATCACTTTCATTCATGAGCGTCTGGTATGTAAATACAGTGATGTGTGGAGATAGACTTTTTTAAAAAAAAATTATTTTTATTGGTTTTAGAGAGAGAGAGGGGGAGAGAGAGAGAGAGAAACATCAGTTTGTTGTTCCATTTGTTTGTGCACTCATATGTGCCCTGACCAGGGACCGAACCCACAACCTTGGCGTATCGGGACGATGCTCTAACTAACTGAGCTACCCGGCCAGTGTGGAAGATAGGCTTTCTTTTTCTTTAATCATCTTCACCCAAGGATATTTTTTCCATGCTTTTCAGAGAGTGTGGAAAGGAGAGAGAGAGACAGAGAGAAACATCAGTGTGAGAGAGACACATCAATTGGTTGCCTCCTGCAAAAGCCCCGACCTGGGCCAGGGATCAAGCCTGCAACCGAGGTGCGTGCCCTTGGCTGGAATCCAACCTGGGACCCTTTAGTCCGCAGGCCGACGCTCTAACCACTGAGCCAAACCAGCCAGGGCGGAGATAGACTTTCTGAGCGTGTGCACCGTGACTGTGTGTGACAGTGGGAGTGCAGGGCATGGAAAGTGCCCTCCCAGAGTGAAGTGTTCCTCGTGGCGAGCTCTGTACTCCAGGGACACTTCCAGCCCTGCGTGAACAGAGCTGCTTTTGACTGGTAGCTGTACTTTCTATTTCCTATGCCTGTGACTGTGAGCTCCTTGAGGGCGAGCCAGATCGCCCTGCCTTTGTGCCACAACGCCGAGCACAGGCCCGGCCCTGAGCGCGGGCAGCCCATCCTGAGCCAGTCTGGGCACACACGGTGCAGGTTCCTGGCCGGCCCCGCTGGCCCGGCTCTTGTCATTAGTCTCGTTCTCTGAAAGACGTCAGGTGAAAAGAGGGTTTCTCTTTTCTACTATTAAGGTTCTGCCCTGCTGTAATAAAATGGAAGCGTTTAGGCAAAAAAGAGCGGTCCTAGTTCTTCAGGCTGGGCCCCGTTCCTTCCCTGCTTGACTGCAGTCCTGCTTCCGGGCAATACTGAATTTTTCTTTTCTGGTTGCTTTTCCCCCCAACATAGGAGCAGTCATTAAAAATACATAGGATGCAGTTGTTGATTGGCAGCTAAATGCTGGTGTGTGGTGGTCTCTGCAGGGGGGCTCCGGGAGCCCTGGAACCAGGGCTGCTTCACCTATTAGATGGCCTGGTGGACGCAGTGCCTAGGGTTCCCCTCAAAGGTTTTAATTTCTTTTAAAATTAGAAGAAAAAAGTGAACTTTTAGGGTCAAAAATTATATTTGTTTTTATTCAACCCAGTGATAAAACATAATTTTTAGTATGATCTTCAGGAGGAAGGGACTCACAGGGCCAAGGCACCTGGACTCACGAAGGTCATTAACAGAAACCCAGCAGTCCTGGTGGTGGCCCGGGGCAATGGCTTGTTCTCACGCAGGAAGGAATGGACCTCTCCTTCCCCTCTCAGTTCACAGGTATGAGCCGGCAGGATGCGTTTCTCGCCCTGACTCAGAAAGCCAGGAGGAAGAGAGTGGGCGGAGATGTGACGAGTGGTAAACTGAAGGACTGGCTGATCTCCAGGCAGCGCTACTGGGGCACGCCCATCCCCATGGTCCACTGCCCGGCCTGTGGCCCGGTGCCTGTGCCCCTGGAGGACTTGCCCGTGACCTTGCCCAGCATCACGTCTTTCACTGGCAAGGGGGGCTCCCCACTGGCCACAGCATCCGAGTGGGTGAACTGCTCCTGCCCTAGGTAAGGAACCACCTGCCCCTGCCGAGACGGCAACTGTGGCCCCAGTGCCCTGCTGGGGTTTCAGACGCCCCTTTCCCTGGGGCTAACTCTACTCCCTTCTGGGCCTCCCACCGGCTGGAAAGAATACCATGGTCTTGCCCGGCCAGGCGTGGCTCAGCGGTTGAGCATCGACCTAGGATCCAGGCGATCAGGGCTCGATTCCCGGTCAGGGCACATGCCCGGGTTGCGGGCTCGATCCCCAGTCGGGGGCATGCAGGAGGCAGCCAATCAATGACTCTCTCATCATTGATGTTTCTATCCCTCTCTCTCTCCTTTCCTCTCTCTGAAATCAATAAAGATATATTTAAAAAAAAAGGAAAATAAAAAAAGAATACCAAGGTCTTTCGGGACCTTTGAGAGAAGGGGCTGGAGTCTGGGGCCCAGGCTCTGAGCTGGGGGAGCAGCAATGTCCATTTGCACGTTTCTCAGAAGCATCCGATCCAACTGATGGAAAAGCAACATGGTGTGAGAGACCGCTCTCTTTTATTTTATATTCCAAAGAGCTCCTTGGAGATGAGAGAGCGTGTCTTCCCATCTAGCAACCGTGATAACAGGAGATTTTAGCACCAGGAGCAGAGTAGAGGCTACTGCAGCGAGTGTGCTCAGTGGGTTCATTCTTTAATATCCCGAAACATACCACATTTCCCTCTCCTCGTTTTGCAAGTGGTACTGTGTTTTTCTGTCAACTCCCTGGCCTGTCTCAAGTGTAATTTTTATGATGCCTTACTGGCTCATAAATAAATAACCAATACCAAGCTCCAGTATTTTCCTTCTTCCATGTACGAAAAAGCCATTTTCTCTGCTCTGTAGAAGTCACGATGAGGACATTTGGAAGTAATTTAGTCTTCTGCCAGTACAGAGCTGAGTTACGAGGTTTTTCATTAGGTTACCGCATTTCAGGCCAGGGAGTCCCACAGTAATGGATTCAAGTCCTGGACAGGCCTGTTAACTGGCTGTGTGGCCTTGGCAAAGTCACTTGACTTCTCTGAGCTTTGATTTCTTTATCAGGAACTAAAATAATCCCTTTGAAGGGCTGTTCAGAAGACTCAATATAATCCTGCACGGTGGCCCCTGCATTTAGTGAATAGAAGTGTCACCACCGTCTGACCATCCGACCTGGCCAACAGTCCTCCCAGGGCCTCGTACAGGTAGCCTTGAGATTTGAGATGGGGCTCGTAGGCAGGAACATAGGAAGCTCTGGACTGTTCTAGGGTAGAACCGTGGGCTCTGTTTGTTGATAAGCAGTAACAAAGGGCTTTTCTCCCGGGGACATGGTGGTCCTCAGGTCTCCATTCACAGCAGTCAGGGCCTCGTTGTCAGGAATGAGGTTTCCTACCCAGGCTGCAGATTCCTGGAAGGCAGAGCCCAGGCCTTGGTATTGGTCAAGGCTCCCCGATGGTTCTACTGAGCACCAGGGCTGAGAGCCACCGGGCCAGGGTGGCCAAGCGGGCAGCACAGTGGTGAGGGTCACGGGCACCAGAGCCCAACAGACGTGGATTCCTTACCCTTGAGCTCCAAGACTCTGGGCAGGTTTTTAACCTCTCTGAACCCTAGTTACTCATCTGCAAAATGGGGTCATGAGTAGTATCGTGCCTGTGAAGCATGGTCAGGTGCTGCCCAGTCTTGGTATTATTACTATTGGAGCTAATGATAATGTCACCGTCACCATCAGCTGCCCCTCCCACTTAGCGAATCACCTCTTCCATACCCTCCGGCTTTAGAGTCAGCAGTAAAGCATGTTGCTTGTCTGTAAGTCCAACATGACCATCCAAAAGGAAATCGGCATGGCCGGATGTCATTCCTTTTCTCAGCTGAGTCCTGCATTTCCCTCCCACCTGGTACCAGTGCACTAATGGTGAGGGAGACAAAGTAACCTTTATCTTCCAATTTTCCCCCCAAATAGTAACTGTGTTCTAGTTGATTTTTCTCCAAATTAAAAGACCTGGCTTTAAGGCAGAGATGCATTGTTGAGAGGGTGTCTTAGGGCAGCACCAGGTGGCAGGAAGCAGGATTCCCTCAGGGGTCTCTCTGATAAGCTCCTACCCGCAGGGATCACCACTGTTCTGAGTGGGAGCCCCCTGACTAAAATGCAGGAGGGCCCTGGGAATCCCAGAGACCCCCCACCCCCATATCGGAGGCTCCTGTCTCTGCTCGGCCACTTCCATTTAATACGAGGGAGGTGGGGAATGGCTGCTTCCTTCGGTGATATTTGTAAAGCCAGCAGGAACTGCTTCACAGATGTGAAATATAAATGCATCCCTCCTTTTATTTAAAAATTAAAAACAGACTCAAGCCCTGGCATGCCACATTAATAGAAGATTCACCGCTTCCTCCTGGGGCTCCTCATGCCCCTCCAAGGACCCCCAAAGACTTAATACAGCCCACAGGGCAGCGCTTGAAGGGATGGTTGGTCCTGCCTCTGTGCCTCCGAAGGGAGAGCCTGGAGTCTGAGCTGTGACCTCTAGCTGTGGCTCCTCACTGCCACACAGGGTCCCTGTTAATAGCTGGCTCAATCCATCCACTGCTGGTCCAGGTCTCATGGGGTCTTCAAGGGAGCTGAGCCCCGTCCTAGGCTAGGCTTGACTAAGGGCACCCTCTCTTGGGTCCCTAGAAGCTGTGGCTTTTGGCACCTGGTTCCTTCACTCCCCAGGCCCATCCCCCTAGGAACATGCTACACAATTGGTTCTGCAGTTGGGCCCCTTGTGGGACCTCAGTCCCTGGGCATCTCCATCCCTAGGATGAGGGTTGCCTTTTTCCAGCCCCTCACTCACCAAGCTCTCCATTCACTTCCTTGAACAGTAGGTCTGTTAGGAGCCTGCGTTTAGGCAGCGGTGTTGGTACATGTGTACTAAGTAGCCCTCTGGAGGGGGCTTCCGATTGGTGTGTGCACTACCACCAAAGGCTGGTTTTAGGCTTCCTGCTTGACGTTGGCAGCTGGGAGGAGGTGCTTACGGCTGATTCTCATGAGCTGGTTTGAGTTGGCTGCGGCTCCCTCTGCTTTTGGGCCTCAAGGTGATTTATCTTCCAAGGTTATCCAAGTGGACTTCTGCACCCTGCCCCCTATAGCAGAATTTTTTTTAAAAAAAAGTAAGTTCATTTTTCAGCACAATGTCTTGCTACATTTGGTTTTCAGCTTCTCTCCATAAATCGATTTGCCTCTCCAGCGTTGTAAAGTAGGCCCAGGCTGAGGCAGCTTTGACGTGCCTGAAATAGAAGTTAATGCACAAAAAGACACGTACTCTTGTCTTGTCCTTTTAGGTTGTTAGATTTTTCTACCAGGTTCGGTTCGGAGAAGTAGAGAATAGGCTTTTAATTGTTAAAGATTGAAGCTTCTATTCTGTGAATTTCTTTAAAACATCATGCAGGATCCAATCCAAAAGGAGAGCTTTCTCTGAATTGTCTCTTCCTGATGTGGCATTGTTCTTAGGACATTTCAAATTCCCACTAACTACCATGGCTTTCTCAAAAGCTGGTGGGAAACTGCATTAATATTTAAAAGAAACAAGCTGATGGACTTCATTTGTGTGTTAGGTGCAGGGGAGCAGCCAAGAGAGAGACAGACACGATGGATACCTTTGTGGATTCCGCCTGGTACTACTTCAGATACACCGACCCTCGGAACACTCACAGGTAGAGCCGCCCAACTCCTCAGACATGTGTCCGCCGGGGTCTTCCAAGAAGCAAGCCCCGGCCTGGAATTAGATGTGCAGGAGATTTACTGGAGTAAATGCCTATGAGGAATGAAGGGTGAGGGAGCAGGAGTCCACAGGGAGCGCCCTTCAGCCCTGGTGTGGGTCTGACTCCTGGGAAGGGAGCCAGGGAAGGAGGGGGACTGGGTAGGAAGAGCCTCAGACCACAGTGCAGCTCTGAGAAGGTCTCAGCCAGGCCCACAGGACGCCCCATACAAAGCCTGTCCATTGGAGGGCCCAGGCCAGGCAGAGAGGACGCCACCCTGGTCGTTTCCCTCAGCATGTTCACTGAGGGGATTTAAAGATGGAGCTGCTGGGAGCTGTCAGTCGCCGTGCTCCTCGAAGCAGATCTCGTAAAGGGAGCGTGTTCAATGATTGAATTAGATTCTTCATGGCTGCATAAGTCCCTAGTACAAGAGAGGTAAAGCACAGAAAACGGAAGGCAGTGCTGTAGTCATTCCCCCTCGGCCCCACGTTGGCCTGATGCGATTATAACCATCTCAGGTTATTTACATAACTGAAGATAGTGATGTAACTGTGCAGGGAAGGTTGGAGGTAGGGACTATCAGAGCTAAGGGACATCACCCCTTATTGCATAGCCAACAGTTAATATCTAAAACTGGTAAGCCAGTGAAGAGTGTGCACATATTTTTAATAATTGCCAGAAGAAACAGCTACGGGAATTAAATTTGCCTGAGGCATAGGCTGGGGAGAAGGGGTTAGGGAAGGAATGGGCCAGAGAGCACTGTTCTGAATTGCAGACCTATTTGGTTTTTAGCTCTGTGCTTGTTTCCTTGAAAAAGCAGATAATTAAGGGGAAGAGAGCAGCAGGTAGACAGGTAAGGAGAGAATGGGAATAAAAGGAAGCTATCACAGAGCGCAGGAAAAACTACCAAAAAGTTACTGTGTCGGAGACCTTGGCAGCGTGCCCTTGTCTGTGGGAGAGCAGTTATTCTGAACCCTGAAGCCCATGTGTACAAATGCCCCCCTTTATAACATAGTTCCAGTGAGATGGGTGTCCCGCCCTCCCCCACCCTGCCCCCCAGCACTCTTGCGGTTCTGGCTTTGAGTTCAGGTCCTGTGAGTGGGACCCTGAGTACAGTAGCCAGCAGAGGCAGAAGGATACAAGGTGACTGCTGTGCCTGGGAACCGCCTGCGTGGCCCTGGCTAACCCACAGAGGGGCCCCTCTTCTCGGTCTTCCTTCTAGAAGGCTCTGTGGTGCATCCCGCCTGGTAACAGCTGGCTTTGGATGCAGGGGACTCAGGCTGTGGACCTCTCAGAGCCCTTCAAAGGAAAAGCTACTCCTAGATGAGGGACACTCTAAATGACAATGGTGGGACCCTCCTCGCCCAGTGAAAGACAGTCCTGAGGCCTTCACAGCCCCGCCTGAGACCACCACAGCTCGTCGTTTCCTTCCCAGAGTCTGCCTGCGTTTCAGCGCCGGCCTGAGCCTCACTCGGTGTTTCCGGGCAGATCGTGGATCCGAGCTACAGCTGCTTTCAGCTTCTCAGTCCCTAGTTTATCCTGACCTTGTTTGGGGGCTGAGTGCCATCCTTGGCTTCTCTTTCTCTTCTGTCACCTGGATTAGATTTCTCTGGGGAATGATTTTTCACAAAGAAAACAATTCTGTTTGAATTTTACTAGAATTCTGGCATAGTGACTGGAGGAGAGAAGACCAAGCTGCAGTAAGATGCTCACGCATGGTGGCTGGACAGGCTCACCTGCTCGGCAACAGGGGCCAGAGCCAGCCAAGTCCATGCCGGGGAAAGAGGCGCCGGGGAGAGAGCTGTCAAACATTTGAAACCACGGAGTACAAATCCTCCAGAGGCAGAAGTGCAGTTCATTGGATGGCTCCCCAGCCAGCACTGCCCCCCCAACACACACACACACACACCCCTCTACACACACACACACACACACACACACACACACACACACCCCTCCAAGAGTCCTAGAGGGAAGTGGTGTTTCCCTTCCTCCCCAGCATCTGTTAGGACCGGGGAGCATGAGGAAATGAGGAAGCCTTTCTTAGGATCTCTGTGGCCTGAAGCCCTATAAGGTGACAGAGAGTCGGACTCTTTTCCAACAGTTACCCCAAGTTTGCTCATTACATTCAGGAGCCAAATGCAAGCTCTTGCTAACTATCTGCATTTTAAAAATAAGATTGAATTTTTGTTTTAAAATGAACATTTAGTGTGCACATGATAGTCCCCATTGTAAGTGCCACATTGCCCCCTATTGGTAAGGACTTAAAAATCTTGACTTTCTATCATAATAAAAATTAAAATAAATCTAGGTATTCAGGTATGCGTTATATGGAAATATCTTTTTTTTTCTGATATATTTTCCTCTTGTCCTCATTTTCTATGAAGATTGCGTCTGTTAAAATGTTGCATGCAGTAATGGCTTCTGAAACAGTTTTTATGAATTGTATAAATTAACACCAATCTGACTTTTTTCTCCTTTGTTATATAAGGTTTTCTCTTATTATATTTTAAAAGGGAAATCAGTGTTTTTCTCTGACATAATTTATTTCAGGGCATATGCAAATTACAGTCAGCCTGTCTCTTTTATGCAATTGTGGCAAAGCAGGTTTTTAAAAGAAAGTGACCGTTTCTCTTTCCTCCAGCCCTTTCAGCGCGACGCTGGCAGACTACTGGATGCCTGTGGATCTGTACATCGGGGGGAAAGAGCACGCTGTCATGCACTTGTTCTACGCGAGATTCTTCAGTCATTTCTGCCACGATCAAAAAATGGTCAAACACAGGTGAGCGTTCATGCTGCTCTGCAGGAGAAATCAGTACCATGACCAGCAACTTACAGCGGTGTCCGTCCTTCGAAGCCGGGTAAAGGTCTGTAGCGGGATTCTGTTTTTCAAGTATACTTTAGAGGTCAAGGTCGGCCTTAACCACTGGAAGTGCGTTTCTGTTGCTTAATTGTTGTAGCAGGTGGTGTCACTGCTCCCATCGAATCTTGCCTCCAGCTCTTCTCTGTTTAACCGAGTTATGCAACTGAGATTTTTACTTGAGGCGGAGAAGAGTGGTTTATAATGTTTTACTACAGCTCTTTGTTGCTTCTCGTGTGAGGTCATGTTTACCTTCTGGTCCCTCGGTGTAAGCTCTCTCTCTGAGCTCGACTGAATTCTGCCTCCCAATAGCACTCTGATAAAAGTATGTAGTGGATTAAAAGCTAGGGAATCACATTGTAAATCCACTGATAAATTATTTCCTGTTGGTCTCCGATCTAGTCCCTATGATGTTCAGAAAGATGTGTATGTGCCTTTTCCCCATGAAGAATATCATATATATGAGAGATGCATTTAATATATTAAACAATTTAAAGCATAAAATGAAATTCCATGCCCCCCTTTCTCAGTTTAAGAAACAGTGTGTGACAGGTTCCTCGGAGCCCCCAGGGTGCCCTCTCGAACCCTAGCATCTCTCTTTCCACCCCCAACCCCCCACCCAGCAAACCCCTGTCCTGAATCTTAAATTATTCATTCTCTTACTTTATAAATGTGCCATCTCTGTGTATATTTCTCAGCATTACGTACTGTTTCGTTTTCCTGTGTTTGGATAGAATCATATTTCCTGTGTCCTATCCTGCTTTCCTCGCTCAGCACCTTTGGGATTCATCCGTGTTGCTGCATGGAGTTTTTCCCTCCCTGCTCAGGGCCGTGCGGTGTTGTTACGGGGATGGGACTCTCACCCAGGACTCAGCCTGTGAGTCCATGCCACCGCTAGTGGTCGCTGCGCTGGTTCGCGCAACTCTGAACGAAGCTGCCCCGAGCCTTCTTGCATGTGGCTCCTGACCACGCACGTCGGCGGTTCTGGAAGGTGTGTTTCTAAGAGTAGAACCGCTGGATTGTGGGGTTTGCCCGTGTTCAGCTTGACTCAGGAGCACCAACTCTCCCACCAGCAGAGATGAAGGCTCCCGCTGCCCTACCTATGTCTTCATCATCACGCCAGCTCTGTGTCTGGTGGTTGTAGAACAGGTTGCTCTGTGAGTTAAACTTGCATTTTAAAAACACTGCTGACTTACTGCCGTTTGGCATGTTCTTGATATGAGTGTGGACGTCCGTTGCCTCTTCCATTAGACCCCTGTGAGTGTCCTTCGCCCGTATTTCTTCTGGGTCGTCTTCTACTGCTTGTAGCAATCCTTTAGTTATTCTGGTGCTAATGCTTTTTCAGCCGTATGTATTGCAAGTATCTTTTCCCAGTCCCTAGCTTGCCTTATTTTTATGATGTCTTTTGATGAAAAAACCTCTTAATTTAATGTAGTAAATTTTAATAATCTTTTATTGCTTTTAGTGTCTCAGTAGCATCCATTTCCCTCCGTTCCCCCCTTTCGATGGTGCCCTCCCTCTCATAAATCAAGCTTTCACATACACGCAAGGGCCTATTTACAGGGTCTTTATTCCGTCCATTGGTCTGTTTGCTCTTTGCTGTGCCTGTTAGTTGTTTACTGGATTTATTTTAGTTTTACAAGCCTAATATTCAGCAGAGGAAGCCCCCTACTCTCTTCTTTTCCTCTAGGGGTTTCTTAGCCGTGGTTGGACCTTGGTTCTTCTGAGTAGATTTCAGATCTGGCCTGTCCGAGGCGGCAAAAGTATCTAGTGGGAGTGTAGTTGGAATTGCTAATATCTTTTCTCTCTTCTTGCTCAAATCTCTGATCTTAATACCTGAAGTCACGTCCCTTTTATCTAAAACATTTGCTTCAGGATATCTCTCATGTTCTTTAATGAAGGCCCAACTACGAGTTCTTTTTTGTGAGTTTGCCGGCTCAATGACACATTTAAAACAATGTTTTGGGTTTTTAAAGTATCTTATCTGGTTTTTTACTTGTTTTTCATCTGGACACTAAACCAGGCTCACCATCTGCCATACTGCCAGGAGTATAATTCCTGGGATGTAGTTTTGAGTTGCTGTTATGTTTTGTTTTTTTCTTTTTTTAACGCAACGTCCTTTAGAATGTATTTTTTTTAAGCTTTGTTTGTTGATTTTAGAGAGAGAGGAAGGAAGAGAGAGAGAGAGAAACATCAGTGTGTTGTTCCACTTATTTATGTATTGATTGGTTGGTTCTTGAATGTGCCCTGGCCAGGGATCGAACCTGCAGCCTTGGCATATTGGGACAACGCTCTAACCAACTGAGCCACCTAGCCAGGTTTAGAATATTTTTTAATTGCAGAGAAAAGGAGGAAAATATCTGATTATCTCCCCATCCAGATAACCCTGGTTAACAATAAAAAAATAAAATAAAAAAGGACTACGTGTCTAAGATTAAAAACTTTTAGCTGCACAGAAAGGGAGCATTGAGATCTCCCTGCATCCCACCCTCCACACTTCTCCTCAGCCTGCTAACAGTGTCTTTTTATTTCTTCCAGAAAAAATTTGCACAGCTCCATGTTTCTATTGATACACTCATTTCTAAATGTTACGTATATTGCTTATATGTCTTTTGCTTTTTTGATCCAATTATATATCTTGGTGATCTTTCCACATCAGCCCATAAAAATCTTCTATTCTTTTTAATTCATTCATAGTATTCCATCATATGGATCTGCCATAATTTATTTAAGCAGTCATTTATTTGTTCATTGTTGTTACAACAACAAAAGTCCAGTGACTCTTTATATTCTTGGTGGGTATTTGGAATCATATCTGCAGGTTCAAGTCCTGACACTGGGGAATGCTGTGTTAAAGGATCTGTGTTTTTAAATTTTTGATAAGCTAAAAAATATATTACTTTTCAAACCTCCATCATGCAGACTAAAATCAAGTTTCATTAAAAAGCAGTGCATGGAGCCCGGCCGGGCGTGGCTCAGCGGTTGAGCATCAACCTGGGATCCAGGTGATCGGGGTTCGATTCCTGGTCCGGGGCACATGCCTGGATTGCGGGCGAGGCAGCCGATCAATGTCTCTCTCATCATTGATGTTTCTATCTCTCTCTCTCACCCTCCTTTCCTCTCTCTGAAATCAATAAAGATATATTTAAAAAAAAAAAAAAAAAGGCAGTGCATGGAAAGCGCAGACCTGCCCCCTCGGTCTGGGCATGCCCACACGGGTGAAAAACCTACTGCATAGAAAACTAATTTAGGACCACAAATTAAATACTTAAAATGATTTTCTTCTCATCAAACCCAGAATGCTTCACGTATAAAAATAAACTGATCGGCATCAGGAACCAAACATATTAACAGCATTAATCCTCGGGCAGTAAATGAGTTAACATGTTCATACGCTGGGTTGTAGAATTTGTGATTCTGCCTTGCGTTTCCGATTTCTTTATGGAAACCTCTCCCTCACCGGGCAAAGATCACCCCTGAGGATGGACGTCGTGTCCTGTCACTGTCTCAGTCTGGTGGATAGTGTACACTCTTGGTGACTGTTTAAATACACTGAGATTAACCCCTTGATATAAACAGTACAAGTTTAAGTTCTTCAGAGGAAGGGTTCTCCTTGGTGTAGGGAGAGTTGGACAGAGCTTAGGGACAAAGACCAAACAGCCTGAGAAATACTTGTCCCATGTAGGCCTAGAAACAAAGGCCCTAAGTGATTTCTGGCTCCTTTGCAGCAGGCCTATGGCTCCAGCTTCGGAACAGCCATGGCTTCCTACAAAACTGGCTGATGATGTGAGCATGATGGCCCCAGACACGGCGAGGGAGAAGAGAGGGTGAATTTAGCCTGGAAAGTCCTAGCTAGAAGCTGTTTGCAGAGGTCATGGCTCCCTCTTTTCTTTTTTCCGATCTACATAGTAGCTGCCAGACCAGGTTAAGAGAGTGGACAGGAGGCTCTCTAGGGTGTCATAAGTAGGTCAGTGTCATCCATAGTGACCGGTTGGGGCTCTGATGTGCTGAGATTCTTGTCGCCACATCTTGGTTAACATAGCCCTTGTATGCAATGATTTCCTGAGAGTGCTTAAAATAGCCTATGTTCTGAAATGCCTTGTTTATCCTATTAATTAGCAACCTCCACAGCCCACCCTCCTCAGCTTCTTCCTCCCCTCCCTCTCTCTTCCCTCCTCCCCTTTCTTAGTGGGACAAAGGTGGCCTTCAGTGACCAGCAGGTATCAATAGTAATGTCTGGGTCAGTGCCGTCCAAACGATCAAGGAAACAGGAAGGGTCTCCACTCTGCTTGTCTGTAGCTGTGCCATAGCGCAAGCTGCGCAGCCACCCCGAGCAGCGGTGTCAAAGGAGCAAGGAGGAAGCTCACTCAGAAAAAAGGAGCTCAGACGTGTATTCATGCAGTGAAGCCGCCTAGGGCCATCCTCGAGGCAGAGGCCCGCATGCTGCCCCCACTCTGGATGGTCCCCGAGTCAGAGGGGGTTGTTGATGGCCTAGAGTTTCAGGTGATTTGCTTTCTTGTGAAGGCCCTGCTATCCACAGTCACTGGGATGAGTGACTAACCCAGTTGCTTTTATGAGTCTGGTCCCACGTACCATTTGTTGAGCGAATGGCTGCACAAACAAATGGGAAATGTGTTACACCGGTTGTGCGTCTTGATAACGAACTTGGCAGTGCGGGTGATCTCTGCTCCAGCAGGACTGGTTCCAAGTCCAGCCAGGCCCTTGACGTCCCCTGGACCCTCGTTCCCAGGCAGCTCGCCCCTGCGTATCACTCTTGGTGCCTCCTCCTAAAGGAGGAGTCGACTGTTATTTACGAGCACGTCTCAGGCCACTCATTTTACTGTAAGCTCCCTGATTAATTGCAGAATGCTCTGTACTCAGTTGTTGCTCAGATGTGTGTTGAATAAATAAACAAGTGTGAGTCCTCATTTATAGCTAAATGCACATGGGTGTGGCTGTGTCTGGTCAGCCAGGAAAATGAGAACCAGATTTAACAGCCCTGTGGAGACCCCCCTGGGGCCCTGGAAGGGTAGGGGTGGGGAATCATTGGGAATGAGCAGAATTCCAGGAACTGGAAAGCACCCCTTCCCCACTGTGAAATTCCATGCAAACACCCGGGGTTCTCTCCCACTCTCATTCCCTTGTTCCTGCTGCTCCTACGAGCTTGAAGTGGACAGAGTTTGAAATCCTGGAGTGCACCCCTCCCTGCCAAAGGGCCATGGCCCCAGCCGGAAGCCACAGCACCCAGCGTCTGACCTTCATTTGCGTCTTTCTCTTTCCACCCTGGACCTGGGTGCTGCTTACACCGGGGTGTTTATGTTGTGAACATTCATCAGTTTGACCCCTAGGATTTAGGTGCTTTTCGGTACGTGTGCCTAACTGCATTTGGAAGTCTACTTTTTTGAGGCCTGAGGAGCGCAGCCTCAGGCAGACGGGCTGAGTTAGGCGCCCACGCGGCAGGTTGCAATGCCGCCTGGTCCCAGGAGGTGGCGGCGCCGCGCCACTTGGGAAACAGGGTTCCTGGGTCTTCGCCCACCTTCTTGAGGATTAAAGGCTGGGGATTTTGATTCATCTTTAGGATCTAGAGTGTTCCCTCCCTGCTTCCATCCCAAAGACATCTTTTTAAAAATCTCTCAAGAGTGACCAAAGCCGTGGACTCGCAGTGAGAGCTGAGAGGCAGGACCTTCGACGCTGGCGCAGGAGCCCTGGAGCCTCAGGCAGCAGAAGCGTCCTCGCCGCACGGAGCCCAGCAGGGAGAGTTACGGTCTGTTTCTTTCCATCTGTTTCCCTCCTGTTAGGCAGCAGCATGTACACGCGTACACATGCTCATAACGAGAGTTTAAAATACGAAGGCCAGGAATCCTTTTTTTCTAGCTGACCCTTGTCTCTTTCCTGCGCAGTCTCTTTGTTCAACTCCCCCGCCTCCCTAAATCCACTAGAAAGTTTCCCTGAAGCCACCTCTGTCCACACAGCCATGGTAACGGGGTGCAGAGTGCACAGTCCGGGCCTGTCCAGGGACCTTAGTCAGCTGCAGAGCGCATCTTAATCAGACAGCCTTGCGGCCAAATGAGAGCCTATGAAATCAACGAAGCCAGCCCTCCGCCTACAGCACTAGAGCTAGTTTTGTGGTCAGTGTGGCGTCTTTGAAGTTATTGGTTTCTGAACCTCTCAATAAAAGCCACCCTGTGTAAGTGAACCTGTGAAAGCGTATATTCATGTATAATTTATACGATTTAAAAATTTCTAAAGAACGTAAGCAGGTTCACTTACACGGGTTTGCATATTCAAAGGGACGGCAGGCTGCCAGTGATATGTGTGGAGATAGGTGTTTAAAAATGAGATAGATCTGTGTGGACTGTTGTGGAAAAAAAAATCCATTCATATCGTTAAATGAAATGCCACAAAGTAATGTACGCTGTGGTCCCATTGATTTAAATGCCGCCCAAAATGTCTACAACCATATGGGTGTATTTACAGGTTTGTATGGGAAAGTTGCTGGAAAAAGTGTCCAGACTTTTCCAGGATATTCATCAAACTATTAAAAATAACTGCCCCCTCAGAGGGGAGTAGGCCTAGGAAGGAGGGCGGGGGTGATGTCTGATGAGCGGAAAGGGTATATTCATGTGTAATTTGTATGATTTAAAAATTTCTAAACAGCGTAAGCAGGCACTGTATGTAAGGTTGAGGGGGAAGGAACCTGTGTGAACAGAGCCCCAGCTTGAAGCTCTCTGTGTCCTTTCTTCATGCCCGTTCAGCATGTAGCCGGCATTCGTGTGGGTCTTTAGAGTTTACAAGTATTTTCATGTGATCATTTTATTTCATCTTCCCAACAACCTTCTGAGGCAGATTTTTACTGCCTCCCATTTACAGATAAGCTAACTGATGCTAAAAACAAGTGAATTGCCTTGGCTTCTGGGATTCATTGAGAAACAGAGCTGAGACTCAAATCCAGGCCTTCCAAGCCCAAAGCCAGCCCTTTCCACTTCTCCACAGTGGGAAGAAGTTAGTACCTGCTGGTTTCACTTAGTTTTCTTACCGCTTATTTTTTATTTATACTTTATTGATATATATATTTATTTATTTTTTTTTTAGAGAGAGAGGAAGAGAGGAGAGATAGAGAAACATGGATTTGTTGTTCCACTTATTTATACATTCATTGGTTGCTTCTTGTGTGTGCCCTGTCCGGAGATCGAGCCTGCAACCTTGGCGTATTGGGACGATGCTCTAACCAACTGAGCTACCTGGTCAGGGCTCTTACCGCTTATTTGTAAGGAGCCATTTATTTGTTCAAGCAGATTTACAAGTGGCGTTGCTCAGCCTGCCTGTTTTCAGAGAGGGTGGTTCTCTCCATCCATCAGCTGGTAAAGTTTCTATTGCTGTTCTCTGGATGCTTTGAATTCCTGCCCCACAGTTTTCTTTTCCTGTTATCTTTTCTCAGAGAGCCTTTTCATAAGCTGCTGGCCCAGGGCCTTATCAAGGGGCAGACATTCCGCCTACCATCTGGTCAGTATGTACAGAGAGAGGAAGTAGATCTCACAGGTAAGACTGGCCCATCCATCCCACCCAGGTGCGTGCAAAGAACCGAGGCGAGGCCTGAGGGCCACTGACAGAGGCCTTGGCTGGGTGGGGAAGCCAGGAGAGGGACCTGTTGGCCACCTGGTCTCTAAGCCTCGGCTTGCTCTGGGCTGGCACCCTTGACTGTCTGCTCCTCGGCACCGTCCAATCCAGCCTAAGTGTTAGCTTCTGGCAAGGTGTTTGTTCATATGTAACATAGAGCCAGCTCGGGCATCACCTCCTGTCCTAGTTCCTGTTTGACAGCCCCTTTCAGGGACAGAGCCCCCAGACCCAAGAGATGCTCTTCCAAGACTGGGGTGCCCCAGCATTTCTCCCCATGTGGTCGAGGGTGCATTGGAGAACCTGGGGCGCCATCTCTCTACTTGTTCCCACAGCACCCACAGCCACCGTCCAGCACTCCCTGGTGGAACGTCTCCCCCTGACTCCCTGGACTCCCCTCTCCTCCCTGCTCTCCCAAGCCTCTCCCTCCACCCTGTGTTTTCAGTCTTCCTCAAAGAGGGTTCCTCCCTCCGGCTTGTTAGGTGGCGTGATGAGCATTATCCTGTGCACCCAGCGCCCAAAGAAACTGACATGTTGGGAAATGGGGAGGGGACTGTGCATAGAGGCAGCTGGGAGAAACCCCCAGCACTCTGGCCGTAAAAGTTTTTAGAAAACCAGTGCATAATGGGTGAAATTAGGTTAACCTAACACCTCTTAAATGGTCGGCAGCCGCCTACACCAATAAGGTAAGTCGATGAGTCACCTAATTAAAGCAGTGACGTGGCCGGTTAGGAATGGTCACCGTGGAGAAAAAGAAGCGGGAGAAGCAGAAATTAGCAGTGTTTCCCCCACATGGACCAGAGGGGCAGGAGCTGAACCCAGGGGCACATAGATTTCAACTGTGAAGTGGGCGGTCAGTGTGATGGGCGGGGCCCGCACGCTGCACAAAGGCCCTAGCTGGGAGGTGAGCGGGCCTGACAGCCAGCCATGTGCCAGACCAGACACCTCAGGGCCACATCTGCCATGAGTGGGCACCTTTATCTAACCTCAGCTGCTCTGCCCAGCAATATACCTTTTTCCTGGTTTGCACAGCAGGGCTGTAAAGTGAGCCGCAGCCCGGAGGGCGTGTGCAGGGCAGGGAGAGGGACAGCGATTCCCCGAACCTCAGCAGAACCAGCACAAAGCCCCTCCCTCTGCTCCACGGCATCAGGCCTCACGGTGTGGGCATCCTCTCCCTTCTCATGGAGACTTGCCCTCTGGGAGGGCGACCTCCATCTACTTGGTGGGTGGGCCTCTCATGAGTGTGGACTTGGCTTTTAGGTACCCGCATCAGTCCCTTGGGAGTTTGGTGGCTGTTGGAGTCATAGCAGAAATCCACCCAGAGGCGAGTGTAGCACAAGGATGTAAGGGCATCACCCCAAGGCAGCTGAGGAAACACCGCGGGCCCCACCACGCCAGGGAGATCGCCAGGCCACTCACCTCTCCTCCCTCTTGCTCGAGCCCCCAGTTCTTCCTGCTTCTCTCTGTTCGTCCGCCCTGTTTTCCAGACTTGGATTCTGCTCTCCCATAATTTAAGTTTACAAAGTGACCTTGGGGAGCCACTAGGCCAAGTCTCACCCCGTCCCTCTAGATCTTTATGGTTGCAGTGCCCAACATAAAATGGAGCTTCTGTCTGCTAGTCCCAGTTCCTGAGAAAGAGGCTTAGCCTTGTCAGATGTCTGTCCTGGTCCCAACCACTGGGGCTTGTCAACAAGTCACCTCCTCCAAACACGGCCATTTAGGGCCCCCTCCGTCAGCACCATCTGGACCACCGTGTGGGTGGGAAGGAGACGCTTCCAAGAACAGGGCGTGGGGCTGGCACCGCAGAGGGACCACATTTGGCCATGAGCCCAGCGAGTTAACTCCATGGGCCCTGACAGCGTGAGGTCTTCTCCGTGACTAAGACACGGGCACTGAGACCAGGCCTGGGGTTCAGGTGACCGCTCGGGGCACTTTGCTGCTCCAAGGCCTCACTGGCCAGCTGCCAGCTCTCCTAGGAAACCCTGAACCCACAAAGAAAACAGAGATGTGTAGAGTCATTCTTACTCCTGTTTATTTTATTTTTTGTATGTAAGTAAGTTACTTTTATAAAGGGGGAGATTGCTTTGTCTTATTTTGTGGTTGAGAAAAAAATGGTCACAGGCCATTCATTGTAACTACCGTGTACTCATGACAGGAAGGTTGGTGGTGGGAGGTGGGCCTCATTTATTTTAAAACATTTTTAGCCTAGCCGGGCGTGGCTCAGTGGTTGAGCGTCGACCTACGATCCAGGCAATCGGTGTTCGATTCCCGGTCAGGGCACATGCCCGGGTTGCGGGCTGCAGCTGATCAATGACTGTCATCATTGATGTTTCTGTCTGTCTCCCTGTCCTTTCCTCTCTCTGAAATCAATAAAGATATGTTTAAAAAAAAAAAAAATTTTTTAAAACATGATGCTGGGGCCGGGAAGGAGGCATGTTAAGTGAAGTGGCGGGGGCCTTCCCGTGGGTACCTGTAGTTGCTCAGCCACTGTTTCCTTACTGGATGTGTTTTTATAGAACAGTCCGGGGTCGCATGCGTCATGCCTGTGTGTGCTTTTGGCATCTAGGCCCTGTTCCTGTCCATGCCAAAACGAAAGAGGAGCTGGCGGTGACCTGGGAGAAGATGAGCAAGTCCAAGCACAACGGCGCCGACCCCGCGGAGGCCGTGGGGCAGTATGGCGCCGACACCCTGCGCCTCTACCTGCTCTTCGCCGCCCCTCCCGAGAAGGACATCCTGTGGGATGTCAAGAGTAAGTGCGCGCCTCTTCCCGACCGGCCCCCTCTGCCGCCTGCCTCGGACGCCGAAGGAACTGGGGGCTCGGGTGTCCTTGCTGAGGGCGGTGGCAGAGGGCTCTCGGGATGGGTCCCGTGCGGCAGGTGGCAGCTGGTCCCGTGCGGCCCAGGATGGCGCCAGGCACAGCCCAGTGTCTCAGGTGATGAGCCTCCGGATCACCCCGGGAGCCTGTTGACATCACAGGTTCCCGGTCTTCACCCCTGACCTGCGACATGGCCCCCGGGGCGGCCCAGGAGCCTGCCTCCCACAAGCCCATGGTGTCCGATGCAGGTTCCACGAGGACCCACCTGGTGACCATGTCCTCGGAGCCAGACTAGCTTCCACGCCGTCCCGGGCCCGGTCCCAGTCCCCTCTTGATCTGCCCTGAAAGGCTTTTTTCTAGAATAGTGTCATCGTCCCTCACCAATCCAGAAACCCCCGCCTGGGGCCTGGTCCTGACCTTACCTGTGACCTCTTCAGCCACCATAGCAACCTCCAGAGCCCCCCCCCACAGGGGAGATTTCTCTCTCCAGAGTCATTTAGATGTAAAACGGCAAGAAGTAAAATAATCTTGGATTTATTCAATGATTGTATGTACATATTATATACTTATAAATAGTGTAACATATTTAATATACATGTTACACATTTAATATGTGTATTATGTGATGTGCATATTACATACTTATAACTAGTACGTATAATAGAATATGTAAAACAATCTGAATGTCCCGGAACAAACTGTCCAGCGGTCATTCACTTTTCCTCGGTGTGATCTGCCCCACATGTCACGATGGGAAGATGTGAGCAGAGACCTGGAATCACCATGTAGTTTGCTGTCTCATTTCTAGTGAGAAGAGTGGTCAGAGCAACCGCTGCAGATGCCAGTCCTGGAACTGGCTGTGTTAGGATCCCAGGTATTGTAAAGCACAGACCTGTAGGCGCAGGTTCTGCTCCCACCCCTCTCTGCAGGGTGGCCTCCCGGAAGCTATTTCTAGCAAGCCTTCCAGAATGTCCCATGTGCATCGGGCTTAGGACCACCTGGTCCAGTGGCCAAAGAGTAAAAGACTGGCCTGGCCTTAATCCGGCTACCCTGTGACCCAGGGCCTCGAGATGAACTCGTTCAATGTCTCCAGACAATCAGATCAGCAACTAGATTTGATGAGCATGTTTGAAATGGGTAATGAACATGTCTAGCAAGGACAAGGGTTGTGTTAAAACAGCTCATGCTGTACAGCAGCTTCTGCTCCCAGCGGTCTACAGACCACGGCCCCTGCAGGTGTGTGTTACCTGCCCAGGTGAGACGAGGAACTTGCCCAAGTGAGATGAGGAGCTAGCCCAGTGTAAGCCGACTGTGTCCCCAGGCACAGTGGGCATGCTCCGGCCCGAGCCTCTGAGCTTGAGCCGACGACGGGCGTGGACAGTCAGTGGGCAGCGCTTGAAGTAGCCCTGCTGTCCAGTGCTCAGAATATCTGGGGCTCTGAGAGCTATGGAATCTGGCCTGGTCTGAGTTCCCAGACACTGGTGGCCAGGACGGGCCCTTCCACCTGCCCTTGGATCCATCCACTGGGGCACAGTGAAGTGTGTCTTCAATTCTCAGGTGCTTTTCTTGGCTCAGATATTGTCCCGTGTCTCTCTTTCTCTCTTGTTTACCAACACCCACCCCAGCCGATGCACTGCCCGGCGTGCTGAGATGGCAGCAGCGACTGTGGTCCCTGGCAACCCGGTTTATCGAGGCCAGGACTTCTGGGGAGGTTCCCCAGCCCCAGCTGCTGAGCAACGAGGAGAAGACTGAGGCCAACAAGCTCTGGAAGTACAAGAACTCGGTCATTTCTCAGGTCAGAAACTTCCCCCGGGATCCTGGTTGACTCTGTACCTGGCACTCGAGGTTTGTGTGCCCGCTTCTCTCGGGGTGGGCCCTCATGGGGCTTCTTCTTCTCCTGGTGGCCCCACTTGCCTTGGATAATCGATCCTACTGCTTTGCTATTTCACCAAGGCGGAGTGAAAGTACAGCCATTCCCGTGGGAAGACTTGCTCTCAGGAGATGGCTCCTTCTAATGATGGCCTGCGTTTGTCCATCAGGATCTCAGGGAGCTGCCCGCTTTCCATGTGTCCATACCTAACACATGCAGGCAGAGAACCAAGTCCAGGATCATGCTGACACACTGCGTACCTTATATCAGCAGAACAGAATGTGAGAGCTGAAAGGGACACGAAGGCACTTGTGTAGCTTCCTCATTTTGCAGATGGGGATAGAGATGAGGCACAGAGAGGTTAAACATCTTGCGGAAAGTCACACAGCTAGTGAGGAACTGAGAGAGTAGAAAAAAGAAATTTAGGAAATCTGAAGCCATTTTTTAATTTTTAATTTTTTAATCATCGCCTGAGGATATTTTTTCATTGCTTTTCAGAGAGAGTGGAAGGGAGAGAGAGAGGGAGGGAGGGAGGGAGGGAGGGAGGGAAGGAAGGAAGGAAGGAAGGAAGGAAGGAAGGAAGGAAGGAAGGAAGGAAGGAAGGAAGGAAGGAAGGAAGGAAACATCGATGTGTGAGAGACACATTGAGAGAGACGCATTGATTGGTTGCCTCCCCAACTCGCCCTGACCAGAGCCAGGGGTCAAGCTTACAACTGAGGTATGTGCCCTTGGCCAGAATTGAGCCCAGGACCCTTTAGAGCAGGCCAACGCTCTGACCACTGAGGCAAACCGGCCAGGATGATCAGAAGCCATTTTTAGTGGGTACCAGAAACCCCAAATGCTTCTTGGGCTGATGTTTTTTTAATGCGCTGATTCAAGCGTATAAAGTCAGCCAAGGTCTCTTCTCCGGACCCTGGTAACTGATGACATTGAAGGAAACGGTTGTCCTCTCTGGATTGTGCAACCTGAGTGGCCCTGGGTCCAGCATGGTCTCGCTCAGGGACACTTCTTCAGCTTTATTCTCACCCTCTGTCCTCCGGCGTGGAGAACAGAGTGCACGTAATTGAGTTCAGCGGTCCGAGTGATCCTGAGCGATTGTTTTCATACCACATACTTTCTCTCGGGATCTGGCACGTCCTTCTGTTCTGTCAGATCGTAGAATTGGGTTATTTTGGCAAGTTGGGAACTCTTGACATCTTAAAGATGTATTATTTTCCTATGTCCTTGCCCGTGGTCAAACCGAAAAGCGCACAAACAGGAAAAAGCTGACACTCTGTATTAGTGTTCTAATGTCTACTCCGTGTTTAAAAGTGTAAGACTAATCTTGTCCCAAACACTAGGGCTCTTTTTTTTTTTTAAATATATCTTTATTGATTTTAGAGAGAGGAAGGGAGAGGGAGAGAGAAACATCAGTGATGAGAGAGTCACTGATCGGCTGCCTCCTGCACGCCCCCGACTGGGGGTCGAGCCTACCACCCGGGCACGTGCCCTGACCGGGAATCGAACCGGTGACCTCTTGGTTCCTGGGTCAGCACTCAACCACTGAGCCATACCAGCCAGGCTACCCTTGTTGTGAGGTTTGCTCGTCAGTGCGTCCTGCCCCTGTTCCGTGGACCTATTGTGAGAACCAGCAGCGTCCCAGCTGTGGGGAAAGAGTAGGAACCTTGACATGATGTTAAAAGTTTGGGCTGATGAAACATGGCGATTAGCCAAGCCGGTGAAAACATTTGTAAATAGCGATGATTGCGTTCATTTAGTTTCACAGTTTGGATTACTCAGTGTTTCTCTGTGGAAAGCTCAGAGGAGTTTTGATGAAGGTAAGTAATTCCACTTTGCCCACAGGTGACCGCCCATTTCACAGAGGACTTCTCCCTGAATTCTGCCATCTCGCACCTGATGGGACTCAGCAATGTCCTCTTGGTAAGCGGCCTGTCTGCCCTCGTTTGCTGGTAGCAGAGGAGAGATGGGGCCTCCTGCCATTCCTGCCACATGGGGAGGTGGCCGGCAAGGGGTCAGGTCGGGGACAGGGAGCGGTACCACTGTCACCTTCTCGGAGTGGCTCTGTTATCTTAAAGCATCGTTTCCATAGTCACAACCTGGTTTTAGAGCCAGAAGGTCCTTGAAGGTTATCTGGTCTTGACCAGGCACGCCCGCGGCCGTGCTTCCCCATGCCGGTTCTGGTGCCTCGGTGCTCTTACACTGTTGTTTTCTGTTCTGCAGCAAGCCTCGCAGAGAGTTGTGCTCCACAGCCCCGAGTTTGAGGATGCTCTGTGCGCCCTGATAGTGATGACCGCTCCCATGGCCCCCCACATCACCTCCGAGCTCTGGGCAGGTAGGTGGCCGGGCGGCTCTTTGCTTGACCAGTTACTACTCCCCAGACCATGCTCGAGCCTCTTGTGGAGCACGATTCAGGGCTCAGGTGTCCTCAGCCGTGGGGTCCAGTGCTTGGCATCTGTTCTTATCTTGTACTCTGAATAGTGGTGCTTTTGTGGCCCCCCCACCAAAGGGAGAGACACCTCCCTGCTGTGGAACCAGGTGAATACTGGAGTCACCGCAGAGCATTCTTTCCCATCACCCAGCCTCCCGGTACCCACACATCGTGCCCCACGTCATGCCTTTAGGATGGAAACTCGTGTTTAGTCCCACTTTATAGGTGGAGGAAAGGGCCCCTGGAAATCATTGCAGATCTAGAAGTCACTCACTAAGGCTGTGATTCAGGCCCCTCCACCCAACCGCAATCCCTAAACAGGGCACTGAAGCTGGTCTGACCCCCTGAGGCTCAGGTGGGTTCAGTGTGGACGCTCTGCCCCACCCACCGCCTTGAGGCTCTGGATCCTGGAGCTCCGGGATGGACTGGAGAATCTGGGTTTTAGCCTGCTCTTGGGTGTCTCTGCTGCACAGGCAGGTGGGGGCCGTGTCCTCACCGTAAGACCTGCTCTCAGGTGACAGCCGAAGGCAGGACTTCAGTGTGCTTTTCCACCTTGGGGCAGCCTCTCGAGGACGTTACAGAGCCCGCTGGTAGTTCTAAAAGGCCGTCGCTGCAATATCTGCATCTCCTTCTGAGAAATAACTTGAACAGTCTCCACCTTACGCCACCTTCTTTAACTCTTCATTCTTTTCCTTCTCTCATCTCCTTTTTTCTGATTTTAATGTGGAACTACTTCTTTAGATGGTATGAAGTTACGGTCTCTTTCTCTGTTAGAAGAAAAAGAATAGAACTTATTTGCCTTTAAAGCATTTTGCCCGACGGAGTCGCAGCTGGCTTAGCAAAGCTGGGGCAGGCGGGCGTGTGGGCGAGTCTCTCTGCAGCGCCCCTGAGTCTCCGATCCTGGCAGGTGTGGGCTGGGGGGGACGGCATGGTAGCCCAGCAGTGGCCCTGGAGGGAAATGGAAGTGAAGCTACAAGGTGCTGTGCAGGTGGCTGTGCTGGGCCCGGGTCCCCAAACCTTGTATCCAGTGGTCTCCTGTGACTTCTGGGGCGTTTTACAGGAACCTGTAGGAGACGGGCCGCCTACAATCTGTGCTGATATCATGCGTTTATCTGGGGGCCTCTGGGGTGTAGCAACCCCCCAGCAGCCCTTCCCGAGCGTGTTGGCCAGAAGCCACGAGATGTCTCCCAGAGAGAGCGCATCGGTTCCTGAAATAAGTACTCTTGGCCACACACTGTGCAGAAGCACGTCACTGAGTCTTTCAAAGACTAAAGTGAGCTGAAAAGACACAGAACCACAAGAAGGAAGTGGTGAGGTTGGTACCGTCCTGAGCGGCTCAAGATGGCGAGACAGTCGCTGTGTGGCGTGCGATTCTTTGATGGATTCTGCGGGCCCTGGACCAGAGGCTCCAATTTTAAGGGGCACTGAGGTAGTGATGAGAAGGAAAGGGAGTTGAGGAGGTAACTGCAGGGACTTCATGAGGCTGAACAGGTCCAAAGAGTGAAGGCAAAGGCGGTAAGGAAAGGCAGGACCAGGCAGCGTTCAAGATATGACCCAGGCAGGCGCCAGACAAGACTCGGTGAGCAGGCGTGAGACGCTAGGAAGCGGTTTCCCCGAAGAACAGTGAGCTCTGGTCAGAAAACCAAACACCCCAAGAGGGACCTGCTCCTGAGGAAACGGAATGCACACAACACTGAGAGTCTTCACCCAGATCCCAGAGCCCAGGTTCACATGCGCTTCGTCCCAGCCAAGGGTGGCAGCACCTCAAGCAGGCAGAGGTGCCCGGGCTCAGGTGTGGCCACTTTTCTGAGCTGAGGGTCTCCGTCCAAGGCATTGAGGGTCTCGGCTAAAACTTGATGGGCCTGCAGTTCTGGTGTCTCCAGCCACAGGCCACTGGAACACACCTGTCTTAACAAGCTGGGTTTATTACCAGGAGAAGGGAGAGGGGGGCTTCTGGGGGCAAAGGCTGAAGTGGCCTCACTTCCTGTCCATTTCCTTGGAATTGTGAGGGCTGGATGAGGCACACTGAGGTCAGATGCCAAAACGTCCCCGAGCCCTCCCTTGTGTGTATGAGGACAGGCCTGAAGTTGACCACCGGGGAAGCCTGGCATCCACAGAAACCTGACCCCTCAGCACTCACTTCTGGGTGACACAGTGACCTCACCAGCTCTCGGGCCAGTGACAACAACTCTCCCATGGGAGGGGATGGGAAAGCCTGGGGCATGGGCTCGGCTGGCTCTTCTGGTGGCCTTGTGTGCGAGGGCCTTGCCACTCCCCAGCCTGTGCTCAGACTTTCTGCACATGCTTCCGGAAGGCTGGCTCGTGACCTGACATGTCACGTAAAAAAAGCACAGTATTTGCCATGCAAACGTTAGGGATCTACTTCCCTTAAAAGAGCAGGAGGCAGAAATACCATGTAGAACCCTGTGTGAGTTTCTGTTCCTCGCTGGCAGGATGGCCCCCTCCCATCTATATGGAAACTCGGGCAGGGCCCAGGCCACTCGCTATAAATACGCATCCTGATTGCTCCAGGAAGGTCAGGCTTCCTCGGTTTTTTTTTAAAGTGGAATTTGTAACAGCTTTTGCCCAGAACCTTTGTGTCCAAGGCCCTTCCATCTGCCAGGCATCCTGTGCAAAGCCACGTGGAGGTTTTGGAGTCCTTCCCGGCACGGCTGGGTCACGGGACCCGCCATCCTGGGCCAGCCTGCTAAAATAAAGACACAATCCTCTCCCTCTGTGACTTCTGCCTTCTACTTAGAAGTGAGTGTCAATAGAATCCCTTCTGAGGAACCCGGGAGCTCCTTCCAGCTTCTGCCCCGAGGCACACCTGGTGAGCTCGGAGCCCCAACGCCCAGGGGCCATTGGGGCCCAGGAACCCGTCCTGTATCCCCCTCGATCCCCAGACCCTTAGGGGCCATCGCTTCCCTCGGATCGACTCAGCGGCATGGGGTTGCAAGAGCGCCAGGCGGGGAAACGACAAAGCGAATCTGCGATACCAATGCGAGAATCAGGACCAGGTCTGCAGGATGACAGCAGGGCCGCTGAGTGGCCGTGGCTGGGCGTCTGTCAGTCTGCAGCAAGATAGGGAGCCTGTGCTCAGAAGGCACGTCGGGGGTCACTAAGCACACAGGGGGACAGGACGGCCGTAGCTTTTGGTAGTGAGACTTTCTCAGCGAAAGGAGCAGTGTGTGTGCTGATTGACACTGGGCCCAAGTTTTCACCTCGCCGCAGACGGGCACGTTGAACAGCTTCGTTGTGAGGACCCCTGAAACCACCTCTAGGGTAATATAATGTCAAAGAAAAGCCACAGACCCATAGGGAGAGAACTTTGTTGAATAAAATTGGGTTTGGAAAATCGACTGTGTATGTTTTTAAATAATGCCCAGGGGTCTGTTTTCCTGCTGCCTGTATGTCTTACACATTTGGGGGCACCTCCTGTGCTCACGGGATCTGTGAGGCTTTAAATCAGAACTTCCTTTGTGGGCACCCCTGGGTGACGTCCCGAGCACTGACAGCTGGCTCCGTGTTGCCTCATGGGTGCTGGGCAGGGAGCGGCCTGAGCACGGCCGCCTCAGCTTTGGGGGTGCAGCGTGAACACTCTGGGAAGCAAGACTCAAGGGGGCTTGTTCCTCTGCTTCTGCGTGTGACCCACCCTGAGCAAGGATGGCTCTTTCCAATTCGATAATTGGTGGGACTGCCTCCCTGGAAGAATTTTAGCAGGAAGGTTGAGAGCTTCCCGAGAAGGTGGAGGGGAGCACCCTGCTCTTCTGGGTGTGCTGGCTCCCCTGAGTGAGTGAAAGGACCAGCAGGGGCCTTCGGACCACAGGTAGTCATGGGCCAGAGAGGAAGTGAACACAGCTCGGGATTTGGGGATCCGCTCTCAGAGCACAAAGGTGTCCCTCCCCCAACAGAACCTCAGGGACCAGGTCAGACCAGCAGCCTGGACTCCAGAATAGGGTGTCCATCCATCTTCACAGCTCTGGGACTGTTTGAGAAAAAAGCTCCCTGTAACCTGGGTGATAAGCCAGGCGGAGAAAGTGAGGAGCACCTGGCAGGCTCGGAAAAGCCATGGCGCTCAGTGACCCTCTGGCCTTGACCTTGCAGGCCTGGCACTGGTGCCCAGGAAGCTCTGCGACCACTACACCTGGGATGCCGATGTGCTGCTCCAGCCGTGGCCAGCCGTGGACCCCCAGTCCCTGCAGCAGCCTGACGTGGTGCAGATGGCCGTCCTGGTGAGTGACTCCCGCAGCCCCCCGCTCGGGGCGAGCCTACCCAGGCAGGTCCTGTCCTGTCGGTCTAAGAGCTTCTGTCGCCTCCCTGGCCCACCCAGCCCTCAGCCTGTCTCCTTTGCCAGCTGGTGAGCAGAGAACCCTCATGCCCTCAAGGGGTTGGAATGTGGGAAAAATAAAGCTGCCTGAACTATAGGATAATTATCTTTCTTTCCATCCGTGTTCCCACCTCGCTAAGCTTCCTGCAGCTGCTCTGGCTTCTTACGGGGGGAGGTGGTGGTGAGGTCGGCCATGCAGGGCGCCACTCTGGAAACTAGTTCAGGAAAGCTACATAAAATCTCTCTTTCTCCCTGTCTCTCTCTCTCTTTTTGGTATATTGGATCATTTTAAATACATAGAATAGTATATTGTTTAACCCTTTTATAGGGCAAATAGCTCTCTGATGGTTCATTCTTTATGTAATTTTTATATATTTAACTTGCTTACTGTGAGATCCCTTATAAGGAATGTCTCACAGATATGCTGATGTGGCTCAAGAGGCAAGTGGGCAAGGGGTGGACCTCCTAGCCCGTCTCTGAACTACTCCTGGGGCCTGGCAGATAATTTACATCCAAATGTAATTTCACTCTCATCACCCTACAAGGCAGCCGTTACCCTGCCTTTTTTTTTTCAGTTGAGGAAACAGGCCCAGGAAGTTAGTCACCTTGCTCAGGTTTATTGTTTCTTCATCAGTAATTACCGAGTTACCCTCACTACTGCGGGCACAGGGCTAGGTGCTGAGGATACAAAGTCACACCAGCAGAAGGATCCCTACCCACCGGGAGCCGAAAACCTAGTGGGAGAGACGGAGAAAGAAAAAGGAAAGAGAAAAGTAAATAAAATTATTGCAAATTGTGAGCAAAAGTGCCACGAGCAGACCCGCCCCGGGGTGGAGAGCATAGCCCCACGGAGGCTCCACCTGCCAGGCCCCTGTCCTCCGGCATCTGTGCGCACGCTGGGCCCAGCGCAGGTAGAGGTTTGGGAACATTCCCCACAGGCCCTGCCGATTAGTTCCCAGCTGCCCCACCCTGCCTCCCCCACAGAGGGGAAGAGATGGGGCTGCCCTGATCGGCTTCTTCCAAAAATCCTCAAAACCAAAAACAGCCTGAGGCACGGACGGACGGTTTCTTCAACTTCAGTGATGTTTATAAGAAACAGGTACCTTGTCCTCAGCGCATTGAGTAATGCAGACTTGAGAGGCGGAAGTTTTAGTCTGAAAACGTCTCTATTTTAAGTTATCACTACAGAAAAGAAATCTAGTTTTGAGCATTGGTAAAATAATTTTGGATTATCATTGAAATGAAACCCCCCAATATGAAGTGTGTGTGGGACTCCCTGCAAGCACAGCAGCTTGAGAAGGTCCGGGTCGGGGCACCGGGCCGTGCGGCAGCCCCTCTGTATAGGTCTGTGTTTGGTGCAGTGTGATTTGGTTCAGCTGTGCCCATGTTCCTTGTGCCCGTGACACAGGCTGTGCCAGATCCGAGGGACACGGAGCCCAGAGGCACTGCCTGGTCTTCACGGAGCTTAGGCCCAGCAGGGACAGGCTGGGGGCACACGAGTTGTCACACACACGGGGTTATGAAGCCTCGAGGTTAAGATGTAAGTAAGGGCTTGGAAGTCTGACCATCCCCGTGTAAGTTTCAGTTTTGTAAAATGCTTGGTTTCTCTAGGCCTCAGCTTTCTCAGACAGTGGGGGCGAGCACAGAGCCTGCCTTACCTTGTTGTTGAAACAATGAGATGGGTGGTGCCAGGAGGTGCTGAGACTACTCTGGGCACACCAGTGACAAGCCCAGTGACAGGTATGAGCACTGGCTAAGGGCCCAGCAGAACTTTCCAGATATGAGCTCCTTTACCCCATACAGCGGCAGACTAGGCAGATGTGGGACTGACCCCGTTTTACAGGTGAGAAGTGGTGGCAGAGTCTGGCCTAGTCACTCACCCGGTGTGTGCTCACTGCCGTGAGAGCCAGCTTGGTGGAAAAGGCATCCTGGGGAAGGGGCCCCAGGACCTTGGCCTTGAAGAAGGAACCACATCTAGGGGGGAGCCCCCGGTGACACTGGGACTGTGAGCCCTGGGGCTGGAGCAGGGCCACAGCAGGGCAGCACTGGAGAGGACTGGGGGCTGGCGGAGGGTCTGAGCTGGGAATGGGGAGGAGCCACTGCAGGGTGGGGCCTTAGGCAGGTGACTTGACCCCATGTGCCTCAGCTTCCCCGTCTGTAAAATGGGGCGGAGTGGTTGCGGTGAGGATGAGCAGGCCACCGAGGGAACGCGAGGCACTGAGGGAGAGCTGCAGCCCAGGGGCCTTGTCCTCAGCCTTTGCAGGGCTCCCTTCCTCTCTACGAGGTGATGGGGGGCAGGGGAAAGTCCAAGAGAACCAGGGCGAGGCCTTGGACCAAGGCTGAGTAATGACGTGGGGACGGCAGGGTGGAGGGCCTCCAGGTGCGGACTGGGAACTTCTCTGCAGTCTAACAGCCGCTGTGAGGTTTGAAAGTGCTTCTTCCCCTTTGGGCCCCTGAAGGCCAAGCCCCGGCCAGACTTCTGTTGTTTGTTTAATTGGTACCTCGTGCCCAGGAGGGGGCAGCATGATTGAGGCCCACTCACCCCAAAGGGACTGCCCTGGATACACTACTCGGGAGTCCCAGCGTGCCAGAAACCGTGAGCGGTGGCCGGGGCAGCGGCCGGGGCAGCCCCCGGGTACCCACGGCACATCCTGAGGTCCCAGGCCCCAGCTGTGGACAAGAATGACTCCGCTCCATTGGACAGGCCCCCCAGCGAGGGCTCAGGACCTGCCCCAGGCTCCGGGGAAGCACCGCCGCCCACTGGGTCTAGAGTCAAGCAGGGTCGTTGTCCTGGGGCCGCGCATCGGAGTGGACGTCCCAAGGCTCACTCCTTCCATCCTGGCTAGGAATCATTTTTTTTTAATCTTCACACAAGGATATTTTTCCCATTGCTTTTCAGAGACAGTGAGGGGAGAGGGAGAGAGAGACATCGATTGGTTGCCTCCTACTCATGTGCCTACCAGGGCCAGGGATGGAGCCTGCAACCGAGGTGCGAGCCCTTGGCCGGAATCAACACCAGGACCCGTCAGTCCACGGGCCGACGCTCTAACCACTGAGCCAGACTGGCTAGGCTTTGGCTGGGAATCTTGACAAAGGCAGGGGAAGTAAGACAGGGAGCTGGTTGCTTTATGCAGGTGATCTCACTTCCTCCACTCACGCATCCAGAGAATTCACCCTTAAAGAAGAGAAAACCAAGGGCCAAGGTCCCACAGCCTGAGAGTCACCCTGAGCCTGCCCCTCGTAAGAGATGTGCTCTCTCCCCGCCAGGACCCCACATCATGGGGGTTGGACAGAGGAGACCTTACCCTGGGCTTCTCTTTCCTAGAAAAAGTAAGAACAGAGACAGGAAGGCCGGTACGAGGATTCATTATCAAGGGCACATTCTGCGAATCCCATGTTTGGGGTTCCCGGGACTTCACAAGGGACCTGGCTTCTATGTGACGGGGGGAAAGGTCTCTTCCGAGGTCTCAGTCAAGCATGTGGCCTTGAGAGATGGCAGCTTCTAATAACTTAGAAGCGGAAGGGGAAGCGACCACAGCCCTTCAAACAGCGAGTCCTGGCCTCACAGCTTCAGAATACAGAGGATATTTATTCGGAACAGAGTATTTCAGGATATTTCAGGACACGTTTGATTGTGTCCCGCCCAGTGATCGAGGCTAACGCAACCAGTACAAATGCCGCTCAGTTCTACGGCGTCTGGAGAAATGAAGAGGTGGTTAAGGCACTTGGTAATGTGCTCTGGTTGAAACTTGAGGAACTATTCCTGCTGACTTTCCATAAGGCGGGGACTGGTTTCCAATGAAAATCTCAGGGCTCGCGGGAGCCCTGGGGTCGAGCATGCGGAGGACGCTGCTCAGCGCTGCCTGGCCAGGGGCTTGCTTCCTCGGCGGCGATGTCAGTTCATATTTGGGTGAAGTTTGTCCTTACTGAACTGAAAATCGGCGACGTCAGGAACTGTACTCGTCCGTTTTAAGCAAGAGGAGTTATTCACGTGAGGCGGGTCTGGTTTCCAGTCCTCACCTGAGCTCCCCCTTCTGGAGCCAGTCACCAGAAAGGGAGGTTCACTGTGGTCCACATGAGTCCTCGAGACCCAGGCGAAATCCTCGGTGACACTCCCTGTAGCCGACACCCCCTGTAGCCCATCTGAACCTAGACTTGATCCCCAGTGACACAGTTATCCCCTCCCCCTGGACACAGCCTAGGCCGCCCATGATCCCACGCGGAGGATTTGGGGCATAATTTCCACCAAGGCTGTGATGGGGCCGCGCTCAGGGAAACAGGGAGGCGCTCACGCCAGGGGCAGGCGCTCTCAGTGGGGGTCTCTCTCTCTCTCTCTCTCTCACATTGCACTTTGCCCTCCTGAGCAGCCAGGTGCTGGCTTCTCCCCCTTTCCCCCCAGCTTTCCTTCCCCAAGCAGACACCAGGGGCCCTTTGCAGGAAGTGGGTTTGGGTACCGGGCTGCCCGCCACTCAGGACTGTTTCTCTCTGGCTTTTCCCCTCCTCAGATCAACAACAAGGCCTGCGGCAAAGTCCCTGTGCCCCAGCAGGTGGCCCAGGACCAGGACAAGGTCCATGAGCTTGTTCTTCAGAGCGAACTGGGTGCCCGACTCCTGCAGGGGCGAAGCATCAAGAAAGCCTTCCTGTCCCCCAGGACGGCCCTCATCAACTTCCTGGTGCAGGAGTGACCGGGCCTCCCAGGAACCTCTCTCCACCCAGGCCCGGGGCAACGGGCGGGGAACAGACTCGCGTTCTGAGCGTTCACCTTCGTGCTCCGACAGATGGGCGTCAGCGTGTGCCTGGTGGTGTGGCCCGGTGCCGGGGTGAAGGCAGACAGAGGAGAAACACGAGCGAGGGGGAGGAGGGCAGCCTGCTTCCCTCGGCCCCCATCACATGGTGGAGGAAGCCGTCCTGTCCCATGTGAAGCCGCCAGAGACACTGCTGGGTGAGCAGGTGCACCCCAGGAACCTGAGGGTAAACTGAGCAACCACAGGAGGCCCAGGAGAGCAGCGAGGACAGTCAGTTTGAACGGGTAACAGAGCTTGGCGTCGTGGTGGGTGGGCTCCCCTCCCTCAGGCCAGATGGGAGTCATTTGGGTCATGTCCAAGCACCCAGTTTGTGGAGTGGACACTGGGGTCCTCAGACGTTGCTCCGAACCAAAAGGCAGCAGTGCCCTCCCTGTGCCCCTCGGCTGTGCGTGCAGGTGGCATCCTCCCAGCCCCGCCGGATGCGCCTCTGGGCCTGCTCTGGGGCGAAGCGCCACTTCCCACCCTGAGCGAGCGCCGCCCTTGGCAACCGCTCCCTGGGGTAGAGAATCTGCTGTGTAGTGAGGCGGAACCAGCCGCTTCCAGTCCCAGATGGAACCAATCTCCGAGCCCACCGCAGCCCAGCAGGAGTCTGCTCATCTGGGCCCCAGATGGCGATGCGCCACTGAAACCGGCCAGAGCCCGCCACTGGGACAGGGGGCTCGCCGCAGGGGAGGGGCGGGTGCCACCGGCGCTGCCCCCTGCATTCCAGCCACCACAGGCTGGCTGCTGGGGAGGTGGCCAGGAATGGACCTGTGTCGTTGACATGCTAGGATAACCCTGGTTTTACGTGAAGTCAGCAGCTCGGTGCTCTCCCCAGAACTGGCCCAAGCCGCTGATGGATTCAGCGGGGAAAGGGAGGGGACTGCAGCCGCTTTGTGATGCCGAAAATCCACGTTGTTCTCTGCTGCCGTTTTTCTGAACAGCCTCAGGTGGGGTCTTCCTGCAGTCCAGCTGTTAACAGATGACTTTCTTAATGCAATAAAATGTTTGTCATGTATGACTTCGGGACATCTGTGTGATCCTGGAGTAGCCGCCATATTCCCGCCCCGGGGGTTAATCCGGAGCAGATTGGGGTATGCCGGCACCATCCGGAGTGTTGGCTGTGCGCCTAACTCCACGGGGGAGCTATAAAGTGAGATGCGCGGGGGGACAGGCGGGCCCATTAGCAGCAGCCATTAAGTCCCGCTGCTCAGACTCGGCTCAGACTGAATACCGTGCCTGCTCCCCATGCCCAGAAATCCCAATCGAGTTGAACCAAGGTCTGCAGGGGCGTCAGGGAACCTCACAAGCTCCACAGGAGAACCGCTGGGTTAATTGCTGTGTTTGAACCATAGTGTCTGACTAGTCCTTCCTCATCTTCAGCTTCAGGGGTGAGTTTGGTTCAGAAACGAAACATGAAGTGAGCTGGGAAGGGTGGGGACCAGAGGGAAGGCAGGGCCAGGGCTCTCCAGCAGGCGTTTGAGACGCTCCCAGAGCCGGCCTGAGTGTACACAGCCCCTTCCCATGTGGCAACAAATGCGACTTAAATATGAGCAAACAGATGGGGATACTTGGTGTGAGGAGGGAAGGGTGCTTTGCTTGTCTCGTTCCTAAATAAGCGAGTGCTCTTGAACCCGTCAGCAAGAGGAGGGCAGGGAGCCCTTGGTCCGCACATAATCGGTCAGAGCAACCGGCCAGGGGAGCCTCAAGGCTCCTGGATGGACCAGCATGGCTACGGAGAACTTTTTCCCTAAGAGGATCAAGCTTTAGAAAACACGAGCCCAGTGGTAGTAAGAGACAGAATAATGGAAAAACTGAACAGAGAACTCTCCCTGGGGGAGGGGTGTGGGGTAGGAAATGACCTCAGTTCTTTATTAAATGCCTTGATTAGGTCAAAAACCCGACTCAACAAGTTCACTTGCATTATGTCATTTAATTCCCACAAAAACCCTAGAGGGAAGGAAGTATTGTCTCATAAATATGAAGAAACGCAGGCTCCGAGGCTCCATAATTTGCTGTTTGCACAGCTAATGAGAAGAGTCAGGATCCAAACCCATGTCTTCTGGCCTCCAGATCTCTGTCCACCAGTCCCCTCACCGAATCTGGCTTGAAGGGTGGCAGCCGGGGAAGTCGAGGTGTTAGCCTAAAGCAGAGTTTCCAGCAGAGTCTGGCTGGGGCCCCCTTCCTGTGAGGTCCTCAGTTCTGGAAAGCTGGGAAATCTCAGCAGTGCCCTCTGGATGGGGACAGGTGGTGGCTGGGAGGCCAGGAGCGTGGCGTGGGTTCCTCAGGGCTGGCGGTGTTGCTCGTGGTCAGTGTCAGCATTATTTCCATCAGAGAATTGAACGGAGAGAGTTGTGCCCCAGAAAGTGGTACCTGGGAGGCCCCACAGCAAATGGCACCAGAGGGGGAGCCAGCTGTCTGCCAAGGAAAATGAAATTATCTCTGAGACCTGAACACAGCATAGGTGTGCTTCGTCCCAGCCTAAATACACGCCCGAGGGGACTGGTTAAGAAAAATAGGGCAGTTTTTAAAAACACATAATATGGAAATTTGCTCATGAATAAAGCAGTAAACGTGTACAATGCAATCCCAACCGTCATTTTTAAATTCTGACCCTTACAAAGAGAGGAGATTTGCCTGCAGGTCGCTGGTTAAGAGCCCTATAACTTATTTTTTCCTTCTGTTTACCTTTTTGCGTTTTCCAATTTTTATTGGCCATGTAGTATTTCAGTCACGGGAAGGAAACATCAAAATGTGAAATTTTGTGAAGCTCCAAATGGGCCAGGGACCTGTCCCCTTGAGGTCTTTTTCCCTCCCAGTCAGGGTATCTGGCTGCCTCTGGATTCAGGCCCCAGTTAGGAAAAGACGCTCCTTCTGTGTGGAAGCTGGAAGCCAGAGCAGCCCTAACCAGCCCCAGGAGGCCCCTGTTGGCAGCCGCTCAGCGTGGGCGGGGGTGGGAAGCGCCCTCTCACCTCTGGGCCTGAGGATCTCGCAGCCCGAGGGCAGAAGAACAGGAGGTAACATTCCCTTCATGGGACTCGCCTGTTCTTGGTGGACAAAGCAGCACGGCAGCAAAGGGGGTGAGCTCTGGAGTCAGCCAGACCGAGGCTCTGTGACTCAGTGGCTAGGTCACTTAACCTCATGGCCTGAGCAAGCCGCAGAACCTCTCCGAACCTGTTTCCTCAACTGTTCATAGGAGTAAAAAACAGTAATGCCCTGGGGGGGTGACGACACAGTCAGATGTGTGTGTAAAGTTCTCGATGAATGGAAATGGCTCGTGAAGGATTGATCTGCGGAAGAACCAGCTGGTGTCTAGAATGGGATTGTCTTTGGTTGAAAAGAAGGGAAAGTTTAGGGGAAGATGCATCCCAGATGCAAACGTCAATCCTGGGACCCCAGGCCTGTGGAGGAAGGAGATTCAACCAGTGAACTTGGAGGATTTGGGGCCCACTGGCAGAACCTGCCTTACGGTGCGGTGCCCGATGGAGTCCGAACAAGGTGCCTGCCTCGCTGCCTTCGCCATGGGCTGTGGCTCGGGGCTGTGCCGCGGGATTCAAGGCGATGGATCCGACCAAACCAGAAGGCGCTCTCCCCTTCCACAAACGACAAAACCGTGGCTCGTGGAGCCTGCGACTTGCGTGAGACTATGACGGTAAGTGATGAAGTTTCCTGACCCCCAGTCTGTGCTTGTTTCATGCAGAGTGCCCCTCCCCCTACTTTTAAGGAAAGCCTGGAGCTGCTGCCAGGCAACCTTGAGCTCAGGAGGTGAGGTTTCTTCATTGTGAGCCCCACACAATGAGGAGAGTTTGCTCTCCCTTCCTCCTGTGAGAAGAGCAAGCAGAACGCATCTGTCTCTGGGGCTGGGACCCCATCTGACGCCTAGAGGGAGGGCCGCTGGAGGCTCCCCGGCAAGCTGATGAGTCTGAAGACCGGAATCTGGGGCGACCAACAGTGAGCCAAGGGGAGCCCCCCAGGGTGCTGGCGGGGAGGGGAGAGCCTGGAGCAGCCAGTCCTGTGGGCAGAGGCCTCCGACCCGAGGGCGAGGGCGGGCCAAGGACTGTTCAGAAGGGTGGGCCTCCCTCCAGACCTCCTGGGAGTCCCTGGTCGGCCCACGTGAGGGAGGGGGCCCAGGGTTAATGAGACCCCGGGGGGAGGCGGGGGCGGCCAGGCCCGCTGGAGTCATGGGCCTGGAAACCAACCCTCATGACTCACTTCCCTGCCCCTGGAGCCCTGAACTTGAACTCCAGCTCTTGTTTGGCCTCTGGGAGAGAAGCCTGCGCCAGACACCCAGCGCGAGCCACGGGTATCGGCTGGAATATTTACCATCTCTGGAGGGCCAGTTGTGTGCCAACCCCTGTTCTAAGTGTTTACCGCTGAAGGGGCCTTGCTCAAGTCCACACTCGAAAAGGTGACCGAGCCAAGATTCTCCACATTGCTTCCCGAAGGCCTTAGGGATGCGAACCAGCCCTGGAACCTCTTGGGTTTTCCCAGACAGTCCCGATTTCTGATGTTGCCTCCACTTGTCCCCAAAGTGCCCTGCGAGGCTCACACTTCCTGACCTGTGGCTTGGAAGATGCTCGCTGTGGGTGCACACGTGGGTGAGCACTGCCCCGGGGTTCCCAGGACCCCGTTCAGCCCGTGCCCTGCCCAGGGAGAGGCCTGGGCTCTCTGGGAGCCTGGAACTGACCACTCCCCCAAAGCCGTCACCTCTGGCAGACAGACCCAGCCTCCTTTGGGCCCCATCAGTGGGAGCTAGAGGTCAGGGGGTAAACTTGGCTCAACTCCACATACCTCTGGGAACATTACGTTCCGAGGGCAAGTGGGGACACCTGGCCTGGGCCTACAGTCACAGTGAGAGTTGCCCAGCATCACAGCCTGGGCAGTGACCTCCCCAGACCATTCTTTCCACGCACGACAGAAGAACCCCATCTGGACCACGGAGGGGTGGTCCCACCCAAAGAGAAGGCACCGAGCCTGCTTGCTGGAGCTGCAGCCTCGTGGGCTGCCCTCAAACCAGAGGAGAGCCGGGCCTGGGAGGGAGTGAGGTGAGGGGGTGCAGTGGGCATAACGGACGCTGTGGGTCAATGGGGGGGTGGGGCTGCACCGTGGGTGATGTCCTTCCCTGGGTCTAGCATGTCATCATTAGGGAAAGGGCACCTCCCTTCCACTAGAAACGCCAGGGCGGGCCAGAGAGCTTTGTCGGGAGGTCTTCAGAAGGGGCAGGACACAGCTGAGAGAGGGAACCTCGGCTAGCGTCACCAAATATCTCCATTATCTGTCGAATATTATCTGTTGTCAACCTCGTATTTGTCAACATCTTAGTTTCCAAGAAATAGCTTAGTTTTCTATTCATATTTTAGTTGACTACTATCATGGACCGAATGTGTCTCCCCTAAAACTTCACACGTTGAAACCCTGCTCCCTGATGTAATGGTGTTAGGAGGCGGGGCTTTGGGAGGCAATTAGGCTTCGGTGAGCTCATGCGGGTGGAGCCCCCGTGAATGGGATTAGTGCCTCGATGAGCCTCACAGGAGTTTGCTTCCTCTGCTCTCTGCCACGTGAGGACACCGGGAGCCGGCAGGCTGCCCCCCAGAAGGGGGCTCTCACCGGAACCCGGCCACGCTGGCACCCTGATCTCAGACTTCCAGCCTCCAGAACTGTGAGAAAGAAACCTCTGTTGTTTATAAGCCACCCAATCTATGGCACTTTGCCACAGCAGCCTGAACCGAGACAGCCATTAGCATCCTGGTCGGCAACAAACATCTAGGTGTCAGCTGCCCTCCAAGTGGATGTAGTAGACCCGTTAGTCACCAGTCACTGCATTGTTACCGGCAACAGCCTAACCGTGCACCTGTACCTGACGGGCCTGCTAATAGGTTGTCTACCAATCATCTTTAGCAAGAAAACATTTTAAATCATCAGCCAACTGATGATCTAACTATAGCGTAGAAACCCCTAAACCTCAGAGGGCTCACACAGCTGTTTCTCACCCCCACAGTCTACTCCTCAGGAGAAGGGAGCAGGGAGGAAGTTCTGTTCCCGAGGGAGGGGCCAGGATGACGGAGGCCCCACCGTCTTTAGCTCTTGGCTTTCAAGGTTGCCCCGGACATTGACATCCAGCCCCCAGATACGGGGAGAGAGAGATGGACATTCTGAAGGAGTTTTACGAGTCATGCCTGGAAGAGGTACGTTGGCATGTGAGTTATTTTGAGCTGAAGGCAGTGGAGACCCTGCAGGCTCACTACCTCTCCCCTAAAGAATTTAAATGTGGGGCCTTGCTGGTAATGAGAGTTATCAGCAGAGATAACTTTTATGACCTATCTATAGGGCAGGAAAGACTTCTATCACCCTGCAGTGAATGACCTTCCTGCCCTCTGAAGCCCCCAGGGGCCTCATGTCACCCTCAGCTCAGAAGGTCTGAGGTCCCTCACTGCCCCTTTCCGTCTCTGAACCTTGGTGCATGGAGGTCTCTGACTCCTTCGTGTCTGCAGGATTCCCATACATATGTATGTAATTAAATTTCGTCATTTTCTCTTGTTACTCTGTCTCATGTAGATTTAATTATTAGAGCAGCCGAAGGAACCTAGGAAGGTAGAGGAAAGTTGTTCCTCCCCCCCACGGGCGTCACTTCTACTTTCTCTTGGCCTGAATTCAGTCACCTGGCCTCGAGGGCCTGGGAAATGTGGTCCCCGCTGGGCAGCCACTTCCCAACCCAATCCTCGGTGGGCAGCCTGTCACCTCTGCCACCAGAAGAATCCTTTTTGACAAACTCTTGATTGTCTGTGTTACCTTATTTATCTTCTAAATATCGCAGCTGTCTGCCAACACCGGGGTTCACAGACATCTCCCGAGTGGCGACTGTGTACCTTCTGAATCTGTGCGAGCTGCTGACGGTGGCTGTGAAATAGCTTCTAGTCACAGGCTCTTTCCTGCCTGCCCTGCTGACAGGCCGCCCTGCCCTGCCCTGCCCTCTGCCCCAGCCCGGCCTCGCCCCACGGAGATGTGTGAAATCACAGACCCGCTTTGTGCCTGTTTATAAAGGACTGATTTTAACTCCAAACGTTTGTTTATGGGTCCCCACCTCTCTCCACTCTCCTTTCCTCCAAGAGACTCACGCATCTGTTTTTGGAGCCGGTTTGGAGTATTTTTTTGGTCTGGAGGGTGTGGGACACTTTGAAAGGTAGAGAAAGGCGAGCTTCCCAGATGCCCTCGGGCAACCTGGGAAATTCTTCAGATTCCTGCCTCCCCAGAGTCGGCTGTTCGCCGGGTGGACGTGACCCGTCCCTGAAAGCTGCACTGTGATTTGGTCCTGGAGACTTATACCTCACCCCACCCCACCCCAACACGCATCCGCACACACAGCACACCTACAACACATGGTCACACACACACACAATACATACACATATCACACAACATAGAACACATACACACACACACCACACACACAAAACAGAGCACACACATGCACCACACGCACCACAGTCAGGGGCCTGCTTTGGCGAAGGCACCTGGTTATTTGTTTTGCCTGATGGAGGGTGAGCCTCACGGCGGCGAAACTGGGGCAGTTGCGGGGGGCAGATCAGTCCTGAGGGTTAGTCTAAGTCACAGGTGGGCAGTTACACAGGAAGGCTCCCACCCTCGCCTGGGCTCAGTGGGACAGGCGAGGTGTCAATTACAGGGGCTCAGTTACAGGGCGTCAGTGAGGGGGCTTGGTCCCTGCCCTCCGAAGGCACCCACCGTGGCGGGAGCACACTCGGCGGCTGGGAGCATGTTTCCCGCAGCGCCTCTCGCCTTAGGGGCCTACACAGCAGGTCAGGGTGGGCCGCTCTTACTCAGATTTCCTGCTTTACGCGTACGATCTGGGTGGTGTGTGTTTTGTTCAGTGCAGTGTGATCACAAATGTAGGCTCGGGTGTCCACAACCACAGTCAAGATACAGAACTTCCCTCGCTCCGAGGGCCCCGCACCGCCCTGTCACAGCCACCCCTCGCCGTATCCCCACCCTCCCCAGCCCGGCAGCCGCTGGTCTGTCCTCCAGCCCTGTAAATGTGTCATCTCAGGATGCTATGTGATGGAATCATACAGCGCGTAACCAGCCCTTGGGACTGGCTTTTCCACTCAGCACAATTCCCTTGAAATCCCTCCAGCTCGTTGCGTGTATCAGTCGTTCACTGCTCTGCGTTCCCGGGCCCCAGGCGTGCCCGCGGCCCGCACATGCTGTGGCCCGGCTAGGCGCTCGGCCTCGAAAGGGCAGCTGAGTGGGTTCCAGTTCCGGCTGTTATCAGCGGAGCTGCTAGAACATTCGTGTGCGGTTTTTGTGTAGACATAGTTTTTATTTTTCGGGCTAAATGCCGAGCGCAGTCGCTCGGTCAGGTGGTAAGTGCGGGTTCCTGGCGTTTTCTGAGCCCCCTGGCTCCCTTCTGCGTCCAGCCTCCCGTTGGCTTCGGCAATGGATTCTTCCATTGGATACTCTGTGCTCCAGTTGAAAATGTTCCAGTGGGTTTTTTTATGTGCGTTTTTATTTTTCTGTTGAATTACTCCACATTTTATTATATTTGTCCATCTTTTTCCAAAAATTCTTTATCAGATTTAAATAGTTATTTTTTAAATCGCTTGTCTACTGATTCCAACATCTGGGTTACCTGTGGGCTTATTTCTATTTCTTGCCTCTTTTTTCCTAATCTCCCGGCACCCAGAATCCCTGGTTAAGGTCGACAGCATCGTGTTCCCCACCCCAAACAAGCAGAACTGCTGACCGAGCCCCAGAGCCCTTTGTGTTCTTCAGGGTGAAGTCACATGTCACCTCTCACGTGAATGTGGGATTCGCCAGCTCGTGGAGGCACCCAGGGTGGGAACACGCCGTTGCTTAGGGGGATGTGGTTTACAGGCTGGGGCTCAGGGGCAGCACTCTGCAGCGGGCGCCACGGAGGCATGGGGGTGCAGTGTGCCCCTCCGGCGAGGGCATTTGTGTCTTTTCACAAGGGGATGGAATAATAACTCCAGTTACGGACGGGCATTGGCATAAACTGGGAGTAAGACTGACCTTGCCCTCCAGGCACCAAACCCGGGGGCTGTTTGCGGCTCTCCCATCAATTCCACTGTGTTGAGTCCTCTGAGAGGCTCCTACTGAGAGATGTTAGGCCTGCAAGAGGCCTACGGGAGAGAGCGCCTGCGCGGAGTGGGGAGGGAGGTGGAAGGAGTCTTGGACGTCTGTCTAAAGCAGTCCCTTGGTCAAGGCCACCTGTTGGAGGCGCCCGTCTCGCAGGACGGGGCCTGATCTTCACAGCCCTGCCATGGTCAGTTGTGGGCTAGGAGCGGCCTGTGGGAGGCGTGGCCTCAGCACACCTGGGTTCACAGGGCGACATCGGGGGCATCAGGCAGTTGTCCTCTCTGCAGCAGGCGGTCACAAGGCCTGCCAGGTGGGTCCAGAGGGCCAGCAGTCCCCTCCAGCCCTGCATCAGCTCAGCGCCTGTGGGGTAAGAAGCCTGGGCCTGAGGGGTCCCCGCGAGGCCAGTTCTCCAGTGGGCTGGGGCTGCAGGAGGGAGGCAGATGTCCCCACCCAGGCCTCCCTGGAAGGTCACCCAGGACCAGCCCACAGCACTAGGAGTTTTAGTGAAGCACTTTAATGTCAATGAGGGTGGGATGTCCTTAGTGGAAATCAAACCCTGAAATCATTTTTAACACAAAAGGCCCATTTATTTTGACAAGGAAAAGAAATAGTGGCTCCAACCAGCCCCCAGATGCGGCGGGCGCCCTGTGGACGCCTGCGGAGTCTTAGGGCCCTTCCATAGCTCTCAGAGGGCTCTGAGCAAATCTTTCTCATTTAAAAAAAAATTTTTTTTAAAGGATTAGAAGATCACGAGTATTCCTGACATCTCAGTGATTCCCCATTTGAGCTCTCCAGTAGACTGGTTGAGCCAAATTGAGAGAGCATGACACAGAGCTTTGGCCCTAGGGCTACATTTTTATCTCCTGAATGACTGAGGCTTAAGGAAGGGGAGGAGAGCCTGTGCAAAGATGTCAGCAGATGTGAAATCAGGCGACAAAAATAAGCAGGGCACTCTTCCTTCCTGTGCCCTGTCCGAGGGGCTCCCACTCGCCAAGGGGCGGCCACTTCCCCCAGGTAGCAGGTGAGGACCTGCCCACACCCAGATCCTCGGTTCAGTTTCTCCAGCAGCCTCTAGGGGGTCCCCAGGCTGCCCTCAAGCTGCGAGGGGCCCCTTTCATAGTTTGCACCCCAACCATGTTGACTAGTGGAAATGTCACAGGCAGTTTTTCCTGTTTGGTGTTGCTTTACGAATGTAGCACAAAGGTGCCCAGGTCCTCTGGCCTGGAGTCGCCCACATCTTTATTACCCATGAGAAGAGGTCCAGCTGCCCCGCCCGGGAGATGGGGGAAGTCACGGCCCTCCCCACGGAAACTGCGCTGCTCACCTCCCCGTGGCGAAGCCCACCGAGCCTCACGGTCAGCCCTGCCCTCTCTGCGTTTGGGTCCTGGCCCTGAATTCCCCCGTGGTGACACCGCCTGCCCAGGTGAGCTCACTCGGGCTCCTGGCTCAAACACCAGTGGCCCCACCCGCGTCCAGCCGGACCGCCCTGGCCGCTCGGCTGGCTTCTCTGCCTGTCCTCTTGCTTTTCCCTCCACATTTCTCTCCAAGTTTGCTCCGGTTCGGTCAGTGACCCACCACCTGCCGCCAGCCCTCCCAGTCGCTCAGTGTCCTCAGTACAAGGGCGTGGCTAACAGAGCCTGTCTCCTGAGTTGTTGGGAGGGTTGACCAGTGTCACGTACGTCGAGCGTGGAGAGTGGTGCTGAGCACAGAGCAGGTGCTGGGACGTGTTAGCGACCATTGTTCTTGCTGTGACTCATCAGGGACTTGGACGCCCCCTCCCCCCGTGGGATAGTAACCGGGGAAGGCAGGGCGGACTTCCTTGCTGTCCATGAAGAAATCTAGCCAGCCAGTTGTTTCTGCAGCCTGGTGGAATTCTCGAGAACATGCCTGCCCCGTGGCTGTTTCTCCGCAGTGTGGTTCGCACTCGCGTCACAGCGTTTCTAAGTCACCCATTGCTGTGGCACGGTAATAGCCAAAGCATGGGTGCAGGGGGCTGGCTACAAACGGCATGACTCACCCAGAGAGAAATATTAGCCGGGCGGGTGCGTGAAATGATATGAAAGGATTTCCAAGGGCATTTAAGTGCAAAAGGCAAGGACAGTGCAGTCTTATGCTCTGTGATGGTGGTTGGTTGTCTCTGGCGGGGCCACTGGTTGCCTAGGGCTCACCTTTTTTATTAATCCCCATTGGTGTTATTTAGAGAGAGTGAAAGGGAGGGGGAGGGGAGGGGAGAGAGAACTATCGATTGGGATTGAACTGCCACTGAGGCACATAACCTTGACGGAGAACCAAACCTTGTGATCCGCAGGCCAACACTCTAACCACTGAGCCAAACCAGCCAGGGCTATTGGCACCTTTTGGATTTGAAGCCATATATATGAATTGCTTATTTAAAAAAAAAGAGAGAGCAGAGACTGAGCTGATTCAGAAACCAGCACTCCAGTTCACTGTCCTGCTAAACATCTGCTCTCGAGCAGATGGCCCGGGGAGGGCCTGGGCTGGGGCCGGCGGGCAGCCTCCCTCCCCTATGGGTGTGTGGGGAGCCACGTGGGGCCCTGCGGCTGGGCACATGCCTCCAGCTGGGTCTTCCTGGGTGGCGAAAGCCGGGGTGGGGGACAGAGACTGGGGGAAAGTAGGCCCAGCTGCCTGGCACAGCCTGCACACGCTGCCCATGGTCGTCCTATCTGGGTCTGGCCTGGGCAGCTTTCCAGGACAGACAACGGGGACACAAAGCCTCGTTATAAGCCCCAGGAAAGGCTCTTCATCGAAGCTGCTGGTCACCATTCACAGGGCAGTTTCACAGTGGAACTCGGGGCAGAGCAGCCCAAGGCTCAGGAAGCAGATTCGGAGGGGCCAGGGTTTCCTGGGCCGCTCTGGGCATCCGTAGGGTGGAAAGAGCCCAGAGGAACCTGGGTTCCTAATTCTGCATCCCTTTGCTCAGCTAAAATATAAAGATCCTTTTCAGAGCTCTCCCTGAATTGGCCCGCCAGCTTCGGGACACACACACAGCATTGTGTGCAGGGACATTCCCTGTAGCCAGCAAAAGGGACAGAGAGGTCCTTTCAGCTAACTGCAAAATAAACAGGGTTCTGTCCAAAGACAGGGCCCTTTGCTTCGTGGGCTCCTGGTAATTCATAGGCTGTCTGAGCACCATTTACTGCCTACAGTCTATTGCATTAGGGTTTTTCAAATGCCCTTTAGCCAACAATTCTTTACACACACCTATATGAAAAGCACATATGTATGCATGCAATCAGATATTCTTCAAATATCCTTTATACATTCAAATATACATGCACACATGACTAGCAACATAGATGAAATACCAGGTAGATCAAATATTTAGTACAAAGTACGGAATAAGTTCTACAGGTTTACAGTGACCTACAAAGTTAGAGTAATAACGTAGCCTCCTTTCATTGTTTCTCCAAATCTGAGTCATCCTTCAGTCCAATTAATTCTTTCCACTTACAGATGGTAATAATTGTACTCCCTTTTCTGCTGTGACTCATTCATTCACTTACCAAGCATTCTGAGGGGCCCTGCCACGAGCCAGGCACCGTTCTGGGTTCCTGGGGTGTAGCAGTAAACAGTGTGGTCAGCGCCCCATGGCCTGAGGTGTCAGATGGGGACAGGGATGGAGAGAGGGGACTTTCTGGGGAAGTGACCACTGAAACCACACCTGAAGGTTATAAGCCAGGGAATCACATGATATCTGGGGTTCTGGGCAGGAGACATGGCAACTCCCTTGCTCACTCCAGTTACATTGCACGCACTTGGCCAAAGCCAGCCCTGGTTAGACCCAACTCTCAACCCACCACACACCCACATCTGCACAACTGAACGTTGGCTACGGAAAAGCATGCCACCGTGCTGGCTGGCCTCCTTGAAATTCATGCCCAGAGCCTCAGGGTGGAGGGTGGGAGCCTTCATGCTTCCATCACACCATGCTTGCCAGGCCACTCACTCTCTCGCTCCCTAGATGGCCGGTCCCCAACAGCAGCTCGCCCGGCTCCACCCTCAGCTAACTCCTTCCTATTTCCTGAGTAATCTGAAGAGCGGCCTACCTCTCCAAGATCCAACACTTGTGTACTTACCTACTTCATTCTTGCCCAAATCCTTCCCATCTATTATCATGGATGAAATCTGCGGTGGTGCCCAGCCCCAGTCTGCTACTCAGGCACCTCACTCCAAAAACTCTCTTCTCTCTCCCACCCCTCCCAACCCCCATCTCACTGGATCATCCCATCAGCATCGAAACATGGGGTACCTTTCCCATATTAAAAAAATAATCTAAAAACCCTCTCTTAACGGCATTTCCCCCTCTATTCCACTTTACCCAACACAATTCCTAGGAAGGGTTTGCTTAGATGGCTGTCTCATGGGATGCCATCTTTATAAACTGTTTGGTAGAGGCATAAGGTCCTCCCCTCACTAAGACGGGATGCGCCAGAGTGGTCAGGAAATATGTGGCTTTTGAGTGTTAGGTTTATTGGTGGAGGTGGTGTGGCTGCTTCTAAACCTGAGTGGGAGTGGGGTGTAGAGTCCATAGCTTCTGCGTACTCCAGGCAAGTCAAGATGGGGGCGAGGGGCAGGAGGGGACCAAAATGTATGGACCTAGGCAGCTGCCCAGCTAGGATGAAAAGGGAAGACTGATTTGTAAGAGGCCCTGGCTGAAGTCTGTGGCTCCTGCCCTGGGTTCCCAGCTGTTAGCACTGAATGCCCAGGAAGCTGGCCCTGGGATGGCTTTGTGTTCCCAGTGCTTCGTCAGCTACATCCCCAAAACTCAGGGGTCAGGCAAAATGGGCCACAGGCTTCCACTCTGATAGATGCCCTCTGGCTGTGTGCCCCGTGGGTCCCTGCCACGGTGCTCTGAGGAAGCATAGGGCTTGGGACTCTAGATGAGTGGTTCCCAAGTGTGGCTTCTGAGCCAGCAGCAGCATCACCTGGAAACTTGTTAGAGATGCAGGTTCTTAGGCCCCACCTAGAGCTGCTGAATCAGACACTTTGGGGTGGGTCCCAGCAACCAGTGTTTTAATATGTCCCTGGGGAATCCAATGCATTGGGGAACCACTGACCTAGGCCAGTTCCGGGCGGAACTGCTGCTGCTGGCTCCAGGACCTGCTTTGAGAACCACTGCTCTAGAAATTTCATAAGCAAATGACTCAGTTTATGAGTAATCCTGTTATTAACTAACAAGTATTACTGAATACCTAAGGGGACAATAATGTTTAATAATGATTATCTCTGAACAAGGGGATTGTGGGCAACTTTTTAAAAAGCTTATCTCCATTCAAAGCTGTTATCATAAACATGTTACTTTTGTAGGTAAAAATTTAAACGATTTTAGAAGTAAAAATACCTTACTCTAGTACACTTCTTTACAGCAGTGCCTCTCAAACTTTATTGTAAAAATACACCGCTCATCATCTAGGAGGAGGTGACCTCAGCAGAGATGGGAAGGATGAGCTGCTGAGAAGTTCCAGGTGAGGCTCTTGGCCCGCGGGGGAAGCTCCTGCCGCTGGAGCACAGGGCGGAAAGGCCCCCAGATCAGTTCCAGGGACCCCGCGCAGGAAGGCCAAGGTAGGGGGCCAATTGCCATCCAAGCCCAGGCTCAGCATGGAAGCTGTGCCCCAAAAAAGGATCCTACGGAAAGTAACCTCCAAGGGTGATCTGATCGTAAATTCTCAACTATGCAGGTTGTGGAGGTAATCATGCACTGGGCGTAGAGCTGCTGCTTCTTTTTTTTTTTTTTTTTTTTTAGCGCTTCTTTAGTAAAAGGACTTTCTTTGCCTTAGGCAAGCCCTGTCCCTCTTTCGGAGATTCTAGATTGACGTACCTTTGAAATGCCCCTTTTCAGACCCCTCCTTCTAATAGCTGCCTCCCTTTTCAGACCAGACCCTTCTAGAGGGAGGTCACCGTCTTCACCCTCCTGTCACCCGATCCCGCCCAGCGCCCTCCCACCGTCCAGTTTTCTTCTTCGGTTCCCTCCTGAATTCCAAACGCTTAAAAGAAGCTGCAGACTGTCATTTTCTTGGAAACATTCTCTCAGGCTGTTAAGACCCTGCTTCCAGGCATATCCTCTGTTTGGCTCAAGTTAGTTTTTATAAAAACTCTCTACAGGTTTGGACGTTCGGGGTGACACGTGTCAGCAGGGGGGTGCTGGCCTGGCACCGGCCTCAGCATCACCAGGGGCTGCTGCGCAGGAAACGAAACCGCGCGCGGGGCTGGTGCGGGAGCCCCGGCCAGGCGGGGGCGCTCAGGAGTCAGGCCCGCAGACCCCTGATTCCCCTTCCCAGCCGCGCGGATCTCCCCGGGGGTCAGGAGGGCCCGCATGAGAAACAGGCCAGCAGGGCGCGCGTTTCCACTGCGCCCCCGAGGACCCCAAACCCGCGCGCTGCGGGCACGGCATGACTTCCCCCGTTCGGGGGACCGGGGCTCCGTCCACGCCTCGCCGGTTACGATGGAGGCCTGGGCGCGACCCCCCTGCGCCTTAGGCTCCCCACCTGCCACAGAGGACGCGGGGCCAGGCCACGGGCGACACCCCCGGCCTCCCTCGCGCGCTGCGGGCAAGCTGAGCGGCGGGCCCGGCCCGGCCGGAGGCAGCGTCCACGGACACGCGTGGGGCTGGCTTCCCGCCCGGAAAGCTGGGGCCCGGCGGGGCGAGGAGCGCGCGCCCTCGGGACTCCCGCAAACTGCGGGCGGCGCGTCTCCGGGCCACGCGGCCCGCGCGCCAGGGTCTCCGCTCGCAGGCCCGGGCCCAGCGCCGCCAGGGACGGGGCGGGGCGGAGCCCGGGGCCCGGAGCCCCGCACCCGCGGGCGACGGCGGAGGCAGCGGGAAAACCCCGCGCAATCCCGGCGCTCGAGTGCGGGACACACCTCGAGGCTCCCCAGCCCGGGGGGCGGGGCGGGGGGGCCGGTGGCTGGGCCCCGAGCCGGGGCGCAGACCTGCCCCGGGGCGCCCGCGCGCCCGCCTCCCGCGCCGGCCCCGCCCCGCCCCGGCCGCGCCCCCGCCCCTGGGCCGCCTCCCCGCCCCGCCCCGCCCCCGGCAGGCCCGGGACGCGCAGGGCTGGCGACCGACCGCGGGGACGGCGTCCGGCGCGCTCACTTCCGCGTCCCGCCGCCCGGCCCGCGCGCCCCGCCGCCGCCGTCGGACAATAGGCCGCCCGCCCGGCCGCCCAGAGCTTCCCGCGGCGCCCGCCGGCCCGTGCCCGGGGCCGCGCTGCTCGCGGCGCCCGCCGGGGTCCCGGCTCCGGCCCGGGGCGAGCGGCGGGACCCAGCGCCCGTCCCGCGGCCTCTGCGCGCCCCGGCCGCGCGCCTCCCCGGCCCCCCGGCGGCCGCTGCGCGTGCGTTTCCGAGTTTGGTTGGTTGCAGAGGATGTGATTTCTTTTTCTTTTTTTCTTTTCTATTCTTTTTCCTTTTATGATTCGAAAAAGAAAACGCACGGTAAGCTGGGACAGGGAAGCGCCCCATCCGCCCCACGTGGACACTTCCGAGGGCAAGGGGAGCTGGAAGGCACCTTGGGCCGCTTGGTCTTGAGGCCTCAGCTTGGGCCGAGCTCGAAGGCCGGGGGTCATGACTCTCACTCTGGGCAGGTGGAAGGTTTTACTTGTTTGGGGCTGGACTTGAACCCCCTGTTCTTGGCCAGCATCGCCCCCACTGCCCTCTCCAAACACACCCAGACGCTGCGGACCGGGCACCTGGCCTAGGCCTCCCCGCACGTCTGCAGCATGGATAAGTACGACGACCTGGGCCTGGAGGCCAGTAAATTCATCGAGGACCTGAACATGTATGAGGCTTCCAAGGATGGACTCTTCCGAGTGGACAAGGGTGCAGGTAACAACCCGGAGTTTGAGGAAACACGCCGGGTGTTTGCCACCAAGATGGCCAAAATCCACCTTCAGCAGCAGCAGCAGCAGCTCCTGCAAGAGGAGACCCTGCCCAGGGCTAGCCGGGGTCCTGTCAACGGTGGGGGCCGCACAGGCCCACAGGCCCCCCGGGAAGCTGGTGCGGGCAGCAAGCTGGCCCTGGACGGTGCTGCCAAGCCCCCTCTGGCTGCCTCCACAGTAGCTCCTGGGACAGCCGCCCCCACCGCCGCTGCTGGGCAGCCCTTGTACCCGCCCCAGGAGCAGAAGGCCAGGCCGTATGTCCGTGGCACAAGGCCTGGTAGTCAAGACTGTGGTTCCAAGGAGAGCCCAGTGAGTTCTGAGATGTCTGCTTTCCACGGGCTGAGCCCCTGCGAGGATCCTTCTTGCCTCACCCATGGAGACTATTATGACAATCTCTCCTTGGCAAGCCCAAAGTGGCGTGAAGAACCAGGAGTGTCTTCCAGCATCAGGCTGGGTGGAGGGAGTGGGTGGCCTGGCGCCCCAGGCAGTGACCCATCACCACCCAAACCCTCCAGGGACCCTCACCTGTACCAGCCGAAGCTGCCCCTGAGCTCCAGCAGGTCATTTGAGAGCTGCCAGGATGGTGGTGCTGATGGCCTCAGGAGCGAGAAGCCAGCCGGTCTTTGGACCACTGCCTCCTCCCAGTGGGTAAGCCCTGGCCTTTCCTCCCCAGGCCGGGAGAACGGGGCTCTCCTGGCGCGCACTCAGCCCAGGACCCCTTTCTCAGCACCGCTGGCCCCGAGCTGCCCCAGTCAAGGAGCTCTTCCAAGAACAAACTTGGGGGTGGGGACTGAGGTTTCAGGCACCATGCCCAAACCAAATGTGCACCCTCAGTCCTGGTTCCAGGATGGGCCCAAATCTTACCTTTCTAGTTCTGGGCCGTCATCTTTGCCAGCCAGCACGGACAGTTTGCAGCTGGGTGCAGCCCCTGGGCTGGGTCCCAAGCCTGGCTGCACAGACCCTGGCATTGGTCCCAGGCTCAGCCCCACCAGCCGTGTCCATCCAGTGATGTCCACCCCGCTTGAGTTATCTTGTAAAGAAGGTCCCCCTGGCTGGTCTGAGGGCAGCCTGGGGTCTGTGCTCCCGGAGAGCCCCAGCGCCCACAGAGTGAGGCTGCCCTGCCAGACCCTCACCCCCGGCCCTGAGCTTGGGCCCTCGACTGCCGAACTGAAGTTAGAAGCCCTCACCCAGCGCCTGGAGCGGGAGATGGATGCTCATCCGAAGGCCGATTACTTTGGTGAGTGAGAGGCTGCTGTTTTAGTTGCCCACAGTGGGTGATGGGGTAGCCACCAGGGATGCTGTAGCTCTCCTGGAGTGGCCTGTCTTTTTTTTTTTTTTCTTTTTTTCCTTGGCTTCCTCTTTTAGCTGCTTCTTCTGATTCAGAAATTTGAAAGCATCCCCGGGCAGAAAGCGGATCTTGCAGCAGCTGGGGGTTACCCATGTGCGAAGGGTGAAGCCGGGTGGGACGGCTCATGACTGCTTTCAAAAAGGGAAAATGCTGTGACTTTGGCTTTCAAGGGTTTCAGGTGTGCTTTGGAGCCTCTCACAGTGATGGGCTCACTCAGGACTTGAGTGGGAGCAGCTTTCTCGGGTCCCCATAACCCGAGTGGTGCGTTGATAGTTGCTGGGCCAGGCAGGTCTGGCTATTTGAGGACCAGCGGTCAGGCAGGGGCTCCGTAAGGCCCAGTGTGTGTGTATCTGTCTGTCTGTTTGCAGGTACTGTGTGCAGTTGAGGCACGTGTCACACTAACATGAAATAATTGTTCTAGAGCAGTGCTTCTCTCTCTCTATCCCTTCCCCTGGGAACTGGTTAGAGAGGCAAATTATAGGGCCCCGCCCCAGAAATTGGGGTGAGACCCAGCAATCAGCATTTTCACAAGCCAGCTGAGCGCTCCTGACGTTCAGGGAAATTTGAGCCCCGTGGATGAGCTGCCTCCTGACTCGGCCCCCCACTCCCACCCTGGGTTCCAGCCAGCAGGCAGATTGCTGACAACAGGGTGGAAGGTGCTCCTTTCTGGTTTCGCTCAAACTTGCCGATTTTATTCCGTCCTCTTTTTTAAACCGCAGACTCTTGGAGACTTGCAGCCTCCGTGGAGTAATGATGTGGCCGGCTCGGCGGAGACCTAACTCAAAGACGGCCTATTTTTAGAGGAGTCTGAGGGTTGTTTTTGTTTTTTTGTTTTACATTTTTGAACTCTGGGTTCTTGGGGTCACGGTTTCTCCCTGTGAGGCCTGAGAGCCCTGGGAAGCTGAGTCCCGCTGGGGCGACCGCTCTGCCGAGTGAGGTGGAGGAGCCCAGTTCTCCCTGAGGGCGGTTCTGTCCCGAGGTGCTCGGCGGGTCCGAGGCTCCTGCGGTGGCACCGTGTTCTTGCTCCTGCTGAGAGCCTCGTGGTGACCGCTGTCACACCGCGCGGGGCAGTTACAGGTCGGGGTGACTTTGGTGGTTTATGTTTTCGAGCCCGTAGCATCAGTTTACTGAATCATCTCTTCTCTGCAAATTCCCCCCTTGGGGAATAGTGCTTAGCTGGAAATACTGTGGGTTTTAAAATTGGAACTTCTGTTTAATTTTTCATTTCAAGCTCACTAAACAAAACAACAGTTGTTTTTTTTTCAGGGAGGCATGTTTACACTCCGAATCGGAGCGTAGATATTAGCTAACACCATTCATTCAATGCTTAGTTATTTGTTTTTTAGTGTTTTTAAATCCTCATCTGCAGAAATGTTTTTACTTATTTTATCCTTTAAATATGTTTTTATTGATTTCAAAGAGAAGAAGGGAGAGGGAGAGTTGAAACATCAATGATGACAGAGTCCTTGATCGGCTGCCTCCTGCACGCTCCCACTGGGGATCCAGCCCGCAACCCCGGCTTGTGCCCCGACCGGGAATCGAACCGTGACCTCCTGGTTCATGGGTCGAAGCTCAGCCACTGAGCCACAGCGGCCGGGCATCCCTCCTGGGGTACAGAGTGAACAGGACGGACAGAAACTCTGCCTCCCAAGCAGACAGTGAAGTAGAAGCCGGGAGTTGAGCAGGATAAATAAGCCAGTTTCAGGGGGAGAAGGAGCTGGAGGAGGGGATGGACCCGCGGGGCAGAGAGGGTTCCCTGTTTAAATCAGGAGGTCAGAGAAGGTGCCTTCCAGAAGATGGCATCTGAGCAGAGACTTGAGGGAGGCGAGGGAGGGGACCACAGCCTGCCTAGGGGAAGGGTGTACTCAGCAGGGCAGAGGGCCAGAGCAGAGGCCCTGGGGCCTGGGCTGTGCCAGCTGCTGGGCTAGACACTTGACGTGGACTGTTTCATTTACCCGTCGCAGCAACCCTAGGACGCAGGCTCTATGGTTATGTCGCTGTGCTGAGGGGGAAACTGAGGCTTGGGGGGTTACGTTACTTACCTGAGGTCTCACAGGGGATGCTGGGCGTGGCTGGGACGGGAGCCCCCAGGCTCAGCCCCCATGGCCATGCCTCTCCCCCCAAGCTCAGATGTGAAAACCTCATTCATTCGTATATATTTATGGCTTTTGAAAAATTGTGGTGAACGTCAGGGGCATTTAGCACGTTCATAGTGTTGTGCAAGCGCCACCTCTGTCTATTCCCAAACATTTTCATCGCCTCAAAGGAAGCCCCCCCTCCATAAAGCTGTTGCTTCCCATTCCCCCCCCTCCCAGCCCCCAGAAACCACCAAGCTGTGTCTCTCTAGATTTACCTATTCTGGATATTTCACGTGAAGGGAATCTTCCTTATTTTTTTAACCGCATCATTCACGTATAGACAATTCAGAAGACGCGGAAACACATACAAAATCATGAGCCTCCTTCCCACCCCTGCCTAGCCGGGCGTCCTGAGTATAATGAATATGTATATATATCTGCCGGTGGCAGGGGTACACGCTGTCACCTGCTCTTTGCCTTCGCCCCTGAACAGTGTGTCTGGGCAGTTGTTCTGTACTGGCATGCGTCGAGCTGGCTTGGTGTCACCACCGTGTGGATGTGCCCCGGGTCACGTAAGCAGCCCTTGTGGAGGACCTTTAAAGGGGCCGCCTGCAAGGTGCAAGCGGAACTGTGGGATACACTCCAGGGGTGGGGTTGCGGGGCTGGGGCTGTGTGTCCTTCAGATACTGCCCAGGGGCTCTCCTGGGAGCTTGTGCCGGGGACCCCGCTGCCCGCCATGGGGAGAGGCCCTGCCCCATGCCTGGTGTGGCACTGAGCTGCCATGGCTCTGCTGTGACCGGCTGTGTGGCAGAGGAGAATGCCTGCCCTCTGGGCATCCGGTGGTCAGCTCTGGGCCACGCGAACCCTGGTCTCTTCCAGGCCTCCCCCATCTGCAGTAGGAGGGGGCTGGACCAGCTGAGGGCTCGCCACACGGACGCCTTCCCTCCCCTAGGTCTGGTGTCACTGGAAAGATTTTGTCTGCCCAGCGCACTGCATTTGTTAACAATGATGAACTTGTACTTCCAAATAGAAGAATATCTGCAGACCCCGGAGAGAGTCAGGGTGAGGCGATTGTCGCCCTCGGTCGTCGTAATTCTAGCCAGGAGCAGAGCAAAGCAGGTGTGTGGGCTGGTTACGTAGGCCCCTTCCTGGGACAGACGCGGGTGTCCTGTGCATATCTGACATCGTGGGAAGAGCTCGGGACTCCCTGCTGCCACCTTTGGGAACACTGAGTCTGCGACTCCTCAGTTTACAGTTATTGATCAGCTGGCCGCCGTGGATCCTTCGGGCACTTTCCATGGCCGTCTTTGTAGGTTTGTGACATCATGGTCCTTGGGAGGCATGTGTCCCTCCCCCCGCCCCCCCCCCCCCCCCCCGTTCCTTCTCCGGGAGGCCTCTGTGTCGTTCTGTCCACGAGGAAGGAGTTAAGCACAGACTCGATGCTGGGGAACGGCGCTGGGTTCCGGCCGTCCAGGCCTCGCTCTTGGAGGACGCGGCCGGTGCCCTGCTGCTTGTCCCCTGTTTGAACACTGTTTACAGCGCAGAGGAAGTGAGGAGGACATTGTGCCTTTTGTTTAATCTTTCCCGCCTTTTCCTCCGCGGTGCCCATTTGTCTTCGTCGCGCTGGGCCTCTCCTCCCTTTCCAGGGAAAATACACAAACAGCCACAGGCTGGGCTTCCAGGGAGGCCGAGACAGGGTTTAGCGGACGGGGGCTCCCTCGGGCGGGCTCTTGGGACCCTCCCCGCAGAGGGAGCGGAAGGAAGTGGATGGGCCGAGGAGAGCCTGGGCCGACCCCAGTTACCCCCAAATGCCAGGCATGTCAGTAAACCCGAACCTGGCGCTGAACTAGGAGGCAGCTGAGGGTGATCGGCCCTCCGGCTCTGTCTGAGCAGCCGGCGTGACCAAGTGCGATCGCCTTGGAATTCACCCAAGTTCCTTTTGGAGACATTGTGCCAGGACTTGGACCCAGGCATCCAGTGCCATGAAAGTACATATCTGATCCTCCGGGTAACGTTTGTGAGTGGCACCCAGGACTCCTGTCCTGCCCGTCTCGCCCCACAGGTGCACACCTGAGATCCGGGGACACCCAGCCCTTTAGAAATGGGATAACCTATGTGCACTTTTGTTAGTAGGCCAGGTAATCGTCCCCTCAAAAGCCAGAGGACATGTGTCTTTTAACTTTTTATTGATGTATAATAGACATATTATGGATGCTCCCAAAGTGGACACACCCACGTTACCTGCACCCAGATCAAGACACAGAACGTGACCAGCACCCAAGAAGCCCCCTTACCTGTGTCCCTCACAGTCACCACCGCCTTTGAAAGATAACCGTCGTCGTGACTTCTGAAGGCAAATATGAGTTTTTAAGCAATTGTGTGATTTGAAGTAACTTCTGAAACCTTAAGCAAATTTAAAAACATTTCGTGGCAGGTTTGGGGATGAATGGACAGCGTGGGGAGTCAGAAAGCAGATCGGGCTGCGGTGGCAGGAGCGGTGACGTCAGCGTGGCCAGCACTGTGATGTGGCCGCCCCTGTGTGGTCGGTGGTCAGGGCTCGGATACCGTTGGCCGCCTCTGTTCTCGGAAGGGGTGGACTTTGTATTACCCTGTGCCCCAGCCCCACCTGCCAGCTCTGTCCACAGGATTGCTCTCCAGAGGTTTCGTGGGGAGGATGGTCAGGCTCCCGCACTTTGTTCAGAGAGGTGACACCCGCGAGGCGCATGGTCAGCGTCCCTGTGCTCTCAGCACCGGTGCTGCAGGGAAGGACACCAGAGGGTCAGGCTCAGGCCGTCGCACTTGGCCGTGACAACGTAGTTTCTCACTGTGGCTGAGCTCCCTGCGCTCACTGGCCCCTGTCCCACCGGCCCGGTTGCTGGCCCCTGAGCTGTGTTCTTTCCCACCACGGGGTTTGTGCCCTTGCCCTTCCCCAGCCAGCGTCCTCTGGCCAGCACGATGCTGCCGCCTCTGATCCCCTCGGGGCAGCGGGTCTCCGGCTGTAACACTGGTGTGTCCTGACATCGGTTTCCCACGGTGGCCGCCTGGTCCCTCAGGCCTTCTGAGGTCCTCCCTCCTCAGGATGGTGTTCCTGCGCGCCTGTTCCTTTGGGACCAGGAAAAAATGTCTCGTGTTATCCATCTAATTCTCTTGCTCTCCATTAGTGATCCAGGGCTGAAAGTGACCTTTAGATGTGTCCATTCTTGCCAGAGATTTTAAAATTTATTTTATTTTATTTAAAATTTTTATTTTGAATATATCTTTATTGATTTCAGGGAGAGGAAGGGAGAGGGAGAGAGAGAGGAACAGATAGAAACATCAAGGATGAGAGAGTCATGGATCGGCTGCCTCCCGCATGCCCCAAACTGGGGATCGAGCCCACAACCTCGGCATGTGCCCTGACCAGGAATCAAACCGCATTCTGGATCCTAGGTTGACGCTCAACTGCTGATCCACGCCTGGCCAGGCTTAAAAGTTGTATTTCTTTATGTGTGTTGATTTATGACTCCCACACGGGACAGGATTGTGGAGGTGAGGCATGCACCTGAGAGTGAGGAAGCCAGGCGTTCTGGGCCTGATCCCACCAACAGCCCACGTGTGACACTGGCGAGCTGCTCTTTCTCTGTGCTGAGCTGGGCGCCTCTCAGCCTGAAATTCAGCAGCTGTGGCTTGGGGTGCACTTGAGTGTCTGGATTTTAGCTGACCCAGTGACAGGGAGCCGGGTAGCTGCAGAGTTGGCCACAATGAGAGCCTGGGGAGGCAGGGGCTATACAGAATGATCCCCCTACCAGACCTCTACAGGATTACAAACAACTCTTTCATTTTCCATTGTAAGTGGTAATCACCTGTGCTGGAGATAGTCTAGAAAAGACGTACAGTTAAAACGAAAACCATGAGTCACTGGCATTCCTGCCGCCCTCAGAACAATCACTGTTAAGATTTTCTGCAGAAAGTTCCCAGTGCAAGACAGCGGCCGGGGCCTGTTGGGATGCGGGTTGCTGGATGCGTCCGGGGCAGTGGTTCTTGGCTCTTTGGCCAGATGTAAAAGTACTTTCTCAGCTAGAGGCAGGCCAGTTTGCTCTGCAGAGGGTGTGTGATGAAAGTGAGATTAGAAAGGAAACAATCAAACGTGGGAGCCACGGTGTTTACAGTGGCTGCCCACCCCAGAGGCCTTTTGAGACTCACTCTAGTTGAACTTGGGGCACAGCTGCAAGCACCGGCCATGTGGCTCAGTGACCTTGTTTTTGCTAGTATGTCCCAGGGCTCCTCTGTGGACTCCTGTCATGTCCTCAGTGTTGCTGGGTCTCAGTCTGGGCCATTGGACCCAGGACAGTTGCCTCGGGGCTCGTCACTGTCAGCGCCCCACATAGTGGGGGCTCCGTGGATTTCTGTTGAAGGAATGGAGGGGCTTCAGTTAGGGTGTGAAGGAGAAGGGCTGGGGTTATGGCTCTGAGATAGTTTTGCTAAAATCTTTTGAACAGTTGCTCTGTGCTGAGCACTTTGTAAGTCATCTCAGATGCATGAATTTGTTTCAGCCTCCCAGCAGCCCTATTTTATTATCTGCATTTTATAGATGGCAAACTGAGGTACACGGACATTAAGGAACCCACCTCATATGTTTTGAAGGAGCTTTGCCGAGTCCGAGATCTTAGCTACCACACCTGCTGCCTGCTAGCTCCTGGGAGCACAGTGGCTCTGACGAAGGGAACTTCAGGGGGTCTGTGGCCACAAGTAGGTCAGGGCTGAAATCTCCCCCTTTCTTTTGTGGAGCAACAAGGAAGGCAGGGCATGGAGGGGCACCTGAGCTGGCAGAGGAGCTGGATCCCACTCCTGGAGCTGGGGCAGCCCCAGGTTCCTCTGCAGGCCAGGGCCCCTCCCTGTAGGGCAGTGATGGAGCCTGACCGGGGCCTTGACTGCCCACCGCCCCTCAGGTCCCTGACTCCTCCTGTTCCCCTAAAGGGTGTGGGTTAGGGCACGGGGGCGGGTGCTCGAGGTGCTTGTGTGACACCCCTAAGTATTGTGGACAAGAATAGGGACAGTGATGAGGCCTTGGCCTGAGAGTCGTGGTCAACCCCAGGCTGTGTGTGAAGATGCTTGAAACCAAGTGTTGGATGGAGCTGTGCTTGGAGTCCATCTGGCCAACTGAACAGAAGCTTTACCCTAAAGCAAAACGGGCTCCAAGATTCCCGAGGCGCGTCGCGGGCAGGGCAGCACTTGCCAGTAAATATTTATATCTGCTCCAGGTTTTGTTTTTTATTTGTCCCCTCCCAGGGAAACCAGCTGGACACAGAAGCTCGGGGTCAGGGTGGATGGGGAGGCATTCTGCTCGAGTGTTCCAAGGGAATACTTACGGGTCTGCGGCCAGGTTATTTTAAGGTTTGAGAGCCACGAGTTTAGACTTGGCCCCGTTCCTTCCTCGCCCTTCTTGTTCTGTGACTCGCCCGTGCATGTCCCGGGAGAGCCAGGACCGCTTACCCCCGCTTACTGGAATTCTGTTGGGAGCATATCTTCCCCCCGCACACATGTATTTGTAGTATATAGAAAGTTCTGGAAGCCTACCATGATGCTGTCTGTCATTCAAAAGAAGGGGCCTTGAGTTTAGTGTGGGTCTCCCTGCAGTTGATCCTGGGGTTGCAGAGACCCAGGTAATTTGAGGACTGAGTGGACAAGGCACCCTCTCCTGGTGCGGGCCCTGAGTCAGGGTGGACATGCATCGCAGCAGGCTCGGGGCTGGACCGCACATGACGGTCATTTCAGCGTGACGACACAGTAGTGGGTTTGCCATTTGTTGCCCGACGCCCCTGTGACCACAACAGCAGCTTCCCTGTTCTCTGGAGCCTCCTGTCAGCTGACTGGGCGGTTTCCTTTCCGTGGATGGAACCCACGTGTGGCCCTGTTTGCTCACATGAGGGGCAGCGCTCGCCCAGGGGCCAGGGTGGAGGTTCGCATCTGCCGAATTGTCCCCTGCCCTGTCCCCCCCGCCTCAGTTCCCATTGCTTCCCGATGAGGCGGTGGGTATTGGATTTGGAAGGAGATGGGCTACGGCGGCCCAGCTGACAGCGGCCGCGGCTGGGCTCCGCGCGTCCGCCCACGAGCTGCCTTCGCCTTGGCCGCGCTGGCGCCCGGGGAGCCCGCTGCAGCCGGGCCAGCGCGGGCACCTGGCTTCACGATCCTGCCCTCGGTTCCCTCGCCCGGGGGAGCGGGTGTCCCGTGCTTGTTATAGTCCTGTTTGCTTTCCTGGGCTGCGGGGTGACCATGCTTGGAGGCAGGACCTGCTTCAGGCACTGGGGGGGGGGGGGGCATGTGTGTGTCCGTTGAACTTGGAAGAGTAGCCAGCAACAGAGTGGAGAAGCCCGGGGTGGCGAGGGCGTGGAACACACGCGTGTAAATGGACACACCCTGGGCGGCAGGCGAGGGGATGGCGACGGCGGGCACTCTTTTGAGTTGGCCCCCAGGCCATCTCCCTGAGATCATCGGGTCCCAGCCAGGGAGACCCTGAATGCCCACCTCCGTCCAGCAACGCTGCTCATCATTGGCCTGGCTCATGGAATCAAAACTGCGTGCTTTTGGGGGAAAGTTCAGCTATATGATCAAGCGGCTCTTAAGAAATGGGGAAAACGGAATAAAACCAAACACAGAAACAGCGACGAGATTCAAAATATAAAAACGCGGGGCCTGGACTGTAGAAGTGACTCATAAAGTGTAATAAAAAATTGAAATGTTTGCTTCGCAATAGTGGGCCGAGGCACAGTGAACGACACAGTGACTGCTCCGTGCTGTGCTCCGTGGTAGCTGTGACCCCTGTGCTGGTGTCGTTCAGACCCTGACACGTATCAGAGGCGAAGGATGAGCTTATGGGGCGAGGGCTTGGGCGACGTGGCTTTGGCGGGTGGGCCAGACACGGGTGGGAGTTGAACATGGGGGTTGCCGAACCTCCGAAGTCTGTAAGCGTGGCGATGTCCCGTTTCCTGTGCGACGTGAGAGCTGCCCGCGTTTTGAGGAGGAGGGAATTGTCGTCACGGCACGTGTCCTGCGTGACTCTCTGGGCGCTTCCTGTCTTGCTTGGCCAGGTGCAGCCCTGGAGTCCTGCAGCTGGGCTGTGGGCGTGAACCCCAGTGGCTCAGTGACTTTCCTACTGCGTCCCCATGGCCCTCACGGGCCCCGCCCCCATCCTTCCCCAGACCTTTCACCCACCTCTGTCCATCACCACATCCAGCTCCAAGCCCAAACCACCTACTCCCTCAACAGCCATTAAGGAACGCCTGCTGTATACACGGGACTGGATTAGGATCAGTGGGGCTGCCTTTGTGCACAGAGACTTATTGCCTGGCTCCCGCTGCTGGGATGTGGGATGGGAATGAGGTGGGGATGGGAGCAGGGAGACATGCTGGCTGGTATGCGTGTTCGTATCTGAGAAGACGTTTATTTGCCTTCTACAAAAATCAGAATTGGAGGAGCTGTTTGTGGGAATGAAAAGACACATACGTGTGTGGGCTCTGGGTCGGCCGTGGCCGGGTCCGCCCTGGGCAGACTGCTCATTGTTCTTGTGCCTCAGTTTCCCCATCAGGGAAATGTGGGTATGGTTGTTGTGAGAACTAAATTAATTAGCATGAGTCTGTACTGTCCCTTATGGGCGGCACCAGCCACAGGTAGTACCAGGCACTTCAAAAGGTGGCGGGCGGTCTCGGTTCAGGTGTGCTCTACCTGTGGAACAGACCTGGGGAAAAACGGAAATAGCTCATTAACATTTCAACATTGACTTTATGTTGAAATGAGAATACTTTTGGGTATATCGGGCTAAGTAAATACGTTATTGAAATTAGTTTCACGGGATGGATTTTACTTTTTACACGGCGGCTTGCCTTGTTTTTCTGTGGGGCGGGGCCGGGCTGTGGGAAGCGCTCAGAACGGGGCGTGGCACATGGTGACTGCTCACCCTACAGGCACTTACCATGATTATTTTCTCTAAAATACCAAAGCACCTTTATCTTGCCTCATCTGAAAGCCAAGCCCACAACTGGCCCTGGCCCGGTGTGGCTCAGCGGTTGGAGAGTCGGCTTGTGCACCGAAGGGTCGAGGGTTCGATTCCCAGTCAATGGCACGTACCTGGGCTGCAGGTTCGATCTCTGGCCCCGTTGGGGTGCGAGTGGGAGGCAACCGATCAATGTGTCGCTCTCACATCGATCTTTCTCTCCCCCCATGCCTTCCTTCTTTCCGCTCTCTAAAAGTCAATGGAAAAATATCCTCAGCTGAGGATTAACAGCAACAACAAAAACCCACAAATGCTTAAACCAAAAGATTGCTATTTGTCCAGGGGAGACTGATTTCACGATTGCCCCCCCAATGAGCCCACTGAGCCTCCTGTGAGCTCTTTTGGAAGAGTAAGATACTCTGGGGCCCTAAGCCGGGGTCTGCATGGGGCAGGACCGAGCAGGTGGTCATGCAGCTGAGCCAATTTTCCAGAACCGTAAAAACACACTCTGTTCGGCGAGCACAGGCAGAGCATCCAGAGACCGCCCACCCCTCGCCGCAGTTAGAGAAGTGAAAACGCCGTTTCCTGTCGAGAGGTGGGTGGGGCCCTTCGGGATTTGGCTGCTCTGGGGCCCCAGCTGACGGGCTGCCCACACCCTGCGCCTCTAGCCAGGCCCTGGAGGTCTTTCCTGAGCGTGGGGGTGGGTGGCCAAGCAGGGGTGGCTTTCCGGGCAGCTTCCAAAGACCCCATTGTCTGGGGCCCGTTGTGACGCAGCCGAGGCTGTCCTCTCAGGTGGCCTGGCTTACACAGAGGCCCTTTGTCGGCCCCCCCCAGAGGTTAGGTTTAGAGGCAGCAGCCCCTCCCCTGCTCGTGGCCTGCCTGTGGCTGTCACCTCTCCAGGTTACCCATGCGGGGCAGTGGGCACGGGGAAGTGGGGAGGGCAGCTCTGCCCGCGTGTACAGCCAGAGGGCCAAGGAAGCCGGATGAGGGGGCGGGAAGGCTGGGCGGAGCCGGGTCCAGGGCAGGGCCCCGGCCCAGCTGTGCTGTGGGCTGTTCATCTCTGCACCTGACCGTCCCCAGCCCTCCCCTACATGTCAAAGAATTTGTGGCTGTTTTTTAAAAACTTACATTTACATGTAGTGAAATATTTAGTTCCAGGAGTTCACACAAACGCATGCACCCATGGAACGCATGCTCCTGTCAAAATATAGAAAGTTTCAGCCTAGAAAGCTTCCTCCCACCTCTCCCCAGTCACTCCCCACCCCAGGCCACCGCTGCTCCGATTCCCTCACCCTTTATCCGTTTTCCTCTCCTAAAAGGTAATACACGGGTGCATGTGGCATTCATATAGTTGGCCCTTTTTACTCAGTTCTGTTTGCGAACTTGCCTACTTGCTAAAATTTATTTGTCACCCCCAAATCAACAGTCAGCTCTTTGGCGATCACTTGGGGACACACGCAGAGCAGTGAAAAATTTGAGTCCCCTGCGGACGTGCCAGCCAAGGCCTAGTGAGGAGACACGCTGCCTGCCTGCTTCCGCACTCCTCCTATAAATAACTGTTCTGTTCGCGGCCCGTTGAGTGCCACAGTTTTTGCATTTTTGTGCTCTTTGTTGGTGATTTCTCTGTTTTAAATGCCCCCCGGAGCAGCGCTGACGTGCTGCCCAGGGCTTGTAAACGTGAGAAGGCTCTGGCGCGTCTTACGGAGAAAATCCTTGCGTTACGTGAGCTTCGTTCAGGCGTGAGTCTTGGGCTTTTGGCGTGACGTGGGTGTTAGTGCAACAGCGTACACTGGGTAAGGTGTCTTTAAACGGAAACGCAGGGAAAGCAACGTTAGGTGCCGACTGGTTGATGAAATGTGAGCAGAGCCTCGTGGGAACCTAACCTTGCGTTTCCTCTGGGAGCCACGGTTCCGTGTTCGGGACTTCAGTGTCTGTGGTGACTTTATGGAAAGGTGACTATGGTGAACGATGAGAGTCCCCGGTAGTGCCACAGCCCGGGCTGTTAAATCTCCATGTCAGATGGTGCGGAGGTTTTTAAGGCTTTCCTATGTTGTGTCACACGCGCTTCCTTCCAGAAAGGTTCTCGCATTTAAGCTTCTGCAGACAACATACCGAGTGCCCTTTTCCCGCACCCTCAGTGACGGCTATGACTGGTTTCCGTCTTTGCCAGCGGGTCAGTGACAAGTGGCAGCCCTCCTTTGAGTCTGACTCCTGGCGAGGTGGCACATCTTTTCCTGTGCGGATGGGCCGTCTCTGTGTCCCATTAGAGCTAAGAAAGTCAACGGGCTTCTGAGTGGAGAGGCTGGAAGTGACGGGAAGGACAGGGAGGGTGACCCAGAGCTGCAGGCCGGGGCACCCCAGTGGCTGCAGGAGTGGGAGGGGAGTTGCAAGGCTTGCTGGGGGATACCTTGAGCTCCTTCTTTCCTTCGGGGAGTGGAGGGCAGGGAAGGCCGTGTGCCCTGGGCAGCTGTGCGGCCGCCTCAGCTTACAGTGATTGGGAGATTGTGATAGAAACTTCCTTTCCTGCTGCAGTGAAGTGAAGCCAGGGTTGGTTTTGGGCAGGTTGTAGAATGAAGAAAGCAGACTGACGCAATGGCCCTGAGCCCAGAATGGCCTTAAATACTTCCTCTGTGGCTTGCTGAGAGTTCACCCCTCCACTCGGAACTACAGGGTGCGTGGGAGAGAGGGCAGAGGCCGGAGGCCCCGGAGCCAGGTGGGGTGTGGTTTGTTGCTTATCAACCTTGGCCTCGCCTTAGCATCGCCTCAGGTGGCTTGGCCCCACCCCCGGACTGAAGCCCGTCCCTGGAGGCCGTGGTGGGCATCTCCACCGGCTCCTACAGCTGGGCTTGGGAAGTGGCCCTGTGCACGTGAGGCAGAGGCCCAGCACCCACTGCCTCTGGGTGTGTGTTGTTTTGTGAGCTTGTACTGTGGCTGGAAGGAAGACCGTTGCTGGGGTCATTGGTCCAGCTCTGCCCCAAACTCTTAGCATCTCTTCAGAACCTGTTGACTCCCAGAGCTGCCCAGGGCCACAGGCTGCAGCCCTCAGCTGAGAAAAAGCGTTGTTGAGCTTGTGTCTGGAGTAATTCATTCAGATATGTTCCAGGCAGACCGACCCCCCCCCTCAGCCCACCCCCAAATGCTGCCTAGATGCTGGGACCTTCTTCTCAACCCCCTTCCAGCACAGCAGGTGGTTGATGGCTGTGTGATTCCCCCCACCCCCCACCCCCGTGATGTTCAGCATCGGGCAGAGCTAGAGAGGCTGCCCCTCCATGCCCAGTGAAGGGTGGGGCAGCTTCAGGAGGGCTCCCCTCCTCCCGCAGAGAGGAGCAGTCCCTGGAGGGGCCCAGGTGTGAGCTGGGGTGTAGGACCCCACCCAGCCTAGCCCGATGGAGCCTTTATGGTTCAGTCCTCATCATGACCACAGAAGATGCCCACTGGGTCATCGCCCAGGTTGGCTCTGTGTTCCGCCCAAGGAGGGCTGCAGTCGACGGCAGGAGGCAGGAGCTCTGCTGAGGCCAGGCCTTCGTGCAGGCTGCTTCGCTGGCCTCCTTGTGTGTAAACCCTGCCTTTGCAAGGGAGGGGGGGTGCCATGGCCCTAAGCCCAAGTTAAGTTTTGGCCTCGGCTGTGCGGAAGATAATTTAATACCAATTTGGGATAACTTATTTCCCAGGGAATGCTCTCCGGGCCCGGATGGGTGGAATCTGCATTTGGTCAGTTTTGCCCCAAGTCTCTGCCACATCGGTTGGTGACCGTCTTGGACACTCTGCGGTCCCTCTGAAGCCCTGTCTGCTGCCCGAGATGTGCAGCCTCTCCTCTGTTCCTCCTCTCCGGCCCCGCATTCCCTCCCTGGTTCAGAAAGTCACTTCCTGTCCCCTCCTGTGTCCCAGGGGCCCCCTCTGGAGTTTCCTTGCCTCCAGCACCTCCTCCCGGAGCCCAGCTGGCTCATCGCTGTCCCATGAGTCATCCCGCAGTTGTGCACGTGCCTGTGGCCTTGCTGTCCCAGCGCCTTCTCTTACCTTTTCCTAAAGCTGGACCACCCTCCCTCCCCCAGCTCTGGCTTTTGAATGCTGTCAGTGTCACTTGGCACTTCCTGTGCCTGAGACACTCCGATTTCCTCCTGTTCGTGGGGACACGGTATACAGCCAGGCCTCAACAAGCTAATTTTCCAACAGATGGGAGGGCACGTGTATTCCTAGCTCTACCTGGCAGAAGAACCACAAGCCGCAGAAGAGAGGCGGGCCAAGTGCCCGAAGCATCCCTGGTGGCTCTTGCCTCTGGTTGTACATCTCTTAAAACAGGAAGCTGCCCCTTATCCTTGTTCTGTGTGGGAATATTGTGATTTTTAAAAGAATCCCACAGCCCGGCCAGCGTGGCTCAGCGGTTGAGCGTCGGCCTAGGATCCAGGAGATCGCGGTTCGATTCCCGGTCAGGGCGCATGCCCCGGTTGTGGGCTCGATCCCCAGCAGGAGGTGTGCAGGAGGCAGCTGATCAGTGACTTCCTTATCACTGAAGTTTTTCTCTCTCTCTCCCTCTCCTTTCCTCTCTCTGAAATCAGTAAAGATATATTTTAAAAAAACAAAAAATCCCACAGCCACTCTGCAAGACCGTGCAGCAGTTGCGTACAAAACTACACATGTGGTTACCGTACACGTGTGCTTTTCCCAGCAGTCTTGCCCCTCGGTGTTTACGCAAATGAGCTGAAAACCTGCCCGTGGATGTTTACAGCAGCTGTAGTCACAATCACCAAAATCTGGAAACAGCCAAGACGTCCTTCAGTAGGCGAATGGATCAGCAAACCGAGGGCCATCCAGACGGTGGAATATTATTCAGCACTAAAAAGAAATGAGCTGTCAAGCGACAATAAGACACGAGGAACCTTAAGTGTGTGTGACTAAGTGAGAGAAGCCAATCTGGAAAGGCCACATACACTGTCTGATTCCCACTGCATGACATTCTGGAAAAGGCAAAGCTGTGGAGGCAGTGAAAAGATCAGCCGGCGGGTGCCAGATGCTAGAGGGAGGGAGGGCTGAGTGGGCAGAGCACAGGGGATTTTTAGGGCAGGGAAAATGCTCTGTATGCTATGATAACGGTAGATCCCTGTCATTATACATTTGTCCAAACCCAGAGAGTGTGCAACTCCAAGAATGAGCCCTAATGTAAAGCCTGGGTTCATGGTTCTAACAAAGGTACCACTTTGGTGGGGGGTGTTGATCATGGGGGAGGGTGTGCGAGTGGGGGGGCAGGGGGCATTTGGGAAATCTCTGTACCTTCCACTCACAACATTTTGACACTCAATATGTGGTTTTTCCACACCAGCCAATTCTGCAATACCAGCTGGGTGTCCTACAGTTCAGTTCAATCCTGGCGGGAATTGGAGTTAGCACAGGCCATGCGTAAAACTGCCCCCACCCCCACCCCCACTTCAGGTGCCAGTCGCAAGTCCAGGTCGTCACCTGTGTTTCTGACCGAGCTGCTGTACCTTGCAGTTCTGGTATCTCCTCGGGTTTGATAATTGGCTCAGAGAACTCCGGGAAACACTTATGTTTTTCAGTTGATTATAAAGTATATGATAAAGGACACAGTTGAGTAGCCAGACAGAGAAATACACAGGGTGGGTTCCGCAAAGGGTCCCAAGTACGGGAGCTTCTGCCCCATGGAGTTGGGGTGCACCACCCTCCTGGCACATGGGTGTCTTCACCAACCCAGAGCTCTCTCTGAACCCCATACTTTGAGGATTTTTATGGAGACGTCCTCATGTAGGCGTGATCAGTTACTAATTTTCCAGGCCCTCTCCCCTCTGGAGGATGGGGGTGGGGTGGAAAGTTCCTGGCTGTAATCATGGCTTGGTCTTTCTAGTAACCAGCCCCCACCCGGGAGCCCACCCAGAATCGCCTCAGTAAGCAGAACAAAAGACGCTTGCTCCCATCACCCAGGGAATTGCACAGGACGTAGGACGTCTGTGTCAGGAGTGGGGTCCACATTTTAACAGGAACTGGGGGCAGAGACCAATACATAGATTTCTTATTGCCCCACAAGCCCGAGCCTCTCCTTAGGCCCCTTAGTGAGTTTGCTGGACTAGGTGAGAGCGGTCAGCTGTGGCCCATCCCGGTGTCCTGGCAGGACCAGAGTGCAGCCCCTCGGCTCGCCATCCTCTTGCCGGCGTGTGGAGAGCCTGGCTCGGCTTGAGTGAGAGAATCAGTTGTGGGGTGAAGGCTCCAGCTGCAGTGGTCCCGGCAGACAGGCCGGAGGAACTGAGGGTCCACGGGGCGGGGGTGGGGGCGGGGGGGCGGCTTGTGGTTGACAACGGCCCCAGGCAGAAAGGTGGCCTGTGTGCGTGGGTTAGGCCAGAATGAGAGGTGGGCTAGGAGGTCAGGAGGCGATCTGGGGTGGGACTGGTCTTGGGTCTGAATCCCTGAGCAGGTGGTGTATAGAGAGTGAGGAAGGAGCCCTCTCTTTGTCAGCGGGCCCCTGTATGGGGCTGGAATAGACACATCTGCCAACCAGACAGGAATAACAGGACCTTTGAGTTAGAGCCTGGGCTCAGATTCCATCTCTCGAACCTATCGGCGGTGTGACCCTCAGCCAATTACAGCGGCTTCAGAAAGGGGTGTTGGCAGCGGCTCCTTCCCCGGGAGAAACTCCCAGCCCGGGGTCTGGTAGGCACATTATATTTTCTAGAACATGAAATGGACTTGGATTGATTTTTTTTCCCTACCAAAGGAGGAATGAATCTATTTCCTGCCCACGTGGTACTTTTCTGTCCGTTTGCCACAGGCCACAAGGATGAAATAGCTTCCTACCTACGTGGCTTCGTACGGGATCTTCCTCGCGGGGTGACCGACGGCCCTTCCTTGCTTTGTATGTGTGCGAGCTGGTCGGCGTGGCCAGAGGATGTGAGCGGCCCCAAGGACAGAGGACCCAGCTGTGGGAGTGGGGGGGGGGGCGGGTTGAAGTCAGTAGGTCACAGTGCCCAGATGAAGAGGAAGCCAGAAGACAGTGTCGCTCGCTGGCTGCAGGGAGGGGAGGAAGGCCTGACGTGAGAGATAAAGGGCAGGAAGCCCGGGAGGCCTGCCGTTGTCCGTGTCCACTTGAAGACACTGTCCATCCTGCCACTGGCTTTTGGAGCAGGAGAGGGACAGCCGCTCCGACCTTACTCCCCAGACCCAAACCGGATCAGCTCGGGTCTCCAGTGGGAGGTGACGGGCTCCCCGCCGCGGAGCTTCCTTGCGGCCTTCCTCCCCGCGAGCTGCCTTGGAGGCTGCCTTCCTGCGATGCGATGTGCTCCGCCGGGGATGGCGCTCGGGCCACCATGCCCTTGGCCCTCCCGGCTCCTCCCGTCCTTGCAGTGACATTCCTACTGTAGGTTCAGCAAAGGGGCCACGCGCTCAGCAGGGACCAAGTGGTGCTGCCGCTGGGGGTGGTTCTGTGCACGTCGGTGAGCAGATATATTCACGGTGCTGTGATGCGCCGTCCAGTCGGGCCTGAGTGAGCTTCGGTCGCTGTCGGACAAGCCCGCCTCTGTTGCTTGGTGTCAGGGTTTAGAGTCAGGTCAGCCAGGGGACTTGGGACGGGGCGGGCTGGAAGTAGGCCTCGGGGTCACCAGATAGTACAGTGGCACCTCGGTTTTCGAACGTCTCCGTGAGGAACATTTCGGGTTACGAACGCCGTAATCCTGGAAGGAAATGCTTCGGTTTTCGAACACGCCTCGGAAGTCGCACATGCCCCGCGGCTTCCGCCGAGGGCAAGATCCTGAGGCCCAGGATCTCGGCTGTGGATCCCTCGGTTTTCAAACGTTTCAGAACTCAGTCTCTGGAACGGATCGCATTTGAAAACCGAGGTCCCACTGTATAATTAATACCACTTTTTCAGGAGCACTGTCCCCCGTCATTGCATTGAATCATGCCACAGCCAGTGCTCAGCAGATGCCCGTATGATCTGTTTGTTTTTACACGTGTTTGTTGAGGGCATAGGAGGTGCACCTTCAGTGGCTGGGGGTGTTTGGAGATGAATAAGCGTCTGAATCTCTGTGAAAAGCACTTGCCGGGGGATGGACATGTGTGCCCAGGTATAAGGAGGGGAGGGGGAGAGGGCCGGGCTGCACGTAGAGCTGCTAGGAAGCGATTCAGCAGCTCATTAAGTACTTGCAGAGGCCACAGGCAGCATATGGCCCCTGTCCCGAAGCGGAGGCAGGCGGATGCCCCGGTGACCAGGAACCTGCCACAGCACCGTAGGTGCCTCGTCCAGTGGCAAGCACGCCAACACGATCGCTTTCACGTCCCCGTGCTCGCCAGTGGCCCGGCCTGCTCAGTGTCCCGTTCTCCAGGTCCCAGCAGCCGCCACCAGCTCCACTGGTGTCTAGAGTGATGAAATGAGCCTTTCAGAGGAGTTGTCATGACAGGACCTGCCGTCTTCATTCCAGCTTCCTGCTGATGGTCCCAGCTCCAAGTGTGTCCAGAACTGATGTAATTCCTGACTTAAGAGCAGCCTAAGTTGTATATGAAATTAATCAGAAAGAAACGCTGAGGCCTCTGAATTCATTGACGTTTCCCATTTCATAGCAGTGGGGCACTCTATTCACTTTCCTGTTTGCTGGGCACAGAAATACCAGCTACCCGGTAGTCTCATCCTGCATGTGTGCACACGCACACGCATACACGCACTGGCAGCCGTTCCCTGCCATGGGAAGCACTGGGGGGGGAGAGAGAGAGGGAGAGGGAGAGAGACATTTCAAAGGAGTGACCCATGGGGTTTGGTAATGTGCTGCTTATAGGGAGGATCGCCTGGCTTTGCTCAGTGGCTTTTCATGACTCAGTTTACACTACTCCATCCTGACTCACCGGTGTGTTCTTGCCCCTGCAGGCTCCTGTGTGAAATGCAGCAAAGGGGTGTTCGGGGCCGGCCAGGCCTGCCAGGCCATGGGGAACCTCTACCACGACGCCTGCTTCACCTGTGCAGCCTGCAGTAAGTGTGTGTAGAGGGGGTTGGGGGGTAAGGATCGTGAGGACCGAGAAAGGGAGGAGAGAGAAGAGCACCATCCTGGAGACACTGGCCCTCGGCCCTCCATGGTCCCACTGAAAGGATGGTGCCTCTAAGCAGGGTTTCATGCCATCAGCACAGGGCCCATCAAGGTCAGGTGACCGGTCATAGAGCACCAGGGATCACTTTGGTGGTAAGTTGAGTGGCTCAGAGCCATCCCTAATAACATCTGGTTTGTAATGCTCGTTGGAGGTCTCCGAAGAGCTGGGGGGTGGGGGAAGCGCAGGGATTTACCATCATTTGCCCATTGTCAGTTCTCTCCCCTTTGGTGGGGGCCAAAGGTGATTAATCAGCCAGTTACCCCTCGTGTGAGCTGGGGCCCCTTCCTAATTCGTTGATTCGGGTCTTTGATTTGAAGGCTTCTGTACGGGTGTGAAGTGTGGGTGTGTGCGTGCATGCTGTGTGTGCCCCTCGCAGGTGGTGGTGCCTGTCAGCACCCACCTGTGGGCGTCTTTGAGCTCTGGTACCTGCATTATGACAAAAGCAGCAAATGGGGAGAACAGCTCAGCGAAGTTCTGACTTGCCGGCGACCACAGTGGAAGATTCTAACACATTGCAGGACGTTTGCCAAGTCTGACCAGGTCACGAATTGTGCTTGTTTTATGGTCTCTACCGAAGATCAGTTTTGAGGAGCATTTTTCGAAAATGTCCCTCTTGATGCTCTCCAATTCGGTACCGAGGCTAGCGGCTATAAAATAAAAGGAGACGTTGCAGCCAAGCCAGAGCGTCGGAGATGAAGGGGTCTCATGGACAGGCCCGGGGGTTCTCCATCCTGGCTGCTGAATTGTTTCCTTTGTGTTTGTTCCCAGAAGTAGCTCCAGGACACAGTGTGTGGGCGTTTCTGTGGTTTGTTAAGTCCCCTTCTTTCTTTCCATGCTCCCCAGGCGGCCAGTGTGTTTGGTTGCCATGGAGATGTGTGCCCTTCGTCTCCTTTCTCCCCCCGCAGGCCCTGCCCACCCAGGTGGTGTGTCCCCAGCTGGACTGTCCCATGGAGCAGGAGGGAGGGCCAGTGGAGAGGGCAGGCATGGCCCTGGCTGGTGGCCACAAACACTGTGTCTGGGCAGCACGTGTTAAGTGGCCTGTCGGAGGGGACGCTGGCGCCCGTCTGTGGCTTCAGAGGTGGAATGGGAAGGAAGAAGAGGTGCCCTGGACTCAGGTCAAGTGGAATTCTTGTTGGCACCTTCCAGAAAAACTGCGGGACAAAGAAAGCAAGGCTCTGTGTCCCCTTCCAGGGCAGCTTCAGGTCCAAAATGTAAGGTTTTGTTCACTTTGTAAAGACGAACTGAATTCGCCCCTGGAGTCCAGGGGAGACCTGTTTGCGGGCTGTGGCTTGCTCATGGCGGCTCGGTTTTCGTCTGCATGAGCTGGAAGGTGATGGACTAGATAAGAGATTCTGTGTGCTTTCCTCCGCCCGGGCTCATGGGCCCTGGGAGCGCCCAGGTCCTGGAGATGGGGATTGGGGCGCAGGCGGTCCCTGGTGATAGGAATTATGCCCAGTACTGGCCTGTGCTCAGAGGAAGGGCATGAGGGCCAGACAGGGTCACTCAGGGGACAGTGCTGAGATGTGCAAGTCGGGGCCAGAAGTGGTGCCTTTGAGTGCTGTAACCCAGTGCTTACACCCCTGGGTGGGGGTGCGCTGCATGTGCCAGCGTTACCTTAGGGGGGAAACAACAACAACAAAATTAAGAATATATGCCCATCCTACCTTCTAAGATCCAAACATCCATGCCTGTTAAGGATCGTGCATGGATTTTATATGAAATCTCACACATTTAGACCCATTTGGGGGAAGTCTGTCCTAGCCAGTGGACAGCCTGCATCGGGAACATTAAAAAAGTGCCATTTTATTCCTTCGGGTAAATAAAACAACTAGAAGTAAGCCCAGCCTGTGCAGCAGAGGCTCTAGTGACTCAATTAGTGGTTGGCGGCCCAGTAAGTTCTGAAGTCCAGAAGGGCTCTGGTCTCAGTGCCACCCCTGAGGTCCTGTTTGCCTTTGTCATTGACTTGGAAAATGCTGAGTCTGAAATAGTGGCTCCTGAATCAGGGATGTCGTCCTTAGTCCGTAGGGGGCCTCCTTCCTTAAAACAGTCATCACGGTATTTATAGCTACAGCAAGGCCTCACTTAATGTTATCGATGGGTTCCATGACTTTAAGCGAAACGAGGACTAAGTCCGTTTCACCATAAGCTAATTGGTATGAACGAGTTCAGTTCCTAAGGCACCTCATCAGCATTATTATGAAGGACCAGCTGAAGTTTATAGGTGAGCTTCCCGGCTCACTGTCAGTCTGTCCCACACCGAGCCCTCCGCCCATGGGAGTGCCCTAAGTCCCATAACAAACAGCCCAGGGAGTTCAGCACTATCACCACCTCATTTAACAGACGAGCAGACAGTGGCTGGGGGAGTTTAGTTCGCCTGTGGTTGGCTACATGGCGGTTAAGTATGGTTGCTGGCACTTGAACCCAGGACCGCGTGGACCCACAGTCCTTGCCATCAGCCACTGTGTTGTCACCTCTGCGTAGAGAGAATGCGTGCTGGAGAAAGGGGCTGGCTGGCTCTGGTCACGGGTCTCTCCGTGACCTCTCACGTCCAGCTGCTGTCTCGGGGCTGGGTGGCCACAAAGGTTGGGTTTTCGGATGCTCTCGGCTGTGAATGCAGAAGAGCTGCCTGGGACCTAGAAGAGGGGAGATGGGGCTTAGGAGCGGGCTGCACCCAGAGCAGAGAAATGGATCAAGGACTTTCATCAGAGGTGTCTTCCTTCTTAAGGCCTTTGATCCCTGAATTTTGGAGCTATTGAGTCATCCCAGTATTTCTCATTATATTCTGTATTTTTGCATGAGCCGAATGAGTCAGCTGGATCTAAGGAGGAAGCTGAAGATCAGGAATGTGAGAAAGGAAGAGCGGGCAGATCCTAAAGGAAATCAGTGGGCGAGGGAGAAATCAGGAAACGACCAAAATAGACAGCTGGGCAGAGGGCTGTGCGGGTCGGAAGAGGGCAGAGGGGCGACTTTTACTTGGTGAGCTAACACAGGCCCTCTTGTGTCCATCACCAGAAAACCTGGGTCTGCTGGGTGCACTGGAATTGGGACCAGACTTGGTTTCTTAGCTCAGACTTTGTTCATTCAACCAGAGGCCATGAAGTCCCTGATGTAGAAAAACACCAGATTCTTCATGTTGGTGACACGTTAATCGAGTCGGGTACAGGTATATTGTACGGGTAACTCAGTGTAACCTACATCATTAATTGCCACACCTACATTCCAAGCACATGCATGGTTTTAGGTGGAAATCTGCTTTCCTTCATTAATCCCAACTGAAGGGTGAGACCTGGTTGTATCCAGTGTGTCACCTGCCTTCCCAACTCTCAGAGGAGAATGGAGAGTGTGCAGCCATGCCAGGGGACACTGCAACCTAATCAGCATGAAGATGTTGCCCTGGGCGCCTCATCGCAGAGCCAGAATCCTGGAGTTAGGGAGGAAAATCTTCCCTGGAGGTCTGAACTTTATTCTGGCATCACAGACACTACTTGGATCTCCTTGGTTCTCTCATTTTGCTAAGAGCATCTCTTCTTTTCTCTCTTAAATGTCTCTTAAAATCTGTCGCAACTCTGGCCCTATGATGGTTCATTTTCTGTGTCAACTTGGTGGGCCATGGGGTACCCAGGCGCCTGATCAGTTATTCTAGGTGTGTCTATCCGTGAGGGTGTTTATAGATAAGACTAACAGTTGGTAGACTGAGTAAAGCAGATTGCCCTTCCAAAATGGGTGGTCCTCACCCAATCAGTTGAAGGCCTGAATACCACAAAATAGCTGACCCTCCCCCGAGGGAGGAAATTGGAGCTAAGACATCAGTTTTTTCCTGCCTTTATACTGGAACTCTTCCTGGGCCTCCGGTTTGCCAACTGCAGATCTTGGGACCTGCCAGCCCCTGTAATTGTGTGAGCCAGTTCCTTCTATAGTACATTTACACACACACACACACACACACACTATTAGTCCTGTCCCTCTGGAGAACCCTGACTGATACAGGCTCTTTCACCTTCCTCTCCTTTCCCTTCCCTTCCCTCCTCATTCCTCTCTCTCCTGTTCCTTCACCAACAATTTCTTTTGCACCCCCGGTTTCCATCGGCACTTCTGTGCCTCTGACGCTGGGTGTAATGGGAGCTAGCGCCCGTGGAGCATTTACTCCGTCTTTTCATGGCCCCTCACTTGCCTCCCAGCCACATTCATTTACACGAGAGGAAGTGGAGTCCCAGAGTGGGTAAGGACAACCTTAACTATTTATTATTATTATTATTATTTTTTGTAGTGCAGATCTGTTGGTGATAAATTCTTTCAGATTTTGAATGTGTGAATTCATCTTTATTTCCCCTTTGGTTTTAAAAGATATTTTTTGCTGGGTTGTGGAAGTCTACGTTGATAGATTTTTCTTTCAATTTTTAAAAGGTGTTGTTCCACTGTTTTCTTGCTTGCATTTTTTCAATCCGAAATTTAATGTCATCTTTATCTTTTTGTCTCACAGCTCACTCACACATTCTTTTCAGTTTTTAAATTCTTTCTCGTTTCTTTTGGACAGTTTCTATTGTTCTGCGTTTAAATTCACTAATCTTTTCTCCTGCAATGAGTAATCTGCTCTTAAGCCCATCCAGTGTATTTGTCATCTCAGATATTTTAGTTTTCATCTTTAGTTGAATTTGGGCCTTTTTTTTTTTTTAAATATCTTCCCTGTCACTACTTAACTCTTTGGATGTATGGAATACAGTAGCGATCTGTAATGTACTCTACTAATTCTGGGTCAGGTCTGGTTGATTTCCAGAGGCTGTTTTCTTCATTACAGGTCATGTTTTCTTGACTCTGCATGTCTGGTAATCTTTGATTGGATGCCAGACATTGTGAATTTTGCCTTGTTGAGTCCTAGATATCTCTGTGTTCCTTTAAGTCTTCTTGAGCTTTCTTCAGGGTGCAAATAAGTTATTTGGAAACAATGCTCCTTCCCAGTGTGGCTCTTATGATTCGTTAGGCGAGTTTATAGAGAACTCGATCTATTCCCTGCTCCCAGGGCAAGGCCTTCCTGAGTATGTCATGTAACACCCCGTGGGTTTTCCCTGTCCAACTGCTGCGAGTAGGCCCTGTTCCCAGGCCTCGTGGACACCAGGCCCTGTTCTCTCTCATCCTTTCAAATGCCCCCCCCTCCCCGCTGTGTCGTTTCTTCCCACAGATCTGTGCTCTGCTGGAGCTCAGAGGACACACTCGGCAGGTGTCCAGGACTCTTTCTCTGTGGCGTTTTCTTCTCTGACCTGGACGATGGTGGTCTGGAATAGTGGGGATGGAAAACAAAAAGAAGGGCTCTGTAAAACTGAGAGAACAGAGAACTTGGGGTGGGGGGGAGCAGTGAGAAGGGAAGTGGAGCGCGGTCCTCGGCCAGTGCTGGTCAGCAAGGGGAGCAGCCCAGAAACGGACTGTGTAGAAACTCCTAACAATTGGACAGAGTAAATCAGGGCTTGGGTTTTATGTTTCATTTTCCCACATGATTATGAAAACAAATCTGACAGGTGGAAATGAAAGCCCAAACCCAAACCTGGCTCTTTACCAGGGAAACAGAGAAGGAAGGAGTGACCTGGACAAAGAGGGAGATAGATGGTGGCAGATGTGACTTTAGCTCAGGGAGGTTTCAGCTGCGGAAACTGAAGGCCCTGGAAGGGGTCCTGGTGACGGTAACCATGCTGAATACTTAGCATGAGCCAGCACTGTGCTGGGTTTCCCACTCTGATTCCCAGTTTTGGCCTGTCCTCTGCCAAGGACCCTGGGGAGTTAGTGACCGGCCACCCTGTCATTTCTGAGAAGTGGGAAAGCCACGGACCCCACCCTGAGTGCCCCCCCCCCCGTTCTGCCTTGTTCCTGGGCCGCGGAGGCTGCAGGAGCCTGTGAAATCCAGGTTGATCTGTTTCATTCGAGTCAAACCAATTTGGTGGGTTTCTTCCTGTTGCTTTGTTACTAGCAGTCCGTTTTAAGAGCTCACCTGTTTTGGAAGAAGGGGATCAGGTAGACTTTGGTGCGACGATGCAGGCGCTCTGAAGCTGCCCTCGGTCGGCACAAGCGGCCAGCAGGCCCTCCAGATGTCCTTGTTCAAGTCCTGGAGCTGAATTTTTAAAGTTGCTTTATTTTAACGAATTTAGATTTATGTACAAATAGCCGCTGTGGAACAGCACAGGTTACAGTGGCCAGTCGGGACAGTTCAGTAAAAAACAGTCTAAGCAACGGCCAGCCTTTACTGCCTTTTCTGAGGAACTCGTCTCGTTGTCAGGAAACCTCGCATTTTTACTCCTCGGGAGGTATTTTGGGAACTGGAAGCTGTGGGGAGGCCTTACAGCTAAGGGCCAACCGCCTTTCGGGAACAGGGGGCTTCTGTTTCTGTCGGGGAGGGAGCCGGGGAGGGCAGGCTGGCTCCACGGTCGGGTCGCAGGCCGACCCTGACGCCCTCCGGCCGTTTCCTCGCCAGCCATGCGGCTGCACCCGCACCTTTCTCTTTTCAACTGAAGGTGCCCAGAAGGCAAATATAAAATATTCATTCAGTGCGTCTGTGGGAAGTGGCTTTTATAGGGGGTTCTCGATGAGCCTGTAGGTTTGTTAGTCAATATTTTATAAACCGGTAAATAAAGAGCACCTTTGGCTGCTGTATTCTAAAGCTCTGGAAAAGCGGGTGTACTTCGGGGGTGCCTCTCACTGGCTGTTTCCCGGTGCAGGGAACCCCTCTGCCGGAAGTGGGATGATTCTGAAGCTAGAATTATAAAGACGTCACACGGACACGCCTTCCTCCACCGCTTTGTGTTGGATGCCATTGTCACTTTGGTTTGACCAAGATGAATCTCATCGAGTGGAAATGCTGGTTCAGAGACCAGCCTCGGTGGTTCTCAAAGTGCCGTCCCCACCCTGGCTGGCGTGGCTCAGTGGTTGAGCATCGACCCATGAACCAGGAGGTCACCAGTTCGATTCCCTGTCAGGGCACATGCCCGGGTTGGCGGCTCGGCCCCCAGTAGGGGGTGTGCAGGAGGGTGCCAGTCGGTGATGCTTCTCTCTCATCGATGTTTCTCTCTCTCTTAAAAAAAAATTTTAAAAATCAAAGTGCGGTCCCTGGACCAGCCCGAGCAGCCTCACCTGGGAGAGGCAGATCCTCAGGGCCTCCCAGACCGCCTGAGTCAAAATCTCTGGGGTTGGGGCCCAGAAATCTGAGCTCTAACAACCCCGCTGGCTGGCTCTGAAGCGTGCTAACGTCCCAGAGCCACTGGCCGCCGGTTTTTCATGCGCACCCTCCACCATCCCGTCTGTGTGAGCACCGGCCCGGCCATAGCGGGCTCCTCGGTGTCACGTCTTCACGTATGTGCTGCCACAGGGAGTGAGACAGTGAGGCTTGTCCCCACTCGACTCCACGAGGTTCGGTTGGGATGGCCAGGAATCCACCTCCTGCCAGCTGGTTTGAGAGATTGCTTCTGGGGCAGGGAGACGGTGTGGAGTGGTGGGAAGTGGGGACTGCACCCGAGAGACCCTGTTCCAGTCCCTGCTCTTCTCCTTGCCTAGCCTTGGCCACGCAGGCGACTTGGCCGGGCTGATGGAGCCTTCGCGGAAGGCGACAAGCGGAGCCAGGCTGTGCTCTGGGGCCACCTGGTGGCGGTCAGCTGCTCTGACTCATGTCGCGAGGACTGTTCCGGGTTGGGCGCTTGATGGGAGCCCCCAGGACAGTGGCCGTGATTCCAGGAACTGCCAGGGTAGCTGGTGCCTGTGTCACTGGCCAGACCTGGAGCGATGACTCTCCTGCCTCCCTGCTCCTCGAGACGAGGTTGCGCGCTGCTTTCTGCCGACCGCACCTTCCCCGCAGCGTGCTTGTGGCAGAAGGTGGGAGCCAGTCACCCCTCGAGTTATCCCCAGATGTGTGCCGTCGCCAGAGATCTTTACGGAATTGTCAGGATAATTGAGATACAACGTAGGTAAAGTGCCCAGCAAGTAGAAAACGCTTCGAAAGTGAAAAGTCCTTTTTCCGTTCCCTGGTGGGAGGAACTGGATCTCACACACACACACACACACACACACACACACACACACACACACACGACCCCGAGTTGGGTGCAATCCCGGGGTGTCATTTCGGTTCCCGGCTCCTGCGCTGCTCCGTGATATTGACGGGGGCGGGTGTGCTTGCACCCCATTCTCTGGTGAGCCCTCCCCATCGCGCCGAACCCCTGAGGAGGTGACAGGGGGCAGTGTGTGGACTTCTCCATAAGAGGCACGTGGCGGGACAGGGACAGACCCGGGCACTAATGACGCAGGGACCTGGGACAGTGTTTTTAAAGGTTTTAAAAACCTTTTTAATACATGAAAGTTCTTGAAACATAGAAGGCAACCAATAGATGTTAGTTTTTCTCTCCCACTGACAAAATACAAACTGAAAAATTTGGATGTGGAATTTGGTGCGGAAACCTAGACGGTCTCTTGAAACCGAAGTGAAAACTGGAGTTTGAGGCCTCCGGAGCAGCCCGCGCTCAGGTCTCTGGGGGAGTCCTCAATTATTATTATTATTTTTTTTTGGGGTAAAGGAAAAGCGGAATCAGCCCCTGAGCCCCTTCCCTGGCCCCTGCACACGGGACTTCTCAGCTCTGGGCACTGGTGGCAAGAGGGTTTGTCTAGCCAGCTGGGCAGTTTTTTAAATGATCAAAGTAATACCTGCTTGCTATTTAAAATTCGGGGAGGTGTAGGAAAGTAAAAGGAAGCAAACAGTGAACACCCCGCAACCCCTGCCATGCTTCCCCCTTTTGATGCAGACGTCTTATGTGTCCACACAGAGGCACCGTCACGTGTGGGCAGATTTCTTTTCCAGTCTTTCATCTTTGAGTTTCTTCTTTGGTTGAAATACACAATTTTTGGATCTTTTTCACTTTTTCATATTATGACATAAGGTTTTTTTTTAAATTAAAAAAGTACTTTTGAGGTTATAAATACATAGTTCTAGGAAAATTTCATCTAGAAACGTGTGAAGCAAAAAGTGAAATTTCTCTCTCATACCATCTGCCCGTGTACCTAATACTACAAAAAAAATTCCAAATATTGAAAGGTGTAAAGTAGTAAGTGAAACTTCCCTTTAATACAACCTACCAGTGCTACATAATACTATATATGTTTTTTAAAAATTTATAAAGTTGAAAGTGGAAGTTCCCTGTAATGCTATCTATCAGTAGCAACCGCTGTTAGTCTTCGTGTGCAATCTTCCAGGTTTTTCTTTTGCATCAGTGGGCTGTGTGTGTGTAAGTCACTGAAATGGAATTGTACTAAAGACATTCGTCCAGCTTGCTTTTTTCACTTACAGATGTATTTTGAATATCTCCCTATAGCATAAACATTCTCCAGTGTCGCTAAAACACTTATTTGAATGGTATTTTAAGCGGCCACATAATATTTTTGCATTTAGATGCACTCTGTTTTATGTAGCCATTCTCTAAGGCTGCCAGTTTAGATCTAAGTAAATATTTATTCCCATTTCAGATTCCTTCCCTCAGCGAAGTCCCAGACTGCCCCACTGAGTCAGAGATAAACATTTTAAAGTTTCCTTTCCAAACAGAGTTTATCGTTTTTACACTCTCATCAGTAAGTACAGAAATATGCCATGGCAACAATCACAAACGACTGTGATCACTTAAAAAAAAAAAAATCTTTGTTGATATCGTAAGTGAAAAAGCTCTTGTTTAATTTGTGTTTCTTTAAACACAAGAGGTTCTGTGCACTGGAATGTGTAACGATCTTCCTCGATGATTTTTGGAACAGAGTTCATCTTCCCTCTCTTAAACCAAAACCAAAAATAATTGCAAGCTCAGATGCCTTCGATCTTCCGCGGCCCCTTCCTGCACCCAGGGCTGGTGTTTTGCCCGTCGGGTCGGAAGCCTCACCTCTGGGAAGTCCTGTGTGGTTTTTAGCGGCCTCCTGGCTTCCTCTAGCGGCCTCCCAGGCAGCTGCAGACTCACCTCCTTTCTCACCACCCCGGCGGGAAATCCTAGAATGAGGTCAAGGAATTAAACCGACATTAAGCTGATGTTCGAGAACCGACATCACTTAGCTGTAAGCACTCATCTTGTTACCCTAGCTTAGCGGAGTCAGGAGATACTGGTGAAGGTTCTAGAGCCTTCTGCAAGCGAGGGAACTAACTTTGAGGGAGGGACAATGTGTGCTTTGTGTAGTTCAGATGCAAAAAATATCGGAAGAGTTGACCAATTTAGAGGACTTTCCTGATAGGTTGTCACCAGCATCCCCTGGAGAACATGTCAGAGGTCATGGTCCCCTACACCCGCGGGAAACAGCTTCGAAAGAGACTGTTGCCCGGGACCCGCCCTTGTGTGTGCCTCTGCCATCCTGCCACCAAACGTCTCGCCACCTTCTCAGTGGGATGGTCCTCGAGCCAGCCCTCGGGTGTCCCGCCGGCAGCGCCTCCCGGGGGGCCGCCTTCGGGCCTCGGCCTGTCCCCCGCCGGGGGCCACCGGCAGCTTTCGGGAACCAGAAGCATGTCGACAGCTGGCATTTTTTCCGTGTTTCTTTCCGCGTAAAGAGATTTTCGCCTTTCTTTTCTGTTTGTTCGCCGCATGGTAACATTTTCTCTTTACCCTGCCCTTGTGTTTTCCCCGTAGGCCGGAAGCTGAGAGGAAAAGCCTTTTATTTTGTCAACGGCAAAGTGTTTTGCGAGGAAGACTTCCTGGTGAGCGTGTCACCCAAGCCTCCCGTCCCCGCGGTCCCGGCTGGAATCGGGGGGCGGCGCATGGAGGGGCCCAGCGGGGGCAGAGGGCCCGTGGTTGCCAGCGCGGGTGGGAAGCCGCACAGCCCAAGAAAGGGGTCCTGACTTCCCTTCTGGAGATGCGTGGGGTGGCCCGTGTTCACGAGCCAAAGGACAAACTGCAGAGCTTTGTGCTTTGAAGGGATTCGAGGGTCCCTTGGCCTGTCCTCTTGTTGCTTCGCCCATTTCTTCCTGCTCCACCCCTCACCCCCCAAAATCCTTCGGTCTGGGATCCAGGCCTTCCCTCTCGTCCCGCCGGCTCTCCGGGCATCCGGCCTCTCCCCTGCACGGACACTCCATCCATGTGCCAGTGGCCCCCAGATTTGAGCTCCAGCCCTGCCAGCTCCTCTGAGGCCGGCTGCTGACACCTCACTGCCCACAGGACAGTCCCCGGGCTGTCCCCAGCTCCTCCCACTCCACTTGCCTGGGCAGGAATGTCGCCTTGCCCTGGGCCCTCATCTGGGAAAACTGTGTCCTAGGTTCCTTCTTGTCCCCTCCTCCTTCCCGTCTGTCCCAGGATGCGGCCGAGCAGTGAGCCTCGAGCCACCGCACCCTGCCTGGGCCTGCTTAGCTGGCCATGCCGGTGTGGCCCAGCCCGCTGGCCTGCTGGCCCTGCACCCGCAGGGTTCAAAGCTTGCACAGAGGAGCCCCCTGCGTGCCGCCAGCCTCCCCTTCCTGCCTTAGCTTGCAGTGACGCAGCTTTCCGAGAACCTCCGTTATCCTCGTGCCCGGCGGGGTGGTGGCGGGGTTCCTCGCCCTGCCTGGGGTTAACTCTCTTTCCTCTCTGCAGTACTCCGGTTTCCAGCAGTCTGCCGACAGGTGTTTTCTCTGTGGCCATCTGATCATGGACATGGTGAGTGGGGTCAGCCAAGCAAGATAAGAGCCCGGGGGGAGGGGGGACATTCAGGGAAAAGAGAGGGGACAGTGTTTCCTAGCCCGACTTGGCCGCAGCAGGTTTTATTGGGAGCAGAGCCCACGCGGCGCACCTTGCTTGCTGCAGCAGAGCCCACGTCGGCCTGTCCGGGTACCCGCGCCCTCAGCCCTCCAGTCCGCGCAGGGCTGCGTTTCCGCTGACCCTCTCTGCTCCGGGCTGGCCCCTCTGATGTTCTGTGATCCCCGCAGCCTCGCAGCCGAGGTACCGCATGGAGCATGCTTTCACTGCAGCATTCTTAGCCACCTAGGAGTCAGGCGCAGATAAGCTCCGTGTCTCCCCCGTGTCCCGCCCGGCTCGGTCTGTCCCTGAGATGAGTTTCTGAGCCAGCGGAACAAGGGGCGAGTTCTCCGCAGCCTGTGTTTGCTGAGCCGCCGGCTCTCCCAGCTTTTCGTGGGCCTCGGTGTCGTTATCTCGGCAGTGGGGTCGGGCTCTCCTTCCTGGTCTCCTTAGAGGGTAAGGCAGCCGGCTTAAGGAATACGGGTTCTCATTCTGCCTCAGGGTCGAGTATTCACCCCTGGAGAGCGGCCTGGAGGATTCCTTTAACATACTGGTCAGAGAAAATGACTGCGTAATTTTTTTTTTAGTTTGGAAGAGCTAAATCCTTTTTTAAGCGGATCCATTAATCCCTTTCAGGAGAAGGGAATTGCTTAATGTTGCTACTTTCTCTTTTTACATTTTTTTTGAGAAATAACTCATGGAGTAAGGGGCATACTTCTTATGTGTGCCGCTGAATGAGTTTTTACACTCGCAGATACCCATGTAAGCAGCACCCAGATTGGGATGTAGATCATAGCCCACATTCCGCGCCCTAGAAAGTTCCTCGCTGGCCTCCTCCCCGTCGAGACCCCCATCCCACAAATGTACCCACTGTCCTGACAACTCACCCCAGATTCGTTTCGCTGGTCCTGGAACGTTGTATAACTGGAATCCTTTGGGGCTGCCTTTTCTCACTTAGAAAAATGTTTTTGAGATTCATTCGCGTTGTTACCTGTGTTGGCCGTTTATTTTCACTGCTAAGTAGAAGTCCATTGTGTGGATATAGCGGTTTATTTGTCCATTTTCCTTCTGGTGGGATTGGGTGGTTTCCAGTTTGGGCTACTTATGAATAAAGCTGCTGTGATGGCAGGTCTTTGATGGACATAAATTCTCCTTTCTGCTGGTCCAGGGGTCCTACTTTGAGAACCACTGACTTCATAGGAAAGATGCGTTATCTCACTGAACAAGAGATTTGGAGGTGGCAGGTCCATGGCGGGTGAATTTGGGTACTCGCTGACGTCACCAAGGATGTTCTTTCTGGCTCTTCTCTCCCCTCCCCTCCCCTCGTGTCCCAGCTCTGTCCTGGCTTCAGGGTGGCCTTTCACAGTTCCAGGTGTCACATCCAGATCAGTGATACTGACAGGAAGAGAGGGTCTGTGGGGCTTTCTTTTCACTGTGTTTAAAAACAACGACACAGAGGCTTTGTTTGTTCTTGGATTTGGGATCATCAGGGGCTGAGTCCCGGCTTATCGTGCAGGGTCAAAGCCGCTTACGAGGAGTTAAGAGGTTTTCTCGAGCTCTGCGTGTTCACGGGGATTTCCTTTCCCCTGTCCGTGTACTCGCTGCTTCCCAGATCCGGGATGGAGCCTTCCGTGGCCTGCTGTGCATCATTTCCTGCACACAGCCCTCACGCTCTCGGGTAGGGAGCCATTTAAATTCCCTGCTGGAGTTTTTATGAATCTGGAGGCGGCCCCCTCCTGTTTATACCTGTGACAGGATTAGCTTTCCCGCCCGGTCACCTCTTGACCTTGGTCCAAGGGAAACTCCGGGTGAGTGTGCCTCGCGTGGTTGTTCACAGTCCCTCCGCCCGACGTTCTCCCTTCCACCGTCCTTTCCTCCCCCCATCCCGCTGAGTCCCAGCCTTGCCCTCTGTGTCCCCAGATCCTGCAGGCCCTGGGGAAGTCCTACCACCCGGGCTGTTTCCGCTGTGTCATCTGTAACGAGTGCTTGGATGGGGTGCCCTTCACCGTGGACTCGGAGAACAAGATCTACTGTGTCCGAGATTACCACAAGTAAGGGGGCCGGGAGCCGCCATGTGGGCCACGCCAGTGACACTCAGCAGAGTGACCGACGGACACCTGCCGAGGCGTGTCTGCCGGCAGCTCGTCCCCTTAGCCCACAGTCCGGCAAAGGCTGAATGGCTTGAAGGGTACAGCGGGGGCCTCGGGAGCTCAGCGGTGTCTGTGCAGACAGGAGCTGATTCAAGAATTATGTCTGTTGAGAAAAGCACACAGATCCATCCACCGGGCCCTGCGGCTCCCGCTCTGCCTGACTGCAGCTGGCCCCCACCCCCGGGTGTGCGTGCGCTGGGCCTGTCCCAGGTCCCAGGAGGGGAGAAAAGTCTGTCTCTATCCTGAGGGGAGTGAGGGGGGCCAGACGTGCTTGTTACCCCTGGGGAGCGAGCCCCTGAAAGGGAGCCAGGCTCTCTCCACACAGGGCTGGAGGAGGCGGGCCTGGGCCGGGGAGGGAGGCTCGGGCAGGCCCAGGCGCGGGTCTCCCGGGAGCTGGGCCTTGCCCTCCAGAAACACAGCTCCTCTGCTCTCCCCTCAGGGTGCTGGCCCCCAAGTGTGCGGCCTGTGGGCTTCCCATCCTCCCACCTGAGGTAAGATGCCCCTTCAGACCCGGGGACTCCCACGACAGGAATCTCCCTGGGGTCATTCGTAGGATCAGTGCTTAGTGTCCTCACCAAGAAGCCCCTTTCTCATTAGCTGGCGTCCCCAGCCCACTGCCCTCCTGTGCCCTGTTTGATCCTATAATCAGGGCAGACTCTCTCACTTAACACTGACTCCTAGACCAGGAGATGAGCAGGTGAGCAAAAGCACGTAGGTGGTTTTTCAGTGTTGACTTCGACATCCCAGAAGGTAGGACTCCGGTCTCTCCATTTCATCCCGTAGGCCAGTGTGTCCTTTCTCCCACCAGTGTTAGTGTCTTCTCCTAAGGCCGCCTGCTGGTTACTCAGAATCCCCTATAAGCACCCCCCCAAGGCATGTGGAGCCCAATGGGCCCCCCCAACTGCTTCTTGTTCTCGCTTTTTCTTGGTCCAGGGCTCAGATGAAACCATCCGTGTCGTGTCCATGGACAGAGACTACCACGTGGAGTGTTACCACTGCGAGGTGGGTCCCTCCCTGCCCAGACCCCCCCAAACCTGTTTGGCATTCCAAGAGGAAAGCAGCTCGGGTGCCTGTGGCAGGAGGCGCTCATTGAGGTTCGGGTGGGGGCTGCCGTCCGGAGCTGATGGAGGAAACGGGGTGGAGCCCGGTTTGTGGGGCCCGGGTAGGAGAGGTTGGAGAGGGTGCACATGTCTGGGCATGAAGGTCTTTACTATTTTCGCCACATCTGTAACTGCCAAGGCCCGAGCCCATGGCGGCTGCGCTGCCTGCAGCTGCAGAGCGGGCGGGTTGTGGGGAGTGTGGGTTTCAGGTCCTGTTTGGGGGTCACGTTGTCAGGCAGGTGTGGGATGTGGGCAGTAGACTCCCTCCCCTCCGGCTCGTAGGCTCTTCTATCTGCCAGGAGCTTCCTTCTCAGCTGAGCCCTGGAAATCATGAAGAAATTCCACCAACCCCCACCACCCTGGAAACAGGGACGTGGCTGGTCGGTGTGAAGGTGGGTGGGGGCCACGCGCCCCCTCTCTGTCCTTGGATCACCCCCAGGCTGAAGGAGCCACTGGTGCCCGGGACTGTTAGGCCAGCCAGGGGTCACCCCCACCGGCCCTTGTGAAGGGCAAAAATGCTTTAAGAGCCGGTGGCCTTTCAACCAGAATTAAGTGGAAGGAGATGAGGCTTATTTTGTGATGCGGGGGGCGGGGGGTTGGGGGGGATGTTGGGAGAAAGGGGTGTGGAGACAGACAGCTCCATCCCATGGCCAGTGCTGAAGACACAGGTGGGAATTGTCGGTGGTGCCCCAGGCGCTGGGGGAAAAGACAAGCCGCTTCTCCACCATCCCCTCCACACATTCCAGGCCAGCGCCCTCCGATGGAAATTTGAGAGCCATAAATTCAGGTCCTGTGTGCCATTTTGTTTTTTAGTGGCCGCATTTAAGAAACAGGTGGGATCCATTTTTGTGATAAAATTTTATTCAACCCATTCTATCCAGAATGTTAGCATTTCAACATGGAGTCACTATAAAAACATTTTTCATGAGCTATTTTACATACTTTTCCCCTCTATGTCTTGGAAATGTGGTGTGTGTTCACACTGACATCATATCACATTTCCAACCAGCCCCATTTCAAGTGCTCGATGGTGACATGTGGCCGGTGGCCTGGGTTTGGGACAGTCAGTCCAGACCTTCCCAGAGGAAAGGGGGGCTGGGTGTTCTGCATTTTCCACCCCTAGAGAACCACCCCCCTGGTTTCAGGGATGCTGGCCTTTGCGTCACTCTTGCAGTTCTTTGGCTTACTACCGCTGGACATTTTTACCTTACCCAGGACTGCGGTCTGGAGCTCAATGACGAGGACGGCCGCCGCTGCTACCCCCTGGAGGACCACCTGTTTTGCCAGCCCTGCCACGTCAAGAGGCTGGAGAAAGGCCCCTCGCCCGCAGCCCTCCCCCAGCACCACTTCTAGCCAGAGCCTCTTACAGACCTTGGGGCAGGGAAGAGAGGCCAGGGCTGCACAGTGACAAATTGCCTGTTGATTCCAGTGGCCCCTGGGTGGAGTTGGGGTGGGGGAAAGGAGGGCATGGCCGGTGAGTGCCTGTGCCTGCGTGCGGCGTCCTTTCCTTTCACCGGTGAGGTCAGCCCTACCTGTCTGGTGTGTGTGTTTTCCAAGGGCCTTTCTCTGCTGGCAGGCGCTCATCAGATTCCTCAGGAAGATTCTGCAGCAGGCTTGTGCCTGTGACAGGAGATTGCATCAGTGCCACTGAACCCTCTGTCCCCTCTGAGGGGAAGGTTTGCACTGAGTGTGTTTCATAATGTCTTCGGGAGGGAGATTTCAGCTGCCGATCCATTCAGCCCTTTCCCTCCCTCCAGGAAAATGCATGGACCTGACCTCCTCCTACACACAAACACACACGAACAGACACACATACACATGCACACCACCACCACACACATACACATACAGGGTGTGTTTTAAGGCCCCCCCCCCCAATTTTCAGCTCTCCTGTAGAAAGGGCTGCAAATTTTAATTGTGTTCTGGTGAGAGGGAAGCCCTAACACGTGCTCTGTATCGTAGGGAGCATTTTCTTTGTAAACCAGAGCCAAGTGCTGAAAATAAGTGAGGCAGGGCGTCCTCCTGTGCCCTGTGCCCTGTTCCCTGACAGCATTCTGTGTGTCCCCCAGATCTTCACTCCCTTGTGGGCAGCCGGGGGCTGGCAGAGATTTGCCCCGTTCTGGCAAAGTGCTCTGGGGCAAAGAACTTGGTGCGGGCGCCAGGCCGCTTTGCCCACCTGTCTGCCCGGTTCCCCTCCCGCGCCCTCCAGGGTCTGTGACCATGGGGTCGCCCCCTTCCGTAGAGGCGTGTCTCAGGATCCCATGTGCCTGTTCAGCCCATGTGACATGGGCTCCGGGTAGTCCGCGCGCGCCCTGAGAGCAGCCCCTCGTGAACGAGGAGTGCGTGTGAGCCTGAGCCAGCGTGGAGGGCGCCTGGGCATAAGTTATTACAGTCATGTCGCGGGTTTCTCGCTTGCCCTGCTCTTGGCACAGGCGTCACGTTGGAAGAAACCGGTATAAGGTACAGCGCTTCTGTCTGCTCTTTTTTTCTTCCTTTTTTAATAGTTTCCCTCCACTTTCAGTCTTCCACACACAAGAATACCTCACAGATAAGGGCGCCCCCAGACCGCGGGCGGGGAGGAGCTGGGCCCTCGCGGTGGGCTCAGGCACCTTTTCTGGGGTTGGGAACATCTGGCTTCACGCCGGCCAGACCCCAGGGTCGGCGCGGTGACCCAAGCCGGAGGTCCGCAGGGACCGGAGCAGATGGAAACCGGGTGCTACTGCCTCACTCAGTCATCACGCTGGCTCCCTTGGGTGGCAGGGGGGCTCAAAGGGCCACACACTGGCAAGATTTCAAGGCAACCCCTGCACCCAAGAGGCAAAGTGCCCTGCATGTCACAGTGCTGAGGCTGGAGGTCAGGACCCCTTCGTATTTCATAAGAAAATATATACATGTATATTTATAAAAGGTTGGCTGGAAGTTGCCCCCTCAGCCTGCAGTGGGGGCCCCATGGCCTTGTCGCAGGAGTGCTGGGGCCATCTTACCACTGCCGGCCGGCTGGGGCATGGCAGCTGGCATCTGCTCTTCGCCTCCTCACTTGGCACTGTGAGCCAGGGGACTGGGTGATTGGGGCTGCAGAGGGTGGTCAGCTGAGCCCTCCGGGGACTCCCAGACTTCCCGCTGGGCCCCGCTTCCCTTCTAGGCCACGTTTTAACTCATTCGGTAGCAGTTGCCTTTAAGAAGCACATAATTGGCACCGTGGATGGTTTCACTTTTTAAAAAATATATTTTCATTGTCCCGGCTGGGCGTGGCCCAGTGGTTGAGCGTCAACCTAGGATCCAGGCGATCAGGGTTCGATTCGCGGTCAGGGCACATGCCCAGGTCGAGGGCTCGATCCCCAGTTGGGGGCGTGCAGGAGGCAGTCGATCAATGACTCATCATTGATGTTTCTAGCTCTCCCTCTCCCTCTCCTTTCCTCTCTGAAATCAATAAAAATATATTTAAAAAAAAATAAAAAAAATATTTTTATTGATATTTAGAGAGAGAGGAAGGGAGAAGGAGAGAGATAAATATTGATGTGAGAGTGAAACCTCCTGCACGCCCTCTGCCAGGCATTTCGCCCACAACCCAGGCATGTGCCCTGACCAGGAATCGAACCAGCAACCTTCCGGTGCATGGGATGACACCCAACCAACTGAGCCACACCGGCCAGGGTGACAGCACATTTTTATTAAATTCATTCTGCTGGGACCCTCTGGCCAGATGTCACGTCAGCGCAGGCTGCGTGCTTTCATCTGTCCCTTTTCTCGGGCTGAGCCTCCTGAAAGCGCGTGAGTGTGCGGGGCTGGGGAAGTGACCCCCCTCTTCCCATCAAGTCTCGCATCTCAGCCTGGCAGGCTGCGGGCAGATGAACCAGCCCATACGTGTCCGCCCGCCTGTGCCAACCCGCGGATGTTTCTGGCCGTGCGGACTCACCTTTGCTCCGCTTCCGAGTCCCGCAGAGTGAAGCAGGTTGCCCGGGAGCCGCTGTCGGGCAGGAGGCCTTTGTTTGCAAGTTGGGTAACTAGTTAGTTAAGTCTGTGATTAACTTTTTAAATGAAATTTTAAAAATAGCCTTGATTGGGGTGATTCAGATCTCACTGCAAATGTGGCATTTTTTTTGGTCATTGACGAGCAATAAGAGAATTACCGGATGAAATCCTAGCAGCCACTTCTCTTGTGATTAGTGTCCCTGAGAGGGTGCCGGGTAGGACTTGTTTTTTTCTGTCCTGCTCAGGCCCTTGCATTTAAGCCATGAGGAGGTGTTCGCCTACCTGGTTATTTTCAACACTCTAAGTTATTAGCCGAATGGAACTGTAATGGGGCTGTACTTATAGGCACCTAGAAGCGCAAGCAGTTGGTAGACCAGGCCGGATGCGGTTGTTGTGAAAGTTGGAGCAAATAGCCCTTCCCGAGCTCCCTGGACGACTCCCGGACTTCAGCTGAGTGAGGGGAGCCGAGTTCTGGCCCGATGCCAGACCCCGGAGCCAGCCTCCGGGCCTCTCCCTCGCCTCCTGTTGCCCTTTAGTTTCTTGCTCCCCACGGCCACTGTCCCTTCTCGGGGCCATTCAGAAGGTGCCCGGGTGGTCTGCGGAGGGCCAGTCGCCTTCCTGGCCAGCGTCAGGATTCTCTGTCTCTGTCTCTGCTGTTGTTTCCCCACCTGTCACTGTAAAGAGTGATTTACTCATCTCTCGCCACGAGGGGAGGGGAGATCATTTAGTCTTGTCCCCGTCATTGCCTGTCCCCAGCCAGCGCAGGACTTTCATTGCTCTGTGCTTAATGCTGGAGTCAAAACCTCTTTCAGCTGAGTCCTGAGGTTCTGCCCTTGAGTCCTGGGTGGCTGAAGGGATTGTCACAGAGTTCTGATCACCTCCAAGGGCTGCCATCACCTTGTTTCCGTGGGCTTGGGTCATATTTACAAAAGGAAAAACAGAAATGTTAGGACTTGCGAGAATTCTCTGGCATCCACGATCTTTTGCAGGCTTCTTTTTGTGCCATTTCCCACACGCGTGGAAGTGGGAGCCGTGGTGGCTGTTGGTACTCTTGCAAAGAACATGTGCGAGACTTGACCCCAAACCATTGTTGCTGCATGCACTTGTTAATAAAACACTGTCTGCCAGGAAACCAAGTTTCTTGTATTCTCCTTTGTGCCATGCATAGTCCTAATTTCCCAGTTATTATTTGAAGTAACTTTTAACAGCAATAGAGAAAAAAAAGGAGTAAAATATATTAGCTATCTATTGTTCTGAGCCAGAATGGGGCAGATGTGGGACATTTCCAGAGTATGCAAATTTCAACTGTGCAGGGAAAATTATTTTCCTCGGTGTCTTTTCTTTTACTATAAAATTATCCAAAAATTTACTCTTACTGTAAAATTATGCAAATATTGTTGCTATAAAATTATTTCAAATTTTACTGTTACTATAAAATGATTCAAAATATGACAATAAAACAGCATCAATTTGTAGATTAAAGTTTCTCTCCAACATGAAATTTACAGGGTTGTCTTTTGTGTGTGTGTGTGGAGTAAGAAGATGGTGCTTTTTGTTAACTGGATTTGGTCTCCTTTTAAGAGCTCTGGATTCTAACATACGGGTGTCGGAGTGGGGAAGGGACTGAGATTTTGCCCTGTCATATGCACCTGATAACCATGTTTCCTTTCAGTCGATGGGCTGCATGTATGAAGGTGGTCCCATAGAGTATAACAGCTGAAATTTTTCTATTGCCTAGTGACATAGCCATCAATGCCATAGTACAATGAACTAGTCACGTTTGTGTCTCTCTGTTTTGTGGTGACATCTTCTACATGGTGACATGTTCAGAGAGCCTGGGCAGGAGTGCTCTGCCCTGCAGTGGCTGTTCAGCTAGATGCATTCTTCTCTTAAAGCCTTACCAGATAGGCCGCAGTGGGCATCCCCATCTTATTAAAGGAGAGGGGATGTCCGAGAGCCCAGAGCTGGTGAGTAGAAGCATTGTCAGGACTAGAGATGAGGTCTGCTGATTGCTAACTAGCAGGAGGGAAGGAGTGAGGAGCATATGGGATCACCGTTCGTGCCCAGACAGGGAATCGCCCTGTGTCCACTCATGTGGTCACCCTCTGGCACATAGTAAGCCCACTGGCAGAATCGCTTTGCGGCTGAGAGCCCAGATTCAAGATCTGACTCAGGCTCCACCACTTAATCGATCAATGACCTTAAGCAAATTTAGTTCCCTGATATTTAAAAATGGGGATAACAACACAGCTTACCTTAGGGAATTGTGGTTGTATTGAATTAGCCCAAAGACAGAGCTCAGAGCTCTTAATTGCTCAGTAAGAGTGATAGGCTTTAAGACTGAATTGATTTTTCCATTGGGATGGCCAACAAAATAAATTGCAAGTGGACTAAAAGTAAGTGGGGAAAAAAACCCAATGCAAACACAAAACAATTTGAAACGAGCACATAATGCAATAGAAGAAGCCGTGAAGTAAAATGCTGGTACACTGGAATATATGAAAGTGAAATTTAGGTGCAAAAATCTAAGGAAAAGGTAAGCAATAAATGAAAAAGATTACAATGTATTTGCTAGCCAAAGAATTCATATCCTTTATATGTTAAAAAATCTAACAAGTCGGCAAGAAAACACTGAATGCATACATCAAGAGAAAATACACATGTCAAGTGGTAAGTATATACATCAAGTAAAAGGAAGTTCTGTTTTTCAGTTATGGAAATTACAAAGAAACCATAATGAAATTTACAATACACAGTACTGGTCAGCATGCAAGAAAAAAGCATATATTGTTGATGGAAGTGTTTATTGCTGTGTTGTTGTTTGAGAGCACTTTGAAAATATATACCAAGGGGTAAAAATGTCCATAAAATGGACCTTAAAAATGTCCACCTGATCTTACATCTAGACATAAGACATATATGAAATGATTAAACAATTATTTCTGAAAGGTGTTAAACTGACAACCACCCAAATTCCCAACAAAAAAGTAATGCTTAAAATGTCTAGTTCTCTAATGAGATATCTTCAAAGGATATTTAATGACCTTAAAATCTCAGGCAAAAAGCTAAGGAGACAAAGAAAGGAAACAGACATTTGTGGCACAAGCCCCAATTCAGAAAACTACATGTGGGGGTAGGTCTGTGTTAAAAGTGGGGGTGTGTGTGGGGGGGGAGCCTCTAGGGAAAAAATGACGTTAACAGTAGTGATCCCGAGGTAAGAACTGGCATTTTTATTTTCTGCAGTTTACAGCTTTTCTTTCATTTCCTCGGGAGGAAAGCACGTTATACGGGAAAGATCAACCGGTCCCCGAGGGACTGGCCCCTGGGCAGTGTCCGGCGTCTCCGCCCCGCCCCGGGTTCCAGTCCCCTTGGACGTTTCGGGGGTGGGGGGGGTCCCCTGGTCCGTGAGCATGGCACCTGTGAGACGAGGGGACTAGACCGGGCGACCTGGGCCTTGTTGCTGTAGAAACGCTCGTGCCCAGTGCCTTGCGGTCTCCCGATGGCCCCGGGCTTTGCGGGGACGGGGCTGCAGACGCCCCGCTCTGCGCGGCTCCCGCTGCAAAGCCCGGAGCCCGGACCTCGGGCCCACCGCGTCCCCGGGCACCGGCCGTGCGTCGCTGTCCGCGGGGAACCGGCCAGAGCTGCTGCCCGCAGCGCGCCTCGGTGGCATCGGGCAGCTAACCGCCGGCCAGCGTCGCTCCGCCTCCGCTCCCCCCCGCCCCTGCTCCAAACTGCTCCCTTTCCAGGCGGGTTTTCCTAAACGCACCACGTTTCACAGACTCTTCTTCAGGGGGGTCACTAACGAGGCGCTTGCAATTCACGAGCCACCTCGCGCAGCCCCGGGTTGCAAATAAAGCTTAAAAGACGACACTGCGGGCAGCGTGGCGTTAAAATAAATGATCTTTAGCCTCTGCACTCGAGTTACAGTCTCTCCCACGCGGGCCCTGGAGCGTCTAACTGCGATGGGGCAAAATGCGCACCTCGAGCCAGCCAGGAGTCGAACCTAGAATCTTCTGATCCGTAGTCAGACGCGTTATCCATTGCGCCACTGGCCCGATGCTGCCGAGAGCTGCGGCGACGTGGCTTAGCTCTTACGCAGCCTCAGCAGGCTCCCCGGCTCCTGAGGCTCCGCCTTTCCTGCAAACGCTCTCCGCCAATCCGCAGCGGCGACGTCATTACGCTCCATCCCCCTACGTTCTGACGGCGTCTCCCGGAATGCGCGAAGTTTGTCCCCGGCCGCCTCCCGTCCGCTCGCTGGCCTGGCGGGGCGTGGAGAGGGGCGGGGCCGGGCTGGGGCTGCGGCCGCCGCGCCAGGGTGACCGGTAGCGCCGTAGCCGAGGTGGCGACGCGGGGCGGGGCGGGCGCACTGAGGAGGAAGGCGGTGGCGGTGCGGGATGGCGGCGACAACCTACGAGCGGCTGAAGCTGTGAGTCCCGCGAGCAGGAGGCCGTTGACCGACAGGGGCGGCGGGCGGGGCGGCAGGGGCGGGCCGCTGGCCCCGGGGCAGGCGCCCGGGTCCCCGGGCGGCGGGCCGGTGTGGGGGCCCCGCGTCCTCTTCGCCTTCGTCGCCAGGCGCGGCCGCCCCGGGGCCCCGCCCGAGTCTCCCCGGGCTCCGGAGCGACAGGGTCGCCGGCCTGTCTCCGCCCCGCGCGGCCTCTGCGCCCCGGCGGGCGGGCGGAGCTGCAGGCCGGCCTCGGCCCCCGGCTCGGCCTTGGGATGCAGCCCTTCTCGTTCCTCCTCACTTTTTTTTTTTTTTTTGAGAGGTCGCGGCTAAATTTGTCCTTATTACTCAGCAGAGAAAGTTTTTTTTGTTGTTGTTGTTTTATTTTTTTATCTTTTCCTTATTTAATGGACCCATGACAGCACGTTGGAGCCCACACAGATCGACCGCCCGCCCAGGCTTTAGGATGCAGGAAAAAAAGTGAAGTTCCGTCAATACTCTTAAGGTCCTGACGGATTTACTGCGCTTTAAATGTAACTCAGCGCGAACATACAGCAGGTTCCTAAGCCCAGGTTGACAGCCGGAGGCTGGTCTCCAGAATGTGAGCGCTGCGGGTCGGCCTTTCTGTAAAGGGACGTTCTTGAGGCTTGGCGACGTTATCTCTGGCTGTTAGAGTCGTAAATTAGGTATTTGTAAGGTATTTGGCTTGCCCTGGATAAATAAAGACATGCATGTCCCTTAGCCTTTCCGTCCGGCCCCTGCGCTGTTCTAGTCTGTGAATAACTTTGCCCTGCTCACCTTGCACCTCCTGCTTTAGCTCTACACTGAAAATCCAGGGCCTGTAGTCTGAGAATGCCTTTGGCAGCAGAAGCAGATGTAATCTTTGAGGAGCTTATCCTTCCCCACGTAAATGAAAACGTCTTGGTACTTAGGCATCGGTGTCTCATTTCCTTTGCAGGGATATGAAGACATCAGAATGTGGCTTTGGGCCCTTTCTGTGCTCCCCAGCAGAACCTCAAGCTCACTGAACTTTCTCCCAGGTTCAGTTTAAAGTTAGGGATGCAAAATTGGGGATGAGGTCACTTGGACATCGGCTATTTTGTGGAAAAGGTGAAGATTACTGTTCCCTCGCCCACTCCTTTTGCCGCTTCCGTTTCCTGTACTGCAGTTCTCCTTGAAAACCCCGGCCGCAGACTTCCCTCCACGTTGCCCCGGCCAAGTTTCCTCATTCTCTCCAGTTCCTTTTGCAAGGTGATCACCTGAGTCTGGCAGTGTCTCTGACCAGAGTACTGGTCTGGCCAGTGTCACGTGGGCTCTGCTGGCTAATTAGCTTATTGCTGTCTATCTGATAGTGACTAAAGGGCTGAATAGGATCCTACGCCAGGTCTCAGATGTTTAGTTTAAGCAATACAGAGCCTAGGCTTGATGCAGCTCAGAGTTAGGTTACAGAATGCAGCAGAATTTTCCCGTGGTAAAGATTGAATGGGGTGGAGAACTTGAGCTGCCAAGGAGGCACTAAGTGCACCAGTCCAGACCTAAAAAAAAAAAAAAAAAAAAAAAAGCTCTACATCCATAAGAGAAAGGAAATTTGGCCCTTAAATGATGACACTGATGCTTTTGTATTGATTTTCTGTGGGAAGTGGAAACTTTAAATTTGGGCAAAAAGTAATTCTGGGGTTATGTGAAAGTCCTTCTCTAAATTGTCAGTCCTTAACTTTTTTCCCTGACAAAAAGTTTTGAGTGCTTTTTGCAACTTTGTTTTTCTTTACCCAGGAGTTTGTGAGTTGAAATCGCCCCTCTTACTCCTTTTTGGCCCTTTCTGCTATGAGGCATGCTGGTCGGGGTTTTGAATGTGGCCTGATCTGAGGAATATTCTTTTTTAGATGCATTTCGAGGTGGAAGTAGTTTTCAACCTATATTAGAATTAGTAGGATACAATAGCTGTTTTTAAAAATGTGTCTCAAGATTTTTTTTTTTAATGTTTTTACTGATTTTAGAATGAGGGAAGAAAGAAACATTGATCTGCTTCCCGCAGCGCCTTACTGGGGATTGAGCACGCAACCCAGGCATCCTGACAGGGAATTGAATGAGCGACCCTTTGGTGCATGGGATGGCACCCAACTAACTGAGCCACACCTACGTTTTAAGAGAGATACATACGAGAGATAGTTTGATAATATTTAATTATGAAAGTATTGCTACTGAGTTTATTTCAGTATTGAAGTGTTTGGATTTTAAATAATAATTTGCTCTGCATCATGCCATACATTTTCTCGAGTCTCTCTCTGTCCTGCTGTGAAGTTCACCTAAATGCTCTCATTTCATCCCCTACTCCCCTGCTTACAATTTCCAGTTCCATTTTGTGGCTCTATAGGGTTAAGTCCCCATTTCTTAGCCATCTGTACTTTTACCCTCTTCACAATCCGTGCCCTAACTTTATTTTCTAAAACTGCCCTATACCTTTCCCCCTCCACCAGCCTTGACAGTCTCCTTCTAGGTTCGGGGGTGGGCTTTTGTTGGCCGTCCTACCCAGATGCCTTCTCCTCTCTCCCCTGTCACCTGCTGGTCGTACCCATGACAGAGCTGAGAGATACCGGGCTTTTTTAGTCACGAAGACTTAGATTCACATCCTGACCTTGTTACTTGCTTTGTGTCCTGGCCATGTTACTCATCTCTCTAACACAGTTTTTCATCCATAAATGAGAACATTACTATTTCACAGGATTATTACAAGGCTTGAAAGAGTGTAGATGAAATACCCAGCGTACTAACATGTTCACTATGAGAATCCTTTTTTTCCACGTCCTTCCCTTCACTGAGCTGCCAGACCAGTGAAGGAATGAGACACTAAAGCGTCTACATGGTTTGCACATTCTGTCTCAGGATTGATTAACAGTGTATTTACTGTCTCTTGGACGAGGCCTGAGAGTTGCAGTGATCAATCCATAGCACTGTTTGCACCACTCACTTTGCCACCTACAAATGATGAAATCCTTATACATACTTTGTTTCTCCAGCTGGGTTGCAAATATGTGGAACATATTAGAAACCCCTTAACCTAGATTTCTTCTGTCCTCCTTAGTACCTAACATAAAACCTGTACAGAGTAGATCTCAGTGAACCACCTGAGTAAATGAAAGGACCGTTCCAGTGTAGAACCTACCAGCACTTCAGTTGGAGTAATTTGGAACGCAGTCTTTTGAAGTAGCAGCAACTTAAGTCATTTCATGTATATTAATGTATTTCCAATGGCTCTGTGAGGTCATCGGTTGATATATATCCGCATCGTTGCTGAAGACAGGGAAATAATTGCCCTTGCCCCACGGTCAGGTCACACAGCTCGGACACAGCAGACCTGGTTTCAGAGCAGCAGGGCCAGAGTCTAGTGATCTTTCCATTACACTGCATTATTCAAATGACCTTTTTTTCTCTTATCAGATTGCTTCTGGTCTTCATCCTTGGAAATGTCGGGTATAGAAATGAGTCACAATTGAAAGTAGTTGACATGTCCATATTGATTTTTAATATAGGAAACAATACTGATTTGTTTGGAATTTAAAATTTATACTTTTTAAACATCCAGTCAATTCTTAATATTTTATTTTAAGACTCCTTTTAAGCCATTTGTGTATGCATGGATAATGTCAATGATAAATTTGAAATTACAACAAATCCATTATTGGAAACAAAGCATTTAAAAAAAATTCTTTTAAAAAAATTTCTTTGAAATAGGTATAAGGCAAGAAATCCTTTAGAAAGCAAACCAGGCAGACTGCAGCTTACCTCTGAAGAAACATGGTTTCCTTCCTCCCTGAGGAAGTTGCCTTTCTTCTTAAAAGACTGTCATAGCTGTGAGGTCAGTCAGGACAGGAGAACAGATGTAAACTAAGCTACACCGTGATGAAGACATATGTGGTCTCTAGTACAGTGAACGTTTAGATGATTCACACGTCTCTCTGCATGGAAGGATGGAGAGAAGCTAAGATTATCCTCTTAAGTTTAGGCACAGAGGAAGTGAAGTCTGGATCCAAGGCATTGGTTGGGTGGGGTTCAGGCTAGGAAGTCTAGGTTAGTGCTAGGCTGCACTAGATCACTTGCTGTGCTTGTTTTAAATGCATATTCTAGAGCCCCACAGTGGGCTTGCTGAGGCCTGGCAGCCTGCAAGGTAAGCCAGCTGTCATGGCAGTTCTCTTCCTGTCTAACGGTTAAAGAACTTAAGGCTGTGTTGAGCTGAGTGAGGACCAGAGCATGCTGGTAGAAGAGCGTTCTTTGGAGGGACTGGGGCTCTGGAAGATTTTGCTGTGGGTTAGAGCTTCATATTAGGTGGCATTTAGGTCTGGTCTTATGAAGGAGACTGGTTTTTGGAGAGAATGGGGTGTAGGATGGACAGAGAATAGGAAGTAGGTGGGACCTCAAGGATTTGAGGAAGAAGATGGAATTAAAATGAATTGGCTTCCTAGAAATAGCGGCTTGGGTTTGGGGACTGGGTCGGCTCCTGGGTTGTCTGGATGAACCTGGGCTATGGGAGAGGTGTCCAAGGAGTCGCACTACGAGGAAGACACTGCTGAGACCTGAAGGGAGGAAGGATGAGCGGTGGTGGGAGCACATTCTGGGTATGGGTGTAGTAGGTTCACAGGACCCCCCTTTACTATCTGAGTTTTTACTTTTTGCTAGCTCATCTAGTAATTTGTTATGCTTATATGTTTTCAACTAGAGAGAGATATGATAAATTTATCATTAAGACTTTGATTCAGTTCTTTATGTAAGATTTTTGAGGAAATATGTTCTTGCTAGTTTTGTGACAGAACAATCACCATACTTCTATGCAAGTAGTAATTTTATTGTTGCTATTTTAAATTGTGGTAAAATACACAAAGCATAAAATTTACCATCACCCATGTTTAAGTGTACAGTTCAGTGGCATGAAGCACATTCACACTGTTGTGCAACCAGCACCACCAGCCATCTCCAGAACTCTCTTCATCTTGCAAAACCCAAACTCTGTACCTAGTAGACAACTCCCCATTCTCCCTGCCCCCACCCCAGTATTTTGAAGAGGTCAGTTGTTTCCTGAAACAAATAAATCTTACATGGGAAGAAAAAGGGAGTATGTTTTCAGATACCAGAAATTCATATTGCCAACACTGAAAGAAAATAAAAATGACATCTGATGTTTATATTATAATTAAATATATTGCCTTTCTTAAAATTTAACGAGGGTAATTTTTGAAAAGCACTCTTAAAAGCTATTGAATTCCAAGTGGCTGTAAGATTAAGTACATTTATATTAAATGTAATAGTGAGAATTTCCTTTGTTAAATTTAACTTTTAGTTCCCTGTGATTTCTTTTTCGTCCCATACTTGGGCAGTAATCCATAAATGGAAACTAGTCAATCAAATGAAAGTTGTTAATAGGAAGTAATTGTTATTTAAGTATTATGTTATTTTTATCTGTCTCCCCAAATATGTGTCATCTCAACAGAAACCAGAACTCGGGGTTGACATTGAACCACGGGTCTTGACGGAAACAAGGTAGTATTCTTGTGCAGTTAGAGGTAATAGTTAATGCCCGTTGGATTCTTATAGCCTCACCAGACAGTTTACGTAGGTCCAGAGCTCTTTTCAATATACAGTATTACTTTGAACTTCAGAGATTTGTTATCAACAGCATAATTAATGAGCAAATCATGTTCTCGGAAGGGTTCTCCTTGTCTTCTAAAATCTAGTTCATAAAATACTCAATGTGAGGGAGTTTCATGGAAATGAGAGACATCACAGCAATTGAGGCCATTCTTTTGGCAGCAGGGAGAGGATTTTCTCCTAGGTTTTGGTCATCATTGAGTCTTTTATCTTGGTTTCCATGTAGTTATTACTTTGAGAATTCAGTATGGCCTGTTAACTGGTTAATTTTGAGAAACTCCTGACAAACTTGGCTTCAGTGACATATTGTAGGCTTTCCAATCAGAAAACACACTGCTCCCTATTTCTCCTCTTATTAGTTACATTATAACATCAAATCCAGTTAAAATTTGACCTGTCAAGATCTTTTCTTAGCTAGGAGAAAGGAAAACATTTTTAAAAGTTTTGTTTACCCTGTCACTGAGCCAAAGAAAACATTAGTTAAGGGCCCTGTATAAAAACCAGTGTAGTGTGGGTGTGTGTTATAGTCTTTTAAAAAATTGATTGGAACTTCTGCTATCTTGTGTGAAAAATACCAAGGGGAGTGGATAAGCTTAGGGTCCTTATCTGCAGAGACTTGGTAGCCTGTTTGGTGAGGATTAAAGACAAAAAAATAGTAAAACCATACTCACCAGCAACAGTTAAACCACTGGATGTTTACTTAAGTCTTTCTGACAGTAAGTCCTGGATATTTCAAGTTAGTTTCACTAGCTTTTGAAATGGAACCTGGAAAGCATAAAACTTACAGAATAAACCCTGTTGTGCTTCATTCAGATCACTGTCAAGGCCAGTTAAAGAGTGGTGGGAAATGGAAGGAGGGAAGGAAGAGGGAGAGAGCAGAGGGATCCATAGGTGACTGTGAGCTGGGATGACACCTGCCATTGTGACTGGTGGGATTCTGAGTCATTGCTTATTACTCATCTTGTAAATGTTGATTAGCTGGCAGGCTCACAGTTCCTATCGCCATCTCTCCGATTCTTAGGCCGTTTTCAGTAACATCAGAATAGCCTGGTGGCGGCTGCAGCAACTTAGATCCAGCAGCATCTCCTTGAGACGTAATATCCGGCAGAAGTCAGAGCCCTTGAACTGGAAGTCTCTGCCTTGACCCGCATTACTCATTTTTGTTTTTCTTATTTTAACACATTTTTAAACTTAATTTTATTTTAATCTCACACACGTATATGGTTTAAAAGTAAACAGTACGCAAAGCTTATAATAAAAGAGAGCACCGTAGCACGACTCTGCACTCCCAGTTCCCCCTGCCCCAGGCATCTGCTTTCAGCTCTTTAAGCGATTTCCTCTGATATTTTACTCCACATTTCTAAACAACACCCTGTATTGCTGTTTCCTGATGTTTTTTTCTAGTTTTAATCTTCTGATGACTTTGTACTTCCAAAGATGAGAATTTAGCTTTTATACCACATTCTCTTCCTCCCCTTCTCAGTGTAGTTATAGTAAGATAGTCAGTGGTCATATTGTCATGGTTATGTAGATAGAGGTCAAATGAAGTCAGTGGTACAGTATAATTACATTTCCTTATAAAAATATTTTATTTTTTCTGGAATTAAAAAGTGGCTATCTCTTTGGCTTTTTTTTCACCGTCTCTATCACTAATCTTCAGTCTCAGCAATAAAATTCCTTTCAAACATGTCAGGAGACTGTCAATTCATTTTCTTCTCTGAGACTTACCTCTGGGCGCCTCTGCCCCTGCTTCCGTCTGGACTGGCTGTTCTTCAGGCCTGCTGCATAGCTCTTGTCCTGGACTCTCTTCACCATTGTCATGAGAATTTCTATCACGTCTCTTGTGTTGGATTCCAGGCCTAACTCGATTTATGCTATTGTTGTGAAACAGACTTCCTTCTAAGAAAGAGTGAAAGACATATCTTTTGAGACATGGCACATCTGAAAATGTTTTCATTCTATTGTCACACTCGTTTGATACGTGGCTTTGTATAGACTTCACAATTAGAAATTATTGTCCTTCAGAACTTTAAAGACCTTGCTGTTGAATAGTCCAGTAGTGTGGCTGTTGAATATTTCAGTGCTGCTCTCTCTTGTTTTTCCCCTCCCATTCTCTTTGATCACAGTTGTTCCAGGAACTTTTACATGTTGTTTCATTTAATCCTCAAGAAGATTGAGCACCACCATCCCCAGGATTTCCCACATACCTTTATTTTCTTTATAGCATTTACTACTGTCTGAAATCGCTGAATTAGTTCCTAGCATATTGGTTGTCTTTTCTATTACAGTGTAAGCTCTGTGATCCAGGGACTTTGTACCACTAGTACCTAGAACAAGGCCTGGCATGGGGTAGACACTTGTAACTTGGCCAGCTCTACATAGCCAGTAACAGCAAAGTCAGGATTAGAACTTCTGAATTCTTTTTTTTTAATCCTTACCCGAGGACATTTTCATTGATTTAGAGAGAGAGAAAAATTGATCAGTTGCCTCCTGCATGCACCCTGACCAGGGATGGAACCCAGATATATGCCCTAACTGGAATTGAACACACGACCCTTCGGTGTACTGTTTGATGCTCCAACCAACTGATCCACACTGGCCAGGGTGAATCTCTGTATTATTTACTGCAAATCTTGAACCCTTTTCAGTATAACTACTACTAATACATTGCTCTTATAATTTGGTAGTCTTCAATTCAAATTAAATATAATAGTTCAAATATAATAATCATCCCTTATAAATAGGGCTTAGGTTGGTTTGTTGATTGATTGTGATTCTGGATGGTTGCTTGGGCATTGGATTAGAACAAATCATTGGTAGTTGACGTAATGCTAAAGCAGCGTTGGTAATAGACTGTTTCTTATCAGTGTTATAATCACTTAAAAAATAAGATGACAGCCCGATTGGCGTGGCTCAGGAGTTGAGCATCGACCTAGGATCCAGGAGATTGAGGTTTGATTCCTGGTCAGGGCACATGCCCGGGTTGCAGGCTCGATCCCCAGCAGGGGGCGTGCAGGTGGCAGCCCATCAATGACTCTTTCATCATTGATGTTTCTCTCTCTCTCCCCCTCTCCCTTCCTCTCTCTGAAATCAATAAAGACATATTAAAAAAAAAAAATGACAGAGGCGAGATTATTTTTTATATTCTTCTGAACATTATGAAAGGAACTCATGGAGTTTCTTGGTACATTAGATGTGGAGCAGGATGTTCTGTGATGGCATCAGCCATTGCATGAAAGCATTCCCTGTGATTCCAGGTCCTGAGCCTGTTTAAGCCCCAGACAATGCAGGGGGACATCTGCTGCCCAGGCACTTACACAGCATTGTAAGGGTTGGGGATGTGGGGTATGGAGGGACTCTGAAGACTGAGGCTTAGTAAAATACCTTCTGATTTAGAGACAGCATTTTTTCAAAAGCTTTTATAAAGAAGTCTTGTGTTTCAGGTCTGCTTTTTAATAAAAAATTTTTCTATTTCTTATTTGGTTTTTATTTATTACCTACCTCCTAGTCCCCAGTGCTTGTGTAATGCTTAGCACACGGTTGCTTTTCAATAAATTTATTGACTTACTCTTAGGATGCAACTTACACTTACATAAAACATTCTGCAGATATGGACTGATATGTTTGATTTTTAAAAAATGACTTATTGCCCGGCCGGCATGGCTCAGTGGTTGAGCATCCACCTAGGATCTAGGAGATCATGGTTCGATTCCTGGTCGGGGCACATGCCCGGGTTATAGGCTCTATCCCTAGTGGGGGGCATGCAGTAGGCAGCCGATCAATGACTCATCATTGATGTTTCTCTCTCTCTTTCGCTCCCTCCCTCGCTCTGAAATCAATAAAGATATATTTGAAAAAAAATAAAAGTGACTTAGTAATACTAGAGGTAATTACCCTATGAGTAGATTGTCTGAAGTTTATTATATTATTTTTATTTTGTTTCAGGCTCTCTTTTTCTTTTTTATAGCTTTATTGAAGTATAGTTGATATACAATAAACTGCACGTATTTAAAGTGTACAGTTTGATACATTTTGACATCTTTCTACACCCATGAAACCATCGCCAGTATCAACATACTGAACATGTTAGTCACTGGAAAAGTTCCCTTATGCCTGTTGTAATCCCTGTCTTTTCTCCTCTCTGTCCAAGTTAAACAACTTCCATATCATCCAGCCATTCTGCTTCTAGTCTGTCACCCAAGAGAAAAGATTGCATATGTCTGCCTCAGACTTCTACAGGAATTTTCCTAGAACCTTTATTCATACTGTCCAAACTGGAAACCCAAATGTCCAACATATGAATGTATAAACAAACTTTGATATATCCATACAGGATACTATTCTGCAATGAAAAGGAATGAACTGTTACATTTAGTTTGATCTGGACACTGAGATTTGAAGCAGATTTCTCGCCTTTGTTGCATTTGCTTGATTTGTATTAAAATTTATTTTCATTCCCTTAGCACATCCCCCCAAGTGGAGGAAACTAGCCTAATATTAAGAAGTTAGTTATAGCCCTAGCCTGTTTGGCTCAGTGGTTAGAGTGTCGGCCTGCGGACTGAAGGGTCTCAGGTTCAGTTCCCACCAAGGGCACGTACCTTGGTTGCAGGCTCAATCCCTGGCCCTGGTCGGGGCCCGAGCAGGAGGTAGCCAGTCGATGCGTCACTCTCACATCGATGTTTCTTCCCCCCCCCCCCCCCTTCCTTCTGATCTTGCTGAAAAGCAATGGAAAATATCCTCAGGTGAGGATTTTTTAAAAAGTTAGTTATAGATGAACCATAAAAGGATGTGGATGTGAGTTGTATTTGGATAATAAGGGTTGACTAGTCCTCTGAGAAAGTCAGAAATGGTCGGTCCAGTGTCCTGCTACAGGACTCGTTTCTGTAACACCAGGTAGCTTATGGGGTTGGTAAATAAATGATGTCAGTTACGGTTATGTGGGTTTGCATAAGATTTTAATGGACAAGGGGAGTGGAATCGAGGGGTTAGAATTTAAAAGGAAAGGAAAACCACCTCAGGTTGGCTGCTGCACAGACAAGTTTTTTCAAGTGTGGTTTAAGAACAGTAAAGATTAGTTCCTGGGGTGTGTGTGGGGGGCGAGGGGGAACTAGTTTCCTCGCTGAGGCCTGAGTTTGCTCCCGGAGGGTAGTACCTCCTCCTGTGCCCACCTCCGTCTGTGTTGCTTTAGCGCCTGCACATTTGCATTTCACTTTATTTGTTTCTGTTCATTGTTAATATTTCCTGAGACAGTCCTGATGGTGCTTGTGTCCTTGCGTCGCTCTCCCGAGTTATCCAAGTTATCGCCTGAGGAACCAGCTGTTAATTTTGTTGGACTCTGATTGCAAAGTTGTGTGCATTTTGAGTTGTCTGTCCCAACCCTAATTTTACCCCCTTTATTTTTTATTTTACCAAATGAGGGTTGTTTTTTCCCCCCATTCTTTTAAGTGTGGCATCCTAACCAAAAAACACCAGAATGTTATTTTATTAAATGATTTCCTGGAAATGTCTTATTAAAAATGTTTCTAAGTATTGTTAGCTGATACTTAGATCTTGCTCACAGTGTCTCTGATGTTCCAGGTGCTTATCAAAGATTAGCTCATTTTATGCTCACAGCAGTACTACTTGATGAGTCTGGTATTGCCCTTATTTTATGGGTAACGGAACTGAAGAACAGAGAGGGTGAATAACTAGCCCAAGGTCACACAGCACAGGCAGCCTGCTTCTGCTGATGGTGCTGGTAACTACTGCCATTCACCTTCTGCACCATGTTGAAGATAGTAAATTCGAATTTATTATGGTTTTCTTGTGTAAGTCAAATTGGTGGTTTTGCAGCAAATTAGAATCTTGTCGACATTAAATATGCAAGCGAAAAGAGTGGTACTGAACACATAAGGACTGCCTAACAGCTTCATCTATTCAGAAGCTGGGACAGTAATGTCATATTTAAACCTGGCTGACATTATTGTAAGTAGTTTTTTGGGAGTCTTTATTTCATTTGGTTTAGTTACTTATGGTTTTAAATTTCTCCTAGGCATATCACACCTGAAAAATTTTACGTGGAAGCCTGTGACGATGGAGCGGATGACGTGCTTATCATTGACCGGGTGTCCACGGAGGTTACCCTCTCAGGTATTTTGTAGCCAGATTTAGAAGTGTCTGAGGAAGATTTCATACCTAAGTTGCAATAATTTAATTAGAGGTATGCCAGTGTGCAGATCTCTGAATGTATTATAAAATTTAATTCTTAAAACCTCATTTGGTTTCTATGCATTAGTTTTATGCTTTCTCCTTTTTATGAAAAGGAGAAAAGATCTTGAAAATTTTACTGTCGATAAGGACTTAAAAACATAATTATTTCTTTATTCCTTTATCTGTATTCTTAACAGGATTGGTTTTATTGATGTCTAAGTTCCTTCTCTAGTTGTAAGATTTAAGGTATTTTAAGTGAAAGTTGTTTTAGTATTAAGTTTGTGGAATTTTAATAGCTGCTTTTGTTTTTTAAAATATTAATGACTGTGAGGGTACTTTAATGAATGAAAAATAATATAAACATTATTGATTAAAACTTGTGTTTTAGGCAGATGATGTTTCTAAGCTTTATCTGCCTATCTTATCCATCTATCCAGTTGTCTTTTGGTTTGGCTTCTCTACGGTTTAAAAACAATTTTTCAGTTGTGTTTAGAACGCTGATTTCTGACTAGATTAATGTGAAATAATTTTGGTGACAAATTAATATACCATTATCACATTTAGAATTTCCTATTTCATTTGTTTAAAAATTCACCTTTAGATAGAGTTGCATATTTTTTCTTAAGTACTGTATTTGAGTGACCATGGAGTGGGCATTCAGTACACAGTAACTATCCTTTGAACAGGTAAGTGAAATATGAAAATATTGCACAGGATAGTAAAGTGCAGGAGAAGTGTGACTGTACATTTCCATTTCCTTGGTTATGGGGTTATTCTGGTAAGGACCATATATATAGTTTTCATTTGACCAAATTAGTTTGATAATTTGACATTTGCTTGATGGATGTCCTCTCAAGATAGCTGATTAGTATTAACCAATGTCAGTGTCCTTCTCCTAAAGTTTAATTACACCACTTCTTTGTACCATATTGATACAACCTAGTGTCTTATAAAAGCTACTTAGTATGGATGTATTTTCAATTATTTTTTACTTTTCGGTGACATTTGTGGGTAGAGATTGCAGACCCGTTTGAGTGGACAAAGCTAAAGGTTATGAATAGTTTGATTGTAAAGTTAATACCACACACTCCTCATGAGACACATGAAGAGATACTCTGACCTGATGCCAGTGATGATGCGGATGTGACTTGCTCACAGTTTCTCTGCCAGTTGGAAATGCAGACCATTGCCATAGAAAGATGAAAGAGAGACTTTTTTTCTCCATGAAGAACTAACCTACTCTCTTAGGAATTTTCATAGTTTCATTGCTCTTCCACTCCATTTAATATAACTTACAGCTCACTCTATTTAAGTTTATCAAACGATCTCAATGTACTCAAGATTTCCATGGAGCTTTTCATCACACTTATTCACGTAACTCATTGTGGCATGGCATTGCCAAGTAAATTGAATTACTAAGGGAATCTTAGACTTTATTCAGAATTCCTTTCTTCAGAATAATAGGACTGCTTTTAAGAAGAAGTTGGGCTTACAGCAAGGTTTCAAAGCGGTTTTCAAGGTGGTAGATAAAACTGTGACTGAAAGGAAAAATTTATAGCTGCATAAATTTGGGAAACCAAACTTGGAACAGCTTGTTTTCCCGTAAATGTCTCAGAGCTTTTATGCTCCTGCTGTGCATTCTGGCTTTCTTGGGAGGAATAGGGGCAGTGTGGGCATAGCATATAAGCTTATTTGACAGGGCATTATTTCCTAAGCTAGAGTTCTACAAAATATGTTTTGTCAGCACGTTGGCTGAAAGTTTAACAGTTATGAAATGAACGCTATAATCTAGGATTAATGGATTAATTTATCAATAAGGGCATTATTGGTCAAGCCACAGTTCGTGGCGATGCCTCCCTGCCTCTCTGTACATGTTACTGTTAGACACGAGGAGGAGGCTTGTCTGCCGTCTTTCTCCCTCGGATCTCCACCTGCACTTTCCACATACTCAGGCCTGGATAGACAGGTCTTTTTTGCATTCCATTAGTTGCCTGTTGAAATTAAAGTCATGTCTCAACCCTCCTTCCATTTTCTAATTCTCTTAAAGGGATAAAGACTTAGTTTCTGGCAGGAGGTTGAATACATTTAGTTGAAAATTGACATTAGAAATAACCCACAATTTACCTGGTAAGAACGCTGAAGTATGTTACTTTTGACACCATATCCTGGACAGGCAGAGACCTTTATTACATGGACATTGTTATTTTAAATTCTGCCAAAATGGAGGTCAAACATTAATGAAGGAGTTTGCTTTTTAAGAACAAATCATGCATGTTGATTTAGTTGAAATCAAACTAAATTTCTCGTTCTGTTGGTGAGTGTGTTCTTTGATTTTTTTTTTTTTTTCTTAAAGTCAAGAAAGATATTCCTCCTTCAGCTGTCACAAGACCAATATTTGGTATACTGGGCACAATCCATCTGGTGGCAGGTAAGATGGGCAAACGGGACACGACTGGAGTATAAGATGAATGCGTGCTTCACACCATGCTTTAGGCAAGAATATGTAGATTAGGTATTTGTCATTAATTTCTAAAAGTAATATACCCCACGTGGTTAAATTTATAAGCCAGAGGTTCTATTAAAAAATAATTTTGTTTTATTTCATCTAGAGTTGAAATCTCTAGCCAACTGAGCATTTGTCATAAATTCTATGAGTATTTAAATAAAAAAATTTTTTAAAAGTCTTTATTGATTTCAGAGAGAGGAAGGGGGAGGTGAGAGAGAGAGAAACATTGATGAGAGAGAAACATCACTGATTGGCTGCTTCCTGCACGCCCCCTCCTGGGGATCGAGCCAGCAACCCTGGCATGTGCCCTGACCAGGAATCGAACCACAATCTCCTGGATCATAGGTCAGTGCTCAACTGCTGAGCCACATTGGCTGGGCTTAAATAAAAATTTAATGCAGTGATGGACCAAAGTATTCTACCGTCAACCCCATACTGAGTTGAATATGACATAGTGCATGTTAGAAAATATCACCTGGTTCTGAGTCATCAGGAATGATTTTGTTTATCTAAATTTCATTTCATTGAACTTTTAAAAATCCATGTAATATTAGGTACTGTGCTAGATGCTAAGTGTTAAAAGATGCAAGCTCCTCTTGTCCTCACTTTGCAGCCTAGTGAGAGGCATTTAAGTAGGAGAGGGATATACATAGGAAAACTGCCAGGGGAGGGCACTTGTGGGTAGAGCCTTGAGCTAACAAAACCTTTTGCTTTTATCTTTTTGTGAAAAAAATGTGAACTTTCAATAGGAATTTTTCTAAATACTATCCTGGTCTTTCTATTTAGAATTATAAGGTTGCTTTAATAAAGTATGGGTCTTCTATCTGTATAGCATGGTACAGTCTCATTCGCTAGCCTTTGAACAAGGGGTGCTACTTTTGGCATTAGAGTTGCCTTGTTTATATTCATCTGAGTTTGGCTTTGCTTTTTTTGCAGGAAATTATTTAATTGTCATTACCAAAAAAATAAAAATAGGTGAATTTTTCAGTCATGTAATCTGGAAAGCAACAGATTTTGATATTCTTTCTTATAAGAAGACCATGTTGCATTTAACTGATATTCAGGTAAGAATTGAAAGTACTTACTAATTGCAAATCCAGGGTAGTGCCATGGGGGTGGAGCGAGGGAGGTAGAATATAAAGAAAGTTTGCTGCATTTCTACGCCTAATTATTTAAGCAGCCCATAGACAAAGCCACTTTACATACCTTTACACCTAGCATAAAATGTACTTCAAAAATTCCTCATGTATTTTATTTCTCTTGGTTTGTTTTTTAACCGACTCAATTCTTTCACATGAGAGAGAAGGACAGACGGACTGCGTGTTTGCAACACCAGTTTCAACTCCGTTCTCTTTCTGTAAAGAAGTGAAATGTTAGGTGCCTTTGAAGTTCCGTTCATCCTATTTCATTCCCTCCCTCCCCAGAGAAAAAGCTTTCACTTTCCCACATGTGAGTAAGAGAGTGTGTGTGTGTGTGTGTGTGTGTGTGTGTTCAAACAGGCCTCCTTTTGCATGATTCCTGTATACACGGATTTCACCAGCATGGTTTAGTTAATATCAGCGCCCCAACAACGTGCTTTATATTTCGGTTACCCTGGTGTGCTAACTAAAGATTATCCCACCAAAGATGAAAGTACAGACAAGAGTGACAACTCTAGGAGTGAAGTTCAGACTGAACATAAATGGAGTGTAGAGGAAATAGCTGACTGTGGGGATGCTAATGTTGTTGCTGTTCCAGAGACTCTAACTACACAGCCAGAGCTGTCAGCGAAGGTGAATTTATCCGCATTAACAGCGACCTGGTTATGTCTCATAATTGCCAAACAGCAACAGTTGGTTTTAAAATTTTTATGTATTGATTTGAAAGAGAGCGAAACATCAATTTGTTGTGCCACTTATTTATGCATTCATTGGTTGATTCTTATATGTGCCCTGACTGGGGATTGAACCCACAGTCTTGGTATATTGGGCCAAGGCTCTAACCAACTGAGCTTGCTGGCCAGGACAACAGTTATTTTTTAAAACAAAGATAAAAACAAATGTCAGTCTTGGTATTCATTGGGAAACCAGCTAAAATGATTATTAGAAAATAGAGATAGATAATTACTTTTACAGGATTTTTCTTTTAATTTTCTTTTAAAAAGAATTCTATTTTATTTACCATCCACCCCAACCAGTAAAGTTTCTTGAGAATGGAGATGATATTATTCTCTTGTTCTTTAACTCTCTGTGTTACTGGGCCCCTCATGATTTTATGTTTTTCATTTGTCAAATGAGGATCATTGCTAACCTAGCAGGGTTGTTTTTGAAGGTAAAGGAAACACAGCAGGTCATACCCCAAGTAAGTGATGTTTCATTAAATAACTTTCCTGCCCATTAGAGTAAAAATTGTGAAGGATACCAAAGGGAAGGAGTTCTGCCTAATCAGTTAATATAGTCATGCCTTCCTTACACTAGTTAGTGAGCATCGTCTGTGAGGCAGGAGCTGTCCCCAGGTCCTGTGGAAATGGCGAGCATCTCCCTCTCCAGCCCAGTCCTATGCCAGGGGTATTTAATGGGGCCAGACTGACGGGTTTTTATTTTCATTCTTTTTTCATGCTGACCAATTCCTTTTCAAGTATGACATAAACTGATTTTTTTTTTTTATCTCCTTTGTTTACAGTTACAAGATAATAAAACCTTCCTAGCAATGATAAACCATGTCTTGAGTGTGGATGGGTTTTACTTTTCAGCCACATACGATTTGACCCATACTTTGCAGCGGCTGTCCAACACTAGTCCAGAATTTCAAGAAATGAGTCTCTTGGAAAGGGTAAGCTTAATCCCATCAGTTATATTTCCTTATTTGGGTTTTTTTTTCAGAGGCATATGTCTGTTTCATCCATAAAAATATATATTGGTTTTTCTCAGTCCTGGCTATGTCAAGATTATGTATGGGACTTTGAAAATGTACCATGTTTCAAATATACATCAGTCCCAAATCTAGGACCCCAATCTGTGTGTTACACAGGCAGGATGGAGAACCATGATGTAGGTGGTCAGAAATTCTGTCTAAACACACATGTTGGTAATTCCCTAGCTGTAGGTGTTCTACAGTCTAACAGTTGTTAGCATTAGTAATGTAATTATGCTTATAAAATAAATGTTGGATTTGGAAGGAGACTTCAGACTTGCCGACCGACTAAACACATGAGAAAGAAAGACCCCGAGAGGACCCCCAGGTTTCTGGGCTTGCAGCACTGGCTTGAGGCAAGGAAATGGGAAAACCCAGAGAAAGAGGGGTTGACTTTAGGGGAAGAGGAGTTCTTTTTGGAGTATGTCAAAGACACTTGTCTCTCCATGAGGTAGAAACGTTGATTGTCATAGTTTTCTTTCTGTGGGAACTCACCTTGGCAGGAGATACTTTATTAATTTTAAAACTTCCCCCTTAGGCAGATCAGCGGTTTGTATGGAATGGTCATCTTCTGAGAGAACTTTCTGCTCAACCGGAGGTAAATAAAACCTGCTTATTTGTTACAGTCCAAGTTTGAACTGAACTAATAGTATAAAATGCCTACCTAGTCACCAGAGATTTGGGTAAATAATTCTAAGTTACTCTGTTTATGACTTATAAGCTTTGATCAGGTCTGCCCTCTCACGTCATTCTCTCCTACAGGAGCCTTAAGTAAAGAAAAAATACTTAAGTAAAAATACATTGTGTTTTATAAGTAAGAGAGGGAGATTGGGTCTTGGTGGGTAAATAAAGGAGAAATGAGGAGCCACAGCTAAGTCCCCAGGCAAGTGAGGAGCTCTGCATTGCCTTCCTATGGGATGGGATTCCCTTCAATCACCCGGGAGGCGTGTAGAGAGGTCACCTTCCTTTGTCCTTATATAAATGAGGCCAAGCAAGGAGGCCCAACTAGGACGCATAATATGGGTAAATAGATTTGCCTAGTGACTTTATTTCTTGTCGTGGGCATTGCTGCTTTGGGAAAAGTAGTTCGAGCTGCAAACAGCACGGGTGTATCTTTTCCCTAGAGGAGTGAAGTTGTTGGAGGCAAAGACTGAAAAGGAGGGAGGTAAACATTCTGCAACTGCAGGTAGTTCCCTTGGTGTTCCAAAATCTGAATATTTAAGTCCAAATGATGACAGCACAGTCTTAATTTATTTAATTGAAAAGACAATGTTACTTTAGAGAAATTTCTTCAAAATTGTTACCCCATAAGCTTACTCCCTCGTTACACTTTTGTATGTTACCTCCTCATGTGTTTCATATAGTGTAAATGTATTTTATATAGTGCTTTTCATTTGCTTTTAAAGTATATTCCTAAATGTAACGTGTATCTTCATTTCAGGTCCATCGGTTTGCTCTTCCAGTAATTCATGGCTGTATCCTTACATAATACTACTATAGTTTTCTAGCAGTCTTTACTTTGAATGCTGTTGTAAGGCAGATTTAGAGGCAGTCTCAGATATTGCATGAGGAGAGTATTGTAGAGAGATAATTCTACAATGATCTAATTGTAAGTTTACTTTAAAAAACTAGTCTTCATCATAAGATTATAATAAAAATAAGGAAGGACAGTGAGCTGGCTGTTCAAGGACAAGCACAATGTGCATGTGAGTGTCTAGAACCAGGACAGTGCCCCGCAGAAACCAGGGTGACCTCAAGCACCCCCAAGGAGCTTAATATAGCAACCTGTGACTTATTTGTTGTGTTAGTGTGATTTCCTTAAATTATCATGCTTGTTATATGCAAAGAAAAGCAGAAGAGTAATGGAGGAAACATTTCCTACAGTCGTGGGGGAATAAAACTCAGGAAATCTCAGGATAGAAGCTCTTGTTTATTCTGTTGTTTTGGTTGGTTGGTTTTTCTCCCTTCCCTGGAGTTTCCCAAGTTCTAAGGCTAAAACAGGAACAGATGTATTGAGATAGTGTTTAGGGGTTTGAGCCAGTTGTGTTTTTTTCCCCAAATGAGATTATGAATGGACAGATAACATCAAGTGAGATTATGGAGCACTTTTTCCAGGCGATTTTAGAACAGTTTATTCGTTTGGCTTAATCCAAAGGTTTATTTTATTTTTAAAAAATATATCTTTATTGATTTCAGAGAGAGGAAGGGAGAGGGAGAGAGAGAGAAACATCAGTGATGAGAGAGTCGTTGATCACCTGCCTCCTGCAAGCCCCCCATCAGGGATTGAGCCCGCAACCCGGGCATGTGCCCTGACCAGGAATCAAACAGCATCTCCTGCCCGGCTGGGCGTGGCTCAGCGGTTAAGCGTCGACCTAGGATCCAGGCGATCAGGGTTCGATTCCCGGTCAGGGCACATGCCCGGGTTGCGGGCTGCGGCTGATCAATGACTCGCTCATCATTGATGTTTCTGTCTCTCTCTCTCTCTCTCTCTCTCTCTCGCCCTCTCCTTTCTTCTCCCTGAAATCAATAAAGATATATTTAAAAAAACAAACAAACAGCATCTCCTGAATCCTAGGTGGATGCTCAACCGCTGAGCCACGCCCAGCTGGGCTAATCTAAAGCTTTAAATTAGCTTTTGTTTAATGTAGTTTCTTGATTAGAGGTATAGACACGCAGAGAGATCAACAAGAACCAAGGCCCCAAGGCAGGAGCATGCCTGGAGCAGAGAGAGTGGACCGGGGGAGGTGAGAACTAGTCAGGGATGTAGCTGTGCCCAGATTATGCTGGGCTGAGTAGACAGTGTCTTTTACTTCAACTGTGATGAAAAACTGTTGGGATCTAAATAGAAGATTGGCTGGTAAGACAGGGGTACTGTGTGACCGTGATGTTAGAGAGTGGGCCAAGGAAGAGCAAGGGAGGGTACAAGGAATAAGTAGGAGGCAGTCTCTGATCCAGGCCAGGGGTAAGGTTGCCTGGGACTAAGATGATAGCAGTGATAGTGTGAAGAATGGTCAGGTTCTAGGTATATTTTGCAGGTTGAGCTAACAGGATTTTCTGACAAATTGTACATGAGATACAAAAGAGAAAAGTTTACTGCAAATCTAAATTTTTGACCAGACTAAGTGGGAGGAAGCTATCTACTGCAATGGGGAAGGGCCTAGAGGTGGGAGGGAGACTGCGTGTTACATTTTCCTTAATGCAGTTAAGTTATTACTATGCACTCGTGTTCTATTAATGGGAAGTACTTTGACTGGATTCTCATCTCCAGGAGGAGCTGTTTCAGAGCCGGCGTGCGCTATTATGTGAGAGGTAGGATTAATGTCAGCGTGGCACCATACTGGGTTATAGCTGTCGCTACTTAACGTTCCGTTTTACAGTGATACGACTGTAGCCATTTGTGTTTTATTTTCATTATCGTTTCATAGCCTTGATAAATATTTATCTCCTGCTTCATTATAATAGGTAGTAGGTCTTTTGTGCCTTACTCCCGCTGCCGTAGTGACATTGCAAATGTTGAGAGACGCTATACACTACTTCTTCTGCTCTAAGAGGAGCCAATTATGTTATGTTATTTGCTAGATGTGTGACAGCAAGCTGAACTCAGTGTTGTTTTCAATAACCTATACTCCTAGCAGGAAGTATTTTCTCCTATTGTTCTTGGTTTCTGTGCCTGCATAAAGCTAGACAATTGACTATGCCTTTAACTCTAAAGATTGACATTTTGAGCATTTGTTCTTTAGGCTTTATACCAGCAAATGCTTATTTGCTTAAACTAAGCTTTTAAAACGCATATTAAAAATTACTGTCATTCTGAAAAGGAGTGTCTCTAACTGTTTTTTTTGCCAGACTATCAGAATAAAATCCTGTGAGCCATTAGATAAATCATGGAAGTTTTAGGCCAGGAAGTTATTTGGTTAATCTCCCTTTTTGTAGGTGATAGAGCAAAAGAAGAAAGACATTTAGTGAGTGAGCTGGCCAAGGTCACAGAACCAGAGTTGGAGTTAGCAACTCCCTTGTAACTAGATTTTCTTGGATGGAGACATAATTTTTAATGAAATGTTTTGAATAGGTAATACATTCACATAGTTCAGGTACCAAAAAGTATAAAAAGAAATGCAATGAAAACTTTTTCTCATTTCTGACCCCATCTGCTGCATTGTTAGTTTCTGTTTATCCAGGTAATTTTGTGCTATTGCAGGTATGTTCACCTCCTCCTGTTGTACACAGTGGTTGTGTACTGTGCACGTTTTCTTGTACCTTGGTTGTGTGTTTTTTGTTTTTTTAACTTAATATATTGTGGAAATGTGTTCATAAAGATCTCTCTCTCACCCCTTCTCTCTCTCCTGCCATCTCACTTTAAAAAATAACTATATATTATTCCTTAATGGGAATATGGGAATTGTGGAAAGAACCAAGTATTGTCCATGCTTCTGACAAGTAATTTTAGAGAGTATTGAGAAGGCATTTTGACTCAGTAATTTTACTGATTTGACTCAATAATTTTATTCCCTTCTGGTACTATATTAACAAAAAAACTGATACCTGACATCTCAAAATGTTATGTTTGAGAAATATGTCAGATAGAAATAACATTAAGAAATATTTGAGATGGTTAAAAATCCACTGGTTCCTTTCTGATAATTTGTCAATTTGAGACAGGGACTAGCTTGAAAGTTACCTTTGCTCAGTAAGCTTTTCTTAGTAAAAATAGATCACGTAAACAAGACTAAAGGAGTGCTTCCAACATTTGAAAGGACTAGCCAGTATCAAGACTAAACACTTTAGAGCAATGTTGTTCAAACTAGGCTTTGTGGGCATATTCCTGGAAATTCAAGGGTCATATACAGTTTTTGTGCTCTCATCTTGATAATTTAAATCATTATAAGCACCTGCTGGACCATTTTGATTATTGTAATGCAATAGTGTTAACATAATGGCCCATGTTTGTATTAAATATTGTGTTTAATGGTTTTAACTTTCAAAACAGTATTTTTTTAAAAAAAAAATAGGGTTTAAGGACAATTCTCAGGAGTCCTTGAGGATTTTCTTTTCCTTTAAAACGTATGTCAAGTTTGAGGAATTACAGGACTGTGTATGTATAAACAGTTGATAAATTAAATAACCGATTTTAATAGGTCCTTAATACTCCCCTTTAAGACTGTTTAAAATGAATGAACATCTCTTACTTTTCTGATCATGTGTTATGCATTTGTTTAAAATTTATTTTTATAAGTGCTTTTCCACTAATTTGAACTGAATTAATTCTCTCCAGGTTAAACTGAATTAGTGAGTTTCTGATGTGTTTCTTATGTAATAAATACAATTAATTTGATCTTTTTTCAATGTAGGCATCGATTCTGAAGGCCACGCAGCTAACTTTGTAGAAACAGAACAGATTGTGCACTACAACGGCAGCAAGGCTTCATTTGTCCAGGCAAGTGAACATGCCTGCAAGGCTGCCAGCAGCTGGCCTTTTCTGCTTCGATCATAATTTTATGTCATGTTACTGAAATTTCCCTCTCCTCCCCTCCTTTTAAAAATAATGTCTTTGTCTACAATGTGGAAAAGTCCATTCAAAGCAAAGGTATTCCATTAATCTGACACTCAATTTTCTGGCATTTCCCACCCTTGAATTAAATCCGTAAAGGAGAGGCAGGGGTAGGTGCAAGGCTTATGGAAATGGGCCACCTTTCAGCTCAATTCTTTAGACTTACTCAGGGCGATGAAGATGGCACAGCTGTGACTCTACCTGCCTTGACTTCACTGTGAGAGAGTCTCTTTCTCGGTGCCTCCTAAAGGACTTGGGGATCACTTGCTGCTCCAGAGCCTTAGTGGCTAAGCATAGAAGTTCATAAACATATTCATTTGAGGATGAATGCAGCAGTTTTCCAGTTTTATTATAATGCCAAATTATATAACAGACATAACTTGTTAATTTCTACTCATAGATAAATTTATTTTAGAATTTAGGGGAAACACTGAACTGTGTACTACACTAGCGCCGTGTGTGTAAAATCAGAAGAACAGGTCCTTTCCAAAAGTATTCCCACAAAATACAAACTTGAGGAGCAGGTACACATGGGCTTCTTTCATAGTTGGTAGGTTGTATTTATATATTTTCCTTTGTAGTCGTTGATGTGTATATACCCCTGACAGTAAGTAAGCTGAGGAAAACAAGTTTTCGTGTATGTGGTTTTCTCACATTTTTCTTTTAGACTCGAGGATCAATACCAGTTTTCTGGTCTCAGAGACCAAACCTCAAGTACAAACCACGGCCACAGATCAACAAAGTAGCAAATCATGTATGTATCTTCCATGCTTTCCTTATTGGCTAAAAATAGAAGCTTATTGGCATAACTTACATATAGAGCATGTATTTATTTCTCGTAAGTCAGAATTCATCATCTTTGAGGCCTTTCTCCTTGGTTCTGGCACATAGTGAACCTCTAAACCAATGGTCATGTGTTAGAAATGTGGAAAAACAAGCCGTGGTTGAGTAGTGTCACAGATTTAGATTTGAGAGATTTCAGTAAGATCTGCAACTGTATGGCATTAGAGCGTTTAGTGTATTCTATCTGAGATGGTGCCAGAATTAAAGTAGTGTGGCAGCTCCGAATAGAATGGCTTGTAGTTACTGTTTACTATTTGGTCTTTAGAATATCTAGAAGACATGGTTTCTCTAGAGAAAATATTTAAAGAGATACTTTAAACATATAAATATTCTTACAGTGCACTCTGGTAAAGTGTATAACTCTTTTTTTCTTCTTTAGATGGATGGCTTCCAAAGGCATTTTGATTCACAATTAATTATTTATGGAAAACAAGTCATAATTAATCTGGTATGTTTCTTTCTTGTTTCTGGGGAATCAAAACAAACCAAAAAATTTGACTTTATTTTACTTAACATAAAATGTATCATTTTAACCATTTTTAATTGTGCAGTTTAGTGGCATTAAGAATGTTGTGCAGCCATCACTACTGACCAGCCCCAACTTTTCATCACACCAAACAGAAACTCAGTGTCCATTAAACTGAATTTCCTATTTCCCTCTCCCCTCAGCCCCAAGTAACTATTTCTACTTTCCGTGTCTATAAGTTTGCCTTTTCATATGATATTTGTTCCTTTGTATCTTGTTTATTTCACTTAGCATAATGTTAAGTCCATGTCGTGGCATGTATCAAAATTTCGTTCCTTTTTAAGACTGAGTAGTACTCAGTGTGTACCGAAGCTTGTTTATCCAATTATTCATCAATGGACATTGGATTGTTTCCACATTTTAGCTGTTGCAAATCATGCTGCTATGAACAGGGGTGTGCAAGTGTCTACTTGAGTCCCTCTTTCAGTTTAGGTATATGCCTAGGAGTGGCTTTTTCTTGGACTGGACATCTTGGTTGCTGTAAACCTTTATTTTCCAGAGCTCCTGTAAAATTGGTCCAGACAGCTTCCGGCTTTTCAGTGTTTTGTAGGGAATAAGAGCTTGGAGTGTCCTAGTCCTCCATTTGCTGATATCACTCTCTCCTTTTTTTTTTTTTTTTTAAATTTGTGTTTTACTGACTAGAGAGAGAATGGAAAGAGAAAAACATTGATTTGTTGTTCCACTTATTTATGCATCATTGATTAATTCTTATATGTGTCCTAACCAGGGATCAAACCCACAACCTTGGCATACTGGGACAGTGCTGTAACCAACTGAGTGACCTGGCCAGGCCATCACTCTCTCCTTAAATAAACATAAAGCTATGGTGTTTTTAATTTTTTACAGGTTAACCAGAAGGGCTCAGAGAAGCCACTTGAACAGGCATTTGCAACAATGGTGTCTTCCTTGGGAAATGGAATGATCAGGTACCATACTAGAAATCTGTCACAAGTCTTTTCAGGCTAGGTGTGTACTTACACATATACACAAGTACACAGATCTCACATGTTATATATTTCATAGACATCTATTTCAGCTTGTGTTTTTTTAATACTAGCTCAAAGCGTGATTTGTTGGCTTGAAATTTTCTTTGCCATAATTTCTATTGCAGAATAACTTCTTAACAGTTGAGTTTTACTTTGAATTGAGGCTTTGCAGTTCCTCATGATTGCCTCGTGTGATCTCTGGGCCCTAGCCCCCCCCCCCCACCCCCCGAGCTGGAGCACTGTACTCTGGCATGGTGGCCTTGTCTGGAGCAGCAGCTTGGCCTCTCCTGTAAGTCACCAGGCAACAGTTGCAAACTCCTCTTGTAGCCTTGTCAGAAGAGGGATTCTAAGGCATCAGCAGTTGCCTGTGGAGAGGTGTGAGGTACTGAGTCAGCCCACTTGGAACTTTCTGCAGTGGGAGATGGGTCTGTACTCTGATGGGAAGGAGTCATAGACACTGGGGGGAAACTTTCCAAAGAAATCGTGCTGGGTTATTTGGGGTTCAGCAGTAAATTAATGTATCTTAAATCATATTTTATACTATCATTTTATTTTATATTATATTTTATATTATCAAAATAAAGCTATATAACTCATTCTTAGAAGATATAAATGTGATTTTATAAAAATATAAGCTTAAGAGTCCAAATGCATTTAGGTGGCAGTGAAATATTTAAAATCTTTAAACAGGTCTAGAGCTATTCCTTCTGTTCAGAGCACTCCAAAAATAACTGTCACACTGTCACTTTTATTGGAGCTCTCACTGAAAATGCCCCCCCCCCCCCCCGTCTTTCAGTGTCAAACCCCTCAGTTGGCTAACCTTTATACTAATTTCTAGTTTTGTTTCTGACTTCCCACATGAGATAATTGAGGTGGTAGGAGCCCCTCTCTTGACCTGCTTAGAAGCCCACGTTCTGCTGGTGCCCCTTCAGTCTTTTGGAGCCAAAGGTGTCACCTGAGAGCAGATACCTCCTCTGACTTTTACTCTGTGGCAAACGTAATGTCCTTCCAGTCCTCCTACCTTGTGACTCACCTTGACCCTGAGCGGGAAGTTGGGCGGAAGTGGAACACGTGAGGACCTTCATGTGTCCGTGGTGCTCAGGTCCTCTGTTCATTCTTCCTCCCTTGACTCAGGAAATTGGTTCATGATTTTTTTCCACTCTCAATGGGCATTTTTCTGCTGTGGTAGGCCATCTTCACCATTAAATGTGTTCTAACATTGAGATGTGTGCCTCTTAAATATCAGATACTGAACACAACCCATTACAGATTGACAGACAAGGAAATTTCTGCCACAGGTGTGTGATGCGTAAATGTTGGCCAAGTGGAATTTCTTGTTAGTGGTTCAGTAACTGACCAGAGTAGGGCCATCCTGCCTCTTTTCTTCTCACAACCCCTGGTACACAACACCATCTAACTCTCCTTGGACTGAATCAAGTTTGACCATTTTGAACATTTTAATCAGTTTGAAAAACAATAAAATGGGACCCTATCCTTTGCACCACATGGGGTAGAGAATGAATGTGTGCCCGGTATTCGGTTGGAGAGGGCCACTTCATATTGCACACCCGGTTGCTGTGCCTGGGCTCGCTCCTTAGCCCTGAGCCGGGCTGCTTCTGTTTTCTGTCTGGGGGCCTCCAAAAGAGCATGTGAAGGCAGAAGTGTGCATGTCTTTCCCCTCAGCGTGAGGAGGTGCATGTACGCAGTGGTAGAGCCGAGGGAAGGAGGCTCTCCTGCCCCCAGGACAGCTGTGTAGGGAGGAGTACCAGCTATGAAAGTAGTATTGTTAGAAGGAAAAGGAATAATCTTTGCTCAGTTTTGAATATCTTTTCTTTTGGTAGATATATTGCCTTTGACTTCCATAAGGAATGTAAAAATATGAGATGGGATCGGCTGAGTATTTTATTGGACCGGGTAGCAGATATGCAAGATGAATTGAGGTAAGCTGTCTTGTTTCCCTGTGGAGGTCATGGGAAGAGGTCTGCGTGAATATTAACCATATTTATTCATTATGTAGCACTTTTACAAGTGTACTTTTACAAATACACTTCCTGGGTTGACAGCATTTGTCTATACTATTATTTTTATTTTTAGGTTTTTTAATTGAAAAGACGATACTTCATAATTTGAAAATATTTTTGAATTCTTAAACATGACCCACAACAGGGTATTTTTGTATTTTTTTGAATTATCTTTTACACATTTACATTTTTCTACATAATTGAAGTTAATTTACTGCTGTTGTTTTCACTAAACATCCTATTAGAGATTTGTGTCCCTAGCCTTCCTGTCTTCGTAAGGATAGTGGTCGGTGTCCTCTCTGTCCCATTGGCTCATGGTGCAGTTTTAGTTAAATGCTCCCCTTCACACCGAGGATCTGGTTTGTCTCCTTTTCTCTTCCTGCAATGAAAGGTTGTGCTACCGCAAATCACTTTGAATATATATATATTGTTACACTTCTGTTTAATTATTTTCAAAATAATTTTTTTTTTTTTTAAAATATATCTTTATTGATTTCATAGAGAGGAAAGGAGAGGGGGAGAGAGAGATAGAAACATCAATGATGAGAGAGTCATTGATCGAGCCTGCAACCCGGGCATGTGCCCTGACCGGGAATTGAACCCCGATCGCCTGGATCCCAGGTCGACACTCAACCGCTGAGCCACGCCTGGCCAGGCTCAAAATAAATTCTTGAGAGTAGAAATTAATGGATCAAAGGGTCTGAATAGCCTCACGGTACTTTCATTGTGTGTTTACCGTGTTACTTACTGTGTTGATCACATGTATACTGTACTCTGCGTACGTCAGTCTTATTTTGAAGGCAGAAGAAGGAATCTAAACCAGCCTGTCAGCTTGTTCTGCCTCAGTTAGTTAATTAGAATTGTCTAGTATTCATTGCCTGCTGTCCCATACACTCTACTAAGGGTTCTGTGTGCATTATGCATTATCTCACTCACACCCTCGAGCAGCCCAGTGGTATGAGGGAGATGAAAACACTTTGGCTCGGAGAGATTAGGTTAATTAAAGTTACACTGCTAGTAAGTCGCCTAAGGAGCTAAGGCTAGCAAACCAGTTGCTTGCTGTCAGAGTCCATGTTCTTCACCTCCACATGTGTTGTCAAATTTTCAAGTGCACAGCATTATCTGAGCAGATTATTATCACTGCAGGAAACACAGGAGCTGGAGACCATAGTTGGTCCAGTGCAGACATCTGGGTGGTTAAGGGGAGAAAGGGAAGCCGATTTTCCAAATAAGATCCTATTATACCTTATAAATTTTGTACTATTTGCCTGTATTGCCCATTTTAAGAAGATTTAAAAATGTTTTTAATACACAATATCAACCCTTGCTTCAGAGATTCAGTTTATCTCAAGGCCAAGGCCCTTCTAACCTCTTTTTGGTCTGTGGTAATCAAATATTCCTGACCCGTGCATTTTCTGTCTTGACCTTTTAATTCACTGGTTTTAATAATGTTACTGATCAGAGACAGAGACCTGTATTGTAAGAGGTGTGTCCTTAGTAGATGTAACTGACTTTTATGAGAGTGTTTATACAAATATGTTTTAGTTATTTTCTAGTGGACTCTACCGGCAAGGTGGTGACGAACCAGGAGGGTGTGTTCCGCAGCAACTGTATGGACTGTCTGGATAGAACCAACGTGATCCAGAGCCTGTTAGCTCGGCGCTCGCTCCAGGCCCAGCTGCAGGTGCAGATTCCTTTTTTCTTTTATTAAACAATATAGCAAAAAATGAAAGAAACTTCATCTACAAAAACCAGTAACAGAAAACATTCACATTACCCTCACTCTAACCCAGCTCATTTTGTTTTTGTGTCTTGCTATCCGTGCTGTGCGTTTTCCGTAACTGGTCTGTATGCATGTCCAAGTTTCAGTCTTGCCATCTCCTCTAGTGTCATAGATATAGTTTTTAAGAGTTGCATTCAGTTGTACTATTATTTACTAAGCTATTTAGGTTGCTACATTTTTGGCTTGTAAATAACACTGTAGAGAGTATATCTGTATATATTATTGTTAACTTGGATTGTTTCTTTCGGGTTACTTCCTAGAAGTTCAGTTACTAGGTTAAAGGAATATATATATGTTTATTATGTTATGTAATATATATATATTCCTCTCCAAAAGGGTCATGGCGGTTTGCACTGACATCAGCCAGCAGTAAGTGATCCATTTCATTGAACTCTTGCCAGCATTAGACATTTTTACTTAGAACTTTTTTTCTATTTTAATAGTACAGAGTAGTACCTGAAGGTTGTTTTTTACATCTCTTATTACTGGCCCCGGATATTGACTCCCAGGTGAAAAGCTCAAACACAGTTTTGCTTCATCATTGAGATTTGCTGACACGGAAAATAGATGTGAATATTTTCTTCTGTTTATGTTTGGAATTAAAAATATGTAGAGTCCCACTTTCCAGATTACACTGGCATTTGTTGTGAGGGGCAAACAGATTCATCCCAAATGGTTTCCTACTGAAATAATTAGTAAGCCTTCAACTTTGTTCTTGGCAGCTTTGTGGCACCCAGGGAGGAATTGCGGAGGCGGAGTAGCTCCCTCAGGATGAATTGTCCTTGAACCCTAAAGTAGCACGTGCCCAGGGCGTGGATTCCTTGTTGGAGGCCTCCACTTTCCTGGTTCCTGTTGGACTGTGTGCTTGTCAGTCTGTTGGGTTGACTTCAGAATGTATTTTTCAATAGCAACAGTATTAGGAATGGTGTTTCCAAGGCTGATGAACAAAAATCTACTTAACTAGGTCCTGTAAGCTAGTTACCTCTTTTTCATGCTAAATATGGTATAAAACCTGCCCGATTTCAGAGCCTTTGGGCAGGAACCTCTCTAGCGTCACCAGTGCTGGCTGGGTGGGGATTCTGGAGGTGCCTTCGCCTCTAGGGAGGGCAGAGCTCTCACCCAGCCGAGCTCACTGCGGTGGCACCTGTGCTGTGTGTGAGGTAGAGACCGTGAAGACACTGGTTCTGAGAGGGTCAGGGATCCACGACCAACCCCAAGGCAGGGCTTTCTAATCAGTGGCTGGTGAACCCGAGGGGCGTCTGTGGGAGACTCAGGGTGCTCAGGAATCCCTGAGATTATGTGAGAAGGGCTATGCGGTGTACAGTTCATGGGCAGGTAGATCTGCAGCATTCATTCATGTCTCTCGGGCCCTGGGTAGGGGGTGAGTGTGCGTGAGGCAGCCTGGGGTGGCGACTGTGAGGAGGGTGGAGGGTGGAGGCAGCGGACGGAGGAGGCAGTGGCTGGAGTCCACGGGAGCATTCACTTTCCCCGTTCCTCTCCCTCTGTCCCTCTCCCCGAGCACAGTCAGTCCTGCAGCTGTTCCTGTGGTGCTGGGGCTCCAGGGGAAGGCGCTGCAGGGGAGGGAGCCCTCAGCGAGGCTTTGCAGCCTGGCCAGCCGGGCCTAGGTCCGCTGGGACCTGCTCCACAAGGAATGTGCCTCCCGCCTGCAGCCAGCAGCCGGAACCGTGGAAAGCGATTTGAGGACTGTGCTTTTTCTTCTAAATCCCGGGTGCTGAAACCTGCACGTCAACATGGGGTTATTCTCGTTTCAGAGACTAGGTGTGTTGCATGTGGGACAAAAGCTTGAAGAACAAGATGAGTTTGAGAAGATTTACAAAAATTGTAGGTATTTTCTTTAATGGAGGCAAAGTTACTCCAGTTTTAAAATAAAGTAATATTTTAGATTTACAACTCTGGTTGTCGTTTTCATCATTATCAGCTGATTTTTACTCTTTCACAGCCTGGGCTGACAACGCAAATGCTTGTGCCAAACAGTATGCGGGAACTGGTGCCTTGAAGACGGACTTTACCAGGCAAGCCACACTTTTAAAGTAGTATTCCAGACGAGCGCCACAGTCCTGGGCGTGTTAGGGCCACTCGGGCAGCTTCCAGACACCGCAGCAGCAAGAGGGAGAGAACAGCGCCTGGGCCTCGTTAGACCAGTCGGGGTGAGGCCCAGGCTCGCTCGTGGGTCCTTGGCCTCCCTGGTGGCTCTGGTGCTGCTCCTGGGGCCACACTGGGCAGTGAGAGGCGTGAGCGCTGGAATTGGTTACAGATGCGGTTGGGCCGTTTCTGCTGTGGATTCCCTGGAGCAAAATGAGGTTTCTGAGCCTTTTTGCTATTTCATCCACTTACCCTGGACTTCGTGTTTCTCTTCTTATTTCTGTTCTTTGCAACTGGAACTGAATGCTTGTCCTCTTTGTGTGACTTTGGCAGCATTTTAGAAAGAGATTATGTCATTTTTGGACCCGCCAGTGGTTCTTTTGTGAGGTAGCTCCTTTACAGTTTCAGGGCTGATTTCTAAAATCTCTGTCACTCTTTTCTCCATACCACGTACTTATTGGCCACTTTTCCTTATACTAGAAAAGTGTGAGAATTTATTACATGTAACTCAAAACTGGGCCTCTTTCAACCAGAACGGGGAAGAGAACGCAGCTGGGGCTCCTGAAGGACGGCTGGAACTCGCTGGTGCGGTATTACAAGAACAACTTCTCGGACGGCTTCCGGCAGGTGAGCCTGGCGGGCGCCACTGCTGGTCGCTAGTGCCGGTGCCTTTGCGCTGTCCCCCGGTAGTGTCATCACACCTGACTTGGGAGCTAACCACTGTCTTGCTTCCGTTCTAGGACTCCATAGACTTGTTTCTGGGGAACTACTCAGTGGACGAATTAGACGCTCATAGTCCTTTAAGCGTCCCGCGGGATTTGAAATTCCTCGCTGTAAGAAACCTTTATGTTCTCATGTATCAAAAGCATTGTATCTGAGAGTATAGATGATGCCAGCTCCCCTTGATTTAAAACATTATCTGTTCTAATTGGGAGACAAGTATTCCAGTTTCCCCTAGGAGTGAGCCGGGAGAGGAGTAAAGAGACTTCGGAGCATTTATTTTCTTTCAAATTTCACTCTCTCGGACTTCGAGGACCATAGCATGGGGAGTGTGGAAGGCTTCTCATTTCCGGAGTACCCCACTCCCCTTACATTCAGGGATTGCTGGAGGCAACCTTGTGTCTCGGAAGGCAAAGGACAGGCATGTACCTCAGAGATACTGCAGGCTCAGTTCCAGACACCACAGTAGAGCGAGTATCACAGTGAAGTGAGTTGCGGGAATTACCGGTTTCCCAGTGCAGATAAAAGTTTGCACTGTACTGCAGTCTGTGAACTGGGCAATAGCATTATGTCTAAAAAAAGCAATGTACATTTCTTAATTAAAAACACTTCATTGCTAAAAAAATGCTAACCATCATCTGAACTGGTAGGGAAAATGGCCCTGACAGGCTTGCTTGACACAGGGTTGCCACAAACCTTCAGTTTATTTAAAAAAAAAAGCACCTGCAAAGCGCACTAAGGTGAATGCAGTAAACCGAGGTGTCCCTACGTGGTTTGTACTCCTCTCCTTTTTTGACTCCTCTGTTCACCAGACTTGCAGGAGCCTCTCTGGGTCCCGTTCCCGTGGGCAGAGTCCTGGAGTGGAAGGGGGCTGGGGGCTAGTGTCCTAGGCCCTCATCTGGGCTGCCACTCTCCTCTTAGAACTCAGTTTGGAGCAAAGTCATGCTTCTCAGACCTGGTTACTTAACCAGTCTGAAGGTTTGGGCAGCTCTGAGTGAACTGTTTGTGTGTTAGACGGCGGAAGAGGTCTGTGGTTTTCAGGGAGAGCAAACGGATAGTGCGGCGTTGTGAGCATCCTTTCTGATGCCTCCCCTCTCTGTCCTGTCTTCCAGCTGCCCATCATCATGGTCGTGGCCTTTTCAATGTGCATTATCTGCTTGCTCATGGCCGGTAAGTCTGCGCGTGTCTCGTCTTGTACTCACTTTTCAGAATGTTGAACTTCCTTTGTACAACATCTTGAGTTTTTGAGTCTCCGTCACACTTGATGATTCCCAGTTAAATTCAGTAAGGTGAGCAGATGGGATTAGTCCTTAGATGTGACCAGAGGAAAAATATTATGCTTAATAGCTTCATAAGTGTTTTTTGGTAAGGTTTTTAAAACTTTTCTTATTACCAAAGTAACACATAGTAATTATAGGAAATATAGCTGGGCAAAAAGAAGAAAATATTACCATCCTGTCTTCCAGAGATAAGCGAACTACTCTTAACATTTTGATATTTTAATCTTTATACTTGTGTGTGTGTGTTTTTCCCCAAAAGTGAGATATACATTTTTTTGTAATCTGTTTTTTTCACTGAGCAATATAAACATTTTCCCATGTTCTTTATTTTTAAGGACACCTAAGTATTCCATTTATGGACGTATGGTTTATTTAACCAGCCACCTATTGGACAAATAAATGTTGTTAATGGATTAATATAGTACTTACCAAATTTTAATAGATTGAGAGCAAAATTGCCTAAGAACTGAGCTAACAAGGTCTTTACTGGTTTTCTTTTTCTCTCTCAATATTTCTTTATGTTACTAAGTTAATAAGCACCTCAGATTCAAGTGTTTCATTAAGTACTATTCAATGCTCTGGGAATTCAAGTCTGTGCCTAGGTTTTAATGTACTTTTGAGGTGCAGCCTTAGGCTCTCTGCAGGAAGATGCACCCTCCAGTCTTCACCCCAACCCTGAATTCCATGTGCTAACATTTCTTAGCCTGGACACCGAAGTCCAGCCCTGCCTGGCCTGCTGCTGACCTTCCTGAACTGCACGGTTGTGAAGTGCACCTCAGGAGAGTGTGTTACATGTTGTTAAAATAGGGTATTGAGCTTTGTCTTACACACGGGACTTTAAAACATAACTCTTCTGACACGTGTAGATTTTGTGGTTATTTTCGTGCAGGTATTTTGATAGTAACTAATGTCTGTCATAGATGGGACCAAACTAAACTATCAGTGGTAGTTTCTTGTAGTATCAAAATATATAATCCAAAGGTAATTACTATTTGTGTGATATAACACGAAATAGTTTAGTCAGGTGGTTCTCAAGGTGTGGCCTCTGGACCAGCAGCGTCAGCATGATCTGGGAACCTGGCAGAAATGCAGATTCTCGGGCTGGGTCAGAAAGTCTGAGTGGGGACCAGCCGTGATCGTTCTCAAGCCCTGGAGAGGATTTCTGATGCTGGCCAGGGCTTGAGAACGACTGGTTTAAAGCTCGTGAGAAGTTCTTGTATTTTTCCTGTAATGTGTTCATAAACTTCTAATGTCAAGATATGCTGAGAGTTGGCTTTGGTCTCAGTAAATGACTTATAAACTCTTCGTGTTTTTATATCAACAGGTGACACTTGGACAGAAACACTGGCCTATGTGCTCTTCTGGGGAGTCGCGAGCGTCGGGACATTTTTTATTATTATTTACAACGGCAAAGATTTTGTTGATGCTCCCAGACTGGTCCAGAAAGAAAAGATAGACTGAGTTTGTGTCTGTGGAAAGCGGCTTGGCCCTGAAGACTCCATCATGCAGAACTGGAGTCTTTACTGACCCGCTTTCCACATGAGCCTTTACCCGAAGCACACCTGTGCTCTGTGGGCGATGACTTCAACTGATGATCTGCCTGGTGGTCTTTACTGTTGGACGGCTGTGTTTATAATTCGAAGCTGTTCTCTCATTCAAACATAACCTGAACTCAGCTCACAGAATGGAAGGAATCTTTTCATTGTCAGCTAATCAACTGTTGCAGAATAAGTGATATATGTATATAAAAAAATCTAGCTGCTTTCATTATTTAACAGATGATTTCTGAGCTCAGTTTCCATACTGTCTTGGAGCTGCCAGTTAGCAGGCCACCTTCCCACACGTCGCGTACTCTAACTGCTGGGTTTGTAAAGCGTAAGGCCTCCGGTTCACCAAGGAGGCTGCCCGCACAGCCCGCGGCTCTGCGGGGGAGGAGGAATGGCCTTGTCTCTGGGAGTCTCAGTGGGGCTGCCTTAGAAGTTCAGCTTTTTAAGTGATGGAAAGTTCAGGTACACTTTACCTTTTTTAAAAGGTGTAAATGAAATCAAAGAATGTAAAGTCTCTCTTACGCTAATGGTCCAAAGCCACGTGTTTTCAGGACTTCCCTTGTTGCTCAGCCCCCTCCCGGACATTTCTTTTCTACAGACCTCCATGGAGACGGGCCTCTGAGGGGCTCTTGTGCGGGGTCGTGGTGGGCTCCGGGCTGCGGCCGCTTCCGCACACGGTACTGCGGAGACGCTTTCCCACTCACTGTAAAGCCCGTTAGCCTGTGTGAGGTGTGCTTCCAGGGAGCTCCAGTTCTCCAAATCAAGGACCAACTTCAACTCTAATTTATGTGTAAAACAACCTGAAAAACATGCTTTAGGGGCTGTGCATAGGTCTAAGTTGAACTGTAAATTCAAATTGTAATTATGAGGTTTAAATAGTAGAAAAGTATATAAGGTAGTGTAATCGCCACTGTCCTGAAACAACCAGTTAAATACGCTACAGTGTGTGTTGTGCTTGGAAACATGTCCAGTTCTTTCCGTAGGAATCTTGCTTTCCTTCAATATCTATAAAAGCGCCTTTTCAACATTACCTTTTTTTCAACATTATCTTTTATAAACATTCAAAGAGTTGTTGCTTTTAGAAACTCTAAAGGAAATAACAGCTGGAAGATCTTCTGTAGCTTAAAATCAGTCATTAAAACACAGTAGGGTAAGTAATTAGAACTACCTATTCTTTAGATGTAAATAAGCAGAATTTGTTCCAAAGATTTGTATCTACTGTCACCTGTTACTCAAATGCTCCCGGGCACTTCCCGGGGAGAGCCGGCGTCAGCAACTACAGCACGGACCGGACCGACTGCCGCCGAGGCTGCTCTGCCGAGCGGACTAGCGCGCGGTCGGCCCGGAGGCGCTCCTTCAGAGCCCTGCAGTGATTCGATTTCTAAATTCATGTACTGTACCCATAAGTGAAAATAAAATGTCATATTTTCTAACTACTGTTGGTGTTGCTACATTTTGTTTTGAAAGTGTTCTTTTTTATTAGAATTTTTAAAATCTTGCCAAAGCAGTGTGTGATCATTATAGAAAAATCAGACAACATAAGGGACAAGAAATGTCATAGCTTCTGAAATCCTACTTTCCAGTTGTGATCACTTAAGGAATAATGTTCATCCTTATAATTATTTATTTTTTAATATATCTTTATTGATTTCAGAGAGAGAGGGAGAGAGAGAGAGAAACATCAATGATGAGAGAGTCATTGATCGACTGCAGCCCGCAACCCGGGCATGTGCCCTGACCGGGAATCGAACCCCGATCGCCTGGATCCTAGGTCGACGCTCAGCTGCTGAGCCACGCCCAGCTGGGCCTTATAATTATTTCTTAGTTACAGATAAAACCAGGGAAATATTTAGTGAAGTATAATGTCCATAAAAAGATGTGCTCTGTCCCCCCACCTCCAGATTGTTTTTAAAAATGATAGGAGTCCTAACTGAGAAGTGGGACAGTGTTGCTTAGAAAATGTCCTCTCGGGCCACCCGGAGCTCTCGGTGAGCGCCGGGGAGATGCTCATGGCGCCTCGGTGCCTGCGAGGCCCTTGCCAGCGGCGTCGGATGCGCGCCCCTGTGAGCTGGCAGGACTCCGTGGGCTTCGCACCCGACGGGCCTGGTCCCGGTGTGGGCCCTGCTCTCGGCTCCCCGCTTCCTTTTTTGCACCTGCTGGCTTCCTGCAGAGGGGCTTCAGGGGTTCTCTGCCACCAGCCCTCCCGGTGACCTGCCCTTCCCGAGGTAAACTGGCTGCGCCTTCTCCCGGGGTGGGGTGGGGTGAGCGAGGCTTCTGATCGCCCCACTATCTAGTATGAAGGAGCTGGAGGGAGCCACTGTCACCTGAGCCGCCTTCCGTTCCGGCTCCGCATGAGAAGCTGAGTCCCACTCGGTTCAGTGACGGCGGGGTGAGGGCAGGGCTAGCGGGGGATAATCCCCATAGTCAGGGGATGTCGATGGCCGGGGTTGACTTTTTGGGTCGGGTTAGGGGAGGGAGAAATGTAGGGCGTGTGGTGGGAGGGATGCTGGGGAAGTGGCTCAGCTAAGACAGGGCTCCGGCTCCACTATAAACAGGAAGCGCAGGGAGTTGGTGTCTGGCCATGTCGCCATGGTTACCACGAAGCCTGCAGGGTGGAATGTCCCTTTTTCTCTCCAGCGTATTGCAGAGGGGGGGACAGTTGTCAAGGTGACCTCTTTGTAAAGTACCTAGCAAACAGTCAACAGAGAACTTTTTGAGAGCGCTCTTAGGGAGAACCTCTCTCCTGGCCCAGGAGAGCTGCTGAGAAAATTCTGCTCCTCGTGAAGTTCGCAGAAACGGGAGTAACAGGGACCTGAACTCACCTGGAGCCCATTATTCTATAATTAGTGGGATTTCAACGACTGTTGAGAGCAAAATTATTCCGTGCACGTGACATGGCCATACAGTTGAAATGCTCAAAAACACTTCCAAAAGTTTAAGGGTCATTCTGATGTAAATATCCTTAACCGTAGGACCCATCTTCTTGTTTTTTGCCCCAACTGGGGATTCACAGCCGAGGCACGTGCCCCCAACCAGGGATCAAACCCACGGCCTTCCGGTCCCTGGGACAACACTCCACCCAGCTGAGCCACCTGGCCAGGGCCATTTCCCTTCCTTCCTTCCTAAACGGCTTGGCCGGTTCCGGGCCGTGGCCTTGGCGTCGGTGGTTCGAATGGGCAGCCCGGTGACCACTGAATACAGTTGCTGTGAAGAACGTGATGGTCTAGGACATCTCTACGCTCCAGGGGACACCTGGCATTTGAGGCAGCAACACCCCGAGGAAGCCTGACCCCAGGACGGTGGCTCGTGTCGTAAGACTGCGACCACAACTTGGGCTGAGAGCGGGGCTGCGCTGCAAGGATTCGGGACCGGGAGCTGCCGCGGGCTGGCATCGAGCGTGGTCCCTCTTCACGCCCTGATACCCGAGGTTTCTCACCACTGACAACCCTCCAAAGAGAAATCTGAGGACTGGGGGTAAATAGACGCCGGTTCATCCATTTTAAAGGCGCGTGATCTTTTTATAACCGGCCGTCTGATGGAGCTGGAAGCAGTGATAAGGTGGCGGTTCCAGACAGCGGGAGCCCTTCCTAAGGCCATAGGAGAGGTGGCAGTGTGGAAAGATTTTTGTTGGGTTTTTTTAAATCCTCACCCGAGGATATTTTTCCCACTGCTTTTCAGAGAGAGTGGAAGGGAGGGGGGGAGAGAGAAACATCCATGTGAGAGAGACACATCGATTGGTTGCCTCCGCACTCCTCCCAACCCGGGGCCGGGGATGGAGCCTGCAACCCAGGTAGGTGCCCTCGGCCTGAATCGAACCCGGGATCCTTCAGTCCGTGGGCTGACGCTCTAACCACTGAGCCAAACCGGGTAGGGCTGGAAAGAATTTTTTTAAAGACATCTCCAGCTCATGTCCCAAGTGAGCGTACAAGTGCCTTCAAAGGTGTCTGTACAAATCGACGCACGGGACCAGCATGAATCCCAGGACCTCAGGATGTGAGAACAGGAAGGGCCCCTGGACTTGAGGGACAACCTCGACCTCAGTAAAAACAAACCAGGCAGGAGACATTTGCATGGTGGACGAAAGCTGTATCATAAATACGGTGTCTTCAGTTACAAGATGCTCGGTTGGAGTTATATACATTTCAGAAAACGTATGTACAGATAAATAATTTAAAATGGACTGCAAGTAGTGTTCTTGGTCTTGCCTGTAAGGAGCAGGCTGTCATGCCCGAATTTAACATGAAGTCTACGGGACAGTTAGAGGCACTTGCACCCTGGCAGCGGCTCTGGCACCGTCTTTAACGCACTAAGACTCGGGGGGGGGGGGCCGTCTGCGTGGGCTCCTGGCATAACCATCCGAAGGCCTTTGGGGCTGCGAACTGCAGAGATCGTTTGGGGCGATTTCTGTAGAGAGGACTGGCCTGGACCTACTGTGAGAGACTTCGAGTCAGAGAAAAGTGCCCCCCGGTGGGTCCCCAGTAGAGGGCTTCTCCACGGCCGGTCACTGGAGAGCACGGCGACCGCCTACGTGCTCTGACAAAAGAGGGCTCAGTCTGCACCAGTGACGCTCAGGCCTGCCCTCGGCGAACTGAAAACACTGCTTTCCAAATGGACCTGAAAACGATGGGCCTCTAATATTTTGGAATGTCTTTAGGGAAAAAAATGGCTTAAATTTTATTCCATAAAAATGATAGTCGAATGTCAGCTCACAGTGGGCGCTAATCCTAGGACTTCCCTAGACTCAAGAAAGCCATTGTCTTCTAGGCTGGCCTTGGAAACCCTGCCTCTGGTGACAGGGAGACAGCTGGGCGACCTTGGGGGGAGGCAGAGGGCAGAGCGGCCGCTTCGTGGCAGGTGTGGGCTCTCCTGGGGGTGGGGTCTTTTCCCCCCACCCCTTCTAGTTCTTTCCAGACTCAGGAAGACCACGGGCTCAGTGCATCCGGAGTAGATACTTGCAAAGCGGCTGAGAGGGTTCCACGTGGAACTAGTAGCTGAAACTGAGCAGCGACGGCGGCCTTGGGAGCCCGGCTCTCAGGCCACAGGCACCGTGTCTCCCTTCTTGAGGCGGCGCATGACAAAAGTCCCCAGAGCCACCAGGGGAATGCACATGGTGGAGGAGGCCACCAGCAGCCCGATGACAACCAGCGCGTACGTGGGGTAATCCTTGGTCACAAGCTGGCCCTGGAAGGAGAAGCTGAGCGTCGGTGGAAGGAACCTCCCAGTTGGGACATCCCCAGGCCCGGGGGGGTGCTTTCAGCCTGTCACATGTTTGCGTGGAGCTGGGCCCTTCACACCCCGCTCTGCTCACACCACACACACTATGTGCGAAAAGACAGTGTCTTCCACCCATGGGAGAAGAAGTCCAAACTGGCCAAGTTTTTCTATGACAGTGTCTGTGTAAGGACAACTGGGGCTGTGCAGGCTGTTAAAATACTGACACAACGAGGAGGTGGCCCTTCGGGCTGCTGGGCAGTGCCCTGAGCGAGCCTGTCCTGTCTCTGCCACACCCAGAGCCAGGCCTCCGCAGCATCCAGCGGCTCAAGTGTTAAGATGAGTCCCCGCAGGGCTCAGGGCCGCTCCGCCTGGGCTCAGCGCCCCGTCTCCAGGCCTGTTCGGCCTTTCCTAAGGGGGCCTGAGTGGCTGGAGTCAGAGGGCCTTTGTGGCTGCATTTTCCCGGCCCCCAGGAGGAAGGCCACCGGGAGTTCTGGGGGATCTCACCCTGTTTACTGCAGCACGTGTTCTAAAGCTCAGAGCCAGGCTTTGCCGAGAATTTTGAAATACCTGGTGACGCGGCCCTGTTGTGACAGATAATCTGCCCACACGCCGGCTGAAGTCCCTCGGTTTCAAAAAACTAAGGGCTGTGCTGTGGGGGAGCCGGCAGGTACCTGCGAGGCGTCCCAGGCCTGGTACTGCAGGGTGCCCGTGAGGATGTAGTCGCTCAGGTAGAAGAGCAGGAGGCTCACGATGAGCAGCGGGCTCACGCCGGCCCACATCACCTTCCAGTACCAGTTCAGCGCGCGGCCCGTCATGGCCCGGAGGTCACTCTCAAACCTGCGCGGGAGACGGGAGGAAGCCGGATGGTCACACGGCCCGCTTCCCTTAGGGAGACTCTGCTCTGGCTCCGCTGAGATCTGAACCCAACCGCCCTGGTTCCTCCTGGGGACGGGGTGTGGGGTGTGGGAGGGTAGAAGGGCCGAGGCAGCCACAGAGCGGGGGCAAAGCGACCACCCCACAGAGACGTGGACATCGGAAGACATCTTCCTGGCGCCCACCTTCAGACGGAGGCTGCTGGTGGAGACCAGAGGGCAGCTCCTGGCAACGGTGGGAAAGGTATCGGGACATCTGTCCAGCCAGTCTCAATGCCAGGGGACGCCCGAGGGCAGCTCTGGCCCACCCCTCCCACCTGGTGTCTGCCAGCCGCTCTACTGTCCGTTAGAAACACCCCCAGAGGGGAATCTCTTTCGTCCCCTGAAACCACAGCAGGTTTTCTGGGCTGGGCGGACCGAGAGCCGGACCTGGGACTAAGCGTCGAGGCCTGGCAGCTGGAGGTGGCCCGGCCGTCGGAGCTGCCCAGGTGCAGTTGCCCGCAGACCACCAGTGTGTTCAGTCACGTCTGCAGGCTTTCTTTCCTTTTCTTTAAACTGACTCTTTTGCTGAAGTTTAACAATAGCATGGACTAATCATATATTTTAAAATATACACACAAATAAGTACAGAAAGTATCCTCAGCACTTTGGGAAATGCTGACCCAGCCGTCTCCCCGTTTCACGGGGGGAAGGTACCTGTGACTTGTGGGAAGGCCCGGTCCAAGCGCTCTAAACCTGCTCCCCATGATGGGAGAGGCAGCCGTGAAGAAAGCGGGGTGGGGCGGGGTGAGGCTCACCAGCTGCAGCCGCAGCCGCCTGCCTCGCTTGGACTCGAGGCCTGTCCTGAGTTCCCACGTGAGCCTGTGGGGACCTCCACCTGCCCGCATGCTCCTGCTGACCTAGCAGGACCTTAGGCTCCACGAACACTCACGTGCACAACGGGAACACCTGTGACTCTCAAGACCATGCATGGCAGAAAGCGTCGGGTCCCCTTGTCCCTTTACCTCCCCTGCTCCCCACTCTCCTGGACAGAGAAAGGTGGGAAGAGCTGGCTGCAGGGAAAAAAGCTGCACAGCACTGTTGCAAAGTGGCCGCCAGACTGCGCTGTCCCGCCAGAAAGCCTGCCCTCTGCTGGTCGTTCCCAGCTCTGACTGCTGACGGAATCCCCAGGGCACCTTGGGTTTCTCTCTCCACCCCCACAACTTACCAACACCGGCTTTGGATGGACCTGTGGCCTCTCCAGCGCCTCCAGTGGGCCCTAGGTTCTGTCCCTCTGTCCCCAGCCTTCTCTCTTGATCCTGAAACACCCACCCTCTCAGGTGACCAATCTTTTTCTCCGTCTAGAAAGGCATTTCCAAGGTGACCAATTTGTCCCAGGTTACCCGGGACTTCCCTGGGTTTAGCACCAAAAGCCCCAGCGTCTCAGGGGACCCTTCTTTCCTGGGGAAATGGGGTGAGCCGGTCACTCTGACACTGAAGTCCTCACACTGTTACTAGCTGCGGGGAGGAGTGCGGGCGGGTTAGAAGGCATTCCTTGACCACAAACGTTCGGAAATACTGCAAATCACAACTCCTCTTTGAGATTCACAACTGTCTTCAAGGGTTTGAGAAGCCCTATGGCAAATGAATTTGGCTTTAACTTGTGTCTTGAAATTATGTGATCATGGAAATCCCTCAGAATGACTTCCAAGGACATAGTGGTTCCCAGAATGTCCCAGCTGGTCCCCCGACCCGCCTCTGCATCGGTTTAGGAGATTATAAAAGACTGGGGTGGGAACAGCTTGGCACAGCCTTCCTAGCAGGCTCATGTTCAAGCAGCTGTTCCCAAAACGTAATGGGCCTCGGACGTGTTAATAAGTGAGTGTGATTCAGGGGCTCGGGGGCCTGAGACCCTGCATTCCAACAAGCTCCCTGAGGCTGCTGCTCTGGGACCACACTCGGAGTGGTTCTCAGAGTGTCGGCCCCAGACTCACCTGGAGCTTGAGCCCCCCCTGCACCTACCCAACCAGCGGGGGCCTGTGCACGTCCAGGTCTGAAAGCTGCTCCCCACCCGTGGTTCTCAGCCCGGCGACACATTCCCACAGCTGGGAGATTTAAAACTCCAGGGCTGTGCGTGCCCCAGGGCTTAGAGCCTTCATCCTGAATCTGCCAAACTTCCAAGGTCTGAGTTATCAACTGGACTTTGGTCAGCGAGCTTGAAAAATGCTGACGTTGGCCGGGGGTCAGAGCAGCCAGCGCCTGGAGGCAGGATTCCCTGCCCCCGGGGCCGCGGGGGTTCAGCAGGGCCCGTGGGCCACTGCCCTTCAGTGAAAAGCAAGAGCGCAGGAAACAGGGGAGACGGAGGCTGCAGGCGAGCTGGGGGGACAGTGAGGCAGAAACCAGCTGTGACCGGGGGCAGCTGCAAGGCCTGGAAGATGCCGAGCTCAAAGGGCGCGCGGTGCCCACAGGAAAGGGTCGCTTCCCGCGGGGCGAGGCCTCCTCACCTCTTCAGCCCGAACACGTAGCACACGGCCACCGTCTCCACCAAGACAATAAGCAGCAGGGACAGCGTGGCCGCGTAGTCGTTGAAGATGTCGAACCAGTAGTTGCCGGCCTCCAAGGTGAACACCATGCCGATGGCGCAGTTGATGAGACACACCAGACCTAGGGCCACAGGACCACATGCTCGCCCGCCAGGCACCCGCCGGGCACCCGCCTGCTCACCCGCCTGGCACCCAACTGCTCACCTGCCTGGCACCCAACTGCTCACCCGTCTGGCACCCGCCTGCTCACCCGCCTGGCACCCAACTGCTCACCTGCCTGGCACCCAACTGCTCACCCGTCTGGCACCCAACTGCTCACCCGCCTGCTCACCCGCCTCCCACGGGCAGCAGGGCTGCGGGCGCCGGGGGACTCTGGCTGACCGCCTGGTCCGCGCGGGTTGGAAGAGCTGCCGCGGTTTGGCCTCTCTGAATGTGTGTGCTGTGCGTGTGTGTGCACGTGGGTGTGCCTGAGGGCTGGGGCACAAGGGGATGGTGGCCCAAGGAGGGTCAGCAGGCGTCACTGACAGCTCACAGAGCTGCCCTGCAGGGGGCACCAGCTCAATGGAAAAGAGGGCGCTGTGGGCACCCCCTGACTAGGGGATCTCGCCAGGCTGTGAGTCTAGCTGTTTATCCCAGCAGCTCAGTCCCTGAGCTCGTGGGAGGCGAATTGGGGCAGGAGATGTGACCTGGGGATGACACTCTCAGGACTTCCTAGAGAGGACTCATCCTAACAGAGGAGTGGGGGGCAGTGGGAAGAGAAGGTACCAAGTGTTTGTGCAGCTCCCACCCCTCCCCTGAGGCAGGGATCAGGAGCCGCCTCGTACAGATGGGAAAGCCACGGCTCAGAGATGTCGAGAGACTTTCCCAGTGTCTCACAGCACGTACGTGGTGGAGTCAGGGTTCAGGCCCCTCTGCCTCCAGAACCTGGGTTCTTGTCCGGTCTCCTCTGGCTGCCTCTCTTGGGCACCCCTCTAAGTACTTGACTCTAAAGCTCCCTCCTGGCCTTTCCACTGCTACGCCCTACACCACCAGCCACCGGGCCCAGCCTGAGGGGGCCACCCAGGGGAATGGGACAGTGTGGCCAGCAGCTAAGGGCACGCAAATGTGGCTGCAGGGTGAGGCTAAGTGCTGGAGGCGCTGACAAGGGGGGGGCGGCTCCCGCGGGGTGAGCAGGACTTCAGGGCATGGGATGGGAACTGGGCCTGATGCCGGCTAGGAGGAGGGAGGTCGTGGATGTGGGGGGACAGGGGCATCATCAAAGGCAGGGTCCGGGCCCACGGCGTGGGAGTGGAGCAGGCGGGAGGTGGAGTGGTCGGAAGAGCAGGTTCTTTCCCAACAGGCCTGCTGCCCGCAGGCAGAACGGCAGGTAAGTGGCTCCTGTGATGGGCTGTTGCGGGGCAGGAGAGGGGCAGGCGGCTGCTAGTCACAGCGAGCGGGTGGGGCTCCGAGAGGGGGAGCGAAGGCCGCGCACACACACCGTGTGATCACGGAGCCCGAGGACGCGGGAACGCACGTCAACGGAGCAGTGAGAACAGCGTGGCTTCGGGGGCGGGCGGGGCCCTCTGGTGGGGGAAGTGCTATGACCTGGGTGGTGGGTACTTGGTGGGCAGTGTGTCAGGTTCACTGAGCCTGTGCGTAGGGAACGTACACGCTGTAACTGTTATACCTCAATTAAACAAAGACCAAAGCTGCCCCTCTCCTCGCCTGGGGAGCTCTGGTGCCAGGCTGGGGAGTCTGGCCTGTTCCTAGGCCGGGGTGGCCACCGCCTGTCCCCGCAGTGTGGAGAACCAGAGGCACGGGGTGAGTGACAACCAGGTCCTGATTGCCCGAGGTGACGAAAGGGTGAGGGCAGGACCACTGGGAGGTCGCCGCAGCTCCGTGGCCACCGCAACAGCCACGTAGCCTCCGAGGCAGCCGTCCGGCTGCTTGTCCCCAGCTCGGTGCCCGCCCGCTCACCTGAGATGGCCTCCTTGGGCAGGCGGCGGGTAATGACTTTGCTGTCGGTCAGAGGCGTGAGGATGGCGGCCGTGTTGCCCAGCATGCTCCCGATGCCCAGCATCAGCAGCATGAAGAAGTATAACACGGACCACAGCTGGGACACTTCCATGTTCTTTATGGCCTCGGTGTAGACGATGAAAGCCAGGCCGGTGCCCTGGACGGCCTGCCCCAGTGACAAGACCCCAGTTACACACCCAAGGGACCCACAGCACCTTGGACACACCCGATGCCAAGCAGCACGGGGGACCTCAGCGCTGGCCACGAGAAGCCACATCCTGGAGTTGGCTCTCCCAGTGTCACACCGGACCCCAGGCTCCCCTGGGATAGAGATGTGAGTTGTCGGGAGCCCATGTGTGAGGGGACATTTCAGTGAACTTGGAACACTGAGTCCCTTTCTGCCCCCAACTCATGTAAATTCTGGATAAAACACAATAAAATAATGTTGGGGTAACTCCTGCTTCTAGTATGATGACTGTCTGGGTGTCTGAGGCCTTGGTGGCTGGGAGCCGAGGCCGGACGGTGGGGCCAGAGAAGCAGGAGCAGGATGCCGGGGAGCTGGCCTGGCCAGCTGGGAGCCAGGACAGGCAGGGTGGCTCAGTGGCCCGATCCCTGCGGCAGTAACACCACTGTGGGGACACTAAAGTGTGGAAATGAGCCTGGAACTCCTGCTTAAAGACAACCCTGGGGGGAGGAGGGAGGTTGAAATGGGCCAGGGTTGGGGTGGCCCCTGGCTACCAGCATCACAAGAACAGAAGCAACCCCTCTCTTGGGGAAAGGTCCCCGACTGGGACCCACAGGACCACCAGCGATGACAAGCACTGAGCCTGCAGAGATGCGCAAACCCACGAGGAGATGCGCCAGTGTGGCTGGAGAGTCAGCAGCAATAAGAAACAGATTCAGAGCACCGCTCCCCACGAGCGGCCGGTGCTGGGACGTCGGATTCGGAATATGAGCGGGCGCAATGGCATTCCAGTGGGGACAGGGGGACGGTCAGCCCTGGGTGCAGACACTAGGGGGTCCCGTTTGCAGAGAATCTGCAGGTAACAAAACCTACTGAAGTTGACCTGCTTTTTATTATTATTAGGAGCTGACAATTTTCAACAGTGTCAGTGATAAAACACTTCTCCCCTCCAGGGCCGACTGCTCTCTCCCCTGCCCACGGCCACCTCCCAAACAGCTAGGTGGGACGTATTTAAAGAGCTAAAATGATAGAGATAAACATGTAACTAGGAACTATTAGAATGAAAAGCAAATTTGAAAACAATAGTGTCTAAAAAATTATTGAGTTAAAAGGCTCAATTGACCGTTAAATGCTACCTGTAGCTACAGAGAGAGTTAGTGAACTGGGGGGTTGTGTATATCCCGGGAATGAATCCATAATGAAGCAGATAAAAGAGAAATTAATAGTCAAGTAGGGTTGATGAGAGGGTCTAGCATAGGCCTACATAAAATTCCAGAAGAGGCAATGATGACCAGATAACAGGTAGGAATCTTCCAAAACTGGTAAGACAGCTGGCCCCACAGGTCCAGGAAGCCCCCCTCACCTGGGCCGGGGGGGTAAACAGCTGAAGACACCCGGAGCTCAGGCGCCAGGGCCCAGGGGAGGGGAGGCGGGACAGAAACAGGACCGAAAGGGCTGGGGGGCAGCGCCCGCAGAGGAGAGGGCCTTTCAGGGGCTAGGGTGGGAGCTGAGTCGCCTGCGAATAGCTTCAGTGTTGGGAGAAGCAGCTGCCGGCCCGAGGCCATCTACTCAGCGGGAAACCGGCTACGAAATGGGGGTCGAACCCGGGGCGACAGGGTGGGAGGCAGGTCGGGCAGATGGGCGCACAGGGGAAGAGATAAAGGACAAACGGCCAGTTATAAAAGCAGTCAGGGGTGCGCAGCACAGCACAGGGGTATAGTCAGTAACCCTGTAATAACCGCGTGGCGTGGGGGGGGTGCCGGCCTGTGGGGTGAGCGCCCTGTACGTTATAATAACGTCCGGTCGCCGTGCCCTACGCCTGAAGCTAATATATTATTAGCTGTAATAATAATTAGTGCCCACTGTCATTGGAAAATAAATTAATTTTTAAAATGGGAGCCAAATGTAGACATTTACATACAAATAAAACTCAGCGGCATTATCATAAAAAACCTGCTGTAAAGGAACGCATTGCAAGGCAGGAGGGAAAAACACCCAGAAGACGGCTGGGAGGCAAGAAAAACCGGTGAATAGGTGAAACGGCTAACAGGAAGAGAGCTACAGCGGCATCCAGTTACGGGTTTAACGAAGACAGGACCGGACCGGACAAAAATGCCATTTAAACAGGGGGGATGAGTTGAAAGTGCTCCGAAGTCAAGGGCAGTATTTAACTTTAGGCTTTATTAAGTTAAATATACATGGAAAACTTGCAAGAAGAGAAATGGAGTATACACATTCCAAACGGTTAGTGACTAAGGAGGGAAAAAACACAATAGGGGCAAAGCAGTCTAAATAAATCAATAACCACATAATTGTTGGACATTGAGCCAAGCTCAAAAGTGAGTAAGACTCCTGGGTGCCAAGAACAAAGAAAAAATTTGAACCTGAACAGAAACTAAAGCCGAAAGACCTCACGGGTCCTCGGAATGGGATCTAGGCCCTAAAGGCTGGGGCTGGACCTGGGGATATGGTCCCTGTCTGGGGACAGAGGGCCGTGCCACTGGCCCGAGTCACCAGCCAGCCGGGAGCAACAAAGCGTGGTTTGATCCAGGACATGACCCAGAATGGCTCCACCCACAAAACAAAATGCCAAAAAAACTTCAAGGTAGCTTGCTGGCAGCCAGAGCTTTGGGCCTTCACCAGTCTCTATTCTTATAAGGCATCCTCCAGAGACACCCTCTAGAAGTATTAAATATAACAATTAGACAAATATGCCCACTCTCATTTCTGCCTCCACCGCCTGGAAGTCCTAGCAAATACAATAGGAAAAAAAAAAAAAGGCAATATAAGGATTGAAAAGAAAATTGCAAGCAGGTGATATAAGAGTTTACGCGGAACGCTAAGGTGACCCTATAGACAAATACGAGAATCAGTAAGAGAATTCATCGAGGTTGCTAGATACAGGAGGAACATATGAAGACCTTTAGCTGTCTGCTGTTGTGAAAGGTGTCTTTAGTTCCTCTGTCGCTGTTTATTTTTGTTCAGGGGACTTTAACTTTGTCTCCAAAACAGTCTTTCCTTTTCTCTTTTAAAATATATCTTTATTGATTTCAGAGAGAGGAAGGGAGAGGGAGAGAGAGAGAGAAACACCAACGGTGAAAGAGTCATCGATCGGCTGCCTCCTGCACGCCCCCGACTGGGGGTTGAGCCCACAACCCCGGCCTGTGCCCTGATCAGGAATCAAACCAAGATCTCCTGGATCCTAGGTCGATGTCCAACTGCTGAGCCACACTGGCCGGGCTCTTTTCTTTTTTATTAAAAAAAAAAAATCTGAGCCCCAAATGACAAATGTTTACAATTCTTCATTCAGGGTGGTAGATATATGGGCACTTGTTATATTATTTTATGTACTTTTCTGTCTTTTTAAAATTTAAAAGGAGAAAGGGCCCGGAGAACCCAAAGGAACCTGGTGTTCCGTGGGGCAGCTGGGAGAGCCGTGACCGAGTCTCCGTCCCAGGAGAGGTGTAGGGAAGAGAATTCTGTCTCCCAAGACCTTGCCGGCGCCTTACCGTGTCCAGCTCCGATTCCAAGCTGCAGTTTTTAATCAGTGGGAACACCTTGCTGTACTCGCTGGGGTAGGTGGATGCCAGGTAGCCCTTCACCTCCTCCAGGTTGCTGGCTGTCAAAAAGCCATCTTCCAGGTCGAAGGAGTTGGTCAGCAGCAGAATCACCCTGCAGAGCACAGCGTCACACTGACCTCCGCTGATGAGCAAGGCCGCCGTTGCCAAACCTCCCAGGGCCGTGGGCCCCACACTGTCCCCCCGCCTCTTCCTTTCTGATTAAGTGAGGCCCTCAACCAGAGGAATCTATTGATTGGTGACCTTTTAAACGGCAAAGTGTTTCAAATGGCTTTGAAGAAGCCTCAAATAGGGACAGTGATGACAGCAGGAACCAACCAGCACGGCCAGCTGCTTCAGCCTCTGGACCAGCACAGTCCACAGGACTGAGATGAGGGAAATGTTCCACATCTGTGCCATCCAGTGTGGTACCCATGAACCACGTGTGGCACCGAGGAACTAGTCTAAATCTAAGTTAGTTTAAGTAAAATTTAAATTTACATTTTAATTTGTGAACAGCCCCCGTGGCTGGTGACACACTTTTAGTGTGCCTTCTGGATGTTTCTGTATTTCGGTAAGATACAGAAAGTAGATTCTGGAATCCCCATGGCTTAGCTAGATAGCTCTTGGCTGCTTCTGAGGTGGGGAAGATGGGGCAGAAGAAATTAAGGCTGGTTTGTCGAATGCCCTGTCCTGCTGAGTGCTCTGAATACAGGGACCGCCCCCATCCCTCAGGCACACGCTGAGCTGGAATTGGACCCCTGGACTGAGGATTGCAAGGCTGGTGCCCTTTGCCCTACACCCCTTGACTTCTTGGCATCTGCCTTTTCCCAGGTGCCCCTTTAGCTCGGAGCTTTGGGGACGCGTCGCCCCCTTGAGGCCTGGGGCGCCCCGGGCTTACTTGTTCAAGCAGCTCTCGTAGTTGAAGGTGGCCTTGAAGCCGTAGATGGAGAAGGTGACGATGCTGGCAAATATGGAGGTGGAGCTGTTGATGAGGGACACGATGATGGCATGCTTCTGGCAGTTGTTGGAGGGCTCATTGTAGCTGGCGAAGGCGATCAGGCTGCCGAAGCCCAGGCCGAGCGAGAAGAAGATCTGGGTGGCTGCGTTGATCCAGGCCTTGGGGTTGGCCAGCTGCTCCAACTGGAAGGCCAGCAGGGACAGGGCTGATGAACTGGGGGAGGGGGGCCCAACCTTTTGGACCAGGGAAAGGAGGGAGGCCCCGAGGGGTGGAGGACCTTGCCTGTGGCATGCAGCCAGGCAGGGGCAGGCCTGGGGTGGGAAGCCAGCTTTCCTGGCTTCTGGCCGGTGCCCCGTCCACTCCTTAGCAGGGAAATACGTCCCTCCTGCATGTCCGCCACAGCGCCTTCCCCATAGGAGCGCAATGGAGAAGGGCAGGGTAAAATCATTTCACAGGGACCGAGCCCCTGGTCCATGAGCCAGGCACTGCCCGGGGCCGGGCCACCAGAGGTGGAGGTGGTGCGGCTGGTGGAGGCCGAGGTCTGCGTTGAACCCAGCAGTGTGGTGGTGGGGCCTTAGGGGATGCTGCTCCCACGGTCATTTTGTTTCCAGGGGCCAGATTTGCTAAATGAAGATCTATTTGGCCCCCAAAGCAATAGTGATGAATACTATTAGTGGGGAACTTGGGAGGGACCCCGAAACCCCTGTAGAGCGTGGATTCGCCCTCAGGGAAACTGAGATGGTGGGAGTGATGCTCGTGGCAGAAATCTTAGTCCACAGGCTGGAAGGAGGGTTGGGGTGAGACAGGCCCGGAGACCAGCTGCGGGCTGTGCAGCGGTTGGTGAGGGCAGCGAGGACAGGGAGGGAGAGTGGACAAAAGGCTCGATGCCCCAGAGTTGACAGGGCTTGGGGACGGCCTGCTGAGGGTGACTCAGCACCGGCAGGTAACCCACGCCCGTCCCACAGCCCGGAGGGCTCACCCCGGCCTCCAGGCTCCAGGGCAGCTTTCACCCGCCCTCCGCCAGCCCCCCCTCGGCCACTCTGGAGGGTGCAGGGTGAGGGGGGCACCCTCAGGCCTGCCCCCCAGCTCACCTTGGGAGTGAACATGTACACCAGGCCATTGGTGGCTCCGTGGAGCGTGAGGCCCCTGATCAGGTAGATGATGAGCACACAGTAGGGCATCGACGCAGTGAAATACACCACCTGTGGGCGCCAGAGGGCAGAGTCAGCGCCGGGAGATGTGACCAGGAGTATAGGCCAAGGAGGGTGCACCCGGAGAGAAGGTTTGCAAATCAGACCTGACAGCTCTGTAGGGTCGTGGAAAACGGCTTAGCGCAGAGGCTCTCAAACCCGCTGCAGGTTAGACGCACCCGAGAGCTTTCAGACCCCAGTGCTCAGCCCGCACCCACACTGATCACTCCAGGGCCCTGGGGAGCTCAGGCTGCCCCTGTGCTCACGGCCCCGGAGCCTTCGGGGGCTGGGCTGAGGCCGGGGAGGTGCAGAAGCTCCCCGGGTGTACCGATGGGCAGCTAAGCTTGAGAGCCGGGGCCAGGTGGGTCTCTGGGGAATCTTCAGTCACTTAAGGTTTTTCAGGGAGGGGAAACTCACTGTCTGGTTGCCTGGTGCTGCTCGGCAGCGAGGATCTGAGGCTGGCCGGCCCACACCTGCTCGTTTTTTCAGGTGGCGGGAAAGGCCTTGTTTTGAGATTGAGGACCAGGGCTTCACGTGCCCCCGCCGTCTTTACGGCTGCCCAGCGGGTGGCCTGTGCCAGCGAGCCGCCCCTGCCTGCCCTCCCGCCGCGCCCGCACCTTGCCGGTGGACTCGGTGCCCCGCAGGATGCACAGGTACACCACCAGCCAGGCCAGCAGGAGGCACAGCGCCGGCTCCCACTGCAGGCCGCCGCTCTCCTGGATGGACGGCGAGATGTTGAGGGTCTTCCGGTACCAGAAGTACTTGGTCGAGGAGGCCTGCTCGCACTCCTCGTCGTAGCCGGTGCGGTTGGCATTCAGCGGGCAGACGGACCAGGGCAGGGGGTCCTTGGGGGTCAACACCAGCATTATACAGAGGGGTGAGGGCCGAGGGCAAAGGTCGGGGTGGGGAGGACGGGAGGTGGGCGGATTCGGGCCTCTTGGACCAGAAGGGCAGGCCGCCGGAGCACTGAAGGCAGACGGGGAGCCGGAGGGCCTGCCGGGGGCACAGGCGGGCTTGGGAACGGGGGGCGGCAGGGAGGGGTGGGAGGGGGCCACACGCCCGACAGTCTCACCCCTGCTTGCTGAGGACCTAACTACTGTGGGCCTGAGAGGCTGAACATACAGACGGACGAGGGCCAGACCCCCTCCGACAACAGAGCTCTGACCCCCGACCTCCCGCCTGTCCGGGGCGGCCTGCACTCCTCCCCGCCCCGCTCTCCCCCGGCCCCCGCTCACCTGGAAGGAGTGGAAGAGGTACCAGAAGGCCCAGGCGTTGATGACGTTGTAGTACATGGACAGGAAGAAGGACACCACCACGCTGGCGACACCTGTCGGAAGCAGAGGGCGCTGAGGGTGCTCTATCCCGCCAGGCAGGACCCCGTGCGCCCAGGGCACCTGGCCGTGGCCGCCGGGGGGCAGGACCTCTGCAGCGGGTTTGTGGGGTTCGCCACGACCGGGGCCCTGTGGACACTGTGAAGGGTTGGTCTCTTCCCTGTCTTCTCTCCCCGGCTCCTGGGACTGGAGGCTGGTGACATTTTTTGGAGATTAAGTGCCAGCAGCTGAGCCAAGGACCGTATGTGCCGCAGGTACTCACAACGGTGCTGTGAAGGGGGCATCGCTATCCCCCCACCCCGCCCCTGGCACAGAGGAGAGAACCTGGGCACAGAGCTTGCCTGAGGCCCCTGGGAAGGGCAGGCACTGGCTGCTGCCTCCTGGCTCACCTGAGTTAGGTCGCCTGGGCCAACCCCTGCTTGGGGGTGGCAGGGAGCAGGGGTGTGGGGAGGTGTGTCAGGAGTGCAGGGGACGGGAGGGGGGCCGTCCTGCACCTGGTCAGGTCTGCAGGGCACCCGGAGTAGGGGAGGGGGGAGAGGAGAGCAGAGCAGAGGGACGGCTGAACCCCAGCGGTGTCTGGAGCTGCCCACCGGGCCCCGAGCCACTGTGTGCGTCTCTGCCCAACCCCATGCTCCCTCCGGGATATCTCATTAGCAGTTTGAAACTGGCCAGGGTGTTACATTTACACCATGGTGTCAGCAAATGCCACAACCAGGCCTTTCCCCACCCCACTGCGGGAGCCATGTTAAACATTCACTAGCACCCTCGGTTGGCACAAACATCTGGCATCTTTTCTATTACACAGCAGATGATGCCTCGGAGAAGCCCTCCGGGATTGCTCGCTCGGGCCGAGCGTCAAACCACACACCTCCGTGTTAAACATTAACAGCCGTTCACGGTGAGGAGGCAGGTCGGGTTTGAAGATGACTTGTGAGGGCACGGAAGCATTTCTCCTGCCCCTGAGACAAGTCACATACAAGTTTACACCCTCCTAGCCCCTGAAGTGTCACTCTGCCTTCCTGTCCGGGGCGGGATCAGTGGGCAGAACAGAGGAAGGCCATCGCTGGTCAAAGTTCCTCCCGCTGGCAGGGGCAGCCGGGGAGCGTGCGGGTGTGCGGGCAGGTTAACCATCTCCCCACGGTGCCCAGGACACCGGCTCAGGTGGCTCAGGCAGGCGGGCTGGCAGGCAGTGCCCCTCTTGCTATCCCTGTGTGCCCAGCTTCCGTACACTGGAGAGGCTGGGGACACCCCTACCACCTCTCCGTGGTGAAAAGACCAAATGAGCGTCTGTACACAAACTCCACAGGCCAGCTCCCGGCACACAGTAGGTGTTCACTGAAAGGAGATGCCTACTATGTGCCGGGAGCTGGCCTGCAGAGTGCAGGGGACAGTGCCCAGAATGGCTGTTCGCTAGGACACTGAGGCACAGCTCTATCGTGGGCAGCTGTTCCCTCCTTACAGACCAGCAGCTGTGGTCCAGGGAAGTAACGTGGCCTCAGGTCCCCACGCGTGCCCCTCCCTCCCTCCCTGTCCCGGGGGGAGCCAGCCCCTCCTGGGCCTCTGTCCACCCCACTCAGGGGCTCTCTCGGGCCCTGTGCTTGCCCCTTGCTCCCACCCCCCGGACGGCGGGATACAGGGCAGGGGCTCCCGCCCGGGGACTGGCGAGCTGCCACCTACCGACGCCGCTCAGGTAGGGGCTGATGGTCCTCCAGGCGCCGATGCTGCCCTGGCGCATGCGCTGTCCCACGGCCAGCTCCAGGTACAGCAGCGGCATCCCCTCCACGACCAGCATGATGACATAGGGCACCAGGAAGCTCCCTGCGGGCGGCGGGCGGCGGTCAGGGCACCGGGCCGTGCTCCGCAGCCCCCCAGCCTCTCCGCCCACGGCCCCCTTCTTCCTGTGCGTTCACCCTTCTGTCTTTTCACCCGGCCCCCACCCTTCTGCCTCCACACTCCACTTTCCCACACACCCACCTGCGCTGTTTGTTAGAGAGAGAGGGAGGGAGGGAGGGAGGGAGGGGGAGAGAAAGGGAGAGAGAGAAACATCGATGTGAGAGAGACACATCAATGGGTTGTCTCCTGCATGTGGTCCGACCAGGGCCCGGGATGGAACCTGCAACCCAGGTACTTGCCCTTGACTGGGAATTGAACCTGTGACACTTTGGTGCACAGGCTGATGCTCTAACCACTGAACCACACCGGCCAAGGCCCATGCATCCACCTTTCTGTCATTCCTCTCACCCATCCATCCACCCATCCATCATCCATCCACCCATCCATCATCCATCCACCCATCCACCCACCCATCCATCATCCACCCACCCATCCATCATCCATCCACCCATCCATCATCCACCCACCCATCCATCATCCATCCACCCATCCATCATCCACCCACCCATCCATCATCCATCCACCCATCCATCATCCATCCACCCATCCACCCACCCATCCATCATCCATCCACCCATCCACCCATCCACCCACCCATCCATCATCCACCCACCCATCCATCATCCATCCACCCATCCATCATCCATCCACCCATCCATCCATCATCCATCCATCCATCCATCATCCACCCATCCACCCACCCATCCATCATCCATCCATCCATCCATCCATCCATCCATCCATCATCCATCCATCCATCATCCATCCACCCACCCATCCACCCATCCATCCATCCACCCCATCCATCCACCCATCTCTTCAGCCAACCATCCATGAATGACATGCAGCTACGCCAGTGAAAATCTTGAAATACTTCATTCTGGGTGATCAATCACCCCGGCCCCAAGCTCCCTGAGTGCCCTCCTCAAGGCCTCAGCTGCCCCAGCCCCTGTCAGAAACTCCCATTCCCAGTGGAGAAATATATCAAAGCCATGGTCACACTGCAGAGCACACTGCACCCTCACTGTGGTCAGGGTGTATTTTATCGTGTGTACAGGTCTGTTTGCTTGTCTGTTATTGGGAGTTTAGAGTCACCCTTCCTTATTCTGTTTTTCGGTATCAACTCTAGTGAAGTGAAATTTGGGGCTGGACTAGGTTCACCTCACTAGCCATCCTGAAACCGCGTGCAACGTGGCAGGAAGAGCTCCACCCACCATGCGGCCTGCGAAGCTCCCCTTTTCATCCGCTGCCCTGATGAAAAGTACTCCATGGGGCGAATGTCCCGCAGCTTTTGCATCCACTCATCTACCGATGGGCGCCTGGGCTGCTTCCAGATCTTAGCTAGTGTAAGTTGGGCTGCTATGAACACAGGGCTGCATAGATCCTTTCTGATGAGTATTCCAGGATTCTTAGGATTTGTTCCCAGAAGTGGGATCACTGGGTCAAAAGGCAGCTCCATTTTTAATTTTTTGAGGAACCACCACACTGTTTTCCATAGTGGCCGCCCCGTCCGCATTCCCACCAGCAGTGCACGAGGGTCCCCTTTCTCCATACCTTCGCCAGCACTTTTTTGTTGATTTATTGATGGCAGCCTTTCTGGCAGGTGTGAGGTGCTACCTCATTGTGGTTTTAATTTGCATCTCTGATGACCAGTGACACTGAGCATTTTTTCAGATGTCTGTTGACTGACTGTGTGTCCTCTTTGGAGAAGTGTCCATTCAGGTCCTTTGCCCATTTTTAAAAACAGGATTGTTTGTCTTCCTGGTGTTGGGTTGTATAAGTTCTTTGTATATTTTGGAAATTAGCCCCTTATCAGGTGTATCATTGGCAAATCTATTCTCCCACACAGTAGGTTCCCTTTAAATTTTGTTGACGGTTTATCTTGCTGTGCAGAAGCTTTTTAGCTTGATGTAGTCCCATTTGTTTATTTTTTTTTTCTGTATTTCCCTTGCCCTAGGTGATGTCTCTGTGAAAATACTGCTATGAGAGATGTCTGAGATTTTACTGCCTGTTTTCTTCTAGGATTTTTATGGTTTTGTGACTTGCATTTAAGTCTTTTATCCATTTTGAGGCCATTCTTGTGCATGGTGTAAGTTGGTGGTCTAGTTTCAGGTTTTGGCTTGTACCTGTCCAATTTTCCATGGGCTAGATTTTAATCCTTAAAAGAAACCAACCTCTAAGAATTGTTGGTAGTGATTGTCTTCCTCGGGAATCTAAACCTTCTACGATATTTAGGCTTTTGTACATAAAGGTGTTTTGCTAAATTTGCGGCATATATAGACCCTTCCACGTTGTTTTACGGAGGATGTTTGACCTCTGTGTCTGCGGGACAGTTCATGGGAGGGAGGGTACAACTCAAACAATAGTTTTTCTGCTTACCTCCTCTAACAAGCACCATTTATCTAAAGATCCTTTACAAATTACAACAATGGCCCCAATTCATGAGTTTGCTAGTGATTTTTTTTTTCTTGCCTTGGTAGTGACAACTCAGGGCAGGGCTGTTGCACCCTGGGAAATCCGAAATCACGATAATGACAATAGTTGAGCTAAAGTTGTAGCTCAGATCAACACTAGTTGGAATTATTTGACTAACTTGTCTTTAATGTGAAAATGTATAGTTTCATCGGTTTGATTATATTTCAGTTGAGGAGTAGAAGTGGTCCTTAAGGGACGTGTTTTGGGGGGCTTGGGTTTTTTTTGTTTGTTTTTGTTTAAACTGTATAGTTTAAAATACAATATATAAAGTGTGCTCTAAAAGAAGAGAAAATGTTTCTTTTCTCTTCATGAGCAGAGCAAGGGCAAGGGGCCAGGTGCAGAAGGTCACCAGGGCGGAAAGCTCCAGGTGCCTAGCAACGGAGAAACTGGGAAGACAAGAATCTCACCCCCAGGGGAAACTTCCCTCCCCGGGCAGATCACCGGTCACAAAGTTTGGATCCCCTGATCTTTCCTCCCCAGAGATAACATCTAGGCCTCAGTTGTATTTCAGCTCCAGGCCCAGAAAAGCAGCCAAACCAAGTAGGTGAAGCCAGGACAGCTGCTTAGACTAAAGACTCCCCGCCTCCGTTCCCGGCCTGGTGCCGACCAATCAGCGGAGACCACCACCCTGAAAGGACACCAGGAAAGCTGATGAATCTTCCCCTAGGACCTCCCCTAAAATCTCCACCCCTTGGATGGAGGACCCAGAGGGCTCTCCCTCCCAAGAGCACACCAGTGCCTCCCCCCCACACCCCCCTCTTCCCCCCCAGGCCCTTACCTTTGCCTTCCTCTCTCCTAAGCTCCAACGGCCCTTTCTTTGCCTCTGTAACAAATTGTTTCCTGAGCCCATTTTGTCTACTACTCACTTCTTCCACCTCTGTGACTTTCTAAATGAACTTTCTCTTACAGTTTGAGTCTTGGCTCTGAATTCTTTCTTAGCCGGAACTCAAGTACCAAGGTTGCTCCACCCAGGTCTCGTGGGACCCCATGGGTCCCACACCTGGAGATGCCTCCGCCAACACAAGGATAATTTACAGCTCAGAGGTGTAACAGTAATTGCTAACAAATTTGATAGGCTTGCATTTTTCACGTAGCGTTTATTCCACTTTGTTAGACGACAAATATGCTGTATTACCAAGGTGCCTAATTAACCACACCTAGTGTTTATGTAAAAAGAGACTTCCCAGGATTTATATGACTGTCGAATCTTTCTTGAATATCCAGCTTCTTAAAGAGACCCCCTCTTAAGGGGCCTGTAAACTACGCATGATGGTATCATGGCTATAAATACAGTTGCTTACAAGGAAAAAAAAGAAAAAAAGAAACCCCTATTCCATCTTCTATTGTAGCAACTAATGATTAATCAGAGCCAGGCCACAGAGCTGTTAAATATTTTGCACAGCACCCCTGAATCCATCCATCCGTCGACCTCCACATACTTGCTTAGGCCTTTTGCAGCCCTGATGGTGCCTCACCAGGAAGTGGTGCACTAAACAGTTGTTTCACTAAGCACTTTCTCCAGGCCAGACTTTGCACTGGGTGTGGGGTGGATGGGAGATTAGCAGCCCTGCTCCCTGGCCCTGAGCGATCACCTGGGCAGGGGAATTTCAGCTGCCTCCTCATGGTCCAGGGTCACAGGATATTCCTCCAGTCCTCTTATTTTCAGAGATAAGGTAGGGGCCTGCTGTGTCTGTGTGGGGAGATAAGGGGTCCCCAACAGACAGAGCCTAGGCTACCGCCTCCTTTTATGAAGCACCTCTATGTATATCTGTTTTATACAGTGGCCTTCAGTCTAAAATTTCATCTTAATGAAATTGACTAATACAAAATTTTAAACCCACTGGTTCCTAAGGAGCCACCTGCAGACAAGGGCCCTTGGTGATAGTGGGGAGCCAGTGAGTGTGGACAGAGCTACAGATGCCCTCCCCACTGCCAGACACATGGATAGCCCCAGGCAGCCTGCTGGGGGGAGGGGGTCACCACATCTGACACCACCTCTCTTCCTGGCAGACACCTGACCACTGCTCCTTCTGTTGGTCCCACCCCCTCTTCCTCTGCAGCCCTTCAACCGTTTCTCCCCAGGCTTCTGGGTCCTTGGCTGTGAACCTGAAAAAAGGTCCAGTGGGAGATAGGGCAGGACTTCTGTATAAGATAAAAACCCCAGTGCTACAGCTGCAGGGATTAAGGTCTGGTTACAGAAGGAACTGGCTCTGAAAGTTTAAGATAAACAATGAAATTCATATATGCTTACATAAACATCTGGCAATTCCAAAAATGCCTCCACTGTGCGTGCATGCTGTCCTCTAACCATGGGATCTCCCAGGCCCTCTCCCGACATGCTACGTCCCTCTGTGTCACCTCTTAAGTAGATGCATAACATCCCACTGGGAAAATGGGTCCAGAATTCATTTCCTTAGTCCTTCGACACTTAGGCTGTTGCCAGTTTTCTATCACCTCAAACCAAGCTGTGGCACAGAACCTGGTCCACAGGTGTGGTTATTTCCTCGGAACAGAAATCCCAGAAATAGAATAGTGGGAACACAACCAGGCACATGGGCTCTCTGACTGCAGAGAGAAAGGAGAGCGCAGGGCCTGCACCGGAGGCCTCACCTGCTCATCTGGGCGCCTAGAACAAGTCCTGCCCTCTCACTTCCGGTCCCTGAAACCACTGCCCCCAACCATCCAAACACACACGATTCAGGTGAATTTGCTCTGCATTTTTTTTTTTTTTTTTCCAACAGCTACAACAATCGAACATCCATATGCAGAAAAAACAAACTTCAACCAATATCTCACAGTGTATACCCAAAATAACCACCCCTCAAAATGGATCATAGGCCTATATGTGCAACTCAAAACTATAAAACTTCTAGAAGAAAACACGGGAGAAAATCTTTCTGACCTTTGGTTAGTCAACATCGAAATGTGTCTCAGAGACAACATCAAAAGCATTACTTGAGAAAGAAAGTATTGATAAATTGTATTTCCTTTTAATTCTGCCCCGTGAAAGACAGTGTTAGGAGAGTAAAAAGACAAACTCCTGATTGGGAGCCAATATTTGCAAAACACGTATCTGATAAAGACTTTGTATCTAGAACATATAAAGGACTCTCGAAACTCAACGAGGAATGAAAGAACCTTGTACAAAAAATTCGAGCGGACATTTCACCAAAGAAAGTACATAAACGGCAAATTAGCACATGAAAAGATGCTGACCATCAGCATTCATTAAGACAACGCAAATTCAAACTCCAGGGAGATGCCACTGCGCACCTGTTAGAATGGCTACACTCGGAGATGCTGGGAGCACCCTTCCAGTGCTGGATGGGATGCTGTCTGATTCATGAATCACTTAGTAAAGCCAATTAAATCCTGAGAGAGCGAGAGAGAAAGAGAGAGAGAGAAGAAAGGGAAAGGAAATAAAAGAAGTGCTGACAACACCCAGTGCTAGCGAAGACTTGGAGACCCATAGTTGCTGGTGGAAACGGAAAATGCTGCAGCCTCTCGGGAAGGCAGTTTGGCAGTTTCTTGGGAACTTAAGCATACACTCAGCATATGACCCAGCAATTATAGTCCTAAGTATGCAGTCTAGAGAAATGAACACTTATGTTCACACAAACACCTGCACACGGAGTTGACAGCAGCTCTATTCTCAGTTGTCCAAAACTGGAAACCACCTAATTATCCTTCAGTGGGTGACTGGGTAATAAACGCTGGTACATCCACAGGTGGAAGACTATCAGCAATAAAAAGGAAGAAACTACTGCTGCTCCCAACCACATGGGAGCATCTCGATAGTACTGCGCTCAGTGAAAGCCACCAGAATCGAGGGCACACACTATGGGATTCCACGTGTATGACATTCTGCAAAAGGCAACCCCACAGGGACAGAAAACAGATTGGAAGTTGTGGGGGGCCGAGAGTGGGATGGGATTGACTGTAAAGGGCATGATTGTGGCGATGGTAACACAACTGTTTGCATTCGTCGACACTCACAGAGCTGGACACCAAAAAAAAGTGCATTTTTCTGCATGTAAATATATGTCAATAAAAGAAAAAGTTGCTTTGTGATCGGTTTGAAAACAAGTCCACTAACCAACCCTCTACTCATGGGACTGTTCTCCAGGCTCCTTTCATGTAAAAATCCCGACAGTGGCTCTGCTCGAGGAGACCCTGGCATCAGGGAGAGGTGGACAGGGGCCTGAGAAGGGTGTGTTTGCTCCCACGTGTCCCGATGGGGCATATTGTGGGAGATCAAATATGGCCACACTCTGAGAAGCTGCTCCCGTGAAGAGGCAGAGTCCACGTCACCACCTGTCAACCGGGGCTGGCCTTGGGCTTGCTCTGTCTAATAGGATGTGGGGAAAGGATGTCAGGGTGGTTCCAGAGCCCAGGCCCCAGGACGCCTTGCAGCTGTGCCTTCATTCCCTTCGAACGTGTCCCGGAGACCGCCCTGCACAGAAGCCCGTCCAGGCAACCGGAGGACAGAGGCCACGTGGAGGCAAGCCACCAACTCGGCACCAACCGCCAGCGTGCGGGGGGAACGACCAAACCAGCAGAGAAACGTGCAGCCCGCCCGAGGGCTGTGAGAAACAACTAATTGCTGTTTTAGTCACTATTTTTTTATTCTTCTTAATACTTCATTATGTATTTCCTAGAAACAAGGACATTCTCTTGCACAATGCCAGGGCAATCAGCAAAATAAAAATATTAACAATGAGCCCTGGTGGGGTAGCTCCGTTGGTTAGAGCGTTGTCCTGATACGTCCAGGTTTCGGGTATGCTCGCGGGTCAGGGCACATACAGGAAGCAACCAAGGAGTGCACAGAAAAGTGGAACAACAGACCAATGTCTCTGTCTCTCTGTCTCTAAAATCAATAAAAAAAAATTAACACTGATACAGGACTATTTTTATCTATAAACTTTTGAACTTTGATTTTAGTTTGTGTCGCCTCCCTTAGAATCGGGGAAATGGAAGAAGCGTGTAGCAAAGGTCTAGACCTTGATCTCTAAACGTCAAGGGGACGCTGTTTATAGAGCAGGATCAGGCAACGAAGAAAATTCACGAAGAAAAAAGACGAAATGAAGATGAAAAAGATTATGGTTAATTTGAAGCCAGTGAAGGCGGTAAGGGAAATAAAAAATACAACCTTGAGAGATTACCCTGCAGCCCAGAGGAAAAGGGTAGAGAGTGGAAGTGAGAAGAAAAGAGATGCGGCCCAGAGAGCGAGCCTGCGGGTTTTCTATCCTGAGTGACGACCGAGGCGAGAACGCCGCCTGCACAGCGGCTGGGACACAGGCAAGTCCTACGGGACATTTCCCTGCCTGTGTCACCGGACGGGCTCATTAGTCCCAGGTAAAGTGATGAAAACGTATTTATACCTAGGCACAGAGCTCCCAGGTTTTTTAGGTGAAAACTGCATGTCATATAAATGTATATAATATCTTAGTTATATAGGATACCTAAGAGCCGATAAAAAACAAATCTGGCTGCAGAGCTCTCCTTTGCAGAACTAAAAATCTGAAATATCTTCACAGAACAGAGTAGCATCTATAGAATGTGGGGTAAAAACTATTTTGGCTCATTCACGTGGGACATGAAAAAAGTAGGATATCCTCAGACATGCTCAGAAAGGGAAAACCATCTACTTAGTATTCCTGAAAAAATTACTTGCAGGTTAACTGTGGTCAATCAGTGTTGAATCACAATAAAGAACTTAAATATGGAGTTATGTTACAAAAGAACTAACTAGTGGCAAACACACCAAACAGGATTAATTCTAAAAATAGCACGGCCAATATCACTATGAAGTAACCCCAATGAAATGTGTAATCTTTGAATGAGAAAACACGCACTATTAGAAGCACAACAGTCATCCTCATGCGTCTGAAATGGGGATGATCACAGGAACAGGGCATAAACGTGCTGCAGTTTTCAACTTTCATTCTTGATACTGATAATGAGAGCAAATAAGTACACTTTTCCTTTAAAAAATTAAATTAACTACTAGTAGGCTGAAAATGGGATTTATGCCTTCAAAGTCGCTGGAGGAAAAAACAACAAAGGAGACACATTTCATTTTGTAAAAGATCAAAATAAAACCCAACAACACCAAGGAAACAGCAAGGCAGTTCAAACATAGTGAAAAAATAACAGCAAACATAACATGATAATAAATATAAATGGAGCAAATTCTTCCACTAAAAGATAATAATCATTTGGGGTATAATAGTGTAAAACTGTAAATGACTTCAAGTTCCACATTAAAGAACGGGTAAAGAAGCTATGTTACATCTGTAAAGGGAATATTATGGAGCTAAGTTCATATTTTCAAATAATATTAAATGATGTTGGATATGATAATAGATTAAGCAAAAAAAAAAGCAAGACACTAAATTACATATAAAAGATGGTTCTATTTTCTTAATTTTTTTTTCTTCAGAGAGAGAGAAACGTCAATGTGAGAGAAACATCGGTTAGCTGCCTCCATACGTGCCCCGACCTGGGATCCAACCCGAAACCTGGGTATGTGCTCTGATCAGGAATCGAACCCACAACCTTTTGGTGTAAGGGATGATGCTCCAACCACAGAGCCACACCAGCCAGGGCTGGTTCTAGTTTTTTAAAGCCAAAAAATGTGTTAACAATCATGACCACGGGGTGCTGAAATCTGGGGTGATTTTGTATTTTATTCCTTTGTGGTATTTTATTTGTATTTCTCTGTTTTCTAAATTTTATACCGTGACGATATATTACATTTATAACGCCAAAACACACATAAATTTGCCATTCTAAAGCATGTTGCTACTTTTTCTTAATTGTCATAGACCGTACTGTATCTGTTTGCTAAAACCCAAGAATCTCAGTGGAAGAGAAATTCCTTCTGCAGGAAACTGATCTCTGCAAGCCCTTGTATCCTGCTCTATCTCTTGGAGACCCATGAAGAGAAAAATCGGAGTCTACCACTTTCAGGGGAGAGTTTACTCTGGCTTCCAAACTCCTCTTCTCCCTCCACTTACACACCTGGTGTGGCTCAGATCCAGGCTGGATGCCGGCCTGAAGGGCTGGCTCTCCAGGGGTGCACCAGGGCTGGCTCACACTAGCCCACAAGAGCTGGCTGTGCCCATCTCTTCTCAACCCTACATCCTGGGACATGACCTGGCTAGCAATCGGCCATGGTGGGAGCATTTACACCATGGTAATCAGCAAACACTACAAATTAGGTCCTGCGCCTCCACCAAAAGCCAGTCTTTCAACACTTACCAGCACCCCAAACAGTGGTGCCTGGCTTCCAGCAGCTGGCACTTGGGACGGGGGGCTTCCTCTAAAGGGTGGTCCATGGACCGGCAGCTTTGATGGGCACCACTTAGGAGCTTGTCAGAGATGCAGAATCCTGCCCTCCTTCGGATACCCGAGTCAGAATCTCCGGGGGGGTCGGGCCCAGCAGTTTACCAAGATCCTAAGCACTAGAGAGGAGCAGCAAGGGCTTTGAAGGGAAGGGGACATCCAGGCTTAGAGTGTCATTGTCCTACTGCACCGTCAGGTAGCCTTTGATTCCCTCTCTTTATGGTTCAAATATCACACAGAGAAAATTTAGGAGAAAAACCCCACGTCTTTCCACCAGCCACACAGCCATTCTCATTTCTCCACGTTTCTCCCATGAAGAGCATGTGCTAATATAAAAACCAGCCGCTGGCACAACTTTTCCTACACATCCCTCTACAGCGCATTGGCATCTCTATTTCTTCCTGAACAACTTAGACTTTGACAGGATCGCCAGGACCTGATGGCTCTTTCAAGAAGAGATTTTGTGTGGTTCCTTCAGCTGCCCTTCCCCCCCCCCCCCCCCGCCCCCGGCCAGCTTGCGGTGCAGAGGTGGTTGGTGCCTGGCATGTAATCTGCAGAATTAACATTCCTTGCACTGGGCCTCCCCGGTCAGGGGCAGAGCCCCATGGAAAGGGGCACAAACCCCTAATCCGTTTTATTCTGGGAAGTATTTTGGCACAGCTTGGCTCTGCGGGTGATCAACAAGCTCTTTGTTCACTGGGGTGGGAGGGTCACAGCTCTGTTTGGAAGGAAGTTACACACCGCCCTCTCCGGAGCCTTTTATAGTGTGGTTAGTTTACCCTTTAGCTTTAGGTTAAGAATGGGCCTATAAATCACTTATTAATAGGCGACACTATTGGCAGCAAAAGGCTCAGAAAAACCACCCACCTCCCCACCTCATGGACCCTGTGGCTTTTCCTAATGGGCCTGGCTCGTTCATCCAACAAATATTTATTGGCGCCTCCTCTGACCCGGCCACTTCACAGAGACGGGCGAGTGGGGGGCCGAGAAACTCTAGAACAACATGCAGTCCTTGGCCTACTGGGCAATGGGGACAGTGAGGGAGAGGCCTGGCCTTGAGTGAGGACCGGGAGCGCCCCAGGCTAACTGCAGCTCCAGGGGAGGAAATACCTGTGCAGAGAGTGGAGGCAGAAGAGGTGTTTCCAGGGGCGAGTTGTTCAGAAAAGCTGGGGGAGGGGCTGGGCGATGAGTGGCAGGAAATCAGGTGGAAATCGGGGCAGGTGTCAGATGGTCAAGTCCTCACTGTACCAGGATAAACTACTTAGTCATGATTCTGTAGACACTTAAACCTGAGCGGTGCCATTCACACAACCAATGCCCATCCACCCCCCAGCCCCCCGCCCCCCCATCCATCTTCCTAGCCACCTACCAGCTCCACATACTCTGTACCGGGCACGCGTGTTTCCTTCCCTTTCCCTAAGTCCTCAGGGCCTGGTGGCTTCCCCAGCAACTCCTTCTATCTAGTCTGCTGCAGAGCTATTGGGTCCACCTGCAGCCCATTCGGCGATAGCGTCCTTAGAAACAGGGACTGAAACAGTCCCGTGACAGCAAGGCTTACCTGGCCGCGGTCTGGGAAAGGGCAGGGCAGGGGTAGGTGTGATGACCCAGAATGACAAGGAAATCTCATCCTGACCAATAACCATTTCAAAAGGCAGTTGTGAAACAGGGCAACACATGCCCTTCACAGAACTATGATTATTTATGCCCTTAAAGTGAAAAAGAGTCAGAATTAAGAATGCACTATTTTTAAAAAAAACTCTGAGGATTAACCAGTTTGTGTGTTTTTTGAGCCGGGGGGGGGGGGCAAAGGAGGGGGAAGCAGCGTTTTAGGTCTTAGTCTTCTTAAATGCGTTAAATTTTGTTAACACTTTGTTTGGTCTAACATCTTCCATCACCCTTTATGGTGAAAAACACATTCATGCAGATCACACACACACACACACACACACACACACACAAGCGCATGGCAAGGTAAACAAAAACCACGCACAGGCAACTCTTGCGAACACTTCGGTATATTTTTTCACTCTTTCTCTGCATATTTTGAATGAGATCGTTAATTTCATGCAGCGTTGGCTGTGACTTCCCCTCCCCCCGTTTAACATGAAATGAGAAAATCCACAGCGTTTTTTGAAACGGCGCCTTCATGGCTGTGAAGAGCCCCCTGCCTGGATGGTCCACATTCACCCAATCAGAGCCGCTTTCCGCGGAGGGCTTAGGAAGTTTCCAGAGTTTTGCTTTTATTAAAAGATGGAGACAATCCTATCGTCTACCTTCTGTCTCATAATTTTCTTTATGTAGAATTTTAGAAATGGAACAACTAAGAAAAGCATTATTTTTTTTAATGCTGAGACTTCGATCCCTATGGCCACGCTGCCTTCCCAAAAAGGCACGTGGCCTTCCTGGCGGCTCTTGGGCATGTCGCAGGTGTCCCCAGCTCTGAGAATGGTGGAGTGTGTTGCTGTGTGTCTGGTGAGCATGCTGTGTGATGCGTCAGAGAAAAAGTAAAAGAAAGAAAGAAAGAAAAAGACAGAAACAATGATTTGACTTCCTGCCCTCTGAGGCTCCAAACCCAAACCTATGGTTTCATAAGAAACCTCAAGAACCAGCTCAAGATCCCTCCATCCCGAGTTTCCGATCACGCTGCCGGGAATAAGTTTCGGGTCTCAGGCAGCCTCAGGAGTTTCTGCTGCACAAGCCAGTCTCCTGCTCAGAATTTCAGACCGTGGCCGCCTCTCCTCAGAACAGTGTCCCAGAGCCTCTGAGCGCCACAGCCTGCACGCCAAGGGTGTGGTGGCCCCAGGGACGGGGCTGGGGCTACAGAGAGCCTGGGGGGGGGGGGGTGAGAGCTCCGGCGGCGGCCTGGGACGCCCTGGGTCCGAGTCCCAGCTCTGTGAATCTGGGAAGCACAGGAACCCTCCCCAGCCTCAGTTTACTGGTCTGGGATATGGGACCAACGCAGCGCGCACCCCCAGGCGTCGGGGCTGAGTGTCACTCTGCAGGGCGAGCGCCGGCGAGGGCGCAGACCCGGGACGGGCGCGCAGGGACGGGCGCGCGGGGACGGGCGCAGACCCGGGAAGGGCGCGCGGGGACGGGCGCGCGGGGACGGGCGCAGACCCGGGACGGGCGCGCGGGGACGGGCGCGCGGGGACGGGCGCGCGGGGACGGGCGCAGACCCGGGAAGGGCGCGCGGGGACGGGCGCAGACCCGGGAAGGGCGCGCGGGGACGGGCGCGCGGGGACGGGCGCAGACCCGGGGCGGGCGCGCGGGGACGGGCGCGCGGGGGACCGGCGCAGACCCGGGGACGGGCGCAGACCCGGGGCGGGCGCGCGGGGGACGGGCGCGCGGGGACGGGCGCAGACCCGGGAAGGGCGCGCGGGGACGGGCGCGCGGGGACGGGCGCAGACCCGGGAAGGGCGCGCGGGGACGGGCGCAGACCCGGGAAGGGCGCGCGGGGACGGGCGCGCGGGGACGGACGCGCGGGGACGGGCGCAGACCCGGGGCGGGCGCGCGGGGACGGGCGCCGCCGGGCCGCACTCACCGCCGCCGTACATCTGGCACAGGTAGGGGAAGCGCCACACGTTGCCCAGGCCCACGGCGTAGGAGATGCAGGCGAACACGAACTGCAGCGGGTTGGCCCACAGCGGCCGCGCCTTCTCCATGGTCCCGGCGCCCGCGCTCGCCTCCCGCTCCGGCGCCCGCTCGGCTCCCTCGGTGTCCGGCCGCCAGGCGCGCGTCCCGCCCCGGCTCGGCCTGGGGGTGGCCCCGCGCCTCCGCCGCACGCCCGCTTTTTAATTGCTAATCTCATTAACGGCGCGCCCGTCGGAGGGGCGAGGCTGGTAAATGGATGACGGCGGGCCCCACCCCGCCTGGCTGCCGCGGCCGGGAAGGCGCCCGAGATTGCGCCGCCCCGTTCCCTGGGGCTCGGCGCCGGGGCCTGCGGTGGGTGAGCTGCAGAGCTCCTTGGAGCTGTCGGGCTCCCTCAGCCTCCTCCCCATCACTTGAGTGCCTACTGTGTGCTTTGAAGACGGGGCTGTGAGCCTTCCTGCAGCTGACATTCTGGTAGAGGGGCACGTTTAAGAATGGGACGGGATGAAATGTCCCATTTTCAACTATTTTTGGCCCATGGAATGGAAATTTCATAGAGTTCATCGCAGTCAGCACATAATACCCAAGTAAGGCAACTGAGGCAAAGCAAAGGGGTTAGCAGTTACCAGGGTTGGGCTGGGATGCTTCCGGAGGGCTTCCCAGAGGAGGAGACATGACATTTGCTCAGAGACACAAAGGAAGGGAGGGACACCTCCCCCCTTCCAGAGGAAGAGCCGTTCAAGCGGCCCCATTTCCCTCGGTCCACTCAACAGACCGGCCCTGCGTGTCTAGTGTGTGCAGGGCCCGGGGTGTGGCTCTAGTGCCCGGTGCAGCCAAAAGTCCGGTTTTGAACAACCGCTGTGGGGGACTCTCTCAGGCCTAAGGGCCAGAGGTTCTGATTCATTAGGCTCCCACTGAGGCCTAAGAAACCTCATATTTCTGCCCGTCTTGCAAGGTGACTCGGGGCAAGGTTGTCCCTAGACAGGCTCAGCCTGGTGGTTTATAGTCATGCAGGATCCGTCTGGCTTTGACCTCAGCTGTGCCACTGACTTCGCTGAGCCTGTTTACTCATCTGAAATGGAAACAAACATTTCCCCCAACTCCCAAGGACTCATGTGAGAATTGACAGCTTACTACCTGGCACATAGTAAGTGCTCAATAAAGAGGCCATTGTTATAAGTCCCCAAAGGCTGAAGGAGTGCATTACTAACTCACTAAGTAAGTTAATATTGATGACACACTTCGAACAGTGCCTGGTATACAGTAAGAGCTGAGAATATGCTGGATAAGTTAATACATAAATACGTACAATGAAAAATAAACGAAAAGCCAAGTTGCCAGTGGAACTTTTACTTGAAGCCAAAAAGATATCACCACTTTGGGACAGTCCCCAGCTGGACTTTCCCTGGAGTTCCTGCTTGGCTGGTGGCGGAGGAGAAAGGAGGGTGTGGCGAGGAAGGTACAGGCTCCTCAGGCACACCTGTTCTCGAATTTTCTACCTCCAAAAAGCAAAGCAGAAAAATCCAGCACGGCAGGAAAATACAGCAGCCCAGCAGGAGAAACTATTCCTATTTTGAAACTTTGGAACCTAGACAGTGTTTTTCCCACCCCGTGTCTCCTGCCCGAAGGAGCCCACCGCCCCGGGCTGTGCTGCCCTGGGTTCCTTTCTGCTGCTTGGAGCTGCCGTCAGCGGGCTCCTGCGGTCCCTGCCCTGGGCGCCTGGCCTCGCTTGTGGGGCTTAGTCGGGCCCTGCTGTGCAGTTGTAGGTTGTCCCTTTTCACGCTGCGTAGTGTCACATGGTGTGCGTGCGCTCTGGTCTATGGCTCCCGGACGTTTCTGTTGTCTCCAGTTTGGGGCCCTTATGAATGAAGCGGTAATGACCTTCTAATACGTGTCGTCGGGTCCATGCAGACACTTGTGGCTGGTTACTTCTGGGCCCCAGGGTGCGTGGCTGTCAGCTGGGGTGGATGTCGCCCAACTGTTTCTGGAGAGGTTCTGCCAGTTCACCGTCCCACGAGTTTCGGTCGCTTTGCATCCCCACTGACTCTCGCCGGCCTGTTTTTAAGGCTCTACCCAGGCTTATGGGTGTGTCTCCATTGTTCGCCGTGGCGTTGAATTTGAACTTCCCTGATGCTAACCAGGCCATGCACCTTTCCACAGGCTAACTGGGGCATCTGGGTGTCGTCTCTGAGGAAGTGTCTGTTCAAGCCTCTTGCTGGTTTTTGATGGGCTTGTCTGTCTTTTTCCACTGACGGTTCTTTCTGTACCCTGGACATGAACCCGTTGTCACTTTTGTGAATCACACACTCAGGCTGTGCGTTGCCTCTTTATTGTCAGTGGTGTCTTCTGATGAACAGATGTTCTTAATTTTAACAAAGTACAACTTACCAGTCCTTTCCTCCAGGGTTCTCCTTTAAAAAAAATGTCCTGTTGAAGAAATTTCTCCTTTATCAACTCTAAGATCACGAAGATATTCCTGAGAATTTGAATTTGTGGCAGAGCCAGTCTCAGCGATTTGGAGATAGGGCTGCCTCCGTGAGGCACGCAGAGGAGGCGTGTCGCTGCCTCCAGCTATCTGCTCGGCGCACTCATTCTCACAAAGGAGTTTTCCCCAGAGGGTACCTGGCTACGAGGCGGCCTCAAGGAACTGGGCCCCTCGGAGAGCTGTTTGTCACCCGGAATGGGAGGCTGCTTGGACTTCGTTGGTTTGACATAGGCAAGGCCCTCCTTCAGCTCCCTGCCCGAGTCGGGGTCAGTCTAGCCCTTCCTCCCACTCAGGCTCCGGGGGAGCCTGCCCGGGGTATGGGGATGTCTCTCTGTGGCAGCAGGGAGAGACGTCCCCAGGTAGCCCAGAACAGGATTAAGTTCTCAGGAGCAGGTGCTCAGGGCTCCCCACCTTCCTGAAACCCATCTAATAGCTCTAATCTGACCGGGCCAGTTGTGCTGTTGTGGCTGCTAGCAGTGGGAAGGACAGGCCTGGGAAGGGTGCGTGTCCTTCCACCAGGAGCTGGCAAAGCAGGGCGTGGAGATTAGTGGTGGTGACTGGCAAGTGTTTAACGACCAGCTCTCTGCAGCCACAGCTCTAATATGTAGCGTTTGCCAATTTCTGTGCTGTAAATATTCCTCCGATGGGCAGCGCCAGGCTCCCTGAAAGTGGGCAGTGGCAAACCACTGTACTGAATTTCCCCCGTGCATATGCAGTGGACATCGATAGCCTCAAGAGCATACCTGACAGTGTTGTAAATAATTGGGAAGTGGTGGGTGTGGGGTATCTGTTACCTCTGTTTTAAATAACTTATTTGTTAGTTTCTGTAACTTAATTTTTAATAATGGCGTGTTTAACAATCAGCTCACAGGTTCCTGAAAATGTACCTGTCGGGGCTGGGAAGCCGGTTCTGTGGCAGAGCCATCAGCCAGGCACAGCTCCCGGAAGGATGGCAGCAGTTATCTGATTTCCGAACAAGGGTGGAGAGAGACGGGATGATCGTGACTCAGTGCACCTCACTCAGCTGCACAGGTGTGGTTGTGGCCTGGAGTCAGGATGCCAGGTTCTTACCCCACCGATCACGGCCACACAGCTTTCAATAATCACCCTGTGACTCTGCCCCCGCCACCCCCAAGTGGCTCCCAGTTCCCCACAAGGTAAAGTCCAAAGTCCCCAGCCTGGTCCATAAAGCCCTGAGGAATTGTTTTTAATGAGCCCTGAGGAATTTGACCCTTGCTCACCTAGGTTGCAGGAGGAGCGAGACTGTCCATTTTCTGGAAAATGGGCATTTTTATACCTCGGGCAGTTCCCCCTGCCAGGAACACCCTCTCCTTCTCCACCCAGGAAATGGGTGTCTGTTCCTGACCCAGAAGAACTAGCACCCTTTTTAAGAAGCCCACCCCCTTGTCGATAGCCAGATGTCCCCCAGCCCGGGTGCACGTGTGGTTTCTAAGGTTTTCGGTGCTCCCGTCATCCACTGTGCAAGGTATGTGTCCCCTCTGGTCTGTGGCTGGCAGTGTGTCTTGTTCACCTTTCCCCCTAGTGCGGGGCTTGTGGTCGAGCCTCAGCCGGTGGATGAAAAGCCTGCTGCGGGATCTGAGCAGTAGGTATAAATTCATCCGACCGTCCCACAGCATCGACAGCCCTGAGATGTCACATTTCAGAATGTTTCTTCAGACATTCAAGTTGTTTACTGCCCACCTACTCTGTGCCGGGAGCCTGCTAGGCTGGGACTCCAGGCAAAACCTCTGGGCAAGACTGTCCTCCCTCCCTGCTGGCCAAGGGACCCGCTCGCTCGCCTTCTGGGCGCACAGAGCAGTGTGCCAACCTCCGGGAGATTGTGCGGAGGAAACGCTGGGGCTGCTAGGGGCACTGGCCAGCCCAGGTGGTGACGGGAGGGTCCTCCCAACAACCTGGGGGAGCCCTGCCTCAGGGGTGTGTGCGTATGTGTATGTGTATATGTACGTGCAAGTATGTGTGTGTGCATGCATATGTACATGTGATGTGTGCGTACATGTGTGCAGGAGCATCCCATCACTTTCCCCTGAGACCTGCGACTCTCTTCTTGCAAGTGGCGCTACGGGGCCCCTGGGAGCCCTGCTCCTCAGGCATCTGTGTGTCCACAGAGCCCTGGGGGCTGGTTAAAACAGATCCTGCTTCAGTGGGCCCAGGATGAGGCCTGTGATTCCGCACTTCCCACAAGCTGCGAGGGGATGCTCTTGCTCCTAGTCCAAGGCCCTGCACCCCCAAACCTGACCCTCTGATACCCCCTATATGGCAGCTATATCTGCCATTTTTTTAAACCACCATTTTTGCCAAATTTGTGAACCATGTGGACTATTAATTATTTTTCTTTAAATGAACTCCTTTTTTCACTTAAATACATTTAAAAGTGAAACTTTATGTCACTACCATACATGTAAAGTGAGTGTTTTTCTAAATGGACAAATATCAAAGTTTTAAAATATCTATCTATGGTGCGACCCTGAACCACCTCATGGGCTCCCAGTGATGTGTATGCCATACTGGGCAAATCCCCCTTGCTCCAAACTGCTCACAGAGCCCTGAATTCCAAGGATGTGCCAGGGCTTGGAGAAGTGTGGAAGCCCACACAGATTTTTTTTTGATTTTTTTTTTGCCACTCCCCTGTATCCCCTATATGGTTGAAACCACAGATCATTTATTCATTTTGCTAATGATGGACATTGAAATTACTTATGAGTTCTGGCTACTATGAAGAATGCTGTTAGGGACATTCTGATACATGTGCCCTGGTGCCCATGTGCAAGTATATCTATGGTTGAAAATGCTGAAACATAGTGTGTGTGTATTTCCAACTTCTCTAGGTGATCCCTAAAGTGATTGTACAAATTTACATATATGTATCAATATTCCCACAGCAGCCTGATGGTTCTAGTTGCTTAATATTGCACAGTCTGATGGAAGCAAAAAAGGAGTTATTAGAAATTCAGAATAAAAAGCAGAAGAAAGAAAGGGAAAATAAGCCCAATATATCAGCAATTACAGTAAATATAATGGATTAAATGGACCAGGTGAAAGGCAGAGATTATAAGACTGGAATAAAAAAATTCACAGTTACATGCCATTTACAGGAGACATACCAAACATAAGATCACAGGAAAAATTTACAGTAAAATGATGAAAAGGATATGCCAGGAAAGTGATATCCAAAAGAACGCCAAAAAGAGCTGTTTTATACCTGACAAAATAGACTTTAAATCAAAAGTGTTATTAATAATAAAAGGGACATCAATCACTAGAAAGAATATTCTCAAAGTTGAATACAACTCATAAAATAGCTTCAAAGGCATGAAGCAAGTATTGATAGGACTACACGAAGAAACTGACATATTTGCCATCATGATGACCTCTGCCCTCCTGTATCCATTACTGATAGATCAAAGCAGAAAATAAAAGAACAGGAAATAAAAATAATATAGATTATTACAATATCTACCAAATGGAACTTCTAGAAATGAAAAATTCAATAATTGAAATTAGAAGCTCAGTGGATGGGTTTAAAACTGGATTAAACACAACTGAGGAGAGATTCAATGAACTCAAAGATATGTCAGAAGAAATATTTCTGGAACATCACACAGGGAGATAAAGAGACAAAAATATGAGAAAGCAAAGATATATAAATAAGATACACAGCGTAATAAAGTCTCACATATGCTTACCTAGAATTCTAGAAGGAAAAGAGAGAGAGAAACTGGGACAGAGCAATATTTAAAGTACTAAGAGCTCAGCATTTCCCACCACAGATTCATGCAGCCCAAGGAATCCCAAGTAGGATTTGAAAAGGAAGGAAAGACATATACATCAAGATATGTCATAATCATGATGCTCCAGAACATTCAGGTGAGCCCTCAATCTCCCTGCAGAGGAGAGTTTACTTTTTGAGATTTTGAGAAAATAAGGTGGACTTAAATCTTGGACAGGTAGAACAGCAGGTGACTTACAAGAGCTATTAAGAGTTAAAATGTTCTAAGTTGGTGAATAACTTTAGACTTTGTGAAAGTATGCCAAGTAAAAATTTCAAGGAGTTGTCCCCAAATGCCTTTTATAGCTACTGTTAGATGGGTCAGGGCAGGAAGCCCCAGATGCCTAGCAAGGGGCAACTGAGAAAACAAGAACCTTGTCCCCAGCATAACCTGTCCTCCCCCAGCATATTGCTGGTCACAGGGTTTAGACCCCCTGAGCTTTCCTCCCTAAAGATACCATCAGTTGTATTCAGCTCCAGGCCCAGATAAGTATAGAAACGAGACAAGTGGCACCATGGCTGCCTCAATTCCAGATACATAGATTAATGACCCCCGCCCTGGCACCGGCCAATCAGTGGAGACCGGACCCTGAAAGGGCCCACCTGGAAAGCTGGTGAATATTCTATTGACACACTCCCCTGAGACCTCCCCTCAGATTCCCGCCTGCAAGAAAGAGAGAAATACGCTCAGGACAAAGGACCGGTTTGTGTGCGCTCCCCAGTAGGGGAGCAGGCCAATGCCATCTCCATCCCTCTGAGGGGACCCCACGAGACTCGCAACCAGGGGAGCAGTGGGCAGCAGTGGCTCATCCTGGGCTCACCCCTGAGCCTGTCTGCAAGGCCCCTGCTCTGACTCCTCCGTGAGCCCCAGCGGCCCAGCCCTCTTCCCTGCTCTTTCTTGTTTCACCACCCCAAGGATATTTTTGCTGCCATCATGGACCCAGTACCACTTGGCTCAACGCTGTGTAGCCCTTCCCTTCGGATAGCCCTACCCCCTTTTAATAAATTTAGCTTTTCTTCATTCACTCGTCTGAGATGCTATTTAGCCTGCCCGCAAGCCACCACCAACCGCTAACCTTTCAGCTTTGCAGGGTCTAATCAGGGTTTCTACACTGCATTTGGTTGTTATGACTAGAGGTGTTTTCAGGACAGTTTTCTCACCTTTTTATATTCATTTCTCCCCCTTACTAACCGTCTGAAGAGATCAGGCTAATTGTTAAAATTGCCCTACATTCAGGATTTGTCTGAATGTTTCATAGCAGGTCATTTAACACCACCTTTCCCTCGGTAACTTGCAGACAATGTGCTCAATGCAGGCTTCATATGGTATATATAGGACATTTTATAGCAGGGCACATTCACCTAGGCAGTTAACAGTGTTTGTTGTTGATGGACTTGGGGGAAAATGAATGTATAACTTTTCTGAGTTTCCGTCTTACATTTGCAAAAGTGGGAGACAGTATTCCAAGCCATTCAGACTATCTGGCAAATCTAACAAGAGGCAGAGAGGCCCCAGACCTGAAGGCGGGTCTGAACTGGGACTGGGGCAGCTCTGGCTCTGTTTCTGGCTCTGCTTCAGCTGTGAGATAGGACAAAACAGACGGGAACACAGATGACTTTAATGGAAGCCTTGAAAATGAGAAAAGAAAATGAGAAGAAGTCTAAGGCTTGAAAGCCAAGAAGGCTTAACCTACAGTAACGTATGCAAATGCTAAAATACGTTTGCATCGATATGACTGGAGTAAGAGTAAAGACAATAAAATAGATATCCTGTGTTCTTTGGTCCATATGCCCGCTTCCAACGGACAACTGTTTCAGCAGAGCAACTGGAAAGGATTTTCTGTAAATTGACTCATGTTGTCCAAAGTAACTCATTTGGGTAAACACCACCGGGAGGGCTTTGTTCAGAAAGGCCCGAATGGAACAAACAGGCATTTTTTTTCAGGTCAGAGAACAGATGCAGAAATGAGCTGATTTGGAAAACACTGCGGCCTCTCCCCACGACCACTCAGCTGATGACCCGAGTCAGGAAGACACAGCCACGTGCTGTGAAAAGCCGGGCCGAGAGCAGCGATGAGCCCGCCGTCCTTCTTGTTGGTGTTGGCTGAGGCCGTCCCTTCCCCTCAACTGTTTCTGCTGGGAACAAACACTCGAGATCAACTAGAAGGCGGGACATGCTGGAAAAGAACAGACGCAGCGCTGGGAAAATATTTTCCAGGCCAGAGTGTCCCTGGGGCCACGCTGTCTCAATCAGCAACCCCCCGAGGGCTGTCCTGGGTCCGGCTGTGCTGTTCTGTCCTTTCGCACCGGGAGAAGTGCTAGGAACCCCCACTCTGCCAGGAAACACACAGGCTGCATGTCACAAGCTCCACAGTTGAGATTATATTGGATTTCTTCCACCTCTCCGTGCGGAACACGGGGTCTGTGGACAGGCATGCGCCCCGCCAGGGAGCTGGTGAGAATGCAGACGCTCAGGCCCTCCCAGGCCTCCTGAGTCAGATTTAACAGGACCCTGGGGGGGTCTGTGGGCACGTTGAAGTCCCAGGGGCACCCTGGGTCCTCCATCCTGGCTGCACATCAGAATCACCTGTTGAGCTGTTAAAATACAGATGCGGGGCCTGGTGCACCAAGTACTTGCTGGAGTCTCTTGACTGCCTGTTTGAAATGTCACAAGGCAGCTGGCGAGGCCACCTTTCCCCAGGAGAGGAAGAACCCTACCACCGGCCCTCTGCCTTTGTTTTATTAACGTCCATAGAATCCCCGTGTCCTGTTGTCCCCAAAGCCCCTGTGAATGGGCCACCTCCGCCTGCTTTTCCACCTTTTAAGCTTCTCTAAAAAACACGGAGCCCGGCCAGGCGCGGCTCAGCAGTTGAGCATCAACCTAGGATCCAGGCGATCGGGGTGCGATTCCCGGCCAGGGCACATGCCCGGGCTGCGGGCTCGATCCCCAGTGGGGGGCATGCAGGAGGCAGCCGATCAATGACTCTCATCACTGATGTTTCTCTCTCCCTCTCCCTTCCTCTCTCTGAAATCAATGAAGACACGGGAATCGAACTGTGATCTTCTCGATCCTAGGTCAATGCTCAACTGCTGAGTTACGCCAGCTGGGCTACCGCAACTTTTATGATGGCTATTTCTTAGCCTTTCTTTACGATTTTTTTTTTTAAGCTAAAAGGTTGTCTTTTTATTGTGGCTGCTCAGTTCTCCCCCTTCTGTGTTCCATTTTAGCTTCCAGATCCCTCTTCCTAGCCCCTCACTTTTCCCTCCAAGCCCCGTTTCTCTCAGGTTTCAGAGTTGTGCTCCCCCTGGTAAAGGGACGTCTCAGTGTTTTCAAACCTCTGTGGCCACCCAGGGTCCCTGCTGGCTGTCCCAGTCCCAGCCAGCACCCTTCCTGACCTCAAGGCCACCCATTTCTTTATGGTTTTACTATCTATCCACACACTCTGAAAAGTGCAGCTTGGTTTTGCACTTTATACAGGTGGAATCATGTCTGTCTCGTTTTATTTTTAACACCTGACTTGCAGGACACACCCATGCTATGTGTGGCTGTAACGCTTGCATTTTTGCTGCTGCCGACAGTCAATTGGATGAACATAGATTTGGGAACTGTCAGTGGGACGTACTCTGTGTGACTTGGTATATAGAACTTTGTTGTGACCTGCCTCATGGTACAGTGTATGGCCAGTTTTCAGAAATATCCCGTATGTGCTTACAAAGGAAGCGGACACCGCGATTTGAGAGCAGCGCTTTGTCTGTCCCGCAAGCCAAGTGCGCTGGCGTCCAGGTTCTAGCTCTGTGTCCTCGCTGGTTTTTCTGTTTGCTTGTTGTCAGTCACTGAGAGAAGGGTGTTAACATCTTCCACTTTGAATTGTGTTGACTTTTACTTTATAGAAGTTGAAGCTGTTTGGGCAACCAAACTTTAAATTGTCCTCAGAAGAGACGAGACAGGGGGAAGATGCACAAAGAAGGTGATGTGGAGATAAGCATAGATTGAAATGATGCGTCTACGAGCCAAGGAATGCTGGCGGCCTCCAGAAGCAACCGACTCTACCCCTGGGCCACCTTCAGTTTGCACTTCTGGCCTCCAAAACTGTGCAAAAATACATTTCTGTTGTTTTGAGTCAGCAAGTTTGTGGGAATTTACTACAGCCCTAGGAAACAAATACACCCACTAAATAACACATTACTATTTATAATTTTCTATATTCTATCACTGTTAGCTCCATGAGGACACACCTTATCACTTGTTCACATTGCATTTCAAATACCAGTGCCTGGCACACAGCAGGCACTCAAGCCTGAAAAAGAACTGATTTTATTTATGAAGTATGGTAAATACTGGTTAAAGTAGTCCAGGATGTGGCTGAATGAACAGACTGTGCCACAGAGTACCTGGAGTACCACCCGACAAGAGCGGGAACGAACAGCACACCGATACACACCCATCTGGATGAATCTGAGCTACACTTTGCTGCGTGAAAGAAGCCAGACACAAAAGGGAATGTACTGGATGAGCGCACCACATGAAATTCTGACTATCGAGAGAGAAGGCCGATCAGTGGCTGCCCGGGGCGCTGCGTGGAGACTGACGGTGAAGGGGTGGGACTTTGTGGGGTGATGACACGTCCTATATCTGGGTTGTGGTGGTGGTTACCTGGATATCTCCATTTGCCCAAACTCACCAAACTACCCTTAAAATGGGTGCATGTTATTGTGTGGAAATTATATCTCAAAAAGGTGGTAAGATAAGGTGATTTACTTGTTTAGAATAACGTCGCCACTAGCTAAGGCTAATACCCACTGTGGACCTTAGAGCAGGTCTAGACACGTTATTTTCGAGTCCAGAAATATGTGGCAATAATTGTACAGTCTAAGGAAGCAAACAATATAAAACCAAAGGGACAGAAAGTAGGTAGTTCTGGGTCCCGGGAGCCTGATCAGGGACACACACACCACATGGCACTGGTAGCAGAGCCCACACTGTGGACCAGGCAGCAGCTACGACTCCCCTGCCACAGCTGGTCCCCAAGCACAGATCAGCAGCCTCGGTCACGCAAGAAAACCTCCGCTGGGTTACCTGGGCAGCCGTGCTGGGGATACGGGTAGTTGTTCATTACCTCCACCCACGTCACCCACGCTTCTCACTCGCGAGCCGTCCTTTCCTTGGAGGCGGGCTTGATTCTGGTAACAGAGCATTGTTTTCAATCATGAAGCCACTCTTGAAGTGGAGTCTACACTGGTTAAAGTATGTGGAGGTTGTGTTGAATGTTAATCAGTTATCGATTCAGAAACACTGTGGGTGGCTTTCAGCTGCTTTACAAGGAAGGAACATCCCAGACCAATCTCCCATATGCATATTGATGCAAAAATCCTAAATAATGTATCGGCTCCTAGGAACTAGCAGGATATAAAAGGACAGTATGTCATGGGGAGGGAAGGAGGCAGGACAGGGAAGGTCCAATGAATGGCTCTCGACCCATGGGCAGTTCTGAAGACAAGACACCCTCAGCACAGCCCCACGCTGCGGGGCGAGGGCCCGGACTTTATACTTCCCTACGGACTATGTTGTTGGATATGGACACCCTGAAGGGGAGTGTACACTGGGGGAGGTGGTTCTCTTTAGCTGGGCGGTTGCAAAGGAACAGCAGAGGGCCTATGGCCAGGGACACTTCAGTAGCCGGGGCCACAGTCCTTTATTCTGGAAGGGGATTGCAAGGCCAAGGCTGCTGGGTCAGATGGTAACTCTATAATGAGCCACTTCTAAATTCAGGCAGTTTATTACTTATACAAGAAAGGAAGAGAGTGAGCCAAAGGTGGCAGCTCCTTGGGTCCTTCCTTCTCTCATGTACCAAAAGGGACAGGACGGCCGCAGCATGAGCTGTGGAAGCCACATCACCGAGGAGCAAGTCTTATCACCAGAACTTCATGCAGACTGCACAGAGCAGTTTTATGCCCTGCAGGTCGACCTGAACTCATCAGAATGTCATCAGAACCCTCAGGGGAAGAGAAGCATGCGGGTGGGAGACGGCCTTGGAGAAGTGCCGCACAGGCCTCCCGCCTTGCCTTCTGGGAAAATCACAAGGCATTCTGCCAAGACAGAAGAGCTGTGGTTCCACTCCTGCCTGCATGTGCCACGGTGACTACAGCACCCATCACAATGACCAAGTGCAGTATGTTTCAGGACTCTAACGACAGTTTAACATTAGAAAATTAAGTGTAATTCACAACATTAACAAGAAAAATTATGTCATCATCTCAATAGATGCAGAAAAGGCATGTAGCACAATTCAACACCCATTCATAATTTTTATAAATGCTCTCAGCAAACTGGGATAAGAAAGAACTTCCTTAATCTAATAGAGAATATTGCAAACATTATCCTTTACTGGTAAAATATTTAAAGTGTTCCCCCCAGAGATTGAGAGTGAGGCAAGGATGCCTTTTATTACCATTTCTATTCAACACTGGACTAGAGATCATACCCAGTGCAATAAGGCAAGAGAAATAAATAAAAAGGCATAATATCTTACTTATCCAAAATTACTTACCTGGAAACTGCAACTATCTGAAACAAAGCTATTAACCTAACGTTCTCTTACAAATCAACCTAAAATAGAGCTGCCAGGATGCCACAAAGTCTATGCACTTCACTTACAGAGGAGGAGTCCCTAAGCCCTCACTCCAAGGAGGCACAGAATTCCAATAAGCTACTCTTTTCCAAGTCCAAACCACATTAGAAATGACAACAGAGATTGGCACAGTGATCGAAACCAGAGTGTTTTCTATCAGTCTGATAGGAAAGGACATGGGTGGATAAAAATAGCTCAAAAAACAGTGCTTCAAACCACTTATTATAGGGCCAAAGGCTCTCCACACCTCAGTAGCTCATAAGGCCACTGCAGTATAGGTCACTATTATAGGGTAATAGTGTAGTAGTGACTTGGAGTCCTCAGGAAAAGATAAAATCATGCTTATAACTCACCACTTAAGACGACAGGAAATTATGCCCACTATTAAGGATTTTTCTAATGGCTGATTTTAAAGTTTTGGTCATTTACATGGAGAAACCTTAGTATCAGAAAGTTTATTTTTAGGTAATACCTAATTTTGATCAACCTACCCAAAGTTTTTCATGGCTTAAGCAGTGCTTGTGCAGGGAGCATAAGTTCAGTGTCACAGACATTTGGATTGAGCACCTATGACAGGCCTGAGTCACTAAGACGAGGTCCTGTCTGGGTTCTCAGTCCAGGGATATTCGTTTTCAGAGCTATAACTATGTAAAGGCAGCTGTGGCCTGGCCATATGAGTACACGGGGCTGAAAAGGCTGAACGGCATTTGTGATTTCTTGAGCTCATCCTTTGATTAGTAAGTATGGCCAGCATGTGCAGAATGTCTACTGCATTTACTCTTCCGTCTACTCAGTTCATCGTGGTACCACATGCTTATCCTGGCCTGGAGGTGGCCAGAAGGTTCTTTGTGTCTCTGCACCTGGGGGCCTCTCTTGGCCATCGGAGCATGCTCAGCCCAGGCACAACGAGTGCCGGGAGTTAACATCCCAGGAGCAATGCTCCACCTGATAAATGAGGAGCTGGATCTCACCCTAGCCTCCTCACTCCTGAGTGGGACTGAGGGTGGCAGTCCAGTGGTCACCTGCTGTACTGGCTTCCTTCCCTTTCTGCCTCATGCCCCCATGCCCTCATAGTGCTTCCTGGAATCACCTCCCAAACAATAAACTACTTGAACCAAAATTCCTGTCTCATGGCCTGGTTTCAGGGGAGCCCAGCTAAAAAAGATGATGCCAGAAGGGCCTAAGAAAGCAGTTCCTCGGGACGAGACACGGGTGCAGCCAGACGACAGCAGGACCTCACTGCTGATGGTAAGCATGACAGTGATAACGCACCTGGGATGGATTGGGATTAAGGAAGAGTGACAGGTTCTGATTAGCCAACTGTCACCCCAGGAGATGCTGTGACAACTAGAATGCCACATGGCAGCATTTAAAGAGACCCATACCACTTCCATGTAGAGGACGGAAGATGCTGAGAATCAGGCCCAGATCAGATCAGGGTGGTGCAGTTACAAAGGGGACAACCTTCACACCTGTAGATAGTCTCCTCTGCTTACGTGAGGGCTCTGATTAGGAAGGAATAGGACTCTGAGACATGAGTGAGCCCATTTGGGCAGATGCCCTCAAGAACCTTGACACCCCCAATTCCCCTGAACCCTTGGGTCTAGCAAGTGGCTCATGGCCCCGTGCTAGAGAAGGACAGCTTCCGAAACCTGGCAATCATTCAAAGGCCTCTCTTGAGAAAAGACTGGAAAGATAACCTCTGTTCTCCCCAAGATCTGCCCCCACTTCCATTCATTACTCCTAAACCAATTCACAGGGAGCACATCAGCGTGGCCCATGTTGGGAAACAGTGCCCTGCTTGGAGAGGAAAGGAGTTAGCCCCCTGAAGAGCTGAAGGAACTGGCGAATATGGACAGGCAGGAATTGGAAAAGGAGGTGTGGATATGGGTATTGAGGATGGTGGCCCAGTGGGAGCTACAACAGAAGCTGACAGTCTACTGATATGGGGGTTCTCTTCTGCATTAGGATTTGGCACTGTGGCAAGGACACATGAAGCCAGTCCCAACTGCAGCGGCTCCTTGGAGCTCAAAGATGATGGCATACCACAAATGCGGTGGAGATCCGATGACTGCCTTGCAGAGTACTGAGGAGGTGTCAGAGGCTCAGAGGGATGGCATGCTAGAACGGTCAGAAGACAGGAGAGCCCACCCATGGGCAGCGGGTACTCCTTCACTGAAGCAGTAGGGATGCAACATCAGCACTATGAGCTCAGTGGTGGCTGTCCCACTGTCCAGAGCTGACAATAGGAGATGCCTGCACATAACTGTGTTCCCTAGGGTCAGTGACAGGATTCCAGAGCAAGAGTCTAATGGCAGCACTTAGCCATTAGAGAGAAACATGAAAACAATAACCCAATGGGATACGAGGTCAGACTAGCAACTAGGGGACATGGGTCTGGCTAACAGATCATGGTGTTCCTAGAGATGAGCTGAATGGACAACCTGTGGCACATTCATTCTGAGCTGAGACTTCTCAGCTGTGGAGTACAGGATGGCCCTCCATTGGTTTCCTCATGGTAAGTTGTGCTGCAAAAAACATCTGAAGCTCCATTGACAAAGCATTTAGATGGACCAAAGAAGTTAAATTCTCACGTTCACTGTTAATTTTCCTTAGAACTGGTGAAAATGTTGCCTATAATGGATGGCATTTGCATTTCCAGTGAATTCATGCATTTTTTTGATGGTCAAATAGAGAAAATGAATTGGGTTTCATTTTAAAAATAAGGTTTATTTGTAATGACTACCTTCAGGAACTCTAGTTGCATGCACCCTGGGAATGCACCAGTACAGACACTGCTAGTGTAACATTCATTAAAAAGGTGCGCTCTTCAGACCAGCGCAGAGGATGAGCCTCTGCTCCCGCACTAAACTCTCTCCTCTACTGCAAGGAAGTCCCAGTTTTTTGTTTTCTCTTTTTTCAGTTAGGCAACTGACAACATGAACTCTAGTTTTAAATAGTAGAAGCAAAGTCTAAATATTAGAAAAATAAACAGAGAGAGTACAACAAATGTCTTCAGAATACATGCCTGAGGCGAGACCGCTTGATGTCTGTTTGGCAGCTTCAGATGAAATTTTCTTCAGTGTTTAATCTTCGGGTTCATATCTGGAAAGAGATATAAATGAAATTAAGGGCATAATCTCAGGACACCTTTTGTTGCTGTCAGTGTTAAGTGAGCTGACCTGAAACATCTCTAGGGACTAACCCAGTAATACTGCCTCTCTCACGCTACATCACGGCTGCGGTGGGAGCTGGATACACGCAGACTGACGGTGACCTCGAGGGGCTTCCCAAAGCAGGGAGAACGGACCGCTTAACTGCTAAGGTCCCTTCGGACTCGAGTCTCTATGTGCAGCATTCAGCCCACGATAGGAGTGTCTAAATGGTCAGGTCAGCACCGCTAGCTAGTACGGCTATGTGAGTAAAGGGTTAACAAGCCCCTTCTCAAAGGACAGATCTGATCTGGGATTCACTTCCTAGCTCTGTTCCCCTGGGACCCTGATCAAGATAAAATGTCAGCTGAGTTTCCAGACGAAACCGCTGATGACGAAAGTGGCCCTGATGAGTAGACTCCACCTGGACCAGGAGGACAGTGAGCAGACTCTAAGTACATGGTGGGGGCCACGACCTGAGACTTCCCTCTGTGCGGGGACCTCCTGTACCTGCACTTGTCCCTGCCTGGGTCCCTGCCACGTGGTTCCATGTGAGCACAGACCTCTCAGCCACACTAGCTCTGGCATCCATCTGCACGGATCTCACTCCTTGCACCTAAACTGTCACCTGAGGGCACAGTACGACCAGGTCTTGGATGCTACAAGGACACCGTGGAGGAGAAATGCCCCATGCTGCCCTGCAAGCTGGCGGTGTTTCCCGCCCGATATCCTGCTACCTGAACCCACTGCCAAGAGGAGCCTATAGCAGTCGCAAGTGAGTCCACGGGTCTCACTGAACCTAAAAGCCCGGGTGGGCATCACAGACGAGGCGAGGCCAAAGCTCCTCCACTGTCCTCAAATGCAGCAACTACCCACAGCTGGACCTCTCTGGACACAGCTCGGGTTTAATGAAGAGCAGACCTCAACCAGCGGGAGAGCCCAGGGCCACGCAGGCCAGGGCCACGACGTACTTTGCCAGCCTTTTCCTCAGGTCTTTGATCTGGTCATTCTTCTTGGTTAGAATCTCTTTCATGTTGCGATAGGCTGCTGTTTGTTGGAATTTCTTCTCTAATTCCTGTGCAGTGAAAAAATGCGAGCTCACTACTGAGAAAGTTACAGGAGGGACAGAGCTGATGAAAATCACCAATATTCTGCTTACAGGATTCTCTAATTTCTTTAAAAAACATACATAAAATTAAGAGTATCAAAACTTTAAAAATACATTCTTTCTAAAGAGAAGCCAGTAAAATAGTGAAGTTTCTCCAAATATAATGTTAGCAAATAGCTCAAACATACTGTGCCCTGGACATGGGACTCTATTTGAAACAGTAAGTGAATTTCAGGTAAAATAAACACCATCTCTTAAGTTTTTGCTCTGAAATTCTTAAGTGTTCTAATCCCTAAAGTGAAGCACTCAGTCCACTACATATTTCATATACATTAAGAAAAAGGTATAGAATCTTTTTAAAAAAGGTTGCCCATCCCTCTGCCAGGCTGGGAGGGATGGGCAGGAAGGGCAAGCCACCATGTGAGAATATTCCACCACACGACAGGAGTGGAGATCTTTATTACTGCACATAGTTTAGGGCTAAAGGTGGAAGAATCTCAGAGCCCAGAAAGGATAAACTGTCAGAACACACACTGGTTAACACCTTGAGAAAAACGTGAATCTGCAGCTGTCAGTGCTCCCCCAGTACACTTTTCCTCTACACTGCGCGCCCCACTTAACTGGACATCTGCAGACAAATCTGACCTTCTCAGCCATGCTCAGCTGCTCCTGAACCCTGAGTAGGTCGTGCTTGGCTGTTGCTAGACTCTCCTCCAGGGACTTCTGGTTTTCTGTCTTGTCATTAAGTGTCTTCTGAAACTCACTCTTTAAAGCGGCAACTGTGTTTTCCAAGTCGCTCAAGTCTTGGGCCTTTATACAATCCTATGAAAAATATATGCATGACCATAAGTTCACGTTGACATCCTAAATGGTCACTGCTAGACGGTGATTCACCATCACAGGAGACGAAGGCACATGATGCTGTGTTCAGGTGCACACCAGCCTCCCTCCCCAGCCTGCACTCTGGCTCCTGGCGCTGCCAGCTCCCCTGCTCACCCTCAGCCCTCAGTGCGCAGTGTCCTGCACATGGCAGAGCGTAGGCTCACTGACTTTCCAACACGCAAAATATGATTATGAACTGCTGGGATTCCCAAGGGAACCAGGACAGAGGTGAGATCCTAAATTTGACAAGATTATACATCTCAGTGCTGGGATGGCAAATAGGTTTTAAGTCCAGTTTAAAAAAGTCCTGGTGAAGTAGTTTACATGATACACATGGAAGAATAATAAAATTAATACATTTATATCAAAAATTTAACAGGCAGCCTGGCCGGTGTGGTTCATGGTTGAGCACAGTCCCATGTACAGGAGATCGAGGTTCGATTCCTGGTCAGGGCACATGCCCGGGTTTCAGGCTCAATCCCCAGTAGGGGGCGTGCAGGAGGCAGCTGACAGAAGTTTCTCTCACTCCCTCTTCCTTTCTCTTTCTGATATCAATAAAAACATATTTTAAAAAAAGTAACAGACATGTTTTAGTCATTATTTACAATAAAATATTATGAGAGCATAATTAACACTTACTGATTTTATCGTCTGCTAAATGTACCGGATTTAAGTTTTTATATTAATGCATATGCACATGTTTGCACACTTTGTCAGCATAATACAAGCAGCTGGACCCTCTACCTGGATCTTGCTTTTGACTGGATGAAAAGTATAATAGAAAGAAAAGTTGCATTAATAGGACAGGGAAACGGTCTGTAGCTGCTAAGTATGAAGATGAAGCAGCACTGTCAACAAAAGAAAAAGTCTTCACTTGTTTTTGAAATCCAGTCCTTAAAAAGATTTTATTTCGTTCCAACTAGTGAAGACATATATGCATTTTGCTTTTGCCAAAATCTTAAAAGTAAAATGGGAGCAAAGTGTAAAATGGCTTTTAAAACAAATTCATCATCTAAAATTGTGTGCAACTGTTTTTCTTTTGGGAAATTATCAAGTTGTTTTAGAGTATTTAGCTCTGTTTCATAAATCTGTGGTCCTTGGTATATAATGACTGAAAATCATATGTGTTTTCCTTTGTGTTTTTTTAGCCATACAAGAAGTAGCCTCCTATTTAAAGATATTTACAAACAAAATGATGCAAGTCTGAGATTCGCTTCAAAAAAGCAGGAGTGGGGGAAGAAAGTGGAGGTAAATGTGAAAGCAGCCCGGCCGGCCCGATGACTGGTAGTGAGTGAGGCGTACCTGGGGGCCTTATATGCTTCTCTACGTATTAGAAATTCTCCATAGGAAACGTGTAGCAGGAGCCCAGTGAAGCGAACATTCACGACAGTACCACCAATGGAAAAGCCAGTGCTGTGCTGAAAAGTCACCCAGATGGTCCCATGACACGAGACCCTGTGCATCAGCCTCCAGGGGAAGGCCAGGAGCAGAGCTGCGTACACGCCGACTCCCAGCGGGCAGAGCACCGCGGGCATCACCCCCAGACAGGCCTGGTTCACGGTACCACACAGGCACTGCTACACACAGATGGACTTGCAGGTTCCTAACAGGTACATTTGTCCTATATTACCACACCCACTGAAGCAAACTAGGTAATAGGCTTTATATAATAAAACCCCATACAAACACAATTAATTAAAAACTCTTCATTTTCTTTTTTCTCTCTGCAACTGGAATGTCAAAGTGAAAGGCGGAAAACTTTTAAAAAATATATTTAAGAATCTCTTATATGCCAATGAGTCCTCTGGACTTGGGAGCTGTGTATCTGTTCCCAGCCCTGGAGGACAGACAGAGGGATGGGCGCTGGTTCCCACCGGCCTTTCCCGGACAAGATGTCCCTGGCAGCGCAACAGCGCCAGGAGCGGAGGGTGGCAATGCAGAGGGGCCGGCGTAAGGAACAGTAACTGGGACTTAGTACTGAGTTTACGACTGTTCGGCAATAGGGAGCGCGCTGCCCCGGTTTCACCTTCTGGTTTCCTTGCTCCAGCTGCAAATCGCGCAGCGCCCTTTCCAGCTTGGACTTCTCGTCCAGTGCGTGCGTGGCCTGTAAGCAAGAAGAGAGAGACGGGCTCAGGGCTCAGGGTTAGGGCTCGGGGCTCAGGGTTAGGGCTCGGGGCTCAGGGTTAGGGGTTAGGGCTCAGGGCTCAGGGTTAGGGCTCAGGGCTCAGGGCTCAGGATTAGGGCTCAGGGCTCAGGGTTAGGGCTCAGGGCTCAGGATTCAGGTTTAGGGCTCAGGGCTGGTCTGGAAGTTACTCTTCCCGTGAGTCTGTTAGTGTTTCTCAGTTACCTGCGTCTCAGTGGTCTTCAGCCTTGACTTCAATCTCTCATTCTCCTCTTGAAGTCTGAAAATCTCCTTTGTGAGTAAATTCAAATTTTATTATTTTAGCCAAAGTATTTTTAATACTTGACATTATTTGTTTCATTTAAAAACGTCATTTTTAAGTTAAATTTAAATGACCTAACAGACCAGAACCCTGCATGCCCTGGTTTCTGGTCACACCCCCGTTTACCCAGCCACCAGCCTTGGCACCGGCGTCCCCGCGGCTCCATATGCCCAGCTCCTCGCGCAGCCTTGGACCCTCTTCAGCCGCTGCTCTTGGCCTCCTTCCCGGCGCCTCCCCTGCGGTCTCACCCCGCTGACCCTGCAGCTCTTGGGTCTCTTCTCGGCCTACACTGGGCTCCACGGCCATGATCCGAAAGCGGGCTCATCCCGGCGCCCTGTGCCCGAGCCCCTAAGTGGTTCTGACTGAGCTGAAGCCAAACACCGGCTCACAAGCGGCTGTCACTGGAGTCCGGTCTCACTTCTTGCTACGCTTCAGCACACGCATGGCCCAGCCGGAGCGCTGCACTGTCCCCTCAGGCCGCCTTCTCCCCGCCTCCGCCTGCCGCCCATTCCCCCCGCCTGTCATGCCCCTTCCCTTCCCTTCCCTCTGACAACTTAACCTGTCTTGACTCCTCCGCCCAGCCTGGGCACCGCCTTACCCAAAAGACTGTCCTCAGCTGCTGTCACACACAGAACTGTGGCACCTGCGGCCACACACGAGTGCTTCCCTATCTCTGTGTCCAGAACATCAGGTCTCCCTTCCCAAGGAGACTGAAGTTTTTGAGGGCAAAAGGCCAGGTGTTATACTGGTTTTTATCTAACAAGATCTAGCATAATGTTGACAGTATAGGAGTCATGAAAGATCTTTATTTGTATATTGGTAATTAATTTGTAAAACCTCTTAATAAAATTCCCTTTACTGTTATCACAGATTATAAACTCCAAATGCCCATGAATAAATGATGCCCAAAACTCCACGCCCTTCACTGCAAAAAGATGCATCAGGAGCTGCTCAATGGGATGTAAAGGACAGCACAGGGAGTGCAGTCAGCAATGCTGCAATAACTACGCCTGGCGCCGCTGGGTGCCGGAATTATCAGGGGATTGCTCTGTAAACTATATAAATGTCTAACCCCTACGTTGTACACCGGAAACTAATATAAAATAATACTTAACGTCAACTGCCATTGAAACACGTTGATTTAGAAAAAAACGCTGTTTCAGACTTTCTGGGAGGTAGATATGCCCTCTTCTGGGCCGCCGGTACCGTAAAGTAAAAAACAAGGAACTAATCACCCTCCGAGGACCAAAGCCTGAGCCAACCTCCTCCCCCTCAGGGTCTCCACTCTATAGAGTTGTGCAGGCAACGGGGGGACAGAACAGAGGGTCTGCGTTCCCCAGAATGATGGTGACGTTACCTTGTTCAGGAGCTCTGCTGTCCCACCTTCGTTAAGGGGAGTAAGTTTTGGCTTTATGATGTCTATGATGGGCTGAAAGGAAGTGCAGAAAACAAACTAAAACCAGCACAGAATAAATCACGTACAAGTAGAGCACTGTGTAAACATGTCCACTGGGAAGTCAGATCCCCGGGGGACGGATTCTCATTGGTTTGGTTCCCTGCTATGTCCCAGAGCCCAATACAAATGAGACAAAAATGAAACCCAGCATCCCCATATCTTTGGAAGGAAAGAAGGGAAGAGAGGAAGGAGGGAAGGTGCTCCAAGCCAGAGCAGGTATAAATCCTAGCATCTCAGGACTGAGATTTAAGATGAGCAAAAATTATCTTTTCATTTAACCTGTGGGAGTGGAAACATTTCCTGCATGAAATGTGACTCTGGGAAAACTGAAATATTGATGACCTTTAGGCAACTACGCTGCAGGTGAAGACTAACTTGGCACAAATATTCTGGCAGTTTAGTAATGTGTGCAAACAACAAAAGAACCCATTCCCTCTGACCCAGAAATGTCTTAGCCAGAAATAGTTCCAAAGAAATAACTGAAAACTGTTTTGTATGCTCATGGGTTCCTCTCGGCAGCATTTGGGGGGTTTTATGGGGTAATGCTAAGTGGTCACTGCAAATGACGAGAGGATTAAAAAGAGAAGTAGCTACTGTTAGTATGGTCTCCACAGGACACGTGAGGGAAAGGAGGCTGGCTCAGCAGCCTCAGGTAAGCTGCTCAAGGTCACGCCGCTCGGGAGTGACAGAGCCAGGACGCACACCCAGGTGTGGCGGACCCCAACGCCTGTGCTCTGCATTGGAGCGGAGCGTTTATATGGTTGGAGTCAGGTGACGGCAGGGGGTGCGTGCGTGCGTGCGCAATAGTGGACAAAAACAAGTTTTTCATAGTTAATTACAAAGCTTTTCTTCTTTTGCCTGAAAATCTGAGAGGCAGTTTTTCAATTCTGCTCTTAAATCAAATGCTTCTCACTTTAACCTCTGGACGCTCTGAGTAACTTGGGGATTTTAAACACTGGCTATTAAGACAACGAACTTAAAATGACTAAAAATTACCTTCTTAGTGGAAGATGTAAATTCTGCTTTTTCAAATTCTGCAACTTGTTCTAATAATTCTCTTGAAGACAAAAGCAAACATAAAAACATTTAAATACATTTTAAATACAATCACTAGTACCAATCCATTACCTGCCAGAGAACAGAGCAGGTGAGCACTACACCGCGTCAAAGGTGGTACTGAGTCACTAATGCTCAAGAATCCCAACCCGTGGCCTCAGCTCCGAGTTTCCCGACACCGAGCATTTTCCCCCCAGAGTGGACAGTATGACCCCTGGAACTACAATGTTAAAACAAATACGTATGAAATTTGTCTTAACTGTATTTCTGAGGGGCCATAGGGGGACTGCTCTGTCATATAACGTATCTTGATAGCTAGTAGATGTTCAAGACAAACTGATTTTAATAGAGCAGCCTCGCAAAAGTGGAACTGCAGTAGTGCATGGCACTTACAGACAAAGTCATACAATCTCCAGAAAGACGGCAGGTTGGGGAGCCGCCTGGTTAGCTCCCCGTATTTGTAAGGGAGAGTGAGAGCCGGCTGTGCAAGAGGCTACAGTGGGGCCGGCAGCCACTGCGCTTCCAGCTCCTTCACAGGCCAGTCTCTCACTGCCTCCCCAGTACCCTGACAGTGGTGAAGCGAAATGGTTTTCTTCCCTACGGGGGGCCCTACCCCATGCTGGCCAACACTCTCCATGTGGGCCCACATGCTGCCACTGTGCTTAGATACCAGCTCCCAGGGTTAGAGGTCAGCTCTCCTGATTGATGGCATCACTTTCCTTAGAATGTCTCAATTTTGCCGATTTTAGCATATTTGTTTAAATTAATGAGCTTTTTTATATTGTTTGGATTATAAATTTTTTTTTACATTTCCCATTTTGAAAATAAGTGTATAATTTAAAATGTAATTATTCAGAAGTAAACTTCCAATATTACTAGTCTGAAGTGATGGTATTTGAATTAATTCCTCAAATGTTTCATAATCTTTATTTCCTAGTCGGCCTATCTCTAAAGAGTTATTGTTATATCACTCAGGCTAACAAAGATACTGTAGGGGACGATTAGTAACAGTCTGAAAGGCAATTCATACATCTCAAATGTCCCATCACATCCAGAAACAGGAGGAGCAGAGAACCTCGAGTGGCACCTAAGAGGTCACTCAGGACCCAACGCTTTGCTGCTGCCCAGCCCAAGCTTTCTCACACACCGGCCCCAAGAACAGCAGCAGCAGAGACACGCGCTAACGTGCTGAGGCTGCTGTTGTCCTAATTGTAGGTACAAATGTTATTACCTGTTTTCTAGCTCAGAGATATCTGTCTGCAGCTTGAGGTACCACTTCTCCGCCTGCGAGAAGAGCTGCCGCAGAAGCAGCACGTTGGTGTAGGCCGTGTTGATGAGCTCCGACTCCACCTCGCTGTGCACCACGGCCTGCAGCCCGCTCAGAACCTCGGACACCTCGTCTATGGTGAACGTCTCATCCACCAGCCTGAAAAGCGACCACCCAAACTTCCACGTGAACAAGAACAATTTACCAAGTAAAACTAAGAAACCCACGCCGACATCGAGGGGGACGGGTTACTGTGACACTCTCTCTGGGAGCCAGCTCCCTTGTGAATCAAGCAGAGTGAAAACCACGAAGCTGCACACATTTCGGTGGCGATTTAAACGAGTAAACCGTGGTTCATCCTTCTTTAATTTTTCAGTTTAAAGCCTTTTTATTCTCTACTGAAATCAGTCTTAGCACAGTTAGTAATTTCAAAAGTCACCTGGAAGATGTAATTTCTTTCTTTCTAGCATTTGTGTAGCATTTCAATGCTTGTATGAACTATTCACACAGCAGTAAATGCCCACGAGAAAACTGGTGGTAACTGTACATCCCTTCTCCTAGCATTCTTGGGACTTGAAGAAAAACAAACTAACAAACAAACCTGACTTCTCTTAAAGCTCCATGGACCACTGGCCACCCCATAAAAGTGAACATCATCATCATCAAGAGCATTAAAAATCCATCTCCCACAGAGTGCTTGGGCTGGGGAAACTTCGGGGCTGCCTTCTTCAATCCCTCACTTTGCAGGCAGGAACATGGGCTCAGGAGGTGGAGGTGACAGGCCCATGGTCCCACTGAGGTTGACAACCCCACAATCATATCTGCTCCCTCAAGAACATGCCCAACAACTGAATCCTGGAGAAAGCTTCCAACGAGTTTCACAGTAACACAGTCCTCTGCTCTCCCTGCCTCCACCTTCAAAGTCCCCATCCCTCAGATGCTCAAAGATGAAGAGCACCCCCCCCCCCCAGGGCTATCCTCCTCACTTCCAAAAGGACCTAAAGAAGGGAGTGGCATGGAAGTCTTATCACAGTTATATTCAAGTCAATATTATTGGACTTAGCATTCTTTAATGTTTCATCTAGCCAGCAGAATTTAGACATGCTAGAAAAAAACAAAACTTGGACTACTTTTGATGGAAATCCTTACTAAATATATTAACAATCTTTCTATGTTCTTTAATAGGACATAGCAAATCTGCTTTCACAAATCTGCTCTTTTTTGGCAACCCGAGTTATTATCAGGAACAGCAGTTGAGGTGCACGAAGTGGGTAGTAAAGTGCCTCCCTCCACTGGCTGTCCCACAGCCTCTCCAATTAAATTGCTGCTTATTTTTGCTGGGGGCTAGGAAACCAGATTTCCAGGTTAGATTAATGAAGGGAACAGATAATGGTATACAGTGGAAGGCCTCTGCTACCCAGTGAAATTCATGGCTTATGACAGCTGCAGCTCACTCGGAGGCCTTTTTCATTCACGTCTCACCTGACACTGAGGTGTGCCACAGCCTCGTCCCAAAGTAATCTGATGTCTCTTTTATTATTCAGCCTTTTTCTTTGGTCTCCCTACTATTCTCCGGATCAAACACACATTTTCTATGATCTTTAATTATCTTCCATTATTGGCCCAGCCAAACTAATTATCCTCTCTTGCTACAAAGTCAACTAACAATTTGGTACCAGTCAGCAAGCTTTTTAAGATTTCCTGCTGTTTTCCCTAACTCTTCAATATGAACTGCATAGATGTTTTCTTGCTGTTATATTTTATGACTCTAATCTCTTAATTAATAACTCAAGTAATTAAAATTCTGGAATCTTTAATACAAGCCAATCACCGACCCACAAGCCCTCCACAATTTCCTGATGGCCCTTCTGAAACGCGGCAACCCCTTATCATATGTGCATGTTTGAGAACAGACTGCCCCCACCACAGTTTGAGTTTCACGTATCCACACGGCTATGTAGCCGCTCTCAGTGAATAACTGATCATGATAATCCTGGCAATGGTTTGTATGGCCTCCTTTACAGCCTCCTCACACTGGCTACCAGAAGGATCCATGTTCCCACTGACTTTCCTTAGAATCCTCCGATACCTGCTCTCCTTAAGGTCTTGGAAGCAGGAGTCTACAGTTTTGAGTCTCAAGCCTCTTTTTGAACGAGCAAAACGCATATAATTAATAACTTCATTTTGATGGTGCTCATTTAGGCCCAACTCTGCCTGAAAGAGAGAGAAGTAATTTAATCATTAGTCTTGAAACTGCAATAAAAGAACCAATAATGAGGGCGCAGGATATCCTGTGGTTGAGACTGACAGGTGGCCACTAAATTCTGCTCTTCCCTTCCTCCCAGGTACATGGCTGCCCAACCAGGGGACACTTCCCAGCCCTCCCCGCAGTCAGCTGTGGCCACGTGACTACTACTCAGCAATGGGTGTCAGCAGAAGAGATGAGGGCTACTTCCAAAGCCTGGGCCTTAAGACACGGCTTTGCCACACCCCATTTCTCTGAGGCTTGGAGGAGGTGGTGACCAGGCTGAACCATGAAGACAGCAACCATGCCCTAGGGGTTGGGGGAGCAGCAAGATGAAAGGGATCTGTATCCCTAAATGACGTCATGGAACAGCATTGACCCACTCACCTGAGATGAGCAGAGAGACTGCAGTTAAGCAAGAGACTAGTTTAAACCTCCGTATTCTTTAAGCCATTGTTTTTTGAATTTCTCCTACACCAATTCAATTTCACCCCCTAATGCAGCTTTAAAAAATAGATTTGGTTTTGACATAGACATTAATTGGTCTTGATTTTAAACCAGATGACAGCTTGACAACTATGAGCTAAAGATGCATGAAATTCTTTTTCATTTTATAGCGACGCTGTTTTAGCACACAGGAAAACGGGGCCTCTCTTCAACAGGTCAAAACAAAACAAATGTCACCCAAGTTCCCTCAGCTGTAAAATGGGGGTCTTGGACTCTTAAGGTCATTTTCACATCAGAGAGCTGGATCCAACCACGTTCTCCCTCCTCAGCTCCTTAACATAATTGTTTATGCTGCCAAAGGGGGGGTGTGTGGTGTGTGTGGTGTGTGTGTGTGTGTGTGTGTGTAAAAACTTGGAGTTTTTGGAAACGAATGAGATTCCCGCCCTTCGCCGGTCCCGCCAGCTCTTTCCACTCCCCGCCTGCGAGGTGCGACCTGGCCCGGGCACCCCAGCCAGGGGCAGGACTAACGGACGCGGCGGAGCGAGGCTGCTAGGGGAGGGCTTCGCCCAGGCCTATCCCGGAGGGGATTCGGCCGAGGCCCCCGCACCCGGCGCGGCCTCCCCTCCTCAAGGAGGCCCGGGAGCGGGCTCAGACCGGGGCAGGCCACGCCATCACCGCGGGGCCCCGCTCCGCGTCTGCAGCCCCGGCCACTGCTCACGCCCCGGCGCGGAGCGGCGCCAGCGGGCCGGATACTCACCATGGCGGCGGGCGGGAGTCAGCGGCCTCGAGCGCCGGGAGAGGTCGGGCGCAGCCTCGCCACGCCCCGGACCACCGAGGGTGGTTGGGCCGCAGCGGATGTGGAGGGCGGGCGGGTTGTTTAGAAGCCTCCGGTTGCTAATGGAAACGGAGGCACGTGACCCTGGAGTTATGCACGTTTATTGGCCCTTAAGATAACGCGACAGGAAGTGCCCTGAGACCGGCTGGCCTCCGCGTGCGCATTGGCTTTCAGAACCAGGAAGTCCCGCCTCTTCGCGCCACGCTATCCCGGCCGCGGGCCGCCGTTGCCAATGGTAACAGGAGGGGAGCGGCTGCGGGGGGGACTCCAGGCTCTATGGCGCCTCGGAGCCTGGGGTCGGACTGCGGCGCGGGGCTCGGCCCTCCCGCCTCGCAGCCCGGCCGCCCCGAGGGGCTCGTCCTCGACGGCTGACTCCCGCCCCCTCGACGGTCTCCTGGGGCGTCGGGCGCGCCCCCCAGACTTTCTCTTCCCACCAGCAGTTCCCGCTTGGCCGGCGGCACCGGCGGTGCCAAGTGCCCGCCTCGAGCTTTGAACGACCCTCTCGCCGCCCGCGCCCATTTTTTTTCTTTTATATTCTTGTTTGTTCTTTTAATCTGTAACAAAAGGGTTTTTTTAAGGGTTTTTCCCTTAAAAAAAAAAATCATCGCTAACGAAGTGGTTGAAAGAGTACTGAATTTCAAACTGATGCCAAAAGTCAGCAGGGAGGCTTGGAAACGCTCCGTGGCCTCGCCCCGGAAACTGAATCGCCGTCTCCCTCGGGGCCTCGGAGCCGGCCGCCCTCGCCGACGCTCCCGGGGGGTCGCGGGCCACCCCAGGGGGCGCTGCCCTGCGAGAGCCACGGTGCAGGGTGACACCGCAGACACGGGGGCGGGCGGCGGGGGGCGGCGGGGGGCGCGGGGGGCGCGGGGCGGCGGGGGGCGGCGGGGGGCGCGGGGCGGCGGGGGGCGCGGGGCGGCGGGGCGGCGGGGGGCGCGGGCCGGCACCGCTGCGGCCCCTGCGACGGAAACTGTCTCTGGGGAGGCGGGGAGCGAGCTGAGCTGTGAGCTGAGCACATGGAAACAAGGAGCACAGAGGGGTAGCTTTCTAAGAACCTGGGGAGCTTCAGGTTGAGAAGTATTTGGCATTCGCCCTGACTCATGAACAGATACAGTAAGTTAGATAAGACTTTTGGGGTTTATGTTGATTTTGGCCACTACACAGTGCAACTTAAAATGGATCACAACTGGGACCCAAAAGTCTGGAAAGGCTGTTAGAGATCTGGTTCCACCCACCCACCTTGTGGGCGAAGAGACCCAGCGCCAGGGTCACATGCTCAAGACCTCAGAAGGCTGGGTGGGGGCATCTGAAGCCTGAGTCTGGGATGAAACGAATACAAATATGTTTTCAAGAGCAAAACCAGAAAGCAGATGTGAACTATTCTGGGACGACGGGTGTTAATTATATTCTGGTCAAGAATTTCATTTTTCTTTTCATTTCCTGCCCAACTTCACTTTGGCCTCCCGGGGGGCATGCGGGCAGAATCTCTGTCTCCCTGCGAGGTCTGCAGGCGCAGGTCCTCAACCCCTCCCTCCCATCATGAGCCCCTCCAAGCTCGGTTAAATTTCTGCTTTACCGTCCATCTCTCACATTTTTGTTCAGTGAGTGTCGAACTTAATCATAAAAGTTGTCATTTAGTGCCTACCATGGGCTAGACACATTCCATTCCAGTAGCTGATCTTTACAATCTTCTTTCTTACTACAACAGATATTCATTGAATTCACACAGAGAGAAGCTCACTTGAACAGGTGTTGTGGACCCAAGACAAAGCATTTCATAAACACTTTTATGACATTTAAGAAAATAAAGTTGTTTATCAATTTGCATTCTAAGGAAATGTAAGTGTATTTTCTTACAGGCAAACTCCTGTGCTTGCTAAGTGTTACTGACATGAGGGGACGAAAGCAGTGGGTGGATATTTCATTTGTGCGTATGTTTGTGGCTCAGGGATTTTGTAAGTTGTTCTACAAAGCCAAATAAGCTCATTGTGTTAATTTAAAATCCTATTTTAATCTAAAATCTTCTGTACCAAGGATGTCATATCACTTTTAGCCAATCTACCCAGCTGAGTTGGATGTTGTTATATAAGCTGTCTAAATAGTGTCAGCAAATATGAACATGTATTTTGGTCTTAAACTGATGAATTTGGCTCTTGAAAAGGCTGAACTTGTGCTTTGGGCTGTTTACTAGCTTGGGTTGATCACCAAAGCAAACAATTCCAGCTGTGAGGCAGAACATTTCCACCCTACTCTAATAGTGAGCTTCTCAGTTTCGCTCTATTTTTTTAACTTCTTGTGACAATTTTTAAAATGTGTGTGTGTGCATGTGTGTGTCAGTTTGGAAGGATTGGATGGGAGGCATACAAAGGAGGACATTAAGCCTCTTAGTATAGTTCAACATAAAGAAAATGAAGATCAACCTATCTTTTTAGATTATTACAACATGAAGCTCTTGTGAGTTTATAAATTGCCAGCCACTAGGGGTACCACTGGGACCACCAATTTCAGGGTGTTTACAAGCTGAACTAGGCAAAGGAGTTATGGGAAGGTGATCATGATCTTCATGGCAGTGTTGTCAGACTCACTCATTCAGCCACTATTTAGGGAGCCCCCTTTGCGTGCAAGGTTCTGTGGCCATGGCAGCGGTAATCTGAGGGGAGCAGCGCAGAGATTCAGGAAGCTGTAGGTCTCCCTACTCTAGATCTCTGGGTGAGATTGGAGGGACTAAGGTGAGGCTTTAGTAAAAGGAGAAAATCACTTTTGAAAACAATTAAAATCAATACAGGTGGTATGCTGAAAGGGCAAAGATCTTGACGGTCATATGGGAAAGAGGAAAGTTTGAGAAATACTGAGCTGGTAGTAGGTGCGCAATGGTTAGGGGGAAATTGCTTGGGTGGATTATCTTGAAGAAGGCAGAGCCTTTGGAGTGAGGCATCTTGCATGTGATGGGGTCCTCGCCATCTCCTCCAGCCCTGCCTAGCTACAGCTGAGAAAGTAGCTGAGGCTTTAAAGAAGGGAAGAGGCCAGGATTGAAACAGCCTTTGCAGGTGCTTCGGCATGCGAATGGGTCTCTAGCGGTGGGAAGTTATTTTCCGTTCTTCCGCTGTTTGCTCTCTTGGTAGATGGTTTCAAAATGCTGTAGTGACCAGTGAGTATTGGAAGGTGCTGACAAATTAGATTAGTGAAATTATTATCACAGCATTAAAGAAGTTCAGGCAAGGAAGTGGTTCACCATAAAACACTACAACTCCCTTTAAGATTGTGCGGAGGATGCTGATTTCTTAGCCCAAATGATAGATTAGTTGCACTTGATAAGTCTCCATACACTTAAAAACCCCCAGAGGAAACAAACACCAAAATCATCAGAAAAGTTAAGCCTACCTAAAAACAACACAGGAATGGGTTGCGAGGAATCCCTTCTTGTGGAGTTGGGAAGTTTACTGTGAACGGGGTGACATGCACCAAATCCCTCCCCCTCCCCTCACGGGCACGTTCACGCCAGAGGTAGGTCAGCAAGCTCAGTGGTCGTATTCAGCGGCTGCTCGTGGGAAACACGGTAGGGAAGGGGGCAGTGGGCAGGCGAGATGGGATCTGTCCTCTTGGCCCTTATCATCAAGCCAAGGGGAAAGGCAAGCTTACAAAACAGTCTCAAAGCAGACAACGCGTGGCACGGGCCGGCAGGGACAGGGCCGCCTCTGCGAAAGTGAGAAGCCGGGAAGGCCCGGGTCTGGGCTCGGCGTGGAAAGGGCCCTGGGAGGGTTGCAGGTGCCTGAGGACTGCGAGGGAGAGAAGGTTGCCCTGAGCAAGGGACCAGAATTTTCACTGGGTGAGGCAGTAGAAGCGTCCAGAGATGTACGTTTAGATCTGTTATTATTTCAAATTGCAGAAAGAGATGGATAATGCCGGAGAACCTGTCCTAACTCGTATTCGGGATGGCGGCCTCGCTGATCTGTGGTCTTTGCTAAATGGTCTCTGGGCTACCGTTAGTGTAAAGATGTTTTATGCACTCACCACAATGAAGGCACCTTCCTTCCTTCTAGTGGCCAGGCCTCGTTTCTGTTCTCTTTAAAGAAGAAATGAGACAAAAACTTCAGGTCACCAGTTGCATTCCATCTTAGAAAGGAGAAAACAGGCTTAAATTTGCTCAGGAAGTGCCGCCCGTGTAGGCAGGGTGCCTTGGAAGGTCTGCACGGCCAGGGCAGCTGTTCCAGAGCGGAGGCTTTCTCAGTGAGATGGGTGAACAGAATAAGGACACGCCATTCCTAGTTTATGCGGGGTTGTCTTTCCCACTGCACATTCAAGCTCCCTGGAGGAAGGGATCTCCCTGAGCCCTCCAGCCAGAGGGCTCCAGGAAATACTTAGAGACGATCGCCTCTCAGTGTTGCCTTGGGCAGGAGCAAAAGGACATTTTCAAAACTTCGGTAGGAGAGTAAAGCAGGGTGGCTTTTTTTCTGGAGAGCAAACTAGAAATTAGTATCAAAACTGAAAATGCACACACCCTTTGACCTGGCGATTTGCCTTCACTTCTAAGAATTTATTTAAGAAAAAACAGGAGCTCCAAGATGTGCGTGTAGAGATGTGTACTGCAGTTTGATGTGGTAAAGATCTTGAGATGGTCTAAATGTTCCTCTTTGGGGAGATGCTAAATAAGTTATGCTGCCAGAAAGTGGGATTTTCTGCGGCGGTCAGAAAGAACAAGGAAGGGTCCACGTGCCTTGACTTGGAAAGACATATAGTAAAATGAAAAACTGAAGCTGGAGAACAGCAGCCATGGCAAGGTCCCGCCTCATCAGAAGTGCGCCACGGTGACTCCAGAGGGCACAGCCACAGGCTCCTCAGCCTGGGCAGGGGCCAGAGCAGGTGGGGGGGTGGTCTCTATGCGTGTCTATCATTTGAATTCGGTTACAAAGCGGGCATTACTTTTATTGAAGGATGTAAAGAGAAAATAAAAGCCGACAGGAAAACACCTTTGGTTTCATTTGTGTTGTTTTATGTGCTCACCACAGTGCAGGCACCTTCCTCCTAAAGGCCAGGCCTCGTTTCTCTTCTCTTGGAAGTAGTGAGGCAGGAGCTTCAGGTCACCAGGATGGAGACCACCCAACGAAACGTGCCCTTTCCTCCTGATCCTTCTTTTTAAATCTCCCCCCGGGGATACGCTTTTATTGATTTGGGGGGGGGGGAACATCGATGTGAGAGAGAAACATCAGCCAGTCGCTTCCCGAGTGCAAGCTACTCGCAGTCTCTTTTTCTGGCACAGGGGACGAAGCTCCCACCAGCCGAGCTCTGGCCAGGGCTCTTCTCGAACCTTCGCTGCGGGCGCTGTTGCCAGCATTTGGGTGTTTTCGCCACGGCTGCAGCCCTCGGGCAGCTTTCCCCCTTTTTCTCCAGCTGGCTGAGCAGCCCAGACCTTCCATGCTGCAGGGGGGCAGGTGGAGCCCCTGGAAAGACTGCACTTGCCATCGGGCGCTGGTTTCCTAGCCCGTTTCATGGCCTCTCTGAGCAGGAAGGCTTGGCCTTGGTGAGGTCCTGTCAAAATTTCTGTCTGAATTTAGTTAGGCTCCCTGGGCATGCCCCAATTTGATATTTTACAGCAAGATTAAACAGGAAGCTGGCAAATGTCTTTGGACACAAAGATACACCACAGATACACTGCGAGCATTAGGCTCGTTTTCTTTACTGGGCTGTGGGAAATTTCCTTTATGAGAAAGACGCACAGCATGGAGTGACTTACTTGGGGAACAGTGATGATCAATCATGGTTTATCACTGCCTCCCTTTCTCCAGAAAAGTGCCTGGATCCAAATAAAAAGAGTGGACTTGGTTAAGTCTGGACTATTTTATCTCATTGTCAAAAAGCTGAGTCTCTCTTTACCCCAAGAGCAGTTTTCCTGTAACGTCATCATTAAAACAATAATTCTAAGAATTGCTGATTTAAATGTTGAGGTTGCAAATGTTTGTTATAAGATGTTTACTGTGGAAACTGGTGTTGGTTCACTGGGAGTTGTAGCCTGTGGTTGTCGGAGGAGGTTGGCTGACTTCCCCACCCTCGTAATGAACCCACTGACTGAAGTCACGAGCCTCTAGGATGCTCTCTGAGAAAGAGGCATTTGGAGGTACTGTGCCTTGTAAAAATTTACACCTCAAAAAAAAAGGCTTTCAAATGCAGGGAGCTGCTTTCCTGGACAGTGGTGGTTGATATTACAACACGGGGGGCAGAAATGGGAACTAATTGCTTCCTGAATTTTTATTCTTTTAATTTTATTTATTTTTATTGAATTTACTGGAGTGACATTGGTTAATAAAATTAACCTGCATTTTTAAAAAATTCACTATGCAGAGCTGATTTTTCATCCTATAATTAGCCTAAAAGCGTGGTCTAAATCTGCTCCATTCACACCCCACAGAACGATGACTGAGCCACTACAGGCCTCAAGTTTATGCTGATAATTTTGTCTTTTACCAAGAAAAACACACCAATGAATTGGTTCTCATTTTCAAATGGCAAAAGGTACTAAATGGCCCTAGCCAGTTTGGCTCAGTGGTTAGAGCGTCGGCCAGAGGACTGAAGGGTCCCGGGTTCGATTCCAGCCAGGGGCACGGACCTCGGTTGCAGGCTTGGCCCCAGTCGGGGCAGGTGTGAGAGGCAACAAATCAGTGTGTCTCTCTCACATGCACGTTTCTCTCTCTCTCTCTCCTCCTTCCACTCTCCCTGAAAAGCAATGGAAAAAATATCCCCAGGTGAGGATTTAAAAAAAAGGTAATAAATGAATGGAAGTGGATCTTTCACAGAGAACTTACACAGAATACTTAAGTGGCGTAAAGAATTGAAATGAAACTCACTGCCTCTTTGAAACATAGGAATCTGGGAAAACTGAAATGGAATGACATCTTAATTACACATAAATCACAGGATGTGGCTCTCATAGTCCCTAGGGATCACAGGGTGATGAACAGCTACTGTTATTTTAGAGAGAAAATAGAGACTTCATGTAGGTTTTAAAATTTTCACCTGCAAGTAAGAGTTTATTCAAGAAATTATGCCAAGAGAATGAAAGAAGAGTATGTGTCCATAAGCATGTGTATGTTTGTGCATATATATGTGTGTATATTGTGTCTGGGTGTGTCAGCGTATGAATGTATGTGTGTGCGAGTGTGAGTGTGTGTGAGAATGAGTGGGAAAGAGCAGGAATGCAAAGGAAAGGACCCTGGACTCCTGAGATAATTCCACGCTGGGCGGGCATCTGCCACAAGCCTGTCTTAAGAGCCTTTTGTAGGCAATGGAAACCAGCAAATGTGAACAATCAAACCTCTCACACTAGACTCGTGAGTTCTCTTCAGCAGCACAGGTTTTCTTTGACATGAATCTCTTATTTTAGGTTTTGTCCCAACACTTAGGCCTGACTCATATATTTTAATGAAAGGCCACTGTGAAACTTTCGGAGCAGGCGGGACCTACAAGCATTTTGCAATTGGATGGCAAAGGGCCAGGGGGGGCTCCGGGCGGCCTGCGAGGGGAGGGGCAGGGTGTATTCTCTCCTGGTCTCAGCGCTGGCACAACAGGGAAACTCCGCTCAAGGGGTCTTTGTGATAAACACGGAGTAGTGGAGCTAGTTGCAGTACATGAGCCACTTACATACCCCTCCCCTTATTTTAAAAATCACTCCTTTTTTCTGCTAGGAGAGATTTTCAGCTTAGGTTTCCCAACTGATTTCTGGTCGAGCCCATGGGCAACATTTTTCTTGCTTGACTTTCATTTGGGCCTATTTCTTTGGGGCCTTTAATTTGGGATTATTTTTAGAGAAAAGATAAGAAAAAATGCACAAGATCCAAGTACACTGGGCTTATAGGAATGAGCTTAGGCTGAGAGGCATCATTTCTGGGAAACGAGAGACGCTGGGAGTCGCGTATATGCTAAATCTCAGTCCAGATAGCCTGTGGGTATTCTAGTTATTTTGACAGAACGCAAAGAAGAAAAAACAAAAAAAAACCACCACCCTTCAGAGGGCAAAAGTTCAAGGGAGGATTTCTTTTGAATGCTAAAAGGGAAGATGGCTGGTGAGCAAAATCGAGAGCACTGATTAAAACGCTAAGGCTCAGAACGCCCAGCAGTGCCGTTTGGTTGGCTGCGTGTTTGTTTTTTCTGAGCCAGAGGCTCTCAAGCGCACCAGCCTTGTTCCTAAAAGGTTTTTCTAACCGGCTGCTGGTCTCAGATAAAAACTGTGTACTACTCCAGCTTCAACCTGTGCAGAAGAAGGGGGGGCGTGGTATGTTTGAAAAAAGTCCTATGAGTGGATTGACCCTGCTGATGAATTATATTTGCAGAGTCTGTGTTTGCTGTGTTGCCATGCCCGTTTATTTGCAGATACAAGGGGCAAAGTCAGAAATGATACCCTAGGAGAGACCATAGCCTGGCAGTGTGGGCATTTTATTATAAGTTCAAGCACGCAACTGATTTGAGGTCCACCCCTTTTAAAAAGGCTTTAAAAAGGCTTACATCTTTCCATGGGACTAAACTGGAAGACTTTACTCACCCTTTACCTAAAAGAGACTTATAGAAGCTGAAAGCCGTGGGGGACATTTACCTCACTTATTACAAACCTGACTTGGGGACAACTGAGGTCCAAAATGGCCATGTGGCTTGCCTAAGGTACCAAGTCACTGTCAAAGCATTTATTCCCTGCCTGGTGGTTATTATCGTTATCATTACGGAGGTCATTTTTCCTGAAAGCAAAAATTATACAGGGTGGGGCAAAAGTAGGTTTACAGTTGTGAGCACAGGAAACGCAGAGCAGTTTTTGTGTTATGATTAATTCTTGTATTATTTTCCATAGGACCCGTAAAGCTTTCATGGCCAGCTTTCGCAAAGCAAGTTCATTTCCTTGTTCACTGAATGTATATTGAGATCCGACGTATCTGTCGGACACCCTCTGGGGCCCTGGGGTCACAGTGACCTCTGCTCTTGTGAGGTCAAGTGGGTCCTAAAGTGGAGTGAGTGGGTGGCAAATGCTGCTCTTCCTTGGGAGAAACTGCAGATGGACTGTAGCTTCTGCATCCCCCACTGGGAACCAGCAGGGGCCTGTGGAGTGGCCTTAAGGAAGCCTCCGCCTCCCCGAAGGGGAGCAACGCGTGGTCACACCCAGGGCGAGGACTGGGATGTGGTGGCTTCTCTTCAGACGAATCTGCTCCCTGGGGAAGGGACCAGAAGTGACACGGGGCAAGCAAACTTGGGCCAGTGGGACCATGGAGGGCGCGGAGGAGGGGATTTTGCACATACATGCCCAGCGACCAGCTGTTCTGGCAGTGGGTGGGCTGGGCCTCCCCGCTGCTTCTGCAGAGGGCAGGGTAGCCAGGACTTGCAGAGGGAACAGCCTGCCTGACAGTTTGCCCCTCCAGGCTGTTCTGAGAGAGAGCCCAGACTGGCTTCCTGCTGCAGGTAAGAAAACATTGTTACTGGCTCTGTGGCTTGGAAGCGCCTTCAAGTATGCCAGTCAACTAGCTCTTGACCTTGAACGTGATGGTAACAGCACACACCAGGCTCCCCGACAGTCGCATCACCAGCCCACTCGAGGCCTCCCTTCAGGCTCCCTGGGATTGTCCCCACCTCCCAGATGAGGAGAGTACACAGATGTAAGGGATGGCACGCATTTATTAGGTTGTTCTGCCATTCTGCTCTCAGAGAGTAGTGCTTCCTCTCTCCAGGATGTTTGTGCAGGTTATGTTTGGGACTACTCGTTTCGAAGCTTGGTTTTCAAGTAAACCAAGTGTGGCTGCGTTGGTTTCTGATGAGACTACTAGTATCATGGGAGCCAAGAATAATTTAATAAAACAAAAGCACTGAGTGTATGGAAATTCAAGAGTCCATAATGTTACTGAGATGAGTCCTTGGTGGTCTAGTGGCTAGGATTCGGCACTTTCATAATGTTACTAAAAAGGAGAAATCAGTAGAAACTCATTGGAGATAGCGAATCCCAAGTCCTTATTTGGAAACTGTGTAATTCAAGGGAAGTACACGGAACTGAATGTAGGAACTACAGGTGAGACATTCCGTAGGTGGGACGTCCCATAGATTGAGGGTCAGATTCCCTGTGGAGCAGCTGAACGTACATAGACTTTTTACCAACCACACTTATCAGAGACAACCATACTAGCAAGTAGTGGGTAACTCTAAGTTGCTATCAAATAATGGGTACAAATTTTGTACATTTTCTAAAGATTGACGTCTTTATAGTGAGTACAGTGAAAGGGTGGCATAAAGTATTTAGTTCAAAATAATGAGGGAGGCATTATCATAAGAAGATAAATTAAAACAATTCAGAAGACCTGGTAGCTGATTTAATTTTCATTTGGCCACCAGAACCTATAAAGACTTTTTTAAACAAAATTAACATTTTATTTATGTTGAAATAAACTATACAAAATTAGCTCTCTTCACCAGAAACAACAGCAATATTTTGTGTTTTATTCCTAGAGAATCACAATTTATGATTTTTATAACTTTTCTTCCCTTAGTGCTACTCAAAATCTTCACCTACTAGTAAGAATCGATCAACCATAGGGAGCAGTTAGATAAATTATGGTATGTCCGTATCTGAAATATTGCAAAATCGTTAACCATTAAGATTTGGATTGAATTTAACTTTTGGATTAAATATTTAATAACAGGAAAACACGTTTACGACAGGGTATACAACTATATTGCAATCTGGTCCTAACTTTATGTAAGTACAAATGACGGAGCCCCCAGGTGATTGCTGAGGGAGGGAGAACGAGGCAATGCTCGATGCTTTCTATTTCAAAGAAGGGAGTAGGTTCCCACCACGTTGGGCAGATGCGGTAAATTTTCTGACATGATTAAAGGAAACCTAATTTTACTCATCTGCAAAACTGAGAGTTGAAGAGTTGAAGCCCTTTTGCCCTTCTCAGAATGACTAACCTGACACGAGCCTCCTCCCCACCAAGTGCAGGGCCCGGCGATTCTGCTGGGACGTGGCAGCAGAGCCGCCTTGGCCTGTGGCCCCCCCGTGACATCTCCACGGGACATTCTCTCACTCTCGGGAAGGCCCGTGGTGCCACCAGGAGACCACGACCAGCCCCGAGACACTCGGCTCGTTCCCACGGGCAGCCTTTCCTCAGTCATGAGAAGAAAAAGGAACTTCACCGAGTGTGACATTAATTTACAGTGTTGAAGAGACCTCCCTCTTTCACAGGACGGGTAAATAAAATTCTCGCACTGTTAAAAGAACACGTCCCCCTGATTATTGAAGTAGGACACTCAGCAACAATTCAAAAACACTGAGGCAGAGCCAAAGCACTGGCAAGGAAAGCTCTCCAGGCTTCTCTGTGCAGAGTGTGAAGCCAGAGCACCAGGCATCACAGAACCACATTTGCACACACACACATGCAAACGTGTACACGCACACACACATACAAACACACCTATACACACATGCAAACAGCACGCACATGCAAACACACACACACATGCACACATATGCACACACAAGCAAAGAAAAGGCTCTGGATGAACACGCACCAAACGTTTAACAATAAATACGAATGAGAAACCAGAAAAGGAATAGAATGAAAGGGAAAAACTTTTCAGGCTCTGTTTCTGAAACTTCCTTTTTACAGTAGCAGATACTCATTTCTTATGTGATTTCTAAAAAGAAGGAAGGATGAGCTCCTCCGCTCTCGGCAGGAGTGCGCGCACGGCGCGCGGGGCCTCGGAAGCTGGACACAGGGCGGCCGCGCGGCCGGCCCGCCCCACGGAGTCGCCCGGCCGAGGGGCGCACGCGAGCGGCCGGGGGCGCCTGCGGAAGGGGGTTCGCCACACCCGGAAACCGGAAGCAGCCCGCAGCCGCTGCGCGTGCCCGGCGGGGCCAGGCGGCGGCGGCGGCGACGGCGACGGCGCGGGCCTAGGCCGCGGGTCAGGGGCGGCGAGGAGCCGGACGCCTCACTGCGCGGCGCAGACACCCCAGGGGCAGGCGCACCCCCACCACAGGGCCTTTAACCCAGAGCGGCGGCCCACGCCGGCTCCCCGGCCCCCCACAAACCACCAGCGCCCGGAGGACCTACCAGGGGCGCGGGAAAGTCCTGTGCTGGGCGCATGTGCAGCAGCGGCCACACGGCGCCGGGGGCGGGCCCTCAGCTACGCGCACGCGCCGCAGAAGCCACACCTCCGAGGCATGCGCAGTAGGAGCCAAAACAGCGGGAGGAGCCCGGCGTGGGAAGATGTGGGCACAGGACGGGGTGGGATGGCGGCCCGGGCCGGGACCTGGGCCGGGACCTGGGCCGGGACCTGGGCCGGGACCTGGGCCGCGGGTGGGCGGGGGCGGGCCCAGCACAGGCCGGGAAAGCGCGGGAAGGAGGCTGGTGGTTTAAATGCAGCCTGCTTGTCCCGAAACCGGGGAACTAGACGGAGGATTAGTCAGGCCCCGGGCGGCTGCCGCCCGAGCCCCGGCCGCCGCGTCCCCAGGCACGTTGTTTATTTTCAGCCCGTAGATCTCGCCACTGCGCGCCGCCCGCGTGTGGGCGCCTGAGGCTCCCTTCTCGCGACAAGGGCCCATTTTTCTCCAGCCACCATAAGGAGCAACTTGTGACACACACACATTAGCTCCGCTAAATCGCAAAATAATGATGCTGAGCGAAAGAAGCCAGACCAAAAAAGAGTACGTACCATATATTTAAATTCGTATAAAGTTCTAGAAATGCAGACCGAACGACAGTGAGACAGCAGATGGGTGGTCGGATGGGGGTGGGGGGGTGAGAGGGAAGGATGGCCAGAGGCACAAGGAGACTTTGGGGGGTGATGTCCATATTTCCATGTAAATTCCCGCAATAAATTGGGATCTGAAGGCATTGGTCGGCCTGCCTTCTTTTTTTTTTTTTTTTTTAATAAATATATCTTTATTGATTTCAGAGAGAGGAAAGGAGAGGGAGAGAGAGAGATAGAAACATCAATGATGAGAGAGTCATTGATCGGCTGCCTAGCCCGCAACCCCGGGCATGTGCCCTGACCGGGAATCGAACCCCGATCACCTGGATCCTAGGTGGACACTCAACCGCTGAGCCAGGCCCGGCCAGGCTGCCTGCCTGCCTTGAAGAACCTTTTGGATGGGTTGGAATAAAATAGTAAGATCTGCAGGTTACATCATCACTGTTTAGCTCCTCTTTGGAAAACTCATCTTTTCCAGAGATAAATACTGGCCCCGTGGAATGGGTTCCAGGCTCTGGCCCTGTCCGGGTGATCCGAAGGATTCAGGGCAGCAATTTTTTTTTTGAGTGGATTTTCCCCAGCTTTCTGCTGCATTTCGGGTTGAGTAAGTAACTTGGTTAAAACCACTAGCTTCATAGAGTTGCGGTAGCAAACCATAAATCATTCTAGGTTCCCTGAGAAGCTCTGTAAACCGTAGGAAACCAGAGGGCTCCCAGCAGAGCTGTTCGACTGAACAGCCTTGGAGGAGATTTTCAACCAAGTCCTGGTTCTCAATTCTCAGCATTTAGCAGAAATGTTTAGTGAGTTAAACATGCTTACACACACACACCCTTCCTTAATTTCGTTTAACAAAGAGAAGATGAACATATATATGTATAGAATATATATATAAGATCAGGATATCTGCAACTATATCTTTATTTAATAATAACCTCCCCTTTTATACCTAAGGAAACGGAGATTGGTGACTTGCTCAAACTCCCACTTAGTTAAGTGGTGAGAGGGATAAATCGAGCTCTCTCTAAATCCAAAGTAAGCATATAATTTATATACTATAAAGTAATCATTCCAGCCAGCATTTTCCTGTGTGTGAGGTCCTCGAGGCCCTGACAACCCTTCTCTGCTCAGGTGGCTACTTATGCAGGGCTTCTCCCTTCATCTCCCAAATTTGACATCTGCTACCTGAAGTGTGACTCTGGCCCAGCTGCATGGGCATCACCTGTAGAGAAATGAGGACTCTCAGGCTCCAGCCAGACCTGCCAACTCAGAATCGGTATTTTAACAAAATCCCCAGGTGACTTGTCGGCATAGTAAAGGTTGAAAGGACTCTATCAAGTCAGCCATCAAATGCACACATCGTGGCCAGGACAGAGATACACTGAGTCACTGGGAAGAAGCAGAGAGAGTGCCCTCCAGGCCAGCAGGTCTGCATGGAACAGGCTGGCCAGGCAGGGAGGAGCAGACAACTGAGTGTCACGGAGGCCTCCACTGACAGGCAGTCCCGGCACTGCTCACGGACAGAGGGTTTTGGCTCATGGTCATTGGGAAGGTTGGTCCTGCTGTGCAAGGGATGCATCAGGCATCTAAGCGTGCTGACACTGCCTGTTTGTCACAGGAGACCCTTAGGCAGATTGTAACCCTATTTCTAAGGTTCAAGATTCATGAGGACCTTCCTAGAAGACCGGACAAAGAAAGAGCACGCCTTCCTCATTTTGAAGGCAATATGGCCAACTCTGAGCCCATGATTGCTTGTATCACTAAGGATCCCTCCTTTGTGGAAGGTGCTGGAAGCAGTGTGGGTAATGTCTGCAGCTGGCTTTGCACAGCATTGGTATGGAATGAAGATCCAAAGAAAGCTCTGATGTTGGTGTCCTAACAGCCCCATCTTATTGAAATAAAAAAAAAGTGTGTCTGATCCAGAAAGGGGAGGTCACCCCGGAATCTGGGAGAATCCAAGATGACAGTTACATCATTTCTACCCTCTTGTCTGAAACCATTTACTCTAGGCTTGTACTCAGCTTCGTCAGTGAGTCTGCCCATGGAGGGAGAGTGGTTATGCCAACAAAAGTACATGAGTCCCCGTGACACCTGCTTTTACATTTTCCTTCAAATCTCCGTGTCTTTCCATTAAACAAAACTGCCTCATTAAGTGGGGGCAGAGATTAGAAAGTTGGAATGAAGATGTTCCCAAGATGACTACTAGCCCTGTCACCATCTCCCCAGTTCCTGCTCTGAAGCTCAGGCTGGTGGGAGGGACAGGGCAGCATGTGACAAGGGTGCCCACAAGGTCACATGGGGAGCCATGTGGTTTGGGGTCAGGAAACCAGGTGCCCGGCTGTCAAGCTACACCCACAGACCTGGCTGTCAAGCTACACCCACAGACCCGGGTACCACCACCAAGCCAAGTGGCTCTTGGTTTTTGGCAGCTCTGAAATTATGAGTTGACAATCAGGTGGCACGGAAGCCTGGAAACAAAGTTATCAGTTAATCAGAGGCCTGCTTGGATGTGGTTTAGACATCCTGAAAGTTAGCTCACTGTGGCATAGGGAGGAAATGCTATGCCCAGGATGAGTGATGGCATATGTGTGTGTGTGTGGGGGGGGGGGGGGTTTGAACACAGAGAACCTATCTTTGCTCCTAACTACCAGATCAACAATAAGCGATTTTGACAAATGGGATGATTTTATAATAACTTCCTAATGAGAAGTAATCATATATTTGCCCAAATAGAAAGTCTACTTAACACTGAAGACAAGTTACAGTATTTCTGTGCTATTCAGCAGATAGAAACACTTAGCATTCTCCAATGGTTAAGATTAATTACACAACAATGCTATTTATTCCTGAATACACTCTCATAGTGAAATAGTCAATGATTATAGACCAAGCGAAACCCCTCCTTGGCCACCTCCCACCAACCCCCAACTTCTTCCTGGAGGTAAGCAGTGTGGCCATTTGGGTACAACTCCTAAAGTCTTCTCTGCAACTATAAACATGAATAGGTTCTTAGACATACAGATAAGTGTTTCATTTGTTTCAGTGAGAAATACCACTATATTGAACAGGTCTACAATTTGCTTTGTTCGTTCAGAAACATGCCCTGGAGATCTTTCAATGTTAGAACATACAGACCCACCTAGTTCCTGTTAACCGCTGCATAATATTCCACAGAATGGATATACAGTCCTTAATGAAGTCACTGTCCTATGGGTGGACATGTAGGTTGTTTTCCATTTTCACCAAAACAATTTTGTGAGCTTGCATGAACACTCTCTAAAGGGGACACCACCGTGGAATTGCTGAGACATAGGGATGCAATCCTGCCACTGTCCCCTCCCAATGTGGCTGAACCAATGTACACACAGGAGAGGAGGAGTCCCTGGTTCCCCACCCCAAGGCTCAATATTCAGCACAGAGATTTGCCTGTTTGCAGGGTGCAGATATTGTTGCTACCGCTTAGCCTGCCCCTCTGGTTGCCAGGTTCATGGAGCATCTTTTCCAATGCTTTTCTTCCCTCACCTGGGAACAGCCTCTTCACCTTTTCATGTATCTTTAAATTGGGGTTATTTGTCTTTTTCTTTGGAGCTTGTAGGGGCAGAACTTCTTTTCTAAGAGAAATTGCAAAAAGGCAAGTAGGAACAGTTTTCTTTATTTCAGAAAGGCATGAAAACACCTGCGTGCGTAGCGAAGCAAACAAGCCTGCGGTGTGTGTGCATGTTTTTTCCATAGCATGGCTTTAACACCCACACACCTTTAGAAAGCCGAGTGAAGCCCCTAAGGTTGCAACGGCAAACATGAAAGACGAAGAAAAGCCTAATAGCAAGACACCGATCCCACCCGCACGGAAACCTGGCTTTCTGGTCCCCAGGAGGCGTCGCCTGCCACCCCAGGCCGCTCCTCCCGGGGGCATGTTTTTGCAGCGGGAGCTTGGGATCTGGGCCCGGCCTGTGGGGCTCACCTGAGGAAGTGCTGGGGGTCTGCGGCCCTCGCCTGGGGTTATCTGCGGGGCTCATCGCTCATGGCAGTGACACAGAGGAGCAAGCAGGTGGCAGCGGGAGTGCCAGGCCCGGCTCACCAGCGCACCTCAACCGCAGGGGACTTATCTGCACGGGCATCTCCTGGCTGAGAGCTGAGGGCTGGGGCTCGAGGGAAGGGGCACATTCGGGGCGCGGAGGGGCCAAGGGGCGGGGCAGGGGCCTGCTCTCTGAGGTTGGTTCTGATGTGTGCGGGTGAGGCTGGGGAGCAGACACAAGGAGAAACTCCAAAGGCGAGGTATGGGGGCAGTGAGGAGCTGGATGTGTCTGACGATCCCTTCCACCCTCCGTTTTAACGTTTTAACGTATTGTTGAAAAAGACTCTAGAGACTCAGCGTCACTGATCATCAGAGAGATACAATTTAAAACCACAGGGAGCTCACACCTGCCAGAGAGGCTGCCATCAGATCAACAAACAAGTGCTGGCGAGGGTGGGGGGCAAGGGGACCCTCGTGCACTGCTGGTGGGAGTGCAGACTGGGCAGCCACTGTGGAAAGCAGTGTGGAGGGTCCTCAAAAAATTAAAGGTGGAGCTGCCTTATGACCCAGCGATTCCACTTCTGAGAATCTATCCGAAGAAACCCAAACACTAATCAAAGAATCTATGCAGCCCTGTGTTCATAGCAGCGCTATTTACAATAAACAAGATCTGGAAACAGCCCAAGTGCCCATCAGATGAGTGGATGCAAAAGCTGTGGGACATTCACGCCATGGAATACTATGCAGCTGTAAAAAGAAGGATCTCTGGCCCTTTGCAACAGGGAGAGCATTATGCTAAGTGAAATAAGCCAGGCAGAGAAAGGCAAGTACCACATGATCTCACTCATATGTGCACTCTAATGAACAAAATAAACTAACATAAAGTAGAAACAGACACATAAAAAAACACCAAAATACATATATATATATATATATATACATATATATATATATATATATATATTCTATAGAGAGAGTCTCCACTCATTTTTGAAAACAGGCTTGGAGAGGTTGTGAAAAAACTGCTAGACAACAATAAAAAATAAATTAAAAAGTGGCTAGGAAGCTGAAGTTATCAGCTTCTGGGAGCCTAGGGGAGATCTGTGACAAACAAGCCTAGCGAGAGGACAGGGGCTGGTGTGAGCAGCAGGACGCGGAGGGCTTGCTAAAGCCCAGATTGCTGGGCCCAGCCCCAGTTTCAGTGGCTCTGCAGCTGGTGGTCTGGGGAACACACTTAGAACCACTGGGCTGCAGATAAGTTCCAGAAAAACCTGTGACTGGGGAGAAAACAGATGCTGGGAGGTTGTGCAGACAGTTTGTGGCTGTGGTCTCTCCCCAGGCTGCTGGGGAGGGGAGGGCAGAGAGTCGGAAAAAACCCAGACATGCTCTTACGGCAAAGTCTGCAGATGGCAGAAAAGGGATCCTGGCTGCCCGAGGAGCTTCTAAAGGCGAGTGAGGCTGAAGTCCTGGCTGGTACCAGCTGCGGGGCTGTGGTGTCTTTAGAAAGATCGCCCCAGTCAAGGCTGAGGGCCAGGGCCAGGATGAGCTTAAACTGGGATAAAGAATAAATATCAGAAAGGAACCACATTCTACCCGGGTATTTATTTCTTAACCATTAAAAAAATGATAACGTTAAGGAAATAACACGCACATGGCTAAATAAAGGTCAAATAATACTTTGAAGGCTTTAGACAAAAACCTCCCATTCCTTGTCTTTTTGCCCCAGTCCCAGTCCTAGTCCCCAGGTCAACTTTTTGGCGCTTCTCACTCTCCTGAGAACACGAATCCCCTGGGGATCCTGCTCACTGCAGATTGGACTCAGCGAGTCTGGGGCGGGCCTGACTCTGCATTTCTGACGAGCTTCCAGGTGAGGCGATGTTGGTCTGTGGGCCACACTTGCTCCTGGCAGGTCCTAAGTCATTCTGTCAGCTGGGTGTTCCGATAATCACTTTTCGGCATTGCTCTTTATGTCCTGCTGTAATAGATGGGGCTTTCCTTCCCACGCCAGCTTCAGATACCTCTCCATCTTTCCAGAGTTGTTTTATTTAGTATTTGAGTGAATATTAATAAATGAGTTCCTATTATAGTGACTATGCAACATTTGCTGCAGAGCCACATAGTGACCGGTTACTACCTTTCATTTCTTATCCAGCCTTCTGTTTTTCCTGGAGTTTTGGATTGTCTTTCTTTTCTTCTTATAATGTCTTTCTCATAATGATCTTCCATTTCTCCTCCAAAAGCTCACCAGAGAGATATTCCATAAAGTCCCATTTGCTCTGGAAGACCTCCCCACCCCACTCACTTTACTTTCCCCCCAAATTCTAACAGAAACAAGCCCTTCCTGCCTCCGAGTGCTCCTTGTCATTAGCTCCTCCTAGAATACCAGCCCCTCTCCTGCCGTCTCCTTCCCGCGGGCTCACATGCAGCCCGTCGAAGCATCACTCATTGCTCAGGTCACTGCACAGCCCTCTGAAGCCCTTTAGCTCCCCACTGCCGTCAGCGACCTGTCTCCCTCTGCTTCCTTTACCTCCCCTATTCCTCAGTGTATGTGTATGTGCACACACACCACCCGTGTGTATATTTATATCATAATGTTTTTTAAACTCTGTCTTCCTCAATTCTTTGATATTTGCTTTATCGCATGCAGTAGATAGGGACCTCGTCTGTTCATGGATTCCGTAAGCTTTATCAAGGGCTGGCCTTGTGACTTGCTTTCACCAACAGAGTGGGGCAGAAGTGCTCGCGTGCCAGCTCCGAGCCCAGACCTTGCGACGTCTTGTGCCGACTCGCGCTCGGGCCATCCTAGACGCCAGCTCTGGCCCGCTTGTTTGCTGACACGGACACAGGAGCAGGCCCAGCTGAGGTCGGCTGAGGTTGGCTGAGACCAGAAGAACTGCCTAGCCGAGCCCAGCTTAAATCGCAACTTAGGGAATCATGAGCTAAATAGCAATAATCATTGTTTTAAGCCACTAAATTGTGGACTGGTTATGCAGCAATAGCCACCTGATATACCGCTTATTTCCTTCTCAGGAAACTCAGTTAGCTGCTCCAGGACTCGACTTGCTTGTCTTTAAAAGGACACACTTTCTGCCTTATGGAGTCCTTCTGGGATTTGAATGAGGTGGTGTTTGTAAAGCTCCCGGCACAAACTAGGTGTTCAGGACATTGATTTATTTTTCCCTGGAGAAGAGTGGGGCGGTCCCAGTCAAGAGGACGCCTGCACAGCTCTTACCCAGGAACAGGAGAGAAGGCCCCGGGAAATCTCTAAGTGGGTGTGGAAGCATTAAGAAGAAAGGTGGTCACAAAGGGGAACCCAGGGTATGATCGCGGGGCAAGCCTGCTAATTCGGTTGAATTTAAATGATGTTCCTGCACTGGCCATTTATTGAATTTCTCTGTAATGTCTAGAAATAAAATCTTTTAACAACAACAACCAAAAGATCAGTACTGTTGCTCTGGAGCGTCCTGAATGCCCAAGTCTCAGAAAGCAACCCCGACAGCAACCTAGGGCATAGGTACTGATGCCCTACCTTACAGCAGAGGAAACTGAGGCTCTGGGACAAGGCCACCAGGGAAGTACCTGCAGAGCTGGACAGACCCCAGCTGTAACCATGGCATCCGGATGACACCCTTCAGGAGAAAGCACCACTCACTGCGCGCTACGGGCCAGGCCTTGGCTCGGCTCTGCCCCACATTAGCCCCTTTGCCCTCACGGCAGCCCTTGGAGGGGCACCAACCCCACATTTACAGGTGAGGCGGTCCCTTGCCCGAGGTCCCACGGGGTGGCAGTCATTCCAGCACTGCTGAACTGAGTATGGACATTTCCACTCCCCTCGTTGGCCATTCCTAGGGGTGGCGTGGGATGGGGGAAAGTTCAAGAAACTGGGTAGATAGTAGGAGCCTTAAAACAGAAAGAGAAATGAGCTAAATCTCTGAGGCCAACAGAAAGCAAGGGAGGATCATCTCTGCAGCTGTGGCAGGACTGAGGAGAGGCAGGGGAACTGTCCCCCAGCTTCTGCTCAGAGGCCCCTGAATACAACACAGTGCAGGTGGAAGCCGAGACGGCCGTTGTCTCCCTCCTACGTAATCTCAGAGATGGGGGAAACGGTTCATCAGCGCACGCGAGAGCGAGAAACTACGGGGTCCGACTCCTACAGCCGGAGATGTCCTGGCTCTCTCTGGGCCTTAGGCCTCAGCTTGGGAAGGCTGCTATGTGTTCTTTGCAGGTGTATTTTTAAAAAATGTGGTTAATATTGCGCTGGCTGGTTTGGCTCAGTGGTTAGAGTGTGAGCTCGCGGCCTGAAAGATCTCGGGTTCAATTCCTGGTCAGGGGCACGTAACTTGGTTGCAGGTTCAATCCTCAGTCCTGGTTGGGGTGCATGCAGGAGGCAACCAATGGATGTGCCTCTCTCACGTTGTGTCTCTCTCTGCCCCCCCTCTGCCCTTCTACTCTCTCTAATGCTCAATGGAAAAAATATCCTCAGGCGAGGATTTGAAAAAAAATGGCTAGTATTGAAAAATGAGCAGACACCTCTCGGGGCGCCCTGTGAGCGATCTGAAGGCCGGGTGGGCCTCGAGCTCGTGCTTCCCCGGGCTCCGCAGCTGAGCTCAGGTGCGCGGTGCGGGGGGAGCGGGCCTCGGCAGCCCCGGTCCACGGGGAAGCTCCTCGCCGGGCCTCCGCTGCAGGGCCCTGACCTTCTGATGTGGTCGTTCTGATGTGGCCATCTCGAACCTGGGGACGTTTTCACACAGCTATTTTAATGCCGTGGAAAAGTTCTGACTTTTAAAAACACCAGCCATTGAACTTTCAGCTTTTGATAAAAGTTATCAAGTGTGAGCGTGGCAGGGGGTCAGAGACAGGGCGAGGGTCAAAGTCCTGGGCTCTGGGACGTGGGGCCGTTTGCGATTTACATTTCTTCTAGGAAAAGAAGAGTTAAAAGTTCCACTGTATGATTTTTAGGTTCACACAGAACCCCCAAGTTTAAAACAACCCTGTCGGTAATCAAGACAGTGTGGTGCTGGTGAGAAACATGCACGGGACAGACAAAGAGACAGTGAAACAGAAAAGCGAGCCCAGGACTAGGCCCCGCCAGGGCAGCCGGCTGGCCTCTGACAAAGGAGCAAGGGCAAGTCGGCGGAGCAGGCAGTCTCTCCCGCAAACGATGCAGGAAGCACCCGCATCCGCGTGCAGAGCAGCGAATCCAGGCAGGAGCCCACCCCCTTCACAGACGTTAACGCCAATGGGCCCAGATCTAAATGTAAAACGCGAAGCTGCGAAACCTTCAGAAGATAACACGGGGTCCCCCCAAGTAGCCTTGGGGATGGTGATGACTTTTCAGATACAACTCAAAAGGCACAGTCGGTGACAGAGAGAGTTGAGAAGCTGGACTTCATTAAAATGAAAAACTCCTGCCCTGCAAGGAGTGAGAAAATACAAGCCACAGCCTGGGAGAAAATATTTGCAGAAGACGCAGCTGAGAAAGGGCTGTTCTCCAAGACCCACGAAGAACCCTTGAACCTCAGCAGTGGGGAAACAGCCTGAGTTAAAAATGCGCCAAAGGCCTGGACAGACACTTCACCAGAAAAGTGCGCGGGTGGCAAGTAAGCGCATGAAAATACGCTCCGCCTCGCACGTCGTCAGGGAGACGCAAGCTACAGCGGGGACATGCCTCCACGCACCTGCTAGGATGGCCAAGCTCCTGAGCGTCGACAGCACCGGCCGCGGGCGCGGGCGCGGAGCAACAGGGACCCTCCTTCATCGCTGGCGGGGTGCTAACCCGTGTGGCCATCCCAGAGGACCGCTGGGCAGCTGCTCACAAAACAGACTTAATCGTAGCACAGGGCCCAGCGATCACGCTCCTTGGATTTCTCCCAGATGTGTTCAAAACTTCTGTCCACACAAAACCCCGCACATGGACGCTTACAGCAGCTGTAGCCACAGTCGCCAAAACCTGGCGGCAACCAGGACGCCCTCCAGTAGGCGAATGGGTACCCAGACTGTGGTCCGTCCAGACAAGGGAATATTATTCAGCACTAAAAAGAAATGAGCAATCGAGCCATGAAAACTGCTCTAAAAATATAAAGTCTATTTTTTTAAAAAAAAAAAAGCCATCAGCACGTCTCATTGTCTGTCATCGCGGCTGCTGCAGTCAGCAGGGTGCCCTCCCTCGGTCTGGGTGTCAGAAGAGGGAGGGACGTGGGTGCTCTGGACTCACTCCGATGCCTCCCCAGAGTCAGACACGGGCGAAGGGACAGTGGCAGGCTGAGCACAGGGGTCTGGCTCCTGTGAGGCCCAGCTCGGGCGAAGGCTCACCCGTCAGCCGGCTCTGGCAGGTGGGCCTCAGGCTGAGAGCCTGTGGAGAAACCACGAGCTTTGCTGTTTTCTTTGAAGTCTCCCACGAGGCAGCCCTGAACTGTTAGACGTGGAGGTCGGGTCATGTCACTGTCTACACAAACCTTAGTGTCCACAGAAGCCTCAGGCCTGGCGTCAGATCAAAACGACGACCCCGGCCTCCAGTCCCCTCGTGATGGGGGCAATCGGGGCGATCGGGGCCCCACCATTTCTCTGGCTGCCCCTCAGCCCTCTCTGTCCCCCCTTCCCCCCGCATATGGGTCTCATCCTGGATCACGGCCAGCTCTCCCTGCTGACAACTGACTCCTAACTGGCCTTCCAACTTTCAGTGGCTATTCATGGTAACTGACTTTGGCAAAAGGGAAGGGAGGAGCTCCCCAGCAGGCCCCTCTGCCCCTGGGGAGAGGACGGTGGTCGGGCCATGCGCCAGCTGCCCTGGGCTTGTATCGTAGACTGAGCCACCCCAAGGCTCTTGCTTAGGGAGAGGTATTAGCTGCTGAAAGGTGGGGCAGTCTGGACCTGTCCTGTCTACCATGGTGGCCAATATGTAGCTGTTTACATTTAAATGTAAATCAATTTTAAAATATCACTTTCTCAGTCACCTAACCAAGGTTCGTGTTGATTAGCTACATGTGGCTGGTGGCTGCACATGGAATGGTGCAGACACGGGCCTTGTGGAAAGCTCAGTGGGATGGCTCTACCCCAGATTCCCAGAACTTATAGGACGGTCATGGTTTTCACTAATGTAATCAAACTGTGATCAGCAAGTTCCTAGAATTCGCTGCTAGGCTGCAGCCACGGCCAAGACCCCAGGGCCCCCAGCCCCACGGAGCTGGGGGCAAAAGGAGGGGCCTCATGGGTTCCATTCCTGGGAACTTTGCCGCTGGGGCCCTGCCGCTGCTCCCACCAGCCCCTCCCCCCGGACTCCTGCTAACCCCGCGCGGACACCGTGGGCTTTCCAAGGGCAGACGGCCCCGGTCCACGAAGAGTAGGAACCTCGCGCCGCCCTCTTCCGAAGACCCCAACGTGCTCGCGGACTAGCGCTCGCCCAGCACGTATGGGAGGCTCAGGAGGAAGACGAGTTTACGAACCTGGTCTAGACATGGGGACCCCGCAAGGCAGAGGATCGAAGCCGAACTGTGTTAGACACTCGGAATGTGGGAATGAGGGTGCGCGAACCCCTGCGCCTGGCCCCGGGACCTGGGGGGGCCTCCCCTTCCGCAGGGCGAGAGTGCACGAGGGAACCTGCAACCTCTTGGAATCACCAGCTCTGAACTCTACCTGCAGAGAAAGAAAGGCAGCAAAGAAAACAAGAGTGGGGTTTTCCCCGCCAGGAATGAACCCAAACCCCACGACAGCTAACAGGATCACGGTCGCCCCGGGCCCCCCCGAGAAATGAGTAAGCTCTCTCCCACTTCCTGGCAGCCTTGGGCCTCCCAGCCTCCTCTCTGCATCCCAGGGCAGGGGACCCGGGGCCCTCAAGCAGCTCGCCCAGGACCCGGTGCTACCTGTGTCCCTGCCTCACCTGGACCACCGGGATCCCACGGTCCCCCGATGGTGCTTTTCTTCCCCCACTCCCCTTCCTGCCACCGTCTCCCCGAGCCAGCCCGTGGGCAAGCAGCGGCCGCCTGGGACGCCTTAGCTGGGGAAGAAACAGCCTGAGCCAGGAGAGGGGGGAAGCACAGCCTCTCCCCGCAGCCTCCCTGCGGCCTTCCCGGCCCCAAACGCAGGGGAGAAGCAGCTTCTCGGCTCCCTGCCTGGAGCCCAGGGAGGCAGGCAGGGGGGCGCCCTCCCCTCGGGTGCCCTTCCTTGCCTGCCCGCTGTTGCCATCGCCCAGGGCCAAGGGAAAGGCTGATTCTCGGTCACGCACCGGCTTAGGCGCGATGCTCAACGAACGTGGGACGAGGGAAGGGGACTCATGGCTCCGTGGAGGCTGCCGAATCAACCGCTGCTTTCATTCTTACTGCTCAGGGTCTGCGCCTTCGGAGGGGCTAATCGTTGGCCTCTCCTATGGAGACAGTCAATCCCACTGCATCTAACTCATCGCTTTTTTCTGCCCAGATTGGAGGTGACTGACGGCCCACCTGGCTGGGAGGGCCGCTCGCTGGAGAGCACCGAGTCCACAGGGCGGTGAAGGGGCTGGAAAGAGGAGCTCGGCCTCCACCGGGCTGTGGTTGTGATTTTTCCCCAGAACAAACATAAAAGAGGAGTCTGTCATAATCACGACAAGGAACCCACTTGGGGCTTTTCTCTGTGCCCAGAGAGGGTTCGATTGCGTTGTGACCCAAGGCCCCACCGTAGCCATGGCTGGGAAGACTTCCCCTGCGAGCCTCATTAAAAATATAACATTTTGTATGTTGAGGCTTTTTCAAACTTTCATCTAAACCTCTATAATTAATCAGATGAAACATTATCAGATGAAAATAAAACCTTACTGTATTGGACCTCAGGGCTAGGTGCTTGTGGCCCTCCACCATTCCCTGTGTTCCTAGGTGGGTCACCCATGGGCTCACTACAGTAGCACCGTTTGCTAGGCTGTCAGAGAGGACAGGCCCGCTGTCCCTGGCTAACCGGGGTTCTCTCACACCTGCCATGTGGTGAGTGTGACCAAGGAACTAGTTTTATTTGAATTAATTTAAATTTAAATAGGCACATGTGACCACCAGTGACTGTACTGGAAGGCGCGGCCCTATGGGTTCAGGCCAAGGCCTAAAGGGCTCCGTGGTGATGGACAACGCTGGGGGGATGATCCCGCACAGGCCCGTTCAGACACCGCCACCTGAAGAGGCCTTCCAGATGCACACCGTCAGCTCGCCCGCGGCGCACGGCTCTCACCGGGACCCCGCACTTCCCTTTTCCTGCGAGTGGCTCCGCAGCCCAGGAAGGGGCGTCTGTGCACGGTCAGCCCGTACACGCGTCTCCAGAGGAGATGGTTTTGGCTTAGCCCAGCAGTTCCTGGCTTTTCATTTCTGGTTGCAAACCATCGACTCTGCTAATTGCTGAAAGCTGCAGCTGGCGACACCCCCCTCCCCACCCTCCCGGGCCACCCCACCAGTGACAACACAGACAGGGGTGGCCTGGCTTCCTTTCTGATGTTTACAGCGGGTCGCCGCCTGCTCAGAGCTCATAGAAGCCTAGCCTCTCGCCCCCGGCAGACAGCGGGCGGGCCCTCCCGGCAGCTGGGGGTCACCTTCTCCTGGAGCCTCTCCTGCCGCCCTCGCTGTGAGTATCACCCTTCGTTCTCCCCTCGTCCCAGGGTCACCTGTGCCCTCAGTTGTGTGCCGTCACAACAGCTTCTAAAACCCAGGCTTTCGTGTGCTTGTCCAGTGGTCATGAGAGCCAGGATCCTGGGGTGGGGAGTGAGATGCCCAGGAGCTATGGTTAAACAGGTTATAGCCCATCCAGGCCGAGAAATACTCGGCGGCCATTCAGTTGGGTGTTACAGCTCCAGGTTGAATTGGCATTAAAAGTGGTCCACGAGGGACTGTCCACAGGAAAGCAAGGTGAGCACTGTGCCTGCAGTCGCATTTCCTTACCATGCAGAGCGTGTGCGTGCGTTCCAGAGAAACATCTAGGACGGGGCGCCTCTGACAGTTACCATGGCTAAACTAGGAAAGGGGCGTCTGCCTTTTTCTTTTCTTATACATGTTTGCTTTGGGGGATTTTCTCGGTACAGTGTGGAAATACTCCTTTATGACCAGAAGCAGCCAAGCTACTTTTTGTTAAATGACTCATCAAAGAATACAGTTTTGTCTTTTCAAACACACCCCCCTGTTGGTTTTTAATCAGCTGCTGCTCCCCAGCCGGCTGGCGGGGCAGGGGAGCCGTGCGGAGCGTTGGACGGGGATGGGGTGCAGCCGCCAGTGTGCGTGGGCCTGTCCCCCGCGGGACGGAGCAGGCCCAAGCCGACAGACGGCCTCTTTCTAACAACATCTGTCTATCTGCTCTGAAGCCCCACTCACAGGCTCGTACTGGAGCCCCCAGGGCCCAGGTCGGTGCCTATGGGGGGGGGCTGGGGGGGCGCCTGGTCCTGGAGCAAACTGGACAAGATCAAAGGAAGGACTCACACTCCCGACTCCTGTCCGGTTCCAGGCTAACTTGTCTAAAAGGCACGTTCCATTTTTGGAGACTCAGCAACTCCCTTGCTTTCCTCTACCTCCAAGACAACCCCCGGCCCCCATCTCCTGCTTTTTGCCTTTCATGCCTCTGTTGATATGTTTCCCTGCCCTGGGGCAAAGTTCTTGGACTAGGTTGGCTGTGACCTCCATGTTCATTGTATGTCCCCATGATCTCCAGCCTTCAAGGGCCAGCAAAAACATCACCTCCTCAGTGAAGTCCTCCTGGGTTTTTCCCAGTGCTGGAGAACATGACTTCTTTCCCTTAATTCCCGAAGCAGTTCATAGCATTTACCGTTGTTGGTATTTGCAGCCATGAGCTAGCCACTGGGCTCGAATGTGAGCTGGGGGATGAAGAACGGCCCGTTCTCACGCAGCTCTCTGCGTCCCGCAAAGGGCATTCACGCACAGCGCTGCCCTGACCCTCCCCACGAGCCCTTGGACTAGGTTGGCTGTGACCTCCATGTTACAGATGCGGAAACCCAGCTCAGGGAGGGTGCGCCACTCCTTGCCACGGTCCCACAGGCAGGAAGGGATGACCAAGGGGCAGATGGGGTCTTTCCCTTCTGGTCCTTTGTGTCCCCCCGCCTCACCCGCGGTGCTGCAGGACACAGGCTGGCTCTACAGACTTGGGCGGCGCAGAGCCCGTAACGAGGCCGCTCTGAGCAGTAAGGAGAGATTTGGGCCATCGCTGCATCAAACAGCAGGACACTCCCAACAGTTTCGGTGTATTTTGTCATATACCCGTCCCCCTGCCCCCTGTTTTTCCCTCCTTCTCAAGGGCAAGAAGAAAATGAAACAAGCTCTAAGACTTTGCAGTTTATGAATGAAATATTCAAAAAGTATTCTGACAAAGAGTAGAGGGGGGGCCCGACTGGTGTGGCTCAGTGGTTGAGCATTGACCTATGAACCTGCAGGTCGCAGTTTGATTCCCGGTCCCGGGACGTGCCCGGGGTGCGGGCTCGATCCCAGTGCAGGGCGTGCAGGAGGCAGCCGATCAGTGACTCTCATCACTGATGTTTCTCTCTCTCTCCCTCTCCCTTCCTCTCTCTGAAATCAATAAAGACATATTAAAAAACAACAACAACAACAGTAGAGGGGACTACAGAGAAAGGCTGCTGGTCGCTAGGGAGGAAGATGGTTCATTTTTACTCTTTGGCTCTCTCCAAATTCCCTACGAGCCAGAAACACATTTATCGTGGAGGAAAGACAAGCCTGGATAAAAAGCCGAGCCTGATGCCGAGACCGCTCTCGGGCCAGCGGCCCGCAGGCCGGCGGGAGTGGCCCCAAGTTCCTCCTTTGGATGAGCTTTGCAAACAGCTTCACGGGGCGGAAGAGCACTGGGGCTTCTTGTTTTCAAAAAAGCTGAGAGGTTGTTTTTATGACAGCTCTTAAAATAAGATTTCATGCACAAAGTAAAACATTTAAATAGTTCACAAAACCTAAAGGGAAAAACAGAAGTCTCACATCCCACCGGCCCCTGTTCAAGCTCCTTCCAGAAAACGCTTCAGTATGACTCAGCAGCGGGGTGCGGACCTTTAACATGCATTTTCAAAGATCACGCGACACGGTCCCCAAACCCGGCCTCGCTACCTAATGATCTGGGTGACCCCCTTGTACCAGCGTGAGGTCCATTTCACTCTATTTATTGGCTACGGCTGGTTTATTGAACGGATGTATCAGAATATTACCAATCTCTGGATATTTAGGTTGTTTCTAGTTTTTTTGTTCTGGAAAAAAAAAATGCTGCAACCTATATCCCTGTCCGTGAATCTTTACGTTCTTTTGTGAGAACACTAGTGGGGCGTGTTTCCAACAGGCGAACGGCTGAGTCTGAGCTGCTGTGCTTGGTGATTTTGACAGATACGGCTGAACCCTCTAAAAAGATCACCGAAATCTGCACTCCCCACAGCAGCGTGGAGGCCTTTCCCCAAACTCTTACCAACATCACTACCATCGATCCCTGTTTTCAGCCTGAAATATATAAAGTGTTTTCCAACCAATGTCCCCCAAATCAATCTTCCTATCCCCCAAGCTGTAGTAAAATTAAATTGGTTGAACTGGGGATCTTCCAAACTTAACTGGGCAATTTTTTAAAATACATTTTTTTTAAGAGCATGACTCAGAAGAGAGACGGGAGGGAGGGAGAGACTGATAGAGTCAGTAGGCAGCCCGTAATTAGGGGGAGATCCTGCGAGGTGAGGTAAGTTTCCTATTCCTCACCACAGGTTAGTTTGCGTTTTCTAGAACTTCATGCAGTGGAGTCGCACCGCGTGTTCTGGCCCGGCCTCCGCCCTCGGCGCGCCTGCGTGAGACCCAGCGGGCGGCTGTGCGCATCAGCCGCTCTCCTCGGCTCCGGCCTGGGGGCGGTCCCCGTTCTATTTACCCGCTCGCTGCACCTGACGGATGCCGGGCCTGTCGCCAGCCTGTGCCCGTTGCACCTAAAGCTGCTATAATGCTGGCAGATCGGTGTTTGTGCGGACACAGGCTTGCGTTTTCCTTAGGGAAACGCTCGGGCGCATGGCTAGGCCACACGGGGCGTGCATGCACGTACACTCTTCGCATTTTACGAAACCAACAAATCCGTTTTCCAAAGTGGTTGTACCATAGGGCATGCTCTGAAAACCACTGGGCTTTCAGAAAAGCAGGATGAGTCACGACGCTGTGTTATGAAAAGGAAACCTACAGGTTAGGGTCGAGTCGCTGAAGGAGAGTTTTCTTCTAGAACCTGGGGTGTGGCGCTGGACACGGCAGGTAAGAACGGCACCGCCCGCTCAGGCACAGACCCTGCCCTGGAGGGACCCAGCTGCCGTCCCCTTGGTCTTCCGGGCGTCTGGGTTTTACAGAGACTCGAACTCATGGAAATAACAGTGGAGGCCGACTCCAGCCAGCTGAGGCCCTGCGCCTCAGGCCACTACCTTTCCTTTGTAAACGAGCCTGGGACTCCCCTTTCCTGCTGGAGTCGGGGTCCAGGGAAAATAGGGCCCGTCACCCTTCTCTGAGCTTGTAAACTGAGCGCGCAGGTAGGCGCTGGGCGCCGGGGCCCTGCAGGAGAGGAACCCCAGCTTCCATGTCCCTGCCACCTGGTTACCCAGAGTCCCTTCCCCTGCGGAATCTGGGCCAGGGCACTCCCGGGTCACTGCAGTCCTGTGACCTTCAGGTTGATAAAATGGGGGGAGGGGAATTCAGCAGAGAAGGGAGGCAGGAGAAAGGGGGCTAAGGAGCTAACGGGAGCAGGGCGAGCTGGGATGCTGAGCCAGGGCTCAGAGGCAGGGCTCCTCTCAGCTGCGCCAGCAGCCCCGGTGACGCTGGAATCTGGGATACCTGATGGCTTAACGTGGACCCAGCCCTTGCTTGAGACTTTTTTTCATGGGAAACACAGGTGTAACATTTAGCCTCCGTCCCTAGGTGTGCATCGCTGCTCGTTGACAAGCCCTCGCTGACTTTTGCCTTCCCTCTAGAAGCGAGCTCGCCTCCGACCCACCATGACACCCACAGAATTCACAGTGAGTACGGCTCCTGCAGTGCACTCTGGTCTTGCCTTTTTTGGGGGTGTGGGGAAGAATCCGCCGTGGGGGGAGGATGTCTCTGCAAGGTTTCCTGGGGTAAGATCGCTGCTAGCAGCGCCCCACAGAGATGGCTGATAGCCGGTGCAAAGGGCTTTGCAAACAGGAAGAGCCAGGAGCCCCTTTGGGGTGTGTTGTGAAGATGGAGGAAAAGGCTATTTTAGATTTTAGCTCCCCCCTCCCTCCCTCCCTCCTTCCTGGCTCAAGGGCTCATGTCTCAGGGTCCTGATCACCGGCCCTTATTTCCACTTCCCCTAGCAGGGGTTCTAGGCTGGCTCTGGGCCAGGAACCCACCAAAACTGTAAGGAGGGGGGTGTGTGTGCACATGCACGCATTTGTTGTGTGGGTGTGCATATGTGTGAGTGTGCATTGTGAGGGTGTGTGAATGTGCGAGTACATATGTGCACGTGAGCGTGAGTGTAGGCGTGTTTGTGGATATGTGAGTGTATGCATGAATTGTGTGTGCTTGTGTGTGTGTCTGTGTGTGTGCTTGTGAGGACCAGCGTCCTGGGAGTTTGCCCTGTATAACTGCATAGGGCCCTGTACTTAGAAGTGCCACTTGCTTGATTTAATGATCTGCTGTCTTGAAATTCTTAACGAATTTTGAACAAGGGACCCTGAGAATGACATAGTCTGTCCTGGTGCTCCTGTATGTGCATGTGTGTGAGTGCGTGAGAGTGTGTACATGTGGATGTGTGTGCATGTGTGAATGTGTGTATGTGCATTTGTGTGAGAGTGTGTGAATATGTGGATGTGTGTGTATGTGCATGTGTGAGAGGCACGGATGTGTGTGTATGTGGATGCGTGTGCATGTGTGAGCGTGCATGAATGTGTGTGGATGTGTGTGCATGTGTGCATGCATGTGTGTGCATGTGTGAGTGCACGAATGTGTATGTGGGTGTGTGTGCATGTGAGTGTGTGCATGTGTGAGTGTGTGCATGTGTGCATGTGTGTGTGCATGTGTGCATGTGTGTGTATGTGTGCGTGTGTGAGTGTGTGTGTGCATGTGTGAGTGTGTGTGTGTATGCAGTTGGTGCTGCTGGAGCAGAGGACCCATCATTTTCAGAAGACCTAGAGGGATCTGGACCCAGACAAGCCTCCGAGGACCTTTTTGGGGAGGCCAGAGTAGAGAAGGGACAGTCAGAAGCATTCAGAGCGTGAAGAAAGTTAGTGCCCATCGTGGTCCCGAGGGGTCCTACCCCAGCAGAGCGCCTGCCGCGTGTCCTGCAGTTGCTCCCTGGCGTGCGCCCTCCCACGCGAGCAGGAGCCACGTCTGCCTTACGCGCCTCTGCAGCTGCAGCTTCAGCGCGTACAGAGGACCTGCCGTATCGCAGGCGCTCAGGAAACACTGTTGAGTAAACAAGTCTGCTATGATCCGCGCAGACGCTCTGAGTCCCTATGAACCTCCAAAAGGTTGTCCTTGACCTGATGCCGTCCGGCGTCTCCTTGCAGAGCCCCGACCCTGGTCTGCCCGATGACTTCAGCTATGACTCCACGTCTTCCATGGATGACTACGCGAACTTCAACTTCACGGACCTCTTCTGTCAGAAGAGCAACGTCAGGCAGTTTGCGAGCCACTTCCTGCCGCCCTTGTACTGGCTCGTGTTCCTCGTGGGCTCCGTGGGCAACAGCCTGGTCATCCTCGTCTACTGGTACTGCACCCGGGTGAAGACCATGACCGACACGTTCCTGCTGAACCTGGCAATCGCCGACCTCCTCTTCCTCGCCACGCTTCCCTTCTGGGCCATCGCCGCCGCCGACCAGTGGCGATTCCAGACCTTCATGTGCAAGGCGGTGAATAGCATGTACAAGATGAACTTCTACAGCTGCGTGCTGCTGATCATGTGCATCAGCGTGGACAGGTACATCGCCATCGCCCGCGCCATGCGCGCGCAGACCTGGAGGCAGAGGAGGCTGCTGTACAGCAAGATGGTCTGCGTCGCCGTCTGGGTGGTGGCCGCCGCTCTCTGCGTCCCGGAGATCCTCTACAGCCAAGTCAAGGAGGAGGCCAACGCCACCATCTGCGCCATGGTGTACCCTCGCGACGACAGCACCAGACTGAAGTCGGCGGTCTTGACCCTGAAGGTGATCCTGGGCTTCTTCCTGCCCTTTGTGGTCATGGCCTGCTGCTACACCATCATCATCCACACGCTGACCCAAGCCAAGAAGTCCTCCAAGCACAGGGCCCTGAAGGTGACCGTCACCGTCCTTACCGTCTTCGTCCTCTCTCAGTTCCCCTACAACTGCATCCTGCTGGTGCAGACCATCGACGCCTACGCCGTGTTCATCTCGAGCTGTGCCGTTTCCACCCACCTGGACATCTGCTTCCAGGTCACGCAAACCATTGCCTTTTTCCACAGTTGCCTGAACCCCGTGCTCTACGTTTTTGTGGGCGAGAGGTTCCGCCGGGATCTTGTGAAAACCCTGAAGAACCTGGGCTGCATCAGCCGGGCTCAGTGGGTCTCCTTTACAAGGAGAGAGGGCAGCTTGAAGCTGTCGTCGATGTTGCTGGAGACGACCTCGGGAGCTCTCTCCTTCTGAGGGACCTTCTTTCTCGCTGAGGTGGAAGTGACAATAAATACAGACACAGCTTCCCCACCCACGGGACCAGAGGGACACCAAAGAAGAGAAAGGAAGCGAGAAAGAGGAAAGTCAGAAAGGAATGAATTGGAACATTATTAGCCTGAGTCAGAATTCGCCAAGGCAGAGTTTCCAGAAACTCCCTGGCAGTCCCAGGATGTTGACTGGCTCCTGGCGGCGATGCCTGTGACTTTCGAAGGACTGATCGGCAGCGCTGCAGACGAGCCTGGCCGCCCTCTGACCTCTGGAGGAGGTGCCTGAGAGCCTCACAGTGCTCTCAGCTCTGCAGCCACCCCTTCTGAAGGAAACAGAAGCACTGGCCACTGTATACAGTCCACGGAAGCACAAGGTTTCATGAGAACTCTCACCTCTGGGGAGTTTCTGTCCTGGTTTTGAGGCTGATGCTTGTGCCAGGTCTTAGAGATTCTTAATCTAGAATCTTTCCAACCTCAGGTCTAGTTTCCCTCTGGTCTCCTCGATCTGTTCTGGGCCAGGGAGGGTCCTTGTGCCTGTTTTGAAACTATCTGCAGGACTGGTCGGTGGGCCCCAGGGCAACCGACCATCCCAGCAAGCCACCCGGATTCTGTAGGCTCCCAGCCCATCCCTGTGTCCTGCTGGAGCTTCTGCGATTCCACACCTGCCCGCGGGCTGATGCGGGCGAGGATTCGGCTCGTCCACGGGGGTCGTGGAAGCGGTCTTCTCAGCCTGGTGGGAGAACCGGCCCTGGCTCGGCTGTGGGCTCGCTCTGCCGAGTGGCTTTTGTGATGATCCACTGGCTCCCTCTACAGTGGGTTGGCCCATGGCCTGCTGGTTGCTGAGGCTGCAGGAAGGACGTTTGCCTCCTTGCTTCTACTTTTTTACTGCACAGTGAGTGCTAACGTGTTTAAAAGCTTTCAACTTAGAGATTAGCCTGAATATAATTTTTTTTTTCTGCTTTGTGTCTTTCTTTTAGCTATTTGGCAAGTTTATCACATTTGCAATCATTTCGTATACTAGAAAAGTGCTTAAAAATTTTTAAAAATTTACTTTTCCATTACAGTTGACATACAATATTATATTAGTTTTAGGTATACTAGAAAAGTAATTTTTAATGTATATTTAAAAATCTGTTACCGGTCACTTTCTTCACCCTCTGTATTTTAAATATGTACGATTACAGGGAAAATAGCCATATGAAGAGTGTGAAGAGGAAGAGACTGGGAAAGGAAATAAAATCTCCAAAATACTGGAAACCGTCTTGGATGGGCCGCTTTTCTCTCCTCTGGTCTTTTAGAATTGTCATCCAGGCCTATAGAACACTCATTCACTCATTCAGCAAACATTTGTATATACACCGTGAACCTTTCTACTCACTGAGGTCATAATGGGAATACAACAGCTCTTTCCTTCAGGATCCTTACATCCTAGAATGCGGAAAAGCCACGTGCCACGTGGACTCAGATGGGAGAATGGTGTGAGGGGCTCTGCCAGGTGATACCCCGTGGCTGGTGAACTTGTGTGGCTTGTCAACTGGTTTGCAGGGAGTTCCCAGGACAAGCCGCTCACATGGGAGCCTCCTTGGGTGAGCCCTTGGACACTCAGCTTGGTGTGTGTTCCCGATCTGGTATATGAGCCAAACACACTTGCCCCCCACACAGTGCCTTGTATGTAATAGACACAATATGTTAAACTAATAAATTTGTTAAAATTTAAAATTAATCATTTGTCAAATCTGTATGCCAGTATCAGACATCAGCTGCCAGGAAACTTTGAAAAATATAAAGATTGACAACCTTGAGCAATGGTACATTACGTCCTTAGGGGAGTAACGCTGTCCTCTTGCCTACAGGCCGCCTGCGAGGAGAGGGCTGTCCAGGGAGCGCCGGCTAGAGCGGGCTGGACACAGTGCCTCCCATGGCCTGGTGAGTGGCCCAGACCGCTGCGGGCCAGCTCCTGAGAGAGGCGTGTGCTTCTAAGCTCTTCCATCGGCCCATAGCGGTTGTTACAAATAGTCCTGCAACCAGCCCCAGTGAAGGGGCGTTTCCAAGATGGGCTTTAGTACACAGCGAAGGCTGCCATTAAGGGTGAGACTTTTGGACTCTTCCGGTGGCTTTCTGATATAATCAATGAAAAGCGTCACGCGTGTTCTGTGTTTGTAATCTTTGAGCAAGTGTGCTTGGTTTTCCAAGTCTGAGTTGGCCTCATATGTTGGAGCTTAACATAGAGTCTAGGTCAGGGCCCGGGCAAAATCACGCTCTGCCTGCCCTCCCACCCCGGGCATAGCAATTTCTGGTTTATGGAAAACTTATAAAAAATCATCAGATAATCTATGTTCCGGTGAAATGAGAATGGTTTAGAGAAAATCACGCCCACAGCCACCTTGGCAGGAGCAGCAGGAATAGCATCTTCTCTAAATGGTTCAGACTTCCCGTTCCCTGCGCCCTGGTTTCCTGCACACAGCTGGCTGACTTAGGGCAAGAGCCTATTAAACGACGGGCTGATCTTCCTCTTTTTTGTCTTTTTCCCTCGAAGACCAATGGGCCTTTTTTTTGGTCTCAGGCACCTTTTGGCAATCTGACAAAGCTGATAGCCCCCTTCTTAGAGTGTTTTAAAATGAAAAAAAGGATTGCAAAGGAAACAATTATATTGAAGTATAATCCTCTAACTATTAAAACAAATTTATGAACTAGTAATACGTGTGCCTCTTTGTTGGGGCATTAAATGAAATCTACCAGCAGGTCTAATGTCAGCCTTCATTTCTGAGTGGAGATGAGCATAAATGATATGTTGAGAGCCTGCAACAGTTGTCACATAACATGGAAATATCTGTCATTTCCACTGGTGACAAAGTCACAGGTCTCGCTAATACATACTAGTGTGGCCTGTTGTCTACATTCATAACTGAAACCTAAGTTTCAGTTAGAAGTCAGGCGAAAGATGCCATTCCCCCTCATCCAAGTTCAGAGCTTCTGGGTTCTATGTATGGACCAGCTTAGAAACCCACGTTTAACCTGATCGCCAACCTATACCCATTGGTACCAAACTCATATTTTTTCCTCTGATTCTTAAATTTTGGATGTGAATGGAACTATTTTGGGATTCGGGAGAAGGGATTTTTTCCATTTACAAGCCATCTGCCAGTTAGCAACATGCCCCTTGAATATAAATACAAGCCATAAAAAAACTGTGGTTGCAAAAAGATTTTACCTGTGGAAGAGTTTCGCACCAGGGGATTTGTTTAGAAATGTCTTCCTCTCCGAGAATGAAGTTTCCATCACTGCATCCCACTGGCCAGGCCAATGCATTGAGGCAGAAGTCCAGGTTCCAAGACTGAAGGGTCGCTGGTAGAGTTAAATTAGGAAAAAGGCCCATTAGCTCATTTAACCCCCTTTCCTCAAGTTCTAACCAAAGTGAAGGCACAGCAGCCATCCTCAAGGACCTTCTCGATGTGGTCCACAGGTGACCTGCACCTGCATCACCTGGCAGACTTGTGAATGAGCCAGATCTCATGTTCCAGGGTTGACATGGGTGGTGACCATGACTCTGCATTTTAATAGGCCACCAAGTAACCAAAATAAGAGAACTTCCTTCCAAGAAACTCTTTGGTACTTGCTTTATATTTACTGACACTAAGTGAACAGCTTGACTCTGGAGCAAAACAGCCCTGGGCCAGTCTTGGGCTGACCTGGTAGCCTGACATCTGAATCTTGGTAGCCCAGGAGGCTCTGGGCCTGGTCCAAGATGGATCCTGGTCCCCCCATCCCACTTCCACAACTCAAGGTCTCAACATACGGTGGTCCTCTTTCTGGGAACACCCAGCCAATCTGTGGGGGCCCTGCTGGTGGACAGTGCTGTCTTTACAAAGACTCCTGGTTCCACGCAGGGCCCTTGTCTCTGGTGCCAAGGCCCCTTGGGAGGAGCGATGGTGCGGTCCCTCCCCAGCGCCTTTCTGCGGAGGCATGCAAGGCCTCGAAGCCAGCTTGGGTCCCAGGAACAAGCGGGTTATCTCTCCCACATGTGCAGGCGCGGCCTTTGGTGCCTGGTAAATGGTCCGGGTCTCGATTTCACTAACACGCCGCCTCCACGGGACGGGGTAGCTGGCCCTGGCCCACCGGCGGCGCCCTTGGCCCTCGGCTCCTTTCTCCCAATGGGAAAGGCTGCTTCCCTCCGCTCAGCTGGCCTGTGGCCCAGCCCTCCCTGCTCATCCCCTCTCCTCACCCCTTCTTTGCTCTCTCCTCCTCATCCCCCCCCCCCCCCCCCCCCCGCTTCTCCCACACCCACCGGGGAGCGCACAGCGCCCGCCCCACTGACCTGGCGGAGCGTTAGGCTCCGGGAGTGGTTCCCTTCTTCCGTGGCTCAGCCGGGCTCCTTGGGAGCAGAAAGCTGGGAGGCCCTCCCGAGACCACTTTCTCGGGGTTCCGTGGAGCCACAGGCCCCAAGCCAAACGCGCTCAGGAAGCGAGCCTGCCTTTCGCGAAGGGCTCACGCACCTCAGGCCTGGCGAGGCCTGGCCCGCTTGGCTCCCTTTGGGCTAAGACCATTCATTCCAGGCCCCAAATGGGGCTGCGACTCTGAGACACCCGCATGGGCCAGGAGGCGGGAGGAAACCGCACGGGTTTTGGCCCCCCCGGACTCGGCGGGCGCGGGAGGAGACGCGTCACGGCCCGAGGTTGGCCATCGGCTCCTGCTCGGCTGCACCACCCTCCAGGAGCCCGCGGGTGGGCGTGGGAAAAAGGCTGACCTTTCTTTCAACCCTAACCCACTTAGAAGGGCTTTCGTAACAGCTGTGCCCTCCTCCTGGCTCTTCACAGCTTCGGCTTCAGCTGCTCCCTCAAAAAAAGTCCGTTTTCTCATCTGGGGGGACAGGCTTCACCGCCTGTTTGCTTTTCAGAGGTGTGTGGGTGGCGAGCGCCTCTCACCAGATTTTTTCCCACGCATCTTCAAACCGAAAGGGCTGACCCTGACGACAGGGTCCTTCTGAGTCACCTGGGGCATCGCCACATCCTCCAGCACCAAGGGACCCACGTGGCCTGAAGAGGCGGGGTCCCTGCAAGTGCTGTGGCACGGGTTGGGCCAGGAGCCTGGGATCAAGCCCGGGGCTTGGGAAACCTGGAGCAGACTTAGGTCATCGTGGGCTGCTCAGTGGTTTAGCAGGTGGGGAGGGGCGACGGGGATTCTGACACAGAGGCCTCCAGATCCCAGCCCCAGCACGCACATCTGTCTCAGTTCTCGTTCCAGCCCCCAGCCTGCAAGGCCACCAAGATTCTGGAGGGACTGTTCCATTAACAAAGAAACCCTTCTCTGTGCTGCTTTGGGCGCTTGGACAAACCAGGCTTCCATTACTTCAAACTGGTCGCGGGACAGTGTGAGGCTTGGTTTGAGGGCATCGTTAGTAAGAGGGGGCACAGGCGGAGGCCTCAGTGATTGCACAGCTCACCTGCCTCCTGCCTCCTGCAGGCTTGCCCTGGGCCCTTCTTTGCCACGGGGATTCCAGGAGCTTCTGTTCCTGGCCAAGTTGGCCAATGGGATTGCTGAGGGCCCAGAGCTGACCAAGGCTTCGGGGCCGACCAGTGTCCCTAGGAATTCAGTGACTGTGGCTCACTCTGGCGCCCAGCACAGTGCTCGATGCTGAGGGTGGGCGGAAGGCGGGGCATGGAGAGGAACAAAGCCGGGGAGAACGCAGATGCAGGAGCTTGGTCCCGAGTAACCGATTAAAGGAGAGGCCACGTGAGAATCTGGGTTGGGGGGGGGGGGCCGCGAGGTGTTCCGAGGCACAGGGAGCTCAAGGGCAGGGGCTCTGGCGTCCCAGATGGGGAGTGTGAGGTGCAAATGGACAGCCGAGCCTGACCTCAGCCTCACTGGTCCAGGGCTGACTGGGACACACCACTCCGGGCCTGACCCAGCCAGGGCCGTGTAAGCTGCGGGGGGAGCCCAGTCTCCTCCCTCTGCCAGCTGCCCAGCCTGGCAGTCTTGCCCAGCTTTGTGCCATACACACGTGGACTAATCGTGGTTTCAAGCCATCCACGACCTTCCCCCCGGCCCCACTGTTCTGGTCAGATGTCTGGTTTGCTCAGTGCCGAGCACCACAGAGGGGCCGCGGGGTTGAGCTGAGGCAGCTCGCCTGGTGCGGGGTGCTGGGCCGGAACGGGGCGCGGGCTCGGGCAGGTCTGAACGCCTGCCCAGAGGAGACGGGAGGCATCCAGACGTCAGGCCGTGCGGCGGCTTCTGAGCGTAGCTCCCAATAGGGCGGCTCAACTTGACTTTGGTCTGGGTAGCTTCGACGACGTGCCTTATGTCCTAACAGAATGAAAGATGACTCCACTCTCAATGTCAGTATTTATTTAAATCCTGAGGTTAAAAATACATTTCCAAATGGTGCAGCAGTCGCTATAAAGAAATGTTTGGGGATACAAAAGCTTCTCACCCCTACCGTGGGGTGGGGTGTTGGCATTTGATGTGCTTCTGGCTAATTCTTTGGCAGGTAAAGAACCAGGTTCCCAGACCCACTATCCCTCCCATAAGGCATGAGGGCTGAGGACTGGTCCATGAAAGTGCGATTCCAGTCAGAGGCCCAGCAGCTGAGGCCCGGGGATTGCTATGCAGCCACCGAAGGCAGGAGTGTCTCTGGGTAATGTCACCAGGCTCAACGGAAGCCTTTTGATCAGAAATGCCTCCCCAGATTTAATGATATGCTTCATTATTTTAAAAAGTGATTAACAGGGGAGTGGCTTTATTCAGTCTTTCCCATTTCCTTGAATCACAATGAAATGAGAAAAACTTGCCCAAGGTTCCACTATAGTGCCTCTGGGCGACTCACCAGGTAGACGGCTGACTCAGGGGTCGCTGTGAGGGGTGCTCCTTGGCTCTGAGCGCCACAAACGGCTTCTCTGCTGTAATTTTCAACACCCTGAGCGGAGGATGGGATTCTCACATGGGGTTACTAATGCAGACTTCAAAAAGCCAAAGTCCTGTGAAAGTGCACCAGTGGACATCTAACCGGCACCCTAGGTCACAGGCTAAGGTTTCATCTGGGGGGCTTCCTTTCATGTGAGCCTGGAATGGTTTCGCCACCTTAGGTGGTGGGTGACAATGGACAAGTTTGGAAAATCCTACCCCTCATTTTTGAATTGTCACGTGACTTTTCCCTTCTACTTCCCAAGCCCCATGGGGATTTTCTGCCCCATATTCCTGCTTGAGAATTTGTCTGCTTTTGGACCAGTCAGCCTGGAGTGCAGTGGGCTCCAGAGGCCACGCTTGATCCCACAACCGCTTCCCTGCTGTGGGCGAGTGTGCCCGACACAGGCCATGTTCTCAGGGAGCTTGATCAGTGGTGGCTTCCGAGGCTGTGGTGGACAAGACAGCCAGTATCAGTACAAAACAAGTGACTGCCATTCAGAGAGCTAGGCCATCAAGGGCTGCTGGCTTTTTTTTTCCTTTAGTGATCTGGGATGCCAAGGATGTTTCCTCTTTAAGGATTTCTAGTGTCATTTCATCTACTGCCTGGGCTATCACCTTCGATAGGTATTCACTGCCATTTGCACTTTTAAAAAGCACCCCAACCCTAAAGCCTCAGTAAAGTTGGGAACTAGTTAAAATAATAAAGCTGACTACACAAGCTCCACTTCAATAGGCCAGCATAGTTTCCAGCTGCAGAGTGCACAGCAAACCCAGCAAAGTAACAACGGACAGGAGTCCATCCGGCACAAAAAATATGCTACAGATGCAGGATGTGACAGCCGGGGGTTGGGCAGTCCTCCAAACACAGCAAAGGCCCTTTTGCACAACTGCAATCAACACTCCAGGGGTGCTCACCACAAGGGGCCCAGGCTCCCCAGGAGGGGTGGGTCTGGGTTGAAGAGCCAAGTGGTTTTTTAAAGCTGCAGGACCCCGGTCAGATGGAAAGTCCAAGGCCTTTCCCAGGAAACACATCAGCTACTCACTAGATATTGGTTCTAGCTGCAGATGGTGGTGACACTAGTGGACGGCCATCAGCTAAGCCAGTCTCCACGGGATCCTGGGAAAGCTCACAAGAGCCCAGACTGCTTGGGGTTCTCTTCTGTTCGTTTCTTCCATGTAGTGAACCGGCTACTTGCTATTATTTCCTAGAGGGTGGGGCGATTGGAAGGCAGAATACTGTGCTCTGAAGACAAGCCTGTGAGGACAAGCATGTGGCTCTGAAGTCCCTGGGGGCCTGGTTGTGTTTTTTTGGTGCTGACCACCATCAGGGCCTTGGCCAGTAGGAAATGCTAGAGACTCTGATGGCTACAAGGTCCAGCTTTTCTCTGGAAGGTTCCGGTCGCCATTCCCCACGCCCCACTTAAACTAATCAGAAGTGCCCAAGCCTCATTAGAATGAGGGGTCTGAGTCCATGCGAAAGCCATTTCCTCCTACTCGTCCCCAGGGTAGGGCTCTACTGGGGCACAGTGCATGTGGGGTCGGTGCTGGATCTAGCCGGGGGGCCCTGAAGCAGTCTCAAGCTCTCAAAACCAGTCAGACCAGGCTTATGGATGACAAAGTGAAGCCTTGGGGCGCTATGACGACCTGGTCACAAGGCTAGCGGGAGGGCTGCCCGGGCCAGCACTCAGAGCTCCTACACCCTGGCCAGTGCTCTCCCTCATCGCTGGTGACTGTGGGCTGCTTTGGCAGAGGCTCTGCTCACCCGGAAGGACCAGGGCCCTGCCACAGGCGCTGGCCTCTGAACAGGCACGAGGAGGCCATCGAAGGTGAGCTTTCTGAAGTGGGAGAAGGGAAGGGCCAGCGAACAGGAAAAGGAAACACCTGCCCCCAGGGGAGGCGGCTCCTGGGCCTCAGGTCCAGGCTGAGCAGCAGGAAGCAGGCACGTGGGGTACCGGGGAAGCTGGTGGGTGGGAGGAGAGAACAAAAGGTGAACAAAGAGCAGATTCGTGAGTTATGCTGCTTACACCTGAGTTACCACAGGCCTAAAAGGTCCGTTTCTGAAAGTAGTTCTCATCCAGGGTATGATCATTAGTAAACGTATCTGCAGGTGATGCAGAAGCTCCTGTTTATATAAACAAAGGCCATCAGCTGAGAAGTGGGACCTAAAGGCCAAGCACAATCCTGCTTTCCGGTTGTGGGACGAACACTGGCCATTGTTTGGGCTTTAGCCATCTGTACGCAGGTGGCTACCACAGGCCCTGAGTGTAGTGGGTTCTGTTTCCTGGATTATCTTCAGTTCTGATTCTTAGGGTGAGATTTCAAGCAGCTGAGAGGCCTGGGTGAGGGAAGGGCTCTGCTTGTGGACAGAATTGCCCAGGACAAAGGTGCAGTTGGAGGTGCCTCTGAAATTGCTGTGTTTGGGGCAACCTCAAACTTACTGGGGCAGAAAAGGACAGGAACATGTTGGGAAGAGGCTGGCTGAGATCTTGGGAGGGCCCCTGGGAGCCCTATCATGATGACCCTGCGAAGTTCCTTCCTGGGATCCAAGGGCCTCACAGGGTCTGGCAAGCGCATCCGGCTCATGGTCTCTCAGGATGCCTGGGCCAGGCCGGGGAGAGCAGGGCAACTCTCTCCATGGGCAGTAGTCAGTATCACCTCTGGCCTGTGAAACTCCACAGGAGGCTTGGAACCACTGTGCCCTCAGGAGCATTTAACCCTTTGGCAGAGTATCCCTTTGGGTGTGGGGACCATTAGGTCCCTTACCAATGGAAATGTTGCTTGAGCCCCTGGAAGCCAGGGGGCTGAGAGCTGGTGCTGAGCTGAGCACACTGCCTGGAACAGTGAGGTTTGAGGAGCAGGGGGTCGCTGGAGTTGCATAGCTGATCAGCCTTGGAGCGGCTGGGTTGTTGTTTGTTTTTGTTTTAGTGTTTTATGTGACAGGTGAGATAAGTAGTGTTTTCGTGGGTGAAGTGAAGCTACTAAAATCCAGATGCTGAGGCTACAGGAAATCACTTCCATCGTAGATCACAGGCCGGTCAACTGCCAAGTGATAAAATACTTTTTTGGAGACAAACCTGAGGAAACAGAAATGGAAACAGAGGGTGTTACCCTGCGAGCCAAGAGGCCCAGGCTTTGGTGTGGGTGCTGGATGGCAGAGAGAACCCTTCGGGGAGACCTCTCTGCTCAGAAGCCTGGGCCCCTCACCCCATATTTCCTGTCTGTCCAGCTGAGTTCTCTTTCTGCAAAGAATGAGGGTGCCCTAGGACATCAGCATTGAGTTTCCTGGGGCTTGGGTGCAGAAGCACCCATTTGGTCCCATACTGTGCACCGCTCCCCCTTTCCTTGCTGCTCTGAAAAGGCCCAGGGGCCTTGAGAACTTGGTGGTCTGTACTTCACAGTGGGAGCAGGGAGTGGATGGAGCAGGCGTTGAGAGGTCAGGTGAGGATGGATTTCATTCTGATGGCACCTGAGTCTGTTCTGCCATCCACCTTTGGAAATGGACTCAACAGGCAAAGGCCAGAGTTTGTCACAGTAGCTAAAAACAAGTGGATTAGTAAGGGTGCCCATGTGGGGAGATGCGGCCACTAGTTTGGGTGCCACTCAGAAAAGATGTGGCTGGGTGCTGATCAGGCAGGTCTCCTAAGAGGCAGCCCCAATTAAGGGCTTATGCTGAAGCCAGAAGACATCAAAGAGACAGGTGCCAGTAACCTTAAGCTCCCCTGTCTGGTGTCTCCATGAGCCCTGGCTTATGGTAGATGCTCATCCCATGTTGGTCCTTTCTCCCACTTTCTTGGCTGCCCCTCCAGCCTTATCTCCCTACATTCCCACCCTCCCGCCTCCAAGCCCTACATTCCTGGACCTGACCTGGTGCTTTGGTCCAGTGCTGCCCAGAGAGGGCACATGACACTCCTGTTCCCCGACGGGAAGGGCCAGGGGCTTCGTCTCACAGCTCCAGTTCTGCTTATTTCTAGCTTTAGCCTTCATTCTTTTACTCTTCTCTCATTCATCGATCTGTCCACCTACCCATCCATTGACCCACCCACCTAATGAAACTTCCACTGTATTTACTGAGCCTTTCTCTGGCCTGGACACCAGACAGAGGCAGGAGAGCAAGCTGGCTGATTCCAGAGTCTGGAGGTAGGCCACCTGTGTTCAAATCTGGCTCAGTCACTAGCTGTGTGACTTGGGAGTGTCACTCGTTTACCCCTCTGGCTGTTAGTCCCTTAGCAGTAACATGAGGAGAAAGATGGTCCCCAGTACATAGAGATGCTGTGGAGCCTGAGTCCATACGTGTGGAGGGCTGAGAACGCACCCATGTAGTAAGACTGTAAGTATCAGCTCGTGTGTTATAAAATTGACAACACATTGGAATACCATAGTATAAGGGTCTAAAATCAGTAACTATTAATAAATTAATAACCAAGTAATCTATTTTTAATGTCCACCTCTGCTCTTGGGACAGGTGGCAGGGGCTGAGCTCGAGAGGAGGCCCCTACCTGGAAAAGGTGTTGTCGAAGATGAGCATGTAGATGCCTGGGGTGCGGACCTTGAGCTGGCCCTGGATGTTCTCCTTGTGGGAATTGCATCGGGTCGTGGGAATGAGGACCTGGGAGGAAAAGCAAATAGAAAAACCATCACAGAAGCTGAAAGGGCCCCATGGATCCTCTGGGAAGACCCTTTACTTTGCACGAGGAAACAGGCCCTGGGAGGCTGAATATCCTGAGGTCAGAGCTGAGCAAGGCTGGGGCTGGGATCAGCCCCTAGGAGGTGGGTGCCTCTCACATGCCGGGGGTTTGTTGATAACTTGTAGTAGGGGTACGTATGAGTTTCATCCAGAATCATGAACTGGTCAACACCCCAAAGGAATGGACCCCAGCCTCCTCTGACCGTGGCCAGTGGCAGAAACCCCACTATCTGCAGAAGCAGTCCCTTTCTGGCTTTAGGAAGCTGGGGCTTATTCTAGATGAAATCCATCTGTCTGGCTGTTTCCTGTTGGCCCCAGCTTTACACAAAACAACATTTTTCAAGAGACTGGACATTAGGCAATGAAGAACAGTAGTCTCTGAGAGAAGGGGGTGAGCCAGCCAACTGCCTTAGCTTACTGCTTTGAGAGAAAAAGGAAATCACCACCAGACTGGAAGATGCTATAGAAACAGAAAACACACAGGAAGGTGCTATACTCAAACCTTATCAATAATCACACGAAATGTAAACAGTCCAAACATCCCAATTCAAAGGCATAGATTATCCAGTTGGATAAAAGCAAGACCCAACCCCATCATACCTACAAGAAATGCAATTTAAATGTAAAGATACAAGTAGGTTAAAAGTGTAAGGATATTAAAAGATGTACCATGCCAGCACTAGTCAAAAGAAAGCTGGATTGAATATATTAATACCACAGTAGAGACTATATCAAAGAATATGCCAGGGATAATTTTATAATGATAGAGGTGTCGATTCATCAGGACATAACAATCCTACACATCTATGCTCCTGATGACAGAGCTTCAACACACATGAAGCAAAAAGTGGTAGAATGAAAAGGAGAAATAAAATAAATTCACAATTACAGCTGGATATTTCAATATCTCGATAATCGAGGGAATAGACATACAGGAACTCAATGAAGAAATAGGCCCTAGACAGTGTGGCTCAGTGGGTTGGAGCAATGTCCCGAACACCAAAAGGTTGTGGGTTTGATCCTTGGTCGGAGCATGTATGGGAGGCAACTGATCAACGTTTCTCTTTTACATTGCTATCTCTCTCTCACCCCCTTCCCCTCTCTCTAGGACCAATAAAAATGTGATTTTCTTTCTTTTTTAAAAATAAGGAAATAGAAGACTTAAAGAACACTGTCAACTAACTTGATCTAATTGATAATTACAGAACACTCCACCCAACAACAGCAGAATACACATTCTTTTCAAGTACACTTGGAGCATTTACCAGGTAGATGAGATTCTACTAGGCTGTTAAAAAACAACAACTTACATTTAAACAGATTCAAGTTATACAAAGTGTGTTTTCTGACAATGGAATTAAATTAAGAAATAAATAGCAGATCTCTGCAAAATCCCCAAATATTTGGAAACTAAATCACATACTTCTAAACAACATGAGTCAAAGAGAAATCAAAAGGGAGATCCCAAAGGCATGGGAGGGAGAGAGAGAGTGCACAGAGTGCGTTCCTGACATCACAGTATATTCGCTCAGGCTGGAAGCTGCTGGTGGTGAGGTATAGGATGGGCCCAAGGTCAGCCTGGAGGGGACAAAGATGGCTTGTGAGGGGGTCACGTAGGGGAGGTCCCCAAGACAGATGCTGAGGATGTGTGCTAGAAAGAGGTTCCCCAGGCTGACATCTGTTTGGACACCTTAGGCAGAAATAACCTCTGCCTACGGCTGGCTGGTGACAGTGGGCCTTTGAAGGCAGAAGCGCACCTGGGCACCTAACTCACAAACCCAGTAGACGGGCTTCTTCTGCCCCCTGGTGTCCACGGTGGGAAAGACAATGGTGGTCATAACCCCCAGGAGGCCCCTGGAAGCCAGAGATGAGGACAGCTTCTCCAGGTCCCCAAGCTCCTGGTTCCTGGTAGGGAACACACAGGTGCCCCAAAGCCATGAGGATTGGACAGGTGAGTGACTGAGCAAGGGGAGAGACCCACGGCTCAGCCACATGTGGGCAGGTGGAACAGCAAAGACCGGGACACTTTAGTCCCCTCTCTCCTTCCCTCCCGGCCACAAACACCCACCAGAGTCTAATCTGGGCACATGCAATGCTAGGCGCTTGGTGGGCCTTGGGAACAGGAGGGTGAACAGCAAAGGTGCTGCCATGAGTTCTCATCCATTGTCCCCTGCACCCTCTCCTTGTGAAGGTGCAGGCATTGATTCCGACCCTCTTCCTGACCCCGCACTCAATCAGCCACCGTGGGTCCTGTTCACCTGCCTGTATTCCTGATTACACCCCAACCTCTACATTCTGACTTCCTCCCCTTGATCCAGCCCAGTGGTTCTCAACCTTGGCTGCTCTATGGAATCACCTAGGGATGTTTGTGTCCCCCAACGCCCCGAGATTCTCATTTAGTGGTCTGGGGTGTGGCCCCAGCAGTGGGTTTAAAAACCTCCCCAGGTGTTTCTAATGTGCAGCCCAGGTTGAGAACTATGGTCCAGGCCATCGTCAATATTCCAAGCTTAGGATGTCTTAGGAGTTTATGAATTGGTATCTGGCATCAAGATTTCATGCCCAACCAACCCAAGTGACACAGTGGCTATGTTTTTGAGGTGAGATGTTGAACACCCTAAGCTAATAACCAGAAGCAGAGATCTTGGGAGATGGTGATCTCCCCACAGTGACCCATTCTTGGTCAGGATGGCTGTTAAAAAAATAATCCTTAAACTGAGCCATATGTCTATATTCCTCAAAGTTTCAACTACTGATCTGAAGGTCAGACCGAAGCTGTCTGACAACAGAGTGACCTTCAGACATTTCAAGATTGCTTTCCTGAGCTTCTAGGTCTTTCCTTCCTCAAGGACAAACCTGGGTGCTTTGCCTGCTGTGTGATGCAGCCCAGAGGGCTCTCCTACCCAGGTTTCTCTTGGCGTCCCTCTCAGAGCTGGGCCCCAGAACATCTCAAGAAAGGCCTGACCAACAGAAGGCAGACCACCACTGCCTGCTGTAGGGAGGGCTTGGCCAGGTGTCCCGATGTGTGAGCAAGTATCCGCTGTCAGGGAGCTACACTTACCTTACACTGATCCAGTGGTGTGTCCTCTGCCTCCTGGAAGACCACGCTGAAGGAGATGCTCTTGGGGTCGGAGGAGAAGACCCAGCTGATGGTGAGGCCTGCCTCGGCCACGGTGATGGGGATGAGGCTGTAGGTACCAGACCTCACGAACAGCTCCCTGTTGCCTTCCCCGAAGTTGGCGATCTCTTCCACTGTGAAGGGTAATTTTATCCTAAAAAAGCAAATGCAGAGAGGGACCTGATCAAAGTGGGCAAACTGGTTTGGCGGTAATGAACTCCTTTAGCATTCTGTTGTCTGGGAAGCTCTTTATTTCTCCTTCAATTTTAAATGCTAGCCTTGCTGGATAAAGTAGTCTTGGCTGTAGATCCTTGTTTTTCATCACTTTGAATATTTTGTATCCAACCCTTCTAGCCTGAAATTTTTCTATTGAGAAATCAACTTTTCTATTGAGAAGTCTTATGGGAGCTCCCCTGTAGGTAACTAACTGCCTTTCTCTTGCTGCTTTTAAGATTCTCTCTTTGTCTTTAACTGCTGCCATTTTAATTATGATGTGTCTTGGTGTGGGCTTCTTTGGATTCATCTTGTGTTTCCTGGACTTGTGTTTCTTTTTCCTTCACCAGGTTAGGGACGTTTTCAGCCATTATTTCTTCAAATAGGTTTCTCAATCCCTTCCTTTCTCTCTTTTCCTTCTGGTACTCCTATAAGATGGATATTCTTAAGCTTCACGTTATACCAAAATTTCTTTAAAGTATCCTCATGTTTAAAAGAGTTCTTTTTCTTTTTTCTGCTACCCTGTCTTCTAAACTGCTAAGTCAGTCCTCTGCTTCACCTGACCTATGGTTTATTTCCTACCCTGTATTCTTCATTTCTGACTTTCTAAAAATGGTTTCTCTGTCCTTTTTCATGATGTTAAAATTCTCACTAAGTTTCTTGAGCATCTTTATAACCATTGTTTTGAACTCTGTATCTGGTAGATTGCTTGCTTCCATTCCATTTGGCTCTTTTTCTGGAGATTTCTCCTGTTCTTTCATTTGGGGTATGTTTCTTTGTCTCCTAATGTTGGCTACCCTTTTGTATTTGCTTCTGTATATTAGGTAAATCTATCTCTCCCAGTCTTCATAGAGCAGCCTTATGTAGTAGGTGTGACCCGGTGTCACTGTCTCCTTGATCACTGGAGCTGGGTGCTCTAGGAATGTCCCTTGTGTGGGTTATGTTAGCCCTCCTGTTTTAATTGAGTCTTAATTCCTATTTGCCTGTTTATGCATGGGCCAACCCTCAGGCTGGCTAACTGTGAGGACTGACCCTGATCACAGTATACAAGATGCTATACAGCAGCTGGCCACATGAAATGAAATTCACCTCAGCAGGGTCTGGTGCCTGCCGAGATATCCCTTTGGATGTGCCGCTTGTGAAGGTAACTGGATCCTGCTCTGATGTTTTCTGAAGCTTGCCACTAGGTTCTGGTGCCTCTTGGGAGGGACTCTGGTGCAAGTCAATGTCAGATGCTACCTGTGACTGGCCCTGGGCAATCTGTTTGGAGCTACAAAACAATCCATCGTTTGTGGCTGCCTCTGCTGAGCCTGAATGTGTGTAGGAAGGACTCAATTGTGCACTAACGCTGGCTTTCACCAGCACTGAGCTTGGGGGCAGGTCAGCAAAAGATGCAGGGCACTCTGAGATTTGCTTCTACCTTGCAGCTGCCTGTTACACTCAGTCACTAAAAAAGCCTCTGGCGGTACTTGAGTTGCAAGATGTAGGTTCTCAGTGGGTGGAGTTCACCAGATTGATATAGGTTCAAACTCGATGTCAGTGCTGGGTCTGAGGCCACTCACTAAAAGTCCCAGGGTATAATAAGACTAGCTGCCACCTGCTGGGTGCCTGCAGACCTTTGTGGTGGGGCAGGGTTTTAGGGAGTCATCAGAGTGAGGCCTGCAGATTTTATCAGGCCCAAATAAACTAAGATTTGGCTGTGTGAAGTGAGGGCTCTGCACCGGTTGGGCGTGAGAGGAAAAAATGGACCCCATCTTAGAGCCACACAACCCAGTCTGTCGCAAATTCTGCCTCTCCTGTGAGGGGGAGGCGCTGGTCAGGCTTGGGGAAGGAGTGGCCTCCACCCCAGAGCCACACAACTCAGTCACTGACACTCCCTGAGTCTGCCCCGACCTCTACACTCAGGGCCCAGGCAGCTGACTCCTCTATAGGATGTGACTTCTGCTGTGTAGGGCATCAGGGAGTCTGGAGGGTGGGGCTATTGTATTTTCCAAGACTGATGCTGTATGGAGAGGAGTACTCCACCCAAGAGAGCATCTACAATGTGAGAGACTCAGGACAGAGACCCTGGTGGCTGTTCCTTGAGCTCTCTCTCTGGAGCCACAAACCCCAGTCTCTCCTCACAGAACTTGAGTCCCTCTGCCTTCTCTTCTCTGGAGCCCAGGGTGAGTGTCTATGAACGAGATTTTATGTGCTGGACCTTTAAGAGGGCACCTTAGTTTCAAGCAGAATCCTGTGTCTCCTTGGTGGACAGAATCCCCATTGATTTTCATAGCCAGATATTATGTGGGTGCCTCTTTCCCAGCTCTGGTACTCTGGGCTTGGGAGCCTGGTGCAAGGTTGAGAGCCTTGCTCCTTAGGGGTCAATCTTGGCAGCTGAGATATCCCTCTGGAATATTAGCCTCACTCATGGGTATGGGCCAGCCCTTTTGGAGTCTCAGCCCTTCCTACCAGTCTCAATGTGGCTTCTTCTGTAAATCCTTGGCTATAAGACTTCTGTTCTGCTAGTCTTCAGTTGATTATTCAGGTAAGGTGTTCTATATTTTAGTTTAATTCCAGTTTGGTCCTGGGAGGAGGTGAGTGCAATTTCTACCTACTCCACCACCGTCTTGTCTTCCCCCTCCCCTGACACTCTTTAATGCAGGGCTGGTATGATGGCCTTGAGGAGAAAGGCTTCTTGGGGCTGTGTTCCTGGTTCTAACTCTCATGAGGTGGGTAAGAGCCTCCTCCAGAAGTTTGAAGGGTTTAGTGACAGTGAGTTCCTTGCTTGCAGGGCCCTCTGTAGGACCCAGATGTGATGTGAAGAGTGGGGTGTGGAGCCAGAGTGACCTGGGTTCTGGTGCCTGCCTCACTTCTTACTGCTGCAGGGCTGACCCTCTCTTAAGCCTCAGTCTCCTCATATGCAAACAGAGACAACCATGCCTGCTTCCTGACTGGTGTGGAGATGACATGAGAGGATGAACTTGACGTTAATGGGGAAGTCTCCCTGATGCTGCCTGTCTTGACTGAGTGGCGCCCCCTCCTGTGTCCAGAAGCAGCACGTTAGCTCGGGGCTGCAACACAGGAGTGTTGTGGGGTAGGGCCAGTCTCATCTCAACTGTGCCTTTCCTGGAGAAAACAACTTACTGACCTCTTTAATACAGAGTTGGAAACTAAAGCTCAGAGAGGTTAGGCAACTTGCCCAAGACTGAGCAGCAAGTGGTGGTGCTAAGAGTTCGGCCTACCTCCAAAGCTGTGGGGATGGATGGAAACTCTCCCCAAAGCTATGCCAATGAGAAGACTAATCAATGATTAAAAAACCCAAATGCTCTAAAAAGAACAGCTCTGCTCTGAGTCATTCACCTTTGTGAAAATTTAATTTCATGAAACATTTTTCCATGTATTAAGTTTTATTTCTAATTATAGTACAAAAGGCCTTTTCTAATATTTACATTTTTCAGAGAATCTGAGAGTAGGTAGGGAAGTTCACCATGGAAAAGAGGTCTTTCTTGTAACATGAAATGTTACATTATGTGCAGTCACTTACTGACAGAACACCGCACCAAGGCTGGGTCATCTTATAATTTATGTTCCAGAATTCTCCCATTGCATTGTTATTGGGATTGTACTTTTAGTCATTTTAACCTTTCTAGACACTATATGTTCGGTAAAGGACAATACCCAGTCTCCCAAAAGGAGATGCTCAAAAAGACAAATCCAGGGTTTGCTATCTCTGCTCAAATATAATCTTCAATAAAAGTCTACTGTCCACAGGACTCACATCATAAATGTAAATTCTACTGGTCTCCATACTCTGCCCTCGACCCTCCATAGTCATGCTCCACGTGGCAACCAGAGTGATCCTTTTTCAGATGTAAATTAGATTGTCACTCTTCTGTTCCAAACCTAATACGGGGGCTCCCATTTCCCTCAGACTAAAAACCAAAGTCCTTACAATGGCCAACAAGGTCTGATGTGATGTGAACGACCCTCTCTGACTAGGTAGGTCTCCTTCGCTCTCTCTGCTTTAGCCACCCTGGCCTTTACCCTATTCCTTGAATGTGCCCCAGGGCCTTTACACTGACTGTTTCCTCTGCCTGAATGTTACCTCATGTATCTGCATGGCAACTCCTTCAAAGCTGCAAATTCCTCTGACTTTTTATCCTGCTCTGTTTCTTCTCCATAGCAAGCACTACTTTGTAACATACTATATAATTTACTTACTCGTGTTTATTGTTTTTTAAGCCCTCCTGGACAATAGATTGAACACGAGGGCAGGGCTCTTTCTCCGGGCAGTTCACTGATGTACTCTAAGGACTTAGAACAGTACCTGACACACGGGAGGTGCTGAGTAAGTATCAGTGAATGAGTGGCTGAATCTATTCAAGGTCTGTTGTGCAGTGATGCAGCCACTGGACACGACAGTGGAGAAAGAGAATGCTATGGGGAAGTACTCATGCAATGTTAAATTTAACATGTACAATATTTATATTAAAATTACGTTTGTATGTATAAAAAGGCTGGAAGACTACATACCAATGTGATTTACTTATCTCTACTAATTTTCTACAATTAAAATATATTGCTTTAACAATAAGAAAACAAAGTTTTTTCAAAAAAGGAGAACATAGGGTATAGCCATGGGAGAGGGATGAATATAAAGGGGACAGGAAACTTTTGGGGGTGATGGACCTGGTCTGTATCTTCATCATGAGTGGCCTCATGGGGGCAAATCATCACTTTTCTTTTCTAGACCTAGGCTTCCTCTTTGGCAAAAATGGGGAGCATAGCTGGTTAGGCTTTGAGGTCCCTGGGATCATATGAGCTGCTGGCTGAGTTGGGTGTGGGGCTGAGCAGGATGACTCGTGATTAGACACTATTATTTGTCAAAGTCCAAGCACTGCACACTATAAAGGGAGTTTTACTGTATATAAATTATACCTAAAAAGAGCACACACTGAAAGCCACCAGCAGTGCCCAGTCAGAGCCTGCAGGTGCTTTCCAGCTCTGGCACTGGCAAGGCCAGGCTCCTCTGCCTTGAATGTGAAGCCCTGGCTCAGGGACAGGCACTTACATCAGCTCCCCAGACTTCAGCAAGCAGATTTCAGCATCCTGCCCCAAGGTAATGTCTTCAGTGTCCTCGGGGGTTAGCGAATTTGATGTGGTGTCCCTGGAATGTCACAAACAAGAACACAGCCATTTAGCTATCAGCACACAGAGGCCCACACCCTGAAGTCCATAGTCTTAGAATCACATAGCCAATCTGAGACCCCATGGGAATCCTTCAATCCCGAAGATCATGCGACAGGCCCAGCATACTCCATGGGCAGAGGGCCACTGGACGGGGTGAGGACAACAGGGCTGCAGTGATTTCCCTGATGTCTTCCCCATGGGTGTGGAGACGAGATGACCATAACAAAAACGGATCACCCCCTCACCCCACACCAGCAGAGCTACAGCAACCGGATGAGTCAGCAAAACTGTGGATCCTGCCTTCTCAGCACCAGGCTGTGACTAGATAAACCCACTCTGGCCCACCTCTGGGAACAAGAACAGGCACCTAGAGCTAATGGGGTAGGTAATGGTATGGGCCAAGAGGAAGGCCATGGTACAGAGACATGGACAGAGGGATCAGACCAAAGCTGTATCTTCTCTTTCCCTCATGACACACTATCAACTGTGCAGAGAAACCGCAGTGAAAGCTACTTAGCAGTACAGTCAGCCCATGGTTCCCAAAGTGCGCTTGGTGGGCCACTGGGACCAGGGGGAGGGGGCACCGCATACTCTCAGAAAGTCACAGCATAAAGTCACAGTGAATTCAAGGCTCTGAGAAGTCCTGCAGCCAAGTCATCTAATACATTTTAACTCTAGCATTTGACCACAGAACATTTTTAACCCCTACTGACAAAATCAAGAAAAGAATCGGGAACAGATCCTTGAAGGAGGAGGACCTTAAGTCACACATGAAGTAGCAGATGCTAGGTTAGCAGATCCACGTCCCATGATAGACTATGGCGACCTTCACCTCTAACAGGCTTTCCTCAGACACCAAGTCAGACTATTTGCTGCCAATTTACAAGGTCTCTCTGTGCTGGAGGAGGACAGGCATTGCACAGGAGGAGGCTCTGTCCTCTTGAGAAATCTCTGAGCTCAAGATCTGGATTCATTTGGATAGCTTGGGCATCACGCCTGCTTGCCACCAGCCTGGCAGCATCCTTCCGCCACAGAGCTCCCACCTCTCGGCCGCTGGATGTGGGAGTCTGCGCTCGGGGTGCTGCTGTGTGGTGGTGGTGAGGGCTGCCTAGATCATCAGATACCCACTAGCATCAGGGGCCTGGTCAGGGCTGTCTCTGCACAGCTCTCATCAGCCCAAGGTGATTCATCTTGGCTTTAGGACTAACTGTATGACTCTGGGTAAGCCTTTTTCTCCCCAAGACTTCAGTTTTCTCTTCTCCAAATGTGAGGAGATGGAACCAGATGCACTCCAGGTTCTGCTGGCTTGAAAAGGTATAAATTTCAGAGGTCCTGGAGAAGGCATTTTGTTTAGTCCGCTTGGCCTTCTCTACTCTTCCCAGGGAAGGTGCAGCAAGAACACGTCCCGAGGTACCTGCTGCCACCAAGGGCAGGCCTTGTCACTTGCTGGCCCGTTTCCTCCCCAGCCAGCCCCACCTCTGACCCCCTCCCTGCATGCCTCCTTCTTGTTGGTCTTCTAACCACGGCTTCCAGGATGCCCACCTCTCACCCTGGGACAAACAGAACCACAGGATGTCTGTGCAAGAAGCAGCTCAAGAGATGGGCCAGGGGAGAGGCAGCGGGCCCAGGCCACTCAGGCCTGCCTCATTTCACTTGCTCTTATCCTGGTCCACAGTGGAAACGCCATAAACAGAAAGATAAATAGCATATGCTGAAACAGGCTCTGAAAACCGCAGCCAGTTCTCTCAGCCTTCCCACGCTTAGGATAAAAGATGTCCTTACCTATTATTCCCTCTCCTCCTGCATCTCCCCTCTCTGGCCATCACGATGACAGACAACTGAAAACTGCCAGCCACCTGCAAGCAGACGATTCCCAGAGTGGGAATCAGCCCTGTGTGAGGGAGCCACGTGAGGCAGGGAGGGGCAGAGGGGCGAGGGTGCCTGGCTGGGCGATGCAGTGTGGAAGGTAATGATTAGGGGCACAGTTGTCTTTTCAATAGATTTTCAAACTGTGGGTCATGACCCACTTAGTGGTTGTGAATCAATTTAGTAAGTTACGGCCAACATAGAAAAACAGATTAGAAACGGTCAATGCAGGCAGCGAGGGTACATTTTGTCTTACGAGGCTCTGATTGGATTTACGTCTACCCATGTCCACACCCAGGTAGCCAATGTAGCACGTATTCTTACTGTGGGATGCAGTAGAACACGTCCAAGCAACTTGTAAGATGTCGAAGGATTAAAAAATGTGAGAATGGCAAGAACAAAAGCACAGCCACTAGGGGGCAGCATATACCCTACCAGACCAATTCCCTTTTGTTGTCATTGATGTTTTTCTCAGAAAAGAAGGGAGACAAACTCACTGCCCACAGGTGACCTTCCCCTCCCATGCCCAGCCATGCGGGCCTGCCACTACCTACAGCGGCCTCACGGGGAGGACGGCATGCCGCACTTTCCCGCGGACTTTCCGTCCCTGAGCCTATGGCGGGTCCGGCTGAACCTTCCTGAGGCACACACATCTATGTCAACTTGCTCCACCCTGAGGGTGCTCATCTCGGCATCCCTGGGCACCTGCCCTGCACACAGCCTGTGCTCAGTGTCTGGATTATGTGCCTCAGGCTAAGGAGGTTTTTGGTCTCAAATGCCCCTAGTGGAGGACATGACCAGGGCTCCAGTTTAGAACCAACTAAGAAGAAAGTGGTGACCATAGAGGAGGTGGATGCCAAGAAGTCCCCAGCAATACAGTCCAGGGGTTCATGCCTGCATGGACCAGGGGTCACGGTGAGGTCCCTCCACCTTGGTGTCTGCAGCTGCAATCTAGTGGTTTCCTCTCACAAGTCAAAATGCTTTTGCCTTTTTATAGAATTGTTGTACAACGGCAATTCTGCAGACTGCTGCAGAGCAGATTCCTTGCTCGTTTGGATTGGCTGGAGCAGGAATGGATGCCTACAAGGCCCCTATGGCCAGAGTGTCTTGCTGACAATCTTCCTCAGGGGGCTTCATCTCCTCCTCTGCCTGGCCAAGCCCAGCACAGTTAGCAGAGGTGCTCTGACGGATGAGAGTCCTACGGTCCCCCAGGTCAGCCTGCATCTGTGCACAGTCTCATGTGAGCTGCAGAGGTCTCTGGTTTACAACTGCACTGTCCAATACAGTAGCCACTAGCTGTATGTGGCTATTGAAATTCAAATTCATCAACATTTTTTGAAAGTCCCAAAGTGTGACTCCTTGGTTGCAGTGGCCACACTTCAAATGCTCAGGAGCCACATAGGCTAGTGGTCACTGTGCTGAACAGCAAGGACACAGGACGTGCCAGTCACTGCAGGTGGCCCTATTAAACAGGAAGGTTGGGCTGAGTCATTGTGTGGACCACATCCACTGTGGATCAGGGGCATCCTTTTGTTTTACAATTAAAGTAAATTCCTAGTAGTTTTTTTTTTAGTCACCGGTTTCCTTTTGCCTAAAAACCAAGTGAAGAACAGCATTCCTGGTATTTTGATTTCTGATTACTTGGTAACTATGGTCTGACACAACATGAAAACCTGCAGACCCATTCTCACAACTGACACCTGGGGGCGCCAACGAGCCAGCCACACCCAACCCCTTGGCAGCCCTCTGGTTAGGCTACTTTTCTTAGGCTCCGGTAACTCGCCCTCAACAGCCCTGGCACCCAACAATGTCTCGCAGTCAGCCTTTGCCAGCAACAGTCCCTGCCTCATCCCAGGTCCTCGCCTCCTAACTATAGGTCTGGCTGGAGGACGTCAGGGGCTCAGGAAAAGGAAGCAGGTCAATACGGTCTGACTTCAGGATAAATGTGCAGCTGGCTCGGCTGCCATTTCCCTTTTACTCTTCCCTCAACTGTTCAGAAAACAGTGCAAGCCTTCCAGGGAAACCCAAGGCTTAGGACTGGGTACTTGCTCTTGAGTAGTTTAGAGTTTTGTTTCCAAGGAAAGTAATGCCCTTGAAACAATGAGCACTGCGAACTGGCAGATAACAAAAGGCCCTTTATGAAGTGGCTGAAATAAAATCCTGCGCCCCAAATTGTGAGCAGCTCCATTCCTCCAACTGAGGCATGAGTTTTTCACTGGAGCAGTTCCCAAGAAGAATAGATACAACCAATGCGGTCATGCTCTCTCAAACACACACATCCCCCCCGCCCCCCCCCCCCCCCCCCCCCCCCCCCGCGCAGTGTGCAGGGCAGCAGGTCGAGACCCGGCTTCCCCGTGGAGCACAGGTCATTACTAAGCACGAAGAGCACGGCTGAGCGCGTGAGACAAGGCTCAGGTCCTTCAAACTCTGCCTCATGAACTGATCCTAAGTGACATGGTCGGCTTATCCCTGAAAAAAACTCATCTCTCAAAGCCTGAAGATTCTAAAATGTCAGGCTGCCTCACTGTGAAGGGATGTCTTGTCCCAAAAGACATCTTTCAGAAGGATGGGTACTCTGGCCCACCTCCTCCTAGCATTTGGTTTAGCCTCTCCGTTGGCTCATCTGTCTGTCCATAGGCCCCTGGACTCATCTACATTCCACACTACATAATGCTTCCTGCCCTCAGGGACACCTCGTTCATTTGCACTGGTTTGGTGGAAAGAATAGTCTGAACCAGTTCATTCAAAAAAGACTTGAAATCCACTAGACATCTTCAGATCTTTCATCAGGGCCCCTAGGATTGTCCCATATTCGGAAAGAGCACAGGGAACAGCCAGTGAGGTCCTGGGTAACTCCTGGGGACAGGTATGTTCTTAGGCAAAAAAATTCTGTGACGAGAATTAGATGGCTGTACGCAGACACATCCAGCCCAGGGCCCGAATCCTAGTCAAACTGAGCCTGTTTAGTCTCTAGACCCTGGGCTGCTTCTGGCCCCTGCTCCCAATGCCTGACACCCTGCCCTCAGGAAGAGCCACAGGAGAGGGTCTGCCTAGCAGGTAGGGCAGAGTACCAGCCTTGGCAGAAAACAAGCTGGACGGGAGTGCAGAATCAGGGAAGGGAGGCCTGATGACTCAGCGAGAGGGTAGCTGCTTCCAGGAGAGGAGAAATGGAGTCCACATTTCTAGCTAGTATAGTATCCTCCCCATAGAGGCACTGGGGACTGTGACCCAGGCAGTCATTCCTCCAACTCCTGCCTTCCACGTGTTATTTCCCAGAAGTACCTGCATTTTTGGACCATGGAGACCAACTAGAACTATAATGCAATCAAGGTGTTCAATATCTAGGGAGTTGCAGAAATAGAGAGGGCAGTGCAGAAAACCAGATGATTCTGGCCGGGATAAGTAGGGTGGGTAAGTACTGCCCACAGAGGGGCCCAAGCGGTGTGGGTTTAGGGGGCAGATCTGCTGTCACCAAGAAGTCATCTGGCTCATTGGTCTTGGCAATGACAGAGAACTGGGTTTGTAGCCTGGAAGTGCCAGTTCTGAACTGTGTGTACGTGGGGCTGTTAGTTCAACTATGATCCTCAGTGTTCTCATCTATAAAATGGGGACACCTGCTCTGCAGGTCTGAGAATCAGTGGCTACCACGTTGGAGCTGCAAGCAATCAGAGAACCCAGGCCAGAGCATGGACTCTGCATTGGTCAAGGCCCAAACTGTTCCAAAAAGACGCATGACTAGTGAATGATTTTAAGGTACAAATGCCATCATCAGTGGACTGCCAGAGCCAGAAATACTTATTGCTTCCCTTCAGTTTATAAATAAAGGCCCTCTCACTCCTGGCAGAAGAGTTAGTCGCCAGCTAGGGGACAGGGGGTTCTCAGTAACGGAGCCACAGCTACCTATCTTTGACCCCAAATTACATGGGTGCAGGCTGGTCATGTGAATTCTGATCTGCAAGATGGGTTGGGTCTATTTCAATCACCAACCGAGGGTTCTTCAAAACTATTCAGCGGAAACATGGACCACATCACAGAGGCAGAGGTAGGCCCTGCTGTTGGGCGAAGCTCATTTCTGGAACAAACCGACAGAGTATTGCTGCGGGTGAGTCATTTGTTTTCCTCCTTATAGGTAAAAGCCAGGGCTCTCTCCCTCATTCCTTCGGGCAGCAGTCCAGGGTGATGCCCAGGCTTTAAAGCACAACTGCTCTAGGTTCAAACTCCATCTCTGCCGTTTGCTGCTGAGGGCCAGAGGATTGGGAAATGACTTAACTGGTCCTGGGCACACAGTAAGTGCTTGTGAGTGAAGGTCTTGGGAGTAATTGGCACAGTCAGACCCTCTGGGGAGATGAGGAGAGTCACTGTCTATGTTTGTTCACTGAATGACCTTTCTGTTTTTGTTTCTTTCGCATTTAATAAGACAGGCTGCTATCTCAGAATACGGTTTACCACTACAGAAATTTTGGAAAATATGAGGGAAATAAGTCACTCCTAATTCCACCAGCCAGAGCGAACTGCTAATAAAACCTGGTCATTTTTCTGTTTTAAAAAATATAGTAAAAACCCTATTGCTTATCATGGATTCTTAAACTAGGGTTGTCAATATGTGGCAGTCAGCGGGCTCACGAACCCCCAGAATGCAGGTGTGTATATTTCTGAGGAAAGATCTGTGGCCTCTGAGATTCTCAAAGGGGTTGATCAAAGGTTAAGAACCATGATCAATTCTATATCCCTGGTCACCTACTCACCGTAACAGTAACAGATGATACTAATTCTGTGCTTACATGCTCTTGAGCCAATTTAAAAGTATCATGTCTTTCAAAATATTAAGAGCACTTCCTAAACATTAGTTATATTCCATTCTGTCTGAGTTACAATTAGCTTATTTTTTAAATTATCAGACATTTACATTACCTCCAAAGCTGCATATATTACTTTCTTTTTAATTTTCAGAAATCAACATAGACTTTGGTTATAGAAGTGAGTGTTTTCCCATTTCTAGAAGGGAAAGTAACTTTTTACACTCTATCTGCACAGAACTGTGCAGTCCCAATCTGTTAAGACTCTTAAAGTTCATTAATTACCAAAAATGAGCCTGCACGGGCCCTTTGAGGAGACAGGTAACGTTAGGATCCAGCAACAGTCATTAATAGGAAGATTAAAAAAGTCAAGAATAAAGTTGACATTACTCTTAAGGAAAGCAAAGCTGCCTGCTTCATCTTCTCAATGATGAAAAATCAAGTTTTTGCCCCATGGGAAGCAGGCACAGACACACACACCTGTCACCTGACCTGCCTAACCCCGCAGCCCGGGGAGCCGGCAGGGGACCATGCCTGCAAGCTGGCCTACCACTCTGAGAGCTATCATTCTGTGGTCTAGGAGCAGGGACTTTTTACTGAGTAGTATCACCCAAAGGCAAGGTCCTTCCTTGCAGAGAAAGGGCGCTTTGTTCCCTGGAAAGACAGAGCAGCAGCACCAGGGCCGAGGCCCTTGCCAGTCAGAAAGTCTCTGAGATCAGACAGGAGAGATGATGTCTCCTTTTACATGCCTGTGTCTGGCCGGTTGATACCTTGACTTTGCTAATCCAAATATCTGCCTCCTTCCTACTTTGAAATGTGCAATAGAGAATACCTGTGTTTTAGTTAAAGATAACACTATCTTTTTGAGGTCCTGGCAAGGTATGGCACCAGGTGCCTAGAAATGAGCCACTGTGTGCTGCCAATCTATAGGCATTGGCACTCCAAGGTTGGTGCTGCTACAGGCGTCCACGCCCACGCCACGGGTTACATCATCTCTGTGTCCTGCTTGTAGTCCTCAGCAGGGTCACAGGACAGAGAATGGTTAAAGGAAAGTGTGTAGGCCTTGAAGGGCTGAGCCGCAGGCAAAAAAGACAGCTATTTGGGCTTTGCTACAAGCCTCACTGTGAGGCCAGCCACCAGCATCTGGCCACCCGCCCAGCTGGCATCCCATTTCAACCAGGTCTTCACTTGTTAAAGGAGACCACTCAGCCTAGACTGCTGGTCTAAACACGAGCCATGGTCCCTTCAGGGGAAACCTATTTTTGAAGAGATGCCTGAAGGTCAAGAAAACTTCAGGAATTGAGGCTCCAATGGTGCCATGTCGTAACTGGGAAAGGCGATGAAGGGGAAAGCTGGGGTTGGGGTTGGGATGTGAGGAGAACTCCCATTCCCTGGTCAGGGGGCCAGCTCAGCCCAAGTACTGGGCAGCCTAGTGCTTTTCTATGCCTTGTTTTTCTATCCATTCTTGTAAGATCTATGGGACTGAGAGCAAGGAAAGGGAGGTGGGATGGCCTCCGAGGCAGAAGAGTCCTGGCCACCCTCTATACACCTCCTGGTCTCCAGCCTCCTTGACCAGGGAGGGGCCCCCTGGGAGGGGAATATGTGCCTTAGTTTTCACAACGAGTAGTTCGGGGTCTAATTTTACAGCAAATGGGACACAGGATGGGCGGGCAGGTGCCGTGAGGCATGGGCAGGTATAGACAGGCCCTGCTATGCTGTTCTTCCAAAGAGCACTGTCCCCACTTCACCACAGGTGCCCTCTGATACACGACTTTAGAGATCATGCGTGGTCTCCCAGATGGGTGACATGCTAAGAACTGCAGGATTAATGAGGAATTCCTTGTCCCCGTTGAACAATTTCCCCGTTGAACTGGCGATCTCCAGTGTACTAGCCTGAGCAGGTTCAGAGCTCAACAGTGGTGGGTTTAGGAGATGACTATTTGCCCCCTAAATGTGGGCAAGGGGACAATGGGAAGACAGGTGTGGACCCTCAGCCCCAAATATAATTCCTGTGTTTTGACTCACAGGTGTTTGTCAGAACAGACACTATGGATTACTACGACTACAATGAATACCAAGAGCTCAACATTTCCAATGCCAGCAGCCAAGGGCACAGTAACTTCCTGCAGTTCAAGCAGCTCTTTCTGCCTTGCATGTACTTGGCCGTGTTCATCTGCGGCCTGCTGGGCAACGCTCTGGTGCTGGTCATATACATCTTCTACCAGAAGCTGAAGAGCCTGACAGACGTGTTCCTGATGAACTTGCCCCTGGCCGACCTGGTGTTCGTCTGCACTTTGCCCTTCTGGGCCTATGCAGGTATCCACGAATGGGTCTTCGGCAAGCTGATGTGTCAGATCCTGCTGGGCATCTATACCTTCAACTTCTACACGTCCATGCTGATCCTCGTGTGCATCACCGTGGACCGCTTCATCGCAGTGGTTCGGGCCACAAAGGCCTATAATCAGAAGGGGAAGAGGATGACCTGGGGGAAGGCCATCTGCCGGTGCATCTGGGTGGTCTCCCTGCTACTTTCCTTGCCACAGATCATCTATGGCAACATCCACCATTTTGACAAGTGGGTCTGTGGCTACCACGATGAGGAGATTTCCACTGTGGTTCTTGCTACCCAGATGACTCTGGGGTTCTTCCTGCCACTGCTCACCATGATTGTCTGCTACTCAGTCATAATCAAGACCCTGCTTCATGCCCGAGGCTTCCAGAACCACAAGTCTCTCAAGATCATTTTCCTGGTGGTGGCCGTGTTCCTGCTGACCCAGACGCCCTTCACCCTCGTGAAGCTCATAGGCAGCACAAGCTGGGAGTACCACGTCATGACCAGCTACCACTATGCCATCCTAGTGACGGAGGCTATTGCTTACCTGCGGGCCTGCCTTAACCCTGTGCTCTATGCCTTTGTTGGCCTGAAGTTTCGGAAGAACTTCTGGCAACTTGTGAAAGACATTGGCTGCCTCCCTTACCTGGGGGCCTCAAGCCAGCAGAAGTCTTCAGAGGGCACTTCCAAGATGTTTTCTACCTCCCAGCACGCGGAGGCCACCAGCATGTCCCAACTGTAGGTCTTGCGGGGCTTGGAGACGCTGCTCGGAAACTTGCGGGAGCACAGGTGGCTGTGTCCTCTGGCTGCAATGAGGAAGGCTTTGTTTATAGCTTTGTGCATTTTCATGGAGAAGTAAGTAACCAAATGCTGCAGCTGGTGTGCAATGCTTCTTCTCGGGCATGAACACATCTGCTCTCTCCGTGAACACCCAGGCCTAAAGCTCAAAGGGGAGTCTAAACACAGTAAGGGGATTCCTTCCTCCATCCCCAAGAATCCTGACACCAAGGGGAATGATGTGTGGCTCTAAAAACCTCAGGTCCTCCTTCACTGAGACAGACTGAAGGTTGAAGAGGGGAGCATGACAAACAAAGCTGCTGAGAGCAGGAGACACCGAGTTCAGAATCTCCTGAGTTCAGAAGATTGTTCTGGCTACTGGGAGGCAGGGATGAGAGCGGCGATGAAACTGCTGGCCCATGTGGCTCTGACCTCAATAGGCAGGCACTGCACAGATGAGGCCTCCCCTTTCGTTTGACTTTTACACAGGTAGATGCTTTTATTCTGAGATTAATTCTGGAAGGACTAGCATCAGGGACTATGAACAGACCAGAACAAATTAGTTGGCCACGAGTTCCAGTGGTCCACAGAATGCTGGAAAACTGTGCACAGCTGAGTTTAAGACTATCATGCATCTAAGAATTGTTTCTGAGATGGAGTCTTTGGTGGGTCTGCTCATTTTAAAACTGAATTATCATACACCTCTCACACACATACACATACAAATTCTTTATGCACATATATGTATATATAATTCTTATACACATATATCAAACAGCATATGATTTTCATGACTAAGAAATAAAACTTTTAAAAGTCTCCAAACTACTTTTGTCCCTTGGGCCCCTTCTATTTTCAGGTTGTATGCCGGGAATGTATCAAGAGATTATTTGTGGGCCCAGAGAACAAGAGCTGAGTTAAAACTGCAGACTTTCAGGGCACTGCTCTACCAAGGAAGTGGACTATACCGGTGAAAATCACCCAGCTTCTTCGCTGTGGTTTCTAACCTCCTGCCCAAAATGTGAGGTGCATTTGTTTAAAGTCCATGATGTGGTCACAGAATGAGGCAGGGTATTAATGCCAGACACTGTGCGTGTCTACTGGATCCTAACTATCTGCTCAATAGGCTTAAAGTTGCCTCTGGTTAATGAGTCACAAATCACTCACTGAAATAGAGAACCAGCTGACAACAGCTAAAGAGAGTACAGGGGACTCGAGCCAGAACTGTCTGGATAGTGTGGTTTTGAGGTTCAGATAGACCAGGACTGAATCCCAGCTCTGTCCCTCACTAGTTGGTAAGACTGGATGGTAATCTCTTCACCTCTTTCATTTTGGTGAAACATGGACCATAGCACCGCTGACCTCTCAGGGCTGGCGTGTGGACTTGAGACAATGCCCACGAAACACTGAGCAGTTTGCATTCTTGGGTAGGAGGGCTCCGAAATGGCAGTTACTAGCACTACCACTCAGCCATAGAAGGTGAAATACCGCCATCTGTGACAGCATGGATGGATCCGGAGAGTATCACGCTGAGCAAAGTCAGGGAGATGGAAAAGGACACTCACTACATGGAATTATAAACTGGAAAGCGACAAATGAACAAACAGAATTCACTGACAAAGACAACAGCGGTGGTTGCCAGAGGGGAAGTGGTGTCAGGGGAGGTTGAAGAGGGTAAAGGGGGTCAAATATATGGTGACAGAGGAGTAGACCCAGCACCGGCCCCTCCACAGCCTAGCAGACCTGCCCACCTGTCCCCAGGAATAGCAGAGCAGCTGCACCTTCCTGTTCATCGGTCACTCACGGATCCCACACTCTCTGGGCCCTTACCTGCGACACCTGGCAGTAGATATGATTTTCCAACTCCTCCCCTAGGTACACACCATTCATTATTGGCAACAGACACTGGCACAGCCCATGCAGGTCACAGGGCTTTTGCATCTTGACTTCATTCCATCCACATGACAGCCCTGAAGTCTAAGTTTCCAGTCTCAGACCTGCTCTTCTCCCCCGCCCAGTTCTCCCCTCTGCTCACACACACCAGCACATCATGTAAGAGGCAGGGGGCCAGGTTGGATGTGGGCCCTGGTCCAGTCCAGTCTGCCTCGGGTGTGGCCTCAGAGTCTGAAGGTAAAGAAAGTGCTTTTCCCTACCATGTTTCCAACACTGGTAGAGACCACAGATGGGCGCACTATCCCATGTGAACACAGGGTGACCCTGATGCCAGAGGCTGCCTGGGAGAAGCCCAGGTGATCTCTGAGAGCACTCTGGACTGAGGAAATGGTGCTGTGGGAGAGAAAATCCCGAAGCTGCCTCCACTGGAGGGGTAGGGGCAGAGCAAAGAGCATGAGGCCCAGGACTGGTCAGGGTGCTCACCCCAGCCTTCTCTCCCGAGGGGCTCCACAGGCAGCACCGCCTCTACGTACCGAATCCCTGGTTCACGGCAACTGCCAACAGCGTTTAGCAGACAAGGAAACTAGTTCAGAGACTAATACCTGCCAAAAGCGTGGACAGCAGAGTGAGGGCTAGGCCGCCAGCGAAGAACCTTTCTCTCCTCCACTGTTGCTGAGAGAGGTTCCGTGCAGCTGCCGGGCCCGAGGTGCCCGCCGGCTCTACTTGTCGGGAGCAGAGGTGTTGGGTTAACCCGAGCGCAACATGGCTTCCTAACCTTAACCATCATGACCATATCCTGTTCTCATTTTGTTTCTGAGATAGCAGGCATCAAATCTCCTGGTTGGTGACAAAGCCGTAACAGCTGCCCAAAGCATTTGACCACAAAATATCAGTTCTAAAGCAATTACCAGCAACGATGCTCTGCGCGTAGAGCCAGGCTCTGCGGGTGAGTTTAAGCTCAGTATCATCTGGGCATGTGGGATGATTTTCCTTGGAGAAAACAAGCGGGCTGCTAGGTGCCAGGTACTGGGCAGACAGCAGCAGACATGACAGCTCAGCCCTACGCCTCTCAGTGCAGGCGGGCCATCACAAAGCACAGCAGAATGAGGGCTGGGACCCCAGTAGAGAACCTTTCTCTGCCTCCACTGTTGCTAAGAGGGGTTTCGTGCAGCTTCCAGGCCCAAGGTACCTCCACAGAAGGCTCCCCGGTGCAGGCCCTGGGCTCAGTGCTTTGTGCACCTTTCACCTCCAACCCAAAGAACCTGAGGGGCGGATGCTGTCCCGTCCCCTGTACAGGGGCGGAAACTGAGTTCAGGTGCGCAGTGCCCAAAACCATGGAGCCTGGAGGCGGCAGGTCAGGGTCTGACCAGGTGTGCCTGGCTCTGGAGCTCCAGCTTCTCATGGCCATGCAGTCTGTCACTTAGTCATCAGAAGGGGAGGCCAGGCTCCAGGAAGCCACGACTGGGTGGAAGCTGAGCACAGGCCAAGGGACCCAAGGCCCAGCACCGACAGAGCTTGCTTTCCTTCTTTGCCTGCCACCTCAGTCCTGAAGACAGCCAGTGGGGATGGTGGAGGGTGAGCCTGGGTGACTGTGGGGAGAGAGTGTGTATTACAGCCACGTCTGGAGGGTTCTGAAGAGTATCATCTTTTTACCCAAGGAGAAGGGTGCTTCATGCCACCCCTCTGGCTCTGAGTCATGTGTGGAAAGGCCACCGGGAGGCTGCAGCATCCTCCTAGGCCTCCAAGAGCCTGGATTTGGGGACCTCTTCCTGTCACTAGAGGAAGAGTAAGACAGACAACTTAATGTGTGTGGGGGGAGGGGTGGCCATGGGGGCAGGGGAAGGTGGGCAGGTCTTTGATGTGCAGATGGGGAAATGGGGACTTGGCAAGGAGAGCTGTGCTCTTCGATGTGAACCTCAAGGCCACGGGACCGGGAGGAGGTGTTCGGGCTCACAGCCTAGTTCTGACACTTACAGCCACATGACCTGGAGCAACTTATCTGAACTCGTGAGGCTTCCACGCCTCCACCAAAAGGGAAATGGGGATCGGAACCCCAGTTCGTGAAGGGCTGGGCAGGGACAAGTGAGGCCATGTGTAAAAGTTGCTGACACAGGGACAGTGCTCAACAGAGCCGCCTTCCACAACATGGCTCCCAGGCAGCCTTCTTGCCCCATGGATCTGGGCTCACACAGTGTTTAATTCCTCCTGGTCCACTTCTGACTTTGGACTTGCTGATTTCTTTCTCAAAGTTTCCTGTCAGGGATGCTTACACACATCCTAGACTCTATACCTCCCATATTTTCCCACACTCCTGGTGGTTTTGACTGGATTTAAACTTGGAAGAAAAAGAATGTAAGAAAAAGCTACTGGGTGCTTGGGTCTATCTCTAACACACCAAGAGGCTGTGAGGCGAGGCAGGCCCTTGACTGACACAAAGGGCTGGCTTTTCACCCAAACATGGGACAGGCTCCGTCTGCCAGCCGCAGACCTGCCTCCCAGGCCGTGGGCCAGCGCTAGCAGTTTCCTTTCCAGGACACTTCCTGATTTCCCGTGGCAGAAAAGGCGGTATTTGTCAGCAGTCAGAACACCTTGTTTTCGTTCCTACTGGGAAAGAGGAGGGTGGGGAGAGAGAGAGGGCTGCAGGGGATCACTTTCTCGTGTAGGCTGCCCTCTCAGGCCCCGGAGCACAGTCCTGCTCACCTGACCACCACCCGGCTGGGAGTCGAGGCACCGTCAGTAAGGAGGTGCCAAGTGATGATGGCAGAGTGAAACACGCCCTGGGGACCACTGTGGGCCATGAGGGTTGGGAAGAATTCGAGGGTTGCTGTAGTCAGGGAAGAATCCTGAGATGGGGGCTTCCAGAAGGAAAAGAAAAAGCCCAAAGTCACAGAAGGACAGTGAGCAGAGCAGGGGCTTTCCTGGGCTGGCTTTATCCTGAGGCTACAACACAGTAAGTGCAGTGGCTCTCTAGTAAGAAAACACAGGGGATGGAGGTACACCGAAGCCTAAAACCTCCTGGGCCGAGAGTCCCATGAAGATAAACGCATCACCTCCGTGCAGCAGCAATCCTGCGTGACAGCCCACCTCTCAATTCGGGGCAGGAAGAGAGGCTTCAGTACGAGTTGGCAAGAGCGTCACAAAACCCTCTAACTGGATGGAAAGTGCGCCAGGAAACATCTGCACCCAGGAGCCATGACAATTCTTTCTTGAGCTTCTGAACAGCCAATGCTGTGCTACAGCAACTGCAGTTAAGCCGGACTCTAAGGGCTGAGCACGGCCAGGCAGGCTGCATGAAGGGAACCAGACCTTTTCCTAAGGGACCCACGGCTTAAACGCTTGACATCTAATAATGGCGGCACTTGACGCAGTTACTGCATATATTTAAAAACTGGCAAAACTCTTCTCACAAACCTAGTTGGAATATAGCTAGCCCAGAAAACTGAGGGCCACAGGGATATGCACTAAGGGACGCCCTGTGGGGTCGTCAGCTGTCCTCTGCAGCATCAGGATGGCTCAGGAGTCTGGGGCCCCGATCATGAGCAGCACAGAACATGGAGATGGGCATCGCTCAGGATGGGTGAGTGGCAAGCTGCCTGGGTTCCACAGAGTGCAGGTAACAGATCTGCCTATATGTTTATTACTGTTAGAACACTGGGGCCCTTCTCAGGAACTAGAGAGCCTCCTGAGAGAACACATCCACCCAGGACAAGTGAAGCAAAATCCCAGCTTCCTTTCTCGTGGCCTCGAGAGCAGCCTGATTAGTGGTTCCAAAGCATGAACAGAATTTTTAAAGAGCAGCATGTTGCTGAGCATCACTGAGGGCAGCATTGCAGGGGCTGCTCTAACGGGCTGAACTGTGTCCCCCTCAAATTCATGCTGATGCCGTAGCCCCCAAGATTTCAGAACATGACTATACTTGGAGCTAAGGCCTTTAGTGAGTTTAGTTAAAATGAGACCATTAGAGTGGGCCCTCATTCAGTCTGAGTGGTGTCCTTGGACGAGGAGGAGGTTGGACACAAACACCAAGGTGCATATGCAGACACCACGTGAAGAGGCACAGTTGTGGTCTGCAAGCCAAGGAGAAACCCCAGAAGAAACCAAACTGCTAACACATGATCTGGACTTCCAGTCTACAGAACAGTGAGGAAATACGTGCTGGGTGTTTAATGACCCAGTCTGTGGCATTCTGTTATGGCAGCCTGAGCAGGTTAATGTAGCTGCCCGAGCCAAGAAAGGCCCTGATGCTATAATCAGGGGACCACTGACATTCCGGGAATCTCTGACAAGCTCAACACTGACCCCTCATGCTCCCTGAGGGCCATCCCTTCCCGGACACTGTTCTGAGGCACCTGCCCCTAAGCAAAAACAATCACTCCTCCTTCCAAACTTTCCTGGTCCTTTGATAAGAAAGCACAAGGGCCAGGCATTTAATGAGCACTCAGGAAATGGAGGTGACGCCTACTCACTGATCAGCCACATTTGGGTCAAGAGAATCGGTTTCAGTGGGTGTTTCAGGCAAGGAAGAGCCGGACTCCTGTATCTGGCACAACTCCTCATCTGTGATGATGTCGAACATGGTGTCGTCTGGCAATCTGAAGTCTGTGTTTGTGCCTGGACCGCAGGGGCATATCAGGAGAGAAGAGAAAAACACACGTTATGCACAGGATGGGGAGAGCCTCAAGGAAGGAGGAAGTGCAGCTACGCAGGACGAGCCACCAGGACACACTGTAAGTGCTCACCCAACTGACTGTATTCCGTCCAGATGTGTAAGAAAGGGCTGTTGGGACACGTCAGAAGAGCAGAGTGAGGACTACAGATGAAATGGAATGCACAACTTAGGAGATTTCTCTTAAGCCCTTTAGTCAGGGGCTTAGAGAAGTTTCAAGCTCTTACACAGTCTCTGAGGTCCCTTGTTTAAAAGGGGGAAAACTGTATCAAAACCTTATCAGGAAAGATGCTAACAGAAAAGTAAACACACTTCTGTGCTGCTGAATCCTTGCTCCATAAGACAGTACCTACCCATGCCTCTTTGAAAGCAGGATTCCCTCTGACCTGCATTTCATCCCAATCCACGGGGGTTGAGGGGTGGGTAAGACCCTTCCTCTGCTCAAGGAGTTGTAACAACTGTTGTGTTTCTGACCAGGGGCTTGTGTTCAGCTTTGCAGGCCACTCGGCAGGAAGGATGTCGTATGCATGCTCCTGTGCCCGTCACCTACCCACAAGCACTCTCTTGCATATGTAATGAAAAATGTGATGGCAGGTCTGAGGTAAAAGAAAGAATGGCAGGTAGGGAGGGAGGAAGGCAGAGAGACAAAAGAGAAGAAAGGAAATGTCAGAAATCAAAACAAGTGACCTCAGTGCTCTGGCAGTGCCACCTTCTGTTGTCGCTAGAACTACCACCAGTGAGTCAGAGAAAAAAAAAAGACTGTAGTTCATATGAACTACAAGTTCAGCTGGCCCTGCCACATGGCTACTGAGACAGGCCGTGCTTTAGAGGAATGTTCTTCCTCTTGTCTGAAGTCTACATAATAAAAGGGTTGAGGCACAGGCTGAAAGGGGGGACCAGGGATTGGTTTCTTTGTCTAGACCCAGATACAGCTGAGCATCAGGAACCCAAACTGATTTCCACTAAGAGGAATCAAAAAAGACCATAATTAACAGAGAGCTATACTATGTTCATGGACTGGAAGACTCAACTGATTTCTGACAAAGATGCAACGGCAATTCTATAGGAAAAGAATACACTTTCTAACCAATGGTAGTGAAACAACTAGACAACCATATGCAAAAAAATACATGAATCTCTATTAAGAGTTTGCACTATACACAAAAGTGAACTCATAATAGATCAGAGACCCAAATGTGCAACCTAAAACTATAAAATTACTAGGAAAAAATGTAAAGTTGTTGAGTCCTTGGGTTAAGCAAAGAAGCATGTGATACACAAAGGAAAGAAAAAACTGATCCATGGGAAAAAAATGGATAGACTGGACCTCATCTAAATTATAAATTTCTGCTCTTTGAAAGAAAATGAAGACAGGCTATAGGTTGGGAGAAAATATTTGTAAAATGCATATCTGTAAATAACTTGTACCCAGAATATATAAAGTACTCTCAAAATTCAATAATTAAAAAAAATTCAAATGAGCAAATGATTTGAAGAAATACTAAAGTTGTCTAAAGCACACTCTCCCAAATGAGTTCTTTGTACCCAATATGAATATTGGGGTCTGCCAACCTCCTTGATGATCCAGTTAAAAGAGAGCTGGCTGCCCTGGATCCATAGGGGCCAGCACAGGAGGCAGCCTGTGTGAACAGAGGTGAGACTCACTCTGCCCTTCCCTGCCAGCTCTTCCGCCCAGTACACCTGCAGGCCAGTCCCCGAGGGCAGCCAAGGCTGGTAAGCTAGGCCATGATTGGAGCAGGAACAGCAGGCACCTAATCCCACTTCCTTTTCTGCGCCAAGTGGAGGCATGAAGGAGAGCACATCCTCTTGGCCACTGAGACGGAATGTGAGCCACAGGAAGAGTGAAGGATGCGGTCATCTCCAGACACAACTCCTGGCCTCTGGTTATTCTAGGAGAGGGTGGAACATCAGGGCCGAGGCTGTGGAAGACGGCATCTCCCAAGCATGAGGTACAGCCCACTGGCAGCCTGTGAGCTAACAGGGACCCATACCTCACGTTCACAGGGCTGAATCATACCAAGAGAAAGTTATTCCCTTTTCAATTCTCATTCAATCCTTATTACATCAAAAAGGAAGTCTCAAATTGGTGGCACTACATTTTTACCAGTTCTTTAATGCCCAGATTTGGAAAACACTGAACTGAGCTTGTTACAGCTTACTAGCCAAGATGGCATAGCGGTGTGTGTGTGGGGGGGGGTGGCACCTAGGGAACACCAAGGGCGGGAGCAGGAGCCTGACCTTGGCTTCCAGTGACCTGCAGCCCAGGCTGGGCTGGTGAGAGGGTGGGGCTGGGCTGTCTCTGGCTGGTGCCCGAGCTGGTGCTGTCTGGGGAGCCGGGGCCTTCACCGAGCTTCTGGAAGCAGGCTCGGCAGCAGCGCTCCTTCTTGCCCCCATGCTTTGTCACAGCATAGTTGTTGCAGCAGTAGTAACAGAAGATGCGGCCACATGACCTGGGGACAAAACAAGCATGCGCTGTGAGGACGATGAGCTCTGGGCTTCATGCTGTCTGCTCAGTACCAGAATGGGGCTGTGTTGGGTTCTGGATGCCATGTGGCTCTCAACACACCTTGCTCTGCCCCCACTTCAGAGTGTGGCCTTAAGGCACATTTGATAAAATGCCAATAAAGCCATCCTGGTAAGCTTAGTGGGAGAATGTTTTATTTCCTAAGGTCGTGGGAGACCAGGGGATAAAGTGTGTGGCTGAGTCCATCTTCCCTGACACAAAAATTCGGGTGTGGCCGAGGCCCTGAGAGACAACAGACGCCCCCCTCCAGGCCTACACCCCCCTCCAGGCCTACGCTGATGAACTCCCTCTGCTCTGGCCACAATCCCAGACTCATTTTTGCCTACCCTTCTTTGGGCCTTAGGGGAGTATCTGTTCTCTGTGTTCTTCCAGTAAAGCCTCAGACCCCACTCTCCTTGGGTTCCAGGAATACCGTTTCCCCTCTGGTCCCTGCAGGCTGAGGAAGGGTCCAGGGCGGTAGGTCTGGGTGCTCCACATCCCTGTGGGTCCCCTTAACTGCACCCACATATCTGTATTAAATGCTTTTCCCCTCCAGGGACTCCTGAGTGTCCTGCTGTTACCCTGCCTAATACACCCTCCTTGTCCAGGTCCCTTACAACCAAAAGGCACCATACTCTCTGTGAGCAGTGAGCCTCAATATCAGTGCCTGTGAGAGCCATATGCCTTGGTTCTGGACCCTGCCAGGGCCGGCGGTGATGGCCTGAGCGCTGCCAGCTGACCTGCAGTGGTGCCGCCGCACCATCCAGCTGAACTCCCGCTTGCAGTCGGAGCAGTGGTTCACCTCCGAGTCCCCGAGCCACCTCTCCTCAGCACTGAGCTTCTGTTGGAATTCCAGGGCATCTGACTTCTGCCAGAGTGCATCCTTGTCCCTGGGACAAAGCCACATTAGAAAAAAAGGAAGAATCCATGAAAACCAGAGAATTATCCCTGATTCCTTTCAAGAGACAGACTCCAAATTTCCCAAGACACAGAAGGAAAATTCACTTGAGCCTTGGAAGCACACCACACTCTAGGTCTTCTGTCACCCATATCAGCTGCAGACTTAGTAGGACCCTCCCGAACAAACCCAGGTGAGCAATGGTGGGACACTGAAATCCACTCTCACAAGGCTGCCAAGGGCCTGAGCAGAACCTGTACAAGAGTGTGTGTTGGGGGGAGGGGGAATTTAACAACAGAACACAAGCAGATGGGGTGGGGGGACATTTCCCAAGAAGAGTCCTTTCAAGAAATGTTGCATTTCTTTAAAGAAACACCAGGCTTGGGGGAAAACCCCAGCCACCTGCTTATTGCTACACCCCTGCACTCACCTAAGCAGCTCTATCAGCCGTTCCTCCAGGTACTTCTTGGTTCTAGTCAGGTCATCCAGGTCTGCCAGCATCTTCTGGTCATTCTTCTCCCGGTCTGTCACCTCCTGGGAGAGTTTGCTGCAATACTCTTGGATTTTTGTCATGGCTTTTTCAAGTTCCTTCTGGGTCCTGGGGGAAGAGCAGTACTTTTTCTGATTACCTACTACTCCCAGCTTCCCCTATGCCTCTGGGCTGACCCAGGCCTCTACTGAGGGGTCTCGCCAGCCTCCCAGCCTTCCCCACCCCCCACACTGTGAAGGAGACTCTTGGCACTGCCTGCTCACAGGTGGTGCACTCCCCTAGTCTCGAAGAGCCCCTCACACACTCAAACTCTTCACCCCCCCAAACACCAAATACAAGGGGCATTCTAGAAGAGCAGGTAACCTCAGGTCACTCAGAGCACCCAGGTTGAGTTGAACTCTAGGCAGGGACCGAGGTTAGAAGAGGAGCCTGTAGGACAAGGCTCAGTGGACAGTGATGGGGGTATTTGCAAGAGGAAAAAGGAGTCAGGACAGAAAGGACAGAGGGCCACAGCTTCCTGGAGGTGACCACATGGAGGACAGTCTTCCATGTGTCTTTGCAACTCTACATGGGGCACGGTGCCGGGCACACAGCAGGCACTCCATCTGCACAGACTGTTGGGAGGACTGAATGGGCAACTACATACAAAGTACGCCCGCTCCATTTCAGGCAGTATTTAAGCGTTTGCTGCTTTTATTACCATTATTATATGCCAACTTTTACTTGTGGTTAGTTTTTCCAGAACATGACGTTACTGGACAGCATATGCCTGCCAGGGTAAGAAGGGCCCTGCTGTCTACAGCGCTGTGACAGGCAGACGCCAGGTTCTCAGTGGTGCATCCGCCACACGCACTCTCTGAGTCTGTGGCTTTTCTTGAAAAAGGACTTCTTCAACTTCATGAGTGGCTGACTTTCTAAATGACTGCACCCAGCACCCCCGTCCCGAAAACTAGCACAGGCCACGTGGGAGGCTGGCGTCACCCACCTGTCCAAGTTCTCCCGCAGGGCGGCTCCCTCCTCGTTCCTCTTCAGCAGCGCGGCCTGGCACTCTGAGAGGTGGCTGCTGGTTTGGCTCAGCTTCTCTCCCATGTCTGCCTGGGCAGCCTGGCACAGGACACCGGTGAGAAGACGCTCAGCTTGCAAAAGCATGTGCCGGGCACCATAAAGTGACTGTTGTGCTCTCTACCCCATCTAACGGTCACTTCTAACTGGAGGGACTTTTGTTTGTTTTAAAGTTCAAGAAGCCAAGAACCTTTGTTCTACATTTGTGGAGTGCGACACACTCTGATTTGTTATGTGCCTTAAGCATCAACTGCGACTGGTTGTGGCAGTTGGAGGGGTGGTAGGTATCAGGATCTCTTATAGTGGGGGTGGAGATGGGATGGCAGGGAGCAGGGTTCAGTTAAAAAAAAGTCACTGCCCTGAAGACTGTGGTTTCAGAAACCAGCCCTGTTCCTGCTCAGTTCAGAATTACTGACTTAGAGCACGTCTGCAGGGATGACTAAGAAGGACAACTTATTTCCTTTCCATGAGGCTAGGTGAAAAACACATTTGGCAGCTCCAGCCAGGTGTCCAAAGAGTGAAAAAAGGGACTGTGATACAAACTTGGGGTGTCTACAAAAGTGAACTGATGACAGCTTCAACTTGGGAACTGGAAGCCCTACAGGGATCCCCTCAATGGTCCAGCGAAAACCACACCAGATCCCCTCACCCCTGAAAGGTCCACACACTGAGAGCAGAAATGACCAGGCAGAGGCTACCACACCGGTCTCCCCAGCCCAGGTGGCCTGCCACTGATCAGGGGCCCCAGAGGTGCACTCCCTGGGGACAGGCCTACCTCCAGCTTCCCCACAGCTTCCTGGGCGGCCCGAAGTTGCTGACCTCGCTCCTCGAGCTGGCCCTGGAGGCTCCTGCACTCTTCACTGGCAGTCTAGAGAGGACGAGAAAGGGATCACAGAAGTGGGGTCTTTGCTCTGAGACTCCCTCAGTCACATCCCCAAAATGGGTAAAAAACAAGCTACCTCTCTCTTTCCCCCCCAAACTGAGTAAGCTTTGGGATTCATTGGTAACAAACCCTTCAAGCTTACTAAGAGACTTAGCTTGGTCCCCAAACTTAGAATTTCATTTCTGCAAGGGAAAACATGGCCTTTGAGCCACGTGGAGCTACATAGGATGGGGTGACAGAGTAGGAGGCAGATCTGTGGAAATAAACACAATAGTTGTGTAAGAGCAGAGTGTCAGAAGTGGCCTGAGAGTGCAGACCTGGATACAGACAGACAAGGGATAAGCATTGGAAGCCAAAGCTGTCCTCACTCTTAACTCCTTTGTGCAGTATCAAAGGCAATGGTAACTGCCATTCTCATCTATTCCAAGGGCCCTGGGATAACTGAGTTAGTTCCCCCCAACAGCACCTGCTATCAGAATGGCACCTGAAGGGACACAGGACTCAAGGCACCCAGGAACTGCTGGCATCTGCAGCAGGTTATAGAGGCTACAGCAGGGGTCTCAAACTCACATGCCCAAAAGGGCTGGGTAGCTACATAAAGGGTTGTAAGGAAATACCAGAGGATGCATGTCCCCTTTAACGTTGGCAGCCCCCACCCAGCTCCTGCTGACCGCTGCCACACTGGGGATGAGGGCACAGGCTTTAAGATATCTCAAGATGTCAAAAGCGCCCAAACTGAATTTGTAAACACCCTGCTCTTTAAAATGTTGACTAATAATTAAAAAAAAAAAAATTCTGTGTGGGCCAAACTTGTCTGCTATGGCTTTCAGCTTAGACTTCTGGGCTAAGGCATCATTCCCCAATGTCACGCCTCTAGCACGTTCCTGCAGAGGACGCTGTGAGCTATGGTGGTGGGATGGGACTATGTTTGCCTGGGCCCTCAGGACATTCTTAGGTCCTCATGTGCCAAGTAGCTGAAGGTACATCCTCTTCCCTCATGAACCCAGCAGGTCCTGCCGCAGGAGACAGGTGCAGCCCCATGGTCAAGGCTAGGATTACCTTAAGTTTACTCTGGTAGTCCATGATCTCGGTGCTCAGTTGGAACTTGAGGGTGTCAAGCTCCTGGTGGGCAGTCTCCTGAAGGCTCTGGGCACGCTGCTCAGCCTGGGCCAGCTGGGCCTGCAGGCCAGGCAGTGAGCTGGCCGCCTCCTCGGCCACCTTCAGCCTTTCCTGCAAGCTCTCCTTCTCTCGCTGCAGGCCTGCCACCTGATGTTCCAGGCCCTCTCGCTCCTTTGTGGCTGCCTCTTTGGCATCCTGGAGCTCCTGGATGGCGCAAGCCAATACCCCCTCCATCTGCTCCTTCTCCGCGGTTAGTGCGCAGACCTGGATGCCGAGCTCGGCAGTGTCTGTGTTGGCCCGGTGCAGCTGCTCCTGCAGCTCAGCATGTTCTAGCTGGGCTTCCTGGGAGCTGCATTTAGTCTGGGACAGCTCCTCCTGCAGGGTCTGGAGTTCCTCCATCCTCAGATGGGCCTCATAGGCCCTCTCCTCCTGCAGTGTCCCTTCCTGGTCTGAGCACTGCAACAGCTCCTGGACATGGGCCCTGTTGAGGGCTTCGTTCTGCTCCTTCAGTTGCTGCACAAGGACCTTGTGCTCCTGCAGAGTTGCTTCAGTCACACTCAGCTGGCTCTGCACCTTCTCTTGGTCACCCAGGACTGCCTGGAGCTTGGCCTGGAGGTCCACCACCTCAGCCTGCATTCGCTGAGCCTCCCCCTGATGGACCTCCAGCTGTGCCTGAGTTAGGGCCAGCTGGGAAGCTAGCTCCTGGGATGCATTTTCTTGAGGTGGGCTGAGCACCTGTTGGCCTTTTTCTGCTGTGAGGGTCTCAATCAGCTGGGTCTGCTGCTGGCACTGGCTCTCCAAAGCCCTGAGCTCCCCTTCTCGGGCCTCTGCCAGCTGCCGGCACTGCTCCATCTGCTCCCGCAGCTGCTGGCACACAGCCTCCTTGCTCTGTAGGGCAGCCTCCTTCTCTGCCATGTGGGCTCTCATGGTCTCCTTGGCCTTCACAACAGCCAGGAGGCTGGCCTCCATCTGGTCACCCATCTGCCGGATGCTGGCTTGCTTGGACTCCAGGGAGGTCAGGGAGCCCTGGATGGCTGCCTCCCGCCGCTGTAGTGCCTGGTAATCAGCCTGCAGGGCCCGCAGCTTGTCCTCCAGGAGTTGGTTGCGTGCCACCATACTCTGCAGCTCCTTCTCCAGCTCCCTGTTAGCCTGCTGCAGCTCCTCCTCCTGGCTGCTCCCTTGCATCTTGGTACCATCCACCAGTCCCTCCTGCAGGCCCAGAGCCTCTCTCTTCTCACCCTCCACGGGCAGGCCTGGGCCCGGCTGTGCAGCAAGCCGCTCCAGCATCGCCACCTTCTCGCTGAGGCGGTCTTTGTCCTGGATGAGTTGCTTCTTCTGCTCCTCCAGGTCACTCACGTGCTGGCTCACCTGTGCCAGCTGGGTCTCCAGGAGGCGCAGCTGCCGTATCAGGGACCTGGCCTCCCGCTGCAGCAGCTCCTTCTCCTCTCGCTGCCGCCGCTCCTCTTGCCTCACCTCTGCCAGCTCTTCCTCCATGGTGCTCATGTGGGCCAGCGACTCCTGGAGCCCTCGCCGGAGCTGGGTTGTCTCCTTCCTCTTCCCAGACAGCTCTTCCTGGAGGGAGGCCATCTCTCTCACGACACGCTCCAGGCCAGCCCGGGACTCCTCCTTCAGCTGCAGCTCCTTGGCCAGCTGCTCCAGCTGGGCACTCTGCTGCCTATTGAGCTCCTGGACCTTGGTGCTCTCCTGTTCTAGGGATTGAAGTTTCTCCCCCAGCTCCTGGATCGCCAGGGCAGAGGCACAGAGGTTATGCTCTTGCTGCCCCTGTGTGTCCAGGGCCACATCTGCCTTCTGCTCAGCCATGCCCGGCAGATCTGGGACATTAGCCAGAAGCTGGTTCTTCCTGCCCAGTGAGTCCCTCATGGCCTCGAGCTCCTGCGCCAGGTGGTGCAGCATGGATTCCAGCCGCCGCAGGGCAGAGTGGTCATCTCCCTCCTTCTCCATGGCACCTAGCTCCAGAGCTTGCAGGCACTTCTGCAGCTCTTCCACGGTGCTCTGTGTGGCCTGGGTGACCTCCCACTGCTTCTGTAGCTCAGTCATCATGCCAGTGAGGCGAATGTTGTCCTCGGCTGCAGAGCGACCCCTCTCCCTCTCCATCTGAAGTTGCTCTCCCTGTGAAGTGACAGCTGCCCTCAGCTCCTGGTTCTCTCTGTCCAGCTGCTGTATGCGCTCTTGCAGCTGCTTCTCCCGCACCTCCAGCTGGTCCAGCTCCACCCGCATCTCATCAAAGCCCTCCAGTGCCTCGTTGTTTAAGGGGCTGTTCAGGTCAAAGCTGGAGGTCATTTCCTGAGTCTGGGGGGAAACAGGACACACAAAACAAAAAAGTGGCACTGGGATGAAACTACATGGCTACCTGGAAAAGCTTTAGAGTTTAATGAAAACAGTAGTAAAAATATAGCAATTACATGACCTAAGGTTAGTCCATCAAGCTATTCAAAGGACAAGAGCCCCTTTGCTCACAGCACCTGAGAGCAGCACATCCTGAAGACCAAATGCCACACACGTGAGCTCCCCGAGACTCAGAACTCGTATTTCCCATTCAGCCTCCTGTAGCGTTTAACATGATGATGTTGGCTCTTAAATAACTGAGGCTATATTTAAACTACTGTCCACCACTGCACTACTCCCACAGCTCCTGTTGTGATTAGACCACAAAGAGGGTAAAGGGTTAGTTATTTTCTGCTCTTAATACGCTGCTTAAGTTGATTCTTTTTATCATTTTGTTAATTTCAGCGTTCTTTCCCACAAGACTATATACAGCTATGACACATTCACATTTCTAACAAAACGAACCTATCCACTAACATTTACTGAGCACTTGCTGTGTCAAGCCCTTACGCACTGTATACGTGCTCCCTCACCCAATCTGCACAGCCACCTGATCAGCTACAGTGATTTTACGATTCCCATCATATGGATGAGAGAGCAGAAACTTCCAGAGGGCCAGTCATCGTCCCACAGTTGGTAGGCAAAAGTCAGGATTTGACTTAGCTGCTTTTAACCACAGTGTTAAACTGCTTCTTTTCAAATACTTTAAAAGCTTTTAAAAGAATTTACTTTTTAAGAGGCCTAAATTCTATTTGGTTATAAAAACCTGGACTTTAGAAAACAGTGGGTATAACTGAGGATTTGTTGCTCTGGGTGGAACAAAAGGTTTCTGAAAGCATCACCCTGAACTGGAGGGGCAAGAACAAACCCTGGTTGACATGAAGGCGAGGAAATGCCCAGCTTTTCTGGCATTACCTGCAGGTAGCTGCTCACCAAACTGCTCATGCTGGAACTTCGGCTCGGGGGTTTCCACATGAACGCAGAAGAGCCAGGGCCCAGTGTCCTCCTGCAGGGCCACAGAACAGACATGCCTATATCAGAGCAGGAAACACACACACACACACACACGAATGGTGGTAGGGGCAATGTCCTCCCAGACAGAGTACGAAGAGCACATTTACATTGGTCTGTAACAAATGGACTCCACTGCTAAAGTTTAAACACAATGGCTTTCCTCCCAGTGCCAGAAAAGAACTGAGTAAGCATAATATGTCCCAATTTTTGGTTTACATTTTCCTTAACTTTGGTGCCCGCCACAGTCTGTGTGCTAGTGAGGAGGAAGGAGCAGTCCACAAGGTAAGTAAAGGTCACACTGTGCACAGGGGCTCATGGTCACTGCTCCATGGGCCTGCTCTAGCTTAGATAGCTGCACTGGACAGTGGAGATACAAGAACGCTTCCCTCACTGCAGAAAGTTCTACTTGACAGCCTAGAAACACAAGACTTGTATGACAATTCCCGTTTGGTAGGCATAGCGCAGACTATACACATTTTTATTTAAGCAGGATCTTCTCCTTAATCTACAATTACTGTATTTTAAAATGTGTTGGTCTCCACAACCCAGCAATTCTACTTCTCAGTATCCACCCTACAGACAAGTCACATACACATGTGCACAGGAGACATATGGGCTGTTCTTGGCAGCACTGTCTGCAGTCGGGGAGAAAGTGGAAGCAGCCTAACTCTATATCACTGGGGCAACAGACAAACTGCGGTTTATTCACACAACATAAGACTCCACACCATGGGTCAGCAATCTTGTTGGAAAGGGCCAGACATAAATATAAATATTTTGGGCTTGCAAGCCTATGGTCTCTGCCACAACTCGACTCTGCCCCTGCAGGATGAAAGCAGCCACAGACGACATACAAACGACAGGCAAAGCTGTGCTACACACTGCCCTGAGAGGGGGCTGCGGACCCTACTCTGCATCTATAGAGCTCCACGTGCCAGTACGAATGAAAACCTCAGAAACAATGCAGAGTAGGAAAAGCAAGTCACAAAAGGACAGCCATCTCACGACTCAGTGTGTGCCAAATAAAATGACATGTGCATGAAATATTCATGTATGCACGTGGTAAAACAATTCCTGCCTCAATTATCAATGGATACGAAAACTGACAGGCGAGAGATTTATTAGATGAAACAGTATAGTGAGCTAATCTCAAAGTATTTTACCACGAGATACATATTAACCGCAATAGGAGAAAACAGTCACTTTAGGAGAAACCCGGCAAACGCCACCTGGGCCAAGTGATTGTGGTTAATGGCACTCGTAACGAAACAAATCAACACAGTGTGTCCTCAGACAGATAGCGCTGAGAAGGGCACAACATCGGAGGTATTCCTGCCCAAGATGCTCACCCTGAGTCTAACAATGAGAAAACACTAGACAAACTCCAATTCAGGAAAATCTTACAAAATAACTATACTTTAAAAAAATGCCTGTGCTATGAAAAACAAAAACTGAGTGAAAGAGAACTGTCCCAAGTTAGAGATGTAGACAATGAACTGCACCATGTGGTCCTGAATTAGAAGACATTACTGGGACAACGCTTAGTTTTTAAATAGGGCCTGCAGACTAGACAGCAGTGTTGTGTCGATGTTAGTTTCCTGATTTTAATAATCATGCTGGAGTTGTATCCTTGGTTTTAGGAAATGCAGTGAAGTGCACTGGAGAAAAGGAAAATCTCTCCAGCAGTGCAGGCAAGAAACCAATGCAGCTGAAGAGGGTGAAACAATTGGGGTGAAACGCCGGCAGGCGGGGAGTCGAGGGGCGGGCAGGTGAGTCCTCTGAGCTGCTCTTGCAGCTTTTCTGTAATTCCGAAGTAACTTCAAAGTCAGTAAGCCGCAAAAAGACATGTGAAGTAAATATGGCAACATGTTAGCTACTAAATCCTGGTGGTTGGTACATGGGTATCACTATATTCAGTACTATATTCTCCACATAGACAGCATGTCCTAATACAAAACATGAAAACTGAAATTTAAAAGGCCTAACAGAAAGTAAAACAAAGAATGCTGCACTTGAGTCTGGGACCCTGGCCCTGCTGCCCAGCAGCTGTGCGACTTTGGGCAAGTCCCTCCTCTCTGAGGCCGTGTCCTCAGCCCCTCCCTCCTGGAGTGGTTGGGAGGATTCAGCTGGAAGACGTGTTGAGTGTCATACCCCTGTAAAAAGTGAAAACATAGCAGCAACCCTTCCATGGATGGGCTGTAGCTGTCACTCCCTCTTACTGCCTGGAAGGCCTCCATAACTCCCTAAGAACACAAATGGGAAAAAGCCCATCTGCTCCTCCCCAGACTTGCACACAAGTCCCTTAATACATATAAAAACCTTGGGTTTTGCATATACATTTCCACTGACTCATACTACCTAGCCAGTTAGGTTAGCTTAAGGTTAGAGCCTTTAGACGTTACTGTGAGTCACAAACAAAATCTGTAAAGTTAACAGGAGTAAGAGTTGCAAAGTTTTATGTATTTACTGAGCAAACAAAAGTGCTTTGAGTAGACTGGTGGCAATCTTCAAAACTTCAAACATCCCTCCCCGCCCCCCATCTTTTAACCAAGCAATCAGTCACAATACCTGGCAAACGTCGGCCAGGCGGCATCTAAGTCGTAGCCCCTGGATGCCAGGTCAAACTGAACGTCAGTCAGCTCGTAGAGGTGGCCCACAATGTCAGAGCTCAGCCTTGACTTCAGAAAGGGGCTTCTTGCATAGTACCAGTCACTGCAGGGAAACATAACAAGGTACGATTACAAGGCTGATGCAGGTAAGGAAGAGGTGAATTTAACCAGTCTGCTCAGCGTGGCTCTGCCTCCTCCACTGCTAACTTAGGTTACTCAAGTAAAAAGTAAACAGATACAACACGCACCCCCACCCCCATCTGCTTTTCGCTGCAGGAGCTCATAACTCTCCAGTAAGCTGGCTCTGCTTCATGGAAATTGCTAAGATGAACTAGAAGCTTATAGTTATTATTTATATCATATCTATTTTCCCAAAAAGGATATGAGAAACCTTAAATCTCCATTACTTGCCCAGAAAGGGCAGTTATAGGGGAAAGAACATTCCTTTTGAAAGATAAATATCCTCTCCTCCTGCTCTTTCTGGAGCGTTCAATACAGGACATGGAGCTCGCTGCTAATTTCTGTCCTGACACCAATTTCAAGACAAAGAACAAAAGACCTGCGCTGAGAGGTGTCTGTTGTTTCGCTTCCCAGGAGCAGGGAGATTTTAAAAGGACACACTGGTGAGTTTAAAGAGCTCCTTGGCTGACGCCCATGAGCTGTGGTTCACTGGGAGCCAAGCTGTTTATGACAGTTTTCACCAAACACCTAGAACCTGCAAATCAAATGTATGAGGAAGGTTCTCTCAACTCACAGGTGATTCTGCTGAGAGGCCAGGCCCGCAACCCACTGGTGACCAGTGGGGTATGTCCATTCATTAGTGCCAGCACCAAGGACATGCCACCCCCAAGGGAAAACTACCTGGCAACCTGGACCCAAGTTCCTGCTTTAGGATGCAGACTTAGTATTGGTGGGGCCTAGAGAAGGCATCTGGAGCCTCCCTGAGCCTCATTTCCCTCACCTGTCAACTCTCAGTGCTACCTGCCCCACATGTGTCAAGGACTGTGGGAGAGAGGGGAGAAGAGGGTGACAGGTATGGAAGGGCTCTGCTTGTGTCAGGGTGCGACACAGAGAGGCGCTATAGCTGTCATTATATTAACCAGGGGACTTGGGTTCCTCTGTGAGTGGCGGGGTCAGCCTAGCACTGCTGTGTACTCACCTGGTCACCTTGGTGTTCATGAAGCACTGCTGTAGGGTGTCTGCCAACCGCTGGTGCACCAAGGAGTAGCGGATGAAGGCTCTTCCTTTCCCCAGAGATGTTCGGAGCTGGAAGAAGAAGACAAGAAATGAAGAACTGTTAGCCTAGGTCTTAACAGACACCTGGTCTCATAGACAGACTGCATAAAACAGAAACAGGGCAGAGAATGTCACCTGATTCTACCCTATACATGTCCCTCAAAGGACACAGAACCGTGGCCTAAAGTGGGTCAACTTCCTCCAGGCGTCCATCCAAGAATAATCCATAGACTCCAGCAAACATGTTAAGAAAGGTATGTTCACGAGAGGCTCTCCAACATCCGTGGGTTCCCCTGCCTTGTCACTGTCCCTCCTCTACTCCATCAGAACTTCTGGGTTTGGGGTCAGAGAAGAAACTGTATAATTTAATTTGGAATATTTAGAATAAAACCTGGAGGTAGATAAAGCGCTTCTCACACCAGGAATGAGCCTGAGCAAGAGCTGGTCTCCGTGTGGCTAATGTCTGGGCTGTTCTGAGTCTTGGGAAAAGAGCTGCAGGGAAAGAGGCCTACAGGGCTTGGCTGAGCCCCTGTGGAGGGGGAAAGAGGAGGGCAAAGGGAAGAGATGTGTAAGGCGGATTTTGAGGAAGTTCTGATGGATGGATAACTGCCTCCTCTGTGTCCTCATGAAACCATCAGTAAAATGCATGTGTGGTTAATGCTTTTCTAGTCGGATTTCTCTGCAGCTATACCACTCACTGCATAGTCAGAAGGCACCCAGGGGGTGAGAGCAGGGGTGTCTCTAGGTGGCCTAGTCACACTGGGATAATGTAAAAACGAGCATGGTTCTATTTCAGGAAGTCTGAGGCTGATGGAGAGCCTGGGTGCAGGCCTGTCTTTGAGACTTCTCCCCACTGTGCCAACACATGGCTCCTGAAGGTTTCTGGAAGCTTGCTGTGGAGATGGGGTATGCTGGTCAGACTCTGCCAGCTGGAGACACTCAGCCACCAAGATGGATGGAATCAAGGGGACAGCCACAGAAGCACATGAGACCAGTTTGCAGATCAGGATTCATACAGCCACAGCTTCTGCCCCAGAGGACCAAGCAGCTTTTAGCTCAGTGCTATATGATTTCTGACTGTGGAATCAAGGAAATGATGCCACAACATCAAGTTATTTTAAAAAATAAAGAGGTGTAAAACCTCAAGAATTAAAAAGGCTGCAGACATATTTTCATGAGTGAGTTTTGTGGGCTTGGGGTAAAGTCAGGATGCCTGGAGATGCAGATAAGTGGCAGTCTGATCCCTGGCTTCATAGAAACCACTGTGGCCTATCTACAGAGTCAGTCATGGCAGACGCCTGGGGGAGAATCTTGATGACAAGCCACGTCCAAGTACTTCTGCCACTGATGAGTGATGTGAGAACACAGTGTCCAGTGGCGAGCACTAGGGCACTCAGGCAGCCGCGGGCAGTTGAGCCAGGCGCTGTGAAGCAAAGCATGTCAGTCATATAAACACCTCTGCAGAGGCCCCACGGACTGAGTGAGCACCTCACACAACAGCCATGTCCCTGAGCTCCCAAGGAAGCAGCTTGTCTTTCTTAGCAAAATGGCCACTAAACAGCATTTAGGACATTTACTTTTTTTAAAAATATATCTTTATTGATTTCAGAGAGAGGAAAGGAGAGGGAGAGAGAGAGATAGAAACATCAATGATGAAAGAGTCATTGATCGGCTGCAGCCCGCAACCCGGGCATGTGCCCTGACCGGAAAACGAACCCTGATCGCCTGGATCCTAGGTCGACGCTCAACCACTGAGCCACGCCCGGCTGGGCAGGACATTTACTTTTTTAATGGAAAACGTGTGAGTCTATATTTTTAATCAGGTCTATTAATGGAATTTATTTTATATGTGTAAAAGGGATTATTTATTTTAAGAGGTCTTTTTAAACATCCCTTGGGGAGGAGAGCAGCAGCTCCTTATACTACAAATGAAAGTACTGCACAAGCTTTTTACTTTCCATTCTTTGAAACCATGGGTCCACTTTCATGACCTAATTCCTGAAATTTTTTAGCATTTAATCGGAACTCATATGCACATACCAGGAAGCGATACAACAGCAGCAAAGGACAGGAAGTCTGTAAGGTACATGAGATCCAATTCTGCTTTCAGCCAGGCCATGTGCCAGGAGCCTGGCGCCAAGCTGCACCTGGTCCTGCTCCTGACATCGTGGTGAGACACACGCGGTCCAGCCTGGGTTGCTTTAGTCCAAATGGCTGCCTCCCACCCCACGGGGCTGGAGGAGCTGTGCAATGCTCTTATCCATTAATCTTTATCTTCTGGCTTGCTGGGCTGGATGGCGCTTGATTGCTGACTGAAGTTAACCCAAGTATCCAGCAGCCCATCCTGCCTAGTGACATCCCAAGCCTAGTGGTGCCCCAGAGAGTAGAGTCTTCAACAGATGAGACAACTGGACCCTGTTGCAAGTGGGGCCTATGCCAGCCACCAAAACCTAACTATGTTTGTACAAACAGGGAATGCATTTAGTTCTAGAAGGCAGTTTCCCTGGCCTTGAAAGGTCTGACTGCATTATGAGAAAAAGGAACTCGCTAAAAAGCAGATGGAAGCATTTCATAACCCTGGACAATGAGGATTAAATTTATTTCCAGACTCCAGCTGCTGGAAGTCATCAGTTGAAGGCTCTGGTTGTGAGGAGTACAAGATGAGAGTGGCAATGAGATCTATTTCTAGGTTATGAAGAGGAGGGTAACGGTAGGCGGCCTCTCTAGATTTAGGGTGTATTCAACACTGCTCTACGTCACGGGCCCGAGGGTCCCACCAGGCAAGACCTCATAAGACCTGTGTGCGCTACACAGGCATTAAAGAAACTGGCAGAACAAACTCCTCCAAGTCGGGATCTTTCCTTGTTGTCTCAGATGTCGAGGTGCAGCTGGTGGAAAATACCCAGCCCTCGATGTCAGCGTATCTAACTGCCATTCTCTGTAAGAAGAAACCACCTGACTCCAGGGTCGGGAAGGAATTCTTCCCAGAGCACCTGACTGTGGTCTTCGCAGGAGGCCAGCCGAGGAGCACGGCTGCTGACTTTCAAGTGTCTTTAAACTTACAGACAAGACACTGAAAAGATGAAACGGTCAAACCCTCTAGGCCGCCTGTTCTAAATCTAGAGGGCTACTTGCTCCCTAATGTCCTTTACTCCCAGATGGACTAGGCTTATGAGAGAGATTCCTCAGGAGTGGGAGGCGGGGGAGAGGCAGAAATGAAGTGGGGGGAGGGAAAATGACTGTTCCAGAGTTCTCTAAAACAGTGAGGCTGTGGCACTTTGTTCTAGGGGCTCAGAAGTTTACGTGGGAAGCTGCTTAGCACACCAGCATTTAATGTCTCTTAAGATCCCACATCACTCTCCTCATTTCAAATCCAAGGTTTCTGGGAAAACCGTAGGAGAAACAGCCTAGCAAACATTAAAAATTTATCGACAAAACTTATTTTTAAAAGATACTGTATATCCCCAAGGGGCACCATGGGCAGACCACAGTGTGAACAACCCACTACTAGGTCACGTGTGGGTCCTGGTCTAATAACAGAGCCCGGCTGGGTAAACACTCACGTAGGCAGCTTCCCTGCACTAACCTTGGGCACTGAGTGTACCTGGACTAGATGTCTTCACACCCCCGTAAATCCCACTTCCTCACCTGACTGCCTGCAGCAAAGGTCTCTGCAAAGGGCTGCTTAAGGCCAGCGAGAGGAAGACGTGAGGTCCTTGACTGCTCTGCTTACCTCCGAAATAGACTTGACAAATCGGATCCCGTCGTTGGCTCCTTTCACCTTGGCCAGGCAGGCGCAGAAGTAATCCCAGTAGTCCTTCTTGTTGCCCAAGAGGGTGGCCTTTTCCTTCTGATCGAACTGGGTAGGGAAAGGGACAGAGAGAGGCGGTCCAAACCCACTGCCATTCATCTCATAAAATGATAAATAATAACAGCAGCTTCTTGGTTGCCTGATGCTGGGCAAGACATTTACGAACATTTCTATTTATTGTCAAATGAAGGTGTTTTAATCCCCAATTTACAGATAAGGAATCTAAGGCTGGGAGAGGTTAACTAACTAGCTCAAGGTCATACGACTAAGTAAGATTTAGGAATGGAAGCGCCCCCACCCAAGATTTATCTCTTGAAGAGATCTCTATGCACAGAGTTGGGTGGAAGACCACCAAAAGCCCTAGTTACAACTTTGATAAAGATATGTAACACCTTATGATAAAGAAATACAAGTGAAAAGTCTTAAGGGCAATATGAACTGTGTTAACTATGTCTCAACTTAGGGAAATGAGTTAGTGACATTTTATCCCAGTTACTCAAGTGTCACTGTTTTAATATACATACAATAAATTCAAATAAGTGTAGCTATGAGTCATTTCAAATCCAAAACCAAAACGAGTTACATGAGGAAAAAAAAAAAGGTCCATAAATATCTTTGTGATGTAAAACAGAACCAGCTGAAAAGGCATGCAACACACTGGAGGCATCTAATCTCCTCCAATATACCAGGGGTGGAGGACCTTTTTTCCGCCAAGGGCCATTTGGATATTTATAACGTCATTTGTGGGCCATACAAAATTATCAGCTTAAAAATTAGCCTGCTATATTTGTCAAACATTTAATGAACTCACCCCTAATGTGATGGCTGGAACTGCTTCTCTTTGGTGAGGCCTTGGCAGGGCCAGGCCAAATGATTTCATGCACCAGACAATCCCTACCCCTGCTATATATGCCTTGGTGGGATGTGATATTGCAAACTAATGGTGTTCGAGATGTACAGGTATATCTTTTTGTAACATTTTATATCACTTTTTTTTTTTACTATAGAAGACATGCATATAACTGTTAGGAAATCTGGATAAAACAAAAAAATAGGAAAGAAAAAATTATAATGCCTAATATTAACTTCTGCTAATGCTTTGGTCCATTTTCTTCCTGTTGTAGTTGCCTGTATTTTTCTGCGTCTGCAGAGTTCTCTAGATCAGTGCACTTGAACCAAGCAGACACAGGTATTGTGCTGTGAGCATTAAAAGAAAGCTTCCTGGGCAGACCTCAGAGATCTTGACTTGGGGGGTCAGAGTGGGAACCAAGAACGCATTTCATTTCTAGCATGCTCCCAGCTGATGTTGATCTATGGTCTGTGGACCACATTTTGGGCAGTAAGACTCTAAAACAGGCCTTTGGATCATCATCAGAGGGCCCACAGGCTCCTGGAAAATGTGCCTGGTTGTGTACACATATGCATGTCTATCTGAGGAGAGACTCCACAGCTTTCACCAGGCTTTCAAAGAGGGATGTGACTGCTTCCAAATTAAGGTCCCTGCTATACAGGGGCCTTGTTACCTGCCTTAAGTTGACCTAAATCTCTAAAGAATATTCTGGATTCCCAAAATCATTCTAAGGGGCAATCTTCCGATTCCCTACAGGATGGCACTTCGGAGACCTGAGCTCTTGATGGGGACTGCTCTGACTTTCGGTCCAACCAGGATGGCTTAATGGCTCCACTGAGCTTTCTGGACCACATCCTGAATGCTGATGAGTCGCCAGAGGGAAATGAGACAAAAGGGCAGAAATCAGCACATTATAGAGTAACTTACTTGAAGGAGATACTCAAGTTTGTAAGAAAATTTATGCAAGCTGGTGCTGTCATCTGTGATGGGTTCCCCTGCTTCCTTAAATTCTTTGCTTAGTTCTGCCACAGCATCTTTAAGACAACAAAAAGAAACATGTAACCAGGTGGAGACCAACCTCAGAGAGAGAGAAGCAAAATAACCGGGAAGCAGGAGGCTGTGGTCAATGACGGCAAAGCACCTTGCAAACGTGAAGTGTCCACATCCAGGGGACAAAAGGCCAAGTCAGAAGGTGCTAAGGTGTCCCATGAGCCCCCAGGCACTTTGCAGCAGCTCACTGGGTGGGCACATTTCTGGGTCATTCCTGCAAGCCTACCATGTAGGCCTACTAATGTTTGGTCAACAAATGTTTGCTGTGCGGATGAATCATGCAGCAGCCCCCTGGTACTGACTGACAGCCAGAAGCCTTATCCTTTGTCCTGGCCATGTTTCTATGGCTCTTCACTATCACCTCACTGCTCAGTACAGGGAAGTCAGGGCTTCAAGACCCAGAATGTGCAAATAATAGTGACAGTAACAGTTCTAAAAATGACAACAGGACGTGCTTCTGTTAACGGGGTACCTATGAGGGGCCAGGCCTCTGCAAGTCTTTCTCATTTAAATAGCACTATGAGGCAGGAACTGCCTTATTTCAATAAATCTAAGATGCAACTGATTTTAAGATGATCCCAACTTCAGAGCTGTTAAAATGTGAAAAAGAGTAAGTACAACCTAGTTTTCCAGACAAGGAGCTCACAGGGTCAGAGCTCTTGGCCATAGGTCATGAGTGATGGGCAGCAGAGTTGGGATGGGAACCTTGGCTTTCTCAAGGGATCCCCTACCCCAGATCGCACCTCTTAACTTCTAAGATAACTGACCTCCCTGTGCAGAAAAGGGGGAGAAGCACCTTCGACCCTCACTCAGCCTCTGCTATGAGGCAGAGGGACTGTTAGAAGCTGGGTTTGGTTTTGAGCTTATGTTCCCAGCTGAGACGACTGGAACATGCTGGACAAAACCACCTCCTGCTCTGACAGTTCTTAAAAGAAAAGAAGCCCCTAGGCCCTGCTCTCGAGCACTGTGGCTGAAGAGCAGGTCTGCCCAGTATGAGCCTGAGCTGCTGAAGTTTAATTGACACTGACCCCTCAGACAAAGCTAATGGCAAAGACAGGTTCTTGGGACCGAATCTTCTAAGTGACTGTTACCCAGCTGTGCCCTAGTGAAGTGCCTGTTGTGGCTGGGGGTAGGGGGTCTGGGGGCGGGGGGAGGGGGCTGGGAAGGACCCGCAGCCCTTCTCTACCCTTAGGCTGGGTTAACGCTCACAACCTGATCTGGAAACTCCTGAAATTTGGAAAGAGCCCTCCTTTTAAAGAAATATCAAGATTTTAGTGCTAATCTCTGATCATCCAAAAGCATTACTTTATGAATACCTTAGTTTTACACGAATTATGTATCTGCTCTGCCAGCACTCTTAAGAAGTGGGTGGCATCACCAGGCCTGCCTGGCTCAGGAAGGAAGCAACCACACCTTGGAAAAGTGAAGACTTGCTGGGCATCTTCTAGTTAAAAGGTAGAGCATGAGCTGCCCCCGAGCCTGCCTGACACCGAAGCCTGCATAAACTGCTGTCACCAGGGTAAGTGGGCTGCCTTGCAGAGGGGTGAGACTGTGCACCACACAAGGACCCCTCAGTTAAGGACACGTCTCTCATGAGAGGTGCTGTCGATCTGCCGGATGCTTATTAAAACAGCTACCAACAGATGAAAAGAAAGGGTCTTGAGAATGTGGTGCCTCTTAAGAATTCCCACTGAGTCTTCTCCGGGCTGGCGCTAGGGCAGAGCCAGCCTTGGGATGCGGGGACGAGCAGCAGCAGCCAGTGCACAGGGTGGGGAAGGGCAGCTGAACCAGTGCTCATGCCTGGGCACCTCTCTTCCTCCCAATGAGGGGCTCTGGGTCCCAATCCAGGCTCAACAGGGAAGACTGCGAAGCTGTGAGGAACCTCTCACGGCCACTGGCAAACTCAGGTTTGCAGACTGGCATTTCACTTCCTGTGTGTGTGTGTGTGTGTGTGTGTGTGTGTGTGTGAACTTCAATTTTTTTTTTAATCCTCACCTGAGAATATTTTTTCCATTGTTTTTCAGAGAGTGGAAGGCGGGGAGAGAGAGAGAGAGAGAGAGAAGCATCGATGTGAGAGAGACATTGACTGGTTGCCTCCCGCACATGCCCCAACTGGGGCAGGGGATCGAGCCTGCAACTGAGGTACATGCCCTTGGCCATAACCGAACCTGGGGCCCTTCAGTCCCCAGGCTGATGCTCTAACTGCTGAGCCAAACCAGCCAGGGTTATGTGTGTACTTTTAAAAGCATCTAACATTTTAGCTGGAAGTACGCTGGTGTGGTTAAGAGCACCACTTGTGTATGCAAACCCAGGCTCTGCCCAAGTGGATGTGTGACCTTGGGCAAGTCCCTGGACCTTTCTGTGTCTGTTTCCACATTTGCAAAATGGGAATAATGATGGTTCCTAACCAAGCAGGAGGACTCAGTGACTTGTTACCCCTAAGGCATGAGTAGGACAGTGCCTGGCACATGTGAAATGCCATGTAATTATTAGCTATTAAAGGTCCAAAGCGCTATCTAAATAGGGTGCAAGCCTGAGAAAGTGATTTTTATCCCATTGCCTGTGACCTTCAGAATGAGGACTGTATTACGGCTGCCAAGAGCCCGATGGCCCTGCATCATTGCGGTCTCTGCGACATGGAGGAGGTGGTGAGCTATAGACAGTGTTGTAGCAAATGTGCTAAAGCTCCCAAGAGGCTTATTAGACCAGCCTCGGGGGCCTGCAGGGGGTGGAAAACTGGCCAAAATTCTGACCTTTGAAGCAGAACTCGGGCCCAAGACTGCAGCTGGCAGAGAAAGCAATCCCCTCCTGCTTTTCACATGCACCCTCCAGCTGTGCCTCTCTCCAGGGCAGGGCCTGCACAGGGGTCTCTCGCTAGGCAAGGCTGCAATGGGGATGCCAAGGAGACAGCAGGCCCACACCCGGAATTTGTCCAGAATAGGGTACCCGCCCACCATGAGCAGGCAAGACAGCCAAACAAGAAAGACAGGTACCTGGTCTTCCTGCTCAGTGGGAAGGAGGATACTCTTCCTCTACTCCACCAGAGAGAGCCCAGAGTTAGTGATTCAGCCAAGAACACACGAACACACGAACACACACACACACACACACACAGAGAAATAAGACCCAGACCCGAAAAGGAGTATTTGATTTTGTTTACAAAGTGCCTTTATAGTGCCCCAAGAGGAAGGCCAGGAAGGCGCTCCCAGCTGTACAGGATAGACATCTGAGCCCCGAGTATTTCAATGTGACGTGTCCCGGGGGCTCCAATTACCCCCGTGTGAACACAGATGAAAGGGCTGAACTTCACCTGGCACAGTCCCAGCTCCTCCGAACCAAACCCACATGCAGTGCGGCCTAACCATACCTTGCAAATCGTGGATGATCCTTTGGAGCTGGCCCTCCGCACTGGTGGAAGCCATGGTGACTAGCTCAGGCTGCCTGTCTTGGCTGTGGTTCTCCTGCCTGGGTCCAGTCAGCAGAAGTCAGACCCCATGGTGGCACCTGCACAGGGGAGGAAGAAGCAGTCACAGACATGATGGTAGAGGAATGCTGCCCTAGGCACAGAGTTGCCCTGGCTGGGCATCTTCCCGCAATGGGAAGGGCTTGACCTTTCTGTGTGGGCCTTGGTCTGTGGGCATCCCCTGGTTGGCTTCTGACACATTTACATTCAGACACAATGACCTGTTTTGCGCCTTAAACAGAAACAAGATCAACCAAATAGTATGGCTACTCTTTGAGTTCCTCCCCTAATCCGCCCTCTTAGACAGTACTGCTTCACTTTTCACCTTTAAAAATGTCTCCCAGTGGCTCCCCCACACCCCCAGAACCAAAGCCAGAACTAGTCCAACCCTTCCCAGTTCACTGGGCTGCTAAGCCTCTGGCGCCGATCACCACCAGACCCCTCTCTCCCCAGATCCTCCCGGGGCTCGCTTTCTCCGAGGGCTGCTCAGTAATCTCTGGCCAGAAGCGGTGGGTGAGGCAGGACACATACCCTCAGGGCTTCTGGACCAAGGAGGGCCTGGCTTGCCTCTCAGGGGAGGTCTGCCGCTCCAGGTGCCCAGAGTCCGGCTCTGCCTGGGTGGGTAGACACCGCTGGGCCTTCACCAGAGGCCTGCGCAGCCCTCGGAACCAGTCAAGGGACACTTCTATTTTAAGCTCGGTTACTGTTCTCTTGAGGCTGGTGAGTCCTGAGTTACCAGCCCTGCTTGGGCAGCTGCTTAAGTGATTTAAGGACACAGTAGTAACTGAACCCAACAGAGATAAGGGGGTATGAGCAGCATTGGAAAGAGGCTGGTACGTGCATATGGACAGTCCTGTGTCTCTCTTTCAAAACCTCCAATTCTTTCCTTAGTTGTCCCATGCAAAGGTGGAATGTTTGCTGACAGAGAAGTTGACAAGACTAGAGGTGTACACAGTAGCAGCCACCACTAAACGAGGGCCTACTGTGTGCTGGGCCCTGTTAAGTGCTCTATACATGTGATCATTTTAGTTTCCACAATCGCCCCAGCGGGGTAGATAACGTACAAAGGAGAGACTGGCATTCAGAGAAGTCATGAAACTTGTGTAAGACCACAAGCCAGCAAGGAGTGGAACTATGGTTTGAACAACTCTGGTCAGTCTGATGTCAAACTCTGGATTTACAGCTGAGCCACTGTCACTACAGCGAATGGCCGACCACTTCCATGGGCTTCTGGGAACCACCCTGAATCCTAGCCTTCTCCCAAATAATGTGCCGCTACCCTGAGTGTCTCTAACACCTGCTGGCCCTCACCTTCCCACCACCATCTTCCCCTACTGCTCCCAGAGTCAAGGCAAGAAGATCCTGGAATAGAAATGATCCCCAACGTCAAGCTCCTCCAAATATTGACACAAGCATTTTAATGCCAGCCAGAGGTGGGAGGGCCTGTCACAGGGCGGATATGCCCAGCCTATTTTTAACTAACAAACTAGGGCATCTATGACTCAGTGAAAACAAGGCGCAAAGAGGCCTTCTCTGGCCTAGGTGGAATGAGGCAGGTGCATACCTATACACACTCCCAATAATTCATGACACAGACCCCAGAGAGTCAGGGATAGAGAGAGAACCAGCCAAAGCCTCCCAGCAAGTGCTGGCACCCTGCCCATCACAGACGCCAAACTGAGGGTGGCAGTGGGTTACAAGAAGCCGGCCCACCCAGCCCCAGGTGTCTCTGCAGGTCGCCTGCTGGACACAGAGCCTGAGCAGAGAGCAGCCAGGGCCCTGGGGAGAGCTGGAGCCCAGGCTGGGCCAGACTTCTTCAGACACTGGCCCTCAGGGCGAGGCAGAAAGGATCAAGGATAGTCACTCTCAGTGCCCAGCTGTCCTGGCGCCGTGCTCTGTCATGTGCCTACTACGTGTGGGCTGGGGATAGAGGCAGGCAAGGCACAGGCCAGCCCTGGGGGAGCCCAGCTGTCCACCAAGGAGACGGACAGAAAAATATCCAGATATCAGGATATGACAGAAGAGGTCCATGCAGATTTATGGATAAAAAAATTATGGGTGCTCAGCAGTGAAAAGGAATGAACCACAGATACACACAACAAATGCTTTATGCTGAGCGAAGGAAGCCAGACCGAAAAGGCTACATACTCTCCGATCTATTTGCATATCCTTTCAAGAGCAAAACACTGGGGAGAAACCAGGTCAGTGGCTGCCAGGGCCTGGGGTGAGGGAGGCTTTGACAACAAGAATATGGAGAAATTTTGGGGGAGCAATTCTGTTCTATCTTGATTGTGGTGGTGGTGACCAGACTAAATATTTCACGAACATAAGCTGTGGTGGGGCCTGAGGAAGGGAAAGTTCATTCTTTCGGGGAAGGGACAGGGTGGTGGACAATAAGATGGCAACTGTGTTGGGCCAGGCCTGAAAAATGAACAGAAGGCCTTCCAAGAGACACAGCGGAAAGGGTCCTGGAGAGGATCTATACCAGAGTGTCTCTTCTGTGAATGCTGTCAACACAGCCAGCCTTGCAGCTTCTGGGAGGACTAATCTCGGAGGAAGATGATTAATACCCCAGGAGTCCTCAGTGGAAGTCTACTGGGTCTGTGTGTTTACTCAAAGTAGAGGCAAGACTTGCGCACATGGGAGGGGGTGGAGCTTGGAAGGATGTGGTAACAACAGACTGAGTTAACTTGGCAGGCTCGGGCCGGACAATGCACGACTATACAACCAGCTGGATTTCCTAGAAACCAGCCCTCTTTGGAGTCTGCACACAGGCACAGACATGCTCCTTCAAGACTTCTTGGCGCTTTGGTGAGGCTGCCCTTGTGTGGGCCCAAGCCCAGGAGGCCTTCTCTGCCTGACCCGGGGACTGTGCTCAGCTGAAGCCAAGTTCCTGGGTCATGGGGTGAGCTGTGACAGCTGCCAACGACAAGCTGCTTTTCCAAATAGCCTGCGTCACCACCAAGGTAATGAGCCCTAAGAAACTGGCTGCTGAGCCTGTAGGTCGCAGTGGCACCCCCCAAGGCTGTGGGTCACCACCTCACAAGGTTTCAGGACGTCAGAGCTTCTGTGGAAGACAGGACACGGTCACCATAGAGACGCTTGTTCCATGAACTTGGAAAGGACAAGTCTTAGCATTTTGCTCTCCGTCTTCCTTAGTCTGAAATCATTATTAACCAATGAAAGACACAGAAAGGGACACTGTTTCTCTCTACTCCATGGGCAGTTCCCTGTGTCCCTAGATAACTGCCCTGTGGTTGAGGGATGAAGCTTTTTTCTCTTTTACTCATAACACTTCTGACACCAAACGTGTGGCTTTTTCCCCACACCAGGAAGCAGTCCTGACACCAACTGGGTGCCCCACAATTCAATTCAATTCTGACACTAACTACTTAGGGGAGCACTGGGTTGTCTTGTCAACAACTGAAAATTATGGTTAAGCTTGGCCAGAATGTCTAAAAACAGCCCATCTTCTGAAAGAGGAAAAGGAACTAAATGCATTTAAAAAAATTTTTATTACCTGGGATTATTGCCTGAATACCTGGTCATGGCCTAGGTATTATTTTAGAGGTAAAGGATCTTCCCCACCTCGAAAATTCCTCCTGTACCTACCCAGAAGCTCAAAATGCTTTAAACAATAGACACAGGAGTTTAGTCCCAAATAACGATACAAAGACTGACTCACATAAACTTATTTATACTATGGTGCAAATGACTAATATTCATGTTGCCCAGAAATGGGTTCTGGCAGGAGCAATATAGCGTCAGTTGCCACATAGGAAAGAAGAATCAGAAAGGGAGGAGGGGTCTGGGGCATGAAAGACAACCTTGCCCTGCCTTCAAAACTTGTCAAATTTGCTCAATAACAAGTACTGATAATAACGCAGTAAGAACTGGCCCAGAGAGGGGACCGTACCACAGGGCTCCTCCCACTTTCAAATAAAGTGGAACACACCAGCTGTAAATCCCACCCAGACCAAGAAAGGATGTCAACAAGTTCAGATCAGTCAAAGCAGAAAGCCTTTCTGGAAGAGTCTACGGCCTTGGCCTGGTTCGGAGCACCCAACAGCATCTATCCAGTTATATCTATGGAAAGAGGGCACGAGGCTGGTACCTGCAGCTTTGAAGGCCCACGGTTCTGCTGGCTCGGCGCTGAATTGGTTAGCAGGAAGGCAGGCTGCCCTCGCCAGAGCTTCAAGAAGGTACCTAGGAGAATGCTCAGCAGTTTGCCAGAGGCCAGCTCAGAAACAGACATTGCAGCACACGTGAGCCTTGGCTCACGAGGCAACCACACCCCTTAGACCTATAATTAAAAGGCTGACCCACTCTATGCCTGGGTCATCTTTCCCAAGCACTCCTTGCTTGCAATCCTCTCCTTTCCTTAAAGGGAGTGAAGACTTGAGATTCTGTCATCACTTCTTGAACCTTCTCTTGCCCCCTCTCCCCTTCCACCAATGATTTCAGGTTTCTTGGTCACTTGCACTGGAACACATACAAAACTGGTCCCAATTCCTGCCCAATGACCCAGGAGAGCAGGGTGTGGAGGAAACTGTGGATAGGAGGTGTTGCTTCTGGGCCTAGGGAAAGCTGTCTGTTTTTTTAGGAAGGGGGGCAGCGGCTCCCAGAAGGGGCTGCAGTGCTGTTGGAAAGCACCCAGGAGACCACAGTGGCATGTGCATGTGAAAATTGGGGCAGTTTCTGGGACAGCTGCACAAATAAGTGAGTACAAGCTGGTGCATCTACCCCTGCTCCCAAACAGCACAATCCCCACACAGGTGGAAAAACAGCAGTGCTCCCAAATTATACCCTCAGAGTCAGGCCGGCCAATGTTGAGTTACAGACTGAACCTCTGATAGAATGTGCTGTACCAGTAAACACGGCCTTGAGGAAGGCAGCAGGCAACCCATATGTGCTAACAAACCTCCTACCATCCAAAATGGGTTTGCTGGGCACCACAAAAAGGCAGGCCTGACCCAGGAGCTGGGGCTACAGTTGTGAGCAATGCCAGAGGAGCGCCGACCTTCAAGGAACTCACGCTCCAGGGGGGAGAAGCAGACAGCATGCACCCCAATAAGCTTATAGACAAATAAGAGATCACTTGAGACCCAAGAAGCACTGTGATAAAAACAGGTGAACACAGGAGGCACCAAACTCTACTCTGCTCATGATTCTAAGCCCCCACTGCAGGGGGACGTGCCTCTCTTCCACTCTGGTGGCCACTTGCTGGTACAGTCATTTCTTGTTTAATCTCTTTCCCACCTGTCTGTAAGCTCCACAGCTACTAGTTATTTATTCATTATTTCCCAGCACCTAGCACAATTCTGACACAGGGAGGGCCCTAGATAAATGACTTGCTGAATGAATGAACGAACGAATGAAACGAAACGAAACAAAACCACTGACTCTTGCTCCACAAACCAAATTAAACTTTAGGCACAGAAATGTACTAGAAATGTACCAACATGTAAACAGTGATAATTATCCTTCAATGGTGGGAAACATGGATAAATACGCAAAAAAACCCCAAAACAACCCCCCCCATTTCTATGATTTTTCAATTTTCCTTTATTGAACATAAAATACTTTTATGTTGACTAAAATAATGCATTTAAAAAGTTGTAATTGCAGACATTATATCATCATTATTGTGGCAACATTACAGAGTTATCACTCTGAGAATGAATGGAATTATGTAATTTAGGGATTGGGTGGATTAAGTGTGTCTACAGGAGAGTGTGCACCACAGCTCTGACCCTGAGACAGCCCTACCCAGAAGCCTCCTCTACCCCATCCGGGACAACAGTAACATAACCACAGCCACTACCACCACCTCCCCACTCACCCAGCCCTCCCCGAGGCCCTTTCCTTCCTCCATTCCCAGAAGTTTGGATCTGAAACCTTCAAACAGGAACGCTACAAGGGTAGTTCAGGAAAGTACTGATAGATCTGAGCTCTGTTGTCCTCCTTGGGTGAGAAGCAGCAACCTGGGGAAGGGGGTAGGGCTATGCTGGCAGATAGGAGGGGCAAACAAGAACCAGGATTGTGGGAGTTGTGGCAACAAGCAAGAAGACAGTCTTCTCTTTTATCAACTGCAGCTAAGACTTCCCAATTTGGACCCTATTTGAATTTGGAATCAGACTAGTCCTGTGAAATTTCCATTACCTATCACGCAACAAAGAATAAAATAAAGATCATGATGATTGTGTGAGGCCCATGGTATGTTTAGCTCACCAAACTCTTTTCAGGCAATTTTAGCAAATCTATTTGTCCTAGGGAGCTATTTGACCCTCTCCTACCTTGTGTGTGTGGCAGGGGAGTGTGTTTTTTTTGTTTTTGTTTATTTGTTGAGTACAATGTGGGGAGGTTACCCTTTACCTTCCTTCATGGAGGAGTTGGGGAAAGAGACATTCTCAGTGGCTAACTTTGGCTGAGGCTCCTACTAAGTGCCTCCTCCCTGACCAAGACTGCAGATGCCCTGGAAAGAGCACCTGGAGCTCCAGGTTCAGCTTCAGGAAATTCCTCCATTTCCATGCTAAATGATCACCATCTCTGGTACAGCTGTCCAGCCCATCCTGGACCTCTCCCAGGGACTCTCTTGGCCTACCCCTTTGTGTGCTAATGACTTGCTTGGAATGCTTTTTCTGCTCCAGGTTTTTCTTTTAAATTGCAAGCTTTTCCCTGGCAGTTTTCTGCCCCAGGCTGAGGGTGCACTACTCTACCCCCTCATGTGGTTTGGCCAAACCTGCCCCTGGGTCCCTGACCCAGCCGCAGGGCCACAGTCCTGTAACCAGGCCACAGTCCTGTAACCAGACCACAGGTTCTCCTTAAATCTGTCCTCAGAACTACACCCACAGATACACCCTTGTCCCTGAAAACAGGATCTGGCCCAGGTAGAAACAGCCACTGGTGTCTTTCAAATGCCACAGAAGAGTTGCATGAACAGGAAGGACCACTGGTGGTCACTACAACCACCAGGCTGTGGACTGGTGGAGTCCACCAGAGAAGGACTGCCATGGATGCTCAGCGGCTTCAAGGCGAGGAAGAGGGGAACGTGCCTCCTGCACAATTCAGCACATCTCTACCATAGTCATCTCCTAAAAGCCATGAAGCCCATGTGCTCTGAGGGTGAAGCTCTTATTATGGGCACAATACAGTAACACGTCTAAAAACCGCAAGAATATAAACACAGACTCATGGAAACATTTCAATACCCACCCTACTGGTTTACTTAGTTGTTCAAACAGAGGCTTTCACACCAATCAAGAGCTTTGAAAAAATAAACAAACACCTGGCACTGAGATTACAAACAGAAAATAGTTTCTTTTTTGAGCAAGACAGTGACATTCAGCCACTAGGTGAGCAGATGCTGACCAGGCCAAACTCCACTCATCCCTGCTCACAGGCGGCTTCTGGCTAGTTACGAGACACCAGCTAAGGAACCTTACCTGCTCTGCTCTCTGGGCCTGCTCCAGTGAATGAGGCTCCAAAGTGAGTTCCTAGCAGAATTTTCACCATGAGACTACAGCTAGACAACACACTTCCCCTGCCTCCAGTTTAAAGGCGTTCTAGTCTTGAGTCACCCAAGCTGTCTTTGGAATCCTCAGAACACCCATCAGCAGAGAGGGAAGAGGAGGACTGCCATGGGTGCTGTGTTCTGGAGGCAGCAGCCCCTGGCCTTGGTGACCTACACCGGTCAAAGTCACCACCTGCTCTGGTCTTGCTCTTGAAGGGCAGCAGAATTTCTCTCTCCAAAATAGGCCTCTTTGGGATACAGATTATATTAGGCTAATTTTAAGAAACGGCAGATGTTGGAGAAGCTCTGAAAACCTAGAAGCTGCCCTTTGTAAAAGGACATTTACATTTGTAAGGAAAATCTCCATTTGTAAGGGTGCTTCCCCCTCACACTGTACCAGGCCTGCTTTTACATTTAATGGAGTAGGCTGGGGCTTAAATCCGAATAACAGCTTTACCAGGCTTTTCCTAGTAACCTCCCATCGAGGACCCTCCACCCTTAACATCTGCTTTTGTCTTTAGCTGCAGGTGGTATTTAAGGTAGTGGCTTCCACCACTTTGGTGAGTTACAGTTTTCCTGGGTCTCTCCTATACATACACCTCATTAAACTTAATTTGTTTTCCTCCTGCTAATTTGTCTCGAGTTAATCTGAGTATTAGTCCAACCAGAACCCTGAAGGGTAGAGGATAATTTTTCCTCCCTGACATCTGTTCTAAGTGGTTCCTCTCATAACAAACATCTGTGGGAGCCATCCTGCCCCTAAAGGACCAGGCTGAAAAAGCCTGCGGCTCCTGGACCCACGCCGGTGCCCTGAAACCAGCGACGAGTAGCAAAGACCACTCGAGGAGCAGCTAGAGGACTGACTCTGAAGCACAAAAAGCATCGACGTAAAATATTATTTGTAGCATCTAACAGGTGGGCATATGATCACTCTACAATTCCAAAGGTTCTGTGTGTTTGACTATTTTCCTAATACAGTACTGAAAACAACTGAAACACTAAATGAAGGAGAAAACTGTTTCCTAAAGCAAGAACCTTTTCAGATCCTTTTAATCAACGAAGGCCACACAGCCCACCTCTGAGACAATTGAACTCTGCTTTCCCGGGTAGCAATGGCCCACAACTGGTGCAGGGCATTCAGTCACTTATGAACAAGTCCTGTCACACAGAAGAGGGGTGAGAGGTCAAGTGCAGCCCACGCCACCCCGTGGCCCCTTCAGAAGAGGAGCCACTGAAGGCAGAAAACCTCAGGGTGACAGCTGGGGGGGGGGGAGCGCGGGACGCTGCACCCCCAGCATCCGCATTGGGCAGATGGCAGGGAAGTTAAGGGCTGAGGTGGCAGCAGGGCAGTGAGTAGATTAAGGCCTGAGCCTCTGCCCTGGGTGCCCCTGACCCATTTCTCTGGCGGAAACGAAAACTGCGGTGGTTAAGACAAGCCTGGGGGCAGAGCGCCTGCGGCCAAGGCAGGCAGCTTCCCGAAGAGCTCCCCGCTCCCACGGGGGCAGCCGGGGGCACCTGTGAAGGCTGACAAAGGACCAGGGGACGCGCTAACCGGGAGCCACGTGGTTAACGTGTCAACCACACAGGATTTCTTACCGAAAACAAAAAAAGTTCTGCACCCTCTCTACATCCTCAGCTCAGGTCCCCGGCAGCCACACCTGAGGCCCTCCAGCAGCCCACAGGCGTCGCGGCCCTGCCCCGGGCACCGGGCCCTGGGAGACAGCGGGGCCCGGGGTGAACCGGCCACCCTCTTCGGGGAGGAGGGGGAGACACAGCATCGGCGGGGTGTCAGAGCGAGGTCTGGGCTGTCCCGGCCCAGCTGAGCCAGCAACTGGCTTCTTAAGGTCAGCGGCCCCTTGGACAAAGCCAGCGGCCCCGTGGGGGCCTGTCCTGCGCCTCACGCCCCCCAGGCTGGTTCTGGGACCCCCACAAGGTGGGTTCCTCGGCCGTTGGGGGTCTCAGAGCTGCCGTTGGGGGGGGGGGGTGGTGTCTGTTTTTCAAACTGGTCACCCGAGGCCGCCTGGCCCCAGGGCCCGTTTCTCCCGCCTGGGGTACTTCCCAGGCCCGCGGGGCATAGGCTCGGCGGGGTCCGTGGGAGACCGGAGATGGGCGGGAACGGAAAGAGCAACAGGTGACAAGCCGCGCCTGGAAGGAAGTTCTCCGCACCGGGGGCGAGCTGCCTGGACGCCCCCAGAGTCCGGCCGGCCCCCCCGGGGGCACTTACGCGCTAGTAGGTCCACCGCTGGGCAGAACCGAAACTTTCTGGGGCCAAGCGGAAGACTGCGAGAGCGCGGCGCAGACGGCCATGATACGCACCGCCCGCCACGGCCGGGAGCGGACTACAACTCCCGGCATGCTCCACAAGCCCGGGGCCTACAACGCCCATCGGGCCGCAGGGGCAGATGGGCGCAGACTACAACTCCCGGCGTGCTCCGCGGAGCTGCTCGTCCTACCTGGCTGCAGGTCCTAGGTTAACCCTGCTTGTGCCCGCAAACCACGGAAAGGGGGGGCTCTTTCTCGAAAGCAGCCCCGTCCATGTGTGGCTTTTGAGAATTTGGAATGTAGCTAGTTTGAGTTGAATTGTGCGTGTGTTAAGTGCGGAATACAGCTGAATTCCAACGACACAGTACGAAAAAGACATTCCCAGCAGAAAGCAGTATCATTCCTTCTGGTTGGAGGGCCGATCTCTGGAAGGTCCTTGTTCAGACACAGTTGCATCATGAGATAGGGAAAAGCCCTAGACTTGGAGACAGAAGACTTGGGTGTTAGGCCAGAGGGGAGAGAGGGACAGAAAACTGAGCTAGAGGGCACTCAAGACAGACTTGGCCTCGGACAGTTTTGCCCAAGGCCTGCATGGAGCCAATTTCCCACCATCCTGACCCGCACGGGGCTTGTTCCACTCTTTATCTCCAATCTGTCTTCTGTGTCCCTCCCTTCACCCCAAATCCTAACCCAGCTCCCCCCCATAAGCAGAGAATTTTTAGGAATCACATGAAATGATCTTGGGTAGAAATTTATTTGTGCATATGGTACAATGATTCTGTTTTTATGGGATGATTGCAATAGTAATTCATATTAGTCTGGGACTGAATGATTTACAAAGCAAGTAATTCGCAATAGTAATTCATATTAGTCTGGGGCTGAATGATTTACAAAGCAAGTAATTTACACACATGACCTCATGTGCACCTCCACTGTGTGGGTAGAATCTGTCTTTCTGTTGTTGACATTTATACAGTTTTACAGATGAGGACACTGAGACTCTGAGAGACCCAAGGTCACAGTGAATGAGTAAAAGAGCTTGGATTTGGGGTTTGGGTCTAGGGCTCAAATCCCAAGAGGCTTCTCAGCCAGTTTACTTTGGGAATCTTTCCTACTGGGTTTTCCATACTTGTGGGTTTCTTTGTCCCATCACAGGCAACTTTCACAAATGAAAGCCACCAGGAATTCAACAAACCAGGTGATGGCTGGCTGGTGGGCTCCAGAGAATTCATGGGAATCCCATGGATGGTACCTGGAGTTGACTGGAAGATGTAACATAAGCAAGTGTCAGAAGAGGAAATGGAAGTAGGAAAAAACCCCCAAAAGATGGTTTCCTATCCACTTACTCAACCAACCACAGATATTGTGAGGCAGTTTCTAGATATGCAACACAGATTGTGCCCACAGGGGAGTTCCACTCTGGCTGGGGTCATTGGAGGTCTGGGGCTGCTCTGGGCTTGGAGGCACGTTCCTATATAGAGATCAGCAAGGTTCCTCTCCTCTTGAATTTGTTTGAGAGAGTGTGGAGATGGAAATGCTTGAAGAGGATCTTCCTTAGGTACTGCTGGGGACTTCTTATGTTCCAGGTGTGGCAAGTCCGTAGCCATGTGTCCAAGGCATCATATTTCAACTATTAGGGGAGGGAAAGGCCCACAAAAGTTGGGTTGAGGTTGAATAGTGGTTTCAGTGGTTGGAGGGGGGGGGAAGCAGGAGGTTGTGGCTAATGAAAGGAGTGGTCTGAGAATGTAGAATGTGGTCCCTGGTCTCACCCATGCTCCCTTTCTGATAGGATGTCCCTCTGCCTTCCTGTTTTATACGTCTCTGTCTTCATGCCTCTATCCTTGGATTCCCAAGGAGCTGAGCCAGGAGAAGACTTGGTTAAAGAGCACTCTAAGTGCTAGTCTATTGGAAGTCCCAAAACATCACTAGAAGTGTAAAGAGATGGACGTGGTTGTATTTCATGAAGTATTCCTAGGGATATGGCTGTATGTGTTGAAAGAAATACTTGGATATGCATCTTGGGATGGGATGGATAAGGAGATGGTGGATCGAACCTCTCAAAGGGCATGCTCTGTGGTGGGATGAATAAGGAGATGGTGGATCGAACCTCTCAAAGGGCATGCTCTGTGGTGATACAAGAACCCCCAAACCTGCCTTGTAAGAAGAGTGGGCTCAAGACCCATAGAGCTTTGGTTTGGCCAAGTGGGTGTGTGAGCTGGAATCCTCTGTCCTTCTGCTCCCTGGGCTCAGCCTACCATCTAAATAAAAGTTGAACAAAAGTTAAATACTATCAGTTTGAGGGAGTGCCAAGTAATTAGCCTGACAGAAGCCCATAGGCTTAGCTCTGACCCTGAAACCATCTCATCGCCTCCTTCCTTTTGCTGTTTCTTCAGTGGGTGGTGGGTGATGGCCCCACCTATTGGTTAGCTAGTTCCTTCACTGGTGCGCTCCCCAGCCTTCTCCAGCAGGTATTACTGACCTAATTCTTAAAATTAGACCCTCACTCTTCCCCAGCAAGGTCACACTCTTCCAAGGCTGCCACCCAATGGCAACTAGAGCATTGAACTTGTAGCTGGAACTGAAGGGGAAAACTGCCTTATAGGCTCTCTAGGCTCCAGCTGAGGGCTATATTAGTAGATACTTTATTCAACAAGCATATATTGAGCACCACAGTGACTTTGTGCAAATTCCTGCTCAAGGACTGTGGAAGATTCTGGAATTCCCATTTTCAAGAGCTTGCATCCAGTGTTTCTAAGTAGGGTGTTGGGGCTTTGTTTGTGTGTAATGAGCCACTAAGCATTTTGAGCAGCCTGGTTTCAGTGCAGGGGACACTGGCGGGGAAAGAGAGGAGCAGCAGGAAGAGGCTGGGGAAGCGAGGCCATCTGGGGATGGGTCCATGCAATGGCAAGAACAACTCTGGGAGACTTTGGGAAGGCAGGGTCAGCAGAACTTGGCCATGGGCATGGAGGGAAAGGAAAGGCGGGGCTAGAAGATGACTCAGGTTTGGAGGGTCAGTGACTGGGGGTTGGGGATGGGGGAAGCTGGTGCCATCAGCCAAGCAGGGGGGGACATTTCAGGTGAAAGTGATGAATCTGAAGTGCCAGCTCAGCAGCCCCCTGGAGAGAATGAGATGTTGGAGGAATCTTTACCTTGGGTGCCTTCACCAGGTGGGTGCAAGTCTGGGCCTTCAGAGCTGGATGGTGGCACCTGGAGGGTAGCAACTGTATCTTGATGATCTTTATATCCTTCAAGTACATGCCTTGTGCAGAACGTAGCACTTATTGCATTCTTTTTTTCCTTCAATAAAAGATCTGTGGACTAAATATGCAAGTGCTTGTTCATGTGCTAGAAATTGGAATTATGATACAGAACACATATCCAGTCCAGCTGTGGGCTTTTAGAATCCAGATTTTGTTCTGACTATGCTTATTTGAGGAAGTGGCTACATTTTTTAAGGGATTTTTTTTTTTTAAAAGCCTCACTGAGGACATGCTTTTATTGATTTTTTTTAGAGAGAGAGGAAGGGAGAGAGAGAAGAGAGAAAAACACCAATGTGAGAGACACATTGATGGGTTGCCTCCCGTGCTTGCCCTAACCAGTGACCTAACCCACAACCTAGGTGCGTGCCCTGCCCAGGAATTGAACCACAACCCCTTTGATGCATGGACGATGCTCCGACCCATTGAGTCACCCGGCCAGGGCGAGGCTGTGGTTACTTTTGTTCTGCAGACAGTCTCATCCAGTCGTCACCGAGGAGCACAGAAGCAACAGTCTCCAAACTCAGCTGGGACACCCACAGTCGGGACGGGAGGGCTCCTTGCCGGCAGCCTGCAGTTGCCCAGCTATCACACCCGAGCGGCGAGCCAGCCCCGCAGCAGGCCCCGAGGGAAGCTCCTTCCTGAGGACCCTTTCACGTTTTAGAACCTCCTGAACTAAGCAATGGTAAGAAATCCGCGTCTAAAGGAATGCACAAATGAAGGGAAGAATCCTAAACTCGGAATCCAAGAAGTATTTTTTTCTCGAGGGCGATGCAAACGGTCCAGGTGGGGAGCCCCTTTTCTGCAGGAGAGGGGCGTGCAGGACCCCCTGGGGGGATGGGTTTCTGCAGCCGCAGCACCCCGATGCCCCATCCTGCACCACTGCCCGTGGCCCCCCAACCTGCCCCTCAGTAGAAGGAGGCGCCCTCGTAGTGGAAGGCGCCCGGGGAGCGAGGGAACGGGGAGGCGCCGGGGGCCTGCGGCCGGCAGAGCCAGGAGCGCCCCAGCAGGCTCTTGAGGTGTCTGCGGAACTTGACCCCCACGAACACGTAGAGCACCGGGTTGAAGCAGCAGTGGGAGAAGGCGACGTCGCGGCAGACGACCAGGGCGTAGTCCAGCTGCCAGTGGAGCGCGCAGCCCCGAATCACGTCGAGCCGGAGCAGCGTCTTCAGGAACAGCACGAGGTTGTAGGGCGCCCAGCTGACGAAGTGGGCAGACACGATGGTGAGGATGAGCCTCACCGTCCGCCGGTGCCGGCTGGCCCGCGCGTGGAACAGCGTCCTGAGGATCTCCACGTAGCAGAACACGATCACCCCCATGGAGAGCAGGAAGAAGGCGTTGTGCTGGTAGACCGAGGCCAGGTACCACTTGAGTTCTGAGTAATCGCACCTGGAAGGTTCTGATGAAGGTTCCGGGGGATAAAACACTTTGTGGAAGATGGTGTCGGGGATGGAAGACAGGACGCTGACTGCCCACACGGCCGCGGTCACCAGCACGCGACACCGGAGGGTGTGGACTCTCAGGGACGAGAGGGGGCTCACCACGGACAGATAGCGGTGGATGGTCATGATGGTCAGGAAGAAGATGCTGCTGAAGAGGCTGATGGAGAAGATCATGTTGAAGAGCTTGCAGAAGAAGTCTCCCAGCACCCAACCCCAGTGGTATTCCAAAACCCAGAGGGGCAACAAGAAGGAGAACGCCAGGTCTGAGAGGCACAGGTTGAGGATGAAGACGTTGGTGAGGGCCTCCAGGCTCTCGTATTTCACCAGGACCCACAGCACCAGGCTGTTGCCCACCAGGCTGAGGAGGAACACCAGGCAGTACAGGACGGTGGTGCTGAAGGTAGCAAAGGTGAAGGTCTGATTCTCACACACGAAGCTCTGCAAATCATAATCATAAGGGGTGGTGGACTCTGGGATGCCTGAGGGGTCCATCTAGACATTGAGAGCATCTGAAATGATACAGACATGGAGTTTAAAGCCATGTGGTTAGGCTAGAGTTCAGGAGAATTCGTATTACAGAAATGTGTTGTCTGCGGTTCAGCTACCAGGTGAATTGTTTGTAATGAGATTAGAAACTTTCACCAGGACACGGAGTCATTAAGCATACTCCTTAGTTTAGTTAGCAGTTCTTTCTTAGCAGGATTTTTTTTTTTTAAATTGATTTTAGAGAGAGTGAGAGCAAGAGAGAGAGAAAGAGAGAGAGAGAGAAACATTGATGTCAGAGAGATACATCAATCGGTTGCCTCCTGTACGAACCCTGACAGGGGATCAAACCCACAGCTGAGGTCTGTGCCCCGGCCAGGAAATGAGCCATGACCCTCCAGTGCATGAGAAGATGCTCTAATCAACTGAGCCACCCGGCCAGGGCATTATCAGGATTTTCTTGATGAAGGAAGCAATGCATTAATTTACATCCCGTCACAAGTCCCTTATCTCCTTGAAGATTGGTATTTGAATAACACTAAGCTAGAACCATCTCCTAGGTGTAGGAAAAACGAAATGAAACTGGATTCAAAGACCTGAGATCAAATTTGGGCCCCATTACTGTGTTCCTCGCCGAGCTATTGAATTTTTTTGAATATTAGGTCCTCATTTATAACATAGAACTAATGATCCCAGAGCCACTTCCTCATCGATTTAACAAATATCTAGTGAGCATTTACTATGTCTGCTTTCCTCTCTCCCTTCCTTGCTTTCTTCGTCCACTCCCTCCTTTCCTTCAGCCCATAAAATGTAAAAGTCTTAATGACAGGATTGTTTGAAAAACCTTGCTGTCTTCTGGAACATGTCCAAAAAGAGATGACACAAATGGAGCAACATTTCTCTTAGGAAAGGGCTAGAGAACATGCACCCCAAGTTCTGTGTATATCTCTGCCGTAGAAATGTTTGGCTGACCCCTGAACCCTGAATGCACCAGTGAAAGCTAAAAGAACTGAACCGAGATTTGAGCTGCTGCCCACATCAGGGAGGCAGAGTTTAGAATCTGAGCCAGCCAAGTTAATTGTGTGCTAAACAAACAAGCAACATATAAACAATCAATATTTATCCAAAGAATAAAACAGAATCCAGTCTCCTCAACACAACTTTCATAATATTCAGGATACAATAGAAAATTACTCAGCATGTGAAGAAATAGGAAAATATAGCCCATACTCAGAACAAAGGGCAGTCAAAAAACTGACCCCGAAATGATCTAGATGTGGAATTTGCAAATAGGATGAAAATGCAACTAGTATAACAATGCTCAAGGGGATAAAGGAAAAAAATGTTCATAATGAATGAAAAGATAAGAAATTTCAGCAGAGAAACAAAATGACAAAAGATCCCAAAGGAACTAAAAATCAATAATAATAAGATATCTAGAAAAACCTCAACAATTTGGAAGTACAACAACATACTTCTGAAGAACCTATGAGTTAAAGAAGTAATCACAAGGCAAATTGTAAAATATTTTGAACTGAATAACAATGAAAATAGCACATATCAGAATTTATGAGGTGCAACTAAAGCAGTGCTTAGAGAAAATGTTATAGCTTTAAATGCTTTAATTAGAAAGAAGAAAGGCTTAAAAATCAATTATCTAAAAGTGGTGACTCAGAAACTAGAAAGAGAAGAACAAATTAAACCCAAAGTAAGTAGAAGGGAGGAAATAATAAAGATAAAAGAAGAAAATGTATACAACAAAAACTGGTTGTTTGAAAAATATTTGTAAAGGTAATTAAACACTAGCTAGATTGATTGAAAACAAAAAGAGAACAGAAACTGTCAACAGCAGATATGAAAGAATCGTTATTGCTACAGATCTTACAGACTTTAACAGAATAACAAAGAAATATTATATTGATTGTATCTTAACAAATTCAACAATTTAAATGAAACGGAAAAAAACTTTAAAATTCAATTTACTAAAACTGACATGAAATGAAATGGCAAACTTCATTTATTATAGAACTTTAGTTAACGATAAAAAAAAAAAACTTTCCCACAAAGAAAACTCCAGAACTAGATGATTTTTCTAGTGAATTCTGTCAAACATTTATGGAAGAAATGACACTAATCTTATACAAACTATCTGAAATATAAGATGGAATATTTCCCAAACCATTTTATGAGGCCAGCACAATCCTGATACCAAAACCAGACAAAAATATTGCAATAAAAAAAAACTACAGACCCAGATCCCTCATGAACATATAGACCAAAACCCTTGACTAAATATTGGCGAATCAAATCCAGCGATATACTTGAAAGGGGTAGTGCACCATGACCAAGTGGTGTTTGTCCAAGAAATACGAGATTGGTTTAATAGTTGGAAAGGCAATCAATTTAAGTCGCCATATTAACAAAATAAGCCAAAACTCTGTGATCTCTTTTGATAAATGCAGAAAAGCATCTGACACGACTCGATACCTGCTCATGAATGAACTCTCAGCAAACTAAAAATAAAGGAGATATCGGGCATCTACAAAAACCACTGTGCTTTCGTGTTGGCTATTCATTCATTTACTCAGAAATTCAGAGGCACTCATGGTCTGCGCCTGGGAGGCCTTGGGATACAAAGGAGAACATTGCCAGACCCCAAACCACTCTGAGTTACATTCTAGTTTCACTCCCTTTGCCGGTCATTGCTCTCCCTCCCCATCTCCTTGGCCCACTCAACCCTAAGTGAGTAAATGTATCTTTCTGGTCCACAATATAATTTGAACTGAGAAACACAGTTCTAAATTATCCAACTACCAGTAACAACACCACCTTACATAAAGACCTGTACCCAAGTAGACCCCTCTACTTTCTCTAGCAGAAGGAAAAGGAAAGTTATACATGACAGTTCTACTCCAAGTACCATCCACTGACAGCTTTTTAGCAATGCGGATTTGGGGGAATCGCCGGACCTACGGAATCAGAGCCTCTGGAGGTAGGGCTCAGGAATCTGCACATTTACTAGTTCTTCAGGTGGTTCTGCTGGCCACTAAAGTCTAAGAATTCCTGGCAAAGGCTATTAAAATTAGAGGAACACAGAAGTTTGAAAGGCACTCACCTGTACCGATACCGCTTTCCATGGGTCTTGAGGCAGAAATGGTACTTCTCATATTTTGCTCAAAGAAACCAAAACATCTGCCCTACCCAGTAGGCTGGATGCAGGTGGAGTCACACTGCTGGAATCTTTAGCAGATACGGCATCTGTAATTTGGGGTGGGAGGAGGAGGGCATCCCCTAAGTTCTACCCCTTGGTACCTTCTGAAGTGAGTTCGGGCCAGGAAGGAGTCAACAGAGTGCTCAGAGGCCCCTCTGGAGACCCTGATTCCATAACTTCAAAAAGCCTAAGGTCATTGGGATCCTCGCCTGTCTAGCAGGAGGATCTGCATGGAGAAACACGGCTTTAGAGAGCCCCCATGTCTCTGCCAGCCATTGACTTGGTCACACCTCATAGCAGCACCTTAAGGCAGGCACTATCAATATTTGAATTTTATGGATGAGTCACCAGAGATGCCCAGAGGTTAAGTCACTTGGCCACAGTCAAATAGCAAGAAGATACTGGCTGAGTGGGATTCAACCCTGCTTCTCTGGCCCCAAGAACTCAGGTTTCTGGGGACTGGCTTGGTTTAAAGGGAGCCACGCTGCTTTCCAAGATTGGGCACAGGGTTGGGGATGTTCAATAGTATCTGACTCTTTAGGCTGGGGTGGACGGTCCTCCTGCATTTGTCCTCTTACTGCTCTTAGAAATGCCTGGTGGACCTGCAGCCCTCAGGATGTATGTGTGAGACTAGCATATCAAGATTTCATTTCAACACTGATTTCTTTTCACACAAAGTTTCTGACCCACATAACCAATGAAGGGCTATTTGATGACAACTTGAACTTGAAGGGATGGTATAACTGCTCTGGGAAACATTTTGACCAATTCTTCAAAAGTTAAACACACACCCATGTGATCCAGCCATCCCACTCCTATGCATTTACTCAAGAAAACAAAAATCAATGTCCATACAAAATTTTGTTCATAAAAATGCTATGAATCATCATAGTAGCTATATTTGCAATAGCGCAAAACTTGAAGCAGCCCAGGTGCCCATCATCAGGTAAATGGGTACATCAGGTAAATGGGATTCCACTGGGACATCCGTACAGTGGAATACTCTCAGCAATAAGAAGGAACAGACTGTTGCCCTGGCCAATGTGACTCAGTCAGTTGAACATCCTGTGCACCAAAGGGTCACTGGTTAAATTCCTGGTCAGGGCACATGCCTGGGCTGCGGGCTCGATCCCCAGTTGGAGTGCGTGCAGGAGGCAGCTGATTCTCTCTCTCTCCCCTCTCTCTTCCTCTCTCTCTAAAAATCAATAAAAACATAAAAAAATATAAGACACTTTTTTAAAAAAAAAAAAGGCAGGCCGGCCAGTGTGGCTCGGTGGTTGAGTATTGACATATATGATCCAGGAGATCGAGGTTTGATTCCCGGTCAAGGCACATGCCCGGGTTGCGGGCTCGATCTCCAGTGAGGGGTGTGCAGGAGGCAGCCGATCAATGACTCTCTCATCATTGATGTTTCTATCTCTCTCTCTCTGAAATCAATAAAGACATATTAAAAAGAAAAAAGCTGGCTTAAAAATAAAAAGGCAGACTATTAACACTTGCTATAACACAGATGGATCTCAAAATAATGCTGAGTGAAGGAAGCGAGAAAGGATACACTGGGTGATTCCATTTATACAGTTGTAAAAAAATGCCAACTAATCTACAGAGGCAGAAATCAGATCTGTGGGTTGAGGTTGGAGAGGGGACTCAAATACAAAGGGGCATGAGGAAACTTCTGCGGTGATAAAAGTTTGTTACCTTGTGATGTGGCGATGAAGATATATAAAATATTGCCCATGTGTGCTCTTAATCAAATACTTACAAAGGCAAGGCTCTGGGTGACCACCCATGTATTTGACGCCTTAGCACACTTCCTTCAAACTAAGATGTATAATGACATTGGTGGGTGGCTCTCCACTGTCCTAGAGAAAGTGAGCTAAGGAAAGAATTAGCTCTTCATAAGTGACATGAAAGCTTCTGTATCTGGCCTTAAAGAAATTCTCTCTCCTGCAGCCACCGAGCTGAGAGTTCTGAAAACCAAACCACCTCTCCACCTGCAGGGGCCGAGTCATAATGCAAATCAAATCCACAGCCCTGTGGGTGTCTTCTGTTAAAGGGAGGGCGTTGGCTGGCATAAAAGAGGTCCTGAAAATTCAAACGGGAACATATGGGAAGGCTGCAAAGAAGCTGGGGGTTTAAAACCCCTTAAGTTGACAATAGAAGCAGGCTGTCCACTTCTGTGTGACCCCCTGGCATCACTGAATGGAGGTGCTACAGAGGAAGCACAAGTAAGCTACATGAGGAAGGGGCCCAGATGCCCGTGGCCCCTGCTCTTGCTCCCTGCCTCCTCACGCCAGCCCACACACTGAGGACTTCAAGAGGAGTTCCCTGTGTCCAGCTGAATGAGGAAGAAAACCTCACGTCGGGTTAGAGATGATTCTGCACGATCTGCAGACACCGCCCCAGAGTGGTCAGCTGGGGAGGCACCGCAGCTTCTTTCCGGGCCCCCCTGGAAGGTCAGCAGTGAGGGCAAAGCCTCCCAGCGGGCAGAACCTGGAGCACTGCACCCGGCTGTCCGTTTGCTTGGAAAGAGCAACGGGTACCCCCACTCTCACGTCATCTGGGTTCAGTCCCGCCGACCTCGGCCTGTGCACGCCAAATTTGCTAGTTGATTTCGGAAGGGAAATTTTAAGTTTCCTGATTCCCAGCTTCGGGGATAGAGAGGTAAGGACTCTCACTTTTACTTCTATGTAACATGCAGCTTACATTTCCCATTTCTAGGAGAAAAGAGGAAGGGGTGCCTGCACTTTTCGCTTTCACTTGGCCAAGGTCCAACTATCTATGACCACTGTAGCCTCCAAGATTTTTATTTTTTGTTCAGCTTTATTGAGGTATGCGTAAGTCAGATTTCTACCAGAGAAAAAAACCAGTAGGATGACATATACATATATATATATATATATATTCACCTACATACATATATATGATATTTAGATATATTTATAAATACATATTTATAAATTATGTATTTATAGATAATGTCAAATAGTATATTTATATATAACATAAATTATAACTATATACATTTATGATATTCATACACATATATATACATTTATAACCACCTGTATACACACATTTACAATAACAAAGCCGTACTTCGACCTAACATGATACAACTATCTTGCGAACGACTGAAGATGTGCTAACCCTTTCCCCAGATAGTTTACAAAGTCCTTGGGTGATATTCATTCTTTTCCTGGATATCCAGGAACTTGAATACGTAATGTGAAGTTATTTGTTATTAATATATCTTCCGTTAGAGGATAAGAGAGGGAAGGAAATCTTCTTCGCTTCTTACATATGTACGCAGACGTGTTCACGACAAAGGAGAGGCTCATGGCAGCGTGGTTCCCAGTCCCGCACCGGCCGCGTGGCGCTGGTGTTGGCAGCCGCCGTCTTCCACTGCTCGGCAGGCACCTTGGCTGGTCACGGTCCTGTGCCTGGGTGATCCCAACCTTCAGTCCTAAAGCCTGGACCAGGAGCATTTCAGCCGGACACCGTGCACTGCTCAGTGACAGCTGCGTGGAGCGCAGTCCCCGTGAGGGCGGGGACCATGGTCGGTCCTGTTCGTTGCTCTCTCTCTCTTTCCAGGGCCTGGGACGGTGCCTGGCACATGCCAGGAGCTCAGCAAACGCGTGTAGGGTAAATCATCCCCGCAACGAGCCGAGTGTTTTCTAGCTCTCTCCTAGTGTAGGAAAATAACTACGAGTGTGAATTTTTTCCTGTTAAATCCACTCTTCTTGAGTGTGAGCTGGTCTTGGTGGCAAGCTTGACCAATAGAATTCAGTGCAAGTGACATTCTGGGACTTCCAGGTCATATGAAGCCCTGCAGCCTTCAGCCAGATCCCTTGGGACACTCTTGTTGGGAGCCCTCACCACCGCTTTGAAGACCACTGTCACCAGGCCGCCACGCTGTGAGACCTCGCGGGAGCGCCCGGGCCCAGCCCCGGCCTCCTCTGCCCAAAGCCGGACACGCGGAGGAAGCTGCCTGGGAGCAGCCCATCCACCAGCTCGGCAGCACCGAGAGCCCTCCGCTGATATTACACGAAAAAAAAGCCACCCAGCTGAGCCCCGTTCAAGTCCTTGAGTCACAAAATTAAGAGAAAGAATAAAATGATGTTCCTTTTAAGCCTCTGTATTTGGGTGCCGTGTTACAGCAGTCAGAACATGTCATGTTGGTCAGGGGAACCCCCAGCAGATTTTCCTTTGTGCCTTCAGCCATCCCACGCTCTCAGATAAGCGCTGAAAATGATCACCACCAGGAGTTTTGTTAACTCCTCGGCAGCCTCCTTTGATGTGGCTCTAAGACGGGTGCCTTCTCGATTCAGCTTCCATTTGCAACGCAGCAGGGAAATCCCCCGGGTGACAGCTGAGCTGTTCTGGGCCACCTGCCAAGTCTTCACATGGTACCCCTTCGAGCTTGGGTGGCAGTGAACTCACCAACCACCGGCAGAGGCCCCTTAGAAGCAGGCTCTGCCCACTGGCCCACACCCCCACACGGGTCTGATTAGAGGGTTTTCACACCGGGAGCTGGAGGAACGCAGGCGGCTGGCTGGGGCTGCCCCTGGTCGCCTTGCTTCCAGGTTGCTGTGTCCCAGGCAGAGCAAAGCTCTTCTGGAAGCACTGGGACTGTGCGATGAGCTTCAGATGGCAGCCACGGTTGGCAGTCAGAGGACTGGACCCTGGCGGGTGGGCTCGCACAGCGTGGAGAGCTTCGGTGGAACCTTGGACGTTGCTGGCAGTCCTGACAACTGGACAGACGTCTGAGCAGCTTGAGGCCTCTGGGCCTGCCCCGGGGCCTCTGGAAGGGGTTTGTGGGGATGTCCCTGGGGCATGTGCCAGCTCATTCTGAGCACAGGGGCCCCTCTTCTCACGCCCTCCGTTGCTCAGGTGGGTGGGTGGGGGGGTGACAGCATTTCTGGCAGAGAGAGCGGGAGTTTGGGGTCAAGTACGGATGTATTTGTGATGCAGCGAGACGGGCACATCAAGGCCGGACACTCCTTAAGCTCCTGGGGCTCAGCCATCATTTCTTAGTGGGAGGTTGGCGTGGACACTGTGCTACGCGGGGCTCAGGATGAATGCAGGTTCCCAGGCCCTGCCCAGACCTAGGCCCGGGCTTCTGCCTTTGTAACAAGGGTCCGGGTGGCTCAGGAGGAGGAAGCCAGGCGGTGCCGAGTGTAACTCAGGGGCTCTGGAATTAGGCTGCTGGTGCAAACTCGGACTGCAGGACCCAGTGCTGTGTCATTTTGGAGCCTCAGTTTTCCTAGGCGGACTGCTCACAATTACAGCATCTGCCTGACTATGCTATGTCTGGCCTGGCATTATTTTAGGTGCGGAGGACTCGAAAAGACTAAATCATGTTCCCCACCCCTAAGACGCTAGAGGCTCGCAGATGTGAAAAGGGTGATTAGGACGCAGTGTGGTAGATGCGATGCGAGGGACTGGCCCTGGGCACACCAGCCTTGGAGAGGCAAGGAGGGCTTCCTAGAGGAGGTGGTGTCAATGAACGTTCTGAAGGGCGCATAGGAGCTACCCAGGGGGCTGAAGGCCAGTGCTGGGGAGCACACGCAGTAGCGCGCGTTCGGGGCCACCCATGAGGCAGAGCAGGTGAGGTGTGCGGTGTAAGAGGCAGGCCGGCCAGGGTTTGAGGCTGGAAAGAGGAGCAGCCTCAGCCGGTTGGGTTGAGTTTGGTTCTCAATGCCTTCTGCTCCAGCTCCTGTCCCACACGGCACATCCTTGCCACCAAGGTCACCTTCTGTGCCGAAGAATAACACTCCCCCAGGATCAGCCAGTTAGCGCTCTGCCTTGTTGCTCAGAGTACAAGAAGCTACAGAGGCCCAAATCCCCACCCGAGGACACACGTGATCACTCTTGATCAAAGGGGTGTTAAATAATTGGGGGTCCATGTTTCAAAACCACCTCATGGAAATTCAGGGAAAACTCCCAGGGGGAGATGACATGGCTGAGTCTTGGGATATGAGTAGAAGTGAACAGGAAGACGAGAGGAGGAAGGACGTGGCCTGGAGAAGACCAGCAAATGTGACGATCAGGGCTGGTCCAAAGGACTCTAATTATGGCTCAAAAGGAGAGGACTGGTGAGAGATGAGGGGAGGGAGGCAAAGGCCTTTGGGTGCTAAGCTGAGAGTTGGAAATGCACCCTGAGTGGAGAACTAGCGATGGGTCTAAGTGGAGGGATATGGTGAGCAGTGGATTCACTAGGATACTCTTGGCTGGAGGTGACAGAGCACATGGCTGCAATGGCTTAAGTAGTGGGAGGCTGCTCATTTCCCTTAGGAAGAAAATGCTACGGCTGCTGCAGCAACCTGGCAATGCCATCAAGAGCCACGGCCCTTTCTATCCTTTATACCAGCCGCAGCACCTCCGTAGCATCATTCCTCATGATCACAAGACGGCTGCTATGGCTCCGACCATCGTGGCTCTTACAGCATCCAGAGCAGGACGTGAGGAGGCCTATGTGTAAACAAGTGGCTCTCACTGGGGGCAGTTTTGCAATATCTGGGGGAATTTTTGGTTATTAAAACTGGGAGGAAGCTAACGACAACTAGCAGGTGGAAGCCAAGGATGGAGCCAAACAGGACAAACTCCCATGAAAGAAAATTACCAAAATGGCCAGAGTTGCCAAGCTCTGGTCTAAACTGACTGGGTGTCCTTAGCTTACGTGGGGAAGGTGAGGTTCCCTCCCTCACTCTCCACCCAAAGGTCCCATTCCCTGGCTCGGCTTCTGAGTAACCCTAGATATGTAAATACATTATAAAGCTACACTATGGTTCAAGTAGAAGAAATGAAACCATGAAACCTGGAGGACAGAAACAGTTATCAGGTGGATAGGGAAAGACTTTATAAACATACTTACATGTCTATATATCCTGCATATAGACCTGAGTAGAATATGTCCGTGCTCCTTAGCACATGCCATTGGAGAAGGGAGTTATTACCTATCAGATGAATTATTTGCAGGACATAGCTTTTTTTCTTTTTGATACATCTTTAGTTTCTGCAATTTCCTTTCCATTGTTGTTTTAAATGTGGTGCCTCAATTTTTCAGTTTTTCAAAGCAGGATGAGTGGGTTGATCGTGTTATGATGGGGACAGTCATCGTGGGAGGTGGGGAGGACATAGACTTCGAGGCAGGTGTCGCTAACCTACGAGAAACGCAGCTCGTCTTCTGTCAACCCAAACTCTTATACTTCCGCCTGAGGTTTTTGGTTTGATTTAATTTTTTTAGAAAAGCAATGCTGACCTGGTACTTTTTCCCCCCTTTTCCTGTTTCTTAATTATCATGGTATCTGCCATCAGTTTGTTTTTTGAAAATGAGATTTTGAGCTCCGCTGGTTAAGTGTGGGTATAAGAATGCCGTGTGTGTATGTATGTGTGTACACACGTGTGTGTGGTTTCATATCTGTTTCCGTGTCAACAAAGTTGGCTCACAAAGATCCGGGTTCCTTCAATAACAAAAGATGTGGTTCTCTGTGCAGCACATCCTCACTATGAAATCAACGGCTGAAAAAATATATAATAAAATAGTAAACCAACTTACTGTGCCTGAAAATCTTCGCCAAGTGAGCTATTGGAAACTTGATAGCATCCTTTGACATAATCCAAGGATCCAAGAAGTCTCTTATGCATTGCTCTTGGGAACGTGCAATGGGGTAGCCGTTCTGGGAAAGAGTGTGGCTGTCCTCTAAAAAAAGGAGCACACAGTATGACCCCCCCATTGTGCTGTCAGGCCTTTATGACAAAGAAATAAAGACTCACGTTTTCACAAAAAACTATCCTGTACAGAAGATTTATTCTTAATAGCTCCAAACTAGAAACAACCCAAATGTCCCTTAATGGGTGACAGGATAAATTCCATACCATGGGCTACTACTCAGGGGTTTTACTATTAGTCAAAAAGGTGCAATCTCAAAAGGTCACGTACTGTGCAATGTCATTTGCATAACATTCTCGAAATGACAAAACCATGGAGATGGAAAGCAGGCATGGTGGCCAGGGGTTAGGGATGGTGGGGGCAGCTGTGACTATATAGGAAGCGGGAGAGAGGTCTTTGCGGTGGTGGAATAGCTCTGAATTCAAGCCCGGAAAGGCCTCATGATAGAGGAAATTTCAATAGCAGTCAGGTAGGTGTATGCAAATAAAAGCTGTCAGGTGTCATTTTTCACCCGTGTGTTTGGCAAAAATTAGAAAGTCAGATAATATCAAGGGCTGACTAGGACAGGGGAAAGCAAGGGCCCTCGAGGCAAGGCTGTGGGATGTGGATTGGTGTGGCATCTGGAGGACAAGCTGGGACAAATTAAGGCTGCACATACCCCCTGATCCGGTAGCTCCGCTCTTCGGGCTGTTCATCCAGAGAAACTCGGCTCAGGCCATCAGGAGACAGTGGGGAGATGCTCAGGGCGGCGTTGTTGTTGTTGTTGACGGCAAAGACTGGAGACCACCTGGGTGCCTGCCACTAGGGAATGACACATAAAACGTTGGTACATGCACTTGTGGTAAGACAAAGCAGGCACCGGAAATACATTTACTACAGCTACATGGGTGCAGCTCCAGAGCATCACGCTGAATTTTTAAAAAAGCATTCCAAATGGCTTTTGATGGCACAGTATGATTTATGTAAACTAAAGGCACGCACACTGGAGTTTTCAAGAACATAAATATTTATTCCATGTGGAACGTGGACCAGAAGAATAGACGTTAATGCATTAGAGGAAGAAGCGCCTAGGAGGGTGCAGGGGAGTGGGCTGGGAATGAGCGGCGGAGGGAAGGAGCGGGGTAAAGGGAAAGAGGGATGGCGCGGGCCACCCAGGACTGGCGCGGGCCACCCAGGACTGCAGCTGCCCCGGTCAGAACCTTCCACTCAACGTGCACAGGGGCAGCCGGCAAAAATGCTCCGGGCCTGACACAGGGCACGGGCCAGGTTTGGGAACTAGACCAGCCTCTTCGGAATGGGCTCTTTTCAGTTTGGGCCACACACCGAATCACTTGGGAAGTTTGAAAACTCTGACATCTGGGTCTCACAGCCAGAGGTTCCAGTTTAATTGACCTGGAGTGGGGGCCTGCACTGCCAAGATTTTACAATAGTCACTCGCCCATCTCCTTCTCACCCCAGGGATTCCAGGTGAAGCACCACTGCCCAGGGGCTCAGGTTTTGTGTATAAAATGATTGCTCTAGGTAGTCCTGTAATTTAGACAAATTCAGGTGACACTTGGGCCTCAGTGTCCTCAGCTATAAAATGGGAGACACTCATCTTGCAGACTTGAATGGGTTGGATGAAATGTTGGTCAGTGACTGCTGCTTAGCAGTGGCTCCCCAAATCACAGCCACTATTATTATTATTATTAATTATTATTATTATTTTAATTAGAAGATCATAGAACTCATTAGCATCAAAGTTAAAAGATAGACTTGTGAATTCTGATAAAGTCACATTTTTTCTGGGAAAGAGGAAGCGTAAACCAAGGGCCGAGCCTCCATGGTCCTGAATGTCCCCACCAGGTCAGGAAGCTGGCCTTCTTGGCAGTTTCAGTCTGAAGACGCTAGAAAAATATGCTGTTGGCCACTGCCCTCTATTGAAATAAAAGGGTCATTTCTAAGTAAAGAAGAGTCAGACTTGTCATATAATTGCACTTGAACTTCCACTCACTGGGGAAATGGCTGACTCTTTCGTGAGCACTCACAGAATACGTTGCCCTTCTAAAGAAATTCTCATAATTATAGGAGCTAAACCATGGTACTTTCTTATCTCTATTCTAAGCATTTGACATATGTTATTAGAAAAAAAAGAATCTCTTGTTATCACAACACAACTCATCTTACTGTGGACACAAGGGGCAGGTACTATTAGTACCTACATTATACAGATGAGGAAACTGAGGCACAGGAGGTAAGTAAGTTGCCCAAAGTCACACAGCCAGGAGGCAGCGACGCTGGCTCCAGAGTCTATTCCTAACCAGCTCTGCTATTCTGCCTCTTAAAGGTCTCTGATGCCTTTGTCTTGATAGTGACAATTGTTCTACAGCCTGTGTTACTGTCCAAACAGCTTTCCCTGCTCAACACGCCCTTGTCTGTGCCCCATTCTCCCAGGGCGGAAACGGTCCCCGTTCACTCTCTTCCCAGCAGTGAGTCTGCCATCAGTTCTCGCTCCCAGATCCCTCAGGGGTTTGACCTTGACCTGCGTCTCTGATCTGCACACACTCTCCCCAAATGCCCTCCTATATATAATGTTGATATTAGACATGATCATTGAATCAAGGAATTGAAACCTGTCATGAAAGCCCCATGATGCTGGAGGAAGCCAAATGAATTCATGACCCCTTCTGTCATGTTCCTTCCCCTGCCTTTCGGCTCGGGCTGGACTGAGGCACCTGCACCCTCAAACTCACCCCCTGTGCTCCCCTTTCCAGCGTTTTGCTCATTCAAATCCTTCGGTCTCTCCTGTACTCTCCTGGTTTTTCCACCAGGGGGCGGTTTTCTTCTCTTAAGGTCTTGATACCTCCTTTCTTTTCTCAGGTCAGATACACAACTCAGGCTATTGAGCACTGCAAGTGTGGCTGGGCCAAACTGAGATGTGTTTAAGTACAAATTATACACCATATATTGAATATTTAGTACAAAAAGTAGAATGTAAAATAGCTCAATAAATGTCATAAATTAATTACATGTTGAAAGATACTATTAACATTAATTTTACCAATTTATTTTTAGATTTTTTAAAATGTTATTACTAAAATATTTAAAACTGCATATGTGACTCACTTTATATCTCTACTGGACAGCACTGGTTTAGAGCCTCCCTCCCAATGGCAAACTCTACAGTAGCTCTGCAGAACCCTAAGGCTCCGGGGAACCCAGTTTGAACACCATTTGCTTGACTTTACTCATGAAGAAACTGAGGCTCAGATTGGCTAACAGTTTTCCCAAGGTTATCCAAGTGATAGGATCTTCGGTTTAGATTAGAACCCAGGTGTCCTATGCCCTATCCCCCACCCCTTCTTTTTATTTTTATTTTAATTTTTTCTTATTGTTCAAAATATTACAGATGTCCCTTTTTGTCCCCATTGCCGCCTTCCACCCTTCCACCTCTTCCACCCTCCTCCCCAGTCCCTCACCACACCACTGTCTGTGTCCTTGGGCTACGCATATATATTTTTTCCCTCTTCTGTCATGGAGGTCCTTGAACGCCACACAAGGTCATAGGCACGAGACCCTCTGCTGGGCTGTTAAGGTCCTTTACCAAGAAATGTCACCCCTCAGGTCTCCCTGTCCCTCTCCCCAGTGTCCTCTGCCCCCCCCATCAGCATTTCCCTGCTCCCTGCTGCCCGTCACAGCCCCGCTTAGGTCTCCAGCTGCTCCCTCCACGGCGCTGACAGCCGCCTGGGACCCTGAGGACAAGTAGCCACTGCTTGTGCCCAATCCCAGTCCGGCGGGGGGGGAGGGGGGGAGCACAGAAGCTCTTGCTGGAAGGGTGAAGAAACAGTCAGACAGACTTGCCCCATGCCGACCGCATGACCAGCGCACACTGTCACTGTCGGGAGCTCACGTAGGCCACAGACCGGCCTGACTCAGGGTGACTGGAGATCACATGGCCACTGATACACATGGGAACCGAAAGCCCATCTCACTGGGATGACTCTTCTAAGGCTGACACGTGAGCCAGCAGTGGGGATGCTGGGAGGCAGGCCAGGCCCTGCGGCCCCGTCGGGTATCTTCAGCACAGGGCCCCGCACCACTCCGCCCCCGCAGCCCGGTGGATCCGCAGCATCGAGGCTCAGCCGAGCTGGGGGCTGAGGCCCAGCCCGCGTGGGAGCCTGTGCGTGTGGGGGTCTGCCCGCTGGGAAGAAGGTCCCAGTGCTGGCTGGTTTCTCCTCACCGTGGAGGCCTCACGCGGGTGGGAGCCGAGGGCCTAGCCACTGTCCCTAGCCCTGGGCCCCCAGCGAGGAGCTGTGTGGGTCTAGGCCCTGAGTGCCAGGGCTGCTTGGGCCGTCACTGCTCCGTGCCTGCAGCCTCATTTCTCCCTCTTCTGGGGCCAAATTAGAGAACCACTGAGTCAAGGGCTAAGAGAACCCGTGCTGTAGGGTCAGCAGTCACAAGATGAGGCTCCCTTCCCAGTTCTAGCTGTGCGACTTTGGGCTAGTCACTGCATGTCTCTGGGCCTCCGTTTCTCACTTGTACAATGGACAGATTAATTACCTATTACTCTTTTAAAAATTCCTTCTAAACTTAGTAGCTTAAACAATAAACATTTATTATCTCACGCAGTTTCCTTGGGTCAGGAATTTAGAAGCAACTCAGTTGCATGGTTTTGGCTGATGGTCTTTCATGAGATGAGGTCAAGGTGTCTGCTGGGGCTACAGTCATCTGAAGGCTGGACCGGGGCTGGAGGATCTGCTTACAAGCCAGCTCACTCACATGGCCGTTGGCAGGAGCTTCTCCACGGGCTGCTTGAGAGGGTCCTCCTGGCATGGTAGCTGGCATCCCCGGAGTGAGCAATCTCAGAGAGCGAGACAGAAGCCGCACGATCATGACCTAGCCCCTAAAGTTCAGCTCTACCCCATTTGTTGCCCAAGTCAACCTCTTGAAGGGTGTGAATACCAGGAGATTCAAACAATTGGAGGCTACCCTGAAGGCTGGCTACCTCAGCAATATTACTAATACCTGCCCTGCCCTGCCACCGGGCCATTGCAAGTTTTGTTTGTACAAATTCTTCAAGAAAAACTGTTAACAGAAGGATGCATCTGCTAATAGTCAAGGCAGCAGCTGCTAAAAACAACTGTACGAGGGGCTGCTGGGGCTGGATCCCGAGACGTCAGAGGAGCACAGGAGGGTCCAACTGGGAGACTTGGTAGCTCAGAGGCTTCCAGCTCTCTTTGCTGTCCCCATATGAAGGTACAATGTGGTGACAACTAGGAAATTGGCTGGCATTGTGCCCATTACATATGGGTGCTCACTGAAGGGAGGTTTTGCTCATCCATTAGTGTTCTCTCTACAAAAAACAGGTGAGTCACAGGCTCGGGAATTCTAGGAGGGGGGTTGAATAAAGATGGAGATTGAATTGTACCCTCACCCTTAGTTCTGACATTCAAATGAGTTTGTCACCCTTCACAAACTCCAAAAGGCTGCATAATTGTGAAGGTTCATTGTTATGACCTCCTGGCAAGACTCCCCCAGGTCATTCCTCAAAGAATCTCTCCACCTGATTCCTGAAGTAGACACAAAAAGGAATTTAAATATTTTCAATGTTCTGCAACTATCAGAAACAACTTCTCAAAGTTGAGTCTAAATCTTCCCTGGTTCATATAAGCCCACAAAACTCTAAGGATATTCTGGTGACTACCAATGCATAACAAATCACTCTAAAACATAAGGGTGTAGAACAGGAATCATTTTATTTTGCTCATGATGTTCTGGGCGAGGAATTCTGGACAGGCTCGGCTGGACTGCTCACCTGTGGGATCGTTCATGGAGCTGCAATACCATGTCAGCTGAGGTTTCGATAATCTGAAGCTCAGCCTGGGCTGGAGGTCCGAGGCGGCGCACGCGCTCTGCGGGTGGTTGGTGCTGGCTGTGGCTGGAGCTCTGCTGAGCTGTCCCCATAACACCTACACACGGCCTCCCCAGCCCAGCAGTCTCACAGAAGCTGGATTTCTTATATGGTGCTGAATTCTCCTGCAGCTGGTGTTCTGAGAGAACCACTTAGAATCTGCACGGCCTTTTGAAAAGGCCACCAGGGTCACTTCTCCCATAGTTTATTAGTTACAAGCTACTATGGCCCCTGTGTACAGGCGAGTCATCAGGCTGGATTCGAGGGGATGAGAATTGGACTCTGTTTCCTGGTGGCGGAGTGGCAAGGTCCCACTGTAGGTGGGCATGTGGGACGGAGAAGTTGCTGGAGCCATCTCTGGGAGGTAGCATCTTCCACAAAGGACTAGAATCATTTCCCACACTCGAAGGCCTGCACTGAGTAATCCACGAACATGTCATTTCATAGAGTCCAAGACTACTTAAAGATTCTCTAGAAAAATCGCTTTGTTATCAGATGAAAACTTTGAGGCCTCAAGAACGGAAGTGGCTTCCCCCTCTCACACAGTTGGTCAGAGGAGCAGCAGTGAGAGCCCAAGTCTGCCGCCACCGGTGCTCCACCTGGCCCTCGCTGTCATTCCCCTTCCTCCTTCCTAACACCTGATTTTGTGCAGGAGTCTATCCTGCCCACTTGGTTCAGATGCCCCAAAGGGAGCTGACCCTCCAGTGTTGCTCGGTCCACACCCAAGGCCAGCATGGCAGGATGAAGCCTGCATATGAAGCCACCATCCCACGACAAATAGAGTCAAGAAAGTCACCAGAAAATGGAGTTGGAGCCACTGGATTAGGTCAGCTGTGACCTTAGATCTGCTGACCTTCTCATTTGTGAGTCGATGATCTCCTTATTGTTTAAGCCACTTTTAGTTCAGCTTCTGGTTACTTGCAGTTGAAAGCCTCCTAATTAAAATACTCCTATTTCTGGGATTAGCCCTGACCTTAGGAAGGGGCCTTTAAAGAGATCTAGCTCAACACCGCAGGCCTAAGCCTCAACAATGGCCAGTGTGCCCTGACCTGAGCGTGGTTTCTGATGACTGGGATTTTCTCTTGCTCTCTGTCCCCAACTTCTACCTGTCACGGGCTCCAGTCCCTCCAGAACACACCGTTATTGCTCCTGTTATCTTCAGTTTGGGCTCAGTGCTGGAGTCCTCTCCTCTTCCAAAATTTTACTCCAGTGGCTGCAGCCTTATAACTCAGTGTTGCCCCAGGTGCCCTTCTACCCCCAGCCGCCTTTCTGAATGTGGGAGGCTCGCTGCTGCTGGGGTCGTCTTTGTTGAGTTCTGAGGCCTGCCCCTGTTGGCGCGTGGCTGCCCAGCCCCCAGCCCCGGGTGCTCGCCTGGCTTCAGTGTGTTGTACCGTGCAGTTGCCAGACACCCTCCCCTGCAGCTGGACAGACGGAACCTGCCCCTCCCACAACTCCCTTTGTGTCTTCACGAGGGCATCTCCTTGTAGATCTCCCTGGTGGACACCTTGGGGGAAAATGCTTGATTTGGGAGGTGTAATATCCCATTTACGCCTCCAATATCTATACCTTTGCAGAACAAAGGATCATTCATGTTTCACAGTGCACAAGGCTCATTTGTATACTTCTCCCCTGCTGGTCGGGGAGTGAGGTCACACGGCGATTTCTAAAGCAAAACAAGTAGTCCTGCCTCCAATAAGGCTTTGGATGAAGTCCTAGGTGTGCATAAATAAATACATTGCAAGTCCACATATATCAGTTCTCACTAAGATATGTTCATCTTTGCTCGAGGTCACTATTTGCATTTTTACCACCTCTCTGTGGCCCCAAACGGTCCCCCTGCACTGAAAGGGTTGCCTAATTGCTAACAAATGCCAGTATTTGGGGCAGAATTCATTCCGAGACTTGCTCTTCTGGTGACCTGGAGTGAGGTTAAGGGGGGGGGCAGGTGACTTTCAACTCCTTTAACTAATGGAGGCCGTTGGTATAAACCAGAGGAACTGTGTGGTTACACATGACTAAATTGGGAGTAGGAGGTACACATGCAGTAATTTACTGAAGATTTCAGGGCAAGGTAACCCCACACATATGTGTCCAGCAGGTTCATTGAGACCTTCCTCTGGGCTCTGGAAGCACCTTTCCTCTCTTCGTTGACTTTTGGTCTCGGCACCCAGCCTTCCTCTTCTTCCTTCCTCCTTTGTGTTCCAGAAAAGTCCCTTTCTTCTGCAGAAAACGTGGGAGGAGCTCAGAGTTGAGGCTGGAAATCCCCTTTCTACCCTGTAAGAAGTGGACTTCTCAAAGGCCCTTTCTTCTCAAAGAAACTTGCATGCCAGCAGCTATAAAGGTGTTTCTCTGCAGTCTTTGCAATTGCCTTTAAGATGCTGGTCAGTGCAGAGGAAGGCTGATGACTCAGGCTGTGGACAGTGAGGCATCACGAGTTCCAATCTCTTCCCGTCTCCCTGGAGTGGACCCTGTGCCACTGGGATGGGGGGAGGGCTGCCAGTCTCGGCCTGGTTTCAGTCTCTGCAGCCTCCCTTTTCTCCGCAGCCACCGTCACCCTCAAGCTCCCTTCTGCAAAGCCTCTAAGGGGGCTTCAGCCAAGACTCTGAGGCTCACATTCATGGTGGCCCCTTGTGTGCTCGGGTCCCAAGGTCATACTCCAGTTTTGGATACTGGGCCTTTGCCTCATTTCTTGAGTCCCCTCCTCTCTCCTGCATGGATACCTGCTCATTGCTCAGTCTCACTCTGAATGCACCCAACACCCTTCCCCCATCTTTGGGGGTTGGATTCCTGCCCTAGCTGGAACCCTGAGACCTCAAGGGTGACAGATCTTTCTGAGGAAAACTGATGAGCCCTGGGATTGCCAAGGTTCCTCCTACTGCCCAGTTTGGTCACATTGAACCATGAGGTTCCTTTTGGTTACTATCAGCAGCCACCACTCGTTACCTGATCCAGGGCCAGCTCCTCCCCGCAGCCTTGCTCCAGGTTCCCATACAAGCAAGTCTCAAGCTGGGTTCTCCCCGCAAACAGATGCTTATAGCAAGTAGGCACGAATCAGTTACACTGCCTTGTGAGCTCGATAAAGTCAAAACTCTTCATTGGGGCGCTCTGTGCATCAAAGACAGTTTCACTTGGGGTAATTGTGACAAGTGTCTAGTAGCAGGATTGGAGCACCATCTAGTCTAGTTGGCCCGCATTCTCCGGAATCAGCAGCTGGACACAGGCCATGGGCAGCCATCCTAAGAGGGAAGGAGGAAGGCTCACTGGAGTCTAACACCCTGCTTGTATGTGCTGTGGAGTTTCTCCCTATTTCACCAATAAAACCCATCTCTCCATGCATTATGCTAATTGACAAGACCTCCGGCATTGATCAGGGATAAAAATAGCTGAAGCACTTGGGGGAGCCTCTCTGGGCTATGGCCCTCTTCTTTTTTTAAGTTTTATTTATTGGGGTAACATTAGTTAATAAGATTATATAGGTTTCAAGTGTACAATTCTATGAGACATCTATATATTGCATGGTGTGCCCACCACCCAAAGTCAAGTCTCCTTCTGTCATCATATATGTGACCCTCTTCTACCCTCTTCTCCCTCCCCCACCCCCTTACCCTCTGATAACCACCCAACTGCTGTTTGTACCTATAAGCGTTTGTCTGTCTTTCTTGTTCATTTGCTGCTTTCAGTTTTATGTCTCACATATGAGTGAGATCCTATGGTTCTTGACCTTTTTGGTCTGCCTTATGCTTAGCATGGTATTCTCAAGATCTAACCATGATGTCTCAAAGGGCAGTATTTCATCTTTCCTTATGCTGAGTAGTATTCTGTTGTATATATCCCATCATCTCTTGAAGGACACTTTGGTTATTTCCATGTCTTGGCCACCATGAATAATGCTGAAATGAACATAGGGGTACATACATCTCTATGAATAAATGTTTTCAAAATTTTCGGGTAGATACCCAGAAGGCAGATTGATGGGTCATAAATGGCCTTCTGATTAAGCTCTAATGACCACCCTGGAGTCGCCATGGTTAGGGCGACTGGCTCCCTCCAGGGTGTGGATTACTCACACGTAGATCATACTTTCGGTGTTGAAGTATTTTAAAGTCAATTGTAGATATCACAGAACCAGAACATCCCGATCTCTATATTAATAGTGATATTAATTTTTCTTTTTTCGCTCACAAGATATTATTCCACAAATTTAGCCCCTTGCAAAGTCCGTCCCTGGATTGTTTCTAGGCACCCCCGGCATCTCGCACAGATTCAGCAACAGTGCCACTTGCTACCGCTCAGCAGGGCCGCCTTCGTCCCTCCCACCTCCAGCTCCCTTTGCAATGGGCGTGCTTGCTTGGCAGGCCAACAGCAGCACCCCGCATTTTGAGGCCACGCTGCTTCCTCCCCACTCCAACCATCGGTGACCTGCCTGGGCCAATCATAGTAGCCTCATCCTTTTGGCCAAAGTGATTGTCCAGAAAAGGGCAAGTGGCTTGCAAAGCCAATCAAGAGACTTCCCGGAGACATTTTTCAAACCAGAGTTGGCAAGGACACTCTCTTCTCGCTAGTATTTAGGTCCAAAGCCTCACGCAGTCACAGGCTCTGGCCTTGTGGGGAAAGCTAAACTGTGAGAATGAATCCACTGTGCAGAGAATCAGGGACGTAAGTTGTTATGGACTGAATGTTTGTGCCCCTCCATCACCAACAAATTCATATGTTGAAGTCCTAACCCCAGCATGACTGTATCAGGAGGTGGGGCCTTTGGGAGATCATTAGGTTGGGGTGAGATTAAGAGGATGAGGCCCCATGATGAGACTAGCACAGAGAAGAGGCCACGTGAGGACGCAGTGAGAGGTGGCCTTCTCCAAGCCAGGAAGCTTAGTTCTCACTAAAAACGGAACATGCCAGTTTCTTGATCTTAGACTTCCCAGACTCCAGAGCTGTGAGAAATAAATGCCTGCTGTTTAAACCGCCCAGTCTATGGTATTTTTCATAGCAGCCCAAACTGTGGAGGAAGACCTGATGATAGCTGAACTCTAAAGCTGCCCATCCCTGGGTCCAGCTGCACTGCTGTACTTCGTATGGTTTGGTTATGCAGCCCACAGTTTCCCTCTTTTGCTCAAGTTGGTTAGAGTTAAGTTTCTGATTAATTTTTCTACCACCCATAGTCAGTAGTTGCTGAACAGGACCAAACTTTTACTCCTGGCCGATCCTTGTGCTGCTGGGGCCCCTGGGGCCTGCTGCTATGGACCATGACCACTCACTGCACGCTCCCCTTGCTGCCCAGCTGAATCCTGGCCTGAGGACCATCCGGGCCAAAGCGCAGAGCTCAGGGTTCCAGTGCAGTCGGCTTGTGGCCAGCATGTCTGGCAGACGCCTACTCTTGGGGTTGCAGGTCACCAACACCTCTGGACTTGCCCACAACCAGATCATGCATATTGCAAATCAGTGAAGCCCTGATAAGTGATTTGGGTTTCTTATTTCTGAAAGTTATATTTCCAGGCAAGGCGTCATACTGGCCATCCTCTTCAGGAATCTTTTCTACCTTCTGGAAAGGACTTCCTCCCCAGGACCTGAGACTAATCCTATCCTCTTGGTGCTAGCCTGGTCCTGGGTCCTAACTCCACTCTCCTTTCCCACCTGTCCTCAGGCCCCACCGTGTGCACTGTGGCTAACTGTACAGTGGTCTCCAAGAAAGGCCTCACACATATGGAGCCTCAGTGAGGCCTGCGTGTTGGGTGCTCTGTGCCCATTTAAACACCCGGCTTCACATCTCACCTATTGATGTATTTATACGGCTGACTTACCCAGAGCTTGTGGCCTCAGCAAACAGGACCCTCTAGATCTCTATCAGCAGTTTCCACACAGAGGAAGCCAGATAGCATCATGCACCGATGGCTTGTTTCCATCTCTGATCAACAAGCTGAAAGCAGCAGATCTCTTCCATTTTTCTTCTTTGCCTGGGGACAGATGATGAAACACCTAGGGTTCAGTTTTCTCATCTGGAGAACGGAACCACTGTTAAAACATTGCTCAAACTTCACCTCCTGCAGTACTGAGTGCCCTGGACATGCAGCAAAGACTTCTGAGTGCCTCACGCTCCTTAAGAGATGGGGTTTTCTGAGAGGACACCCCCTGGGAGAGCAGGAATGGGAGCTGTTTCGTGTCACAGGGGGTTTAGGGCCTAGTCATGCTCTCTAATTCTCTCATGGTTGTGACTCTATATGTTACCCTCCATCTCCTCTTACTTTCAAGAAATATTCATCTCTGGTTTCTCCAGCCCCGGATTCCAGAGGGAGCAGGTCTGACCAGCAGAGACTGGAAATGCCCCCTCCAACTTAATTTTTTTTTTTAAATTAATAAATACTAATATAAGAATAAACTGTATTTTGCATACTCACAACTGTAAACCTACTTGTGCCTCACACTGTATAACCCCAGATTTTTAGCTAGGCACATAATATAACCCTGGATTTGTAGCTAGGCACATAGCTGCCTAGAATAGGACTAATATTTCCCATCCTTCGTTGCACATGGGTGAGGCCATGTGCTCATGTTTTGGCTAATGGGATATGAGTGTAAGTTATCTGTGCAACTCCCAGGTTGTACTTTTTAAAGGGAAGGGGCATTTCCTCCAGGGTCCTTTTTCCTTTCTTACCTACTGGAATGTGGATATTCTGTGAGTCATCTTGGACAGTGCAGATGAGGGCAACACTATAGAGTTGGCAGAGCAACAAGATAGAAAGAGCCTGGGCCCCTGATACCTTTGTAGAATAGAGTTGCCATACTAGCTTAAACTTCCACAAGAGAAAAAAGTAAACATCGATTTGTTTTAGCCATGTTATTGGGGTTTGATCATGGCAGCTGAGCCACTGTTACATTTAGGAAAGCACAAGGCAGCTGCTTCAACTGGAAAGCCTATGGTTGGGCTCCCTTGGCCCAATCAGTGACCACCTTTGCACAGAGAATAGTTTATCACTGTTTCCCTGGGTAGAGAGAGGGCTGTGGGAAGAACAGTTTCATCCAGGAAGGGACATATACCATGTTAGGGCAGGCATCAAAACCAGAAACTTGCACAGCATTAGCTCTGTACATCACAAGATGTCACACATAATTTTCACTAGATGAATAGAAAATGCTGTCAACTGTGCTTGTCTGAATATCTATGGAGTTCCTACATAACAAGCAGGATGAAAAACACCAGGTTGAATATTCCAAGCCCAGGGTGTTGAGAGCTGGGGAAATCAGCAATGGGAGTTTGTGGCATCCGACTCAGTGACAGCCACGTGTCTCCTTCTCTCTGTCCTGGAACTTTATGTTAAATTTTGTGGTGAGGAACTCAAGTTGGCTTAGTCAATGCTATCATCTTGGTTTTGTCAGTTCCCTTTGCATCAAACCATGTCATAAGCCACTAGCAGTTTATAGTAGGGTGTCCACTCCTGGTTCCCTCCATGGTTAGACCTCCCAAAAAATCATCCCAGAACTGCTTTCCCTTGGTGGGTGGGTAAGTGTGTTGGGGACTGTATGCCAGGCAGTTTCAGCCAAAGGGGCATTGGGCATAGAAAAAAATACCTAAAGCATCAAGGAATTGGCCACAGCCACTTCTGGTGATTCTGGCAGGTTTTAGCCCTGGAGGGTCTATTTAAAGCAAGAGAAGGGACCCAGGGATGGCTAAGACCAGGTGCCAGTGGCATGAGCCAAAAGTGAGGCCCCAGGCTTCTGCTGGAGCATCTCTGAGAAGGGAGGGAGGATGGGAAGAGTCTAGTTAGAACATGGTAGAGAGGACTTGTGTTCCAGGGAGACTGCGAGAGGCTGTCAGGCCCAGGGGAAAAGGCCCACCCATGGGGGTAGAAGGTAGAACTTAAGTGTCAGAAGCAAGGCCAAAGCTAGTTTTCAAAAGGGAGGCACAAGGTCTGTCCACGGTCTTCCACTTTTCTGCTTGGCTCTAGCAGAAGATTTCAGACCACTCTGCTGGGTTTGTCTTCCCTCTTGCTCTGCTGGCAGCATTTCTTCATTCATTCTCACTGGCTCCTACCCATGGCTCACAGTCAGCAGACAATGCACAGTGGAGCCCAGCTTCTTCCTCCCCAGAGTAACTTCTGGAGAAGGGCTGCCAATGTCATGTTCCTCTACCTTAAGTTTCCAAATAATGATGGCAGGGGGAGAGATGGGCAGACATCCTAATTGCTCCCCACCCCCTCCTCCCCCCTTCTTTAAGGAAAGAAAACCCAATTTTTAGCCACCCCCTCCTCCCCCCTTCTTTAAGGAAAGAAAACCCAATTTTTAGCCACCCCCTCCTCCCCCTTCTTTAAGGAAAGAAAACCCAATTTTTAGCCTCTCTGTATTTTAGGGGTGGCCAAGGGACAAAGCAGAAGGTATGGACTGCAAGAAAAATCTTTCAGTGGAGCTGGTTTGGCTGGTAGAGGCATGATTTTTCCCTCTTGCTACCGGCTTGGAGCACGGCTGGGGGCGCCGGGTCTCTAGGGCCCTTCTTGGATCGTAGTGTGATTCTAAGGATAGAAGCCAGATGCTGAAGAGGGAGGCGCAGAGAGCGCAGAGTTGGAGCCTCTGATGCTGCTCTGGTGCCATAGAGCTCGGAGGGTCAGCTTCCAGGTGTTCTCTACCTAAGTGGGGAATAAGCTTCTGCCTTGTAGGAGTCCACTTCTCAGGGTGCTTTGTGGCCCAGCAACATGGGCACCCCCTAGGAGCTTGTTAGAGATGTTGAACCTCAGACCCGAATTAGAATCTGTGCTAAAAGAAGATTAACAGGAGATTCATGTGCACATAATTTGAGAAGCATTAATTTAAGCCATCACCATCACCACCATCATCATCCCTGTTGTTTGCAGCTGAATCTCATCCTTGCAGATAGAGAAGATGAGTCCCATGTGGGGCCACCAAGAAACTGGGGCTGAAGGATGGACTGCTGAGAAGCTCACTGTTGGGTCCTCCCACTTCTCCCTTCCCTTCATCCAGGAAAATCATGCATGACTTTCTAGAAAACCCTCATGTCCCCAAGTCATACCATGAGGGGCTCAGGGAGCCTGACCAGGATTGTCCTGGAGCCTAGGTTCTTGAAAATCAAGGTTCTTGTTAGCTGCAATTTCCCCCACTCCCTCCCCTTCTGTCTCTAGACTCAAGAGTGTCAGAGGGTAGAGGATGGTGTTTAGCTCAGAAGAGGTAGGTGAAGGAGCCCCATAGTCATTTTGAAACCTGAAGGTATCATAAAATAGGTCATCCTTCCCAGAAGTCTTGGCCTTCTGTTTTTAAACACAGGCGTTTCTAGGCTTTGTTTCTGGGGTCGGCTGACACACTCAGAGCCTCTGTGACTCAGACTTGATTGCCCAGAAGGGTCACACTCTCTGGTACAAAAATCTGGGAAGGATCCCTCCCAGAACATCCGTATCTACCCAGATGGTTGGGTGAGGGGTGAGAAAGAAGCCCCTGAGGATGATATTCTGGAAAATGGTTCTTGACATGCTACCAACTGTATTCAATGGTCCAAACAAATCACTTGAAAACATTCGACTCTAGGAGGCAACTGAAAGTCATGGCTAAGAACATGAGTCAGGGGTTCGAAGAGATCTCGTTTCAAATCCTAATTCTGCTCATTACCACCTTTGACCTCCAGCGAGTTTCTAACTCCTCTGAGCCTTCTGGCTGAGCTCCGGGTAACCTGCTGAGGTTAACCTGGGTTTCTTCATCCGTACATGGGAGTAATAAAAACAACCACAACATCTTTCTCGGAGAGTTTCTGTGGCCTTAGGTACTTGACCTCGTGCCCAATTAAATCCCCAGTTTTTGATGTGGGCGGGTGTGTGGACCTCACAGGTCTTGAATACCAGCATCTCTCAAAGATCATTGCCCAAATGTGTCACTTGGAGATTTTGGCAAAAGGCAGGTCTATTCGGCTGCTCTGGGGACACACTTCCTACGGAAAGAGTGTAGGCTCTACTACTGACCTGGGGAGATGCCTCAGTCACTGCCCCTCAGTGTTCAAAGCTTAACCCGGCCATTTCAGACACTCTATTACAAAAAGCAAATGAACCACCATTTGGTCCTTGATCTCGCCGCAAGCTTTCTACTTTTGTTTCTGTTTTGTGGCCATTGTTAATAACCTACTAGAGGCAGAACTTCCTTTTGGATGAAACGCCCGTACCCTGGCCAAGACCTGGAGACATGGGGAACCCCGCAGGCAGCAGGCGCTGGTTCTAGGGGGTCCTGGTGGTGCGCGATTTCCCCGTGTCTAAAGGATACCTCCCAGTTTGATGTGGCAGTTTTACTGTGGTTATGGCTTTCAACACACTTCCAGCTTTTCTTGCAAAACAGCGACAGCCACATAATTAGAGGTTTCTTCAAGGGCTTGATCCTTGGTCCTCACGGTAAGGCCGTGGGCCTGCTAAGCGCACACCAGGGCTAATAATCTGTGTGGACTTTGTACTTGGAGCAAACAACTGCAATTCTGTTAGAAGAATGTGAGGTTTGCAGCACCTCACAGCTTCAGGTTTCAGGTGGAAATAAGCCCCTCAACAACAGAAAAGGGGACCCGGCCATCCTGTAGCCAAGATGGCCTGGGTCAGCGAGCTCAGTGGCAGTGCCCACAGCTGCTGGGCATTCAGAGCTGCATAAGCTCTTGGAGCTGAACTTGGCCTGAGAACTTCTAAAGGCAACTCCCCTGTGTTTCAGAGGTGGAAACCGAAGTCCAGAGGAGCTCAGTGACTTACCCAAGATCACAGAGCGAGCCTGGCCTTCATGACCACGGTAGAATCATCCCACAGACACTTCTAGATGCATTTTTCTGCCTTGTCATCCCCCCCTTCCTGCAACTTTTAACTTGATGTGATAAAAATAATGCATTCATTATTTTTCTCTTTTCTTCATGAATTTTTCCATTGTGGAAATAACAAATACCACATTACATGCAGCATAATTAGAGAACAGAGGGGGAAAAATCACCTACTCTAGCTCTTTGCCCTGATGCTTATCAATTACTTTAAAATCCTTTGGTACTTTTCTTATTCTGCTTTTTGATTACTAAAATATAGTTGTCTGGAAACAAACATTGAAACCACATAGAAAGCCATAAAAATTAAGTCTTCTTCCCCACTCCTTTCCTCGTTTTCCTCCTAATACGTATCTTCAGGAGATTGTCTCTGTTTCTATCTCTTCTGCTACTTACCTTGATATTGCTAAATAGCACAATCCGCCTGCATCTTCGATTATCAGCTCTAAGTGCTATCGGTAGAATTTTAGCCACCCTAGGTGAGAAACTTACTCACTTACTGACCCCCTTCTCCCCCCTCCGAGTCATGGGTAGCTGTGTACTTTTACTTCTCCTGACGGTTAACCTTATGATTTTACCTGATGCTCAATCTCTGTTTATTGACCCATTAATGGTCAGTAGGAACTCGTGGCCCCCTCTGTGTAGCAGAGAAAATGAACACCCCTTGGCTCCCCTCCCTCGTTCCCCATGTTCGGTCAGTAAGTTAAGTCTGGCCATTGACAGCCAGCGAACAAGCTGTATTTAAAGTACCAAGATGGTGTCAGTATTTCTCAGCAGGTGTTATGTTGAGATCCGTAGAGCATGTTCCAATGTCCAGGTCAAGTGGGTTTTCTTAGACGCCATCGGCTGTACAAAATCACACTTTTGGGGTGGTTTTGTATTTGGGCCACAGTGTACGTGTGTGCGTTTCATAACATTGTTTTCTGGAATTTTTAGTTGCTTGACAAACAGGCATGTGCCTTCTTTATAACATTACAAATGCCTCCAGCCCTTAGATCATTTATCGAGGGCTCCAAAATATAGGACTTTTGGCGAGGCCAACTGCACATCCGTACTGGACTTTCTTTTAATTGCATTTTGAGGCTCATTTAATTGGTTTTTGTTCTCGTTATCCTCAAGTAATTTTATTTCCAGAAACTGTATAGGAGTTGGAGTTCCTGCATGAACTGGATTGAGAGGTTGGCAAGATATCAGATTCTAGCTACAAAATGATTTCTGTAGACTTTGAAGGTAATTTCTCCGTTGTGTTCAAGCCTCCGTGTTGCTGATGAGAAAAATCGTGGCAAGTCCCTTCATAGTCTTTCGTGGGCTGGGTCTTGTCTCTCCCTGCGAGTTTTAGGCTCTCTTTTGACCCTCTGGACTCTGAAACTCCACAAGGTTCTTCTAAGAGTCATTCTTTGTTCAGTGTGCTGGGTGCTTGGGATCTTTCAGACAAATCCTTTTATCTTTCTTCAGCTCTGAGAGGATCTTTTTCGATTTCTTCTTTGATAATGTTCTCTTCTCCATTTTCACTCCTCTCCTTTTCTGCAACTCCTGTTACATATATGCTGGCCAGCCTGAATTGATGCTTTCTGTACTTTTTCTCAAGTCATACACTTTTTGTTATTTTCTTGGTTATAAAATAGTATATATTTGTTGTAGATAATTTGGGAAATAAATGATCCAAATATCCTCAAGTTATGTTAGAAGAATGTGATATGCTATAATATAATATTTTTGCATTTTACCAGCCCATTAACCTCTATTTTCTAACAACATGAGTGTTTTTTCTTTTCCAAAACCTGCGACAGTTATCGCTGGGTGTTTACAGGGAAGTATATCTCTGAAAAACATAGATAGGACACATAGGTTTTACCAGTATATTTTCTATAATATTAAAAAAACGGGAAAATATCTAGCAATAAAGAAATGTTATGGTATCATCTACAAATACTATATAGTTCTTAAAAGCAATGTTTGTTGACAATTTTTAATGATGTGGGATAACTTTTATGATGCAATACTCAATGAACAAAAGGATATGAAATTGTATCACGCAATTTCAATGATGTAAAACATATATACTCATATTAATTAGTGTTATCAGCGAGGGAAGAAACAGCAAACGCTTATTTTCTCCTTTGTACTCCCTGCGGGTTTGTTTTCACACTTGGTATGTTGGTAGGAAGGGTTTCTATTCTAGAAACTGCTCGTCCCCACCTACTTCCTTAAAATTGGGGGATTTAAGTGGCACTTTTCACAATCTGTCCTCTCAGCTTCCGGTCCACTTCCTCCCGCTCCCCGCCCCATTGCCACCTCTGCCCCTGGGGCAGCCACTTGGTGATGTCAGGAATTTTCTAGTTCTGCTTTTGACAGCACTTTGCCAAGCAGTATAGATGTGACATTTGTTCCCTTGCTGGCTTGAGAGCTGCTGGAGTATTTTCGCCTGTTTTAAAACAACAAAACTCTGGGGTTTACTGGATTTGTGGGGGGTGAGAACATAGCATCTGTTTGACTTCCACCGCATATAATTAATATTGAAAAGCACAGATAACTCCTATGCCTTCCCCACTTTCAAAGACAAAACCCCTCTTGGTTTTGGCTCTATTTCCTTTGGTTCTGTTTGTTTGAATAGCTCTTTACACACAAGTATTAGCCTGAATGGGGTCTTCCCTTGAGCTAGAGTTGAACAGACCTAGGAGAGTAAGGGGAGGGTGAGTGGGACACCCACGAGCCTCCTTTTGACTGCGGTGTGTATGACCTGAGAGGCCTTCCTCTCCTCAAATGCTCCGTCATTCCGTGTCGATGGGCACTGTCACACACACTCGTGGTTTTAAAACTGGTTCCATATCAATAGAAAGCCATTTGGCATACACATGAAAACCTTAAAGCATGCAGAAATTCCATTTAATCTTAAAAAACAATCATCGATGGTCACTGCAGTGGTATTTAGAGTAGTAACCTTGCCCTTTAAATGCTCACCTCCGGGGGACTGTGACCAAATCAAGAGCATGATGGATACTAATACAGTGCTTATGTGGGCCAGACACTGTTCGAAGGGATTTAGATATATTTGTATTCACAACAAACCAGAGAGGGATATGCCCATTTTACAGAAAAGGAAACTGAGGCTCAGAGAAGTGAATTGACTTGCTGAAGGCCACCAGGCCAGGATTTAACGCAGGTGGTCCAACTCCAGAGCCCGCACTTTTTATCACTGCTCTCTATTGCCTCAAATAAACGTGGTCCGAAAGCCCCAGAAGGATGTTCCAGAATGCAGGAAAATGCACAGAGTGAGATGAAAGGAACAAAGTGGCTTACAGAGCAGTTTACATTCAGCCTGGCTCGTTCTTTTATATTTTTAATTTTTAAAATTTCCCTCTTGGTGCTTTTTTGGATGACCTATAACGCCCACTTCTTGCTTCTGCAGCCGGGACATTTTAAAGTATTGCAATCACTCGGTTACTCAGTGATATGCGGTGCCACCGAGGAAGCAAACCCCCTGGGCCGGGGCGCGGTGGGGGGGCCGAGGCCGGAGGCGCCTGGGGATGGAGGCCCGCAGGGGGACCTCGTGCAAGGGCTGCTGGAATCGGCCTCGACCTGGGACAGAATTAACAAGGGAAGAAAGGAGGGGTGATGGTTTCTGCTGCCCCTGGACGCGTCCCCTTTGCTTCCGAGCCGTAGAGTCCGCGACCCCTTGCGATCTCCTTGAGCCTGTGCTGCCGAGTCTGCGCCGTTTCTCTTGGGGAGGGGGCTCCCAGGGTACAATAGACTGGCTGCCACAGTCACCCTGGAGGCTCCCCTGGTCTTCCCGAGAGAATGCCTCATTCTGCCCAGGTCACAGCTGTCTCCATGACACCCATGATTTGAGGTGGGGGCATGGGCACCGGGCAACACTGCGGTTTGCAGGAGCAACTTTGGAGGCGTCTGTAGTTTTCTGTTGCAGGAAATGGCTGCACTCTAAGCAGAGGTGGGATGCTCTAGGTGTCAAAAAGGGGAGTCTGAGCCCATAGAAAGAGACTCCCCCCCCCCCCGGGGCCCATGCAGTGGCTCTTCGGAAGCTAGACCTGTGACAAGAGTGGGCTTCACACGTGGTCAAGCGCTTCCTGTGCTCCGAGTTCCCACAAGGGCATCTGGGCACCTGCGGATAGCTGTCCGCTCAGCTGAAGGCCTGTTCACAGAAGTGACAGCAACCGCTTCTGCTTCTGCCGTGCTCCTTGACGAAACCGCCCCTGAGGGGACCAGAGTGCCCGACTCCCCAGCAGGAAAACAGCTCCCAGCTCCCAGGCCGGGCGCGCATTGCCCCCCGTGGGCCACTGGTCCCCAGCGGCCGCCAGTCATTTCCTCCTGGAGGTCTGCCAGGCAGCCGGCTGTGGGACCCCCCGCAGAACCGGGGAAGGGGGACCCGGGCCTGCCCAGTCCTGGTGCCCCGCCATCACCCCTGTTAAGGGTAAATTAAAACCCCGAACTTTCCTGGAGGCTGAAAGGGAAAGAGGCAGAGCATTTCTGTGAGAAAGCGAGTGTTTGTGAATCCTTCCTGTGGCCCTGGGAGGTGCAGGTAAATATTTGCAAAGGCGAAATTGCGTGTTTATCATCACGCTACAGGATCCCTGTTAGCAGGGTCCTGACATGCACGCGGGAGGCGCCGTGCTGCAGGGCCAGCCGAGCGCAGGGGTCGTGGCTGGTGTTCTAGCCACTCTGGCAGGAAGCTGGGTGAAGAGATCACGTCATCTCTCAGCTGTCACCTTTGTTGTTTCTTCAAAGGCAGAGGTGACTCACCATGTTCTTTACCCAAAGGTCTCTGAGCCTAAGCCTGGCTCTTTCCAGGATGTTGGCTGGGGCGGTGGGTAAATACGAAGGGCGGGCAGGTGAAACTGAGGCACCTGGAGGGCCCTGCGCCCCTCCGCTCACTCACTGCCTGTAACTCCCTTTCTCTTTTTTCGTCTCGGGGTATAAGCCAGAAGGGAACCGAGACTGCTGCTCTCAGCTGCAAGTTTGCTTCTAGTCATTCGATGCACCGCAGGCTTCCTGCTGCTCAGAGGTGCCTTTGTGACACCTTGAGAGACGCCAGCCCCTGTGCTCACACTGTGAGGGGCCTGAGCCACTGGGATTACTCACGGCCTGAGCCCACACGGCTCGTGCCTGGCCTTGGCCTTGGAGTGGGCCGCAGGGCTGGCGTTTGGCACATCCAGAGTCATACAGAGGACGAAGGTCAGGCTCTTGAGTTCCTGATTCAGAAAAAACATGCAGGTCCATCTGTCCGTACTTGGGCCCAGCCCCTGCTCGCTCCTCGCTCTCTCCCGGAGACAGGAAAGCTCAATTCCCTTAAGCTTCCTGCTTCTTTGAAAGGAGAACTCCAAGCCCGGCTGCGTGGCTCAGCAGCTGAGCATCGACCTAAGATCCAGGTGATCGGGGTTCGATTCCCGGTCAGGGCACAAGCCCGGGTTGCGGGCTCGATCCCCAGCAGGGGGCGTGTGGGAGGGAGCCGATCAGTGACTCTCATCATTGATGTTTCTCTCTCTCGCCCTTCCTCTCTCTGAAATCAATAAAGACATTTAAAACACACACAAAGAAAGAACTTCAAGATTGTGGTGATTGATTCCTGGAATGAGAAGAATTAAGATGAACACTTAATTATAAACAGGCACAGCTTGTTATGTATAATGGATGTGGAATGAGAACTTCTGTGGAAGGAATTCCTTTTCAAATGCAGGAGGTGGGCTTTACTATTTAACAGAGTCTTGTAATGCGCCTATTTGAGGAGAAAGCATCCAGTTATAATGAAATTATTGATCCAATAATTTCCTCAATTTGGAAGTTCAGATTTTTACATAGATATGTATTTTCTTCAGTGCTTTTTAAATTTTATTTAAATAATGTAGTCTGGTGCAGTATCCTGAATCTTTATTTTAACTTTGTTTTATGATTATAAAAGGAATACATATTCAAGGCGTCATTTTCATACAGAAGTTTTAAATTTTAGTGTATTCAGACGTATCAGTCTTTTCCTTTCTGGTTTGTGCGTTTTCTTTCTGCGGTCGATTGCGCAGATGGCGCGATCCTTCCTTCCAGGCGTTCCTGTGGCCCTGCAACGTGTCTGCGCAGCTCCGCCTGTCGGGGTAGATCTGCTGCTAGCCTCCTGGAGCCTCAGTACCTGCTTTGGCCAAGGGAACGCAGTGGAAGTGAGGCTGCGGCAGCTCTGGGCACAGAGGCCTTGAACTCTGCCAACTGCCAGGTACAGGACTCGAGCTGGCCTCCTAGATGGCAGGCATGTGGCCCAGACACCCCTGTGACCCCGCCAACAGCCAGTCCCCAGCTAACCTGGCAGCCAGATAGTTACATGAGCGAGCCCAGCAAAGACTGTAAGAACTGCCTGCTAAGCCCACCCTAACCTGCCAACCTGCAGAATTGTCAACAGGGAAAGCTGGTTGCTGCGTTAAGCCACTGAGTTTTGTTAGATGGAAATATTGAAGTAACATGTCTTGTTAAAGAGAGTCCTTCCTAGCTGGAGATCAGACAGGGTTTTCTATATTCTCTTTTCAAAGTTTCCGTTTTGCTTTTCATATTTTTGTTACCACAGTCTGGACTTAATTTGGAATTAATCAATCTAGAATTAATTTTTTATTGTGTGAGGTAGAGACCTAATGCATATATGCTCATTTTTCTATATTTTTTGAATGTTTGAAATATTTCATAATAAGTTAAAACAATTAAAAAAGAAATACAGGGTCACTAACAAAAATTCAGAGAACTACAACAAAAATAACAACAAAACTTCACCAAACAAGAAGACAACTCAGCCATAACCACTTAGAATGTGAAGTATTTTCCTCTGGGTTTTTTGGGTGAAACTGAAATCAAACTGTTTTCCATTTTTCTCACTTAGCATGGCGCTGTGTTTGCTTATATCATTCCAATTCTCTGAAACAGTTTTTAATAATCACATACAGTTCATCACATGGGTATACTATAATTTATTTAGCCAGGCACTTAATGTTAGGCAGTTAAGCTGTCTCTCACTTTTCCATATGAATGGTAGTAGAACATTGAGCATTTTTGTACACATACCCCTGATTAGTTGTTATTATTATTTTTATTAATTCTCACCTGAGGATATTTTTCCATCGCTTTTTAGAGACAGTGGAAGGAAAGGAGGGGGAGAGAGAGAGAGAAACATTGATGTGAGAGAGACACATTGGTTGCCTCCCTCATGAGCCCCGATCAGGACCGGGGATTGAACCTGCAGCCCAGAGACCTGCCCTTGACAGGGAATCACACCTGCGACCCTTCAGTGCACAAGCCAATGCTCTAACCACTGACCTACGCTGGCCAGGGCCCCTTGATAAGTTCTTTAAAACCATATCTAGAAATGAAGTTCCTGGGTCAAAAGGTAGGAACAATTTTAAGATCTAAAATACAGTTAGAGAAAGATACCCTCTAGAGAGGGTGCCCGAGTCCACACGCCTCTGTCAGCTGTGACTGAGAGGTCCATCCTCAGCGCACTGCACCCTCAAGCTTTTGCTGAGATAAATGAATAATTCAGTCTCAGCTGATTCATTTAGAACAAAGTCACACGCTGATGAGAATGCCAAACGTGGAAGAAGCACATAGCAAGTAGGAAAGTCTGTGATGATTTAGTAATATAGTGGCTCGGTTCCTCCCCTTCCATATAGTTAACAAAAAAAAAGTTGCCTCAGTTTACAGAGGCTGTTTCTGCCCTGGGTTGTGTATTATGTGGATTGAGTTTTGTATGGTGAACCATCACTGCATTCCAGAATAAATCCCACTTGGTCATGGTGTAAAATCCTTTTACTATGCTGCTGAATTCCATTTACTGGTGTTTTGTTGAGGATTTTTGAATCAATGTTCATAAGGGATATTGGTCTGAAGTTTTCTCGTCTCTTCACCTGGCTTTGGTATTGGGGTGACACTTGTTCAGAGACTGAATCAGTAATCAAAACTCTCTAAACAGCCCAGCCAGTGTGGCTCAGCGGATTGAGCTGTGTCCCGGGCACCAGGAGGTTGCTGATTCGATTCCCGGTCAGGGCACATGCCCAGGTTGCAGGCTTGATGCCCAGTAGGGGGCGTGCAGGAGGCAGCCGATCGATGTGATGTTTCTCTCTTATTGATGCTTCTATCTCTCTCTCTTTCCCCTCCTCTCTCTTAAAAATCAATAAAAACATATCTTTAAAAAAAAAAAAAAAAATCCCTGAACAACAAATAGCCCTAATCAGATGGTTTAAGTGGTGAGTTCTACCAAACATTTAAAGAATTAACACCAATCCTTTTTAAACTTTTCCAAAGCATTGAAGAGGAAGGAATCGTTCCTAACTCACACCTATGAGACAAGCATTGTCCCAGTAACAGAGCCATCCAATCTGTGGAGCTTTGTATGGCAGCCCTAGCAGGGCTTTTTGCCTCCTTGCTCGTTGGAGTTTTCTGGTTGCTGGCTTCTCCAGGTCCAGTTTTGGGATACATAAGGCAAAAAGAAAACCCAGACAACTCACCATGGTGTCGTTTCTCTGGTCCTGGGATCCATAGCTGGTCTGTCTTCCCTCCACACTAGAGGCTTCCGTCTCCTCCATGAAGGAGGAGCTGAGAGGCAAGTGATTCTAGAAGAGGCAGAAGGAAGATGAAGGCTTGGAACAGCTGGGGGTGGTTTCAGAGAAGCCTCCGCCTGCTCACCTGGCGAGGGCTGGCCAACAGCAGCGATCGTGGTGGCCTCCGCCTGCTCACCTGGGGAGGGCTGGCCTCTGCTCGCTCACCTGGGGAGGGCTGGCCAACAGCAGCGATCGTGGTGGCCTCCACTCGCTCACCTGGGGAGGGCTGGCCAACAGCAGCGATCGTGGTGGCCTCCACTCGCTCACCTGGGGAGGGCTGGCCAACAGCAGCGATCGTGGTGGCCTCCACTCGCTCACCTGGGGAGGGCTGGCCAACAGCAGCGATCGTGGTTGCTAACGCTAACATCTAGTGCGTGTACTGCAGCGAGCTGTGTGTCCACACCGACCCTCCCCAGAACTCCAGAGGGGCAGGTGCTCTTGGGATTCCCACCTGGTCCTTACAGAGATGAAGTAACAAACATTTCATGACCTGAAATGGCAGAGCCAGGACTTGGCCCATGGTTTCTAATGATAGGCCTGCTCTCTTGGCAGCTGAGGGCCCAGCTGATACTGGACACCATGTCTGTGGGGTCTTCACACCTGGGTGAATTTCTCTAGACGGTCGGGCACAAATACAGAAGTGGGATCGCTAGGTAGAGCCAGGTTTGGGGTTCCTTGAGGCAGGGGTGCCAGAAGGGCAGAGTGTAGCGTGTACTGGAAAGAGATGGACTGAGGTAGTGACCATGTGTCTGGTTGGATGAAGAATTAAGTCAGGACAGCATGGGGCTGATAATAATAATTAAAAAATAAAAATAGCAGGTCCAAGCTGCGGGAGACCTTGATGGGTGGAACCCAGGAGGGAGTAATGTGCTGGAGGTAAGAGGGAGCAGGAACGGTAGGAAGTTGTGGTTAGAGGGGGAGATGTGAAGTTAAAGAGTTCTTGGTAAGGCAGATTCTGGAGGTGACAACATTTATAGTGTGGGCGGCTGAAGGATTTGCGGTCAAGAAACTCAAGGGCAGAAGGGTAAAGTCACCTTTTATACAGCTGCTCGCAGGGAGATATGGAATTTGCTGACACTCGTGAAAGCACTTTATTCGAGCCATCAAATAGGCGTAGGGACCACTGCAGTGACAATGACAGTGGGAGAGAGATTAGGCTCAACTCTGGGTTCAGCACAGGCAGGTGGGAATTTATAACCAAGGAGCAGGGTGGGGGCAGTGGATGGAAATTACTGAGAGGAAATGTCAGGGGTGAGGGGGCGTTCTGGCAGAAGCGAGGTAATGGGGTTCTTCCTGAGGCTGGTCCGGGGGCCGGGCACCACAAGGGGTGGTGGAGGCTGAGGAGCCCTATCAGGTGCTGCGGGTGATCAGATATGGAAGGTGGAGGCCTTTACTCAAATCACTCAGCAGGGTTCTCGATAAAACTGGATTTTACCAAGAGGTGCACATATGGGCCTGGGGGGAGATTTAGGAGCCTGATTAAAGTTTGATCAAGCACAGAGTCTTTGTTAGCGTTAGAACCCAAAAAGGGAGCTGTCAAGCCAGGGGGTAAAGCTGGTGGGGACGATGGGGAGGAACACGGAAGGTGTCATGATGCTCAAAAGAGAGGAGTGTGTGAGCACGGCTTAGACGTGAAATCAGCCAGCTGGTGTGGCTCAGGGGTTGAGCCCAGCCCATGAGCCAGGAGGTTGCTGTTAGGTTCCCAGCAGGGGGCAGCTGATCAATGACTCTCATTGATGTTTCTGTCTCTCTCCCTCTCCCACCCTCTCTCTGAAATCAATAAAACATATATATATATATATGAGGTGAAATCAGGGTAAAAGGATTCCAGTACTGAACCTCGCACCTGCCTCATTCACCCCCAGACTTTTGGGGGTACCTCCATGTGCTGTGCCTGGTGCTGGGGGACATTGAAACTCTGAGGAAATCACAGTCCAGTGCGGGAGGCGGGCACATGAGCCCATTTCCCAAACGGAGTGATAACAGCTCTTTGGAACCAGCAGCCAGTGACTGGCCTGGTCGGGGGAGGGGATTAGATGGGGAGGTGACGCTTAGGCCACCTTGAGGAACATGTCACAGGCGGGCACTGCGGGTCGGTGGGAGGGCAAGGACGCAGCTGAGGAAGCCTGGTGGCCTCGTGCAGGGAGCACAGGAGCCCGTGTTGGGGGCAAGAGCAGGCAGGGGTCTCTCAAGCCACGCTAGGTCATATCTGCACCTTGCCCTGAGTGACAGGGAACAATCTGCATTTTAGAAAACATGAAAAAGTGGAGGGCAAGAGAGGGCAGAGCTGCGTCAGGCGTAGGAAATGCATCGCTAGCCCAGCACATGTCAAAACACACAGGTTCTGCGAGGAGCAGCGCATTGTCGGGAAGTTCCCTTTACCGTGAGCAGCATATTGTTTTTATAACAGAATGTGGTTAAAGTTAAAAGGGAACAAGCATGGGGTTACCTGAATCACATTTTCCTGGCTGGAAAGAAGTCACAAGAAAACGACACAGAAGGAATACTTTATGTCCCCTCTCCCTCAGCCCCGGGCCAGGCTGCTCAGTGGGGCTCCCCGGTCTACTTCAGGGGGGACCGGGGACAAAGGGCAGGTAGGCTCTAATGGCAGGCAGGAGGGTGGCAGGAAGGCGGCGGGCTCTGAGCACCCGCAGCCTCACACAGGAGCCCACCTGCCTGAGGAGCAGGTGTGGACCGAGAAGGGCCCAGGCTCTTCCAGGCGAAAGCGGCTGGAAACAGACACGGCAACTTGGCGCAAAGCAAAGCAGGATCCCAGGCTGGGTCTGCATTGCGGGGAGACAGCTTACCGAGCACTGTTTCAGGCCAGTCGGCAAAATGTGACTGTGGAACGTGGATCTGAACACAGCATTGGCTTCCCGTAGTCAGTGGAGGAACTGAGGCCCAGGGAGGGAAAACGACCTGCTCAGCTCACAGAGGACTGAGTTAGACTGAGGACCCGGGCCTCCCGAGTCCCCGGGCCTCCCGAGTCCCCTTTTCCTTTCTCCACAGTCATAATTAGAGACGTGAGCTTTTATCGACTGATTCCTGGGTGTCCTGCTCTCCTTTTGTAGCATCTATAAGCCCTTCCTGAGACTCTACACCCTCTGTCGTCCATACTATGGTCAATACCCACCTCCCAGATGAGGAAACCGAGGCTGAAAGAAGGTGAAGGGCTGCCCACGGTCACGCAGCTAAGAAAAGCGGAGCTGGAACACAGCTGTCGTAATAAATCAATGCGTATTCCCACGCGGGCGGTGCTTGCTCAGCCCTGTTACTGACAGCAGCCTGCCCTCCAGGGTATGGGGCCCTTTGCTTCCTGTCCTATCCCACTGCTCCCTTCCGAGGAGGTGACACCCCGGCCGTGCGGGGCAGGGTGGCTCTGCCGAGGGGCCTGCGCTGGGTATCCGAGCGCCCCTTCTGCCTTCGGCTGCCTTGCATGTTGCCCACAGGACGCGGGCTCATGCTTCTGCTTCCCTTCTCCATGAGTTGACCTCTCTGCAGAGGGCCTTTGAGCTGCCGAGGCCCTTCCTCTCCTTCATGCCCCATTCCCCAATGTTGATTAACGCTGGGGAAGCGGGCACAAGGCACCTCGGGGAGCCTGGGTGCCCGCTGTTCCTGGCCTTCATCCCAACGCGCTAGATCCGCCCTCCCAGATCCCCCCTTTTCATTCTCTCTTAGCGAGCCCCACAGAAGCGCCCCTTTTCGCTTTCCACACCCCCCTGTGCGCACGTGCGAGCACAGCCAGGGTCCCCCGCTCTGTGCCCGCAGCCCCTCAGCCGCGGTGCCCGTGAGCCTGGTGCTGCTCCCAGCCCTATGGCATCGATCTTTGGCGTCCTCAGGGAGAGGAGGTGAATGGAGCTCAGATTCTGGTTTCCTTACAGCGCTGACTCTGTAGCAGTTGACAGGATAACATTCGGGGGCCATTTACTGACAGCTTGTCAGTTTCAGAGGGGAAACGGGGGTCACGGCCGCGAGGCGAAGGCCGACAGCACAGAGGGCGCTTCGGGGGCCCTGGCGCCTGGGCCGCTGGACTGAAGCTAACGGGGTGAGATGGGGAGGAAAGCCGGTAAACCCATGCTCTGATACGTCACGCATTAGTGATGCACAGGAACTTTCTGCGGGAACAACTATTCCGTGACCAGGCCACAGGTGGAAAAGACGCGCCTTACAACCAGGTCAAGAACAAGCAACCGTGTGACGCTTTTTTGGAAGAGTGATCGCAAAGATCTGTTGTCTCTGGGCTTAGAAAACAAATGATCCCTGCTCCCCGCTCCTCCCCTTCCACCACTTGGGAGGAGTCAGAGGAATACAACTGGTAAGTTACCTCTGGGTTAGATTAGCCACGGGTTTGGGCACATACTCGGGGATGGCCGCACACATAACCCAGCAGCCCCCACGCTAAGTAGCTGGCCAGCGCTTCCAGATGTGGGTGGTTAGAAATAAGGTCTCCGTTCTGATTCTGGTCTTTTTTCAGGTGCTCCTCTGTTCTCAACGTCTGTTGTCTAGTTCTTGGGCCTCAGGCTAGTTGGAGACTGGCTGACCCCGAACAAGGGCACGCTCCCTTTGTCAATTCATAGGAGAAAGCAAGTTCCCGGTTACTAGAAGTATGCGAAACGGGCTGGCTGACCCGTTGGCTTATCGCAGGGGTATTTCCTCCTTGAAATGACCATCTGAAGAGTCTTTCAACCTCCGAAAGGGTCAAATGTGGAACTGAACGTCATGAGCGAGTTTTGACCCTAGTCTTGCAACATTTACTTCAATAGTTGTCAAGAAATCCTTGAAATAAAATTTCAAATATTAAAAATAAAACATGCCATGAGGACAGTGTGGGATCGTAACACATTAACATAAATTTAGTGACAACGCAAATTTATTTTCTTGCAGTTGTGGAGGCGAGAAGTCTGACATGAGTCTTATGGGGCTAAAATTAAGGTGCTGGCAGGCCTGGTTCCTCCTGGCGGCTCCAAGGGAAAATCTGTTTTTTGTCTCTTTCAGTATCTCTTGGCTGACATATTCCTTGGCTTGTGACCTCATCGCTCCAATTTCTGCTTCTACTATCACATTGCCTTTCCCTCTTCAGTAGCCAAATCTCCCTCCACCTTCCCCTTACTTACTTGTGACTACATTTAGGTTGTACGAGTTCCTTGTGAATTCTGGATACAAGTCTTTTATCAGATATGTGTTTTGCAAATACTTTCTCCTGGTCTATTTCCTGTCTTTTCATTTTCTTAATGGTATCTTTGGAAGTGCAAAAGTTTTGAATTTGGATGTAGTCCATTTTATCATTTTTTCACCACGCTCTTGGTATTGCACCTGGCATACCTTTGCCTAGCTCAGGGTCTGAAGGTTTTCTTCAGTGTTTTCTTCTATAAGTTCATTTTAGCTCTTTCACCGAAGTCTGACTCATGTCGAGTTAATCTTTGCGTATCGTGTGAGGATCTAAGTTGATCTTTTGCATACACATACGATTTTACCATGAAACATTCCTCTGTAATGCTAATATCGATGAGAGCTTGATATTCCTTTTCTTGAATATACTACAAACCCAGGGGTCCTGGGAAGTGCTTAACCACTGTCTCTCAAAAGAGGCAAAAAACAGACAAAAACCCCCAGCCCTGGGTTGTAGCATGGCCAGTTTCCCTCCTGTAAATACTCTAACCGTGTCCTGTTTCAAGACACCGATGTCCTGTGACTTACTATGGCGTTGGGAAGAGATCACACAGTTGGTTCTGGTGAAGGGCTGCAAGCCGGCTGTGGCACATCATGGCTGAATCTATTTGAGACAGTCCCCTGGGGCTTTCTGGTTTTTGTTTGATTCTTGTTTTTTACCCCCTTTTACCTTCAACTTACAAAAGGTGCCCAAGAAAGCAGGAAGCAGCAGTCTATTTTATTCGCTGCTTTACACAAAGGCTGGCCCTCCAGGAAGGGTGTAGCTCATCTCAGAAGGGGCACAGCTGGGGGCCACGTCTTGCAGGCTCTCTGCGGTCGCACTTAGTGATGCCATTCTGTTTACTTTCAGGACACTCTCCAGCCTGGCTTCCTGGTGAAAATAAAGAAAATAGGGTTTTGACCAAACAGAAGTACAGAGCTGCTTGAACTTCTGCAATTTTGCAAAGACCCATATTCAAAATGGAAGTTAAGAGGAGGACTTCTCTTTTTTTTTTTTTCTCCAAAGGAACCGAGTCCTAACTCCAGCAAACACCGCAGGGCTGGGTAGCTCTCCTGACAGACCCCAGTGATGTAAAGCGTGAACGGCCACAGTGCGTCAGCTTCCTGAAGGTGTCTTGGGCATCAGAGCAATGCGAGGAAATCACTGAAGTATAACACTGTTTCAAAGAAAATGCACCCAAACTTCCTTTTCAGGAAAACTTTGAAAGAAGTAAAAATAAAATAACGGGCCACTCTGGGGCAGAGGTGCCTCATAGAAGGTTAGTTATTAAACCCCCATTTGCAGCTCTGTGGCAATCCGCCCAGTCTGATCCCCACTGTTAGCCGGTGGAAAGAGGCAGAGGCCTGGGTCGCCTGGGAAGAGTGAGCGTAGGAGGCTCAGGGGAGCGTGGGGCTGAGCAGTGTGGAGACAGGAAGGTCCTGCGCAATTAGCACTGCCCGACAAGGACTTTATCTCAAGTCTTTATAGCTCCCACTATTTTAACTACACCTTTCTATTAGTATGAAAAGTGAAGCTCAGACAGGTGTTACCCAGAGCGTCCTGGCATATAAACACCGGCCTTAGAAAGCCTGTGCTCAAAGTGTACACTGTGAGTCGCCTCCTGAATAGAAAACTGGAACTCAGTATTCTTTGGTGGCCTCCTGCTCCTGACCATCTCCCAGGCTCTGGTCAAGCCTCTTCATCAGGCCCTTGGCCCCTGGTTGAACTGACCACCTCGCGTGGCTCCTGTCCCGTCCTGGTACATGGAAGGATCTAGTGCATGTGTGGGTGGCAGGTCCTTCTCCCAGGGGTCTTCATATCCCTGCCGCCTGGCTCAGGGGCCTTATACCAAACGGAGGTCTGACTGAATGTGCCGTGGGCAGCAGTGTTTGGACGGACAGATAAAACTTACTGGCACCCCTCCTTGTCCCTTCCAGTGTCCTCTCCCAGGGACTCCGTTTCCTCTGCTTTCCTGAGACTTACAGGGTTCCTATAATCTAGTTGTGCCCCCCAAACCTGCTGATGGTTTCTGGGTAGATATCCAAAAAATTGAAAGCTGAGTCTCGAAGGGATACTTGCATATCTGTACCCGTGGCAGCACTGTGCCTGACAGCTACAGCGTGACGCCGGTCGCGGGTCCACCCGTGAAAACGCGGCTGAGCCCGGCGCCGTGCACGCCTGCAGCGGAGGGTTGCTCAGCCCCGCATAGACAGGAAGGCGCTTCTGGTACCTGCGACAGCAGGGACGGGCCCCGAGGACGTTACGGTGAGCGAAGCAGCCGGTCACAGAAAGACAGAAACGCTAAGATCCCGGGTTCCAGGAGGGCCTGGGGTGGGAACAAGCAGTTATTTTTTAATGGGATGGACTTTCAGTCTCACAAGATGGAAAGAGTTCTGGAGATGGACAGTGGTGATGGGTGCAGAACATTATACGTGTATTTAATACCACTAGACCGTGCACTTAAAAATGGTTGAGATGCTACATTTTATGTGTATCTTACCACCAAAAAAAAAAATGGGTAAAAGAAAAGAAAATGATAGCCAGGAAAAATCTCAGAATGGGACTTCTGCTTCTGGCCATTCGTTTTCCCATTCACATGCGGACAGCGTGTTTCCACCCTGTGACTGCTGCTGTAATAAGCACGGGGACACAGACCTCCGTGTGAGATCACGGCTTGGTTTCCTTTGGATATGTCTCCGGGAGCGCGCTTGCCGGGTCAGGAAAAGCCTGAAGTTTTCTCAGTTGAAGGCAACTAGAAAGATGTGACAACTAAGTGAAACAAGTGACCCTGGGTCCGGGCATTATAAAGGGCACCGTTTGCACAGTGGCCGAACGGGAAGAGGCTGTGGATTACTCGGCGGCGCGGGGGCCGTGTTAGCGCCCGTTCCGACTGCGGGGCACCCTCGCTGCCAGGGACCCAGCCCGGGGCGCTGACGCGGGACGGGGCAGCGTGTCTGCAGCTCGGGTCTGTGGCAAGAGCAGCGCTGCGGGTCCATCTGCCTGCCTGGGTTGGAGGCGGGAGGCGGGAGAAAGAGAACGATGAATTCGAGGCAAACGTGGCCTGGGTGGTTGTTCTTTGCGCTTGTCATTCTGGCAACCGCTCTGTAAGGATGGGATGGAGGGAACAGTAGGAGCAAGGACAAGGCGGGGGTGAGCCCGTCCCCCAGGAGCAGGGAGGGCAGGAGCCCGAGGAAGGAGGGGGCAGGGCTGGAGGGGGTCCTGGGGACCGAGGACCCGACACTGGCAGGAGGAGTCGGATCTCCTATCTGCTAGAATTGAAGAAAGATTGCCCCCCCCCTTTCTTGCTTTATTTCATTTAATCCTCAGAACAGCCTCGTGGGGCAGACGCTCATCTTACCCCCACTTTGTGAATACAGACATTGGAGGTGCCCTGGCGGGTCTGGCTCAGTGGGCAGAGCCTGCAGACCGAAGGGCCCCAGGTTCGGTTCCAGCCAAGGGCATGTGCCTGCGTTGCGTGCGAGCGGGAGGCAACCAATCGGTGCGTCTCGCTCACGTTGATGTTTCTCTCCCTCTCCCTCCCTTCCACTCGCTCTGAAAAGCAACGGGAAAAATATTCTCTGGTGAGGATTTAAAAAAAAGAAAAAGAAATTGGAGCCTCGGGACCACCCACTCCACCAGCATTTACTGAGTACTTCCTGCGGGCCAGGCCCCTGAGGGTACAGGAAACACGCGTGGTGTGAATGCACACGTGTGCGGGCGCGTGTTCTTAGACACGGGGCCGGCAGATGCGCTCAAGCCTCAGAGCCTGAGCCGCTGGGCTTGGGCGTGGGGGTGCGGGCACGTCCGTTCGTTCCTTCACTGGCCTTTCACCTGTCCTCAGTTTTCTGCAATGAGCATGTATTGCTTTTGTTGCAAGAAAAAAGCATTACCTCCCAAACGGAACTGCAGGATGGTGCGAAACACTCATCACTGTGATATTGTTGGGGATCGAAGTTTGGTTTTTGATGCAGTTTTATTTTGCCAAAGTAGTGGATGGAAAAATGTTTCTTAATTCCATGGCGCCTCCTCTCCACTCGCAGAGAGGGCTGGCCAGTTAACCGGTAGAGAGCGGGCCCCCACCTTGATTTCCAAAGCTGATATTTGTTCACATTTTCCACACGGAGGCATAAGCCCAGTGCAGTGTGACCCCTCTTCTCCCAAGACAAAAGTTTCCTAAACCATTGTGGTTCCAGCTTCTTGGAACAAAGACAAAATGCAAACATAGCAGGTCCCCGCCTAGATGGGAAGGTGGCTGGGTAAGAACATTTCCAAAAAGAGAGAGGCCAGCCCAGTGGTGTCACTGTGTTATAAGGTGAGACACCCAGCCACTTAAGGTGCTTTCTGACTGGTGCAGTCCTTCCTCTCCGTGGCTGTCCTGGCACCAAGGGCTCCATGGCAGCCCCGCCCATCCTACCTGGGCTCTTGTTGTGTCCCTATGTCTGTCCACCTCACTGAGCACAGGGCTCTTCAAGAACAGACCTGCCTCCTGCACCTGTCTCCCAGGGCTTGCTTGGACCGGAGCAGGTCCTCGGCCACCACGTGGGACTGAGTTGACTTGTGCAAGCACAAATGGGGGAACAGTTAAGTTCAAGTGCATCCCTGCTGAGGAATTCAGGGCAGGCACCAAAAGCAATGCTTTGAAATAATTTATTGACCTAGAAAAGCAATCAAACATGCTACTACTTAAAAACAAGAGCAGAGGGCACGTAGAGGAGTCTATCTTTGTTACAATCATAAACATGCATAAGAGGAAAAACAAACTAAAAGAAAGTACGCCAAAAATGCGCCGTGGTTGTCTTTGGGTAGTGGGATCCGTGGGTGATCTTGATGTCCAAGTTTTCGCCCTTTGTGTTTTTAAGCATTTTGAGCAACAATTTTTGTTTTTGGAAAATGATTTTTAAGGAAACAAGGGTACAAAACAATGACCAACGGGAGGCCCTTGGTGAGAGGGGAAGCGTTAGACATTTAGGGTAAGCAGGCGTCTTTGAGTTACAGGACTCTCAGCCTCCTACCTCACGCCTGAGTCCCCCGCCTCCTGCCTGTGGACAGTCTGCTGTCTCCAGCCTCAAGCACCGTAAGCTTGCACGCCGGTCATTTTTCTGATGGTGGGGGTAAGGTGGTAGCCAGAGTTCCGAGCCACTAAACCAGAGAACCAGAGGAAGGAAATCAACCCCGTCTCCTGTGGCCTGTTAGTAATTTCCACCATAAAGCGATCCGAATCTCCTGCGGCAGCACCCGCCTGACAGGGAAGGGAGGTTCTGGAAACATTCGGAAATGAATGGTCAGGGGAATAAAGACTCCCTCCCTTTCACGGCTATTTCCAGACACATGGTGTGCGTCTAGCCCACTGCCTGAGTTGCTTGATTTTAGGGAATACAAAAGTTCTCTCTCGGGGAAGTTCCACTGCCGACAGCAGTTTCCAGTCCTGTTTCCCACCAGGTCTCAAGTTGTCCCATCACGAATTCTCTGTCCCTCAGGGTTTCCAGGAGCCCAAAAGATGCAGTGGGGGAATGGGGGGATGGGGGGATGGGGTGGAGGCAGCTGCTGGCTCCTGCCTGGCTCCAGGCTCTGAACCAGTCAACTGTGGAAATTGCTATTTACAGATTCACTGGTGGTGGGGGTAGAGGTGGGGGGATGCTCAGTGGCTTTGTTTACAAATGTTCATGTTCACAAAACCTGAAATCCTGTTTGGGCCCAAGTCCTTCTCTGGCACCCTTTTCCCTGTCTTCTGGAATGTTCTCCAGTTCACTCATCCATCTCCAGGGAGAAATTCATGGAGAAGGCTGAAGCCGCAGAGGTGAAGCGTCTAGACCACCTCAACCCCAGGTGGCCACATTCCAGCCTGTGTCAGGGGTCAGGATCGGGCTGGGACAGCCAAGCTGCCTCCTCTCCAGCGGGTCGCTCTTGCCCGGGCCTGAGTCAGAACCCATTGGAGAGTTCCTGCTCCGCGGTGGAGGGGGACGGGGAGCTGGTCCCCTCCAGCCTCTCGGTGCGGAGGAAGGGGAGCCACTTCGCCAGGCGCACGGCCAGCAGCCGGTGGAAGAGCTGGCGCAGGTAGCCGCGGAACCTCTCGCCCACGAAGGCGTAGATGACGGGGTTGACGCAGCAGTGCGTGGAGGCGATCACCTCCGTCAGCTGCAGGGCCAGGTCCAGCTGCTTGCTCTGCTCACACTCATTAGCCAGGAGGCTACTTTGAAAAGCAGTGAAAAATATAGTCAGATTGTAGGGGGTCCAGAAGAGAAAGAAGATGATCATGACGACAAAAATCAGGCGGACGGCTCTGGCCTTCTTCTCGTTCGGCCGCTTGAGCAGAATCTTTATAATCCCCGTGTAGCAGACGATCATGGTGACCAGAGGCAGGATGAGCCCCAGCACGTTCAGTTTCAGGGCCTGGAACTGTTGCCACTGCTTCAGGTGTTCGTGAGGGAAATGGAGGTTGCAGGTGTAATGAGTGAACTCCCACTGGACCTTAGAAAAGTAAAAGCCCGGAATGGCAGCCAGAATGGCCAGGACCCAGGTGAGGAGGCTGGTGATGATACCAAAGGTGACGGTCCGGGCGCGCAGGGCGAACACGGCGTGGACAATGGCCAGGTACCTGTCGATGGTCAGCAGGGTGATGAAGAAGATCTCGCTGTACAGGCTTACGTAGTAGAGCCCCGAGAGCAGCCTGCACGTGCCGTTGCTGAAGGCCCAGTCATCCCTGACGTTGTAGTCAATCCAGAAGGGCATCATGAAGAGGAACAGCAGGTCCGAGATGGCCAGGTTGAGCAGGAGGATGCTTGTCATGCTCCTGAGCCTTTTGTATTGCACGAGGACCAGGACCACCAGGATGTTGCCAACCAGGCCAATCACAAACACCAGGGAGTACAAGGGGGGTAGCAGCTGACTCCCCAAAGCCCTCAACTCTTCTTTCTGGCATGGGGTTGTGTCCTCATAGTCATACTCTGTGGTCCCCTCATAGCCCTTTGGAGTGGTTGAAGTTTCCATGCTGGCTTCTGCCACGGGTCCGGGGAGACGGTGTCTGTACTTGCTTTGCTGTTAAATGCAGTGGGCTCTGGACAACAAAGACAAGGCGGTGATTATATGTCTTCAACCAGTTGGCCACTGTTGACTGCATTCCTACTGTATACCATGCCCTGGGACCCAACGTTGAGCAAAGGGGACCCAGGTCCTCTTTGCCCCAGTGGAAATGTAGTTTAAGGGTGTGGGGGGGAGACAATAAACAGATGAGTCAACAAATCATGAATTCAGTTACTTGGGCAATGAGTTCTGTGAAGGAAATTCCTGTGGAAGGAGAATCCAGACAAAGGGAGACCTCACCACACCCCCTCACCAATGCTTCCTATGGACTTGATATTAAGCAACCCTGGGGGGGGTTCATTATTGTTCCCCATCTTAGAGGTGATGACACAGAAGTTTGGAGTGGTTTGGACATATATCTGGTGAGAATGAGAGCTGGGGCTCAAACCTGGTACCCGTTCCTGGAACCACTCAGCTTTCTTGCCTCCAACCACAGAGGAATGACCTTGCACTTTGGAGTCCACAGAAGGACATGGGAAGGAAAATAGTCCTGGCTGAGAGTCAAAAACTAACCAACTTATAAGCATACATGCCTAGCCCATGGAAACAGACAATAGACAGGAGAAGGCCTGGCATGGGGTGGGAGATGGGTGAGGGGGGCAAAGGAGGGAAAATAGGGGACATCTGTAATACTCTCGACAAAATAAATTTTTAGAAAAAACAAAACTAACCAGTGGTTCTTCATGGCCTTGGGGCTAAAATGTTTCTCAGCTGGATGACATAGGGCTAGGCGGCAGGGCACATGAAAGTGTGTGGGCATTTGATCTTTTCTGGTTGTCACAAAGACTAGGGGGTGCTCCTGTCATTTGGTAGGCAGGGCCAAGGGTGTGTTACAGTGAGAAATTATCCCACCCAAACCCCAGTAGTGGTGCTATAGTGGAATTCTAGGAGGCCAACCCTGTCCCTTGGGCACCAAGGACACCAGAGAGAGCTCAGCCTGGCCCATGTTAGACAGCGCTGATGGGGCTCAGGCGGGTCTACAATAACTGTAGGCCCCCTATGAGAGCTGCGAGGATTCAGAGGAAAGCTCAGGTTGGGCAGAGAGGGGTAATCTGGTGGAAGAAGAGAGGGCTCCTGGGGAGGAAGCGATCAGAATAGCCTCAAGCCGTGAGGTGTTGGGCAAGAACCAGATGGAAGCTGCAATTCTGCTGAAACAAGGTCTTAAACATGTTACCCAAGGTTGCCTTGAAACAAGCAAAACAAGCACAAACAGAAAAGAACCACCAGATAACTTGCCTTTACAGGACTTCCCAGCCCCTCCTTTTCAGCCCTTCTTTTCAATCCTCTCTGATCACTTATTGAAGACACCTCCCCAGAGGGAGCATGGGCTTTGGTGTAACCTACCAGCTCTGTGACCTTGAAGAAGTTAATCTACCTCTCTGAGCCCCAGTTTCTCGTCTGTAATGTGGGAAAGTAACAGTTGCCTTGAAGGGCTACTGTAAGGTGAAGTATGAGAAAAGCCATCCCGGCACATTGCAGGATCTCCTTCCCTGCAATGACCCTTCCCTGAGGCCTGTTGCCACCAGTAACACTCCAGGCTGCAATCCTATTCTGCCCCCAAGTCCCCAGACCAGGTCTCTATGCAGTTAATCTAGAAAGTGAATTCTGCTTGACAATGATGGACACAACAAGAATTTTTAATATGTTGCCACCAATCTGAATTGCTTTGACTTAAACACCAATCAGTAAGGTAGGTGGTACCTATATCATAATTCCCATCTTCAATCCGAGTCCCTAGTGTTCTTCCCTCTACCCTCCTTAATGACTGTTTCCTGCTTAGAAATGCACATTTCTGCAGTAGGTGTTGGAAGTTAAGGCATGCGGGGGGTGTTGGGCGCCCCAGCTGGGGGGCTGTGATTTCCTGCCAAATCCATTCCTCTGGCCCACTCCTCCGTCTCTGGGCTTGCCCCTTGTTGAATCACTAGCCCTCTTGCTGGGGAAACCCAGCTGGCAGTCACTAACAGGCCGTGTCAGCAGTTTCTGGCTCCTGCTTCCTCTGCCAGTGCTGGCAGCTCAGCTGGGCAGTCAGCATTTCGGGGACTGGTGGGTTTACAGTGGAATCAACAAGTAGTTGGAAGCGCAAAGAGCAGCTAATACAAGACTGACCCCATGAGCCCAGTTTAGGGGGGGATTCTGGCCAAGGTGAAGGCGTGATGAGTCAGCTGAGCCAGGTGCCATCTACACAGAGTCATCTCCACACCCCTGACCTCCAACTCCATTCGCTGTTTTCCCAACTTGTTGGACACAGTGCAATGACGCCAGACACACTGCTCGCTAAGGGAGATGGGCTGGGGTGGGGCCTTGGAGGAGAAACCAAGGACCGTGTTGCCATCCAACCTGCCAGCCACACTGTAGTCTGCTGCAAAATCTGCCCCGAGGTCATTGCACAGTGGTCGGCTCTGGGCCTGGAGCCTGGAACCTTTCAGTGGCAACACCCTCCAGCCTGGGAGGTGGTGAGTCTCTGAGCAGAGAAAGAGCAGTCAGTGAGGGCAGAGACCCCAGGCCTGGCGGTGCGCAGCTGGCTTATCCTGGCTCCTAAGAACCAACCGTGTTGGTAGCTTGAAATCAACTCAGCATGTTGGTAGCTTGAAATCAACTATAGTGGGAATATTTACACATGGAAATCGGCAAGGCTCGAAATCAGGGCTCTCTTTCAGAACGTGTTATGAAATATTTAGCAGCACATCAGTGCCCCCCAGCCTGTCCTGCTAGTCAGAGTGGGGACTAAAAGGTCAATGAGTGGCACACAGCCTGGTGTCAGGCTAGGCAAACTTCTGGGAATTCCAACTCTGGAAACCTGAGACCCTCCAGATACGGAGGAACAGCTGAAGTAGGTACCTCCAAGTAGCCCCCATGCCTCTCTATCTTCACACCAAAATTCTGCTGTCTCTTCGTTAGTAGAACAGAATGGAGTAGAACAGAATCGCAAGAGGTCACCTGGCCAGTTCCCTGCCTTCGGGTGGGTGAAATTCTCCCTCCTCCACACTCAGCCCGCAGTCTGATTTTGAGGATCCTTGGTGCTGGTCTTCTTAAGAAGTTGGTTAGGTATCAGGTGACCCTTGCACCTGCAAAGGCTTTTTAATTCCTATCTCCCCCTTGCAACATTGACTTCATACACCATGCGTGGTTTTCATTTATGCAGGAAATTTGGCAAGAAATTTCTTCTTCAATAGCTTTCTACAGGAAAGGCCTCTTGTCCCTTAAAATTGGGCTGACTCTTAATCAGTAACCGACAGCCTATCATTCAAGAAAGCTTCCCTAATTTAGCAAACATAAAAACCTATTTTACATATGAGTAGCCAGTCTTCTAAATCCACCCATTCTCAGTATTGCTACACAGTTGATTGCCCTATGGGTGCATCAGCAGGCTACTCAGACATCTGCCTGGCCCTTGAGGAGATAGACAGATAAATCAACGATCCCCTGCAATGCGAGCAGGACCACAGCCCTGTCTCGCTGCATGCACGCATTCCAACCAGATTGCCCTACACAGAAACTGACAGAACAGAAAAGACAAGGGCCGCTTACCCTGGCATCAAGGGCGTTTGTCCACGAAGTCTTTGTTTCTAGAGTTTTTAGAGTCCCTGTTTTCAAGGTTCAGGTCCTGAGAGAGTAGGAAGTCCTCGGCTTCCTGTGTAATGATGGAGATAGGACTCTGGGGTGCCCAGTCATTCAGAATGACAAGAAGGAGAGGAAATTCTTCTTTTTGTATAGGTGGGTGCCCATGAGTGGCCACAACACCCACCAGTGGCCAGTTCCTGGAAGCTGAGTTCACTCTAAGGATTTTTCTCTGGTCACTTGACTGCACTTCTCCCTGGGGAGCTCTGTCTTAAAGGGATTGGGTAGGTTGGTATGGGGTGGAGTTGAGTTGGGCAAGGCAGGTGACAATGAGATGTTCCCAGAGCTTGTGAAGCAATTGAAGGCTAGGAATGGAGGGACAAGCAGAGTTCTTGTGGTCAGGGAGCAGCTTTTTTTCTTTTTTTTTTTTTATAAGACTGCAAGTGGAAGGATTTAACCCACAGCCTGGGTTCTTTGTTCCTCAAAATGATCTGGCTGATAAGTAGAGAGAGGCGGCAGCTTCTCTCTGGTGCCCCCTGTGTCTTCCACTTCTGACTGCTCCCTGTCCCTCTTTTCTCCTTCCCCACCCCACACCCCACAGAGCAGGTTTACCTGGGGGCACCTCCAGCCTGACCGCATACGGGTCTGTTAGACTCAGTGCTGCCGTCTCTCCTGAGCCCGGGCTGCTGTTCACGCAATGGTCCCACGCAGGCCAGGCTCAGGTCCCAGCTCTCCACTGGAGACACGGGCGGATCGCTCGCCTTTCTGAGTCCTGGTTCACCCTCCATCAGATGAGGACACTGACCGCTTAGGCTCCTAGGAGGGCGCGCAAGGTCAGCGTGCGTGTGAGAAAACGTCAGGCACGGGGGGAAGCGTCTGGAAAACGATGCTTATTATGATTCTCCCCGCGGCCCCAGCACCTGTGGCTCTGCACCCCTCTCAGGTTCCATCTGCTTTTCTGCCAAACAGGGGCCCTGCTAGCCTTTCTCACAGGCCTGCTGCAAAGCGCCGCTCAGAAATCAGGAACGTGAACGTGCTGTGAAAATGTCACCTGTCCCTTCGAGGCTCAGTTTCCTCATCTGTAAAAATGAAGACTTTAGACGAGGTGCCTCAGTGTCCCCTTCCTTGGAATTCCCATGAGTCTCCTGGGTTGGGTCTCTCCTCTTTGGCAGCTTGTCCACAGAGAGAGGGTGGGAGAGAGAGGCAAAAAGGTAACCAGCCCGGCCGGGCGTGGTTCAGTGTTTGAGGGTTCACCCAGGATCCAGGCGATCGGGGTTCGATTCCCGGTCAGGGCACATGCCCGGGCTGCGGGCTCGATCCCCAGTGCGGGGCGTGCAGGAGGCAGCCGATCAATGACTCTCTCATCACTGATGTTTCTATCCCTCTCCCTCTCCTTTCCTCTCTATGAAATCAATAAAGAGATATATATATATATAAAAAAGAAGGTAACCAGATTGACAACGCAGGCCAGTGGCCTGGGACCTTGCGGCCTTTGTGCCGAGAGCAGGACGCTGGGGCGGGGGTGGGCGCCAGGGCCGAGCCCCTCAGGTCCGAGGGTCCTGCAGCACGTCCTCGGCCCGCCTTTTACCGACCGTGCGCATGTTATTTAAGCCGCCAGGTGTCTCCTTCCTCTTCTGTGCAATGAAGTCAACAGCGCCAACTTTACAGGAGGATTAAGGGACATACCTACTCGCACACGTGTGAATGAATGATTTGGTGTAGTGCTTGAGACGGTAAAGCTGTCGGTCTTAATTTGGGGTCCCCCTCCAGAGTGCAAACAGTCTATTTGCTGGGTTCCCAGGAAACACCGAAGGGAGGGGAAAGTGGGACAGGAAGAGAAAAGGAGCGGAGGAGGGGGAGCCACAGGGCCACTGCGGCTGTGGGCGAGCGGGCTGGGCCCTCAGGGTGAGCTCAGAGGCCCCGCAGTCACCCTGACCTCAGGCCGGAGGCGAGGGAGCCAGGCGGCGTCGGTGACATCGCCACCTGCCCCCGCTGGCTGAGGACAGCCGCTGGCGCTATTGGAGCTTCGCGCCTGCCCTGCCCCAGGCAGGGAGCCCCGCGTTTTCGGAAAGCGGCTGCAGTGTGTAGCGATGCTGCTGGGGCGCATGGCTGCATGGTGCGCAGGAGACTCGGGTGCAGGCCAGTGTTGGTGGACGAGCCCCCAGCCCCTTCCCCACCGGGGACTCCCCACTCTGCCAAGTGGATCCACTCTCAGCCGCGCCCCCGCCGCAGGACCCGAGGGTCTGCGCCTGGCGACTGCAGGACTTTGCCGGCAAGTCGGCGTCGGAGGAGGGGGCTTGTGAGACCTGCCTCTGTCCTGGTCACGTCTAAGGGAACAGACATGGTCAGTTCCTCTGTTCCTTGACCGGCCTCCCAGCCCTGCTCTAGGCTTTTGTGGCACCCGAGACACAGAGAGGAGGTGCCAGGCACATCTGATTGTTCATTGAACAAATATGTATTGAGTCCCCGTGATGTGCCAGGCAGGCGCTGTTAGTGCTAGGGATAGAGCGGCGACCAACAGAGACGGGCACCATTCTTCAGGCGCTGGCGGCTTAGCAGGGATCACAGACCGTTAAGCAGATCACGGCAGGAAGGGACAATGTCACAGCCTTGTTACTGAAACATGTGCCCAGATTTTTCATGTAATAATCGGCTGTTCTTTTAACCCTTGCTGACCAGGCCTACCCAAGGTCTCTGAAGACAACGAAAGAATTCCATGAAAGAATACGTCTTCTCGGATGTAACTGGCCTCCTTTGTCCTGTGCTGACCTCTGCCAGCGTTTTCTTTTCCAGAGTGCTGCCCCCAGTTTCTGCCCCCTACTGCAAAACTACCCTTCCCCCCAGCGTGCCCGCCCCTCTCTGCTCCAGCTCTCCCCCTCCTACCCAGCGTGCCCCCCTTCCCTGCTCCAGGCCTCCCCCATTTCTCCCTTCTCACTGCTGTCCAGACAGTGCTCTTTCCTCATCTTTAATTCCCATTTTGAGCATGCTTTCCTCTTTATGATGCTTTCTGACATGCCTGTTTCATGATGTCTCTGTAAAGGGGACCTAGAGCCCGTACAAAGGCCTTTACAAAGGTGCTCATTTGGAGGCCTCCATAGGTTAATCCTTTGGGAAATGCAAATTAAGACTACAAAGGTCGAAGCACAAACCCACCAGAATGGCTCAAGTGAAAAAGAAAGAAAACAGAACTCAACTCAACGGACAATGGACAGCATCAAGTGTTGGCGAGAAGGTGGATCAGCTAGAATACTCATGTGCTGCTGGTGGACGTATAAACTGGTACAACCCCTTGGAAGACTGTCTAGTGGTAGGTAAAGTGATACACATGCCTTCTCTGTGACCCAGATGCCCCACCAAAGTGCCAGAGGCCGATTTTTTAGAGCAAGGGGGAGGGAGGGAGGGAAGGAGAGAGAGAAAGAGAGAGAAACATCAATGTGAGAGAGACACATCAATTGGTTGCTTCCCACATGTGCCCAACCAGGGCCAGGGATCAAACCTGCAAGCCAGGTATGTATGTGCCCTTGACTGGAAATTGAACCCAAGACCCTTCGATGCATGGGCGGACACCCTAACCATTGAGCCACACTGGTGAGGGCTGGATGGGTCTAATTAAAGGAAGCTGTGCACTCCTCCCTGCCGCTCTGGCAGTTACTTCCTTTTACACACTCAAGACTGGGGTTGACCTGAGCTCTCCTGCCAGAAACTTCAGGCCCTTCCGTAATTTCTGAAGGTTGTTTGTTTGTTTTTGGTTCCCATGCTCCTCTGTTCCTAATCTGGCTTCTGTTTGTTTTGTTGTTGCTACTGTTTTGGTTGTTTCCCCCTGAAATATTTCTACTTTAGCTTATGTGACATTGAGAATCTGGAAGATCAGAGGGGATTAGTGTTTGGGGTCAGGTTGTCCCATATACCTTGTTCCATCTGTGAGCTGATGACCTTGAGTAGAAGGACCCTGAAAGAAGCACCAAAAATCTCTTGTCCATCTTGGGAAGGGCCAGGACAGAACACGCCACTGTAAACCTCTGGGAAACCACTTGGGGTCCTGCTTTCACATTTGGGCACGATGCCACCCTCATCTTCAGCTGAAGGACAGCAGACACCTGTCCTTCTGAGGGCAATATAGTGCAGGGGGAAAAAGAGCGCCTGATAGAGGAGCCCAGCTCTGGGGTAGAGCCCAGCTCTGGGGTAGAGCCCAGCTCTGCCCGTCACTTTCTCTGTGGCTTTTGCTGAGTCCTTGCTGAATCTCTGTTTCCTCATGTACAACATGGGGTGGCAAGAGCGTCCCTGCCAATCTCCCGGGGCTGCTGTGGAGACTCCTGTCAAAATGAGAGGATGGGCCAGGAAGTAGTTTGCAGCTGTGTCGTGCTGGCCAAGCATGAGAACAGCAATTCCCAGAGTTCTGCTAAGGAATCCCAGTCTTGAGGGATGTTAATAGGTGTTATTTGAAAACTAACTTTTTTCAACATTAAAAGTAGGTCTGGGGAGTTCTAGGTTAACAGAGTATAAACTGGTTCCTCACTGCAGGATCTCTCAGAGACTTGCATGTTCTCGGAACCTCCGAGTTTTCCAGTGTATGAGAGAATCATGATGCAGAAAACTGCGGGGTTCCACACAACACCCTCTATGAGAAACGGCAGGTTAGCGACCACCACAGTTCTTCAGTGCAGGACGCAGGCATCAGAATTCTTGCCAGCTACCATGTTGACTCTTGGATCATAAGAGACATCAAATACATTAGCTGGATTAGTTAATTTAACAAATGATAGTTAAAGAGGAGCCACAACCAGAAAGACACCAGGCTTGATACCAACAGTGGCCCAGGAAAAGCTTCGGGGCCACGTGTGGAGAACCTGAGTGAGACCTCCCGGAGGCACCGCACACCCTCCCAGAGTCTACAGACTCCTCGGTCATATTTCTTTTTCTTTCTTTCTTTTTAAATCCTCACCTGAGGATATTTTTTCCATTGCTTTTGAGAGAGAGTGAAAGGGAGAGAGAGAAACATGGATGTGAGAGAGACATCGATGGGTTGGCTCCCGCACGCACCCTGACCGTGACTGGAACCGAGCCTGCAGCCGAGGTACATGCCCTTGTCCAGAATCAAACCCGGGACCCTTCAGTCCTCGGGCCGATGCTCTAACCACTGAGCCAAATTGGCCAGGGCTCCTCAGTCATATTTCTATCAGGAATCGTATGTGTATGTGGCTGTGTTTAGCCTCACATAAGTGAACCCCATTTTGACTTTTTCTAAAGCTTAATCTCTCTGTTAAGTGGGCTCCCACGATGCCCCCTCTGGAAGATCCTGCTGATGCTGTTCTTGTTCAAGGGGCGAGAAACCAGACCCCTGCAACCTCTCCACCCTGGGATGCCTCATAGAGCCCAAGGCAAAAGCTGACTCTCTAATAACATAGAACAGCTAAGACTTCAGCTTCTCTTTCAGACCAGAGGCCCAGCTCCCCACCTCTGCTCTGACGGGGGTCCCGCCGGCCCAGCTGGCTGATCGCTGACTGCCAGGCGCTCCCTCAGGGCGCCCAGCTGCCCTCCCTCTCCTTTCTTCCCGGCTTTTCTGTGTCATTTGAAGCATATAGCACAGCCCTACGTGCATAGCAGATGTTTATAAACGTGGTGGACTTCACGGACTTGCCCACTTAGCTGCTTCATAGAAGATCACACCGAACATGGTGAGAGCCCTTCCCACGGATGTGGGATGGGCACCTGCTCTGTGCCCAGCACCGTGCTCAGTCCCTGGGACACCTCAGCACCTCAGCGGGCGCTTGGCTCTGCCCTGTGCAATTTATGTCACAGCGGCCCTCTGCCTGCACTCTGCTCAGCCCTTCTACACACTTATCTAGTTGGCTCCACAGCACCCCTATGATACAGTTATTATTATTCCTGTTTATGGATGAGAAAGCTGAGGTCCAGCAAGATCACACAATTACCTCATGGAGCTATAGGTGCTACAACTCAAGATCAAACTCACGTTTTCTCGAGCTGTGCAAACCTGCGCTACAGCCCACCCCATCGAAGTCTCCTACTGAGCTCTGCAGGACGATTAAGTTATCCCCTAGTCCCATTCTTCCCACGCAGGGCAATTCCAATATTGTTTTAATATCCTGCCTCCCCAGGGGTTAAAGCAATACTTGTTCAAGAATTATCACTCCTTCCTCAAAAAGGAGCAGTGCCAAGCGAATGCAGAGCCCCTAAGAAAGTGCTGAGCACCAGCAGCATCTTGTCAGGGTTACTCAACTGATCACTGAGTGTGATCGCGATTGCAGAAAGAACAACTGCCGAATTTGATATCTCTCTGAAGACTTGCAAAACCTGAGACAGTAGTTCAGAAGAGGAAGTCCGGTTGTTTCCCACTTTTCTAATGTCTCTGAGCAGATGATACCTCCACTTCATCAGCGGCAAGAACTAAGCTGGCGCTGGACACATAAAGGACTTTGCCAAATTAGCAGGTATCGCTTCTTTTCTCATCTTGGGGAGAACTGATAACACGCAACAGAAATTGTTTATTTAGAGGAGACTTCCAAGTAGACTGTCAGGTTTCTAGGAAAGAGCAGACGGGGCGAGGGGTGTAGGCGGGCAGATGCAATACCCCCCAGGAGTGCTCTTGGATGGAGGAGGCGCAGGGGAGGGGGCCCACCCCAATTCAGTAGGTAGCATGGGGCCCAGTGGGAGAGTGTGTTGTGAAAGATGTCCAGTGTCTTCTTGCTCGCTTCCACTTTCCCTGCCTTTCTCCCACCCACACCATGACATGGTCGCCTGTTCCACTCATCCAAACCCAGCCTCCTACGCCGCTCCAGTCAATACGCCCATAACTGTGCCCACGCTGCCTTCCCTAAGCTTTCATAAATTCTCAACTATTGAGAAGATGGCTGCTCCAAAAGGGTTTCACTTAGTAGTTTTGTTTTTATTGGTACTGACTTGTAAGGAACAGTGAAAATATATTTCACATATATGTGCACATATATTTATATATTACATTCATATATATATACGGATATGTTTCAAGTTTTCTTTGAAAATCCACTCCAAGTCAGACCATTAGATGAATCAGTTGACTAGTTTGGTGTCTTTTTATCTGCATCTACAAGGGTGACTGCTTTTCCTGGACCTGTGTTAGAGGGTAGGGATAGAAAGCTTTGTTAATCTGAGAAACCTTGGATTGGTTGGAGATGGAAGTTAAGCATTGTTTGATGGGTGTTTGAGGGGAGGAAGGTGGGAATATGGGGTCTTTAGCACACAGAAGCAATAGGAGTTGGAACGTGTTCGCAGGTCTTGTCAGAAGATGGTGATTATATCATTGAACCATGCAGGCTAAGTTACTTCTTCTGGGGGAGGAATTGTATGACTCAATTAGAAAAGACAGATTGCCTAGCAGAATAAAATGGGTAGAGAGCACAAACAGATAATTCACAGAAAAGGAAGGTAGTTCCTTACTTTATTAGTCATTACCCATGACTAATCATTACAGTTTAAAAATTAATTAGTTACAACAATAATGACATCCCTTTGGTCATATAATTGGCCAAATAATTATTTTCTTATAGATCTTCTCTGTATTGTTGGATGTTTGCTGAGACGGGCAACATCACCTACTAGTGCCGAGAGTGTGTGTGGGTATGTATGTATGTATGTGTGTGTGTATATATATCATCACACACTTTCTGGAAGCAATTTGGCAAAATGCACCAAGAACCTTAGAAATATGATTGCAAATAGAAATGGCGCTTCGGAAAATCTACTTTAAGGAAATAATAAAAAATGCAGACAAATATGTTTATTGCAGCATCATTTATAAAAGTGTAAATTGGGAACAACTTAATTATACATCGACCTCATGGAACTAGGTGCAGGATATAAAATTTAAACCATCAGAATACAAAATAATATACAAGGGTGAGATCAACACTAACACACATGGTACCTAGAAAAGAGACAGTGGTTCTCTCTCCATGGCATAGGTGGAGGTGGAAGGACCAGGGGCCAAGAAGCTAAACCCTCTGGTCATGCTGAACACCCCCCCCACAGCCAATATCTTGCTCCCTCTCTTCCCCAAGTGTCATTTCTGCAGAGTGGATGTCCCTGGCTCCTTTGCTCACCTTCACTGGGTAGGGTTTCCTCTTGGCAACCCTACCCCCAACGTTTCAGTTCGGCAATGTTTGCATTAAATGTCTTGCCTGGGACTTAGTGCAGTGCTCTGGATACAGTCTTGGACCACTTTAAAAACATCACATGCTAATCTGTAATTCTAGTTGACCATAAGGTTAGCTTGTGATAGGGGTTTTTGAAAAAACTTCCTGCACTTGAACTTAGATTACATTAACAGAAGTGTGCATGCAGATCATGGAAAGTGGCAATTTCACAGTATCCTAAACTGCTCAAAAGTAAGTCCCCAGTAGAACCCTCTCTGATTCCTGATTGTCTTCAATTTGCCAGGAAGTCTATCATCTATCTATCTATCTATCTATCTATCTATCTATCTATCTATCTATCTATCATCTATCTATATCTATCTATCTATCTATCTATCTATCTATCTATCTATCTATCTATCTATCTATCTATCTATCTATCTATCATCTATCTATATCTATCTATCTATCTATCTATCTATCTATCTATCTATCTATCTATCTATCATCTTTGTGAAAGATAATCCACCCCTGATGTCTCTTCATTGGACACTTCAGTAAGTAAATTGATTAATATAATCTTGGATTCTCATTAGGTTATTTAATTTGTTTGCTATCCCAACTCATTTGTAGAAATCCAGACTTCTCATTTACTGTAACTAAATATTTTAATGAAGACTGAAATGTCTTATTAAAACAAATTATTGGAGCTCTGGCTGGTGTGGCTCAGTTGGTTGGGCATTGTCCTGGGCACAGAAAGGTTGCTGGTTCCATTCCAGTCAGGGAACATGCCCAGGTTGTGGGCTCGATCCCCAGTAAGGGGTGTGCAGGAGGCAGCTGATTGATGCTTTGCTCTCACATCAATGTTCCTCTCTCCCTCTCCCTTCCTCTCTCTCTGAAAGTCAATAACAATACTTTTAAAAAAACCAAATTATTGGACACCAATCATTGTGGCTTTTCTATAACTTGAGTAATGGGCTACAGACAGGTTATTTGTGGAAAAATAAGTATTTCTCTTTATGCTGAGGAGATACTTCCTTCTCTAAACTCAGATTATATTAAACAAGATCTAAGGCATTTTGGAAAGGCCTAAAAATTTTAAAAATAAAGAAGGTAAATGGGTAGAGGGAGGAAGGGAAGAACTAATGCACATTTGTCTGGCTCTGTGGATGTTCTCACATTGTTAGTTCATTTAATCCTCAAGTTGCTCCTCTTTGCAACACTTTCTTCGTTTGACTTCTGGGACACCAGCTGTCCTGGTTTTTCTCCTACCTCACCATCCACTCCTTCTCAGTCTCTTTTGCTGTGTCCCCCTTATTTCTCTGACCTCTGATCTTTGGCATGCCTGAGGACACCATCCTCTACTATCTACACTCACTTCTCTGGTGCTCCTACCTGGTGTCATGAATTTAAACACCATTTATGTGATGAAAAGTGTCAAGGAAACTAGTGAGAACATCAACAACATAAAAAAGGACCAGTCAGGAATGAAAAACATGCTAAGTGAAATGAAGAATAATTTACAGGGAATCAACTCTAGAGTAGAGGACACCAAGAGTCAAATCAGTGATTTGGAATATGAGGAAGCAAAACACACTCAATCAGAAGAGCAAAAAGAAAAAAGAACCCAAAAATATGAAGATAGCCCAGCCGGCATGGCTCAGTGGTTGGGCATCAACCTATGATCCAGGAGATTGAGGTTCGATTCCTGGTCAGGGCACATGCCCGGGTTGCTGGCTTGACCCCCTGTAGGGGACATGCAGGAGGCAGCGAATCAATGACTCTCTCATCATTGATGCTTCTATCTCTCTCCCTCCCCCTCACCCTTCCTCTCTCTATGAAATCAATAAAGACATATTTGAAAAAAAAAAAATGAAGATAATGTAAGGAGCCTCTGGGACAACTCCAAGTGTACCAACATTTGAATAATGGGGGTACTGGAAGGAGAAGAGAGGGAGCAAGAAATTGAAAACCTATTTGGAAAAATAATGACAGAAAACTTCCCCTACTTGGTGAACGAAATAGACTTACAAGTCCAGGAAGTGCAGAGAGCCCCAAACAAGATCAGCCCAAAGAGGCCCACAGCGAGACACATCATAATTAAATGCCAAACATTAAATACAAAGAGAGAATCTTAAAAGCAGCAAGAGAAAAGCAATTAGTTACCTACAAGGGAATGCCCATAGGACTGTCAGCTGATTTTTCAATAGAAACTTTGCAGGCCAGAAGGGAGTGGTAAGAAATAGTCAAAGCAATGAAAAGCAAGTATCTACAACCCAGATATCTCTACCAAGCAAAGCTATCATTTAGAATTGAAGGTCAGGTAAAGAGCTTCACAGACAAGAAAAGCTAAAGGAGTTCATCACCACCAAACCAGCACTACAGGAAATGTTGAAGGGTCTTCTTTAAGAAGAAGCTAATGCACAAAATAAACTGACAAACAAAATAGACCCAGGAACATTGAAGCACGCAACAGACGATCATATTTCAGAGGGAAGGGGGTGGGGGTGAGAAGGGATTAACCTTCTCACTTATATACAAAGAACTTATATACATTTATGCAAAACCCATGGACACAGACAATAATTCGGTGAAAGCCTGGGGAAGGGGCAGGAGCAGGGTAGAGGGGGTCAATGGGGGGGGGGAAAGGGGGACATCTGTAATACTTTCAACAATAAAGATAAATTTTGTAAAAAGCAATGGAAAAAATATCCTCGGGTGAAGATTAAAAAAAAATTTTTTTTAATCTAATTTGCACTCTTGAGAGTCTCTGGTTTGTACAAGGCACGTGCTTGGCAGCTAGTAGCAGTGTGTCCGCCTGGGCGCCTGCCTGTTCAAAGGTGGACAGGTCCTGAGCCAGGACTCTGACAGAGATGTGGCAGTCAGAGCAGAGGGAACACTTTCACCTTGGAGAGGTCACAGTGCCTAGGGAAGACCAAGAATCCATGGATCATGAGGCCATTAGCTGCAAACCATTGCAGCACATGCCAGCAAAAGGCTCAGGGTCAGGACTAGGTGGCCCCACCTCAGCAGACACCAGCTACATAAATCAAGGACGGACAAGAGGCCAGGGCACACTCTTCCCACTCTGCCCATGCCTCAGTCCCGCTATGCCCCCCCCCCCATGCCACCACTGCCCTTTTAGAAAGGACCAATGAGAGAAGACAAGCTAAAATTATAAGCCGGCAGCAGCTTTAGGTTTTGCCCATTCCCTCGATGCTGCCAGGCTTAGGTTAAACCACCCTGACTCAACTTTGTGAATCCTGTTTTCAGCCACCCAGCAGGTGCAAAGCCAGAAGCAGAGGTCCAGATGGTTTTGGACACTAAAGGGGCTTCATTTACATTGCACGGCGGAACTGTATTCTGCGTAATTTTAGTGAACCAGCTAAAGTAGTATCATCTCCTTTTTGGTGTAAAGTGTATATCCATGTACACACATCTGCAGAGAGAAATGTTCACATTAGTGGTAAACTCTACATGGTGAGATTTAGGGTGTTTTTTAACTTGCGTTTTTTGCTTCTCTTTATTGTTGATGTTGTTTGTTTCTTTACTATTACTCTCATTTTTCCAAAATGTAAAAATCTATTTTTAAAAGCCTAATTCTAACCTCTCAGCTATTTCAGATTTAAATATTCATTTTCACCAGGACTGTGTAGACAGATGGAAACCGTATCTGGCTAGAAGGGGTCAGTTTTCACATCTCTGACCGCATGTAAACTCTGTAGTAATCCTGGACTTGACTCATGACTTTAGAGAACCTGCAGCCATGCTCCCCTGTTCCTTGCACTCCAGCGCCCCCAAAGGCTCCCCAATGTTAGCACACCGATCACGTTGGTTTTATGGAAGTGACATGTGAATTAAAGGCAAGTTGAACAAAACTTCAGGAAATTTTTAAAAATTGACTTGGTTTTAGATCAGCCTGGGAGAGAAGGAAAGAAAATACAGACAATGCTGAGAAGAGGCTGCTAGGCCTTTGCTGCCTGGAGCAGGAAGCGCTCCCCTTTCTTGCTTAGACAGTCAAGGGGAGAGTTTTACCTGTTAACTGCATAACAGGTGAAACGGTGGGCATGTTTGTTTCTCAGCTGCTGTGGATGATGCCCTTAGGAAGAAGAATGCTGCTATCATTCCAATCAGCCCTTCCTCCGTGTTCTACCCCAAAAGCCTGAGTGTGTCACTGTGGTACTGGGACAGAGCCGTGGAAACAGACCCAGTGCCATCGAGAGACCCCCGTTTCCTAGTTTCACACGAAATGGCTCCCCATTGCCTTTCTTTCACTTCTGCTTCTAACTGATGTTACAGCTGTTTTTAGCTGCAAAAGGGGTCTCGTGTGCACTGTCTCATCTGGTCCCCACCACAGCCTCGAGTGGTATCATGATCCTTATTTCGGAGCTGAGCCAACGAGGCTCAGAGGTAAGGACTTGTCCCAGTGCCACAGCTGGTGAGGGGAACGGCTGGGGCGGGCCTCCGTGCCTCCTGCCTGCACAGACCCTGACAGGGCTGCCTCTGGGGGCTCGGTGTCTATTGGGGAGCAAAGACAAGTGCTGGCCATTGGCTCCAGCTATTGCATTCCTAGGGCTCGCCTTGAGAAACACCCACTGACTTATATTCACGCCCTTCTCCATCTTTCTCCCAGAAAGGAGTAAGTCAGCGGGATTTCTCCCAAGGAAGCAGTGTGGGGATTAGCTGTCCTTCCTGGGGCTCCCTCCCTGTCCGGTTTTCTTCCTCAGTGAAGTCTGTAGCCAGAGGAAAAGCAGACACTGGTCGAAGGGCTCCTGGCCTTAGAAACACCAAATCTGAAAAGAAACTCCATTGGCCTAGCCCTTTCCTGAAGGAGAAATCTAAGGGGTTTGCTGTTGGCACACGACTGGCTTGTCTCGGTATTATTAGGACCAGAAAAGGGGTTCGTTAACCTAGGTTAATACTGCCTATAAATTGTAATTGTTATAATAGTTTATAACAATTCTGACAGCCACGGCATCAAAAGTTACTCTTAAAAATCACTGCATTTGAATCTAGTGATGAGAGAACTGGACATAGATACCGAAGATCTAGCTTGAATTTTATTTAAAAATTTTTTTTAAATCCTTACCCGAGGACACACTTTCCCTGGTTTTCAGAGAGAGAGGAAGGAGAGAGAGAGGGAAGGAGAGGGAGAGAGATGCGAGAAACATCCATCGGTTTCCTCCCGTATCCACCCGAATAGGGGAGACCCTGCAACCTGCGTATGTGCCCTGACTGGGAATCGAACCTGTGACTTTTCGGTGCGCAGGACAATACTCAACCAGCTGAGCCATGCCCACCAGAGCTAGCCTGAACTTTTGTATTTACTTGTTAGAGAGTTTGGGCTAAGTTACTAAATTTCTTCAAGGTTCAATTTCCCCATTAGCTATGGTGAACGGCACATTATGATGGGGCAGGGAGAGGGGTAATTATTTGTAATAATAATCATTATTATTATTAGAAGCATTTCATTTTTAAATAGGTAAGGTGATTTTGAATGTCACATATAAACAGTAAAACATAAAATGCAAAATACATGAGAAGTCACAGGAATAACAGCGATTGCATTGTCGTTACCACCAACCTGTGCGCTCCTGTTTCGCCCGCCTGTCAGGTCCTTTCAGAAATCAACCGCCTGCCCTACCGCCGCCCCGGCCTTTCTGTCTCTGCTCGTCTGGGTCGAGCTGACTTTCAAAACTTCTCTCGTTCATTTGCGACTCCTCCCCCGGGGCAGCGCCGATGTACGTGCCCAAGAACCTTTCGGGGGAGGGGCTGTGCACCACGCGTGGTTCTGTTTGGTGACAGACGCCCCAGGGCTCGGAGGCGGTGGCCGCGCTTCATCGAGGGGTTGTGTTTGCTTCTTCCATTGCAGGGACTAGGAAAATGGCAACGCTGATCGCCCGGCCCGAGAACGAGGCAGGGACCACCGCTTTCGACTATGAGTTCACAATGCCATGCGTGAAGATCCAGGTCCAGGAGCTGGGGACGCACCTGCTGCCCCCGCTCTACGCCCTGGTGTTCGTGCTCGGGCTGCTGGGCAACGTGATGGTGGTGGTGATCCTCACGAAATACCGGCGCCTCTGCACCCTCACCAACATCTACCTGCTCAACCTGGCCATCTGCGACCTGCTCTTCCTGGGCACCCTGCCCTTCTGGATCCACTACCTGCATCGGGGCGAGTGGGCCTTTGGCCACGGCATGTGCAGGCTGCTCTCGGGGCTCTACTGCATCGGCCTGTACGGGGAGATCTTCTTCATAGTCCTGCTCACCATAGACCGCTACCTGGCCATTGTCCACGCCGTGTTCGCCCTTCGCACCCGGACCATCACTATTGGCATCATAAGCAGTGTCCTGACGTGGGCCCTGGCGGGGGTCGTAGCCCTCCCTGAATTCCTCTTCCATAAGGCCCAAGGGCAGTCTGAGGGCTTGTTCTGCAGCTCCCTTTACCCGGAGGACAAAGAAGACATCTGGAAGCGCTTTTACGCCCTGAGGATGAACATCCTGAGTCTGGCCCTGCCTCTGCTGGTCATGGTTGTCTGCTACTCCGGGATCATCAAGACGCTGGTGAGGTGCCCCAATAAGAAAAAGCACAAGGCCATCCGGCTCATTTTTGTCATCATGGTGGTCTTCTTCCTTTTCTGGGCCCCCTACAACCTGGTGGTCCTTCTCTCCACTTTTCAAAACGTCTTCTTTGAAGCCAGCTGCGAGCGGAGCAACCAGCTGGACATGGCCCTGCAGGTGACGGAGGTCATCTCCTACACGCACTGCTGCGTCAACCCCATCATCTACGCCTTCGTCGGGGAGAAGTTCCGGGGGTACCTGCGCCACTTTTACCGCAGGCAGGTGGTCATGTGCCTGGGCAAGTGCAACCTGCTCCTTCCCGGTGAGAAACTGGACCGATCCAGCTCCGGGTCCCGGTCGACAGGGGAGCAGGAACTCTCTGCCCTGTTTTAGGTCAGATGCGGAAAACTGCCTAATGAAAACGCGCTCGGACAGAGAGAGACAAACATCACGTGATGTCGCTTATATGTGGAATCTAAGGAACTTAATAAACAGATGAACGGAATAGACTCAGTGACATGGAAGCATGGTTCAGACTGACGAATGTCAGCGGGAGGGAGGAGGGCAGATGGGTGGAGGGGGAGAGAGTAACCAAAGAATTTATATGCACGTATGCACAACCCAAGGACACGGACAATGGTGGGGAGAGGGACTGCAGAGGGGGATGGGACGGGGTGGAATGGGTCATTGGGGAGAAAAAGGGACATTTGTAATATCTAAAAAAGAAAATGTGCTGGGCACGTGAAGCGAATGCATTGAGCCAAGGATATCGATTTCTACGCCAGCCCTTTGAACTTCCAGCGCCATGCTGAAGAAGCTCTTGAAGACATTCAAGTATATACATGATGGTTGCGGTGTATCTGTGCACCCCAAAGTCATTAACAGAGGTCAGCAGCTGAACTGCTTACTCACTGCCCACCCTGAAGAGCAGAGCTCTGCTTGTGCAGTTACATGCGTTTTAACCCAGGTGCTAGAGTTAGTATGTGCAGCTACGAACAGGCAGAGCTTTGTAGGTTTTAAATCTGAACTTCAGCCTGCTATTGACTTAAATGAAATGTATTTCACAGAAGACAATAAATAAATTACATTACCGCTTAATGTGCCTGGCTCTTTCCTTGCCTGATAAAAAGGCTCTTTTGTTATAGCTTATGGATATGCACCCTCAAGCATACCTGCTCTGATTATTGTTAATGTTGAATTGATTTTCACACGGAACGACTGCATTTCCCATGAGTGACTCAGCGGGAGAGGAGCGATGTGGCACTTTCAGTGTAGAGACCGAGGGCCCTGCTCAGAGACACTGCTTGGCCCTGAAGTGTGGGGGCGCCGTCCCCCTAAACGTGCCTCTCGCTGTTCATGCACAACTGCGTGGAGGTGGTGCAGACAGGATGCGCACACCCTGCTTTCGGTTAAGCGAAGGGCGTGCAATGCACAATCCCTGCCTCCCCGAAACCTTCCACTGAGTAGGGGGCGTAAGACAGAAACAAGTCACTCCAGGGCAAAGAGGAACACTGTGCCGGGCCCAGGAGGAGGGAATCTGAGCCAGGAAGACTTCATGGAGGAAGTGGCATTTGAGCAGGTCTATGAAGGAGGAACGGGATCGGGAAGGGAGAGAATCTGAGGAGGCACCTTAAGCCAGTGACATGCCCAACACAAAGGTGAGAGGGGAAAGCACGAGCATGCGCGGATGGCAGGGTGGGGTGGGTGCGCTGGGAAGGGCCGTGAATTTCGGCAAAGCATCTTGGGCTTTGTGGGGAAGGCAAGGGGAGCTAGTGAAGGGTTTCGAGCAGGGGAGTCAAACTATCAAAATGGTGCCTTAGGGAGATGAATGTGGTCACACGCGGAAGATGGAGTGGAGGCCCCAGAACCACGTGGGAGGTAAGGTGGCAGACACGGCAATGACAGGTCAACAGCCGGGGAGAGAGGTGGTAGGAGCCCCGCAGAAGAATTTAGCCAAGAAACAGTGTGAAGTCAAAGCACAAGGAGCCATCTATGGTTGACTGAAAAAAATCAAAGACCGAAAGAGGGTGTATCACATGTAACAGAGAAAGAGGGAGGGAGAGAGGGAGAGAGGGAAAGGGGGAGAGAGAGAGAGACTTGCATTGTGCAGGTAACCACAGTGCCGGATAGAGGTGCTTGTTTATGCTCCCCTGATCCCGGAAAGCTTTCAGGAGCTTTATGATCCGTACAAAACTGCCCACAACCAAACCATGAACGCAGGGTGACCCATTTTGCTCCCTGGCCAGCACATCTGCACCATCCGGTATGGTTACTACCAGCATATGCAGCTGTGAGCACTTGAAATGTGGCTAGTGTGACTGAGGAACCGAAATTTTAATTTTCATTCAATTTTATTTATTTATTTTTCTTGATTTTTAGAGCGAGAGGAAGGGAGAGGGAGAGAGACACACACATTGGTGTGAGAATGAAACATCGACTGGCTGCCTCCTGCATGCCCCGTCCTGGGGATCAAGCCTGCAACCCAGGCATATGCCCTGACTGGGAATTGAACCGGCAACCTTTTGGTGCGCAGGAGAGCACCCAACCAACTGAGCCACACTGACCAGGGCAATTTTTATTCCATTTTAACAGCCACATGAAGCTAGTGGCTACTACATGGGATGAGTGGTGCAGCACTAGCCCCCTTCAAACGGGCCCCATCGCCTCTACTCTCCCTACGCAACCAGCCTTCCCGTAGTCAGCAAACACGTGCCTGGAACACTGGGCCACAGACCGGGGAAAATGCCAGCGATGCCAAGTCAGGTGAGACCCATTTCTAGAAAACTCATCATTCAGTGGAAGAGACCCATCTGACTCAAATGACCCTAATGAAACGTGACAGGTGCCCAGGGACCCTGCTGCAGAAGGAAGAATGAAGACATTTCAGAAAGGACACAGAGAAAGTGACAATCTGCTTAGGTCGGGTTCCCCCAAGAGCAGTGCCTGGGCAAGGATAGGAGAGCAAAAGGTTTATTTGGAAAGTACAGGAAACTCCAGCAGGGAGCAGGGACGGAGACCAGGAAAAGGAAGGTGCCAGCAAAGGGTAAGTCACCAAGCTGACTTCCATTGGGGGCGCCTGGAGCTCAAAACTGTTGGAAAACTCCGAGGAACAGTGTAACTCACACCTGGGTATCCTGTCCCCAGGGTAAGAGAGGTGGGCATTTATTTTGCACTCCAGCCGGTCACTGGCTGATGGCTGCTCCTGGGGGGGTTAACTCCCCAGCACCCAGGCCCGCACGGCCCTGGCACAGAGGCCTTCCCAGTGCGGGGCAAGCTCCCAGGAGGCCGGGTGCTGGAAGCCCTCTGGGCACACTCAGTGAAGGCTGGAGGGATAAAGCATCTGCCACATATTCAAACTGGTTTGTGAACCACTTTTTTTATGAAGCAAAGGGTGGAAGTGAGGGTGGTGTCCGGGCAGGGGCGTCCATTTGTTGGAAGGCATGGAGGCCCAAAAGGGCATCACACAGAGCGCTGTGGGTAAAGCCATAGCGACCTTGGCGACGGCAGGCGATCGTGGCGCACCTGGGTGTGGACTTCCCGCTCCTCTCCTTTGTCATGAGCAATCATACTCTGCTATTTTACAAAAGATGATCCCATTCCAGCGTGAATGTCTGGGTTTTCTTCACATTCCAGGGCTAAAATGTTAAAGTCTATGCACCCCTGAACAAAGCAGGTTTTCCCCTTGCTAGCCCTCGGGCGGCCAGGAACCTGCGGGGCTCCCCTCCGCCCGTGCCGCTGGGTGAACCCCCCGGCAGGCAGGCTCGCCCTTCCCTTTCTCTCCTCACCGGCCTGATCCCGGGTGGGTGGGATGCGGGCCAGGGCATCCGGCCCACGCCCGCCCTGTGAGTTCACTGGAACACTGCCACACTCAATTGTTCACCAACTGTCTGAAGTGGCTTTGGCACCGCTACGGAGCTGAGGCATTGTGACAAGACTGCATGGCTCACGGATTCTCAAATATTCACTTTCTTGTCCCTTGCAGAAGAAGTGTCCTGACTCTGGTAACCCACACCCCACAGCATCGGGGGCTCTCACAGTCACACCTTGACCAGGGAGACCAGGTTGTGGGGGAAAGCCTGGGATGCGAGGCCTGTCGACAGGCTGCTTAAGTCCCTGGTAGCTCTACCTTGACCTTGGTAGAGGTCAAACTAAACAGGGTTAAGTGTGAAATAGACAAATGTTGCTCACTATTGGCAAACACTAGCAGCATGTGCCGGGAGAGCAAACCAGAAGTTCCCATGGGAGCAGAGGGACCCCATGGATCTTCGATAGCAGGATTTACAAAGGCATTGTGAAAAGGTGTCACGACTCTTGAGAGCGCCTCACCTACACTGCGGACAAAGAAATTGGATTGATGACAGTTAGGGAGATGCTTCTTTGTTGAGGGTTGCTGGTGCCAACCTACCCTGGATAGGAAGGGGAGAGGGCATAGTGGGTGCTAGTCTCTCAGACCCAGTAAGAGCGATGCCAAAGTCACCAATGATATAGTTGTCATAAGCCTGAGATAGGTCACCACAGTTAAAGAAGCGCTGTGCATTGGGATCTGACTCTCACCCAGGAAATCGGGGGGCAAGAGGCAGGCCAGCAGCTGCTTTGGGGGTGAAGTAGAGAAAAACTACCACTACTTTGGGATGCATCTATACTTTCAAAGTTGATTTTGTGGGATTCTCCCCCCCCCCCCCCCCCCCATGGACCAGATGAGAGTGCGCTGACTGGAGGATTTCTAATCTTGCCCAAGAAGACTGCCTGGCACCCCTATTTCTCGCTCTTGCAACTGGTTCATCCCTTAGCCAGCTTAGGGGGTGGGTAAGATTTAAATGTCAGATCAAGTTGGGTTTTGATATCCACATGGGGATCAACTCTTCTATTTCTAAATTGAAACTTTATCCTTTTGTGACTTCAAGTGATTAGGGGACTTTTAGGAACTAAGTGTGATGACCAAAGTCATGGTACTGCCCAATTTTTCACTGGGGTTAGAAAAACGTCACCCTCTAATTCAATTTAAAGGGACATGAGTACAACAGTAAAGATTCTTTCTGTTTCTACCACATGGGTCCCGTTGGTTCCACATACTGGTGACGAATTCAAAGCCCCCGAATTTCAGCCCTCTCAGGTCCCACATAGAGCTCACATGAATTTTCAGGACAATCCTGCAGGGTTTAAAAAGGCGTCAGAGACCCAGATCCTTGGGCCTGAGAAATAAGGCAGGGTGGGGGGAGCAATGATATCAAATATACATATAGATGTAAACATTTGCCATCAGAAGGAGGGCTGTGTCTTGTAGTCTAGACTTTCTGAACTGAGGAAAGCTCCTCAGCTCTCAGGTAGGGCAAGCTTCTTCCTGGCTCGGTTTGTCCTGGTAAATTGGCCCCAACCCTCAAGCGGTCCCTTGCTTGCCAACACCGGCCTGTTAGGTTGCAGTAGGAATTGCGAGCACTAGGGGGCCCTCGCCAATGCCGCGGAGCCGCAGCAGGCCCCTGAGGCCTTAGGCCAAGCTGAGGATGTGCCCACGCACTAGGGGCACGGTGAGGCTTCGGTGATATTACAGCAAGAAACTCGGGAATGTCTGCATCTGAGCCTGTCCAACTGAGTCACAAAACTCATTTATATCCCTGGGAATTGTAATTTATCGAATTAGGTGCGTGGGATCCTCTGTTGCCCCACCCAACCCAGACCCACTCTCCGCCTTTCCTCCCCTGCCTTGGGCCTGAGACGCCGCTCTGTTTGGAGCACATCAGTTTGCTCTATGATCAAGCCCATGGGGAGTTCCTGCGGGAGGCGGAAAAAGGGAGGACAGTGAGGTCAGAGGATTTAGTCCCCCAGCCTCCTTCCTGCAGCAGCACCGAGGGGTGGCTGCATCCCCCGCAGCAGGTCCCAGGTCCCAGCTCTGGACTTGTCCACAGAGTTCCTCCCACCCCTCACCCCTTCAGGGCTGGCGAGCCTGCTGTTACTCATCTCAGGGGACAGCATTCTCCCCTCGCTCTGTAATCACCTTTGTAAATGGTCCCTTTATTAAACTGTCCTCAGATTGTCCAATTTGAATGCGTCATTTTCTGCTGGCACCCTGAGGAACACAAGGAGACAATATATAGCACAGGAAAACAAGTTGGCAGTAAAAGAAAAAATATGGACAGTGTCAAGTAGTGTTCAGGGAAGGCTTCCTGAAGGAGGAGGCACTAGGCTGGATCCTAAAGACAGGAAACTACACCTCTGAAGAGAGCTGTGGGAAGGGGTCAAGCCAAAGCAGAGTTGGGAAAGAACAGAGAAAGTTCTGGGCATAGAGACTAACAGTAAATGTGGAAGGGAGAAATTGGCAGACTAGGAGTGAGAGGTCTGTAAGCAAGGGCACTCGGTGCCTGAATTAAGAACCTTCAGTGCCATGGGTTTGAATGTATCCTGTTGGCAACGGGGCGTGACACTGCCGTAGACACAGACTGGGGGGTTTGCTTGGCTCATGATGATTCTTACAGTGACCGTCACCAGGCTCCTCCCAGGTCCCCTTTGACTTGTTTGACCCAGGGTGACTGACCCCAGCCTGACCCAAGCAAGGTCAACTGGAATTTGAACCTCCCATGCAGACACACAGAGACGGGTGGAACTGACTGACCCTATGGCCTTGACCTAGAGGGCGGCTCACGACCTCCCGAGGTCCGGTGGCCTATTTTGCGAGCTGTCCAAACTATGCCCAGACAGCCGTTCCCGGCTGCAGTGGGGGCTGTTTCTAAATCACGATGATTAACTGACGTGGAAATGAACGCTGGAGAGCAGCTCGCAGACATCAGACTGCCAGCGAGGTGACACTCACATCCACATCTGGAACGGGAAAATGGCAGCCCATGCGACAGAGCCCGTCGGTCAAGTCATTACCTCGGACTGTGTGCCACCGCGGACGGGGCCTGCTCGGGCACAGGGTGCAGGCGGCAGGAAGGTGCTCCCGCTCACCGGTCTCATGGGAAAATGAAGACCAGAGGGTGGGATGGTTGCTTCGAAGGTGCTGAGCAACTTAAACCGACAAAGGAAACCTCAGATAGTGCCATTTCCATCTTCAAGGTGGAGTGAAACTTAGAGCCACTGTTGACCATGTTGAAAAAACAACAGCTCTTATTACTTGAAGCTGCCAGGGTAAGACTTTCGGAAACCAACTTAGAGCCTAAATTGGCAGGTGTCTTAATAATAATATAAGTTGAATTCACACATTGGCAGAAAACCGCGTATGAATGAAAAGCATTGAGACAGAGAGAGCCCATGGGGATGGGACACCTGGAAGGACGGCGAGGACCTGGCAAGCCCTGGTCCTCCTGGGCCCTCTGACACACCGTCTTCTACACCCCTCGTTCCCAAGGAAGACGTTTTCCTGCGGCTGTTCTCCGAGCTGACTCTACGGACACCGCTTAGGAACTACTTCAGTGCCCTCGGCCTTTTCTGCCCTGGGCCCCGCTCGCCTCGCACAGGTGCAGCCCGATGGCACCTGGGTTGGGCCAGGGTCGCGCCTCTCGCTTGCCCAGGGCTCCCCCATCGCCACTCAGCGCCCACCCGTGCAAACTGCAGGCGCAGGGGCCTTGATGCCCAGTGGGGCACAGTTCTGACCAGTGGGCGACCTGAGCTGATGGAGAAACGTGACTGCATCCGCCTCTGGCCCCAGGATGGGCAATCTGGAGAAGCCTCCTAGCTTCCAGCACCCCTGGTAGTGGCCACAAGGCATCCTTGTGCTGGCCCTTCCCCTTTCCCTGCGCACTGCCCTGACCCCCGCTCTGCTGCCTGAGAGCACGTTCCCGGGTGAAGCTCCGCCCGCGAGCCTTGACCCCGAATCTGCCCCCTGCGGGCCGCAAGCCTAGGCCCAGGGGCGTGGCTGTCGCCTTCCCTTTCCTTCCTCCCAGGGCTCCAGGCACTTGGGTTCCACACAAGCACCTGAGACAAGTTTGTTCTTAAACCTTGAATCTAAGAATGTGCCACGGAGAGATGTGACCAGCATTAGATGTTTTTTAAAATTCTCTCAGGCTGTGCCCTGGCTGGGTGGCTCAGGTGGTTGGAGCACCGTCCCTTACACCAAAAGGTTGTGGGTTCGATCCCGGGTCGGGGAGCATACAGGAGGCAACTGATCGATGACTCTCACCTGGATCTTTCTTTCTCTCTCTCAAAACCAATAAACCTCTAGTGAGGATTTTTTTAAAAAGCCGTCTTGGGTTGCAGCTCAGCTGTCACAGGCTCCCGCCTCTGGAGTGGCAGGCTGGCAGGTCCTTCAGCAGCACCGTGCTCTCAAGATGACTCCTTCAGTGGCTCGGGCAGAGCAGCTGTGTTTATTTTCCACGGCTCTTCGTTGCCAGCGAGCTCCCCTCTGCCAGCCCTGTGATCGGTGACACGCATGGTGTCTCTTCACCACGAGGCCTCCCTGACACATCGTGGGGGCTGGGCCGTTTGTTGGAGCCTTTGGGACAAATGTGCATGAATCACTGTCTCCGCTATGTCACAGTCCACCTTCAGCTAAGGCCTGAGCACTGCACGGGGCTCCCACCTCTTTGCTTGTGACCAGCAGTCCTGCTGCATTTCTGCCCCGCTGCAGGTACTTTCTGGAAGCCCCACTGAAAGGTGTGAACAAAACACCCCAGGTTTGTGATCCCCGAATCACTTATCACTCCACCATCTGTGTTCCATTTTCAGTGACAATTACAGAACATTTCTTTATTGATTTTCCATTCAATACCTATTTTTTCCTTCAGATTCAGTCTGTTTGAGACACAAATCTCTTCATGAGCAAATAAGTAAAAGCCTAATATATTTCACTGTGGTCCCTCTGTGCTCTCAAACTCTAAGAACAGAGAGAGTTGGTTTTCTCTTCACTGGACACAAGGCCAGCACGCTGGGTGCTGTCAGGAACCCTTTTGTACATGGAACCCAACAGTCCGATGTCTTCCAGAAGGATCTTTGCATCCAGAATTCACAGCCTGGACAAATCTCAAAATCCTTCAGCTTCTGAAAAGGGTTGGCAACCTCTAGCAATCATTCTGATGAGGTTTTTGTTTAAATTTTAGCCTCTGTGTTTTCAACCGTCTTTTGAAAGCAAAGACTGTTTATTTAAAGGTAAAACATTCTCGTGAAGTCAGTTGTTTCGAAGTTTGATTTGGGGAAATAAAATATGTTTTTGGTTTCCCTTTTCCTCACCATTTTTTTTCTTCTTGATGCCTTACGTTTTTTTAATGCCTGGGTCAGAGAAGGTTTATCATGGATATTTTTGTACATTCTTCTGGAGTCCTTTTGGGAAATTTTAAGGTGGGGCTCTTGCCATTCTGTTTTATTCTGTCCTCACAGGATGAGTACAAATCTTCTGGAAAGATTCCTGTCTGAAACGGAATTGACTAACCTAAAATTTAATTACAATTCTTAAAGGTCATTGCTGTTTAATTTTATGAATAATTCTAGCGAGTCAAACAACTGCAAATATGAAAATTATATAATTGAATCTCTGTAATCTCTAATTTTTCTATTTTTAACGTTATTTATGTGTTTATAAACGTCTCTCAGCCCAACACTGACACAACATACTTCCTATAGTGTCCAGATAACATGTAGTGTCTCTTATTACTTGTTTTAACTCCATTCTATGTATTTATTTATTTAACCATTTGAAGCATCTTAAAATTTTGCACATAATATTGACAGCTTATACTATCATCAGTTTTGCAGCATTTTACTCCTGCAATATTTAGTGTATAGTTATGTTTCAGTTGGTTGGTAGACTTAGATTTCTCACCCTAAATTACATCTAAATGCTTAGTTGCATTTGGAACTGGATGTTCAGTTATTTACAATAAACTTGTGCTTGTGTTACATACACTGAAACGAGGGGGCCTACATGATCACAGGACCATGGGTCAGGCATCACTTCACAAATCCCAAAACTGACGCTGATGGAGGCACCTAGCTTTTTTGCCCTTCTGATGACTAAGGTCCACGCTAAAGCCAAAGTTAGATTCTTTTAACCATATTTTTTAACCTGTGACCTATTACCTCAACTCCATTTTTGAATAACATTGAATTCTCGCGTAAGTTACATCTCTACTGGGTGCTTGTCAAAAATCCCTGTGTTATTTGTTCTCATGACTCACCAGGGGTTAAAACAGAAAAGAGCAACATTAGTGTGGTTATTTCAAGAACTGTAGATAATTCAGGAAGTCTTAGAAGAAGCCTAGAGATGCATTGGCCTAATGCTTTTCTTTCTCTTACTGTGCCTGAAAAGCCAATCGATTTTTTGAATCCTGTAAGCAGTTCGCTAAGCTACCAGCTGAGACACCATCTGGAAGATGGAGATGATCTAGCGCCTGAACCAGGGCCCGAGGGCACAGGGCCCGGGGCCACAGGTGGAGACGGGTGGGGACAGGCGGGGTGGAGACTTCGCATATTCTCGCCTAATGACCGTAAATGTTACTTCCTGCCTTACACCTTTCAGCGCCACTGGTCTCAAGGTTTTAGTGTCCAAGGTACCCCCAAAAGTTCTTAACTGGAAACTGAGAATGCCACCTGACCACGCTGTCGCTTCTTTACTCAATTAGAGAAATGGTAACAAAAAGAAAAGATACATATTCGAGAAGAGTACGTACCATATGTGTGAAATGTAGTAAAACATTTTAGGCATCTCCTTGTACTATTCCACCCCCAAGTAGGAGTTAACAGCAACTACCACCATAGACAGGTCTATGATGTTCTCAAGTTCAGTGTCATCCACGTCCATGTACCCCCAGTGAGGTCAATTTCTATTGGAATTTCACTGTGAGCCCATATTGATCATCTGCAGCCCATGAACCAATGTTAAATTTAACTATAATCAGCTTAACTTATATATAATAATGGGAGAAATAAAAGGGAAGCATTCAAGAACAAAACCCCAATTACTGCATTAAGAGCTACTGAAAAATTATTTGATAAAATAGCGGCAATTATTTCTAAAACGGGGGAAGTTGTAGAACAATTTGTAATGAAATCTGTTGCCAAAATCCTCTAAAAATGTCACCCCAAATGATAAAATATTAAAACTAAGCCAGTTCATTCCAGGAGCCACATCTAGATGGCCGGCCACCACTATTACAACTTAATATCATCTTAGAGGGTCTAACAAGCACCGTGATACAACAAGAAAGAAAAATCGGCAAAACTCTGCGTGTTCATATGTCTTAAAAACCCAAGAAAAACAGACTTCTGGACGCACAAATATCAAGAGCTTTTCCTGAGACTAACAACAGCGACACAGGAATCCAGAAACTATAAAAGATGCACTTATTTGATTATATAACTTTTTCAAAATTTTCCAGAACAACATAGACGGAAAACAAACCCAGTATAACGTCTTGCGGTCACACACCTCGATGAGATGTGGACTCTACACCGCAGACAGCGGGCTTCAAAAATGGTTACTTCCAGCAAAGCAAACTATTTGGATTAACAGCCAGATTACAGGGCTGCTCCGGGCACACTTTGAAAAGTAATAACGGAAAGGAGAAGGCGTGTGTCCCTTCTTTCAAACCCCACCACTGAAAGGGCACGTGCCCAGGTTCTAGCTGGTGCCTCGTGCCAGGCTGCCTTTGTGGGGAGAAAAGAGAAACTCTGCACCCTCTCAGCCCTGGAGCAGCGATTTCCGACTCTGGCTTGATAGCGCCCCCTGTGGATTCTAGTTCATCTATGTGGGGCCCTGATATCCTGCCAAGCTGCAGAAGATGCTGTCCCCTTGCCCTGGATGTCCTCAGCTTCCCCATCTGCAGTGTGGCCCCAGAGGACAGATCAGCTGGGTTTTGGATGGCAGTTTATGTGATATCTGTTCTTTTACCACCAGGCCCCAGGCAATGGACTCATCTGTTTGAATGGAGTCAGGAGCCTGGATCAGGACCCCCATTGGGCCCTGCGTCAGATGCTGCGTAGGCACTTAATCCTTGGGGTGCAATTCTGCGGCCCATCATCTCCTGCCCCTAGTGCAGGCCAGTGCCCAGTTTCTCCCATGACCAACTGACCTGTGTGTGTTAGTGATGATGACTTGGACATTGCCTGATGACCTGGGGTGAGGGGACCAGCCATAAAGTGATGAGTCCACCCGTTTCTGAGCTGTGTCATGGTCCCAGCCCATGCGTGTAGCCTCCATGACCTGTGAGCCATCCCCTTTCTCCCAGAGGGTGTGTGTGTGCAGAGAGCACAGCAACCCAAGAGTGACAGCTGAGGCCGTGTGTGGAAACAACCACAAAGAGGCTAGGAAGGTGTGGACCGGGGAGGCATCAACCAGCCTCTGCCCCAGAGAGAGGGTCGATATGACAGAGCAAGGTGGGGAGTCTCCCAGGGAAGCTGACACCTCGGGAGTGGGTGTGATTGGGGGAGAGTGGGGGAATTGCAGACTTTCAAAAAGCAGGGGAAAGATGAGTCATGTCGCTAATTCAAAACCTGCAAGAAGGGAATTACTCTAAGGGCTCAAACTCAAAGGTTGTTAGTTTCATTCCTTCTGCAGAAGCTGCCACAAAAAGGCAAAAGGACAGGTGAGGAGAGGGGATTTCACACAGGAATCAAAACCGAGGTGACACAGGGCTGAGAGGGGTGAAGACACCTTCTTCTCTCTCATTGTCCATGGCCCTGGCTCCAGTCCATGAGCCTCTGAGGAACCAGGTTGGTTTTTGTGGCTTTCTGAGAGCTCCCAGGTGCCCCCCAAACATTCCGAAAGCTAAGCCCCTGGATGCTGCCCTGAGCAAAGCAAGCATGATGAGCCGTGCCCGGGAAACGCAAGGCCTAGTCCCCCATGAAGCAGCGGTGCTAACTGGTCCGACTGGGGCCACGCTGGTCAATGTGAGGTCGGCGGACCAGCAAAGTCCACGTCACCTGGTTGCTTATCAGAAAGGCCAGCCATCGGGCCCCACCCCAGACCTACTGAGTCAGAACCTGCACTCTTAGCAAGATCCTCAGATAACAAGTAGGCACAGACAGTTTGAGAAACACTGATGGAGGCCATAGGGCAGAAGGTGACACTGCCTGGAGCTGGGTTGCTCCTGGAAGCTTCATGGACAAGCTGGGCCTTGGGCGAATCTTGGGTATGGATGTGGAGTGGATTTAGGAGGAGGGCTGGGGTAGAACAGGCGGAGGAAGCCCTCGAGGCCCACTTCGAATGCTTCACACGCAGGAAGTCAGGGGAACACAGCCATCCTGCCCGCCCTCTGCCCAGGAAACTTCCCTGGGATGATTCAACCCAGGCATGAAGCCACGATGCAGAGGCTTCTTTTTTTCACCCCCAATATGTTTTTAATGATTCAGAGAGAGAGGAAGGGAGAGGAGAGAGAGAGAAATATCAATGAGAGAGAAACATCCATCGGCTGCCTCCTGCACGCCCCCTACTTGGGATGGAGCTCGCAACCTGGGCAGGTGCCCTGACCGGGAATCGAACCAGCAACCTCTTGGTGCCTCGGACAATGCTCGGCCAGCTGAGCCACACCAGTCAGGCTGAGGAGGCTTCTTCATAGCAGAGACAAGCAGCAGGATATGAAGCCCCCAGGCTTGCCCGGTCATAAGAATCACCTGGGACTTGTTAAAATACAGATTCCCAGGATCTGCCCCCAAAAATTCAGATTCAAAGAGGTTTGGGGTGCAGCCTGGATATCTGAATTGTTTTACCAAGTGCCCCAAGAGTTTCATACCTTCAGCAACACTGTTTTAGATCTTCAGTCCCTTGGAGGGGACTGGTCATCCACCTTTCCACTTCTCTCCTACCCAAGAGCCATATGACTTCCACCCCATCCTTGCGCTCCAAAGACTGGAGAATCATATCACAAGCCCAGAAAGGCAATGAGTTAGTCAGCGGAGGCGACTTTGAGAGGCAGCCTTTTGGTTCTAGAGAAGCTACAACACCGACCCGCTCAAAGAGACTGGCCTGGGCTGCTAAGGTCAAGGCTTCTGGCTGCGCTCCAGAGGGAGCCCAAGTTTCCTGCACAGGCCACGGGAATGACTTTGCCACACCAGGCCTTTGTTTCCCTTACTCACGTGGCCTTCCTGTTGGGGAAAACGTGTTGAGTTGCAACTAACACACTTCCTCTCCGTTGAGGTGTCCAGGACTGTTACTTTTGCTTTTTAGAAACCCATAAAAGGGACATTTCAACTCAGGTAATCAGAAGGAAAGGAATTGCTCACCCACTAAGAATGGCCCTAATCCCTTAGCAAGGGACTGTTTTCTAGGTCCAGAAAGGGGAGATTAGTCTATACATACTTATTTTCTTTTAAGTTTATTGTTTGATTACAGTTTGCATTCAGCACATTTTTGTACTGGTTTCAGATGGACTCTGTGCCACTTACTGAATGCCCAGCGGGGGGCAGATGCTCCCCCCCCCCCCCACTCAGACGCCTCTTCCTGACTGTGTGTCACTCAGCATACAGCGCTGACCCACACTGTCTCAGTTTAAAATGACTCTTCCAAGTACCCCGCGGTATCCACCGCATGGATCTTATTAAGGACGTTGATTGTGCCCAGTAGTCGCCACTGTGCGCTCCAGGGCACGCTGGTTATCAGCCACCATGGAGCAGCAGGAACACAGGAAGAAGTCAAAGGTGCTCTGCTGCCCCCAGGAGCTCTGGATGCTGGTTTGTTTGCTGTGAGATTTTTGGGGCCTTCACATCGATGTGGGACTCTCCAAGAAGAAGGCTGACAGGCGGGGCTTTCCGCACTTAGTCAACCCCTCGTTTCAAGATGGCCTTGAGTAAAATACTTCAGAACAGGCTTCAGCACGCCTCTCTCTTCTCAAAGGAGACCCGTGAAAGACACTTCCCTCCTTGAATCCAGCACTGAGAATGGCTCTGTGTCCACCAGGGAAATATCTTGCCTCATTTTGTGAGTCCCGAGAATCCAGAACTACGTGCGTCTTGCTCTTTTTATTGGCTGCTGGGCTGAGAGCCGAATCGTTGGAGGGCCTCCAGCGAGCACACAGAATGGTGGAGCAGAGCCTCCGTGCCTGACCTACTGGTGTCCACTGTTTTCCTCCATTTCCTCATCAATTTATTTCAACCTTTTTCTTGGTGTATCTCTATTCGTAAGTCACAATACATCTTTTCTCAAAGAAAAACTCAGAGTGGCTAAGTGATTTGCCCAAGGTCACACAGCTTATCCATGAGGAATCCAAGATTCAAATGCAGTTCTGCCCATCTTTGAGGCCTAAGCTCTCCCTTGCCACCTCCCTACTCCCGCGTGGGGCCCACAGAAGACCTGGGTGTGAGGATGACACTGGGGGCGGGTAGGAAATGACCACTGGGGAACAATAATGGTCTGACTTAATCTTTCCCTCTTCCTACGCTTGTCTTTCTGCCGCCCTCCTTCGCACCCACCCTCTAGAACCCCTCTTCTGTTTTCTAAGACTCTTCATCAGTTCCCCAAGCTCCAGACCCATAATCTAGGACTCACAGCTCCAGCCCATGTATTTCTAGACGTCCACATGTGCCAGAGCAATGCACTGAGCGATCAGCATAGACACCGGCCATGATAACAGGGTTGGCCATTCCAGTGTCTTCCAGCTGAGTCTCCCCCACCTGCATACAACAGGAACTCAGCCGGGGGGGTTGGGAGGGTTGACTAATTATGGCCTTGTTTTACCTACACCGACACCCCAGCTGCTGCATCCTGCTCTCTGCTCCGCCTTCCCGGAGCGAAGCTTTCGTCCACCTGGTTGCCACACTGGCTGCAGATGGCTGGTCCACTGCCAGCTTCTTATTTGCATTTTAAGCAGGAAGGAAAAAAGAAGAAATCAACTAGGAGGAGGAAGGGGCAGCAACAATATGAGGAAAGAAAATTTTTCCAGGAATCCCCAGCAGACATTCACTTCAGTCTCACTGGTCAGAATGGCCACCTGTAGCTGCAAGGGAAGCTGTCCTCGACATAATCACAGGAAAGAAGGAGGGGTGGGCAGTTAGCTGGCGTGATCTGCCGGGCAGGACCACTCCAGATGCCTGAGTTGAGTGCAAGATGCAGAAAGCAGGCAGCAGGGACTGGAAGGGGAGTTCCAGACCTGAGAGGAAGGACAAAGGCATCTAAGGGGTGCAGTGGTCATTATGCTGCACCCCAGGGTCCCCTTCAGAATGGAAGGGCCCATTCCCCCCGGTGCAGGGCGCACTGCCAACACAGCCTCAGCTGTCAGCCTTTTTTGGGGAATTAATTTGGCTAAAAAGAGTCACCTTGCCCAAAGCCACACCCCCTCTCCAGGACAGGGAGAGTCACCTCGCCCAAAGCCACACCCCCTCTTCATCCATTGCTCCCCATGGACTTTGTGGAGACTGCGTGGCTGCCCAGCTCCTCCCTCCCCCTGGTCCTACTTCCTGTCCCTCTGTCCCCGCAGCGTTCTCCCTAAACACTCCCAGTAGTCACCACGGGCTCGTTCCCCAGGGGCACAGCCCGCACCGAGTTTAACCGAACAGGCTCCCACGGAGTGCCTGTGCGCCTGAGCCCTGAGCCCGTGCGGGGTGGAGCGGCGGGCGAACACACACGCAAACAGACACCAGTGCCAGCCTTCGAGGCGCTCACACTCAAGCAGCAAAGCTGGGGGAACACACGGCCAAGGTGCAAGGCCAAGCGCAGTAAGACGGACATAAAGCGCAAAGAACGCGCTAAGCAGGAAAGTATCAGCGGTCCAGGTCGGGACCAGGAGGAGGGAGGCAACAGGGAATCCAGAGGGGCTCCATGGCAGAGGGAGCCTTTGGAATGGCCTCTGAGGATGACGGAGCAGAGCCCGGGGCAGAGCAGCACGCCAGACGCGGCCAGCATGGCAAAGGCACAGCGGGCCGGGGCGCGGGCCGTGTCCAGAGGGCGGCAGCCCATGGGTCTGGCCAGAACAGGAAGTGAAACTGAAGGGCCAGTTAGACAAGGGCTTCCGACGCAGACGCCGGCTCCACTCCAAGCTCTGTCGCCTCTGAGGGGGCGTCGGGCATGTCGCTCAGCTCTCACAACTGCGGCTTTCTCATCTGTAAACTGTCCCCAAAGGGCCATGTCGGGACTGAGAAGTTAAAATACATAGGCCGCTAGAGAGACGCCTGGAGGAGCGTGGGCCTGACTGACGCTCTAGTTGCGAGCGCACAAGCAGAAATCCTGGAGGGGGCTGACGGGTGAGCCAGCGGTTCTCAAAGTTAGGTTCCTCGTGGCACCCAATTAACCAGAAACTTGTTAGAAATGCAACTTCTCTTCCTGGCCGGGCGTGGCTCAGCGGTTGAGCAACGACCTAGGATTCAGGAAATCGCGGTTCGATTCCCAGTCGGGGCACATGCAGAGTTGTGGGCGTTCAGGAGGCAGCCGATCAGTGACTCTCTCTCATCATTGATGCTTCTCTCTCCCTCTCCCTCTCCTTTCCTCTCTCTAAAATCAATAAAGATATATATATATATATATATTTTTTAAATGCAACTTCTCGGGGCCCCACTGCAGACCTGCCAAAGCAGAAATTCTGGATGAATGTATTTTAACAAGCCCTCCAGGGGAAGCTGCAGGCCATTAAAACTTGAAAACTGCTGGTTTAAGCCAGCAGGGGAATTTATTTTAAGGGCTCTTTGGGGAATCTGGAGACAGAGGTGCAGCCGGGCCTGGAAAATGGGCAGCCGACAGAGATGGGCTCCCAGGGAAAGGGGAATCCTCACTCTCCTCTCATCTCTCCTCTCTTACCCTCTGCCTTTGTCTTCCTGCAAATGAGCTTTCTTTCTTTCTATTTCCACAGGCTGAGGGTTTCTGCCATGGAGCTGCCTGACCCAGAGGCTGAAATCTCTTAGTCTCAACTCCAGGTTCCCCTGGAAATGGCTCACTAGCCCAGCCAGAGCCTGGTGCCCACGCCTGCACCGATTCATTGGGGTTTGGGGGCTAAGGCTCCTAGTCTGAGCACAGGTGCCCTTCCGCTACCCCAGGCGAACTGAAGTGAGGTGCTGATTCAATGGGGTCTCCGTGCTTGGAATGCCAGTCAGGCACATGGGAAAGAGGTCAAGATGGGAGTATGAAATTTAGGGGTCATAGGCTTTGAGCTGGGTCCCACAGAGCCATGGTTCTCAAAGTTTGATCCCCCAACCAGCAGTATCAGCAACATGCTGATAGAAAAGCTGTCTTGGCCCTGCCACCCCCACCCACTCGGACCTACTGAGCCAGAAACTTTCTGGGTGGGCTTGTCAGTCTGAGCGTTAGCCAGGACCAGTTGGAGAACCACCCTCAGGGAGGGCTCAAAAACAGTGCAAAAACCCCATCTAATGAGAGACCATCATTTTCATAACCTCGTCTCTCTTCCCCTCCACTTCCTTCGAGTCATAATGAAACAGGCAAAAGACACACCAGAAGAGAAAACACCCCCGGTGGTGGCTCAGTGCGCTTTTCTTCAGCGCAGTGTGCACAGCAAGGGCCAGCTTCCCAGTCCCACGGACTGTTCCCGCTGGAGGGGAGCCCAGTCCTCCCCCTTCACTTTTGGGGCCCTGAGAGGTCACAGGCCATGGCCAGTGTCTCCCAATCATTGGCAGAGTCAGGACTGACACTGAGGCCTCTCAGCTTCAAGTTACCATGATAAAAAAGTGGAACTTTTGTAGGTCAAAGAGAAAAGCAAGCAGAAAGTAGAGCAAAATGAAGCCCCGTGACAGCTGTGTGACTAGTTAGACCAACTTGGAGCCAGCCGGTGCAGGTCGGCAGCGTAAGGGTCGCATCTACAGTGCCTTCTGTTGAAGCCCCAGCCAAAATCATCAGACCTGGCGTTCATGGTCAAGTGCCAAGCTCCACGGTTATCTTTAGTAGGAGCCGTTGGCGCAGGACAAGCCAGGCAAGCCGAAAGCCACTGCGGCTTCACAATTAGAATACTCATGAGGCGCTAATGAGCAAGGGAAGGCGGAGGAGAGGAAGGCGAGACGTTTTATAGAGCCAGCGACGGAAAACTATGGCTCCTACGCTCTTCTGTTCAAGTGGATCTGTGAGGTATCCAACAGGGGGAAACAGCTAAAACGTTGCGTAGTGAAAATTATGCACTTTAAGAGCCTGAACCTTGTGAAACTGCAAAAAGAAAGATGCTCTCGGCGGTTACGGAGCCAGTCTTCAGAGCAGGAAGTGGCGAGTCCAGGCGGAGCGGGTGGGTGGATGGATGTGGCCTGTGCAGGATGCAGAGGTGAGCGGCGACAGAGAGCTCTGAAAGTTAATAAGGAACCAGACCGAACCAAAACAAAGAAGCCTTTGATTGCTCCTGGCTCTGGGTTTTACCAACATGCCCATGGGGGAGGGGTGGGCAAGGGCAGTGGTGCAGGTCGTGCCCTACACAGGGCGCTGCTCCCGCCCCCGGGGCAGGCGACATGGAGATCCACCCGGAGCGCGGCTCGCACAGCCATGCTCAGGCCAGCCGGGTGGGCCTGCTCCGACCTCACAAGGCCAGATGACGGTCCCACAGATAGGCTGCCTTTGGTTTTGTTAGCCCTCACCCAAGGATACTTTTTTCGTTGGTTTTTAGAGAGAGGGGAGGGAGGGAGGGGGAGAGAGAGAAACATGGATGAGAGACAGATACATAGATTGGTTGCCCCCTCTCCCCCCATGAACCCTGACTGGGGCCAGGGATCAAACCTGCAACCCAGAGATATGGCCTTGACCTGGAATTGAACCCGAGACCCTTCGGTGCTCAGGCCGACACTCTAACCACTGAGCCACACCGGCCAGGGCTGGGTTGCCATATGAAAGCCGTCATTTGATGTATGTACATTTGAAATAAGTGCTTGGCAACCCACATGTTTCAAGGAATGTCTTGTGATCCTTTCAAATAGCTCCTTTATGTCCTCTCGAGTCCCAAGCTCAGGAGAGCCAACCAACCATTTCAAGCCAATGTCTTGGTGTCTGGACAGAGCAGGGAGACAGCGTGGGTGAGCACTGTTCCCGGCTGCACCCAGGACCCGACCTCTCACCCCACCTCCCGCTGCCTGCTCGCCAAGCCACCGTCCCGGGTGGGCTTCTGCCGCCTTGTCCCTCTGCTTCTTCTATCTGCCCCACCAGCCTATGCTCAGGGCGGCTGCCCTGCTAGAACCTCAGTCCCTCCACTACCCGGGCCCGCAACAGCTCCCCAGCTGGTGTGCCCAGTAAGGGCAAAGCCGTGCCCAAGGCCTGCCAGGCCCGACAGGCCCTGGCTCCCAGCAGCCTCTCCACTGCGGGTGCCACCGTGACGCTCAGTCCCTCTGCCCCAGCTCCTCCGCGGCCTTGCTGTTGCCCTGTGCCCGCGCTGAAATGTCTCCAGGCCGCAGGGACACCTACGGACCGAACCGCTCGACCAGGGCGCCGCTGCACCTTCGGATGTCGCCAGGCTGCTCCGCACGCGGCCTGCCAGGCGGGATTCCCACCCGCACGGCGGGGGTGCCGGTTCCCCGCCCTCAGCAGCGCGGGTGGCCCGACCTTTAATCTTTACTAATCGCCCGCGAACGTCAGCCCCACACGGTTTCCCTTTACCTTTTCGTGAATATGCTGACTATTGAGCATATTTCACGTTCACCGGCCATTCGCATCTCTTATTCTGGAAATCTCCTGGGGAGAGAGGATATTTTAATGACTCAGTCTCTTTAAAAGTTTATTCCAATGTGTTGGCAACGTGTGCTTTCCTGGAAAACTGTGCACTTTATCCAAATTTCCAAATGCACGCCCTCCTCTGCTGTGTGTAGTCGGACGCCTCCCGCTGCTGTTGCTATCGCTGCTTAGTTGGGCCTTTTCCCTCATTTCCCTCCCTGCCTGCCGGAGGTGGGGTCATTCGCCTGCACCAGCCTCCGTCAGGTGCTGCGGCTGACGGAGTTATGGACGAAAGTTTTCCTTTGCAGAGCCTTTTGAATTTCAGAGTTGTGGACTCTGGATGATGGGTCTCACTTTCTTTCAGCTCCAATCGCTTTGCGATTTTTGTTTCTGCTTTCATTTTTAACTCATGAGGCGTTTAGAAATCTATTTAGCGTGCATATTTAATAACAGATTTTTCTAACTGATTCTGAAGTTTTTTTACTATTTATAGTTTCCTCCTAAACACAACCTGGATTTTTGCACGCTTCACCACTGAATATCACTTCCCTACCATCTAGCCATCGCTGCCTTGTGGTTTGTTTTGGTTTTGTTTTTACATTTTCAACAACAAAGTTTTCTTCCATCGGCAGTTAAATTTCCCAAGACATTTAATCAGCTTTATCCTTACGGCTGTTTTTTGTATCCATGATTTCCTTCTAGGTTTACTTTTCTTCTTGCTGAGGCACATTTTTAAATCATTCTTTTACTGAGTGTCGATAGACAGTAAAATTCTCCTAATCCGTGTGTGTCTTAAGATCTCTCATTTGTCTTCACTCCTGAATGATAAGTGAGTAGGGTATAAATTCTCTAGGTTGATAGTCATTTATTTTCCTTAAATGCTTTGGTGAGATTCCCCCTCTGTCATCTGGCATAAACCTAGTCTTTTCTGACTGACAACTTCGCAGTGTCTGTATGGCTGGTGTGCTACAGTTTCACAATATGTTTAGATATATCTCGGCTCCATTTAAGATATGCTTACACATATTATTGTGAACTACTAAATATAGTTACCATAAAGTCTTTTTTCAATTAATTAATAATTAATTTCATTTGGAATAAATTTGAATCATTATGATTTTGGACAAAACTAACAGAAAAGCCAACCAGTAATGGCTTAAACAATAAGAGTTGTGTCATATAACAAGAGGCCCAGAAGTAAGATACGACATGGCAAGAATCAATCACACAGAACATTTTAAGATAAGAGATCTACCTGTGTCGTTCGTTTATATTACCTTACACAGGCCCTTTTTATTACCAGTATTCATTCCTTTCAAAAATCAGAAAAACCAGTTTGAATCTTATTACACAGGGCAAAAAATTATTAAGCAGGAGAACCAATTTCACAAACCAGATGTTTTGGTACCTAAAGTTGCATTTCATAGCAACTAGAGTAATGCCTAAAGTCCAGGGGTCTGGGGAAAATCTGCTACAAATGCACTGCAAGGATGCTTTTCCATGATAAAAGAAAAAGGTGCTCACAATAAACAAAATTTCTCAACCTGCTCCTTAACAAAGGCGTAGGACCAATATCCTTGTGAATGTTTTCAGCTTAATACATTAGAACTGCCTCTTGAATTTCCTATACGGTTCAGACCTTTGCCTTTTACAGCTGCCGAGGGGTGAGGTTGGTCGAGAAAGCAAAAGGGAGAAAGGTGCTCTTATTGCTGATCTTTTTTGGACAATTTTCACTAAGATTTATAACTAAAAGGACCTAAATTCTCAAGGTTTAGGGCAGGAATTTTCTTACTTAAATTTTTGAGCAGGCAGTTTTCATGTATGTGAAAACAGGGCTTTACATGCAAATCCATTATAGTTTATTCTATTGGTTTCGGTCCATTACTCCAGGCTGTTGCATGTTTGTAAAATCGAATCCTGTCTTTTAATCAGCATCTCTCACTCCCATCTTTGTGTCAGTCACTGTTCTAGTAAAGCTCGCTTCTTTACTTTCGCATCCCCCATTGCTTATTGCAATTACCTATTTATTTGTGTTTTTTAATTAAAGTTTTTTTTATTTTCAGATATTTGTAGATTCATGTGCAGTTAGATATAAGAAGTAATACAGAAAGATCTTATGTACCCTATTTCCTTCATGGTAACATCTTGGAGAAATAAAATAGGGTATTACAAGCAGGATATGACATTGATACAGTGAAGATACAGAACAGTTCCATCTCCAAGAGAATCTCTCCACTTGCCCTCTTATACCTACGCCCACCTTCCTCCCTTTCCCCATCCCCTTCCTGATCACAGTCCATGGCAACCATAAATCTGTTCTCTACTTCTATAATTTTGTCATTTCAGGAATGTTATATAAATGGAATCCTACACTACGTAACCTTTGGAAATGGCTTCCTTCACTCAGCACAATTTCCTTGAGATTCATTCATATTATGGTATCAGTAGTTTGTTCCTATTTATTGCTAAGTAGTGTTCTAGGGTACAATTTTCCCAAAATGAGTACATATCACCTTTATAATGAAAGAAACAAGCTTTTTAATAGAAGAAATTAAAGCCCAAGGTAGAGGAAAATATATTGAAAGCACCCATTTTTTCCAAAATTCTTTTTTTAAAAAAAATATATCTGTTGATTTCAGAGAGAGGAAGGGAGAGGGAGAGAGGGAAATGGGCACATCAATGATGAGAGTCACTGACTGGCTGCCTCCTGCACGCCCCCGACTGGGGATCGAGCCTACAACCCGGGCATGAGCCCTGACCCGGAATCGAACCCCGATCTTCTGGATCCTAGGGCGATGCTCAACCACTGAGCCATGCAGGCCAGGCTCCAAAAGATCTTTTTTCTTTAGACTCAAATAAATCACATTAGAGGTAATAGAAGAATTTGCACATATGACTGGAAAATTGTTGTCAATAAAATTTGGAGAATAAGAGAGAAGGCAAAAGACTGGAATCGAGTAAATATCCTTGCTTCAATCATATAAAAAAGGAAATTCTGGCATATTAACTTAGTGAAATTGCTACCGAACCTTCCCAAATGCCGGGCAGAATAATGAAATGCTAGCTTATGAATGTTAAAAGACATAATTACGGCAAGTCATGGCGTAATCAGGACATAACTTTGGGGCAGGTGTAAGTGGGCCTCAGGCAGGACAAGCATGGAGGGCAGGGGTAGAAAGTGGTGGGAGATTTATGATGCAAATGCTTGCTCATTAACTCTGGTAAATTCGATGTCCCAAGCTCAAGATCTTCTTGAACAGCACTCTTTTATTTCCACCCCCAATCTCTGACCTGAATTTCTCTGCAATTAGTTCAGCATGCTTAGGAACTTCTGGTTTATCCCCTCTTCCTGCTTAAGCAACAGCTTCTCAGTTCCACCTCACTCGCCCACCCCCAGTTCTGTTGTTGCTTAATCCCTTGGCCTTGTGCCACCCCATGCCCCTCACAGCACAACAGACTGTTCCACTATAGGACAACAGAAATCCACTCATAATAACGTATGCCATACCAACCACATTTCCCTTTTTCCAAAGTTACTCAGTTGGTAAATCCAGGAATGCCCGATGAAGCTCATTAACAAGAAATTGGCAGGCTCCCTGCTGCCTAATATATATCTTGGCATTTGGAACTCAATAATGAAAAATAGATGGGATGGGGTGGGGTGGGGTGGGGTGGGGTGGGATGGATGGGGTGGGATGGGATGGATGGGGTGGGGTGGGGTGGGGTGGGATGGGATGGGATGGGATGGGATGGGATGGGGTGGGATGGGGTGGGGTGGGGTGGGGTGGGATGGGATGGGATGGGATGGGATGGGATGGGATGGGATGGGATGGGATGGGATGGGATGGGATGGGATGGGATGGGATGGGATGGGATGGGGTGGGATGGGGTGGGATGGGATGGGGTGGGATGGATGGGGTGGGGTGGGGTGGGGTGGGATGGGATGGGGTGGGATGGGATGGGATGGGGTGAGATGGGATGGGATGGACGGGGTGGGGTGGGGTGGGGTGGGGTGGGGTGGGGTGGGGTGGGGTGGGGTGGGGTGGGGTAGGATGGATGGGGTGGGGTGGGATGGGATGGGATGAAGACCTATGAGGTAGTTAAAGGAGAAAGACTGTTCAACAATGGTGTCTCTCAATAATTGATTAACGGGTTCATATTAGGGGGAAGCTAAAATGCATTGAACTTTTTTCTAGTCAACAGTTTATCACTTTCTTGAAAGAGGACAACAAAGCTATGCCTAATCAGCATGTGAACTGGCACAGAATTGAGTGGCAGCTAATGAGCTAAGTAACAGAATCAGATTCAAAAACATATCGACAGCCTAAAATAACCAGTTAAAACTAAGAGGATAACATTTAACAGAAACAAATATAAAGTCTTTTTGTAGATGCATAAAAACTACATCTCAAAAATGTCAAATGATGATAATAGCTAATGTTTGTAAGTTTATAGTGAACATGACCTGTTCGTATTTTATAAATTGTCATAATATTGTTGGAAAGTAATCAGGCAATTGCTTCAGGGGTCATAAACTGCTTTTTCTATTTGACATGGTAACTCCATTCCTGGGGATTTGTCCTGCACTGGTTATACGTTGGTACTCACAAATGCAATGATTTCACTCTTTTTTCAAAATGACAACTATCCTAATGCTTGGTGGTAATGCTTTATTGAAGGTGTAATATGCACTGGTTCCTCACTCCTGAGGGTGGGAGAAGACAATTTCCTCTTAATTATATTTGGTGAAACAATTCAAAGAAATTTAAACACATTCTAGTTAAGGTGCATGACCTTACTGCTGGGCTTGTTACAAGAGCAGCTCTAGACACCCGAGTCCTACTAGCTGAGCTGTTCTCACAATCCTGACTTTGGCCTTGTAGTTCTGGACCTTAATGTCAGAGCAGAGGGAGCCCAGAGGAAGTGACCCATTTCTGCAGGCAAGTTGCAGGCTTCTGGTGAGGAAAAGAAAGCTGCACATCTCCCTTCCCTGGTGTGTAAAGTCTGTGTCTCCTGTACGGATTTGAAATATCAAGCACTGGAGCTGAAGTGGTTGTGGACAACACTGGTGGTACAGTTGGCCATGAAATGTCAAAAGAAGGTGAAACCCTGTTAAGATTAAACATCAAAATCCTACTCTCCTCCAGTTTCCTGTGGGATATGGGTTATGATCATGGATGGGGCATAACTGGGAAGGAGCAGGAGAAATATTATCAATTAGGCACTTAAAAATATTTGTGAGAGTTAGCATCCTTGAATGAGAACCCATCCGATTTCCATGGTGACCCACGAGGCATCAATTTCAAGAATCCGTGAGTCAGAGGAGTCCTTGTCTTCTCTGAGTTACTGTCCAGGACTCCAAGGAATCCCAACATGCTAACCTTTTCAGATTCCTTTCTTGCACCTAGCCTAGGGGTTTGTAGGGGACAGGACTCTGTCTTATTCATTTGTGTAACCTTGCAACTGACCCAGAAGAGCTGTTTCATGAAGGTTTGGTGAATTATAAACACTTGTCTTACTCTATTTCTTTCAGAGTATGAGCTCCAGGTATTGATAATAGTATTCCAGTGATCTGTTTAGCATCTGTCTCCCCTAAACTCTAAACTTCTTGAGGGCAGAATTTATGTCTGACTCATGTCTTTGCTCCCTGTATTCAAAACCATGCCTAACTCCATCCGGTCGCTGAGTGACTGAAGGCATAACTGAATGAATGAACAAAAATGAGCCTCCCTAACTTTTACTTCTCAATCATACCTCAATAAAGCTGGGGGGAAAGAGAGACTCCCTATTTCTGACCAGTAGATCAGTTGCTTTGCTCTTTTCCTGCAGCCTGGACCTTATTAGACAGGGCATCTAAAGTTATCTATTAGTGCAATGGTTTCTCAAACTTTGATGTGTATTGAAATCATCTAGAAGACGAGGTTTTTTGATGTAGGATAGTGAATGGGCCTTTGTAGGGTGACAAGTCCCCCAGGGGATCCTAATAACCTACCCACACTGGAGAACCAATGCTTTTGTGCAATGTGTCTCAACCTTTTTCATGTTGCATTATAGAAGATGACATTTATTCAGTATATTGGCATAAACAAAATGAAGCTACTGGCAGCCTGGGGACTCAGCCTCTTGGCCCACCTGAGATCCTTTCATTCAGTGGCAACACCACTTGGAAAGCGCTGCAGAACCTTGATCCCCTCGCCGTGGCCTGGGGACGGGAAGCTTCAGCATCAGCCAAGAGTTTGTTATAAATACAAACCTCAGGCCCTCCCCAGGCCCGCTGAAGCAGAATCCACATTCTAACAAGCTCTCCAGAGGATGCACGGGCACGTTGAAGATTGAGAAGCACTGGTTTCAACACCCCTAACCTTGAAACTGCAACTCCTCTCTGACCTACAGAAAATGTATGTGTGTCCAGGAAAAGGCATGACTCTTCCCTCCCTGCAGCTGACTCAGAGGAGCAGGGGAAGTGGGGCAGAAATCTGCCGAGCTCAGCTACAATCACTGTTTACGCTTGAGGGTGCGTGTGCGTTGGTGTGCATGTCCCGTTCCTGCCAGCACCAGGGGGCCAGAGTGTAAAGAGCAGTCTCAGATGTTAGGAAAAACAGTCAAAATTCTAAAAGATGCTTAAAAAAAAAATTTGCACTGACCCTTGAGCTCACTGTCTGCAGCTGAGATTAAATCCAGGACAAAGTTTTCTGCTCCATTTCTGCCATCATGACTCCAGTTCACTGATTCACTTATTCACTTATTGAGCATCTATTTTGTACCAGGCACCACATTAGGCACCAGAAATACAAATTGGAAACAACTCTCATGGTCCTCACTCAGCTCTCTGCCCACAGCCTCTTCTCCTCCCAGTTCATATTACACACCACACCACACTCACCTTCTCAGAATGCACACTTCATGTGGTCTCCTCTAGACCAGATCCTGCCTTTTCATTCTGTTGATAGTGCCCTTTGATGAACAAAAGTTTTAATTTTGATGAAGTCCAATTTGTCTGTTTTTTTTCTTTTGTTACCTGTGGCTTGGTGTCGGATCTAAGACGTCACTGCCCAAATCCAATGTCATAAAGTTTTCCCTATTTTCTTCTAAGAGTTTTATCATTTTAATTCTTATATTTAGGTTTTTGATTCATTTTGAATTAATTTTTTATGTGGTGTGAGGTAATGGCTCAGTTTTATTCTTTTGCATGTGAATATACAGCTTTCCCAGCACCATGTTTAAAATGTTGTCCTTTCCCTCTTGAATGGTCTTGGTGCCTTTGTCACAAGTCATTTGACCATATACACAAGGGCTTATTTTTGTGCTCTCTGATCTATTCCATTGATCTATATGTCTGCCTTTATGCAAAAACCACTGTTTTGATTAGTGTAGCTTTGTAAAAGTTAGAAATTAGGAAATGTAAGACCTCCAATTTTTTTCTGTCAAGATTATTTTGTCTATTTAGGGTCCTTTGAAATTCCATATAAATTTTAGGGTGGATTTTTCTATTTCTGAAAAAAAAAAAAAAAATTATTGGAATTTTTTTATGAAGATTGCATTGAATCTGTAAATTGCTTTAGTATTAGCATCTTAATACAACATTAAGTCTTTAATCCATGAATGCAGACTGCATTTCCATTTATTTCCGTCTTCTTTAAATGTTTTGTAGTTCCAGTGTACAAGTCTTTCTTCTCCTTGGTCAAGTTTATTCCTAAATATTTTACTTTTTTGATGCTATTGTGAATAAAATTGTTTTCTTAATTTTCTTTTTGGTTTGCTCACTTACTGTGTAGAAATGCAACTAGTTTTTGTATGTTGACTTTGTATCCTGCCACTTTGCTGGTTTCATTTAATAGTTCTAACAGGTTTGTGTGGAATCTTTCAGGTTTTCTACATATAATATCATGTCATCTGCAACAGAGATCATTTTACTTCTTTCTTTACAGTTTTGATGTCTTCTTTTTCTTTTTCTTGCTTAATTGCTCTGGCTATGATTTCCACTACTATGTTGAATAGAAGTGGTAAAATCAGGCACCCTTATCTTTTACTAATCTTAGAGGAAAAGCTTTCAGTTTTTCATGGTCTGAAAGAGTTTTTAATCTATTCTCAGAGTTAAAGAACTTCAGATATTTGCTAAGTAAGGGATCATTTTATTAACCTAATTGGAAATAATACTGAGAGATCAGAAAAGAGAGGGGGAGAGAAGTATCTGGTGAGCGTAATGCATTGTGCTGCATATATTTCTATTTTCCAATAGGTGTCCAATAGATCACAAAAGAAGGAAAAATAAAGCAAGGTACTAGGAGAGGCGAAAAGTCTCCATCTGAGTTGACGGAGCATCACTAAAGGAAATGGCTTTGCCTTAACTCTTGTGAGTAACTTCCCAGGAAAGCTCCTGCCCTCCAGCTTTGAGTGCAAGCTTAAAACAAACAAACAAAAACACTTAAAACCAGTAGCCTTGAAGAAATGAAGAAAGAATTTGAGGACCCACTTCACATCTTTTCCAGAAAGGGCTCTCCTCTGGGGTCCTGGCCCCTAAGGAGCTATGGAAAAAGAACCCTTGCACATCTGTTAAAAAATGAAAAGTTGGTCTAAAAATACAAGAGAGGGAACTGAAACATTTCAGAAAAGGCAGGGCTCAGGATCAAGAAACAAAAAGAGGAAGATAAAATTTTAGTTACCCCTCCCCTAAAAAAAAAAAAAAGAGGAATGGAAATTAAATTTTTCTATAAAGAAAGCCCAGCAGCTTCCCCCTCTTCCCTGACTACTCCATCAAAAAAGGGGGAAAAGTAATCAGTGGGAAACAGCTCTGAGAAAAATAAGTCTCTGCGCTGTTACCGTTGAGAATTCAAACAATCTGAATGGACGAGTTGGACAATTTCTTGACTAAAGGTGTGTTAAAGCTGAAGGAGCTTTTCTCAAAAATGTCCACCCTTCCCATCTCAGAGAGGAAAACTGAGGCTGAGGGGCTGCTGATCCTCTCTCAGGGTCACAGAGCTAACTAGGGTCAGAGACAGGCTAGAAGGTCATTTGCTGACATCTGTCCTGTGCTTTCAGTGGACCCCATATCAATATGATGTATTCATGGCATTGAATTGGCATCCCTCCTTTGAAGTTTCCTCAGTACCAGATTTACATCAAAGTCTGTGTTCTCAGTGCAAGGTCCCCAGGCAGCAGCGTCACCTGGGAACTTGACAGAAATTCACATTCTCTGCCCAACCCCAACCTATGGAATCAGAAACTCGGGGGTAGAGGCCAATCTTAACAAGCCCAACAGACAATTCTGATGCACTAAGGTTTGGGGATCACTAGTGCAAGGAGCAATATTCCTTTTATGTATTATAATGCCAGAATAATAATTAACATGCACATCACAATTTACAAAAGAGCTTTTACCTACATTTTTCTTTATTGGCAGAGTAAGGGGGAAGTTCTCTTAATACGCCTGTGAGAACAGAAAGTCAGGTACAGACAGACAGACCTATTTTATAACCTCCAAGAGGAAGATTAAGGATGGTCGCCATCCGCTGGCACAGCAGGTCTAGAGAGAAAAGGGCCAGAACTACCTCTGAGTCTTCTGCCTTGGAAATCAGCATAGCTGCCCAAGGAACTCCTCCATGCAACTTAGCACTTTTCGCTTCCAGGCAAGATGGTGTCAACCAGGGCGACCTTTGAGAGCTCAGTCCACTGTGAGGAAATAGTAACGCGAGGAGCTCCCATTTTCTGAGGCCCTACATCCCATCCCACCGAGCGGGCCTGGAAGAGCTGGCATCAGAATGCATGCTGCTTCCAGGGCCTACCCACCCAGAAGGGTCTGTGGGTCGTACTTGGTCATCCAGAGCCATCAGGGGGCAGCACTGGCCCCATCGCGATGTTGGCCGCATGTCTAACGCCCTTTCTACTCAAAAAACCTTTCTCCCTCTAGACCAATGGTTTTCTAACAAGCTTCCAGGTGACGCTCACACCGTCGGTCTGTGGACCACACTTTGAGGAGCGAGGCTCTACAATCCCTAATCTCAAGGCTGATCAAGCTGATGGGGCAAATGGACAAGAACCAACGCTCTGAGCCCAATGTCTTCACTGCCCCTTCCAGCTAGTAACACGCACAATCCCATCCATTTTCCCTTTGCTCTCTCACCTGCACCCCCTCGCTCCCCTCCATCGCCTTCCCTTCAGTTCCCTCACACCAGGTAACTCTAGTAATGGCCTCCTAGCTCACCCACCCAGTAGGTTCCTTTGGTCTCCATCTATCCTGCCCCCCTCCATCAGATTTACCTTATCGAAGCACCAATTCATTTAAGGCAGGTTTGGGATTAAAAATCTTTTCCTCCTCATTGCCTAAAGCTCTTGAACTTATCATTCAAGGTCATCCGTGACTTCCATGAACCAACCTAGCATTTTACCTTTTCCCCAATGACTACAGTGGCATTCCTAGGCATAGAGCCGAGAGAAATTCTGCTAAATATCTAAAGAGGGCTGGTTGCTGCATTGTTTAAATAGTGAAAAACTGAAATCAATTAATATATCCATCAGCAGGAGAAAAATTTTTAAACGGTGGTTTATTAATGCGATGAAAAATTTCAGGAAGTAACTGGTGTTTCATTTCACCAGATGAAACCTTCTGCACCGAGACCACTGCAGCCATGGTCTGATTACTGGGCTTCTCTATTGTGCATAAAATTTAAGGTGAACCCATTCTTTGATATAGTACTCCTACTTTCAGCAATTTGCCCCAAAGATACAATAATACTAGTGAGATAAATCTTAAAATCATAAAGTTATAGATACAAGCCATATATCACTTTTATTTTAAAACACATAAAACAATACTACATATGTAGTAAAAAATAAATAAATCATGCATGAGAATGATAAACATTCAATTCAGAACAGTGTTGACACTGGGAAGTAAAAGACTGAGAAAGATAAATGGGGACTCGGGGAAGGTGCAGAGGTCATTTCAGTTGTAGCTCTAAATTTTTGCTTCTTAAAAATAGACTGAATGTGGCAAAATAAGATTATTAAAGTTGGGCAGTAGGTACACAAGCATTCTGTCATTATTCTTTGAATATTTCTGTATATTTTAATAGTCCATTTAAAAAATAAAAAACACACATAATTTTTCTAACCAGCTCTTTTCTACTTCCTGGCCTTCACATGTGTGGCTCCTTCTACTTGGATTTTTATGTGTGGTCAGAGTGTAGGTGTAGAGCCAGATTGTCTCAGCATATGGTTGACCTCAGGAGAGATTCTGAATCTTTTAGTGCTTCAGTTTCTCTTTCAAAAATTGGGTATGATAATAGTATTGAGCTCATAGAGTTGTTATAATGATTAATGTGGCCACTATAAATGAAGGCTAGAACAGTGCCTAAAAGCATTTAATAAATGTCTGTCATCACCATCATTACCATCAGTATCCCCACCGTCCCCATCACCACCATCATCACTACCAGTATCCCCATCACCACCATCATCACTATCATCAGTATCCCCATCACCACCATCATCACCATCAGTATCCCCATCACCACCATCATCACCATCAGTATCCCCATCACCACCATCATCACTATCATCAGTATCCCCATCACCACCATCATCACCATTTGTATCCCCATCACCACCATCATCACCATCAGCATCCCCATCACCACCATTATCACTATCATCAATATCCCCACCATCACCATCATAATCACCATCATTTTTAAATCTTTTTGTCTAGCCATCTCCTATTTGTCATTCATATTTCAAATATCAGTTAAAATATTACTTTTCAAAGAAGTCTACCCTGACTCTCCAATGTAAGTTAGATTTCATAGGATCCTGTCCTTTTTAGTCCTTGCATGTATTGGAATTTGTAGTTATATAGTATGTGTTTTTATTTGTTTAACATCTGTGTACTATATTTGAATGTGGAAGTTTCTTGAGAACCAAGGCTGGGTATATTTTATTTAACTTTTTATATCCATTGTCCAACCTAAACTGGTAGACTCTGAATATTCATTTGTTGAATGAATAAATAAATCCATAAACCATTTGATCATTTATCCAGTATGCAGCCATTAAAATTATGTTTATGTTTATATCCCTAGCTGGTCTGGCTCAGTGGTTAGAGCACTGGCCCGTGGACTTAAGGGTCTCGGGTTCGATTCCGGTCAAGGACACGTACCTCAGTTGCAGGCTTGATCCCCTGCCCCAGTCGGGGTGCGTGCAACAACCAACCAATTGATGTGTCTCTCTCATCAATGTTTCTCTCTCTCCCTCTCTCCCCCCCCCGCAAAAGTCAATGGAAAGAATATCCTCAGGTGAGGATTTAAATATATATATATGTTTATGAAGAATTTGCAACATTGAAAACAATTTGGCTTGTTTAGTGGAAAGACTAAAAGGTACAAAAATTATATATACATATACGATATGATTTCAATGCCATAAAAACAATAATAAAAAACACAAACCTGTACATTGAGGGAAAGTAGGGGAGATGTACATTCACAATGTTGTGCAACCACCACTCTACCAACTTTAAGTCGTTTTCATCACCCCAAATAAAACCCTGTACCCACTAAGCTGCTTCTCTCCACCCTCCCCTCCCCCAGCCCCAGGAACCACCAATTTGCTTTCTGACTCCATAGGTTTACCTATTCTCGATATTCCACATAAATAGAGCCACACAATATGCGGCTTCTTATGTCTGGTCTCCTTCTCTTACATGCTGTTCTTGAGGCTCAGCCTCATGGCTGCACGTATCAGCCCTTCATGTCCTTTCACGGGGACTTACGCGCACAGACCAGAATTTGCTTATCCAGTCACCCTCCGAAGCACATCTGGGTTGTTTCCATCATGTGGCAATCGTAAATAGTGTTGTTGTGAACACTGGTGTGGCAGCATTTGACTATCAGTTTGGGGGGGTACATATCTAGCAAGGTCATATGATGATTCTACGTTTTGCTTTTTTAAGGAACTGTCACACTGTCTTCCAAATCCGATGCACCGTTACGCATTCGCGCCAGCAACGTAGAGCGTTCCAGTTCCTCCACGCCCTTGTCAACACGCTGTTTCCTTGGAAAAGAAACAATTCTAGCCATCCTGGTGGGTATGAAGGAGTAGCTCCTTGTGGTTTTGATTAATGTGTCCCCTTGATGACTAATGGGTGGTGCTGTTGGTCATGTGTGCATACTCTGTGGAGAAAGGTATCTTCAAGTGCTTTGCCCATTTTTAAATTGGGTTGTTTGCCTTTTTGTCATTGAGATATAGACATTCTTCATATTGTCCGCACACTAGACCCTTGGCAGTTACATGATTTAAAAATATTTTCTCTTCACTTTATTGGTAATGCCTTTTGATGCACAGAGGTTTTTAATTTTGATGAAGTCTAATTTATTTTCTTCTTGTGTTAATCACGCTTTTGGTGTCATATCTAAGAATCTCATTTCAAGTCAATGGTCTTAAAGATTTACCTCTATATTTTTTCTAAGAATTTTATTGTTTTCACTCTTATATTTTCATCATGGATCTATTTTGAGTCGATTTTTGTAAATTATGCGAGTAAGGGGCCCAGCATGTGGATGTCCAGTTGCCCCAGCAACCACTTGTTGAAGAGAATATTCTTTCCCCATTCAGGGGTCTTGACATCCCTGTTGAAAATCAATTGGCAGTAGATGTAGGAGTTTATTTCTGGTCTCCTGATTCTATCCCATCAATATGTCCATTCTTACTGTAGATTTGTAGTAAGTTTCATCAGGAAGTTCAATGACTTTGAAGTGCTTTGTTGTTGCTGTTGTTATTTTTAAGACTGTTTCGGCTATTTAGGGTCCCTTGCAATTCCACATGAATTCGAGGATCAGCTTTTCTATTTTTGCAAAAGGCCACTGGAATGTTGACAGGGAATGCATTAAATCCTTAGATAGCTTTGGGCATTATTGCCATCTCAACAATTTTAAGTCTTCCTACCTATGAATGTGTACTATTCTTCCTTTTATTTAGGTGTTCTTTAATTTCTTTCAGCAATGTTTTGTGGTTTCAGTATATAAGCCTTTCACCTTCTTGGTTTAAATTTATTCCTAGTATTTAATTCTTTTTTATGCTATTGTGAGTGGAATTGTTTACTTAATTTTCTTTTTCGATTGTTTATTGCTGGTGCACAAAACCACAACTGATCTTTGTGTATTGTTTTTATTATCTGTAACTTTGCTGAATGTGTTAGTTCTAGCAGGTTTTTGTGGATTCTTGGGGTTTTCTATGGATAAGATCGTGTCATCTGTGAATATAGTTTTACTTCTTTCTTTCCAACCTGGATGCCTTTTATTTCCTTTCCTTGTCCGATTGCTCTGGCTAAGACGTCCAGGACAGTGCCGACCAGCAGGGGTGAAAGTGGACATCTTTATCTTGATCCTGATTTCTAAATTCTGAAAAGGTTTTAGTCTTTTACTATTGAGTATGATGCTATCTGTGGAGTTTCACAAACGTCCTTCATCATGTTGAGGAAGTTTCCTCACATTTCTACTTTTTTTTTAGTGTTTTTATTATGAAAGGGTGTTGGATTTTGTCAAATGCTTCTTTGTCAATGGAAAGGATCATATTTTTCCCTTCATTCTGTTAGCGTTGTGTATTACAGCGGTGATTTTCTTATATTGAACCATCCTTGTATTCTTCAGATAAATCCCGCTTGGCCATAGTATATGATCCTTTTAATGTGCTGTTGGATCTGGTTTGCCAGCATTTAGCTGGGAGTTTTGCATCTGTATTTATAAGGAATATTGGCCTGCCGTTCTCTTGCAGTGTTCTTGTCTGGCTTTGCTGTCAGGGTAATGCTGGTTTATGGGATGAGTTAGAAAATGTTCCCTCCTCTTCTATTTTTAGGAAGAGTTTGAGAAGGACTGATGTTTTGTTTTGTTTTTTCTTTAAATGTTTGGTAGAACTCACCAGTGAAGCCATCTGGTCCTAGATGGTTTTCTGTTGGGACGTTCTTAATTTCTGGTTCAATCTCTTCCATTTTTACAGATATTTTTTTAGATTTTTAAATTTCTTTTTGAGTCAGTTTTTGGTAATTTATGTGTTTCTAGGAATTTGCCATTTCGTCTGTGTTATTTAACTTGTTGATAGACATTGTTCATAGTATTCTCTTATCTTTTTTGTTTCTGTGAAAGTCAGTAGTAATATCCTCCCTTTTATCTGAGTTTAGTTACTTATGTCTTTTCTTTTTTCTTAGTGTACATAGAGGTTTGTCAACTTTGTTGATCTTGTCAAAGAAAACACTTTTGCTTTTAGCATGAACTACTTTAAAACATATATTGTGTGTGTGTGTGTGTAACTGAGTTGCATTACAAATGCATTGTTCTTCCTAAACTTGTCCTTTCCCCACCACCAAGTATTTATAGTTTCTGCAAAGCCAACAGCAGTTGGGCACATCTCCGACTGGCCACACTTGGTTAAAGTCTCTCCCACTACTTTCCATTGCCCACTGCCCACCCAGCCTGAGGCCTCAGTCATGCCCTCCTTTTAAAATTTCGGCCACATCCAGCTTTGTGGGTTTCGTCTCATGCCACCTGGACCCAAATAAAGGGCACTATTTGGGTTGTTTGCAGTTGGCTACAATATTGTGCCCCTTCCTGGGTCGCCTCAGAAGCCACACTCAATGGCAGATGATGTCAGAGGCGGGAGAGGAGGGTCTGTGGCCCCACTGCCATGTCCCACGGCATCCTGCAGGCGCTCACCCTGTCGTCCTCTTGCTCACCACACCTTGGGCGCAGGAAGGAGGGGGGCAGGCGGTGGTGGTAAGAGTGCGTTCTAGCTTCCCATCCCCCAGAACAGCCCGAGCCCGCTGCTGCCAGGCCCTGGTGGTATCTAAATTGCCTGGTAAGTATACTCCGTCCTGACCCCTCCCAGCCAAGGCTTCCTGCCCAGAGCAGGCCACCTCTGAGGCATCTAAACTAAGATCTAAGTCTAATCACAGAGTATTTTAAAACATCTGGGCTATGGAAGAACACAAGATTATTTTCCTAGTACAGGGTTCAAATGGCATCCCCTGAGTCACTTCAGAGGGCTTTTCAGCAAGTGAATGTACTAAATAAAGATCCTGACTTTGCCTCTATTTCCCCAAAGTGTATTGGGCCTGAAAGTATAGAAACATCCAGTCTTCTGCCTCTACACTCTAAGTTAATAAAGATATAAAGTACCAGAGTTGATGACATTTTTATTTCTATTTTTCATTAAATATTCTTGTCTGTTCTTGGTTCACTTGGAAACGGTGATGAACTTGGGGGATGAGGGAGACATTCACACCTAACCTCTGTTACCTGACGCTTCCTTTTCAAAAATCATTGCAGTTTCTGGGCTTTCTTGCTGTGACTACATGCCCTGTTGTGTTACTCTGTCACATGCAACAAAAACGGTAGTAATAGTTTGTTCTTTTTTATTACGAAGGCATGCTTTTTCATAACTGCGCTTTTTCCATGGGTATCATGTTTTTAACCAAAATTGAAGATGTAAAATCCTAGAACTCAACCATCTATTTGAGTAGGTCACAGGAAGCATGCAAACCATAGAAACCGCAATCATCAAAAGCATCTGTATAGGAAAAAAAAAAAAAGCGAGAATTTATCTTCTAAAGGTGTCAACTAATGAATCCATCACAGAGAAGTAAAGAAGTTACAGGGATATCGAAGTACCCCCAGGCTGCTGTTAAACCTTGCCTGTCTTCTTGCCTGGGCGGCAATTCTCTCCAGCCATGCTCTTCCCCGTGTTTTCATTCGCTTGAGTATTGCCATCCATGGGAAGGCAGAGAGGTTCTCAGAACCTAACTTTCAGCTTCACTGGTCTAACCCCAACTCAGCTGCTGGCCTTCAGAATACAAATAAACAAGGATCTTAAACCTCCCATGGCCAGTGTGGGTCTGGTTCTTCCTTCTTCACTCAGGAAGCATGAAATATTTTTATTTCATTGGTTTATGGAAGAATTGAGTGTCTCCTGATCCTTGTTCCAGGTCCCCTTGTTGATCACTGCCATGTCTTTTATGTGATCTTGTTTGGTCAGCAGGCAAACCAGAAATAGGAGGCTGGTGACATGCTTTCCCCTAAGTCTGTCCAAAGGGCTACCCTCCTCTTCCAGGCTGAGAATTTCAGAAACCATGAACCCAAACTTAAGGAAAGCATCTTTCCTAACTCTTTCCGTGTGTATAAAGCACTCTAAGGTGTACTTACCCAGATTCCCAATTTTCTGACTATCTACATGGATCAGGTGAGAACAAATTGGCAAAAAAAAAATGTTTGGCCAGATAATTGTTTATTTACCGTTACCTGCCAGGTCTACTCTGAGCCCCAGGAAGCAACATCTGTGGGCTGCCTCACTTAGACTCCCTACTTCTTCCTCTACATGTTGGTTTCAGCCACTTGCAGGCACTGGCAGGAGATCAGAGTAGAAGCCAAAGGTTAGGGTACTTTCTGCTCTCGCCCTTCCTCTGAGTTGCCAGTGGTCTAGGAGTGGCTGCATACTTTGACTTTCAACTCTCAACTCCAGCTCTCAGTAGGGCTCAGGGGATATTGTTCATTCTATATAGACCCTTCAAGCGTAGGCCTAAAAGCTCCCACTGCTCCTAGTCACTGGGCACTTCACTACCTTGAACATTTCTTGCAGGGCAGGTCTAATGGTAACAGGGTCTCTCAGTTTTTGTTTGTCTGGGAATGCCCTAATTTCTCTCTCACTCTTGGACAGTTTTGCCAGATATAACACTAAGTTTCTAATGATAAATCTGCTGCTAATCTTAATGAGGATCCCCTGCATGTGATGAGTTTTCTCCTTTGCTACTTCAAGTTTATCTGTGTGTCTTTGTCTCTTAAAAGTTTGATTACGTGTCTTAGTGTGAGTCTCTGAATTTGTCTTATGTGGAATTCATGAGCTTCTGGAATGTTTATATTAACGTGTTTTCAAGTTTGGGATGTTTTCAGCCATTATTTCTTTAAATAGTCTCTCTGCTCCTTTCTCTCTCTCTTTTCCCCTGGGACTCCAACGGGTTCCTTAAGCTCTGTTCACTTTTCTTCAACCTTTTTTTCTCTTCCTCAGACTCATTAATTTCCATTGTCCTATCTACAGGTTTGTTGATTCTTTCTTCTGCCTACTCAAGTCTGCTTTTGAATTCCTGTAGTAAATTTTTTGTTTCAGTTATTATATTTTTCAGCTCCAGAATTTCTTTTTGGCTGTGTTGTGTTGTGTCTTTTTTTAGGTTTTCCTATCTCTTTACTGATACTTATATTTTGTTCCTGCATAGTTTTCTTGACTCCCTCCACATCTCCCTTTAGTTCTTTGAGCATCTTTAAGTCATTTGTTTTAAAGTCTGTCTAATAAATTTGCCATCAGATCTTTCTCAGGAATAGTTTCTGTTGATTCCCCGCCCCCCCCCCCCCCTTTGAATGGGCCACACTTTCCCATTTATTGCATGCTTTGTGATTTTGTTGTTGTTGAAACTAGACATTTGAATCTAATACTGTGGTAACTCTGGATATCACATTACCTCTTCTCCAGATTATGATGAGTTTTGTTATATTTTTTCATTGTTGCAAGTTGTGTCTGTGCCAGTGATCAGCCTGAGGTGTGAAATTAAGGTCTTTTCAGTTCTTTCCTGAGCCTGTACCTTTCCCCGGGTATATGTGGTCGCTTTCTAATTTTCCCCGGAATTGCAGTTGCCTTTACATGTCCTAGTCTTTAATGTCTGGCTTCCAAAAGGGGAAAAAGAGAAAATAGATGGAGAAATAAAGGGCACTAGCCCTTTAAATCTCCTGAAAGTCCCTTCAGCCAGAGAAGGAGTGGCTTGAGGCAATGGGGGGAAATGCAACAGCAATGACTGTCTGCACCTTTGAGATCAGAAGCAGTAGCCAGTGATCAGAGCACAGATCCTTGATATTTGGAGAACAGAGTCCAATTTTTGCCCACCCTGGCTCCTGCAAGTCAGGGTATCCCAATTGCTCCAGGAACATCTGCAAGGCTGCCTGGAGGCTGGGTGTGGGAGCTGGGTAGCTGCTATTGTAAGTGCAACTGAGCATTCAAGCCTATCCCTAAATGTTATAAGCCTTTGATAGACTCAAAAGTTCTGAAATAGTTAAGTCAGACTGATTCTCCCAGTAAAATTGTTGTCTAGGTGGGGAGAAGGATTCCTCAATGGCATTTTCTTTTAAAAGAACTTTTTTCCTGAGGAGTAAAACCTGTAATAACTGAGGCCCTTCTTTCTAAGGACATCTCTGACACAAAAGACCAGTTAGCATTCCCTTTTGTTAAAAAGCTCTCTTGAATGAAAATTCTAACTTGATCCTAAATTCATGATGCCACTGAAAGCAGGACACATTATTACATAAAACCTCATTCTAGTTCCTCCACCATCACCAACAGCCCCATTAGCACTGATCCTCTGGGAAATGAAAATCTGTTTTGCTTGTTTCATGCAAATTATGACTGGCAGAAAAGAGTAGATTTCTAGATATAGAGACCCACAAGATAAAGAAGCCCAGAGTCGTTAGACACAGGAGCAGATGTACAGGGTGTGCCTGACTCACTCTCAAGGTTGCATAAGCAAGATTTCAAAATCAATCCTACTCTGGAGATCTCAATCTAATGTTCAATGTTCCTGGCTGGAAAAGAAGAACTGTATGACTCTTTTTTTTTTTGGTTTTTTTCAAACCTTTACCCTCACTCTTGTATCCCCGCCTTCTCCTTCTGCAGGAAACTTTATTTCCTACTTCTGCACACCAAGTTCCTACCTCCAGAGCTGCTCAGTTCAGTCGCTGAGAAACCTGACAAACCTGTGCTACTTGGAAGAAGCCATCCTCTGGTGAGTTGTGCTTTTCCCATCACTCTGCGAATCATAGGCTCAGAGCATCTCAGCTCTGGGGATACCGGGGCTGGGAGCCCTCTGAGGGTCTGCACAGGCCAGGAACTTGGGGATGAGAAAGGTGGAAGAAAGGGGTGGAGGATGGTGTCTGCACCCGAAATGTTAAGAGAGACCATGATGACTAGGAGGAAATGCTAACAGGGTGAGACCACCCCTCAGAGCTCAGGTGACTCAGCAAGCATGCTGAAAAAGGAGAGTCAAGAAAGTGAGAACAGCCGGGCATTTTAGCTGCCCCCTCACTCTGTCCCTCCCAACTCCAAGGACTTTAAAGAGCTGGAACTTTCTACCCAGAATTTTCTCCCGCTCTAGACCTTATGTGTCATAGTCCAGGCTCCAAACCAAAAAGTGCCTCTTGCCTCAATTCAGGAGGCCCACAGAGGCCCAAATGAGGGATTTGTTTTTCTGAGAGGTAGCTTTTCATTGATTCTGGATGACATGTCCTGACCCTTGACAGGGACACCCAGGTCAGTGCATTTCAGCACCTCCCTAAGTGCCTGCTGTGGTAGGAGCTAAGTATGCTGGAGGGACAGGAGAACAGTGATAAAGAGGAGGTGGCTGGCTTTTGAGAAGCCAGTGCAGGTAAACAACAAAGCACAGAGAACACACGGTGGGATGGGTTGGGGCAATTCACCCCCTTGCACCCTCTCACCCCCAGTCTGGATCATCAGAGCGAGGGTCTGGGCTGTATCTAACCGACAGACTTCCTGTGTGATACTGGAGGCCAGCATTGAGTACCACTGCTCCGGTCTACACTTTCCCATACAAAAGAGGAAACTAAACTGATTAAATACAGAACAGCGCAAGAACCTGCTGCAATTAAGGGGCCATGTGCTGGATCCCCAGTATATTCATTTTTATAAAGTCTCCCACTGGATTACCTAGGAATCTGGTCCACAGTGGAGCTTTTTTTTTCTCAGTCACTTGCAGCCTGTTAGCTCTCTGTTATTAATTTATTCAATGGATATTTATTTAGTAGCCACTATGTGCTGGGTTGGGTTCTGGGACACAGTAATACCTCACTGCAAAGACAAAAGATCTCTGCCCTCATGGAGCTTATGTTCTGGTGGCCGAGTGTGTGCACATGCGTGTACACTTGTACGTGCATGGGTGGGGCATGCTCATGTAGGTGAGTGTGGATCCTAAGGCATGGAAAAATGCCTAGAAAATCTGTTATCTGTTCTACACCCATCTCTGCTCTCAGAGCCTGGAGATGGGGCCCCCGCGGCGTTTGAAATGGAATTGCTCAGGGTTCAAATTCCAGCTCAGCGACTGCTTGCTTTGTGGGTTTGGGAAAGTTATTTCATCCATCCATGCTTGTGTTTCTTCACTTGTGAAATGCATAGTTATCTCACAAATTTGTTGCAAACAATAAATTTGTTAATGTATGCAAAGTATTTAGCATAGCACCTGGAGCTTGAGGAGCTCTCAATGAATGATTATAGTTGTAATTCTCTAGGTGGACATGACTGCTTTCCAAGCTTGATCAGAGGTCTTGGTTAGATGCTGCAGGTCTTAAGAGTCTGGCTCAGTGACGTAAAATGCAAGATCTGTGAAATGTATCAATCACAGGAGGAATTAAAGAATGTATACACATATAAAAAGATAAGGTGTGTAAATGGATAAAAAAATGCACGGTCACTACCAGAAAAAAAAGAGTATTCTTGAGAATCAAGCCTAATGATGTTCAGTGTCATACTTTTTATTGGTGCCCCCGTTAGCGGGGTGTCACCGTAAGAGCTGGAGAGAAAGACATGACCTAGTTCTCGACCTCGGGGAGCACACAGTGGGTGGAAGATACGGTGATAAGTGCGCATTTGGAGCCATGCACTGTGCTAGGAGGTGATCAGAGTGATTTGACAGAGGAGGCTTCACAGAGAGGGGGCATTTGAGCGGGAGGCGCTGGAGGATGCATAGGAGCTCGCCAGCCACTTTCGGCAACACCGCCGCGGCAAGAAGGAACCGGTGAGGCGGGAGACGGAGAGAAGGCGGCCGAGCCTGGAGCGCAGGCCTGGGGTCTGCGAGGGGATTAGACATGCGGCTGAAGAGGGGAGCTTAGGAAAGCCTCGGTGAGCAACCTGCGCGCTCCCTTGAGGCGCCGGCACACACATCGAGGGGCTGCTGGGGGCTTGCAGCCACGGGCACGATCCCACGGCAGTTTTCGGGAAGACAGAGTGAAAGGGAACGTGGCCGGGAATTAGCCCTGAGCAAAAGAGACCACAACAAAGCCCGAAGTGAGAAGCCTGTAAGGCAGCTGAAGGAGGTTCAGAGGGGACGAACCTCGGAGGTGGTTAGGAGATAGAAGTCATGTGACATCTTAATAACAGCGCAGAGCGTGTCCCCGCACCGGGCGCTGCACTAAGTCCCCGTGCGCGGGCATCTTCACGGCAGCCCAGCGTAGCTCATATTTCATATGTAGAGAAACTGGCAGTTAGAGAAGTAATTAGCCTCAGATTGCACAACTTGTAAGTTGGAGGCAGGACTCAAATCTAGGTCTGTTTGGCTCCTAAGGCCTGGTTCCTAATCTTCTCAAGAGGAAGGGACCAGGACAATGCCAAGCTCTGCTTCTTGGGGAGTGAAGGACACTAGCCAGGGTAAGGAACCCACGGGTTGAAGCGAGTTTCCAGGGGTGTTCAGTGTGGGGTAAGTTGAACTGGAAGGGACTGTGCGATACCCACTTTGTTCGCTGCCGTAGCTCTAGCACCTAAAACAGAGCCTTGCTCCCAGTAGGTGCTCAGTAAATGGTGGTTCAATTAATAAATCCAAGAGGAGACACGCAGCAGACAATGCGAAGCTCCACTCTGAGGTGCAGGAGCTGAGAGGTGGGCCTGGGAGGCAGAGCGTGGGGAAGGACCAGCATTCAGGGCACTGAGAGCCCTGAGGTTAGGTGGCATGATTCAGGAAGAAGTCTGTGGCAAGCATAAAGAGGAACGAGGTAAAGAGGTGGGAGCCAAAGATGGTGCCTGGGGACTCTTACAGCATGGACAGGGGGAGGAGGCACCAGCGAAGGAAATTCAGAAGCGAGCAGACAGGAGCTGACTTCCTGGAAGCCAAAAGAGTTTCAAATAGAAGTTATCAGAAGGATCAAAGGCTCAATGGGGATGATGAAGCCAGGCATTTGATTATTCGGTTGTCATTGCAACCTGGGCAAGAGACCTTCTGGCAAAATGATGAAGGCAGAGAGCTGAGAAAGGTGTCAGTAGGAGGCTACGGGCTGCAAGTCACAGAACACGAAAGTCATCACAGCTTAACCGCAGGGGTTAACCCTCCTCAGATCACAAAGGTGGGTTTGAGGCTCGGTGATGTTTGGACTCTCCTTAGATTTTCTCCACTTCTTTGGGTCCTTCCTTCATGGGCCCAAGCACCAGGTCCTCACAACACACGCTACAAGAGTGGAAGGGTCAGGCCGGGGTTTCTCTTGCATCTCTCTTAACAGAGAAGAGTGTCCCCAGAAGCCCCCTACCAGAGTCTCCTTTAGATTGTCACCTAGGAATGGGTCACCTGCTGAGGCAGAGAGAGCCCAGTGTCCAGCATGTTCGCCTCATAATGGGAGTCGGGCTCTCTGGGAAGGCCAAGGGTGTTGGCAAGTGGCAGTTGGGGAGATGACTGACTTCTGCTACCAGGAATAAAGGGAAGTGAGAAACTAGCATGCACGCTTTCAAGGAGATGACTGCGAAACAAAGACAAAGAACGGATGGTGCTTAAGGGGGGCACAGATATTTTTAAGACCAGGAATTGCAGCAGTTCTGTTGGGTGTTATCATCTCGCTCTACTTGCAGGACGGAGGAAGATGGGTGACAACGACACGTTGACCCTGCTCAGCCACAGCATGCTGTCCACAGCTCACTCTCTGCTGAACGATGAAGAACCCACCACTTTTGACTATGGGGACAATGGTGTCCCCTGCAGAAAAGATGACGTGAGACAAATCGCCTCGCGGCTCCTGCCTCCGCTCTACTCGCTGGTGTTCATCTCGGGCTTTGTGGGCAACCTGCTGGTCGTCCTCATCCTGATCAACTGCAAGAAGCTGAAGAGCATGACTGACATCTACCTGCTCAACCTGGCCATCTCGGACTTGCTCTTCCTGCTGACCCTCCCCGTGTGGATTCACTCTGCCACCGATGAGTGGGCCTTGGGGAACGTCATGTGCAAAGTGTGCACGGGGATGTACCACGTGGGATATTTTGGGGGCGTCTTCTTCATCATCCTCTTGACCATTGACAGGTACCTGGCCATTGTCCATGCCGTGTTTGCTTTGAAGGCCAGGACAGTCACGTTCGGGGCGGTGACGAGCGGGGTCACCTGGGTGGTGGCCGTGTTCGCCTCTCTCCCAGGAATCATCTTCACCAAGGCCCAGTTCGAAGAGTCCGCTTACTCCTGCGGCCCTTATTTTCCAATCGAGTGGAAGAACTTCCATGCGATAGTGAGGACCACCTTGGGCCTGGTCCTGCCGCTGCTCGTCATGGTCGTCTGCTACTCGGGGATCCTCAAGACCCTGCTCCGGTGTCGGAACGAGAAGAAGAGGCACAAGGCCGTGAGGCTCATCTTCGTCATCATGATCGTTTACTTTCTCTTCTGGGCGCCCTACAACATCGTCCTGCTCCTGGACACCTTCCAGGAGTTCTTCGACTTGAGTAACTGTAAGAGCACCAGTCAGCTGGACCAGGCCATGCAGGTGACGGAGACGCTGGGGATGACCCACTGCTGCATCAACCCCGTCATCTACGCCTTCGTCGGGGAGAAGTTCCGGCGCTACCTGTCCGTGTTCTTCCGAAAGCACATCGCCCGGCGCCTCTGCAAGCAATGCCCGGTGTTCTACCGGGAGGCGGTGGACCGCATGAGCTCAACGTACACCCCGTCCACCGGCGAGCAGGAGGTCTCGGTCGGGTTGTAGCGAGCCGCAGCTTGCTTCTTACTTGCAGAGGGAGACAGCCAGCTCTTACGATAATAACCTCAAGGGTTTGTGAAGGATCAGGCCCGCAGGCCTCTAAAGCAAGGACCGGGAACCTGGGGGCGCGTGTACCAACACAGACTAATGCCCCTCCTTGTACGGCCGTGTGCTCGGGAATATTCCAGAGCAGCTGTGGGTGGTGACTTTGACTGCAGCCAGCTCATCTCAGTTCCCGGAAAGGCCGCATCGCGGTGCTTGCGCTCTCTGCCCCCCGCCCCGCCCGACCTCACCCCCGGGTCTCCCCCATTCCCTCGCTCTCTCTCATTCTGTCAGTCTCTGTAATCGGGCGCCCATGAGACGGTTGCGGGTGAAGGAAACGGGGGTGAGTGGGGTCAGCCACGTGCGGAGAGGCGGGAGGCGGGAGCTTGGCTGAGCCTGGGTGATGGCGAAGGTAAGGGGTTTGCTCGGTCAGCCCGCAGGTCCTGGCCCTGACCCCGTCTCCCACCGTATGTGACTCCGAGGCTCCCCCAGGTCCCGGCGAGCTTGGGGCCTGTAACCACTTTCTGACAGCTTTGCCTGGGTCCCATGACCCTCTTCTGCACAAGTGCCTGACACACTTTCGCTTTATTCTGGTTTATCTACACCAACCACGCACCCTCCTTTTGAAATCTGTTAAATATATTGTCCCACCGTCCCCATGTTTCTTAGGCGACACCCTCCTATATAAAAATGTATACAAATGTTTGTTTATAAAATATGCATAATCTATAATGAGACCAAAAATAAAGCCCTTCTTTGGTCTTTCCAGGGAAAGGGGAGGGTTGGAGGCAGTGATTAGGAGAAAGGGTGGGGATGGATGAGTTCCCCTGTTGGGGGTGCAAGGCCATAGCAAGAGTGATACCACCCCAGGCATGTTTCTAGAACCAGCTAAGGGAGAGGCCGGAAGGACTCTCAGAGCCTCCGAAGGCCTCGAGTCTCGGGTGGCGTGGCTCCCTGCTGCCCACCCAGGCCCTCCCGTCGCCCTTGCCCGTCTGTTTCCCCAAAGCCTTTATCACATGACTCTTGCCTGAAGGATGAACCTACTTCAAAGTCCAGTTTGTGGAGGGTCCAGAATAAACCTGGGAAGTGGGTTGGGAAGAGGGAAATCAATGAGTGGGGCCCTGGGATGTGTCCCCGGGGCCAGAGAAGGGGCCTGGGCCTAGGACCGAGGTCCCCGCACTGCTGTGTGTCCATGTCGCCAAACCAGCAGGCAGCGGGGACTAGGTGAGGACTTTGGATGGGTGGGATAAAAACGTTTTCCAAACTACCTTCCAGAGATCTACTTTTGGATACAGTCATAGAGTTCAGATATTTAAAAAAAGAAAAAGAAAAGAAAGACGGTAAAAATAAAGTTAAAGCTGTAACCCGCAACTTGGGAGGGCGCTGAGGTGTCATTATTCTAAGAGCTGTTCTGAGGCCGAGCCTGCCGGCCTGTGTTCGTCATGGAGACGATGCTGGTTTTGAGCTGCAACTCTCGACGCATGTTTGGGAGACCCTCGATTCGACACATCGCTGTGACCCCCGGCTTACGGCCTAGATAATATCACCTGGGCCCCAGCACACGCCCACAACTGTCATCTCAGTGGCGTCTTGATTCACAGACTTGCTGCCAGAGGTCGTGTTTTGCATCAGTAAGTCCACGAAGGCGTGGATTTAGTCACATTTGGACGCTTCCGAGCTTCGTGCATGTCCTTACTGAGGCTTGAGTTGCCCATTGGGCCAGTGGGCATTCCGAAATCAAGCTGCCCCTAGCCAAAGCTTTTAAACCCTACTTGTGAAGAAGGGGATTGGTTTCCCTCAGTCAGCAGAGACTCCCGTCTCGGGTGGGCCAAGTTAAGAAGAATATCCGCGGCGCCCAGTGCACACCTGATCTGACGGGAGCAGGAAATGCAGGGTCCTGGGAGCCTGGCGCTCGGGAGCTGCAATTACTGTGGTTTTACTTTCTGGCTTCATGGCTGGAGGATCCACTAAGAAGCGTATGTGCTGGGAGCGGGGGGAGCATGTACCTCACCCTCAGCTGTTTGTATTATCCTAGTGAATGCATTAAATTCTGTTTTGATGGCGAAATGTAAGTATTGTTTTGACTTGGAAAATGAATCAATGATCTAACGATATTGGTTTTTTTACAAAAAACCACCTTGTTGATTAAAAACTCCCCATTTCCTCCCGCCCCCTGTGGCACCCACCACGCCATCCGTTTCATCTATGAGCTTGACTGTTTAAATCGCTTACACAGGTGGAACCAGGCAGTCCTTGTCCTTCTGTGACTGGCATGTTCCACAGTGTCCTCCAGGTTCATCCATGTGGTTGCGTTACAGGATTTTTCTTTTCTGGGCCTGAATCATACTCCCTTCTCTGTATATATCACATTTTCTTCATGTAGCAACATGCATAAAACTTCAGTTATACAAGATGAGTAAGTTCTAAATATCTGCTAACACCGCGCCTACATATAACAACACTGTCTCCTACGCTCAGTCTGTTAAGAGGATAGATTTTGCATTAAGTAGTCTCACCACAATAAAAAATTTTTTTTTAAAAACTGCCTGCTTTGTTGTACTGTGGTGTGATTATCACTATTTTTTACCCCTTCCCGTGTGATTACACAAGCCTGTCCTTGCGGGGTGGCTTGCCTGTGCCCTGCAGGAGGGACACCCCCCACCCCACCACCCACAGGTGGCACCTGCCATTAAAAGTGGTTGGGCTGAGCCTCCGCTGGCCCTGCGCAGCCACAGATGGGCCCGTGCCAGCCCCCAACTCCTTCAGCCCAGGCGCCGGGTAAGCGAGCAAGAAGACACAGATCAGGGCCACATCCCGAGCCACGTGGCAGCCACAGGTCCCCGGAGCAAGAGGTCTGTTTTAAGCCCCTGAGTTGTGGGGTTTGTTTGCTAAGAAGCACAAAAGCTAACTAATACATATGGTATGTAGAGGCCTCATAAATAAAATTTGGCAGAGCATCCATGCTCTCCATGGTGGCATCACTGTGACAGACACACCTGAGGATCTACCAGCTGCCAGGCTGGGTCAGGCCCATAAGAAGGGCTGTTAATGCCTGTGCCCTTTGACCTCACGGCTGGGGGGCGAGGGGCAGAGAGCAGGGTGTTTGTAAATCACAAGGCCCGCTTTGGAGCACAGAAGCAGATACACATGTGAAACGTTTTGCGAGCCCGGAGGAGAAAGTGACCAACCCAAGGACAGTCTCGCATCATAGCAATAAGAGCTACGGGAGGATTTCATCACCACCAAGGAAAGCGCAACTTAGAAGTGCCAGCCATCGCCATTTCTCGAGGGGGACACCTCCAGCCCCCCTTCCTTGGGAAGGACGTCTGAGGGGGCTGTTTGAGTTAAGCTGATGTCTGTCGGGAGGGATCAGCATTCCTCGGGATGGGAATCTTGCGCCTTTTAGTGGAGTTGGGGCTTGAATAGGCCACCCTATGCCACCCTCCTTGTCAGTGGTACTCAGAGCAGCTGGGGTCACTTAAGCATGTCTCAAGGAAGCCCTACAGCCTCCTGGGGACAGGTCCTCAAGACCCCATCGTTCCACTTCTGCTTTTCCCATTATTAAAATTTCCCTGGCAAACTGAAATGGCCTCAGGTGAGATTAACCAGCAGCAAAGGCCACCGAAGGCCACCAAGGATCACCAAGGGGCAACTCGCAGGAGAGAAGGGGCACCTGGGCTGGTGAGCTGACCTCTGCGGGCAGCCCGTGAACCTAGGGGAAGGCTGGCCCGGGTGTGATGAGTGACTGAGGCTGGAAACTTCTTCCGACTTTGCTGCTTTGGCAGCATGTTTGAACTTGGCCCCGGATGCTCTCACGTCCTTGGGACATCCTTGCTGCCTCAGTGCCACACCCTGTCTTCCCTGCCACCTCTCTCTAATGCCCTCTTCTCTTGTTCAGCTGGTCTGCTGCCCAGTGGATGCCCCACCCAGGAATGTGGTGCTGGCCCCCGCTTCTGACAAACCCCCATTCCTCATACGATTCTCTCAAGCCCCCTCCCTTGGCTCCCCTGCCATCCTCTCCATGGATCCCACCCACTTCTACAACCCATTTCTGTCCCCAGTTGCCTCCTTACAGGGACAGGGGTGGGAGGAGTTGACATGGTGACTGGGGACATAAGGCTAATTTTGTCACTTTCAGGGAGCCCTGGGGAAGGTGTGTGACCCAGGTGTCAGTGGTTTCCTTTAGAGTGCAGGGTACTTAACACCTCCTTCCCTCAGCCTCAGGCCATAGCCACCAGTTTGGGGGGCAACAGGCAAAGTGCCACAGAATATCCTGTTATGCACAGAGTTGAACCTAGTGCAGCAGGTGTGATCTGAACCCCTGCAGATCTCAGCGGACCTATTATGTGCTTTAATCAGTACATTAGACTTGTTACTGCACCTAAGACTGCATTGGCCCTGTGTCTGGGCAGTGATTTGAAAAAAACACCCAATATGCAGAGAGCAAACTTCCCAGGGGAGATAGGGGCTTCCACTGTGTCTGAATATATCTAACCAAGGGGGAGGTGGGCGGTCTGCACGTGTCTACTTGGTCTGGTGATTTCACAGGGCATGGGGGACATGGCACATGGGCTGGGCAAAGGTTATCCTGGGGAGGGTCTAGAGGACAGAGACGGAATGGAGAAGAAGCATGGTGACCTCCCAACCCCACTCGCCATGACGGGTGTCTGAGGCACACAGGTGACAAAGGTGTCTGAGGCCACGGGTGTCTGTGGCACTGGTCGGGGGTGCGGAGTAGGTTTTCTTTCTTTTTCTTCAAGGACCAAGGGGACTCTGGCTCTCCTGGTGAAGGTGGCTTCGGGGGCACTGGGACACACCAGAGGCTGACAGCATCAGACGTGCCGTCCATGTTGGCGACCAGCGGGAAAGCCCAGCTGTCTACAAACGGCGCTGGGCCCAGCGTAGTGACGGTGCTCTGTTCGGCAAAAGACACGGGACACGAGGGAGGCCAGAGTCTGTGATTCCACCTGCATGAGGTTAAAGGGCAGGCACGTCGAACCCCTGATGACAGAAGTCAGAGCTCACCTGCACTCACCTCGGGCCCCAGAACCCGGGGGGGACGGCTCCCTGCTCGGCTGCGACTCCCTGTCCCCGCCTGTCCACCTCCACCTTCCAAACCGGCGTGGCCGCGGACTCACTCGCTATTTACGCGGGGAGCTGCCTACCGGACCCCCAGGCCTAAGACATCACTTGACAGATGCGGAACTGGGAGCTCAGGGAGGAAACGCTTCTTGCCAAGAGCACGCAGGGTGTTGGCACGGCCTGGGGGACCCTGAGCCTCTCCGTTGCTCCACACTGCCCTCTGGGGGGAGCATGCTGGCACGGGCTCGGACGCCCACCGAGGGCCCAGGCACAGGGCAATCCCAGCCCTGCGCGCAGAAAGACAGCAACTACCACCGTCTCACACAGAAGCCTGTCCAGCAGCGGCTGAGAATCCGCACAAGTTGTTACCGGCAAACACAAGGTTCTCTTCCAAGGACCAAAACCGTTACCCACTTTCTGGGGCGTTTTATATCCGTTTGCTGGCTACCCGCTTTGTGAACTTTCTAATTACCTTATATTTCACTGCTCAGATAAGCCGCGGAGCACAGGAACCTGGAAAAGGCTCTACACTCACTGCATCATTTGATTTTTTCCCCTGGCATATAGTAGCGAGCATAATATAAGCGATCAACAATAACATTGTTTTCCTAAGCCCTGCTGAAACACTACAGGCCACCTAGGACTTTCCCTCGCTGTTTTGATTCGAGTCCCTCCCACCCTGCCCCTTTGGCAGCTACCAGCTCGTGCTCTGTATCTATGGGTCTGTATCATTTGATCTTGATCGCAGACCTAACGAGGAGGTTTGTGTATTTGGTTTGCTGCCCCATTTCCCAGATAAGAAAACTAAGGCCTGGTGAGTTTCAGTAACTTGTTCAAATCGAATAGTAAATAGTGAAGCTGGGGTTGAAATCCAGCAACGTGACTGCAGAGCCCAGTTCTTAATCGTTGCCTCTTGAATGACACACTGAACACTTTCTTTATGGTTCACTGTCCTGCTTAGGATGATCAGTTATTGGGCTCTGTAGTAACACGAACACATGTGCCTACGTGGGTGGTTCTATTCCTGTGCTTTTCTGCCTTCCCCAGCAGTTGTTCCCTCCTATTATCCAGGCACCAGGCTTAGCTTCACCCTTTCTGCTGCTTGTTTGCTGATACTAAGCAGCTCTATACAAGGACCCCAGGCAACCCATTTTGTGAGAACTTTATCAAACAAGTCTCTCCAAGAAAGGATTACTGAATGAGTGACAAGAGTTTGATATTTATTGAGTGTATATTATGTGCTAAATTCTGGGCATGGATGCCTCATGCAATCTTCCCAACAAACCTATGAAACAATTACTGTTATTCAGCCCATTACACAGATGAGACAGTTGAGGGTAGGGCCAGGCTTCAAGCGCAGCCATCTGGCCGCAGAGCCGCGCTTAGCCCTGTGTTAGGCTGCTTCAGCAGGCCTGGGGTCTCCTTTCCTTCCCTTAGATCACAAGCCAATGCTTCTCAGTCTACATTGGAGGACAGGGACACCCCTGGGGGGGGGGCTCTTGAGGCTCAGGAGTGGCTCCGCTACGTTCTGGGCTCTGTTGTCAACAACTGAGGTTTTTAGACAAGTCACCAACCACCAAGAAAGCTTGATGTGACCGCATAGTATTGTCATAGAGTCCTGAACTTGACCCTATCCTTCTGGCATCTGTTGACCATTTCATGTTGAAAATTTCTCATAGCTCCATGTAGACTGTATCCCTGGAGTAAGAACTCCGCTACCTGCCCACCTGGCACAGTACAGGCCCCGACCGATGCCCGCTGGTTTGGCGGCTGCAAAATAGTGAAGAGGTAGCGTGAAAACTCGTAACGACGTGGCCCACCAGATGCCCGAGAGGAAGGTAAGCAGCGTGGTCAGCTCGCCGGTGGACCTATAGTTAAAATGCGTTAGACGTCCAGTTGTTTTGGTTTACGGAGGAAAATCGTAGTGGGTGGTGAGCGAATGTGAGTTGCAGTGGGCAAGGTGCCCGGGAGAGGGGTGGGGGAGAGGGAGCTCGGGATTAATGCAAAGGATTCCCCCTCGGATTCAAGCTGTTTCGAGTTGGGTTTCATTGACGGCAAATCCAAATGGTGGGCGGATAGGAACCTCTCGCCCTTTTAGCCTCACCACTGTGAGCCCTGTGGTCTTGGACAAGTCATTTGCCTCTTGGCCAGAGGGTTTTTGTTGTTTGTTTTCTGTTGTTGGCTTGTGTGCGTGTGTTCTTCAGTCAAGTGAGGGCTTTTGACTAGATACGTGTGAAAGGCCTAGCTCGAACGGCCTTCAGTTCTCCCTGCCTCCTAACGGACTCTGTGTAGCTGGAGAGCTGAGAGCCAAAATAAAAGGGTGCAGCCAGGGAAGCCCACGATGAAAACTTCAGGCCGGAGATCTGGTCTCCAGCCTCCTCAGAGCTCAATTTTAAAAAGGAAAGAAAAAGGAGAACTGTTCACTGATGACTTGGACCCCGCAGGCTACGTATGCACGGGAACCCCTCCCCCTTAGCAGGAGCCGCGTCTCCGCTGCCCCCGCCTGTCGCTCTATATGTTTCGCTCACGCAGCTCAGCTGCTCAGAGGAGCTGAGACACCCGGCCCCACAGAAACTTCGCGGTAAGTTGCCTCTCGGCCACTTTGCCTACCAGCTAGTTCAGCTTCTGTGATGAGCACAAGCCTTTACAGGAAACCCAGAGAAGACATTAAACAACCCCAGGTGCTCAAAGAACTATCTTAAAATATTATCTTTAAGATAAGGAAAGAGTTCGAATTTAGAATGAGTTTCAGACTGTGATAACATCAGAGATACCAAAGATTATGAATGAAAGGTTTTAAAGGGAACACTATTATTTCTTTAAAAGCCCTCAGCTTTCCAGAGAAAGATTTTTCAGAGAGGTTTTTGGCCAAAATTTTGGTGGAGATTATCTCCTGATAAGGAGAACAGAAACCTCCCAGCAGGATTCCTTCTAGATCAGTTCTAGCCAGATGCTGGATCTAAGTCTGGTTCTTTTGGTGGCATTTTCCCCCAGAAAAGAGGGAGGCTAAGAACTGTCCAGATTAATATCATTACTAATATCAAATAAAGTCTTCTTTAATATATGAATTCCACAGCACATTTTAGTGTAGGAGCCTCTTTCTGGCTCAGAAAGTAAAGGGGAAATGTGCTGGGTGCTTCTCCCAGCTGCCTAGGACTCATTAGAGAGAATTCTCAGCCCAGAAGTGGAACTTCAATGGACGGGCAAGCCAGTGGGTTGCGAAGGAACTGAGCTAACCCAGAAAGTACAGTGGGAGATGGAATATTTTCCACTTAGCCATTTCTTGTGGATGTGGAGGTCTCTTAATCATAGCAGCTCAGAAACTATAAACAAGATTTCAGAGGAAAAGGGACAGTGGGAGTCCTGTTGTTACAATTGGCTGTTGGCTCCTATCACCTTCTCCGGGGACCCGGCATCAGCCAGCCCCATTTCATTCTGACCACATCGAGGCACCAGGCTGAGGGCCCTGCTCTTTAGTTCTCTCACCGAGGAGTGAGGGACAAGATGACATGGTGGGTGAGTGTAGGCTGCCTGTGTTCAAAACCAGTTGCTTCCTGGCTGTGTGTCTTTGGGTAAATTATGCACCCTCTCTGGGCTTTGAGCTCCTTATATGCAAAATGGGAACGATAACATGACCTGCCTCAATGGGTCACCTTATGGATGGTTAGTTGAATAAGTGGATATCAGCCTTAGAACAGTGGTTGGCACACATTGTGCCCGTGGGAACTGTTAATTATCACAGCATGCCTGTGGCGATGCTCATGTAGCCTTCTCCAGGGAATGGCAGCTTTGGTATAGATTGTAAAACAGTGTTGGACAGGTGGTGCCTGACTCAGCTGCATTCACTCCACATGGCTGTGGATTTTATTTGGCAACATGGTGCTTTCAAGAATTTCCCCAACAGAGTAAGTGAGCAGGGAAGCCAGCAGCAAAGCTTCCCTTTATTACAAAAGTTCACTGTGTGACCAAAAATGGGAGCTCAACTGAGTGTCGAAATCTACGCATCGATTTCAAGGACCTATTCGTGCGTAAGACTTTGCATTCATGCTGGACCACAAGGTACCTTCTAGGACTTGATGAAAGGTCGCTGTTACTTTATTCACAGGGTTGAGCAAGATGGATCCTCAAATGTCACCGACACCCGATTACATTGATTATAGTATGTCAGAGCCCTGCCAAAAAACCAACGTGAGACAAATCGCCTCGCGGCTCCTGCCTCCGCTCTACTCGCTGGTCTTCATCTCGGGTTTTGTGGGCAACCTGCTGGTCGTCCTCATCCTGATCAAGTGCAAGAAGCTGAAGAGCATGACTGACATCTACCTGCTCAACCTGGCCCTCTCGGACTTGCTCTTCCTGCTGACCCTCCCGTTCTGGGCACACTACTCCGTGGGCCAGTGGGTCTTCGGGAGCGTCATGTGCCGGCTTCTGACCGGGCTCTATTTCATCGGCTTCTTCTCTGGGATCTTCTTCATCATCCTCTTGACCATTGACAGGTACCTGGCCATTGTCCATGCCGTGTTTGCTTTGAAGGCCAGGACTGTCACGTTTGGGGCGGTGACGAGCGGGGTCACCTGGGTGGTGGCCGTGTTCGCCTCTCTCCCGGGAATCATCTTCACCAAGGCCCAGAAGGAGGGTCTTCGTTGCACATGCAGCCCTCACTACCCGACCAGTCAGTATCACTTCTGGAAGAACTTCCAGACCTTAAAGATGGTCCTCTTGGGCCTGGTCCTGCCGCTGCTCGTCATGGTCGTCTGCTACTCGGGCATCCTCAAGACCCTGCTCCGGTGTCGGAACGAGAAGAAGAGGCACAAGGCCGTGAGGCTCATCTTCGTCATCATGATCGTTTACTTTCTCTTCTGGGCGCCCTACAACATCGTCCTGCTCCTGGACACCTTCAGTGGCTCCTTCGGCCTGAATAACTGCAGCAGCTCCAACAGGCTGGACCAGGCCATGCAGGTGACGGAGACGCTGGGGATGACCCACTGCTGCATCAACCCCGTCATCTACGCCTTCGTCGGGGAGAAGTTCCGGAGCTACCTGTCGGGCTTCTTCCGAAGGCACGTGGCCCGGCACCTCTGCAAGCAATGCCTGGTCTTCCAGCGAGAGGCCCCGGAGCGCGGCAGCACCTACACGCGCTCCACCGGGGACCAGGACATCTCCGCGGGCTTGTGACCTCACTCGGCTTCTAGGCCCAGGCTGGGGTGGGCGCAGTTCTTTTAAAAAGGAAGTTACTGTCGTAGAGGGTCGAAGATCCACCCATCGATTTAGCATCGGCCCATCAGTTCTAGACCGCAAGTCAAACCATGGGGGTGGGAGAGACCTTGTCATTTCCCCTCCACATTCGCCAACAATGGACGGCCTCTCCCTTCACCTCAAAAGTCCATTATAAAAACAATCCCCAGGGAGCTGCTGATTCTTGAGCTTGGTTACCTGACCAGGAACGAGCTGAGGTGGGGAGCGTATTGTATAGTTTCTTGTTTGTTCAAGGCAACGTACAGGCTGTAAACACATTGAAAACGGGTCCTTGTCTTGCCGTGGGGAAGAGAGACATGGATGTGGTTAGTTACAAAGGGCCGTCTTCCTCGCGTGATCTCCCCTCCAAGGTGGGTTATAAGTTCTGCAGATGCTCAGGGCCAGGTGAGAGCCCTGTGGCCTGGTGAGCACTGGTATTGAGGGGGACCAGCTGCCGCAGGAAGAGAGAGAAGCTGAGCTCCAGGCTGCAGGCGCCGCACCAGCAAAGAAGTGCAACTGGCTGCAGGAGGAAGGTGTAGGCTGGAGGGTGCAAACCTGGGCAGCGCTGCTCAGCCAAGTCAGAGCAGGGCCTTAGCTGGTGCTGAGGAAGGCTCATTCCAAGCCTTGGGGATGGCCTGGAAAGGTGACCATTTAGGGCAGGGAGACCAGCAACAAGCAGGTCAGGGCGAGGAGGCCTCCACTTAGGTCGAGGCATGGGAAGGGGCTGGGTGGAGGGGTGTATATTCACAGCATTTAGGGTAAGAGTCAGCAGAACTGGGCAGATTTGGATGGGAGGTGAGGGGCACAGAAGAGTCAGAGAGACCCTAGGCTTCAAGCATGCAGATTGGAGATGCCCTAAGAGAGACTTCAAGCAGGAAGGAAGGGGAGGATTAGGTGAAAACCAGGAGGGGTGGGTGGGAGACGATGGGTCAGTTCTGTGAGCTCGCACACAGCCTGGCACAGACAGACTCGGGCTGCCCCTCACTGATGTGCCCGCTCTCAGAGCATCCTTCCCACCCCAGCTCAATCGCGAGGCATCTCCCAGAGGCCTTGAAACAACAGGTTGTGAACGCATGTGCCTGAGGCCCGGGAACCCTTCCAGGTCAGACAGGAGATCCACACAGTTAGTGAAAATCCAGCGCTCTATAAGCATTGAGCCAAGAGGCGGGGGAAACCCGCATGACTAAAGGTCCGCCTGCCACACACACACCACACTCTAAGTACCATCTTCTCGGTTTAGCTACATCAATAGGCGAAGGGGAGAAGAGACACACTCATTTGGAAAGAGGCTGCCCCCAGCTTTATAAGCCACAAAAAGTACAATTTACTGACTTCTGTGTTTCCAGCTGAGTGTGCAGCCTTTAGATACTCTTTCCAGATGCCCTGTCCAGGCAAATCGTACCCAAACACTAAGGGAGAGCCATGGGTTTATTTTTCTGCAGTTGCTACTGTTGTTTTGTACATGGCTGAGAATGTTTTGAATTTGAGGGTAACTAAGACCATGGTCGTAAACATGAGATGAAGAGACATGAAGGAGTGAGAATCACCCAGGTGATGAAGGTGTCAGAATAATAGGAGGTGTTACTGAGTTTTCTCACATTTTGAAACCTGAACTTGAGGGTTGTGGCTATTGACGGGAAGTGACTGGAAGTGCCCGTTATTTCCCTCTTAAGGCTGTTTAGGGAACATACATAGCAGATGACCCCAGCCTCTGGTATGATTCAGACATTCTGACATCTTTGTCTATTAAGCATAGATATGTGATATTCTTATAGAGAGAGAAAGTTACAAATTTCATGGAAGTAAATACGCATCGTCGAATAAAACCAGCCTCTAAAGTAACAGGTTGTAATCTTGCTCTTTTGGTCAAGGGGTCGTGTGGAGAGCAGCACATAAAACTGCGAGAGCGCTTTTGTAAGTAGCTGTTTGGGGAAATTTCACACACATATTGAGAATTGTATTTCTTTTTAAATATTTTTAAAAGTTGACCCTGTACCTGGGTCAAATTAACAGAATAATTTGTGTTTGAAGATGCTGCCTAAAAAACTAAACTAAACTAAACTAAACTAAACTAAACAAAACAAAACAAAACAAAACAAAACAAAATAAAATAAAATAAAATAGGTGCTGCCTCCAGGGTGGTTTCTGAGCAATTGACCCTGAAAACATTTACATTTCAAGTTCAATTCTACGGCTCAAGTAAAAGAATTGACACGTTGTTGTTTCGAAGAAGAAAGCCCATGCATGTTAAAGCACATGGCAGCGGTGTGTGTCTGAAAGTGCGGCCAGCGTGCAATGCCGTGGCCTCATCTACGGCAGTCCTAAGTTAAAGACAATGTGATGGGGAGGACGGTTGCTCTAAAGGTTGCTTTTCTTTCCTTTAAAATCTCTCCCAAAAACCTGGCTGTCATTGCGGTGATGACAAGTGTGCCCGTGTGGATTTCTGTGCATGTGCCTCTTAGCCTCAAGAGAGGACAGGTGCCCCAGGTAGAGGTGGCATCTGTGCGCACTCAGAGCTGGGACCGCGCTGGGTTTTACCCCGCTGTCCTCTCACCTTCCAGCAGGTGGCAGCAGAGCAGCAACTACCCTACTTGGAGGTGCGTGAACCGTGCACACGACAAGGACAGCTGGAGCTGGCTCTTAGGAGGGCTTCTCCCCAGCAACCTTGAAGGACAGCCTTCCCTCCCCTAGGCCAAAAGGAGGCGCGAGCCAAGGGAGGCTGAGTGGGGCTGGAGTCAGAGTAGAGGGAGGGCGTCAGGGAGAAGGGAGATCTGTCCCGTACGACGCAGGCCGCTGCGTAGGCAGGTAGGAAGGTGTCCGTTTTTAGGGCTGATATATATGCACTTCTTTTATTTTTATTTTTTAAAAATATATCTTTATTGATTTCAGAGCGAGGAAAGGAGAGGGAGAGAGAGAGATAGAAACATCAATGATGAGAGAGTCATGGATCGGCTGCCTCCTGCACGCCCCCGACTGGGGATCGAACCCGCAACCCGGGCATGTGCCCTGACCGGGAATCGAACCCCGATCGTCTGGATCCTAGGTCGACCGCTGAGCCACGCCCGGCCGGGCTGCACTTCTTATTTCTTTCCATCTTGATATGTATCTCCAGAATTAACATGAAGAAATGGCTCCCCGGTCCCGCCCCCATCCACGCCCCCTGCCCGTTTCTTCGCTCCTCCTTTGCCTGGACCCTCTGCTGCCCACGCTCCTTGGTGGTTCTGACTCACCCACCACCCCCTGGGTGAAGGCACCCTGCTCCTCAGCCCAGGGGCCCCTGCCACGGCGGGCACTGCATTCATGCCATGGATAAAGTCAAAGTAAGGCGAACGTCCTTAGCAGGGAGGGACAAGGTACCAATTCATAAATTAGAATTCTGTTTACGCTTGTATTCCAAGGGTTCTTCGTTTTAAACAGCCCTAAGTTAAAAGGCTTGGGCATTTCCACTCTTACAAATACATTTACAAGTCATTTCTTTTCTACCAGAGGGAAGGACAGGCTCCCAAACGTGAACGTTAACTTCCAAGGGTTAATCTTTCTGAAGTAGGCCTACCACTCGCTACCAGCTACCCTGAGGCTAGAAGTGGAGATGAGAGTCAGAGCCCAAGCCATGAGCTTTCTAACGGCCTCCCTGCAGGTTTCACACCCGCTACGGTCACGGTCACGGTCACGGTCACGGTCACGGTCACGGTCACGGTCACGGTCACGGTCACGGTGTGGAGAGCCTCCCTCACCGCCAGCTAGGGCAGATGGGAAAGGCAAACAGGATCGCATTGCCATAGCTCCTTTGCTTTTGAATAAAATTCACTACAGAAACCTTGCTTGTATTTTTCCAGAACATCATCAAACTTTAATATGTTAGATTATATATGTCATAATTGTGCCAAATTTTCCTTCATCATTTCCTTCAAGCATTTTTACAAGTCTTACTTACATTTGCCTCCATATGCTTACTACTTTGATTATAAGCTCTGTGTCGTTGGAATTCTGTCATGTTTCAGGAACTTAATTTTGTTTATTTTTCTGAAGGTGGTAACTAGTTTTTTTAAGTGTAGGTGTAGAAGTCTTTTTCAAGCACCATTCAATAGAAAGGCCTTCAAAGGCATTAAGAACTTTGGGTTGTATTACCTCCCTGTGGCCGCTTTAGCAAACAGATCAACAAGGGTGTCCCCCCACTGCCTCGACCACAGAGAACGAAGATGGGACATTTTCCCACTCAGTTGTTGGAAGTTTGCCTCTGCTGGCACTCTCGTCGTTTCTGAAGAACAAGGGGAGTGTCAATGGAGGGCAAAGGGATTCTTGCTCCCAGAAATAATGTCCATGATGGGGCCCCACAGTGACTGCCAATGCCCTGGAGAGAAGATTCATGACCACCTGAGGGATGGGTCCCAACACAGAGATGTCCTGGATCATGTCTTTCCTGAGGCCAGATCCTCAGCCATTCCTCCTCTCCTGTGATCAACCACAAGAATCTTCCAGCACTCCCCTTCATTGCTAGGTGAGCCTAAGTCCGTCTCTGCTGCTTGCACCTAGAGCACCTTCACTAGTGCACACGTAAAGTCCCCACCTCTCCCACCCACTCAGCAAGGACTGTTTCTCCACTGCACACTTTTAACTGCCCCTTTCTTTGTCCATTGAGTGGACAGGTTGTCACACGCAGACAGGTATTTGTTCACCAGCTGTTGTGGACTGAATGTTTGTGGCCCCCTAAAATTCATTCGTTGAAATCCTAACCCCTAAGGTGACAGTATTAGGAGGTGGGGCCTTTGGAGAGTGAGTAGGTCCTAAGGGTGGAGCCCTCGCGAAGGGATTAGTGTCCTTAGGAAGAGAAACGAGCACTTGCTCTCTCTCTCTCTGCTCTTCCTGTGTGAGGCCATGGGGAGAAGACAGCCATCCCCAGCCAGGAAGAGGGCTGTCACCAGACACTAGATCTGCTGGAACCTTGATCTTGGACTCCCAGGCCCCAGAACTGAGAGAGATAAATGTCTGTTGTTTAGGCCACCTGGTCTACCATAATTCATTATAGCAGACCGAGCTGAGGAAGACACCAGGCATTTCTTCTGCAAAGTGTTTGCCTATCCTTTTGGAAATTGCCTTAATTACCCCAAAAATGTTGCTTTTGCCTCCCACCCCCTCGTCCCTCTCCTCCACCAAACCTGCTCTCCGGTCTTTCACCCAGACCGAGTAAATAACAGAGTTCAGTGGAGAGTGTCATTAATTCAGGGGAATCGCACTTTAATCATTTACTGACCCAACGCTTATTGAGAAGCTAGTGTGCTGGTGCCGGGGTTACAACAGGCCCCAGTTCCTGTTTTCAAGGAATGATGTAAGAGTATAGAAACAGGACCCAGAGGTAAACAGACACCCACAGCGGACATGGGGTGAGGCCCGCTGACAATACCAAGGAGGGTATCAGCGCCGGGCTGTCAGACTGGCTTCCTGGCCGGGGGGATGGCTCAGCTAAAGCCCGAGAACCAAGGGGCAGCCTTCTGGTGTCTCACATTTATATCAGGCCCCAACTCGGAAGCATAAATGGGACCACGTTATAACCAAACACACTTTCCTCATTTGGAGCCGCACCTGTTTTAGAACTGGCCCCCCATTTCTTCCTTCCCAGCATGTGCAACGCAACCCCCCAATTTCTCAGCCAATTTTGAGATGCATAGAATTCACTTTCTGTAAGGTATGCCTTTGCTAAAATGTTTTCCCTTTTCTCCCACTCTCACAGTTGATTCTCCTGGGGGTAGTAGATATCAACCAGAGGACAGTTTTCCTCTGGGAGCCATCTGGCCATGTCTGGAGACATTCTGGTTGTCACAACTAGGGGGAGAGGCCAGGGATGCTGCTCAACACCCTAAATGCACAGGACAATCCCCCACAAGAAAAATGCGTCCAGTCCCAACTGTCAGCAGTGCCGTGGCTGAGAAACCCCCCTCCAGCCTCATCCCGGAGGATGCTGAGGCCTGTGGTGGGCTGGTTCGGGCCCCTCACTGATTGCTGCAGCTTCCTCCAGACTCATGGAACATTCTGGACTCTTGGCAAGAGACTGACTGTCCTCGGGCACTCTAGCTTCATCCACCTATCGTGTCACTCCACCACTCCCACCCCACTGGGGGCCAGATGATCTCAGGCTCCCCACACAGCAGGAGTGGGCCTGGCAAGTGGGTGTCCCCTATCCCCAACCTGGCAAGCTGCCCTTAGCAATAGCAGTTCCAGGTCTCTTTCTCAGTGATCCAGCCTGTGTGCATGTGGGAGGAGGTCTCTTACACAGGAGAAATTACACGGGGAAGTGTGGATGTGTGGACAAAGGGAGGAATTTCAGTGGAAAGAAGCAGGCACGGGAGGAGGCAACTTCAGGAAGCGGTGAGTGGTTTCATGAGACCAGAGAGTGAGAAGAGAGTGGAAGGAGATGGGACCAGAAGCTGGTGAGTAGAAGACGGGCCTTGCTCAGGAGCTAAGGAGTGTGGGGCAAGGGGCTGTGGGAAGGGGTTTGGGGCCGGGGAGTGAGTGCGCAACTTGGACATCTGATCGACCCCAGCATGTGGAGAATGTATAGGACACAAGAGTAGAGAGAGGCAGGCCCCAGGCAGAGACTTTGCCAGTGCTGCTCTCAGGACACGACAGAGGCCTCTGCCAAGGAAAAGAGCTCTGAGAGGAGAACAGTTAACCAATTTGAAAGCTACCAGGGGACTGACTGATCAGGACTTGGATTCAGGGAGGGAGGGAGGTCAAGGCTGGGGCCCCAGCCCAGTGGGATGGGCAGCCTGGTTCCATTTTCAGGACAGGTTGAGTTAGAAATTCGTCCATCTGGCAGTGCCAGGAGAGGCTGGATGCGCTGGCCTTGAACCCAGCAGAGCACATGGGAGGAAAGAGCCACATCTGGGGCCCCAGGCAGTGGACACATGGCTTAGGACAGAACCCTGAGGAACGCAGACATGAAGGAGCCCCAGAGGAGGGGACCAGCAGAGCCGCTGCAGAGAAGGGGGCCCTGGGAGGAAGAGGAAATGTCAGGGATGCCAAATGCTGCAGAGACTCCAAGCAAGATAAGGGCAGAGAAAACATCCACCGGGGCTGTGACTCAATCAGAAAAGCAAGATAACCTAATAGCTCCTGCCTGGTCTCCTCCTGCGCCAACTCTTGGCAAAGGAGCACTATCATATTGCCCCCTTCCCCCTGGAAAACACAACCTTGTCCCCAAGTCCTGGGCTCTCCAAAGGGGACAGGACCAGCCTTTGTGGTTTGAAGGTCCTGGTTTGCTGGGAGAGGGTGCGGCCCTTTCCAAGGACCCTTTGCGGAGGGTGTGTCTGAATCCTGGGAGATGGGAAAGAGATGAGTGCCTCTGATCTGGCGCACAGACAGGTCAAGTGAAGCCAAGTCCTTGGAGTCTATCGGAGTGGCTCCAAGGGGCCTCTGGGACCCTCCCTGGGGGAGCACTGGACAGGGAGGGAGCACAGCTTCAGTCCCCAATACATAGGGCTCACCTGGGCCTTGGCCCTAGGAGGGCCCAGAGCACCCACCCAGGCTGGGGGCCAGGGCCCAACCCTGTCTTGCACAGTTAAAATCTCTCGTGATTTAATTTTGTTAAAGGGAATATTTTTAAAGTGAGGACGCTACTTAGTTTATTACCTTTCGCCTCTGATCATAAGATTTCTTATCTCTTTGAAATATGGTTAATATCGAACCAGTGATTGTCCAATCTGTGCGACCCTACAAAGGCCGGGGCATGGCCAGTGAGATAGGGAGGGACAGAGAGGAAAAGAGAAAACTGGAGGATGGCCGGGGCAGGGGTGAGGGTGTTTCAGTTCCCTCTGACCCTTCGAGTCCTGACGACCGTGGATGAGTAGCCAAGGGACCGGTCAAGTGGAATGAGTGGACAGCGTGCACGTGACCCCTCCTGCGACCACAAGCATGGGCTCGTGGTCTTACAACATAGTGGTTTTGTACATTTCGGTTTCTGTTTCTTGTCATCGGGGTGAATAAAGTTGGCAGGAACCCAGAACCCTCAGCATGTGCAGGAGGCACTGTGGACTCTGCTCAGATGCCCTCTTCAGGGTCAGGGCACCCACCCTCACATCTGCTGGGGATGGGGCTGCCGCACCCCTCACTGGAAGCCACCCTCAGCTACTGGGACCCGCCTGCCAGGCTATGCCCTCTCCCAGGGGACGGCTGAGGCCAATGACTAGCTGATGTGGGGTGGCAGAGGCCTGGCCCCCTTCCCTCGGCCGCAGACGGTGCTGCAGGGCCAGCTCAGCCCCAGAGCTCCTCACGGGATCCGCTGAGGCCTCAGTTGTAGCTCCCTTGTGATCAGCTTCTCCCTCTGCTGGGTCCCGCCTGGGCTGGGTCCCTTCCAGCTTGTCTCCCGGGAGCCCCCCCCCCCCCAAGGCCTCTGCAAGCAGCTTCCCCACTGAGAACTCTGCATTCCCAGGAGTGCAATCTAAGAGTCCGGTTCTTCGTTCCAAATTCCTCTCCCACCAATCCTCAGTCATAGACGCCAGTAAGTAGTAAAATGTCTCCACCTTGAACTGTGCTCCTTTTACTTCCCTTGTCCCATCTCTGACATACAGTACAAGGAAACGGCCCCTCAAGGACCTGGGAAAGAAGGCATTGGAGGAGAAGAGGCCTGTGCACCCCTCACACGGCTTCCCGCTTAGATGGCACCCACCCTGGGGAACCTTCCCTGGGCTGGGCCAGGAGCCCAGGCTGTCTGTCCCGGAGCCCCGTGTGCTTCCCGGCGTATCATGCAACTCCCCGGATTATGATCATTATGTGCCTGACCGCCTCCCTCTAGAATGTCAGTGTCATGAGGTCAGAGAGCGGGTCTACCTGGCTCACCATGTTCTCCTGGGGCCTAGTCCCTGGCCCTTGGGAGACGTGCCCTGCAGTCTTGCTAGAAAACGTGTGGTGCACTCCAGAGGGCAGCTGAGGGGATTCTGGCGAGAGGCTTCTTTACAAAGATTGAGACCGGGTATGGGGAACCTTAGCACACAGCGCAGCGCTCGGTGCTGGTGCGGGGCCGCCGTTCCCGCACCGGGGCAAGGCGAGGGTGCCGCCTGACAAGCCCCGCCCGGCCGAGGAGACCTCGGAGACCCCACCGAGAAGGATCCTCCAGTCTCCTACCTAGAACTCCCCCGGCCAAACCCAGCTGAAAATCAGAGGCCGGGGCTCGTTGATCAGAGCAGCCGCCCTGGAGACAAAGCAGGGCAGAGGCGAGAGGATACGGAAGGGGAAGAGGGAGGTTCACAGGACAGGAGGCAAAAAATCCTGAGAAACGAGTAAATGAACGACACTTTTCAACAAATATTCGTTGAAACACTACTCAGTGGATATCTATCATGTCGATCACTGTCTGATGCAGACGGAACAAAGGCCACTAAGTGTGGCTCCAACGCGGGGCAGACGGCAAAGCCTTGGGCTACACGAGCTAGGGAGTGGAGCTGAGAGGTCCTGACATCACGCCAGCACGTGGGCCAAGGTGGGCTAGCAGGAATGCACCGGCAGGCCGGGGACAGCAAGAGAGCTGGCCAGCGCTTGCCTAGGCTCGAAGCAGGAGAGGGGGGAACCTCTGGGTATCCGAAACCTGTGCCTCAGGCAAATATGAGGTTCCATTTCATAACACCCTCAAAATGGGAAACCCCCAAACCAGACCAAGAAAACTCATCTCAGGCCATTGATGGCCCTGGCGCTCCTGGCCGAAACAAATGCAAAACTCCTCCGGGAGGGAGAGCTCCCCCTTCAAGCCACACAAAGCCGCTGCCGAGAAAGCAATCCCCAATAAATATGAGCTCCCATGGAGACCACAAATGCAGAAGGAAATGGATCATCATGAGAGGCAGTTGGCAGGCTTTGCAAAGCACAATTAAACCCTGAAAGATCTGATTCGATCATGATGCGCTTAAAATTTTTATAAGGAATCAAGACCCTGAACAAGGGAGCAAAATATTATTAGCAGAACCCATTCAGCGTAGACAAGCGTCGATTCCATTCTTGTGGGGTTTGCCGTGTTTCCCTTAGTACATTGTCTTAAAGTAGGAAAAGTCCTAGAAACGCTTCTGGAATATGGGAGCTTTTGCTCTGTAGATGTCTTTCCTTTCTCTTCCTAAGGATACCTACTCGCTGCTGTGCCCATGCGTCTCCTAAGAACATGAGGATTATTCTGGGGACCTATTGCACCACATTTCAAAGTTTTGGTACAAAATTGTACCCTGTTTCTTGTTCGGTTACTACAGGCGAATTTTTAGAATTTTTGTTAAAGCCACTTTTGGGTCGATGTATAAGGTACCGGAGGAGGGGAGCCATGACCCTGCCACACTCCTCATCTTTCCTGGAAAGTCCCATGCTAATATTTTTTTTAATTCTAAATTCTAAAAGGTTTTCAAAAACATTAAGCAATGAGGGTGATGGTTGTGCAACATTGTGAATGTATCGAGTACCACTGAACTCTAAGCTTAAAGAGGGTTAAGATACTAAATTTTGTTATGTGTATTTTGCCACAATAAAAAATTAAAAAATTTAAAAACACACCAGGGGGCCGGGGGACATTGAGCATTTCTTCGGCTGGGGCGGCCCTAGACGTAGTGGTTTGTGTGTTGCTGACTTTAAGGTTTGGTCGTTGTCTGCAGTATTTTGGAGCAGGGAGACCTGGGCACTTCCTGCCCCAGGCACGTGGCGGGGCGGCCACCCCCCTTAGCGGAGCAGTGGAATGCGTTTCACCGCGGGAAGTTGCTGGCAACTCTGGGGAGACCAGTTTCGGTGGAATGGTGGGGACAGCAGCCAGGCTGGGGGCCTGAGTAAGGAACAGCCGCTGATGAGGGCGGAACAGGGAGCTTGGACAACTAATGAAGGCCCCCTGCGGAGAGAGAAGCCAGTGAGCAGCATGCGGGGCTGAGCGTGTGCTTACAGGCTTTATCGAAGGGACAGGCCTGAGCGAGTTAACATGCTAAAGACGCCAACGGAGAAAAAGGGGTCGGGGCTCAAACCAAGTGCGGGAGCAATGGGTGGAAGTTAGAGAGCATGGCGCCCGGAGTGCGGGGAAACGAGCCGTCGACGGAAGAGCCGCTCTGCCCACCGACGGGAAAGAATGAACAGAAGTGACCACAATTCCACGCGAGGCCGCTGAGGGAGCCCCGAGAAAGGAGATGGGGTCAACTTCTGCGCGCAGATGTAGGCGGTGGGAGCAGGAGGAGGTGGGGCGAGCTTTCAATTGCTTGAAATGGCCCATGGAAAACAGGAAAAGGTGACAATTTGGGACCCTCAGGAGAGTTTCCAGGGAAACTGGAAAAGCCCCTGGGAGCCAGCGGAGACTGCAGGCCAGAAATCAGCGACGGGCCTTGTCTCGAGGCGAAGCGCTGTTTACAGCTCTTCTTAGAAACAAGCTCGAGCGCCCTCTGCGGCCCCGGGGCCGTCTCTCGCTTCAACAGCGTTTGGACGGGTCGGACCCAGGGACACCCTTCTTCCAGCCCCCAAACACCCTCCAACCTCTTTTCCAGTCTCTACTTTGGAACCACCTCAGCGATCCTCGGCCTCCGAGACCAGCCAGCACGTTTTCCGACTTTCCCCCCTTATGGCCGAGCAGCGGCGAGCTCCCGCATTCGCCGGGATGACCCCCGGGCGGCGGCTGCAGTGACCGCCTGGCCGCCCTGCATCCCCGACCCCACACCTACCTGTCGCTGGGCTTCTATGTTGACAGTGGCGATGGGCTCTGGGGGGCGGGGGCCCTCCCCGAGTTGGCCGTGGAGAAGCCGGGGGCGCGCAGCGTCCCTTCAAGATGCGAAACCAGCGCGGTGGCCGTGGCCGTGTTCTCTTCCAGGACGTGCCGAGGCCACCCCAGGCCGAGTGGGGCACAACTCGGGACGCCGCGGAAGCCGCCATGGCCTTGGAGAGCCTGGCCCAGGCCTTTGGACCTGGATGCCCTGGGTTCTGCCCGCGCAGACCCTCAGGCCTGTGGCTTCCTGGCGAACCCCGCCCTGGGCCAGCAGGTGAAACTCATGGGGCAGATGGGTGACACCTGGCTCACCGCCAAGGCTGCCTGGCCCCAGGCTGGGCGGGGCAGTTATCTCTCCAAAGGCTCACCCTCACGCACTCCTGGGGGCCTTTGGAGCCCAGAGGCCTTCGAGGGGCCCCTCTGCGTCCCCTTGGTGTCTGGCTTTTGCCTGCGCCTCTCCCTGAAATCACTAGGCATCCTTTTAACCACCCTGGAGCCCTCTCCCAGGCATAGGACCAAATGGAAACAATAAAGCTTTTGGCAGCAGAAAGAAAAAAGAAACACGCACTAAAAGAAAGAACGGAGGGGAGAAGTGGATTGGCGGGTTGGTGTAAGGCGGGGGCTTCCTGGAGGCCAGGGGCTGCCCCGTGGATAGACAGAACGCCAGGAGTCACCCCAAAATAAAATAACACTGAAAGCGAAGGCCGCGCTGGTATCAGGAAGTCAGGGCGATCCTGAACTTACAAAACAGTGTTTTTCTTGGGAAACTTCAAATTTCACATGATCCTATTATTTCCCTCCACTTAACCACATCACGTGCAGGGTGTATATTCCTGGGGTTTTTCAAGCCTCAGCATTGAACATGACTCTCACCCCCTTGCCTGGGAGAGACCAGCGGCCATCAGGCAATAGAGCATCGAAGGCCGCCATCCCCTGCTCACCCCAGGTTCGGGGGGGGGGGGCTGGTGTGGCTCCAGAGAGCCCAGCCGAGGGAGGTAGAGCCCCAGGAAGAAGGACTGGCCACTGCTGGTCCCGGGGCCACGGCCGCCACCAGCGGATGGAGCTTCCCAGGGCACGGTGACCCCCCCCTCGCTCACAGAAGCCCACACTGGGGGAGGCGGGAGGACTTGCTGGGAAACAGGCCCAGCCCCGGTTCCCAGCAGCACCCAACCCTGCATAGGGAGGGGCACCCTGCGCTGCCCTCTGAGTTAAATTTAATGTTCGATCCCATGTCCGTCTGGGCCCTTCTTGTGTTTATTTTTCCTTTCCCTTGATGCTTTCCTTATTTCTATTTCTATTTCCACGGATCCACACTCTGTGAGGAATGCCACCTGGAACGCCTCCTTGGCATTAACAGGATGTCACCTGACCAGCGACATGCATGCTAACCCGACCCCCGCCTGAGGTCAAGCACAGGTACAAAGCCTTGGCCTGGGAGCTCACAGAGGCCTGGGAGCTCTCAGCTCTTTCAAGTTCCTCTTCCCAGTCCATTTTTTTCCGAGCCATCCCGTCTTCACCCACCCCCCAGCCGCCCCCCGCCTTCTCCCACCACTCCAAATTTGGACTCTGTCTCAGTTTCCTCTCTCCGACCTCAAACCTCGCCCCACCCCAGCCCTGTCTGGGGCTGAACTTGTTCCCCTCACATTCTCTGCAGCCCCGATTTGACAACGGATGACGCCTCCGTGTCCTCACCGTGGAGTTTTTCTGCTCTCAGTTCTCCCTTTAGGAGCTGAGTCAGCTCCCAACAGCTCCCCTGACTCCTAGACTCCCCCTGTCGGTGCTCGCAGCAGCCCCGGGCTCACTGCACTGACACCCCGTGTCTGCACCCCCATCCCAAGGGACATCCCCGTGGCGGCCACTGCTGGGGAAATCCTCTCTTGAGACCCCGTTCCTCAACCAAAACACACGTCTCTCAAAAGTGACAATAAAAACCCAAGCACATGCCGGTCCCTGGGGTCCTGACTACAAGTCTGGGAGCCCGTATGGATTCGGGGGGTGGGCTCTGCTGATGCCAAGGAGCCGCTGCAGGTGGGCCTCAGGCCCCAGGGTCTGCAGGCTTTACTGGTGACACTTCTCTGCTGCCGGCTGGTCCCTTGCTCAGTGACACATGTCAGGCGATCCCTCCTATCCCTCCCTCCGTATCGCCAGCAGCAGCAGGCAGTTCCCTTATCGGGGCGGCCAGGGGCCCGGGGAAATCAGAGGCGGGGCAGGGGGCGGTGGAGACAGGACTTCCTGCTTTCCCTCCGAGACAGAAACACGCCGCGCCGGCAGCTCCGGGGGCTTTATTTCAGTGAGCCCGAGGCCCGGGCCGGCGGGGCGGCCGGCGGCCGGGCACGCAGTGGCCCCGAGGGTCAGGAGCCGGGGAGGACGCGGCGTCTCCTCTGCCCCAGCCCCTTCCCACAGCAGCGCAAGCGGTGAGTATCTGGGTGACCAAGCACCGTGTCCACGCGGATGCTCAGGATGCTTTCGCTTTTGCAAATGTTTGTTCCTGTCCCTCGAGGGACCGACTCAGACCTCTCTGCCTGTCACAGGAAGCTGCCTCCCGGGTGAGTCAACTTTCTAAACGTGGAGCAGTTGTGACCGGCACCAATTTCGTGAAACTGGGTCCTGGTTTTCTTTCATTGTGTGTTTCTCACGTATGAGCAAGTCTTGTTTCTACCCAGAGAACGGGGCGCTCTGAAGGGGCGTCCTGCCTGCTGTGTCAGCCGTGGTGGCAGCACCCTGCTGGGCACCGAGGGCTAAGGGAGCGGGTGGGCCCGCAGCCACCCTCGGGAAGGGCAGGGGGGCTAAGGAAATTCGCTTTCGCTCCTCTGAGCTGTGGCCTCCTGCCCCCCAGCTGAGGCCCGGGGGGGGTGGGGGGGGAGAGCTGCCTCGTGGGCGCTCACCTGTCTATTGCTTCCTCTCGGACCGCTCATCCGTGTGAAATAATTTCTCATTTCCCCACAGAGCAGCCCGGAGATGGCTAATTACACCTCTGCACCAGATGATGACTATTACGACGTCTTCATTGAGGATGATCTGAACGACAATGAAACTCTCCTAAAGGACAACGCAGAACAATGCCACCGATATGACCCCGAAGTCCTCTCGGCCCAGCTGGTGCCTCAGCTCTACACCGTAGTGTCCCTGGTTGGTCTCCTGGACAACTTCTTTGTTGTTTTCATCCTGGTGAAACATAAAAGACTCTGGCGCGTGGGAAATATCTATTTCCTGAACTTGGCCATTTCTAATTTGTGTTCCTTGCTTACCTTGCCGTTCCGGGCTCACGCCGCCTCCCACGGGAGCACGCTGGGCCATTCCATGTGTATCACTCTCATGACACTGTCCTCCGTGGGCCTACACAGCGAGGCATTTTTCAATGCCCTTCTGAACTACCTGGTGTCTTTCCCGGGGAGAAGGTTGTTCAAGGTGGCCGGGAAGGTGCCCTGTGGCGTCACCGCCAGCGTCCTGGCCTGGCTGATGGCCCTGCTGCTCGCGCTGCCTGAATTCCTGTTTTACAAATCCAGCCAGGAATCCAGGTGCTTCTTGAGCGGGTCTCACTTTGTGCCTGGGGAGGGGACATTCTGGGAGCATTTTCTGACCTTAAAGATGAACTTTGTGGGACTTCTGGTCCCACTGTTGGCTTTTATAGTTTGCTTGGTACAAATGAGAAAAACACTAAGGAAGCATGAGCTTTTCAAGCTTGTTTTCGCCATATCAGTTGTTTTCCTTCTGATGTGGGGACCCTACAGTATCGTGCTTTTCCTGTCTACGTTCAAGAAAACTTTCTCACTGCACGACTGCCGGAGCCACTACGACCTGGACAGGAGCGCCCAGGTGACGAGAATCATCGCCAGCACCCACTGCTGCGTCAACCCACTCCTCTACATGCTCCTCGACAGGGACTTTCGGAAACGCCTCGGCTGTCTGTGCCCTCTGTGTGGCGACCCTCCACTCCAACCCACTGAGGACGCTGCACAAGACACGCCAGGGGACGAATGTGACCATTCCACTCAACTGTAAACGTCCTCCGTCAAAAGCCGGACAAATAAACACTGCTTTTGTTCTTGATGCTTGTTTCATATGTTCTGGCTATGGATGAACTGCCCCCCCCCAACCCCAGTGTGAAGTGATTTGGGCATAGGACCTTTGGGAAGTCATCAGGGTTAGATGGGGTTAAGCGGGTGGGGCCCTCGTGATGGGATTAGCGCCCTCACAGGGAGAGACACCCGAGGACTTCCTCAGTGTTTTATACTCGTGATTATGAAATCGATACAGGAAGAAGGGGGGAGGCGAGCAGACCTTTACCAAGCATTGGATTTGTCTCAAACTCCTTCACACCTCACTCCCCGTCCATGGTACGGGGGGAATTGGTCTCATTTCTCTGAGGAGGAAATGGAGGCTCAGAAATATGTTTAAGATCACACAACTGGAGAGTGGCAGGGCTGGGACACAAACCCGTGTCATTCGTTCCAGAGCCAGTGCTGTGTCCAGCATGCCAAACCTCCAAATATTGGGCAAGAAAACACCTGAAATGAATATGTACTTTTAAAACAAATTGGACCACATTTCAAATTAGCAGTGACCCATTCATATAAAAGCAATGTTTTAAGCACATTTTTTGCAGGTAATTGAAAGAACTGACCAGCTGGAGGCTCTGGATAAAGACAGCTAAAGTGATGTGGTCTGTGGGAGTTCTCTAGGTTTTCTTGGCTGCTCCCCATCCCAGACCCCCAGGCATCCCCAACCCATGAGCCTCTCATGTGTCTACTGTTTCTTTCTACTATTTAACAATAGTAAAGTGTATGATTAGGTTTAGAAATATTTAACGCAACACATGTTATGTTCTTTTCAGTGTAACATATACCTCAGGCCTCACCAGCCTGTGACTATAAAACGTCACAAGTGTTTGCCTGGAGAAATCCAGTGCCTGTGTTTCTGTTACATGCCCCAGATAGAGATGACAGAGGAAATACAGGATGCCCATGGGCCACAACCTTTCACCTCCATCACTGAGGAGGGAGGAAGAGGAGGTGACGCCTAGGGACACCCCACAGGAACACAATCTATAGCAAGCACTGGCTCCTCCGTGTCTTGGCAGGGGGCTACAGATGAACTGTGCCCCCATAATTTATATGTTGAAGCCCTAACTCCCGATGTGATGTTATTTGAGAGGTCATGAGGGCTAGATGAGGTTATGAGGGTGGGGCCCTCGTAATGGAATTAGTTCCTCCTAGGAAGAGACACCAGAAGGCTGCCTAATTCTCTCTCTCTCCACCACGTGAGGACACAGTGGGAAGGTGGCCATCTGCAAGCCAGGAAGAGTGTTCTTACTAGAACCTGGCCATGCTGACACCCTGATCTTAGACTTTCCAGCCTCCAGTACTGCGACAAATAAATTTCTATTGTTTAAGCCGCTCAGTCCTTGGTATTCTGTTATGGCAGCCCAAGCAGACTAAGATAAGACTCCTCCAGAATGACATTAAATAGCAAATAAAAAAGCCATGACATGTCAAAAGTGAGGCCTCAGAAGAAAGTATCCCAGCAGATGTGGACAGAGGGCTATGATAGACAAGGAGAGGAGAGGGAAAGGGACAGTTCCACAAATTTATACGAGCAGGTCTGGGCCCTCCACCCACTTCTCCTACCACACGCAGGACAGAACTCAGAGAAAATGACATCATTTGCAGATGTTTACAGACGCAGCGATGAGCTCAAAGAACAAAACCTGTTGGAATTTCAGAATGAAAACGTCGAGCACATAGAGAATGAGGGTGCACAGTCGTTTGCAGTGACAGAGGGTGAAATGGTTACTAAAAACCAAACCAGTGGTGGACGATTCCGCTACAACAGCCCACACTCGTGAGTAGTGAGAGCATCAGTAATTCAGGGACATCCTCCTCCCGGGGCAGCATAGAAGACAGTCACCCTGAAGGTAAAAATAGCACGTGCTGCTCCGCAAACCATCCAATTAGAAAACTAACAACCAGTGAAGCGAGAAGGTGGCCAATGGATTCAAGAAGAGCCGACAGCGGCCAGTGTGGCTCAGCAGTTGAGCATCAACCCATGAACCAGGAGATCGGGGTTCGATTCCCAGCCAGGGCACACGCCCGGGTTTCAAGCTCGATCCCCAGCAGGGGGCGTGCAGGAGGCAGCCAGCCGATCAATGACTCTCTCATTATTGATGTTTCTGTCTCTCTCTCCCTCTCCCTTCCTCTCTCTGAAATCAATAAGAGCATTTTTTTAAAAAAAAAAAAGGATCTGACTGTTTCTGCTTTGACTATACATTATTTCCTAATGCAAAAAGTTCCCTACCGAATCAAGGTCATTCTGACTTGTGATATTTGAGAGAGCGATGGGAATCTCATGAGCGGTCCTCTACTCACCTCAATTCTGTTTATTTGTGGGCACAAATGGAACACATTTGAAAACAGGAAACATGATTAATATAGTGGATGAAAAAGCAATAACATTTGAAGTTGAAAAAAAATACAGGATGCCCAGTTAAACTTGAATCTCCATTACACAGCAAATAATCTAGTCTTTTCCTTTTTCTCAAATGTGATGTAGCCACTTGAGCCCATGCTGTCTCCCTCCTAGGAACTGCTCAGCCTCTCCTGGTCTACGGCTCCCGCATGAGGCCTGAATTTCAGTATCTTTATCCCTTAAAAAGTGCCTTCACAGTCATCTCATCTGCACCACAGAACAGTCTTATAGAAAAAATTGAGTCTCATCAGCCTCATTTTGGGAAAGTGGAAACTGATGCTTAAGTCATATAGCAGCCACGTCACAGTCCAGCCCTGTCGCTTTCTGACATCAGTGCTCTGTTCTCTCCTGCCCATTGCCTCCACCCAGCACTTCCTCACGCGGCTGTAGGGCAGAGTGAGTTCCTGTATATCGCTGAGCTGGATTTTTCACAACAGTCCAAAGGATTGCGGGGAAGTAGGTCCTTTGATCGCCATAACCTCCAGCTGCCCATTTATAGACACTGAGAAAAACAAATTTCTCCAAAGAACTATTTCTGGCACATCTAACAGAAGAAAATCTTTGATCCAAATTTCAGGCTTAAACCCCTTGATGTTTCCCTGGGCTCTGGCCTTTAGCTACAAGTTGGGGGATGGGTCAGTACTCTAGAGGCCACCACACAGGAGGGGCTGGGAAGGGGTGTCTGTGTCTTCTTGTGGGACTTCACATAAGCCGTCTGGCTTCCCTGAGCCTCAGACAGCTGGGGTAAGGCCCTCCCCTCTCAGGGCTGCTGGAGATTGGGTGATCATTGCAGTTTTAGCCTAGGTCTGTTCACAGTGGGTCCAGAGGGCCCCTGAACCCATAAAATAGCCGTTTTTCCAGTTCCAGAGTAGACATACTCAACAACTGACAGAATCCCTACATTGATTCTCTGACCTGTGGAGTGAGGGCAGTCATGGGGGAAAGGCCAAGAGGAAGCCATTGGAACTGCCCCTACCTGGCAAAATGCTAAACAAAACCAATACTGCATGTCTCGAGGGATTCCTGCAAGAACTTGAAAGATAAAGAGGGCATCCCCATTCAAATAGCTGACTTGGTTTGTGCAGAAGCCAGATGGATCATGGAGAATGCCAGTGGACCACTGCAACCTTATCCAGGTGGGGACTTCAGCAGCAGGGCAGCTTCAGATGTGGTTTCATTACTGGGGCACATCAGCATTTCAACCCTAGGACCTGCTAGGCAGCTGACTTTTTTCCCTAATCCTGTCAGTAATGACCATTGGAAGCTGTTTGTTTTCAACACCCCCCCAGGGGAGCGCACTCTTTGCCTCAGATCCCATCAAATGCCTGGAGATGGGGAGAGCTGGCACCTCCTGACCAGGGCCAAGGCCTACCCCTGGAGTTGCTTCCTGAGGGACCCCTATGTTGTGTCTCTTTGCAGAAGCACCTGCCCAGTGCCTCACAAATCTGCTCCCGCCCCCTCAGCCACATTTTTTTTGGTTTTTTTACCACAGGTACCCATAAGCAAAGCATAGTGTTGTTTTTGATGGTTTTAAAGGTTATATAAATAGTCTCATTCTTATAATGTAAGTACTTCTGTTACTAGCTCATTTTGCACAGCACCAGGCTGTAAGCAAAGTAAGTTTCTGAATAACTCATTGGTTAGCCAAGCAAGGAAAGCCATTTAACTATGTTAAATTATGTTTGATTAGAGCAGAAAAATGTGTCCAGGGAAAACAAAATCATTTAAATTTGTTACCTTTTCATTGATGGTGGTTGCTTGAAGAGTTGAGGACACTGGAAACAATACCAATAGTCATGTTTTAAAAAATTAAACAAACCATTTTGAATGGTTTTTCTTGGCTTTTAATAGGTCAACAGGTGTTGCAGATGCTGTCAATTGTTCTTTGTTTGAGGAGTCAATGGTGAGCTTGAAGTGAATGAAGAATTAGCCTCCATGCCCAGCTGGTGTGACCCAGTGGTTGAGCGTCGACCCATGAACCAGGTTACCAGTTCAATTCCTGGTCGGGGCACATCCCCGGGTTGTGGGCTTGATCTCCAGTAGAGGGGCGTGTGGGGGGCAGCCAGTCGATGTTTCTATCTCTCTATCCCTCTCCCTTCCTCTCTCTCTAAAATCAACAAAAACATATTTAAAAAAAAAAAAAAGAATTAGCCTCCATACATAGTCTCCATAAATGGAATAACTACAGGCAAAAATATTTTCAAAGAAATTGAGAAAATACTAATTCAGAACAATCTGAAGTGGAATCTGCTAAGATGCATTACAACTGATGGCGGTTAAAATGTGTGTTAAGCAGAAAAAGGCTTAGTTGGACAAATTTTCAAAGTCTTTGAAAATGGAAGGTATTTAAAGGCTGTGATTATTCATTAGTGGTACTTTGTGGAAAATATTTTAATTCATCATGTGCGTTAAAACCAGTAGTGTCAACATGAACTTCATTTGCTCTCATGGACTTAACTATCATCAGTTCTGTGGATTTTTTTTTTTTTCCAGAAATAAAAACTTAATATCCCAGTTCACCCTACCATACAGCAGTTTGATTGCTTAACAATAATAAACCATTTTATTATGATATTTTGAGGTCAGGGCCAAGATTGAAATTTTTTTGAACAAGAAGAACTGTCCTTATCTACCTTGGAGAACCCTGAATGGCTCTGAAAATTTGATTTTTCTGCAAAATTGATTGTTTCTTAATAAACTCAACTCAGAATGACGAGGCAAAGTCACACTTACGTATGAAACACATACAGCAGTAAAGAGACTTGACAACTAATGTCTGAATCACAAGAAATGTCAAGCCACACTTCCCGTGCAATAAAAGTTCAGATAAGTGAGATCTCCATTTTTATACGAATTTGTGTCAGATATATTTTCTGAGCTCAAGTGATTTTCGGACCTCAAAGCAAGGACAAAAGAGATTTCCATATTTCAAAGTCAATTTGTGCACCTGAGGAACATCCACCTAATCTCCAATTGGAAGTGGTATTCAATCTACATTCAAAGGTAAACATCAGAGAAGAATCTAATGCAATTCAATAACTGTCTTCCAAGTGATAAATATGCACAATTAAAATCATATGCTTGTGGACTGCTATCAGTATTGGGCAGCAGCTATCAGAAAAGACATTTTCAAGGATGGAATATGTAAAATTTCGCCTCAGATCAGTATTAACCCATGAACATTTGCAATCAATTTTAATAATAAAGAATACTAATTTTGAACCCTAATTAAGCAAAATTTTATCCCCCCCCAAATTTTATTCTTCTCATTACTAGACCTGTATTACAAAAAGTTGTACCCAGATTATGAGTTTGCACTATTACTTCCCACTGCAGTTCAACCTTCAGGCTCTGCCTCACCTTCCCTATTACATGGTCCCATTTCCCTTCCTCCCTTCACAGCTACTCCAGGTCTCAAAACACCAACACATTTCCTCATTGTCTCGATCCTACACACACACAAAAGGCTTCAGAATTGCTATGCCCATGCCACTTAGCGTCCCTATTAGACAGATATAAAAATGACAAGGACATGTACCCCAAACAGTCTTAGAGACGTGGCCTGGAGTGGGGGGCATCATGAAGTCATTGCTGGGCCAGGGAGAGTCACTGGTGATACAAGATAAAGCTGAGGCCTGACCAGTGTACCTGAGATGAAATGTGAATGATTCTCCCACGGAAGCCCCATCTTGGAAGCTACTATATGGTTCTGTGTGTGGGGAAGTGGCTTCAACGCAAGAGAAGTGAACTATCTCAGGAGGCACAGGGAGAGGGAAGGAGGGGCTGGGGCTGCCCTGTCCCTGGTCAGTGTTGTGTCTCTGCGGTGGCCTGTGCAGGATGAGCCCTGCCTGTGGGATTCAGATGAGGGGACACACAGGGGCTGAAATCCAACCTGCACTACTCACCAGGCCTCCATCCCTGGAAGGGGGCTGTACATGCTCCGGGAAAGGGGCGCCTCCCTCAGAGATGGCCCAGAGGCCCTGTATGGGCTGGCAGGACCGTCCTCTGACTGCTCTCGGACCAGGCACCACGAAGTGCTTTGCAGCCGCTTCCTCTAATGAATTTCCCTTGCTCCACCAGCCCTCTTGTCCCGTGTGGGCGCACGTGTGCCCAGGTCTTTTCCTGTGGAGCTGTCCTTGGAATTCTCAATCACCTAAATAGAAGGTTAAATCCACTTCTGGGAAGATGACAAGATGAGCTCAGAAAAGAGGAGATGCCCCTATACCACCTCGGGCTTCTCGGCCCTGTAAAGCAAGGCTAGACCACCACTCCTGGAGGCAGAGGTGGACAGAGGGGCAGCGCCGGGCAAGGCTAGTCCTGCCCTGTGTCTGTCTGGCGCCGGGTGGCAGGGTGTGTCTGCATCTGCTTGTCCATGTCCCCATGGAGCAAAGCCTGCTGCCACGAGAGTGTCCTCACCCCATGCCTATTCGCTTTGCCTTATCTTTCTCCCCCCCGGTAGTAGAAACCGGAAGGGAGAATACATCCTAAGTTTAATAGTTTGAATATTGGGGTATGACCAGGAAATGACCGCCTCAGGCTCTCTTCCAACTCAGTGAGGAGGAAACAGAAAGTTAAGACTGTTTATTGGTTTTTGGTTTTGTTTGTTTTTGTGCTCTGCTGTTAAAGAAGCACAAGCAAGCTCTAGAAAATTCAACATTTTCGACAAAGGGCCCAGAACAGAACCATGGGCCTAGAGACCATTTTTTTCAGTCTGGGTTTCTGAGGGCAAAGATCAGACAACCAGAAGGTCAGATGGCATTCCTGAGTTGGTCGGAGGTCATTTCCCACTGGGACAAAGGAAAGGAGGCAGAGTCTTCCCAGAACCACACCCAGGGATGGAGGGAATTTCAGGGAGGGAGGCGGGTCCCCTGTAACATAACCAGGATGGTATGTTACATCCTGACATGGGTGTTAACCTTGGAATGCGGCCCATACTTCTTTCATCATCATGGGAAGATTAATAGCCTTGTTCTTGAAAGAATGGAATCCCAGAGGCGCCTGCCCTTTGCAAACCGCCACCCACCCACATTGTCTGTAACCTGTTAGCATTATGTCTTGCCTACTTCCCCATGCCTGTAATTCCTACTTTCCCATGTAACCTTTGCCCTTCTACCCCATATAAGCAGTCAGTTTATGAGAGGGAGGGGGATGGCGAGAGAGCAGATTCTTGTGAATGACCCCCTGCTCTCCCATATTGCCGGCAATATTGGAATAAACTCTCATATACAATTCAACCCTGTCTGTGCTTAATTGGCTCAAGTAGTGACCCATTTGTTGTCCAGTTTCAAAGACAGAATGCAAGAGTGACCCATCCAACCCAACCCACCTGCTGCAGAAAGTGAAGGCAGCTGCTTAGACCACATTCGAAGAGGTTGGCTGAGAAAAGGGGGGGGGAACTAGTGACTAGAGGTTAACCAGAGGAGGAGGGTCAATCAGGCCAAGAGTAAGAAGCATTTCACATTTTCCTATGATGCCTATATTTGTACATTTACTATACCTGCCGCTATTTATTTAAAATACCAAATAGTCTTCTTGATAGCCAGTTTCTTTCACTGATCCCTGAATTCCTATTCTTATTCCCTCCCCCTGCCCTAGAAACACACACACATGAAATCTCTCCACTCATGCACACACTCTCACATGCACATACACACTCACACACATGTGCACACATGCACACACACTGAGACAACTATGTCAATGTCCAACCACACGCCCTTGGGAGAATAATTTCTGGCCTGTCCTTAGATTCCAGACCACCTGGCATCAAACTGCAGAAAAGAGGAAGACTTGGAACTGAAAAACTTGGAAGGAAAGGCCCAACCGTGCAGGTATTTGGTCAGACACAGATTTCAGCACCAAATTCTAGAAAAGATGAATGATGCTTAATAAAAAGTGAAAATCAAAAGCATTTCTGACTTTATTTCTTGCTAAAATGACAGCAGGGAGTTGTGAAAACAGGTGTGGCTAGCGAATTGTCCCTCAAGAAGGGAGAGGAAGGTCCCAGCAGGCCTGGGGATGGGCCACGGCAGTGAGGGCTAAGGCACCCTGGGGGGCCTGGGCCATCTTCTTGGGTTTTACCGCCTCAGGAAGGCACAGGCTTCCAGAAGTGCTGTGAATACAACAAAGCAGGAGATTCAGAAACTAACTTCTTTTTCAATCAATAAGTCAATCAAGGAAGATACTAAAACAAAGACTTTCTTCTGCCCTTTCCCACCACCGTAGGTCATGCTTGCTCTACTCATTTCCCCACGGCCCAAGGAAGCACCCTATAGGCGTGGCCCTCACCAACCTGGGGGATTCCCTGCTCTGGCCTAAGTGACACATCTCTCCACCCAGCTTCTCTCTAACTGACATTGATGGTCCCCTAACTTCAGGAATGTGAGCAATTAACATGCCCTCTGTATGCAGATCTGCTTGCAGTAGTGTTCACCTGCTCACTCACCCATTCATTTATGAATGAGTCACTGTGCCAAGTGCCCAGGGTTCAGCTTAGACAGACAAGCTCTGCCCTCAAGGAGCATGTAGTCTATGACATGTGAGCTGACTGCTTGCAAGAATCACCCTACATCTGGGTTTCTCCAAGTGTTGTCCTAGAGCCACCTGCAGCACAATCCCCTGAGACCTCAGCTGGTGGAGAGCAGGGCTTCTCCACCTTGGCCCCCCATTTGCCGCTGGGGAATTCTTTGTAGTGAGAGCTGTTCGTGCTTTCTTCAGTAGCATCCCTGGCTTCTACCCACAGATGCCAGCAGCTCCCCCTAAGTTATGAGAATAAAAAATATCTCCAGGCATTGTCAAGGGTTCCCTCGAGGGCAAAATCACCAGAGTTGAGAGCCACTGATATAGAGATGCTTGGCCTTACTCTCATCCCTGGACCACACTCCCCACCCCATCCAGCGCCTCCAACTCTGGATGATGTGGGGGGTGTAGGAAGAATCTCAGAATCATCGCCCAGAGCCTTGCAATGCTCTGCGATGTCTTCTAAATGTTTCTAAAGGATTGAATTAGTGTCAGTACAATTTTAGCCAGAAAATTGTAAGGATTGAAAATTTTAATTCAATCCTTTAGTAGGTATTTATGGTAATTATCTAGAAACCAGAATTTGACATTTTTCAATACATATGTCTGATGCATCTATGTGTGTATATATGTATGTATATGCATGTGTGTATATATGTGTGTGTATATATATACACATATACACACACATTTCATTTTACTGAATAAAATAGTAAGTTTCTAAAACCTCCGGCAGCCACTCTCAGAATTATAAGATGTAGCATGTTATCTACTGCTCTATTTCTTCTCTAAGTCTTTCCCCTCATCAATGATACTGCAGTTTCCTGAGGCATGGAGATAGTGCGTTGCCTTAATGTTTTTCTACCCATCTTCCTTCCTAGAACCCTGACCGCCTGGCCTGCCAACCTTGCCCTTCACCCACAGTGGCTTCTCAGAGGTGCTCCCGAAGGTCCACTTACGGGAGGTGGAGCACCGTCTCAGGTTAGCGACAGCCGCGACATACTCTGCTCCCAAGTATTTCTCATACGTGGTTTTGCCCTGGAGTTTGGCCAGACACTCGGTGTTGTCATTGAACAGAAGGTTTTTGGTTTCCGACTGGAACAGGCAAAATGTTCTGGGGCAGTCGCGTCCGTTTTTTCCAAACTTAGCCTGTGTCGGAGGGCAGAGAGCGCGTGAGGCGCCGAGGAAAGCAGGCGAGAGTACGGATTAGGGAGGCTGGGAGCACGTCTTCCCTCCAGGATCGCCCTGGGACAAACAGCGGCCAAAGGGAGCAGAGTGCTGGTCTTGATCCACCGTCTCGGACAAGGGTCCCCTGCCCCATGTCCTGCTGCTGCTCATGCCCCAGGTGGCAGACCCAGCCTGGGCACCGCCCAGGCCCTCAACCACGCTGATCTCACCTCCCGCCATCTCTCCTTCCTTCCTAATCTGTGGCCTCTTTCCCTAGAACTTGCTAGGGGTGACTAAGTGACAACTGAGGGTTTGGGGATCTGCCCCAAGCGTTGATCACCAGCAGCATTCTAACTGGCTAGCTCTTCACAGGGCCAGTCTGCACAGGACATCAGGTGCCACCCACCAGGTCACTTCCTTGGGCAGGTCACTTAGCCTCCCTTGGCCACAGTCCCTCCTCCACGCCCAGAGCTCCAGCAGGGCTGAGCTGTGACACCGAACGCCTCAATGACAGCAGGCCTCCCACCCGCACCAGAGCCTGTCGGTGCCCTTCCAGGCCCCTATATTTACGGCACCCGGAGACTCACTGTTTTAGCACAAAACTAGAAGTTCTCCTAGAGAATCGCAGACTTTAGGAAGCGGCAGGGTTTCCTTCCCGCCACTTCTCAGAGCCAGCCTCACAGCTCCAGAAGGTCTGCGTTTGCCGCTCTGGGCGACGACGAATGCGGGGCCTGGTCTGGAGCATCGCTCAGCCGGCCAGGCTCGGAGCTCAGAGCAAGCCGCCGCTGCCCGGCTGTGGGAGGAAGGCTCGGTCGCCGCCCTCATTTGCCTGGACAAAAGCAGGCACTGAGCCAGGCGGTGAGCACAAGTCCAGGCACAGGGGACTCAGGGCAGAAGTTAGGTTAGTCCCAGAAATCCCAGGACAGAAGCCTCTGTTGTCCTCAGTGAGACTCTAGGCAGCCCCACAGCCAATGCAAATACGGTCACCACCGGCTTCAAGCAGAGGGGCTGGAAAGAAAGGCGTGGCACGGGCTGGCTGACCTAGCTCTGTGATCGCCCCGCCCGACGCAAGCCCACGCAGTTAAGACAGGGCAGGAGGCCCAGCCAGTGCGGCTCAGTGGTTGAGTGCCGACCTATAAACCGGGAGATCGTGGTTCAATTCCCAGTCAGGGCACATGCCCGGGGTGTGGGCTCGATCCCCAGTAGGTGGAGTGCAGGAGGCGCTGGTAGACGACTCTCTCTCATCGTTGATGGTTCTCTCTCTCTCCCCCCCCTCCCTTCCTGTCTCTGAAATCAATAAAAACATATTTTAAAAAGAGAAAGAAAAATAGGGCAGGAGCCCTACTGGTCCGTACCTGCTGGTCGAGCAGCACCTGCTCCAGGTGTTCTACCTTATCCGGCCGCGACACCACAGCGTGATTCGGGGCCTGGGCCAGGTGGCAGCTCTTAGCCTCAGTCACAGGCTTCCGGGAGCCATCAAGGCACAACAGCTCGAAGTCCTCCAGCTTCAAGGCCTTAGCCCACTCTTCAGTGCCTTTTCCTGGGGAGACAAGGTGGCATCAGTGGCAGGGTCCTTCCGGGTGGGTGTCACCAGCCACTGGCCTCTTGAAACGCGCGCACTGGGGTTGCAAAGGAGAGAAGAAAGCGCTGTGAGGCTCCTCAGGCATGAGCGCCGTGTCCATACAATAAAATAGAATTTAGCCATGAAACCGAGTGGGGCACCGACACATGCTACGATGCGGGTGCGCCTTGCAAACGTGGTGCTCCGCGAGAGAAGCCACCCACAGAAGGCCACGCATTGTAGGGCTCCGTTTATGTGCAGTGTCCAGAATGGGCTAAGCTAGGGGTGGATGGCAGCCAGCTCTGGGGCGCGGGGAAGCGGCCATGCTGGAGGCCACTGAATTGTACACTCTGAACGGGTGGGTTTATAGTGTACGAATTGCATATCGATAAAGCTGTTAAATTTGTTAGCTTTTAAGAAGAAAACTGCCCATCTGTGACATATTTTCCTGTGGTTTATGCTCGAGGAGAAATTGTTTCCCCTTTCCTTTCATATTCAAGTGCTCTTAGCATAACCAGAGAAAAGAAGGAACTTCTATGGGTTTCTCAAGTATATTTAGTCAGTTCCAATAAAAAACAGTTGTAAAATCCCATGGAAGTTTAAAATTAAATTTGACATCTGCTCCCTGGAGAGCCCTTCGATGGATGGTTCATGAATTCTAAATGGAATTGCATGCATGTCTGCATGCATGCAAATGCACAGATGAACGGCTCATAAATTCTAAACAGAATTACTTATATGCATGTCTGCGTGCATGCAAATGCACAGATGAATGGCTCATAAATTCTAAATAGAATTAATTACATGTATGTCTGTGTGCATGCAAATGCAGGTGGATCGCTCAGGCCTCTGCTTCTCTCCTGCCATCTCCCCTCCAGGGAGCACTTCGCCCAGTCTCTTGGCGTTGTTCATTTGATATCGGGTCATTCCAAATTTACATGTCTGGCCTCGACTCCTCTCCCAAGAGACGTGAGGAAGGAGCGGCTGTGACTGTTGATATCTTTGAAGGAGGGAGGTGGAAAGCTGGGGCAGTTATTTCTCGGGGGACAAAATAGCAAGGCGCCTGCTGAAGAGGGGTGGGGAGGCTGAGTGGATGAGGAGAGGGGTGCAGCTTGGAGTCTTGAATTTGGTCATTGTGATTTTCATCTGGAGTGCAGAAGAGAGAGGGATCATTCAACACTGGCTGCTAGTTTATCTTCCACCATCTGGGTCCGCCTGTGACTCTCCCCCTTTACTCCCAAGGAGTTTCCAGACAGGAACTCACAGGGGGCTCAGTGAAGATGCCTACTTCCTTTTTAAAGGGAAATTTTATTTACATATGTTTGACTTTTTTTATAGTATCATCCACAGTCTCCCATCAGCTGGGAAAGGCAGATGGTATGCTTCTGTGGTTGTCTAGACAAAGCCAGGAGACATCTGCTACTGAATATTGCTGGGAGGGAAGGGGGGCGTTTCAAAATCAATGTAATACCTATAGACATTACCATGTTACCAAGTTTAATATTTCAAAATTAAAAGTCTGGAGACCTGTACACCTTCCCAGCTGCAAATATGAACACTAGGAGGTGTTGCGATGCAAGAGACTTTGCTCTGAAGGGGCAGGGGAAACACCTTCGCTTACCATTCGTGTTCTCCAGGACGGTGGCATCTTTCACAAAGGCGACATCTCCAGCGTTCTCAGCCAAGCACCTAAAATGTTCCAGGAAACAAACACATTGCCAGAGAAGAGGAAACGATCCAAGTTCTCATAAATATTTGCAACATACGTTCCCAAATCTGCAACGCTGAAGTAAACATTGAAAAGATAAAGACAAACATTTCCGGGATTTAAAATAGAAGATTGAACACATACGTGTAGCTTCCCTCCTTCTAAAATCCTAATAAAATGGTATTTGTGAGATTTTTTTAAAACAATAAGCCCATGAGAGAGAGGAGCACAAGGAGAGAGAGAGAAAAGATAATGACAATATTTAGAAGTTAGAGAGCAAATGGCTGAGCTGCCATTGACCCAGTAGACCAATAAAAAGCTGTGACATAAGCGGGACATGGGGGAAGCCTGGAAAAAAGCTGATGTGTGGACTCCAGAACGGCTCAACAACTAGAAATACCATTGAAAGTGACAGACAACAGGCGCAGTGGATGGAGCCTACACGGGTGCAGTTTAGGGGCGCTCCTATCCCACCCAGCTCCCCCTCACCCTGGCAGAAGACTGAAGGTTTGTTCGTAAGGAGACTGAACCTGAACAACACTATGGACTAGAGGCCCAAACACAGCTGAGGGCAGAGGCCCAACACCGAAATCAAGGAATACAGTGAAAATCTGTGTCTTGGAAGGTTAAACCATAGCCGCTTACCTCTCTCAGGCTCCCAAGAAGTAGGCAGGAGAATCTTGATCAACTCAAAGAAAACATCTATAGGTTCTGATGTTTAGATGCCCCACCAGTGAAATGACACAAACCAACTGCCCCACAGTGAGGTCTGTACTCGCCAAGATGGGGCAACTGATGCAGAACTAACAGTCAACTCTGGTGTTTTTCTCTTAAATATGGACAAACAGCCAGAGAGCACAGGATATTTGGAGAAATATCAGAAGCTATGGGAACCAAAGCAATTACACTCAGAGGATACAGAGACAATATAGGAGAGAGAATAAAACTTTTTAATTTAAGCTACAATTAATATCATTAAAGAGATAGAAGGGGGTGCAGCATTCATGAAACAAGAACAGGAAGATCTAAAAAGGAACAGTCAGGCTACAAAACAAGATTTTAGAAAGAACAGTAATAATAATAATTCTTTAAAATGATATAATGATTAGAATATTAAACTGAGCAAATATCTCAGACACTAAAAGGTAAAGAAGAGCAAATAATAAAAAATAAATAGATAGAAAATTATATGATAATGCAGGAGAGTTTATAATTTAAGAATTAAAGTTTAAAAAGAAATCAGAAAAAGAAGTATGGAAATTATCAAAGAAATAAGGAAGTAAAATTTCCCAGAACTGAACAACTTGAGTTTCCAGACCAAAGGGCCTACCAGGTGCCTGATCCAGTGAATTAAAAAGAAAACTCACATAAGGAAATATCATTGTGAAGTTTTAGAACACTAGAAATTTTAAAAATCACTTTTTAATGTTATTTTTTATTTTTTAAACTTAAAAAGTTTTCAAGAAACTAGTTTTCAAAGCACTTTGCATTTGATGAGACCCAAGACTAATTTTTCCTAAAGAGTTTTCTCATTCATTATTAAATCACTGTAAATTCAGAGAGAAATATCGTATATGTCTGATTTATTTACCCTTCACAAAATATTATTTGTGTAGATCTGTTAGTCTAAGACACCTCATAAGCCTTCTAAAAGTTATCTCAGAATGAGAAAGTAAAAAATAAGTTGTTGAAAACTCAGAAATAACGTTTTCATGAAGAAAAATTTCTCAACAGAAAGTCTAGAAATCAGAAGACAATGGATTAATGTTTTAAATTTGCTGCATCCAGGCAACTTTCTAAGTTACATTCTGGATAGTTATTTCACATATCTTCTACTTCACAGATTCTCTTTTTAGCTATATCTAATCTGTTAAGTGGATCAACTACATAGCTAATTTCAATTGCTGTATATCTTTTTTCCCTTGTAGAAATTCTATTTATTCATTTTAAAAATACTATCTTGCTTTTACTGCTTGGATTTTGCTTCTGGTGACTTTTTCACCTGTGTGACTGGTTGATATTATTATAATTACTTTTTACTGTATATTGATCATTACTATTGAGAACGTGTTTCTGAGCAGTCTTTGAGGCCTAACCTGAAGACGCTGTCTTTCAGACAGGTTCCTAGAGGAACTACTTATTCTGGGACCACTTTTTTGAAAATTTATGAATTGAAAATTTCTGGACCATCCCAGGAGACACAAGTTTGAGCTATGAATCCATGCAAGAGCTAGCTCATGGTTTCAATTTCTCAGGAACGATGTGTATTTTCCTTCCTGTTTTCCTCAACATCCAGGCAGCTTGAAGTGCCCTAGGAGTAGGTAAGCATGAAAGTTCCTCTGGGCTTGAGTTTGTCAGAAAATGTAAGTGTCTTCAGGGCAAAGTGCCTTCACTTAGCTCTCCGAATTCCAATCCTCCCTGAATAGGAATTCACTTAATAATTCTTTATTACTTTGTCAGTTACTCGGTGCTTTTAAGAATGTGTATGTGTGCGTGTGTGTACTTAGTCCAGCATTTTTGCTTATTTCCAGTGGGAGAGTTGGTCAAAACAGCCTAATGCTATCATTTCCCAGATCTGGAAATCCTGTCAAAATTCCTAGGGAAAATGTGTTCCAACCTACACTTAGTTCTTCAGCAAAACTATAAATCATTTCAGTAACATAAAGATCTTTTCAGGCATGTAAATACTCAAAAAATAGCAACTCCTATTCGCCCTTTCTCAACAAGATTCTTTTCATTCCCAAAAAAACTAAGAAATCTAACAATACGGGATCCAGAAAACAGGAGATTTAACATGATATATAGAACCAAGGAAAATCCCGGAATAGTGGTCAAGGGGAATCCCAGGACCGCAGATGTGCAGGGGCCCTAGAGGGAACCACTCCAGACTGGGCAGGAGGCCTTCAGGGGTGACATTCCCGGGGAAGCGATGAACCTGAGACAGTACCCTGTGTGTACGTCTTGTTGGGAGAGTGACACGATTGGCAGAGGGTTTTGAGATGAATTGGTGATCATTTTTTAAAAGCACAGAAAAATAAATGAAAAATAAGACATCTGTTAAGTTTGCACAGAGCATACAAACACTTTGTATAAATAAGGGAAGTATCTTGTTGGAACACACATTTAATATGAGAATAACATGTATATATTCATAATAATGTAGGCACCGAAAGTGACATAATCTTGCTGGGGGCTAAAAGGGAGTGAAGTTTGTGGTTGTGGGTAGAAGAGGCCCGGGAGCAAAATGAGAGGATAGATCTTCTTTTACCATAATAGAAAGTCACCAGAAAACAGCTGACAGTTAAAAATCAAGAACCAGCAACACAAGGATGTGAGAAATATAGAGGTAAGCAGGACTTCTGGTTCCAGCTTTCAATATGAACAATAGACAAAGCATTTTCTCCTAGTATAAACAGAAAGACTAAGGTGAAGTGTTTCCAGGGAAATAATATCTTGCTATCGGTTTTGGGGGAAAAAAACCTTATATGATTCCTTTGGGTTTTTATCAGATATGTTTCTATTCAATATTTCTGAGTGAAATCACATCACAACTTTTCCATTTGCAAATCCTTACTCCCTTAAAGATATGTATGTACATTCACGAAATATTTTTATGAGTCATTCAGAGTATAGTAAAAGCTACTTTTGGATCGGAGAGGCGGCTACTAAATTTTTAAGGAGGCCTCGGTGCATGCCGCCACCTGGTGGTGAGATGGAGAAAAATGGGGAGGACTCGCTGCGCCCCTCAGACCCTGACGGAGCCGAGTGCCCCCGAGAGACAAATCCTGAAGCATGGGGCTATAGAATGTGGCTTGTGGCTAATCGCTGCAAATAACCAAGCGCTTGTAACTCTGAAACCCTATTTTTTTTTGTTATTTTTCACTTTGCTAGTGGAGAACACTGCAATACTGCTTTTTCTCTTTGCCAAAATCAAAGAGAAAAGTCAAGTGTAAAACACAATGACCTAGAGTGGGGGCGAGGGTGGGGGCTATGAAAAAAAATGCTTCCCCATAAAACTGAATCATAGATAGGGCTGAAGATAGCACATTTGATTTTGAGGGTGGGGACAGTGAGGCCCACTGGCTGGGGCCCGCAGGGAGAAGCCCAGCAGAGCTGAGGTCAGACAGCCCCAGGCCAGCTCCACCTTCTGGGGTGCTGAGTGTGGTGGGAAGAGCCCATTAGCAGACCCCCAAGGTAACCCTCGGCTCTGCTGTGACCTCGTCTGGCCAAGATGTTGGAGGGTGTGGCACGAGGCCCTCTCCTGCTGGAGCTGGAGCACGGCACTCACCTGAAAGCCCCGGTGTAGCCATAGTATCGCTCATTGCTGTTGGGGACACACTTGTTCTTGCCCGCGTCGTTGCCAACACACAGGGCGCAGAGATTGGAGTTCGGGTCTGACCCGGGGGCACAGCTCTGGCTGAAGAACTCACCTGCAGGGAGGGCCGTGGGCGGGCAGTGAGCTCTTCCTAGCAGCCTCCACCTAGCAGGGGCCACCGCTTGGGTCAGTTCATTCTGTTGCCCAGGGCAGATAGAACACTGTCACTGTCACGAGGAGTGACGTGTGGCCACCAATCCAGAGCCCACCAGAAGTGGGGAAAGGCTTCAGGCGGCAGGCACTGGCAGAGAGCCTGACTGGGGCTGGGGAAGAGCCTACGGCTACAGAGAGGGTCCCATCGTCACAGCCTCGAGCTGGGGGCTCCGCTGATGAACTTGGCCCCCTGCAGAGAAACAGACTGAGTGTGTTTTACCTCGGAGTGGGGCGGCTGGGGTGTGGGCAACTGTGCAGAGAACCAATCAGTGCATCGGGACGTCGAGGCCGCCCCGGGGGGGGGGGGGGGGGGGACTGGCTTACACCCATAGAGACTCCAGGCCTGCGAATCCCCCGCCCGTCCTTCCCTGAGCTTCCTGTGGAGGCTTCAGCCTTATACGCCCACCCCCAGGGTGGCCGCCCCCTTCCTCAGGACTCCTTACCAAACCTGCAGGAGCCTGTCTGGTTGAAAAGCAGCCCCATGGGGATGTTCCAGCCTGCGGTCCTGTCCACAGCCGTGTGGCAGGACTTCTTGCCTCGCAGAGAATTCCAGTTGAAGCCAGTGTTTGATTTCTTGACAACCGCCACGGCCCGATACCCTTGGGTGACAGAAGAGCACGTCTTAAGCTCCAGGGGGCCTGGCATACGGACCCTGGTGCAGCTTCTGCACCTCAGGCCAGATAGGTCAAGAAGCATCATGGGCAACGGCCGGGGCTGGTCAGGTAGACCGAGAAGGCTTACGCTGCTGTCCTGGGTTAAGGTGGCATTAATTTGGGCTATGAAATGAGGTAGTCAGAAAAGCTGATTCTTTAAGTGATTGCTGGGATTGCCCTTGACCAGCCACACACTGTCCCTGGATTCTAAACCAGCAACTCCGATGGAAATTCCTAAAGCAACACACACTGGGCATCCAGCAGGACCCCTGTGGTGCGTAAATCAGCGGCTGCAATGCGCATTGGGCCAGAGCGGGGATGGCCGCCAGGTTAAGTGCTGTCTGGGTGCAGGGGTGTGTCTCCAGGGGTGTGATCGCCCTGGGCTGAGTCCTGTGCTGGGAGAGGGCCCTTGTGGAGGCAGCCCTCCTCCTGCCAGGGTGCACCTAACAGGCCCCCCCCCCCCCCCCCCGTGGGCAGCGCAGAGCTCATCCGCAGCTGAGCAGGCACCAGCTCTGGCCGGCAGGCGGGGCTGGTGCACAGGGCACGACACTGGCAGAGAGATGGAAGCTGCCACAGTGTCATCTATGCCTGGGAGTGGGACTTGGGGCAGCTCAGGAGACCGTGGGAGCCACGATTCCTCATCTACAGGAGGTGGAGACGTGACACCTCTCCTCCCACGTGGCCAGGACGCAGTGAGGGCTCTGAAACTTACCTGCCAAGTGCGAAGGTCAATCCACGCATTGGTGATAATTATCTATGAACTATCTGCATCTTCAAAAGACCTTGGGCTGCATCTCTTTCCGTGAGCTTTTTAAAGTTCCCGCCACCTCTTCCTCCAGCCACAAGAACTTACCCTTGGCCCTGAAAGTGGCCGATGCCAACTCACCTTCCACTGGTCTGTTCACACAGTCCCGGTTGCTGCTTTCTTCAGATTCTGAAACACAAAAAAAGCAAAGTGTCGCTCAACACTCCGATTTATGGAGAAGTCACGGACTTTCAGCTCAGCGACGCAGAATCAGATTTGAAGGGATTGTCCCAGCGGCTCTGGGCGACAGAGCTGCATCCAATTTCTCCAGAAGACACAGACACAGATGTTCCCAGCAGCCGCCCACTGGAAATGACCCAGCCGGACACATACCGGCGGGAGAGCCACACAGCGGACCACGTCGGAGCCCAGACTCCACAAGCGGCGCTCCGAGGAGGAAGAGCACAATCATCACACGGGCAAGGGCGCGAGACAGCGCCTGCTGCGAGCTCCTTTGACATGAAGCTCAACACCAGGCGGCACCGAGCTGTGCCCTTGGACGTCAGGAGTCACCGCCCTGGCTGGATGGAGCGAGGGGGCTGATGACGGGAGGACCCAAAGGGACTATGAAACGTGCTGTGTCTCGATCTGGGCACCAGTGCTTGAGGATGCACCGGTGTGAAATGTCATTGAGTTTATACGTATGTGCACTTCTCTGTATGTGTATTATACTTTCCTAAGATCTTTCTCAAAATTAAGCAGAGAAGCGATTGTGTTTGCAGCCGCTGCAGTGCCAGCGTCACTTTCTAACGCCAGTGCCACCTCCAGCTCACTGAGCTCCAGCCGAAGGAGGAGGGGGGTAAGTAAAGAGGTCTCCAAACTTTTTAACCAAAGTTTAAAAGCCGGCTGCCTGCAAATCCACTGGTGGTCAAGCGCCAAGGAAGCAGCTGGCTACCAAAGCTGCTCGCAAGAGTGCGCCCTCTACTGGAGGGGAGGAGAAACCGCATCGCTGGAGGCCTGGTGTCGCAGCTCTGCGTGAAACCGGACATTATCAGAAGTCCCCTGAGCTTCTGATTTGCAAACTTCCCTTCCAGAGTCTGGTGTGAGAATTTGCTCAGGACTTCAAACCAGATCTGCGCTCCCAGGTGCAGCTATTGGTGCTTTGCAGGGGCAAGCGAGGCTCATCTGGTTGGCCCTTTTGAAGACACCAACCTGTATGCTCTCCATGCCAAACTTGGAGCAGTTGTACCCAAAGACGTGCAGTTAGCACGCCACATACGTGGAGAACGTGCTTAAGAATCCACTATGATGGGAAACATTTCATTTTTTAAAAAAAATTTTTCTCGTCTTCCTGTTATTGGTAGTTCTGAATGTTAGATTTTTTTTGCCCATGGGGTCAAAAGTTACCTAAGTATATAATACTACAAGTGGAAAATACGAGACAGAAATCAGGTATTGGCCGTTTTTCCACTTTCATTTGTGTGTGAATTTTTTTAATATAAATGTGGGGACATAAAGCATGAACGCAAGTCAAAATGTTTCAGGAACAAGTTTCCACAATTCAACTTCATAACGATAGAAATAAACCTGCTAAATTTTTCTGGACAATGCCAGCGCTTGGATTTTTTTAAAACAAGTAAATTTCTGACTGATGGCAACTAACTGGTGTTGGTAGCATTTTTATCACACAGTAGATTCCAGCCATTCACTATACTTTCTGAGTCGTCCGACCTGCGAGTACATGTTCTTAATGTTGTCTGCCTTCTGTGCTGTTCCTGTAAGTTTGCTATTAAAATACATTAAACTGTTTTTTTAAACTACGAAGAGGAGACCATTGTGTGCTTTGTCAAGCTCAGCACAGAGGCTCTGTGGGGAACACGCCCCTTTGCTGATGCTCCTGTTTGGACGTATCCATCCTTCTCAGTGTCTCCGCCTGGACCCACCGAGTGGGGTGACTCCTCTGTCTCCCCGCCCCAGGGCCCAGGGCGAATCAACCAGAGAGGGCGCTCCCCCCACTTACTTTGGCTCTCTGCCAGGACAGGCACCAGACCACATTTGCCCGCAATGTAGATAGACCCTCCGTCCAAACTCATGGCGTCAGCTTCTCCTTTCTGCAAAAGACAAAGCAACTCTCCGGCATCACACTGAGGCCACTCCGTGTCCCGCCTGTCTTTCCAGCTCTCCGCAAGGATGGCTCTGTGTCAGCTGTCCCAGGGAAGAAGCAGGGAGAGGCAGGGAGTGTCTGAACTGAGCACCCAAAGCAAATACCACGTGCACTGTTAATCCACAGCCAGCCCCACACGCCTTTCATGCTGCCACTGGAAAGACCTGGCACAGGCCGCCCTGACCCTCTGTCCCCTGAACAAAACCCTTTGTGCGCTCTGGGCACTCTTGGGACACCCTCCTGCACAGGCCTCACTCACTCGGGAGACAGATGCAACCAGCTGACTACACGCCAAGGGCTACGCCGAAGTTGGTCGACAAACGAGCAGAAATTTCTAATTAAATTGGCTCCCCAGCAGGATGGATGCACCCACACTCCAGCACAGAAACATGGGTTCGTTGGGATCCCAAACTCCCTCTTTGGCCCAGTGGTAATTTTTTGCAATGATATTAAAAGTGACTGGAAACATGCATAAGATTTCTATTCAAGGATGCACATCACGGGGTTATCGGTAATAACAAAATAAGGGGACAAGAGGAACAGGGTCAGGACCAAGCCACATCCACAGGAAGATACCCTGAAATCATTTTTTCAAAAGTATTTTCAAAGAATGCATTCACGTGGGAAAATGGCCATGATACGCTATTAAGAGAGAATTCAAATACCACCTGACCAGGATGACCCAGGGCTGTGGCCTTGACGCATCCATGCACCCAGAGTCCTGGGCCGGCAGTTACCCAAACTTCAGCTGTGATGCCTCTCTGTGTGAGTCACACTGGCTTCTGTTATTTATTTTACATCATACCTTTCTATAGTTTCCAAATTGCCTGCAATAACTGTGAGCTGTTCTTAGCATCAGAAGTGTGGCAAGCTCGCAATAAACACTTTTTTAACAGAAAGCTGCGCCTGTTTGCACACTGTGCACTGGGCCCACCCTGCCTAACCCCACGCAAGTGCCTCTTCACGCCCGATCGCTTCTAAGCAGATGCACCCGACGTGGGGTCTTCTATGGAACCCGCTGCCCCACCCGCAGGTGACACAGGCTCCCACCTAGGGTGGCCCCCTACCAGGACCAGGGCGATGCAGTCCTCGGTGGTGGTGGCACTGGCACAGGCCACTCTCCCGGGGCTCTGGCTGCTCCATTGCTGGCACTTGCGCAGCTCCGCGGGGCCCACCGCGCACCACACGACCCGCGTGCGCCTCGCCTCCACCTCGGCCGTCGCTGCCGGGAGGGACACAGCTGTCAACTGGGGCACTGAGCCTTGCCGAGGACACCTGGCACTGCCAACCTCCCTGGGGCCAGGCTCCACTCCACGCGCCCTTCCTGCTTGGCCTTCCCGCACGTGCGGACCCGCCCTGCTTCTAGATGGAAGAGTCCCGCTCCTGCCCCTCGCCCTGTGCCCAGCCCTTCCTCCCGCGGGCCGACCCCCTTGTCTCTCAGTCCCGTTCTCCTGGCTTCTAACCCACCCTTCAGTCCTTAGTGTAACGCCTTTACTAATATCTCAGTCCCACAGGACGATGGCTCCAGAACACAGAGACAGGGACAGCCCCCAAGAGGCGGCCTAGGGGACCCTGAGCCCAGCTCTGGCCTCCCTGAGGCCAAGTCGCCTCTGGGTTCACCCAGACTCCACCCCCAGCCTGGCAGTGGAGGAAGAACCTTGGCTGAGCGGCCCTCTGTGGTCTCCCCAGCCGGGACCTGAGCCCAGGCACCGGGCGGTGCGCCCCCAGGCTCTGGCTCACCCCAGGAGCGCCCTGGCTGGCTTGGCTCGTGTCCATATCTCTCCCCTCATAGGAGGCAAACTGATTTTTCTGCCAGGGCTGGGAGCCTGATGTACACAGGGACACGCGGCAGCGTTACCCGTGGGGCTGACACATGCCTTTGGAGTCACTCCCACACGTTAAAATGCTCTTAGTGGACAAAAGACACTCACACCTGTATCAAACCTACCACGGGAAAGACCTCCAGTGGCAGGACACGGGAAAGTGACCACTAGGGGGCAGGGCCCGGCTGCTTGCACTGGGGGGGGGTGAAGGGGGGAGCCAGGGGACTCAGCAGGGGCTCCCCACCCACACCAGCTGGCCCTCACTCACTTTCCTTCAGGCTCTTGATGGCAGTGACGTAGTTGGAACCAAGGTACAGGCCGGCATCTATCTTCGAGGGGATCCTCAAAAACCCTAGGGCATTATCTTTGAACATCAGGTCCTTCTGCCCCGGAGGGGAGCCGAAGAGCTGGAACGCTGGTGACTTGCCTTTTCCAAACTTCTCCTAATTAAGGAAAAACCGAATTGATGGTGTCAGTGGTAAGCAAGGAGGACACAAAACCAGTGTTGCAAAAGAGCGTCTGGGACTTGGGGGTGAGCCTGAGTGTGGGAGCCTCGGCTGGAACTTGGGGATGGTCCTGAGGGCGGGAACCTTGGCTGGAACTTGGGGGTGAGCCTGAGTATGGGAGCCTCGGCTGGAACTTGGGGGTGATCCTGAGTGTGGGAGCCTCGGCTGGAACTTGGGGATGGTCCTGAGTGCGGGAGCCTCGGCTGCCTTCCTCAGGAGCGGGGCTCGGGCCCTTTCCTCACATAGCTCCGTTACGGCTTATTGCTTAGAGCGGTGCTTGGGTCCAAGCACCTTAGGGTCCTGAGAATGTCGCTTCTCTCCAGCGCATGAGACCCTGCGAGTCAGTAACGCTAGAGAGGCTTCGGAGCTCCTGCTGCCCAGAGGACACCTGGACGAGCAGTCCACTGAGTTCAGACGCGCCTGGGCAGCGAGGCCACAGAGGGACTTCTAGAGGGACAGGAGGTTAGGGGAGGAGGGAACCCCCAGCACCAGATCCAAGCAGGCGGGAGGGCTACGGGTGCGGATACCTGTGCCTGGCGGAGAAGCGCCCAGATCAAGTCCTCCTCGCCACCCACACTTCGGGCCACAACAGCGTGCGACGCGACCCGGGCCAGGTGGCAGTCCCTGTACTCATCCACTGGCCTCCGAGTATCGTCTAGGCAGAGCAGCTCATACAGGTCTCTCTCAGCCTTGTCTGGCAGGTTCTCTGGGGAAAGGGGGGGAGGGGATTGGGGGACCCAGATGAGCCTACCCCAGGTAGTGCCCATGAGCTGGAATTCCCCTTCCCCCGTGGAATTTGAGCTGGAGGAGGAATCTTCCACAGTGGACAAAACTGCGGGTCCCGAAAGAAAGCCAGCGGGCTGCTCCAGAACACTCAACAAGGTAAAGACAGTGCCCACAGAGCCTGGGGCCCCCCAGTGCCGCTCCGACTAGATCACACAGGCTGCCCCTTGCTGGTGAGCCGAGGAAGCTGAGCCAGACCCCACCTGTTTCCATAGCAACCCCACCCAGGAAAGGGTAACATGATGGGGACAAACCAAGGGACCCGCCAGGGGGCGCTGTCTTAGCCACATCTCTAGAAAGAGCAAAAATGGATGGAACGTGGTCGGCCTGCCCGGAGGTCCTGGGTGAGTGTGGCGGCCTGTGCGTGCCCAGCTACGGTGCTGCAGGGTGTGGCCCCTCAGGACACTCTCCAGAGACAACAGGAGGACACGAGTAAAGACACGAGGCATGGGGCCGCCTGCGGTAGAGGGAAGGCCAGGATGACCCGGTCCATCACTAGGGTGACAGATGAGTAAAAGCTGGTGGATGGGGCATCCCCGGTTAGAGCCACTGAACTAGGCATTTCTACAATAGCACAGGGAAATCTCTAGAAGGAAATGCCGGGTGGGAAACCTTGGTGTCAGCGTGGTTTCTAATGCTCAGTAATGGGGGTTCTAGTGCTCAGTAAAACCCCTGTGAGCTTAGGACCCAGCAACCCAGACCGGGTACAAAACCACATACATCCGGGAGGACACGTGTCAAGTTCCTTGGCACGGAGCCTGCGAGGGGAAGAGAAAAGCAGTGGGCACAGATTTAGAGAAAACTGATGGTTTAAACTATGGAATTATATAGGAGAAGAACTGTGCCCTGTGGGGAACCTTGATAATAGTGTGCCAGGAACTGAGGAATCCAATTAGCTCAATATTCAGAATTATGAAAAGATAAAAGGAGGCAACCCCATAGCCCTTCTCTCTGCTCTTACCGAACACTGTACTGTCCTTGACAAAAGCCACGTCTCCAGCTCTGTCTTTCAGACACCTGTGAACCGAGAAGGCACAGAGGGTCAGCTTCTTCCTTGCGCCCCCCGTGGAACAGGGGGTGTCTCCATGGGTGTCTGCTCCTAGGAGGGCAGGGCTCCGAGGCTTTGGGACACCCTGACTGGGAAGGTGGCCGGGCCACCCCCAGCAGATTCCGAGGAGAAAGGGCTCAGGTACTGGCCAGAGGCCCGCACCTTTCGCTTTCAGAGCTGAGAGGGTGAAACTTTGCATTTCTATGTAAAAGAGAGTTTTGAAGCCTCTACACCAAAGGACAAAGTCTCCGTATCCTTGGCCATGTTGGTTCTTTCTCCCAGGACTGAGTGGACAGAGGAGCCCTGAATGGCAGAGGAGTGGGGAGGCCTCCCTCTGCAAAAGTGCCTGAGCCCGGGAGGCAGATGGGGGTGGGGGAGCAGCCTCAGCCTCAGCCTGGGGGCAGACAGGGCACAGGAGCCAACTGGGCAGGACTTGCAGTCTCCCAGCTGGGGCCGGGGGGGAGGGCACGTAGGACAGACTAACATCAGCCCGGACACCCCCCATCCTGCCCAGTGGGAGCCTGGGACTGGCTGTCTCATGACAAGACTCCTTCACCCATCCATGGTTGGGGAGGGGACAGAAGTCAGCAGGTGGAACCCAGATAACACAGGGCAAAGTCAGGTCCACGTTCTCTGGGAGAGCGCGGGGCCACCGTGGAGGGACTGCTCATCAGCTGGTGTGGACGTGAGGGGACACGCTGGGCAGTCAGCACCCCCTCTGTGCACAGCTCCTCTGTCTGCACAGCAGTAGGAGGCCTGCACCTCCTCTCTGGTCCCTGCAAGTGGGCTGAGCTCTGCTTGGGGCCAGAGAAAAGGCCTCCTGGCCTGAGGACATGTGGCACTCGGGCCACTGGGGAGAAGATTCTCACTCACTTGAAGGCACCCGAGTAGCCAAAGTACGGTTCCTGGGAGGAGCAGGCGCATTTGTTTTCCCCTGTCCCCGCACACAGGCGACACAGGTTGGGGTACTGTTTCCCATCCGCGCAGGGAACACAGCTCGAGGAGAAGAAGCTGGCCGCGGCTGTGGGGCACAGAGACACAGACACGAGTGTGAGGAGCCGGGCCACGCCAGCCGAGAGCGCCCCGTGGGCAGCCCGAGGGCCGTGCTCAGGGGCCAGCTCCCCAGGGCAGCGGGACAGGGAACCCCGGGTTCGCCTCGGCCCCGCCCTGGAGCCACCTGCGCGGCCCCCTGTGCGGTCCCGGGTGCTGTGTGCGGGCTGGAGCGGAGACCCCTGCCCGAGCCCCCCAGGCCCCGGCCGTCTCACCTTGCTGAAGGGGCTCGGGTGGCCCTGTCCAGTTCAGGTAGGGACGGAGTGTGCCCATGGGGATGTTCCACCCCGCGGACCTGTTCAAGCCGGTGTGACAGGACTTCACGCCGCGCAGCTGGCTCAGCTGAAGGCCGCTGCCCTTCCTCGCTATGGCCACGGCGTAGTACTGGGTCTGGGGGTCTGCAGGGGGCAGGGAGAACCCAACGCTCTCAGCCTGGCCCCGCGGGAGCAAAGCAGCCCTTGGTGGGAAGGGGACCCCTGTGCTGCAGTTTCTTCTCGTGCACAACTGCCCAGATGCCCCGGAGCACGGTGTCCTCCCCCAGGGGTCAGCCTCTGGCCCAAAGCGCCCAGGGACTCCCTTCCTTCAAGTGCCGTGTCATCCGAGACCACACCTCTGTCAACTCGTCCACTCTGACTCCCCAGAGCCCAGGGCCAGGGCCCCGGCCACCCCAGCCCTGGGTCCCAGGGGGACTCGCCTGTTTCGGTTCCGTAGACCTCCGCTGCCACGGGCCGCAGTTTATAGGGCTCCAGGCCTGCCTCCAGCACCAGCCCGCCGTCGAGGGTCACGGCGTCGGCCTTCTTCGCCTGAAAGCAAAGCGCCAGGCCGACTTCAGGAGAGAAAGGGCCTAACGCAGGCCAGGGGATCGCGGGATGCCACAAGGCTCTGCGGCTGGAATGATGCAAAGGGGCCAGCGTTTGACCATGTCCACTCACATCCCGCGACAGGTGGCACAAACCGAGGGTCCCTCTTTTGGGTCAACGGGCACCAGCCCAAACGCTTTAACTCTTGAGGTTGGCACGTTGCCTCTTTTCCATGTGCCTACCCACCTACACAGGGTGGGGCAAACGTAGGGTTACAGTGGTGAGTACGCGAAATACAGTTTATTCTTGTATTATTAATTATTGAAGCATTTTCCATACGAACAACTATAAACCTACATTTGCCCCACCCTCTCTAACGCTGCTGAGTACACCTTCCTCAGTGGTTTGCACAGGGTGTCTCCAAAAAATGTACACACACTTTAACAGCTGATAGCTCAATGTTGAAAATAAAATGTATTTTAATAAATGCTGCCTTTATAATTATTCAAAGTGTGTGCATACTTTTTTTGAGACACCCTATAATTAAAGTTGTTTGTTCTAGAAGCTTTCTTTCCTGCTTTTGCTCTGTATTTATTTATAAGTTCTTTCTTATTGACTAGAAATTTTAGTTATTAAGCTATCTTAAAATTATCATCCTCTCTTACCTATTCTCATAGAATGTAGGTTGCAATCACGTGTCAGAGCTGGTGCACATTCACTCCCATGCTTTCTAAATCTCTGTTTAAATGTTTCTACTGGGCTACAAATTAATGTTTTATATTAAAATCTGTCTGTTTACTTCGTCATTTAGCTCATTGCTTAAAAGCTGAAAGGTTTCTGTTTCTGCTATAGTCCTGCTAATGCATCACTCCTCTAGTCTTTCAATAACACATTTTCTTGGTAACCGCGTAGCCTGCCCCTACTTTATTTTACTGTTTGGTGCGTCAAACTGCCTTCAAATGGGACTCTGCTAAAAAGGCAGATTTGGGTTGAATAGGTCAGAACAGGGCTCAGGAAACAGCATTTTATTTATTTGTTTGTTTTGTTTGTTTTTAATCCACACCTGAGGATATTTTCTCCACTGCTTTTCAGAGAGTGGAAGGGGGAGAGAGAGAGAGAAACATCGATGAGAGAGAGATCTGGATGCACCCGACTGCACACGCCTGACCAGGGCTGGGGGTCCAGCCTGCAGCCGGGGTACAAGCCCTTGGCTGGAATCCAACTTGGAGCCCTTCAGTCAGCAGGCCGACGCTCTAACCACCGGGCAAAACTGACCAGGGCAGGAACAAGCATTTTAAACCAGCAGAAATGCTGGTGCTGTTTGTCCACAGGCTCTAGTTGTAAAAGAATATCCTAAAACAGTGCTCAAACTAGATGTTTTCCCTTAAGTACTGTTCCGATAACCTTGATCTTACTGAAAACTTTTACACAGGTTACCCATGGCACCGAGAACACATTTGTTGGGTGAATCAGTAAAAATTATTTCCATGTGTCTTATATCCCAACAAACAGAAGGAATCTGAAATCATCCAAAAGTCATGATTCTCTTTTCTGTCTCTGAAAAAATGTCTTGGACAAATGTCTTTCCCACGTCTGGTGCCCTGGCAGGCCCCCCAGCATGATGTGGTGACCATGACCGGCTGAGCTGATTTCTCTCAGGGTTCAGAGGTCATGACCTTCTGGAGGTTTTGCCTTTCAGAGTCACCTTGCCATTTGCCACTGTTACATAGTCATCCAAGATCACTGCTGCTGTGTCACTTTTGCACAGTTGTTATCGACAGTTTATGCTGAAGTCCCAGGTTCCCCACACATGGTCTCTCCACTTTAGAATGTTAATTTCTACATTTCAAAACAGCCTTATGTCCTATGAGAGAGGACTGCCCCCAGCTGGCAAGCGCCCAGGAAGAAAAGCAGAGGGAGGAGGGCAGAGCAGTTGTTCATTTTAGTCCATGCCCTTCCCTTCTCTCCCTTTCCCTTCCCTTCCCTTCCGCTTGGTCTGACCCGACAGCCGGTGCTGACTTACCGCGATGGCCTGGATGCATTCTGTGTAGGAGGTTTTCTTAACGCAGGAGACACGAGGGCCGGGCTGTTTTCTCAGGTTCTGCTGGAGTTTCGAGCATTTCACTGCCTCTGCTTGTGATATGGTGCACCACCGAACGCTCTTCCTCCGGGTAGCCAGGCACAGCCCTGGGACAAGGCCAGGGAGTCGGGGTTCAGCCGCCGCCCACGGAAGCGGCTGCCTTACCTTCGGGCGGAGTTTTCCAGACCCTCCGTCTCGCCCCCTCCTCGCCTTCCCTCCATCCTGTGCCTAAGTCGGGCCTCTCTCCTCAGGTGGAGGCGTCTTACTGGCCTGGACAGAGGGCTGTGATTCTCCATAGATTAGAAGAGACATTCCGAAGCCCTGGCTTCTTTTCCTTCCTGTGACTGACACCTTCCCACCATTAGAAAAATGGTGATGATCCCTTGCATCAGTTTGTGGCGTTCTTCCACCTGCCTTGTCCCACTTGAACTTGGGAGGCAGGCGGGAAAGGGACTATTGCTCCTCATGGGGAAACTGGCTCTTGAAGGGGCCTGAGTGGCAAAGTCCAGCCTCGAACCCAGGTCCCTCTAGATTGTTGTGTCTACAAGCATCTCCCCAGGGGATGCCACGGGAACAAAGGGAAAGACACCCGATTCCCTGTGAGTAGCTGCAGTAAGTGGTGTGCCGAATGGGTCAGTGCCACCATCAAAACTACTTCTCTGCCAAGCCTGCCTCGGTTGCTAGACTCTCTGCAGTTAGGGAGAAGGCGGGACCCGATTTGCTCACAGCTCTTAAAGACCACAGGGGCCCTGGCCCAGTAGCTCTGTTGGTTACAGCGTTGTCCCATGGACTGAGGGGTCCCGGGTTCAATTCCGGCCAAGGGCATGTACCTCAGTAGCAGGTTCGACCCCTTGCCCTCGTTGGGGTGCATGCAGGAGGCAACCAGTCCATGTGTCTCTCTCACATTGATGTTCCTCTCTTTCCCTCCTTCTCTCTCTCTCCCTTCTGCTCTCTCTGAAAAGTAATGGAAAAAATATCCTCAGGTAAGGGTTAAAAAAAAACACACATGTGACCCTGGCTGGGTAGCTCAGTTAGAGTGTCATCCACATGCGGCAAGGTTTCCAGTTTAATCCCTGGTTAGGACACATACAGGAATCACCAATGAATGAATGCATAAATAAGTGGAACAACAAATTGATGTTTCTTTCTCTCTTTTTCTCTCTTTCTCTCTCAAATTAAAAAATTATAAATTAAAAAAAAAAAAAAACACACACACACTCACATGGGCCCTGGTAAAGGGCACCTATGAAAAACCTACAGTGAACAGTACATTAAAATGGTAAAAGACTGAATGTTCTCCCCCTAAGGTCAGAAACAATGCAAAGGCATCCACTCTCACTTCTTCTATTCAACATAGTACTGGAGGTCCTAGCCACAATAATAAGGCAAGAAAAGGAAAGAAAATAAGTAAATAAACACATCCAGATAGAAGAAGTAGTAAAATGGTCTTTATTTGCAGACAACATGATCCTCCATGTAGAAAATCCTAAGGAGCCTACGAAATGCTACTAGAACTAATAAGTGCAACAAGGTTATGGGATACAAGATCTGTATATAAAAACCAATGATATTTTTGCTTACAAGCACTGCATGATCTGAAAATAAAATTAAAATATAATCTATTTATAGTAACATCTAAAAGAATAATACTAAGGAAAATATTTACCAAAAAATTGAAGACTTATACACTGAAAGTTGCAAAAGTGTGCTAAAGGAAATTAAAGGTCTAAATAAATGGGGAGACATTATATTCGTGCTTTATAAGACTCAATATTATTAAGATGGTGATTCTCCCTAAACTGATATAGAGAATCAACACAATTCCTATCAATATATCAGCGGGTTTCTTTTTTTAAAGAAATTAATAAGCAGGTTCTAAAATTTATATAGAATAAATAAATAAATTTATAACAAATAGACCAAATAATCTTATATAATTTATCATTTATATTTATATAACATAGATAGAAAAGCCAAAAACAATTTTGAAAAAGAACAAAGTTGGAGGAATTTTACTTCCTAATTTCAAAACATACTATAAAGTTAAAGCTATGAAAACAGTTTGGTTTTAGCATAAAGATACACATATAAATCAATGAGGCAGATTTAAGAGTCTAGAGGCAGATTCTTATATTTACAGTCAATTGATTTTTTACAAAGGTGCTAAGGCAATTAGCAGAAAGGATAGTCTGTTACCAAATGGTGCTCACACCCTTAGATACCCACATGCAAAACTATAAACTTAGAGCCCCACCTCACGCCATACACAAAAATTAACTCAAAGTGGATCACAGAATTCACTGTAAGAGATAAAACAATTGAACTTTAAAACCCAAAAGAAAAGCTTTGCAACCTTGTGTTAGGCAATGATTAATTACCTATGACACCAAAAGCATAGTCTATGGATAAAGAAGTTAACAAACTGGACCTATCAAAATTCAAAGCTTTTGTGCTTCAAAAGAAAGTAAAGAAAATAAAACCACGTGCACAGGCTGGGAGAAAATATTTACAAAGAACTCTTGACAACTCGGTAAGAGGAAGACAGACAATCCAATAAAAAATAAGCAGAGGAGATGAGTAGACATTTCTCCAAAGAAGAAACTTGAATGGCTAATAAGCACATGAAAAGATGCTTAGCATCATTAGTCATTAGGAAAATGCAAATTAAAAGCACAGTGAGAGAATCATTTCATACCCACTGAATGGTTATAACTAAAACAGAAGATAATAAGTGTTGGCAAGGATGTGGAGAAATGGGAACCCTCATCCACTGCTGAGGATGGGAAATGGTCTACACTTCGCGAAAATGTTAAACACAGTTACTGGGTGGCCCCCCAATTCCACTTCTAGATCTATACCCCAAAGAAATAAAAACATGTGTCCCCAGAAAGACTCCTGCGTGAGTATTCACAGCAGCATTATTCAGAAGGGCCAAAATGTGGAAACAACCTGGATGTCCAACAACTGGCGAGTGGCACATCCAAACAATGGAATGGTATTTGGCAATAGAAAGGAAAGAGCCACCGGTGGGCGCAATATCACTGAGCCTCATTTATGCTGGGTGAACGGATTCGACACAGGAGACCACATATTGCATGAGCCCACTCATGTGAAAGATGCATGAAGGGCTCACATAGAAACAGGAAGCAGATCGGGGGCTGCCTGATGCTGCGGAGGGAGGGGGATTAAGCTGAGTGGTCATGAGGACTCGTACTAGGGGGTGGATATGTCCTAAATTTACAGTGATAGTTGCACCACTTGGTAAAACTGCTGAAAAATCACCGAAATAGGTGAATTGCATGAGATGTAAAATGTGCCCCAGTAAAGCTGTTACAAACAAAAAAACAAAGACACTTGCCTGCAGGGCCCTCCTCCCCTTGGGATGTGCTTCAGGGTAGAACACTCAGCCCTCTGCCTCCTCCACTCCTGAGCCACCCCCTGCAGTCAGCCCAAGGTGTTTGAGGCACCCTGTGGCTCCAGGGCTCAGGGGGCCAAGACAGCCAAAGATTCCAGTGAAAATGGGCACAGCTCTGAGCCAGAACCCTGGCCCGTGGCCTCTCTGTCTCTCCCAAGTGGCCCCAACCCTGTGCTGTGGGCCCAGCAGGCCACACATGGGGGAGCAGAAAGGAATTGGTCCTGAGCAATTGGCCCTGGACAGGCCCAATCCTGCCTCGGGGAAGAGAGGGATGACCAGCAGCCCTGGGAAGGAACGTGGAGAAGGCGACCAGAAGGCAGGGGCCGGGTGGCGCCGTGCTCCCTAGGTTTGGGGGCTTAAGCTCACTGCTGCTCTCTACTACCCCCTTCGGGCAGACAGCCCAGGAGGGGGCTGCACTGAGTTGGCGCGGACCGGGTGGGGGGCTTTAACCCTGACCCCACACTCGCTGCCTCAGTCCCTCGGTCCTGCCCATCACAGCCCTTCCTGCTGCTGCCTGGGAGCTTCCCCTTCACTGAGGAAGCCCCGCCCGAATACGCCGTGTCACTAATGTCCATCGCCGGCCGGTGCCCTCAGAGCACCCCAGAAATTACTTCAGATATTGGGGTACTGAATTAACAATTGTTTAGTGCCTTCTATAGAATCCCTTCTAGCCTGGGCACATTTGAAACCAGAAATCGATTTCTCTCCGCCCCCCGAGCAAGGTCCTACCGGGAGGTCTGAGGCACCACCCTTGCCCGTGTGGGGGGAGCGCGCGCCTCCACCCGCCCCGAGCAGGCGGCACCCTGCTGCCCTTCTCCGCGCCGCGGGAAGACGCTCGGACCATTCTTTTAAATGAAGAAGCGGGCTCAGAGAGGCCCTGTCTTGCCCAAGTCAGCACAGCCCTTGCAGGAGCTAGGATCTTGCGCCCCAGGTCTGCTGCATGTGTTGGGCAAGTCACTCACCTGTTCCGAGTCTCATTTGCCTCCCGCTTAAACCGCTTGTAACAGTACCACGGGTACCAAAGGTCCTAAAAGCTCCTTGAAGGACAAAACTGTCCAGGGTCCGGGAAGGTGCCTGGGAAGCTCTGCGCAGCTCGAGGCTGCTCCGACCAGCTTAGAAGCACCGGCTCCGGCTTCACCCCAAGCGGGTGGGCTGGACCGGCTGTCACCTCCGGGGCTGCAAGCACTGGGTGCCAACAGGGGGTGGGGTACGGGGGAGGACGGAACACTCCACAGGGCACGGGGACCAGGACACCCACTCAGTGGGGCTGGGCCCCAGGAACCTGTACTCACCAAGGGCCAGGAGGGTCAGCAGGGTGGGGAAGATGAGCTTCATGTCTGGGGTCCTGGGATGACTCCAGAGACTCCAGTGAATGGAGGCTCTGCCACCTGCGCTTGCTCTGCAGCCCTTTATTTAGGGCTTGCTGGCCTCACGGGGTTTGCCCCGCCCCATGGCCCAATAGGTGTCCCTGCCCCCCCCCCCCCCCCCCCAGTTCCTGAAGGCTGAAGAACCCTGGGGGTGGGGGAGGGACAAAGGGAGGCAAGGGAGAAGGAAAGGCCTGGGCAGGACTTGGCACCAGAAGAGAGAGGAAACCCAGCCCACGGCCACCTGGCAAGTGTGCCTTGGTGCTGCCTTCCATTGGGATGTTCTGTCCCTCCCACGGTCTGGAAGCCCCGGGGGGGTCGAAGCCCTGAGTTTTGTCCTATTTCTAGTCTTAGTGCCTCCTAGAGGGTGGGACACAGAGCAGGGGTCTTAAGATGAATATTTGTGGATCATCTTGCCTAGGACACAGACCCCACCCAAGTCTTTGAGGCTCTCCAGGAAGCTTTGTGGCCTCTGCCCCGGCGAGTGGGAGCCTGCCACAGCAGGGGAGTGGGGTCTGATCAGGATCCTGCTCTCCCCACACAGAGCAGGCCCGGGGTTTGGCACTGGAATCACCAGCTGGGTTTGTGGTGGCAGGTCCAGGGCCTCTCACTGTTTGGAAACACAGTATCGCAACATTAAAAGTGGCTTTCATCAATAATTGCAATAAGCTCTTTCAAAAATCATGAAGAAATACAAAATTGACTAATTCTCAAGAGCGTGAAGCATCTTTGTACCTAAATTAGCAGCTCGGCTTTGCCATTCCATGGTTATAAAAGAATTAAGAAGTCTCTTATCTCCATGTGCAACCCATGTCTCTTATCTCCATGTGCAAATTAGAAAAAGGACAGTTTGGGAGGTCAGAGGCTTCTAGACCTTCTTATGTCTGGCACAGTGTTGGCAGGAGCACCAAGGCCCTGGGGCCACAGCCAAGAGGCTGAACTCAAGGTGTGTCCTGGAGGCCGGACTGGGGTCCGCAGCAGGGCAGACTGCCTTTCTGCTGTGTCTACAGGAGATGGCCCAGCCCCAGGCCAGGGATGCCCTTGGCGAGACACACGCAGAGCAGCCCTCCAAGCCCATCTGCAGAGGAAGCAGATGTAAGGGTAGGTCTGCCCAGAAAATGGAGTTTAAACAATCTATTATTAGCAGCGGTTCATTCATTCACGTCAGAATTGGTGGGCGCCATGAAGGACGACCCAGAGAAGAGGGGCCCATCCTTGCCCTCATAGCTCATGGCACAGTGGGGATTGGGGTAGGCACTTCTGTCACACAGGCCACCTGGCAAAAGCAAGGCAGGTGGGACCCAGAGGAGGGAAGACCAGCCAGTTGCCATCGGGAGGGTTCCAGAAGAGTCTGAAGAGGAGCCTTTGACCTGGGTGCCGGAAGGAAGAGGCAGGGTTTCTACAGGGAGAGCACTCAGAGAGAAGGAACAGCCGAGCAAAGGCCTAGGGGCACGGGCTCAGTGACCAGGGACCGACTGATTAACCGGGCATGAGAACAACAGAAGGTCACCCTAAGCGTTCCGGCCTAGAACTCTTGCTGGAAGGACTGACATCATCTCCTCTGCCCTGAGCGCCACACCTCTGGACGGCTCCTCAGCAGGCCCTGTGGGCACCTAAATTCAATGCGTCTAAAATAGGACTCAGCCATTTCCTCCAGCCCCGCACCTTCTCTCAAATTCCCGCCACTTTCCACCAGATCCATCAAATGAAGAGCCTCCGAGTGATCCTCAAGTCCTCTGGCCAGCTAGCCCTGTCCCTGCGACAGGCACTTGATGGTTAATATCGGTCGAATGAATAGAATGACTGAGAGAGAGACAAGAAGTTGGCAAAGGCTCCTGTTTGCAGCGTGTCAAGGTCGAAAACAGGGAGGCCAGGGCCAGCTGTGCCGGGCCACCCAGAGCCCGTGTGCAGGCGGGAGCTGGGCCAGATCTCGGAGAGCCTGCAGGGAGGTCGGATACAGGTTTCAAAATGCTGAGACAGTGGCGTGGTGTAAATGTAGAGTCCAGAGAAGGTGGCTATGGTACAACCAGCCACGTAATGGCAGAGTTGGTTAACAGGCAGGGGAGGGATGCCAACTCTCTTCCCCCACTCCCTCTCCACCCCTGAAATTCCCACAGTGACCCTTGAGCTCCTCAAGCTCAGCCCTTCCAACTGGTGGGCAGTAAACCCCACACCCGGCCCTCTATGGAGGCCTCTAGCTTCCAACCCCAAGAGGAATGTTAGGAAGGAAGCGTGGAATCTGGGGCAAAGGAGATCTGCCACTGACCCCTGACCCCTGACCCCGATCCAGTGATCCCTATTGTTATTGACCGTTCCTTTGCTGCCCCCGGGCGGGCGAGAGAGAGCAGAGAGTGAGAAGGAATTAGAGCCGGACAGAGGGCTCCCTGCTTCTTGGCCAACGTGATGACCATGATTTCCAGAGCAAGGCCTTCCATTGGCCCTGACCTGGCCCCCATCACAGAGCTGAGGGTCCTGGAGAGTCCTTGGGTGTGTCTGTGGGTGGGGGGAGCGGGTACCATCAGGAGAGAGGTCAGCTGAAGGGCAGCAGGCAGGAAAACAGTGGCTTTATTAACTAATGGGTCTTGTTGCCAAATGTTGCCCAATTTACAAGAACCCACAGAGACAAAGAGCTTCTACCTCCTGGGACAGCTCTCCTCCTCTTGTCTCTCCTCCCTCCCCTCTTAATCACATCTCAGGTTCCCCATTTGCCAGATTTCAATTCTCCTGGCCAGGGCCGCACCCCACGCCCCTGGCAGAAACCTGATCTCCATGGGCATCTAATCACCACACCCACTGAGAAGAAAACATGCAGCAGGCATGGCCCAGGGAGGCTTCCGGGCAGGTGCCAGCCAAGGGCAGCCTGCAGGGTGGCAGTGTCTGGCACAGGCCCAGTCATGCAAATTTCTTCCCAGAAGGAATGAGTTCCTGTCCAAGGAAAACCCCAGGTAGCAGCCTCTGACCCCGGACCCCTTTTGCTGCCCCTCCCCTGGGGCTGCATCCTGGCAGGGAGGGGGCCGGCTCTGCAGCCTGGGGCATCCGCAGCTCAGCTGGCTGGAGGCCTCCCTGCCTGCCGCCTGCCGCCTGCTGCCCAGCGGGGGAGGTCAGGTGACCTGCACTGAGAAGCAGCTTGAGCTGGGCCAAAACCAAAAGTGAAAGTAGCACAAACTGAGGTCCCTTTAGGAGGTGCTTGCAGGAGAGCTGTGCGTTTTACTCCTAACGTGAGTATTATTACTGAAATTACTTTCTCAGGGGGCTGCACAGCAGGTGAGTTACAGAGAGCGTTGGTCTGGGGTCCTCTCCAGGGCATCCTGTCCACTCCTCCTTAAGCTCCTTTTGAAAGCGAGAGGAGGGAATGGCTGGTGTGGCCCGGTTGGTTGGGCCTTGTCCTGCGCACCAAATGTTGCTGGTTTGATTCCTGCTCAGGGCACGTGCCCAAGTTGCTGGCTGGATCCCAGGTAAGGGTGTGCAGGAGGCAGTGGATGGATGTTTCTCTCCCTCTCCCTTCCTCTCTCTCTAAAAATCAGTAACAAACCTTTTTTTAAAGAAAGAAAGTGAGAGTAGGAGCAGAGAGGGGGAGCAGTTTAAAAAAAAAAAAAATTGAGGGTAGGGGCAGAGAGGGGGAACAGATGCCCCCTTTTCTTGATCCACGGAGTAGATCTTGATCCTGAGCAAAATCTTTCTCCAGAGAGTATTAATTTCCAGAAAAATTCATTTGGGAAGAGACTCTAAAAGTGCGGCTACCTGGTCGACCCTCTTGAAGAGAGACTTGAAGTCCCTGGAGCGTGTGGTGTTTGTGGGGGGTTGAGAGGAAGCTGGGGGTGTGGGGGCAATGGCTCTGAACCAATAGTGCTATTGCCCAGTGTTGCCCCATTTGCAAGGGAAACTCAGCAATCAAAGAGCTTCTCTCTGCTGGTCCCTCCTGCCCCTCCTTCATGCCTCGTCTTCCCTCCCTGAACCCCTGCCCCTCCTTATGGTCCTCTCCTCAACCCTGCCTGGCAGGGGCGGGCCCAGGCTCTCAGTCGCTCTGGGTCAATACCTGCCTGTCCTTTCCAATTGCCCCGTCTCTTCACTCAGGACGTGCCGTCAGTGCCCAAACACACTATCTCCCTTCATCCTGCTTCCTGTGCCCACGCATTTCTTTTCATGCCATGGTCCCGAGATGGCCCTGGGCTCCCGACCTCTCTCCTTGCCTCGTCTCCCCCACTGCAGTCCATCCCTCGGGGAATCTTTCAAGACCACAGAGCTAACAGCGGTTCCAAGGCACCTGTCCCTGCCCCTCCTCCCTCCTCCCCACACTCTGTCCTCGAGGACTCTCATGCTCCTTCCCCCTCTGGGATCAGCTAAGGCTTTCCCAACAAGCCAGAGCCACACAGCAACCGCCGGACACCCTAGTCTGGTTTCTGTTTGATTTTATCACAGGCTGTGTTTAGTCAGGGGAATTACTATTCAGTTAAAATATTGCCTATTGGGGGAAGGGGAAGGGAAGGGAGGGGAGGGGAGGGGAGGGGAGGGGAGGGGAGGGGAGGGGAGGGGAGGGGAGGGGAGGGGAGGGGAGGGGAGGGGAGGGGAGGGGAGGGGAGGGGAGGGAAGGGAAGGGAAGGGAAGGGAAGGGAAGGGAAGGGAAGGGAAGGGAAGGGAAGGGAAGGGAAGGGAAGGGAAGGGAAGGGAAGGGAAGGGAAGGGAAGGGAAGGGAAGGGAAGGGAAGGGAAGGGGCCTGAGTTCCTCTCAAAATTCTGGAACCATGACTCTGAAGAGGCCAAGCCAACATATCTGAGAAACGCAGAGATAAGGGGGGGGGGGGGCGCTTATTCTCTGGGTAAACTCCCTCTGAGAAGAGATCATGGCTTTTTTGTTCCCCCTCCCACCTCTCCTTTCCTCACCCCTGCTGCCTGGCAAAGGGCTACCCTTGACCACATGGCCCTTTTGATCCGGCTACAGACAACTGACCATTTTGGGTACCGAACTCAAGCTGGCCAAATAATCTTTTTTCAAAAAATGTCTAAATGACTCTCATGCAGAAAAGTGTAAAAACATAAATGTACGATTCAATAAATTATCCCAGATAGAACCTCTGCCGAACCGTTTTCCAAAGTTTCCCACCAACACTCGTGAGAGTGCCCGGCGCCTGGCGCCCCCTGCCTGGCGCGGCCACTCTGTTGAGTCTGTGGTGACCTGGCGTCAGGCTTTAATCGGAGCTTCCCTTGATGGCTAATGAAGGTGAGTATCCTTTCACCTGGGGGGCGCGGGGGGCACTTGGACATCTCTTTGCTCATGTGGCTGCCTGTGTCGTCCGTCCGTTTGTTCAGTTGGCTGGGCAGCCTTTCCCTCACTGGCTTAAAGGAGTCTTCATGTGCTCTTCCAAGTCCCCAGTTCCCTCCCGTCCCCTCCACCTGCCCTGTGCTCCTCTCCCCTGGGCTCAGTTCTTCACATCTCAAGGCCACACCTCCCTTGCCCCTTCCTTTACTCACTAGTCTGGTGTCCCCAAGAGGCAGTGGCCGTGGTCGTAAATAAAACCTCAGGCGTGGGATTCGAAGCCAGCTCGCTCTCTCTTACCCGCTTCCCAGATCTGGGGAAAATATGTAATCGGTCAGCTTCAGTTTCTCCATGTGTCTCTCTGCCCCCTCCTCTCTCTACACCTCCCTGTCTCCCTCACCACTCCTGCCCTCTTCCCTCAGCCCCCCAGTCCCTCAGACTTCCCCTCCCGGCAGCCTCCGCGGCTCCTCTTGGCACTTTCTCGTCTGCCTCCCAGTCTGCTGCCGCCGGCTCCCAGGTCCTCCCTCTGCTCCGCAACATCTTCTCCCTCCCGCCTCTCGAGTGCTCTGGGCTGCAAGGGAAGCCTTCCCAGAACCCATGTGGCCCCTTGGTCACTTCCCCAAGAGCTGAAGGTCACTGTGCTGCTGACTGAGAACAGGCGATGGGTTTGCCCGTCAGCAGGCAGTGGCAGGGGTCACGGAGAGTGGCAGTGGAGAGGGCCAGGAGCCATGGAGAGTGCACGTGACCTCAGAAGGAGGCTGTTCTCTCTCTCTCTCTTCCTTCCTCTCTAAAAATCAATTTTAAAATCTTAAAAAAGAAAGAGAGAGAGGGGGGTGGGGGCAGAGAGGGGGAGCAGCTTTGTATAGTCACGTCTCACGCTTACTTATAATTGATTAGTGACCACACGGCGGCCTGTCCGCGAGCGCGAGCAGGGAGCGTCTGCCCTGGTTGCAGGGAGACCAGTGGGCACGTTCACTGGCCTCGGAAGGGTCTGTGTGCTTTTGGACAATATTTATTATTTTACGGGTCACTCTGTTGCCCACAAATGTCAGTGCAACAAAGAACGTATTGAGATGCAGCCTGAGCAGTGACGTTAAGATGTGAGAATTAAACCTGGGAGAGAGCTCAGGCCCAGCTGGTCCTCAGCCCCGTCCCCTGGCCACCAGGGAAGCTGCCCCTTGACGGGAGGCAGTGGCAGATGCCACACGGTTGCCAGAGGACCAAGAGGAGGGCGTAAAAGCAGAAGACGCCTCATAGGATGAGGAACTGGTGGGCAAAGCCTGGGGACCTGGCAGATGAAGCAGAGCCTCAAGGCTATTTGAAAATGAGGGAAAGAGGCAGGGAAGTGAGCAATTTCCAGGATATTTGGAAATACTCTGGCTTGAGGTTGCGCTTATGAAATAATTTTACCCAAAAAATCAGATGGCCTCAGAGCTGAATGTTTCCTTTGATGCCATCTTCAAATGTGGTCCCCAAGCCCGAAGGGGACAGGTGGCCAACCCAGACCTGCCCTGGCAGGGCTACGCAGAGTCGGCTTTCCGACTCCTTGCCGTGTTGGTGGAGGGGGTGTCGCTCAGTTGAAAATATCTTCGTGGGGTCTGCCTTTAGCTCAGCGGTTCCTTCCAGTCAAGCCTTCGCTTGCCAACCACTTTTGCCTGCAAGGGTGGTTCGAGATCCGAGGGCACCGTCTACAAACTAAGCAATGAGAACACAGCTCCCACGTGGCTGAATCATCCCACAGTATAATCCTGAGCAAAAGAGGACAGATGCCAAGGAGTGCCTCCCACCCGGCTGCATTTACAGAGAGCTCAAGAGCAGGGAGAATTAGCCTATGATGTCCCCAGATAGGAGAGTGATAGCTTTGGGGGTAGGGGGCAGGGAAGTGATCAGTGGGGGCAGGAGTGGGGCTTCGGGGTGCCGGTAACGTGGGGTTTGTCTTGACTCAGTGATGATTACACGAAGGTGTTCATTTTGTGATGACTCGCCTAGCCCCGAAATCTTCACCCACTTTTCTGCATGTGTGTCATGTGCCAGTGAAAAGTTTATTTTTAAAAGGCACGGCCATGAAGGCATGCATGTGGCTGCAGCTCTGAGTCGCCTCCTCGGCACCCCCAAGCTGCCGCCCGGCCAAGCAGAGCTTTCCTGGAAAAAGGACCTCCTCCCTCAACTGCCAACTCCTGTCAGTGGCTGAAGCGGGAAGGGAGGGGGGGGGAGAGGCGGATATTTGTGAATGGACAAAAGTTATGGTACCTAAGTCCCAGTAGGTCCCTGGGCTGTGCTCTCCTAGCCACACCCCGCCATTGTCCCCCTAGAAAAGGAGGGGATAGTGGTGTCCCTGCTGGGAAGTGCATGTCCCCACTGGGCAGGCAGTGCCCAGAAGGACCTGGATTGTTCTACCCAGAATGTTCTGCCAATGGCCCCCTCCTCCCACACTGGCACCAGGCCCTCATGACCTGGGAGCCCCAGCACATTACTGCCCATCAAAATTAGCTGCAGTTGACGAAGCAGGGACATCAAAGGAGCCCACAGAAATAAGGAAATGAACAAATGCCAGCGCCGATACCAAAGCTGCACTATCTCACGTCCCACCCCCAGCCCCTCCCACCTCCAGCGGCAAAGCAAGACCAGCCACCCCGGGGCAGACAGGCCAGCTCTCCATGCCCAGGACTGAGCTCCAGACTAGAAAGAAGTGCCATGCCCCATGGGCAGGGCCCCTGAGGCCAGCTTCCTCCCTGGCTCACCTCCAGCTCTCCCAAGCCCCTGCCAACTCCCAGAGGGGAGAGCCCTCTTCCTTTCCTTTTGTTGATTAAATTCTGGATCAGGTCAAACTTCAGTCCAGGGTCCAGCTAGAGCTTCGGGGGGTCAGGGGAGCTGGCATCAGAAAGTTCAGTGTGCAGTCTCGCTGCGCACGGAACCTGGAGGGTGGTGATAAGGTCTGCTGGCTGGGTTCCAGGCCTCACTCTCCTGGGTGTTGGCTGTGCTCCGGCTCTGGTCTAGATCAGCCAGGAGGGCTATGGGACAGGGTCATGAGACACTGCCCCCAGGAGGGGAAGCAGAGCTCCCTGCTGGGGAGCAACAGTGAGCAGGAATGGGGCTTCTGGGACAAGGAACCAAACTGTGGTGCAGGGTGTCCACCCACAGGTCCCATGACGACTGATTAGGGCAGTGGACGACCATGTGCTTGCTTAATGTCAATCCTGGGGATGCTGAGGTCACAGGCTGAGGCTGGTGGAGGTTGGGGTTCTGAGGACACAACTTGACTCCTAGAGAAAGGATGGGGCCCCCTCAGAGGAAAGAGTTTGTAGGAGGTGCCTGTCATCTAGAAGGCCCTCCTGCCACACACTCCTGTGGGCTCAGCCCTCCTTCATCACAGAACCCGCTCATGCTGACAAGCTCCTCTGCTCCGCACAGGTATTGGCCATCACACAAACAGTCACTTCCATTTGCTAGGTGTAGAAACCAAGGCCCTGTCAGGACAAACATCTACCCAGCATCACTGGGACCAAGGCCTCCCGATGGAGTCAGGGTGTGTGGTGTGGTCCCTTCATGCAAATGCGTGAGGTGGGCTCCAGTTGGTGTCCTGGGCTCACATCTCCCTAGGTGTGCTCCAAGGACAGAAGCTAGGGGACAGGTTTTTATAGAGAAGACACGGAAGGGAAGCCAGGAAGTCGTTTCATTGGCTGTAGCTGCAGCAGTTGCCTTACCTAGGAAAGTCCAGCGGGCTGTTTGCAATCAATTGCTTGAAAGTTTCATTTCCTTAGGTTGCAGTGAGTGAACTCTGGCTTAGCTTTGTTTGCTTGGTTAGACTACAAAGGCATTAGAGACACCTCAGTCCACTTGCCTCTTTGTTTAATTACTTTAACAGGAGCAAGACTCAAAAAAATACATATAGTTTGATTCTATTTATGTAACATTTTTTAAGACAAAATTAAAATGTAGGTTAGAGTTGCAGACACAGGTGGTAATTATTAGGAGAGTGGTTTCTTCTAGGGAAAACGAGAGTTTATATAGGAAGGGACATTTGAGGGGGTACTTCTAGAATAATGACAATATCCTATTTTTTAATTTGGTGGTTTTTCTACAAGTATTTGCTTTATAATTATTCATTATGCTGAGTGTATCTGTTTTATCCACTATTCTGTCTGTATGTTGCATGAAACATTTTTTGGGGGGGAGAAGTCAGATCTTAAAAGCCAGAATAGACAGATACGAAGGGAATAGAAATATATACTGCTGAGAACAAGACAACAGGACCAAAATGGAGTCTTTTATGCTAAGCCCAAGGCACCAAACTGAGGCTTAATTACTGATGTGACACTGCCCGCCTGCTTGTTTACTAGATCCTTGTCTCTGCCGCCTGAACAAAGCGTGAACTCTGTGCGGGCAGAGTCTTTGTTTTACTCACCACTGTATCCCCAGTGCCTAGAACATAGAAACTGACTAATAATTTTTGAATAAGTGAAAGAACATCTTAATGTCTTGGATGTCTCTTCACCAACCACACCGGGAACAAATGATTGACGCTCCTAATGGTGTGTGTCGGCACCTTGTGACACCTCACAGACTATGGCAGGATCGACACAGAGGTGGCAGGCCATCTGCTGTCTGGGAGAGAGCCAAGTTCACTGCAGGGAAAATGGTACTGAGGGACCCCCAGAAGTGGCCAGACCACCTACACCAGGCATGCACAGGACTTGGAATGCACTGGGAATGGAGCAGACCTGCTTTCCAGGGATTTTCCCACCAGCCCCCAGATTCCAGGCAATTTGGCACAAGATGTCCCTTACAGAGAAGATATGTATGTTAGGTAAGCTTCGTTCAGTGCTATTAAATCAACAACGTACACTAGATGTCTTTAAACAGAAACAACATAAGGCTATGTCTTGATCAGCTCACCAAAATGTTACCAGGGCCAGCAGGGACCTAACTCTATTTCCTCCAGGAGCAATGAACCATTGCTTCTCGGGCTTAGGAACATGGGCCGCACTTAGCTCTGTATCGGGCCACTTGAAACAACAAAATCACCAACAAAAAGCACCAAAATTTGAAAAACATGGCACAAATAGACCACAAAACAGGCTGTTGTTCACAGTATGAGAGCTGAGCTAGAAGGCAGGGAGCTGTCTAGTTCAGTCTCAGCTGGGGACAAGTGTGTCAGGTGACTCAAACTTAGCCACTCTGTGCCTGTCCCAGGCTTTCAAAGACACTACCTCCCAGCAGCAGGCCCAGGGCCCAGCCCAGTGTTCAGAAAGAGTGATAGTGTCTGGTGGAGCCCTGACCCTGTTCCAAGGAGAATGGCCTCTGGACTAGGCCAAGCGGAGGGACTTGCCACAGCCAGTGCCCAGGAGGAAGGGAGTGACAGAGCCCTTGCCAGTAAGAGGCGGGGGGGGGGGGGGGGCAAGCTTGCATGTAGGTGTGTAAACATCTGTTTCCAGGGTGCGTGGGTCTCTGTGAGGCTTCGAGGCATTCCAGGTGAGGGCCTGGAAATTGTTTTTGTCAAGCTTGGCACCAGCATTGGCTCCTGGACCCTTCTCTGCAACCAGGCATGCCCAGCACCCTTCCACATAAACGGTGCCATTTCACCCTCAAAGAGCCTGAAGTGACTTGTCCACTGTCACGCAGCTGGTCAGAGCCCCGGACGAAAGACACCCTGACTTCCAGCCCAGATTCTCTCCCCGGCCCCCTCACCCCTTTGTTAACTCTCTGCCCCGCCCACCCCCCCAGTTGAGAGTGGGTGGGAGGAGCTCCGAGAAAAGATTCAAGAGAGAAGTGATGGAGGGCTCCCCAACGTAGTTAATTCACGATCCGAGCAAAGTAATGCTGAGAAACAAAATGGGAGAGGGAGGAGGCAGACTTCGGTTAGGGCCACCGTGCGGGAGCTGGCCGCAGGGCAGTGGCAGTGAGGGCGAAAGGCGGGGGCTTGGTGAGGTTCCCGCCTTCCCCTGCTCAATCCTTTCCGTTTCCTCCCTCCGCCCTCCCCTTCCTCCCGCCCCCTCCACCTTCCTCCTGGAGCCCTCGCCCTTCCCTGTGGCCACTGCTCGGCCGCTGGTCGGGGCACCAGGCAGGCCCAGGACTGACCCCCTAAGAGCAGATTCCGCCACAGCCCTGCAGGAGGACGGCCACCTCCGACCCTGGGCCTGCCTCCTGCTTGTGTGACTGCCAACCCGGACCTCCTGGGTTTTCCTTTCCTTCAGTCTCCCCGTGTGTGGTCTGCGCTAGAATCATTCCAGGAGCTTCGGACAAATGCTGAAGCCCAGGCCAATTCAATGAGACCTTCCGGGACTGGGACTGTCCCCGTGACCAGCTGGCTTCAGTCCTGCTGAGCTGCACGCGGCTGTGTCCGAGGCCTTGGCATCCCTGTCACCACCGCAGGAAAGCAGAATTCTCCGCAAAATCAGGTACATGACTTTACTCGTGATAGTTCGAGGGAAGATAGTCAGCCTGGGTTAATTTCAACGTGACAGACTTTCTCTTGTTCTTAAATACTTGTGTTCAAATAGTTTGGGCTTTTTGTTGTTATTAATCCACACCCAAGGATATTTTTTCCATTGATTTTTTGAGGGGGGGAGGGAGGAGAGAGAGAGAGATTGGCTGCCTTCCTCAAGTGCTCTGACTGAGCCTGCAACCCAGGTACGTGCCCTTGGCCAGAATCAAACCCAGGACCCTTCAGTCCACAGGCCGATGCGCTAACCACTGAGCCAAACCTGCTAGGGCCCATGGGTGCTTTTAATGAAACAAAACAGGCTATGACTATGACGTTGTCCCACAGATCCCATGCCAACAGGAAAGTAAGGCAGATCCTTTGAAATCCCCAGCCAGTACTTTCTCTGAGCTGGCCGTCTGAGGCAGGGGACCTTGCCTCTGCCCAGCCGGAGGGGACGGGGGAGAGGTTCTTTCTCCAGCAGCAGTTGCCAGGCCGGCGCAGGGTGGGAGTGGACTGTGGGGCACGAACAGTGTGGGCCCCAGAACTGGCAGGTGAGCAGCAGTGAAGGAGGGAAGGCAGGTACTCAGGGTGGACCCACGTGAGCGCGGGTACAGGCCTGGAAGGGCAGGAGTGGTCAGAGGACCCTAGGGAGTGAGGGCTGTGCTTTAGGGCGCGGGGGGGATGTGGGCTTGGGGGGAGATGAGCTTGGCAGGGGAGCAGTGGCCTATGAGGGGCCCGAAAGCCATGCTGAGCAGCACAGGACAGGTGGGGCTGCAGTGTGGGGAGCGGTCAGAGGGGGCTGCCAGGTGGAGGCCTGGTGGAGGTGGGGCTCCCTCCTGGGAGGGAGTCATCACTCAGGTCAGGGCTAGGCTGTCCGTAGCTGGGGCCAGGGAACGCAGACACCCAGCCTTGTCCACCCTCCCTGGCTGCTGCCCGCTGCCCCTCTCTCCCTCCTTCCTGAGCCTGCCCTTAAGGGACGGTGAAGCACCTTGGGGTGTAGCCAGTGGCCTCTCACCCACGCGGGGACCCTGTAGCCTCATCTCCTGGGCACAGGGACTGCACCAGCTTCCATCTCTAATGGGTGGCAGATTGGGCTTGGGAGTCACCGCAGGCAGCTCAGTGTCTGCGAAATACCATCCTGCAGCAACTGGGCACGAGGGGAGACGTGAGCAGAGAGCAGGACCCAGGCGAGGGCCCACAGTGGCTGCCCTTCTTTGCGTGTCTCCTCCCGGGGCATGATCGCAGCAGCCCTGAGTAAGGATTTGAAGTGAGAACTGGAAAGGACAAGTGCGGTCTCTTCCCACCACCTGCAGGGCTGCGGTGGTTAAAAGGTGTGTTTCAGGCTGAGGGGAGGGAACAGCAGAGCCAGACTGAGGTCCATCCTCCTGACCTGGGGTCCAGAGAGCTCCTGGGGTGATATATTGATGAACAAAGCCATGCCTTCCATGTCTTTCTAAATTCCCTGTGGAGCCCAGGGCAGTTCTCTAAACATGGAGCCAGACTCAATTGACCTTTGTCTTTGGGGCAAAGACCTGGTACGCAGGGCCGGTGCGGGTACATAAAGGGGACCCGGTGTGAGCCGTGCTTTCTAAAGTGAGAACAGCCATGTCCTCCTAGAGATCCTTCAGAGCCCAGCACAGCACAGCCTGATCCCCCAGCCCACCATGCCAGCGGCCCAGGGTGAGGACCTGAAGACATGGCAGAAAGTGTTCCAGGAATTAATTCACGAGGTGAAACCATGGGACCAGTGGACCCTGGCACTAGATGACAGCCTCCTTCCCAACACCCTGCAACCAGGGTGGACACAATACCAGCAGCAGGTCTTTGCCAGGTGAGTAGGGAGTGGGATGGGGTGGGATGTATTCCAGGAAATCCTTCCCATTCCTTACTGGGAATACTGGTTACTTTTCTGATTCCAAATCCTGCTTGTAAACTGAAGATTACAGGAAGTGGGGTGCCCATCACTCAAGAAGTGGTAGCTTCATTAAAGACGGTTTTTGTATTACAATGAACCCCAAAACAATAGCAGGGGCCGGCACTGGTGTGAAATCAGGCCACGAGGGAGGGGTGAGGGCAAAGAGCAGGGAGGCCCAGGAGAGCTGGATGAGCAAGGCTCGGTGCCTGTGCTCCCTGCCTTGAGAGACCAGGGGTCCGCCTCAGAGCCTGTGAGAGAGGGACCCTGTGCACTCAGGAGACCCCCTCAGGGAGGGTGCAGAGCCACATGCAGCCATCTTAACCTTCTCTACTCTGAACTAAAGGAATCTTTTTAAAAATAGGACCCTTAGAAGGCATCCAAAGTCTCATCCTCTCTTCCAGGTGGGAAATCAGAGCCCAAGGATGGGAGTATCCACCTGCAGGGAGGATGGGGCTTGGGACTCTCTCCCCAGCCCGGGGAAGGGGCTGCTTGCCTGCCCACTGCCCCCTACTGGAGGGAGGCTGGGAAGAGGAAACAGCCCTCCTCTCCTTGTAACTGTGGTTTTCTCAGGCCAGGAGCAGCCGAGCAAAGTCTGAGCTCCCTTTTTTTCTTTTTTTTTTAAACTCTGAGCCGAACATCCCAGCAGAGCAGCATGACCCAGAGTGGGGGCAGGGGACAGTAGCTTAGAAGAGCAGGGCCCAGGCCCCTTTGCACCAGCAAGGTCATCTCACTCACAGAGGTCAGGGCTCCTGGGCATGGTCCCTGCATTTCATCCTCACGGTCACCCTGTGAGGTGGGGCTTGGACCAAGATACAGAAGGGAAACCTTGACTGACTGCTTCCCAGTGCCCTCGGATACAACATCCCAGACTCCAGGTGCCCTGCATCAAGCCAGGCAAGGCTAGGCTTGGCTGCTGTAACAAATAAGTCCTGAGATATCAGTGATTTGACCTAACACATGGCCCCAAGTTCAGCAAGACACAGAAGGAAAGAGCTGGTAAGTCTTTCAAGGGCTTCAGTGCCAAATCTGGAAGCAGCATCTATCCCTTCAGCCCACATCCCATCAGCCAACTGGTCACATTGCCCCAACTTAACTGCATGGCAGGGCTGGGACATGGGAGGTAGTGCATGGATAATTTGGTGAGCACTAACTGCCCCTGCCATACAGCAGCCCTCTGCTCGCCCGTAATTCCTATCCTGGGTGCTGCCACACGCTTCCCTGCCTTCTTCCCTCTCTCCATCTGTCCTGACATGCATCTGTCCAGCTATCTTAGCTCAGAAAATTCCCCTCCTGCCGGCTGAGATGATGTGTCATTCTCTTGTCCCTCTCTGAAGCCAGGGGCACAAGGAATATGAAGTGTTTCAAGCTACTCTGAGCAATGAATTGGGGCAAAGAAGAGAGAGCAGGACACTGTGCCCTCCCAGTAATACCAGCAGATTGAGGGACCCTGGGCAACTGAGAGCAAAGCAAACAGGACATTGGACCTTTTAGGATCCCTCCCTGACCTGGCGTCTGTGACTTAGTATCTTTGTTCTTTGGGGCTGCTATGAAAATAATAAAAATACAAACAGACTGGGCAGCTTATAAACAACAGAAATGTACTGCTCACAGTTCTGGAGGCTGGAAGTCCAAGATCAGGGTGCCAGCTGGTCAGGTGAGGGCCCTCTTCTGGGTCTCTGACTCCTTGTTGTGTCTTCACAGGGCAAAAGGATCTAGGGAGCTCTGTGGGGTCTCTTTTATAAGGGCACTTACGCTATTCATGAGGATTCCACCCTTGTGACCTAATCACCTCCCAGAGGCCCCGCCTTCTAACACCATCACCTCGGGCATTAGGATTTCATGTGAGTTTCATTAGGACTCAAGCGCTGGGACTCGGCGCTCACCAACACCCACCTGGGTGCCCTTGTGGGTTTCAGCCCCGGGTTCCTGGGGCTGATTTAATGGCTGCTGTTGCACTTGTAGCCTTTGACCCACTTCAGTCTACATTTGGAGACACCTTGGTTTGGAGTCAGGAAACTGAAGCTCTTGTCCTGCCTCTTACACCCACAGAGTCTCTGGGCATGACCAGTTCCCAGTGTGTGCCTCATCTCTAAAACGATCGCATGGCACTTAGAATGTGCCCAAGATCCCACTCAGCTCTGACAGCTTGGGACCTACTATCTTAATGATAGACACCTGTGAGTCACAGAGCATGTTGGTGGCCCCCGTCCAGTCATGTCCCTATAATATGGGTCCCTCCTTCTTCCCTCTGGCGCATAGTTTGGTCAAGCCGAGGGTCTTGTTTTCTGTCTCCACAGGTTCAAGTGCTCCTGGTGTTCTCGCAGTTGGGCCTCTGCCCATGTTCAAGTTGTTTTCCACGTGCGCTGGATTAAGAAGGAATCCAAGGGCCAGGTGAAGATGAGGGTCTTTGCCCAGCGATGTCAGAAGTGTGTTGAGCCTCCATTCGAGGCTCCTGAATTCACAGAGGAAAACACCTCAAGGATCCTGAACAACCTGGTGCTCCGAATCCTAAAGAAGTGCTACCGAGAAGGGTTTAAGTCCATGGCAGAGATTCCTACAATCAAGGACATCTCTCTTGAAGGGCCACATGACATTAAAAACTGTGAGGCATGTCTTCAGGGCTTTTGTGAGCAGAGTGGATTAGATCTGACCAAACCGTCACCAATGTCCCCATCACTTCCCACAATAAGCAAACCTACCTTTGGCATCCCCACCGGTAAACCTTTCCCGAGGACGAGCTCCATAGTGGATGTGGTGACAGAGGACATCAGGGTGAAGAAAGGAAAGGAACTTCTCCAGCCCTGGCTTTCTGAGCTCTCACAGGCTGAGAGTCCCAGAGCAAACACCAGCCACGTGGTAGAGATCCCTACCTCTAAGCCTTCTCTCCCGAGGACGAGCACCATAGTGGATGTGGTGACAGGGGACACCAGGGTGAAGAAAGGAGAGGCACCTCTCCACCCCTGGCTTTCTGAGCCCTCAAGGGCTGAGAGCCCCAGAGCAAACACCAGCCACGTGGTAGAGATCCCTACCTCTAAGCCTTCTCTCCCGAGTATGAGCACCATAGTGGATGTGGTGACAGGGGACACCAGGGTGAAGAAAGGAAAGGAACTTCTCCACCCCTGGCTTTCTGAGCCCTTAGGGGCTGAGAGCCCCAGAGCAAACACCAGCCACGTGGTAGAGATCCCTACCTCTAAGCCTTCTCTCCCGAGGACGAGCACCATAGTGAATGCGGTGACAGGGGACACCAGGGTGAAGAAAGGAAAGGTACCTCTCCACCCCTGGCTTTCTGAGCCCCGACGGGCTGAGAGCCCCAGAGCAAACACCAACTACTGGGTGGAGAGTGTAGGTGCGGTTTCCTCCCCAAGGAAGCATTTGTATTCCCACGCAGCCCGCAATCGCAGGTGCTGCTATTCTAGAATCTGCTGCTTAAACATTCTAACCCTAATTATTGTCGCCGTGGTGGTGACTGTTGTTAAAATCACTATATGAACCTAAAAAGCATGGTGCTAAGTTTAACAAGTCATATATGGTATGATCCCATTGATGTGAAATATTCAGACTAGGTAAATCCAGAGACAGGAGGTAGATTAGTGTCCATATTATTGTTGTGGCAGGTGTCGCTCAGTTGGTGGAGCACCATCCTGTGCACCAAAAGGTCGCCTGTTCCATTCCCAGTCAGGGCATGCCCAGGTTTCGGGTTCCGTCCCCCAGTTGGGGTGCATGGGAGAGGCAGCTGATCACTGTTTCTCTCACGCATTGATGTTTCTCTCTCTCCCTCTCCCTTCCTCTCTCTCTGAAATCAATAAAAACATTTTTTTTTTAAAATATCTCTACAGGCGTTGTATTCAATAATATATTTGTTTGGGGTATTATGTAGCATGAAATAATTATGTAACAATGCAGTACTCTTTATTTATATGAACACCAAGACAAAATTTTTGCACAAAAGACTGGTTTTATTGAAATAAAATTTACATAGGTTCTGAAGAGTCAACTTGTATGAAAATCCCCTCTTTTCAAATATATTTTCTATTTGACTATATGTAGCATAAACTTGGCATGAAATAAAATTCCAAAATCATTCAAGTAGTACGACTAATAAATTTGAGTTATATTGTTAAAGAGTTAAAAAGAAATATACAACTGTTTGAGGTTCAATTACAGTGACTTCTTATATTCCTATTTCTTTTCATCTCCTAACCTACTTCTCAGAGTTTGTCTTTAAGCTGAAGCAATCCTCAACTGTGGTTTTAGAATGCTCTTCCTGTTTTATATATGTTAAGGATAAATTATTTGGAATTATGACTGGGCCCATCAAGATATTGGGGTGTCAGTAGTAACCTTTTTTAAATGGGTGCCTCTGGGGACAGACTGATTCTTCAAATAAGAGAAAATAAAAGTCACACTTCATTTTTAGCCCAGATTAACTTCCAAAGAACCCAACTGGCTAAACCCATGCTGTCCAATATGGTAGCCTCCTCTGGCTGTTTAAATTTAAATTAAATGAAAAATTTAGTTCTTTAGTCACACCTGCCAATGTTCAAGCTCATGATGCTGGACACGCAGGTAGAGAAGACTGTCATCGCTGCTGGAACATCTCCTGGACAGCACTGGGCTAGACCATATGGGAGTCGATTGGTCTATAAATCTGTGTGAATATGTGCATTTTTTTCTTCTTAAGTCACAAAAGCTTCTTGTTTAAGCTTATCTTCAACACACAATTCTATTTGAGCCCGAGACAGTGGTATAGAAGTAGGTCTTTGTCAATATCTCCATATCATGATGTGATGTGAGAGCCCAAAGCCCCGTAACGAACCCCATCTTTGTGAGTGTAAAACAGTCCCCTGAGCTCCCTCTGGGCTGCGTTTCGGAGCCACGGGCACAGCTCTCCGTGGTGCCCTTGAGGAAGGTTTGCTAAGGACTCCTCACGGCTGTGGATTAGTCCTCCCTGCTACGCTATATGGCCCTCTCGGGGTCCCACAGGGCGCTGCTTCTGCTGACTGCTCTCAGGTGGGTCCCAGGACCCTGCAGTGTCCACTCAGGACAAGATGACCATCCACTGGGGCAATGCAAGGCTTCCCATGACCAGCCCCAGCCACCCTTCCTCCACTAGGGCTGCCAGCACACCACCCGAGCGTCCTGTGCCCAACGCACGGGTGACATCCCAGCCCTTCTTTCTACCCTCAAGGCCCACATTATACCTAAAGTCTCTCCTGAGAGCCCACACTTGCAAAATGTAATTTAAAACATATGGAACCCGGCAGGGTGTGGCTCAGCAGTTGAGCGCCTACCTAGGATCCAGGCGATCGGGGTTCGATTCCCGGTCAGGGCACATGCCCGGGTCGCGGGCTCGATCCCCAGTCGGGGCCTGCAGGAGGCAGCCGATCAATGACTCTCTCATCATTGATGTTTCTATCTCTCTGCCTCTCCCTTCCTCTCTCTAAAATCACTAAAAATATACTAAAAAAAAACACATATGGAAATAGCAGTTTGTATAAACCCAAGGACAATTATTCTCAGTAAAAGAAATAATGCGTTAAAACTCCTTCGAAATCACAAAATAAAATAAACTCTCATGTGACCCGTCCAATAAAAATGCTCTTTTCACAATCCCTTTATCCCTCGATTCCTAAAAACAATACAATCAACTTCAAAATTTGGTCTAAGTTACAATTTTAAAAAATAATACATTTCTAAACTGTTAAGTGTGCAGTATTTAGAAACAAGTGTATGCAAATGAATCTTTAAATCTCAATATATAAACCCACTTATCAATTCCCCAGTCCACCGAGAGAGGTATTCATATATTTGAAATTTGAAAATCATTTTTCCGAACAATTATGACGGTGATTTCTGGACTTCGTGCTTAAACACGAGCCATGACACCTGTGTGACTTGACACACAGCACAAAGACTGACAGCTGCACAGACAGGGAGGTTCTGCGGGCTTCTGAGGGACAATATCAAAGCTGAAGGCTGAAGGACACTTTGGTGGTATAGCTGGGAACAGACTCTGTAACGAAAGGAAAACATATACTCAGCCTTCTCTATTTCATTAGGATGTGTAACTACATGATCAGAAGAACAAAGACTAATGCCTCTTTCCTGTTTACGCGCTCCTGTGCGGAAGGGGCTCTGAGCTCTCAGCCTTCTGGAACATTCCCAAAGCTCCGCTGGGAAAACAGGCCCCACCCTTCCCTGTGACCTCCGAGCTCCTCTGTGTAATCACCACCCGAAAGGAAACCGAAACTAAATAAACTGACTTACTCATCTGCTCTCTTGTGTTTTTCCTTTTGTGATTTTGATGTAGGCAAACCTTGATTTGTGTAAGAGATGACTTTTTCTAATGTAGAATTTAAAAGGATTTTGAAATGGAATCTTGTCCCACTAACTAGGATACCCCTGTCGATGTCATTTAGTTAAAAACTCATGTACAATTAGTAATGCAACCCTCACGTTTTAAGCTTATGTTTCTCTGTCAAATAGTTGAGGGTGTATCAGGCATTCCAAGTGCACAGGGCAAATGGAATATTTTAAGGAAACGTATCTTTTTTTCTTTTTTTTTTGGTAAATGGGAAAATAATTTACAAAGTAAACTGCCCCTAACTAATTAACTTTTTGTCAGTTTGACTTATGTGGATAAATGTGTCGCATGAGCGAATGGAATTCATTTTTATATTCATTTTAAATATTTTAAATATGAGTAGCCTACCTCTTTCTTTTAGATCTTCGATATAGGCTTTCATAAATTCTTTATCAAAGTGTTGACGGTCTTGTTCACTTTCCATCATTTCGTCACCATCTTGACACTGGGTATTATCAATAGGATTGTCCATAAGGTTTACAAATCTGTTCAAGAAAGCATGGACAATATCACATTTTCCCCCATGCATTTTGAACTGCCAAATTCCTCCCCCGGGAAGCCAACTTTTGTGGTCCTAAATCCCAAGTTCTCGCTTATTCTTGAAAGTCACAGTTGACCACATAAAATTAGCATGGCCAGGGAGTTCCGCCCGGCCGATCCACCAGGAGTATGGGCTCGGTCCGAAGGCCGAGACTGTTGGCAGGCCCGGCGGGGAATGGGAGCTGCTCGGCCCGGGCGGCGGGCGGCGGGCAGGAGGCCCAGAGGCCCAGGGGCGGCACAGCGCTGGCCCTCAGTCAGCTCCCTAAAACTGCAAGTTTCTTTCTGTATGTGATTTTGCTCCCAATTAGTGATATCCACTCTTAAACAAGGCGGCTTAGTTAAAAAGGGCTCAGATAAAATTCCCATAAAAGAGGTGTTTCTGAGATGGACCACTGCTACAAAACAAATAGAGAAGTTCCAGGAGAGAAACTAAAACGGCATCTAGTCTTCTGTCTTCACAATTTTTAAAAGATTTTTTTGTGTGTTTTTTTTAAATACATGTATATATTTAAATATATCTTTATTGATTTCAGAGAGAGGAAAGGAGAGGGAGAGAGAGAGATAGAAACATCAATGATGAGAGAGTCATTGATCGAGCCCGCAACCCGGGCATGTGCCCTGGCAGGGAATCGAACCCCGATCGCCTGGATCCCAGGTCGATGCTCAACCGCTGAGCGACACACGGCCGGGCTAAAAGATGTTTTGATGTGAAGATGATATAATTATTTCAACTCAAAGTAGGAAATCCCTCAAAGAATCTTTGGTTACAATTGTAGGCCCTGCTGTCTTGTATTAGCATCATTCTAATTGGTTTTAGAAGAGTTTTATATAGTATATATTTATGGCATATCCACACATATCTGTCATATTTTAGCATATATATTTCCCAGTTTACTTTCCTTTTCATTGTATTTAATGTCTAAACATAGAGAAAGCAGAGCAGTTTTAATTCTTAAGTGGATAAGGACCATCTGATCCGGTCCCAGGCTCCTGCCGCTCCCAGCTCCCTACCCTGTGCCTGAGCCTGTCTCTGCTACGATCCCAGATCTACTCACTTTAACGGTGTGGACGAGTCACAGAGGGCCGTCGGGAGCTCCACCAGATGGTCCCCGCTGACCACTAACAAGGCGAGCTTCTTCAGGTTAAGCAGCGCATAAGGCAGATAGGTCAGCTTGTTCTTATACAGGAGAAACGTCTGCAGCTCCTCCAGCCTAAGAGGACAGAAAAGGGATCAGGACACAAGGACTTGGCTTCATAGCAAAGAAAACCAAAGTGGGTTGCAAATAAATCCCAATCTAGTTTATTTTTTTTTTAATAGGTTTTTATTGATTTTTAGAGAGAGGAAAGGGGGGGAGGGAGAGAGAGAAACATCAATGCGAGAGAAACAACATAGATTGGCTGCCTCCTACACGTTCCCTGCTGTGGACAGAGCCCGAAACCTGGGCATGTGCTCTGACCAAGAATCGAACCGGTGACCTCCCGGCGCATAGGTCGATGCTGACGCTCAACCACTGAGCCACACCAGTCGGTAGTTTATTTTTTATATGTGACCCTTATGAGAAAAACTAACTTTAAACATTAAATAAAGTCATACCAAGTGACACAATTTGTTTATTCTTAATTTTTTACTGGTTTAATTGCCAATTGAAGACACAGATACAGCCGCAGCATAAGCCAATTGCACAATATGCAGTAGGCCGTGGGGGCCTAGAAAAATCAACATTTCCTTCCAATATGAGTGTCTATCAGCTATGCTGCACACCTGAAACTAATACAAAATAGTGTTGAATGCAAAACTGTAATCAAAAAACTTTTTTTGAGAAAGCAAAATATCCCTCCAGTGTCTGCCTCATTCCAAGGGTGAACAGAGCATGAGCAGTCATACTAGAGTCGGAGTGAAAATAAACAAATTTTGGCAAATGCTTCCTTTTGTGTATCTTGGAAGCACAGTTATTCCTCTCTCATCATATTTGCTAACTTTAAAACAGGAAGAAACCTGCAGAGAAAAGGAAATGAGCCAATTATGCTCCAAATGCGTTTTACTGTTTTCCATTTGATTCTGACTCGGTGACTTCCCTCTCCAGTTTTTTTTCATTCATTCATTTGCAAAATCGTGATTGATCCCATAAATATTTCACAAAGTTCCCCTAGTGTTCCAAACTTAAACAGTTCCGCTTGAGTCTCACAAACGGAAAATGCATCGATATTCATCAGATGTACCAGGAGCAGAAAACAGAAACAGGAGACGGCCTTCAGGATGAGGCCACTTCTGGCATCTGTGTCCCGACAGCTTACTTATACTTTATAAAGAAGGCCGTGGATTCCGGGAGGCCAGGGATTTTGTTTCATTCACCACTGTAAACCCAGCCCAGTCTCCGAGCCTGCCATACGGGAGCCTAATAATATTGGTGGAGTGAGTGAGTGAGTGAGTGAGTGAGTGAGTGAGTGAGTGAGTGAGTGAGTGAATGAATGAAGTTACATGATTCAGTGTAACAATTATTTTTAAACATGAAATAGCTACAAGGATATAACTTGAAAGCCCTACTGAGCATCCTGATTTTGTTTAAAAGATAATGTATGATAAATCAATCAATGAAACTAATAAAAATTATCCTCACTGATATTCTAAACATAGAGTGATATGTTTCCATCCCATATAATAACATGGGATAAAAGTAATAATTTTACTTTTCTAAAGGAAAGGAAAGTTAATGATGTCATTCTATTGGGGACCGAGGTAAACTGAAGTTCACCAAGACGATGAAGATTTGTTCAAATGCACATATACAGGTTGGGCAAAAGTAGGTTTCCAGTTGTTCATATGGGAAATAAATACATTAATTAATTAATAATATAAGAATAAACTGTATCTTGAGTACTCACAATTGTAAACATACTTTTGCCCAGCCCTGTATATATACATGTACATGTATGAAGTAGACTAGAAATTGTCTTATTATATAAAGAACCAAACTCATTTCCTGGAAACAATGAACTCTGGAGAATTCAGTGACTTCAAAGAGCATTCCCGTGTTGTGCAAGTTTGAAATGTTAGCTGCGTTAGGATGTCAGTAACTAATTCATGTACCTGGCCCTCAGCAAGCAAGTAGCTACCTGTCTATGTCCTGGGGCAGGTCATTCAGGCTATTGTTGCTGATGTCCAACCACTGCAAATTAGACATCCTCAGGACACAGATGGGGACGCTGGAAAACTTGTTTGCCGAGATATCAACGAATGTAACTTGCTTCAAATTACTTAGCTAGAAAGGAACAAAATATTCTGATTACTTTTGTAAGAGAGTGAATTTAGTTCGACCAGCAATTTCTTGATTGACCTCTCTCCCCAAAGGCGTTCCTGTGAATATACGCAAAAGAGATGAGACAGTACATACCGGGGACCGCCGTGCACACGCCAGGGCCCCAAGGCAGCGAGCGCGCAGGGGCTGCCCTTGGGGAGCTGGGGATTTCGTCAACAAGCAATGCGACTTTATACAGTAAACGGGCAAGACAGGCCTCTTAGGAGTCACGGAAACAGCCTAAAACTGAATTGGCGAAATGCACATTTATAATGGGTGAATTTGATGGTACACAAATTATATCTCAATAAAAGGGGGGGAAGTACAAGAAGGAAGGGAAAGACCAGCCTGGGGGCTGTTGTCCCGTCCGGATGACAGACAACATGGGCTTGGCCCAGGGTGCTGGTGGGAAGGTGCTGGGCAGTGGTCAGATACCGAACACGTTCCGGAGGGTCTGCCCCATGGGACTGGCCTGCCATGGGACCACGGGAGCAAGAAGGTCAGAGGGGCTTGGCTTGCTTCCAGCCTGAAGGTCTGAGGGATGACTGAGCCATTTGCTAAACTGGGGAGGTCTGGGGACTGACACTGTGCAGGGAGTCATGACCCTTGGCGGTGTCCCCTCACCTGGACCATTGTCAGGCATTTCCTGGGGCGAGATGGATGCTGGTAGTAGAAGCAGCCACTTCCCCCCACATAGAAGTTTTCAGGAAAGGAGATTAGCACCCCCTCTAAGACTGTCGTCGGTGGGCAGGGCCTTGTCACGCCTCAGCAGCAACACCACTTTTAGCCTGTTCACTACCTGCAGGATCGTCAGGTCCTCATCTCTCTTCAGCACAAGACGCTCGTTAAGTTTATTTGGCAATTAAAACCGTTCACTTTAATCTGCTCCATTTTATCGGAAAAACGATTTAAAATCATTTCTCCAATGAGTACAGACCAAAAGAAGTGGATATTTTTAAATTAATAGTCGTCTTAAATCCTATCTGTAGGATTACCTCAGTTACCTACAAGTTTTGTTCAGTATCTAAATTTTTTAAATTATACCCCCTTTATTTATTTCCAACTGTCTCTATTTTATTTCACGATTGTGGATAAATAAATTGGAGTCTGCATCACAGCCAACAGGCACCGTATATTAAATAGGCACTGAATACAAATATCTTATATGAAAACAGGATTTTTTGCCTAGTTTTCCTTTGATGGTATTTCTGAACTTGAATTCAGGTGCTGGCCTAGTGTAAGAGCATTTTAAAGACCTTGTAATAGCTGGTTGGAGAGCGACTGAAATGTCAGGAAAGTGTGACATGTAGAGATGGATTTCATCTTTTAAAGCTCCTCTCCCATTACAAACCATGCCATGTCATAAACCCGATAAAAGTACATCACAGTGCAAAAATGTTTACTTTCTTACTTCAAAGGGGAGCTCGGTTAATTCTAGATTTCCAGAACAATCCAGCTTCTCCAGATTTTCACAGTCTCCCAGTTCTGGAGGAATGCTCTTCAGATGGTTAAAACTCACATTGAGTTCTTTCAGGTTCTTCAAACAGCCTGTCACCAGGCCAAAAAAAAAAAAAATCACAGTGACTGAGAGGAAATGAAAGCTCCTGACCACAGCACTGCTCGCTCGTGAGCCTTCTAGCTTGCAAGCATCTGGCAAACGCCTGTACATGCTAAGTTATGCAGGTGAGATCGCGGCATCACCGCCCCCAGGGGACACTGTGGACAAGCAGCTCTGGGAACACGGGAAACCCCGCAGCCTGGGGCAGGAGGAGTGGGGAGCAGGTCTCACAGCAGCATCGCCTGCCCACCGGCTGCCCGCTAACCTGAGGCCTGGGCTCCGCCAGGAGACATACCAATTTCAGCCGGGAGATGGGAGAGCTGGTTTTTTGGCAGATCCAGGATTCTCATCGCTTGGAAGAGCTCGATATAGGTAGGAATGGTTTCAATCAGGGTGTTGTTTATGTGCCATTCTTTCAGGTGCGTCTGCCCCTTCAAGGACTCCGGGAGCTCCTGGGAGAGGTGGGTGGCAGAGTCAGCACCGGGTCCTCCGCGTGGCGAGGGGGCGGGCGTGAGAGCGTCAGGTGGCACTGCCAGCTCTCCGGCGAGGTTATCATTAATCTCACAGTAAGAGATCAGCCCGATTTTCAAACTGCTATGACTTCACGATACTATTCAAATCAAATGCCTGGTCAACACAAGCAGGCTCACACCCACAGCCACGACGTGTCTTATTTATTTACAACGTGCCAGTTTAACATCTAAAATTATAATCTGTCCATGCACCAGATTGTTAAATTTAGGCCGCATTTCCCTTCCTCTGTAGTTGCTTTTTAAAATACTTGATAAACATCTAATATTTACTGGGCCAGATTTCTAAATGTTTTTATGAATCTACAGGAGGGACAGAGTGACAGAAAGACAGTGAGGATTCCAGACCAGGCTCCACAGTTGTCCAGGGGGCCACCTCCCTGGGCCTTCACCCCGGAAGTGACCGAGAGGAACACGAGGGGGTCTCCAAGGTGTCCCCACACTCAGGTGTTCTGGGACAAAACTGGAGCGGTGTTGAGAAGCGCTTAAACACTTGAGGGTGGCTATCTGTCCAGTTGAAGAAATTCAGTTCGCCCAGTGTTACCTCTACAAGTGAGGTGAGCTCAGCGCTGAATGGATGGAGCAAAGATGAAGACGTGTCCCCTGACCATGGGGTGCCACCAGCAAACTGTAGCAGGTGTGCAGCAGGGAGGCGGGGTGAGGTTAGTGGGGTGGAAGTGGTAGTCAGGAAATCCACGGTGACCCCTTTCCTTGTCACTTGGTACTTGTAATGTGCTTTGTGATCATTGCTCTTGGATCCACGGGTTAAGCTTTTAACTTACAAAATTCTTTTCACCCTAAATATGATTCCACATTAGTCCCATAAGCTAGGCAGAGTGAGCATTATTCAGGCCCATTTGAGAGAGGAAAACCAAAAGCCACAGACATTTAAATGAGTCACTTAGGCTAAGGACCAGCTACGTAGCTGCAGGAACTAGTATAAAATGAAAGTGCAGGCCCCTGGCTAAAAATTATTAAGAATTTTCAAGAGGGTGACAGCAGAGCCTTCAACCAAGCACGGGGCCCTTCTAAGCACAGCGCCCAGCCCTGGCAACACCATCTTGGGCCCTCCTGATCTGCACCCAACCCACGTGAGACCAGATGGTGTCCCCCTGCTGCTGAGCCAACATGAAGAGCTGGCTCATCGGGGAGCTGACCCAGGGTCACAGAGATGGAGGGCTCCCCCAGAGAACCCTGTCCCACCGAAACGGACAATAGTCTGAGTCCGCTCCGACCAGGGGCCCGCAGGTCACGGGCAAGCCTTCCAAGCAAAGGAGCAGGGTGCGGGGAGTGGGAGCAGGAAGCGCGTGCAAGCACCCGAGGAAGGAAAGAGGGGACATCTGTGCCCTGGCCTCAGAATCTCAGAGGAACACGGCTAACGTGTCTGCAGAAATTTCTCTACTGCTGCTCACACTGTGACAAGCCCGCAAAGTCGCCACCCACCGGGGCATTAGGTGAAAGGCTCCGTTTGTTTAAAAATTTAAAAAGGCAGAGAGTTACTGTAAAGGTCTGGGGGAAGGCAGCAGCTTTGTGCATTTTAAAGGCTGTGCCATCCTGAGGAGTGCCCCTGGGGCCCAGGGGCTCCCAGCCTGGAAGGATCCAAGTGCTCCCCTCCCCTGCCCTTTCCGGGGTGGCGCTTTCGTGAAGGAGCCAGGAGAGCCCGGTTCAGAGCAGGCCCTCTGAGGGCGAGGGCGCTCACCTGGCCAAGGCCAAGGCCAAGGCCCCGAGCTCAGTGTAACCGAGGACTCAGCGCAGAGCGCACTGAGCCTCCGCTGGCCGCAGAGACCCCAACGGACCGACTCACCTTCCAGTGCTCCCCCGAAAGTTCAAACACGAAAGCGCTGCTCCCTTTGCCCCTGTCCTTGGAAGGCGAGCCCTGCCGCAGGAGGGAGTTCCTCTCGAGCCTGTCCAGGAGCCTCTCGGTGGTGTCCACGAAGCCATTCCTGCAGTAGGCCGCCTGGGGGACGCCCTTCCTGCGGCACTCGGCCGCGAAGTTCCACTCCTCCTTGATCCTGCAACGCCCGAGGCCGCCCTCACTGTCCCGCAGCGCCCGCAGCGCCCGCAGCCTGGGCCTGGGCCCGTGGTGTCCCTCCCGGTGCCCTGGGGTCTCCCCGCCCCTCTGCTCCGAAAGGGGTGGGTAACCCAGAGGAAACTTAAAACCTCCGAGTTGTGAATTACTAGCAACTTGACTTCAGAGGAGTTGAGTTAGATGGAATTCCTGGCTGAAATTTCTCCCCAAATTACCTGCACATTGAATTAATTACATTTCCTTGGCTTAGCAGGTGGTGCCAATGCAAGTTTTTTCAAAATGCAAGGCCACGGGAATTTGCTGATGTTTCAAGAGCATTTGGCTAGAACCACACAGGTAGTCCCGGTTTATAAATCACCTGACTTGAGAATGTCACCCCTCAGCCACCTTGGGGAGTCTCTCCTGCGGGCGCACCTGCTGTTCGTAAACTCCAGGCCCAGCCGGACACTGGAGCTGGCTCGGGACTCTTCAGCTCCCCCTGCACGGCGCCTGGGGGGGTCCTTCCAGCTGTGGGTGTCATTTTATAGGAACCGAAGGATCATGCTGGGCAACAGCACCAAGGTTCTGAAGTTCAGTAAGCCCGTGTCACTGACAGGGAGACATCCCAGGAGAAGGACAGCCCCCTCCGCAACACAGCCGTGTCCTGCCCGGGCCCCTACTGGCTAAAGAAGCTACAAGCGAGTACAGAAAACTTACTTTTCCAACGCACTTTTCTCGAGCCGTTCGGCCTCCTTCTTCTGCCAGGCTTTGTGCTTCTTGACACGCGTTTCCCACAAGCCTCTGACGACAGAAATGTCGAATACGACCACTTTATGTCCCATTTTGGGAGCATAAAATTACCTATTTAAAAAAATACATATACATGTCAGCATCACCCACACACAGAAGACAGTCTTACCGTGAATTTTACAACGAAACATGAATGAGCCCAGCCAGGCGTGGCTCAGCGGTTGAGCGTCCACCTGGGATCCAGGCGATCGGGGTTCGATTCCCGGTCAGGGCACATGCCCGGGTTACGGGCTCCATCCCCAATGACTCTCTCATCATTGATGTTTCTATCTCTCTCTCTCCCTCTCCTTTCCTCTCTCTGAAATCAATAAAGATATATTTAAAAAAAAGAAAAAAAAAGAAACATGAATGAGTCGTCTTACGTAACGAAGAACTGCCTTGCTGGTTCAAGGATGGCAGCTTGCTAGTGTTCCTAGGTCTCTGTGTAAAAGTCCAAGTGCAACACGCACCCTGGAGCCATCTCCTCTGGGACATTACACTTGTCTCAGCTGAATTGTGGGTTCCTAGAGCTCCCTGGGCAGTCCTCAAGCTCCATGTTCCCACATCCTATTGAATTTAGTAGCACCTAAATCTTCCCAGTAGGTTGTAACATGCTCAAGGGTAAGTTTAATGAGTTAATCAGAAAACACACACACACACCTGGTTGTCTAAGGCTACACGCCAGCCACCACTGAGTAACAAAAGCAAACACTGTGCAAAGCCCCGCTGAGCGCTTTCCCACCTGGGGCTGAGCGCACAGCCAGGGCACATGTTCCGTGAGGTTCCCTGCAACATGAACCCTCATAAGCTGCTGGTCTCTGTTTATGCTGTTTTCCAAGCGCAAGGAAAGTCAGACTCAGGCACTTCTTAGCTCTCACATCTTAGTGAGACTTAGCACAGTGCCTGCCACATAGTAGGCCCTCCATAAATATTTGTTGACTGCATAAGTAAATGAAAAGTGAATAAAAGATTTACATCTAAATTGCTTCATTCTCAGGCCACTCAATGAGCTTTCTCTCGTCTTTTTATATTCTCAGCTTTTTATATTCCCAACTCATCTTTGCTGTTTGTTTTAACTAATTATTTGTTCACTGTGAAAAAAAATGATCAAGACATAAAACTGCATTTCAACTTATCCCACTAAGCTATAGTTATCTCCCTTATCTAAGTAAAATAACTTTCTAGAGATTGTTTTAAACTTCCCCTACCTACAGCATCAAAATCTGATTTGCACAAACACACGGAGTGTTGGTTGGCAAATAGTAGGACTCAGATTCTGTTGAGTTTCTTTCATTTTCTGAGGCCAGTAAATCCTTGAGAAGTAACCAGATCTGCACACTAACTGCCCCTGCCTTAAAAAATCATTGCTCATTAATTTGCAGAAATGCAATTCAAGTTTGCATCTTAGAGGAAGAGTCTCTCCTTGATGTCTTTCTGTTCTATTTTTAAATAGTTATAAATCACTATTAGTCTCAGTATTTTGGTGGGAAAGAGTATATCTTGTCTGTCATCTGACGTGTTCACCATTTTCCATGTTCTGCAAAGCAGAGAAGGAGGTTCTGTTTCAATTAAGGGGGTTTGACTGTGCCAGGATTTATGTCAGGGCCCACTTGCCACCTGCTGGAGACATTCTCAGGACAAGAGCAACTGAACCAAGTGAGACAGGCCCAGCAGGCTGGTGAGCAGAGGGGCAGGGAAGAGGGGACCTGCAGCAGTCGGTTTCGCTGCCTGCCCCAGGGACACCCAGATGCCTGTGTGTCCTCGCCTCCCAGTCATCTCAAGGTGGGCAGCTGGCTGGAGGCCAGGTGGCTTGCTAAGTAACCAACTGCCTGGGGCCTGGCAGTTGTCAGCAGCAGAGTGTCCAACATGCAGATGGCAGCCACCATGCCCTGAGGATGCTCCAGCAGCCCTATGGAGAAGCAACTGAGGCCTCCCGCCAACAGCCATGTGAGCAGAAGCCGTCTTAAAAGCAGATCCTGCAGCCCCAGTGGACATGACTTCAGATGACCATAGCCCTGGCCAACATCTTCGCTGTAACTTCATGAGACCCTGAGCCAGAACCATTCAGTTAAGCCACTCCAGATTTCCGACTTCAATCCACCCCGGTTGCCCGAATCCCCATGTGGAGACTAACTCCATATTTCTCTGGAGGTCAGTCCCTTGTGCTTTCTGTGTCCTCACTCTGTCCGCCCTCTATGTGGACATTCTCCTGCACACATCCAATTCATCATTAAGTCTTCATGGTCATGCGATTCTCACCACCAGTTAGGGTCACATCTGGCCTCAGTTGTGCAAAAATCACAGCTGGTCTCCTGACTTCCCACTCAGCCACATCCAATCCATTTGTCACACCCTAGTGACAGTCGTTTTCCAAGGAGAACCAGAGCATGCTGCCACCTGGCTCAAGTCCTCCAGAGACTTCCCTTTGGAATGAGAGGGAGACCCCAGCTCCCCACAGGGCCCAATAAGTACCTGGCATAATGTGCCCTGGGCCAGCCCCTCTCACTCACCCCAACTGCTCTCCTCAAGTGCTTGTCCCCCCAGCTTCCTACCTCCTCAGACTGTTCACGTGCTCCCTCTATCTGGATGCAGCCACTTGAGAGGCCCCAGACGTGGGCTCAGAGCCTGGACCCCTCAAGTTAATCCCCTCACCCCTTCACCCCCAACACTGAGCAGCCACCCAGTAACAATGGCTGGAGGGCTGCAGGCGCCGGGCTCCTGCCCCTGAACCTCCACACAGGAACCCTGTGCACTGAGCCAGTTTACTGGGTGTGTGTTTCCGTTCCTTGATTCCTGGGAACCCTACACACCTGACATTACGGGCACTCACTAAATGCAGAAAGATGACTGTCCCTGCCTCCGCGTTCCCAATCTAGAGGGGAGAACAGATGCTGAAAGGGATGCATTTTAACACAGCAGCGTGTGGATTCAGCACCAGAGGCTGCCCAAGCTGCTGTGGGAGCCAGAAGAAGAGGGATGCCCTCAAGTGGGGGGGGGGGTCCCGCAGGGACCTTGAGGAAGGGGAAATACTTTTCCACACTCCCTCCCCACCCCAAGCATATCAGAATCACTTTACAGAACCATCTGTGTTCCCGAGCCAGAGGGCACGACTGGAAAAACGTGTCCCCTGGCACCAGAACACATGTCTCCTCTCAGATGTCATATGCCAGGGTTCCAGGCAGGAGGGGGACTGTCTGGTCACCTTGTCCTCTCCTTTCTTGCCAAATGATAAACTGGCCTTGGCCTGTGTGGCTCAGTTGGCTGGGTGTCGTCCTGTGCACTGAAAGGTCGCTGGTTTGATTCCCAGTCAGGGCACATGCCCCGGTGCAGGCTCCATTCCTGGTAGGGGGCATGTGGGAGGCGGCTGGTCGATGTTTCTATCGGAAAATGTCTGATGTTTTAAAAAAGGAAATCAAGGCGGACATTGTTGCCAATTAAATATAAGATAAAAATGAGAGGGACATGAGCGTCTGAGGGTCTCTCTCCCCGGGCACGGTTAGCAGAGGTTGTTTGGGAGAACAGCCAACCCCTGAGGCATGGGAGAGGGTTCGGTCCAGCGGGAGAGCCTCAGCTGGGCTGCTTACAAAGGCGACAGTTCTCCTCTGGGCGTCCAATCACTTTTTTTTCTTTTCATAGGCTTCTTATTGATTTTGAGGGCGGGAGAAGGAGAGGGAGAGGCCCTGAGAAAGAGAAACATCCAGGGCTGGCTCCTGCACGCCCCCTGCTGGGGATGGGGCGGGAACCCCCAGCATGTGCCCTGACCCGGAATCTACTGGGACCCTTTGGTGCACGGGGCGCACTCACCCACCTGGGCCACACTGGCCAGGGCTCCCATCGCCTTTTCGCCCTCACCCCCAGCCAGGGCAAGAGACAGATGCCGGGCAGATGCCAGGCATCCCTTCAGGGCACCGAAGAAGACACAAAGTTGATTTCTCGCCCCTGAACAGCACGTGGGACCACAAAGGTTGCAGCTGGGCCTTGGGCACCAGGGCAGGGCTGGGAGTACCCACTAACCAAGGAGCGGGAGCCGTGGGGACCCTGCCACGCAGCAGCCCGGTCTCCTTCCCCCAGCCCCGCCCCAGCCCCAGCCCCAGCCCCATCCAGTTCCAGTCCTGGCCCTAAAATGCAGGTTACTGCGGAATCCTGCCCAATGTGTCCCGCTGCGGGTGCCCGCCGGGTCCTGCCCTGGCGCGGCGGGAAAGACATGAACAAGGAGCGCACTGTCCCCACGCTCCCGGCAGGTGCCCCCCGCCCGTCCCGCAATCCGCCCCCCGCCCCCCGCCCCGGGTTCCCGAGCAGCCGCCCGCTCGCGCCCCGGGCCCCTCCACCCGGCCACCTACCCGCGGGCGCGCCGCAGCCCGAGCCCCTGGCCGCCGCGCCGCGCCGGAGCCGGACGCGCTCCAAGTGCCCAGCCGCGGCCTGTGCGCTCACGGGCTATATTTGTAAGCTGAAAACAGATCTGCAGGACATGTGCTGATCAACGACCTGCTATCTATTCTATGTGACTCAGCCCGGCAGGACACAAAACAGACCTCGCCGGGGAGGGCTTGGCACCGCGCAAACGGCGGCCCGGCCCGCGCGAGCCCGCAGCCCGGATTATCCGCGCCCCCCCGCGGGTGGCGGGGCCTTTGGACGCTGGAAACCCGGGAGTGTGCTGCCTGAAGGGGGCCGGGAAAGGGAAAGGGAAAGGGCCCCGGGAAAGGGAAAGGGCCCCGGCTCCGCGCTCCGGCTGGGAGCCGCCGGAAAGCAGAAGAAAGCCAGGGACCCAGGGCGCGTAAAATGTTTTTTCAATATTCAAAGCAACAGGTGTGCAAGGTCTTGATTTTATTCTTACAGGGTGTTTTTCTTTCCTTTTTAATTTCTTACAACGTACATGAGTTTAGGTTCTCTTTAGAGATTTTACTACCTGGGAAAATAGTATTTGTTCATAGCCAACATCCTGACAATTTGATAATTAGTTAATCATCCGGAATCTAGCGCCCTGGGCCCAATCCACACACCCGCCCCGCAACAGGCCTCACACCTGTGCCCTAACCACAAGCACACCTTTGTCTAATATAGGCACAGTACGTCTAATTATAAAATGGTTTGATTTTGAGAGGACTATTTTCTTTGTAGAATATTTTTTATTTGTTGACATTTATAATTGTTGACACTTATAATTAAATCATCATTTTATATTGTACACTAAGTTGGTGGGGTGCAAAAAAAACACCTGTGTGACTATATTAAATCAGACCTCTAAAGTGTTGGGTGTGCTTCTTACTACTTAGAATAGAATTTTTATATTGTTTTTCTCTTTTGATAAATAACGTAAGTTACCTACTTAGTAGTTAATGTTTGGTTTGGTTTTTGTTTGTTTGGGGTTTTTTTGTTTTTGTTTTTGTGGTATTATGAACCAAAGAATATAAATGGAAAAAGCAGTTTCGGTTCAGATAGATATTACTTAAATACTATTTCAATTTATGAGCACTAAATATTTAAAAGCTTAATCATACTTAAATGGAAAAATATTTTTCCCCACAAATTCATTCAAAATTCCAACTGCAGTGGGATGTTTTGATGATGCTGGTGTGGGAGAAGCGGCTATGGCATAGCCCAGGCTCCTTCCACTGTAATGTGCACCAAATAGGACTGAGAAATTTAGCAAATATAAAAATGCTTTCGGGTACATTTCAATTTCAGGTAAACTATGGAACTTGGTAAATAAATTTTATAGGCTGAACTGGATCACCCCAAAATTTATATCTTGAAGTCTTAACCTGCAATAGTACCTCAGAAGTAACTCTTGGAGACAGGGCCTTTAAAGGGGTAATTAAGATAAATGAAGTCATATGGGTGGACCCTAATGCAATATGACTAGTATTCTTGTAAGAAGAGATTAGGACAGAGTGTGACACACAGAGGAAAGACCCTGTGAGAACACAACAAGGAGGTGGCTGCCTGCAAGAGGCCTCAGAAGAAACCAAACCTGCAGACAACTTCATCTTGGACTTCTAGCCTTCAGAGCTGTGAGAAAAGGAATCTGTTGTTTAAGCCCCTTGGCCTATGGTATTTGTTATGGTGGCCCTAGCAAACTAATAGAATAGGCAAATTTCATAAGGTCAGTTAGATACATGTTCAATATAAATATCTGTAACCACAACAATTGAAGTGAAAGATACCATTTCCTTAAACATTAAAAGGAAACAAATATTAACTAAACTGTGCAAACCTCTATATAGAAAACTATAAAAATTATTGAAAGAAATTAAACAACACCTGAACAAATCTTCATGGACTGGAAGACCCAATATGACACAGATGTTCATTCCAACTCCCCTCTGAAGAGTCAATGCACTCTAATCAAAATCCCAACAGAATTTTTTGGAAATTTAGAAACGTATTTAAAAGTTCTATGGAAATGTAAAAGATCAAGTATAGACAAGATAATCTTTAATATAAAGAACAAAGGAAGAGTACTTGCTATGCCAAATATCAAGGACTATTATAAAGTTACAGTAATGACGACAGGATGGTATTGGCACAAGTAGACAAACCAAACGGAAAAAACATAAAAAACAAGCTCACAAACACACAATCATTGATTCCTGATGAAAATGGTATTGTAGAGCAGTAATATAAGAATGGTTTTTTTTCAATAAATGGTGCTGAATAGGGCCTGAAGTCAATAATATTGTAATAACTATGTAAGGTGACAGATAGCTACTAGACTTATTGTGATAACTTTGTTAGGTATATAAATGTTGACTCACTATGCTGTACACTTGAAGCTAATATTGTATATCAACTGTAATTAAAAATAAATTAAAATAAATAAGTGGTGCTGAACCTTCGTATAGATTCAATGCGGTGGAATACTATACAGCAATGAACATGAGCAAACCTCTACAAACATCATGAATGATTCTCATCAACATAAAGTCAAGCAAAAAGAAGTAGACTTTTATAAAGTTTCAAAACCACAAAAAAATCAATCTATGGGATTTGAAATCAGAAACGTGGTTAGCTTTGGGGAAGAGGGAAGGGGTGGTCATTGTGAAGAGGCATGGGGTGGATTTCTGGAATTCTAGTAATAAGCTTCTTGACCTGAGTAGTGGTTCCATGGTACTCGCTTCTGAATAACTTACTAATTGTAACCCCTTACTATCTGTACACTTTTATGAATGCACGATATACTGCCATAAAAAAGTTTTAAAGTATTCGTATTCATTTTATATCGTTGTGAAACAAATTCTCACAAACTCAGTTGTCATCATTTATTATCTCAGAATCCCCGTAGGTCAGGAGTCCAGTCTGGCTCAGCTGCGTTTCCAGAGTAGGGCACACTTCAAAGTGCCCGGGATCATCTGCGTCCTGGAAGTCTTCTCACTAGAGCACTTGAACTCATTTCTGACACAGGTTAGGTTTTGCACTCCGCCTTCCTCCGCTTGCATTTAATCCATTTCAAAACCCTTAAGAGCTGTGAAGAATGCCTGGATGTTAACAAATACAAAATCCACTTAGGAAGCGCTTTAAGTGAGATTCTCCGGGCCTTGTGAACGCACGCAGGACCCCCACTTGCCCTCCTAAGTCTCACTCCTGGGAGTCTGTCTGCCCATCCATCTGTCTGCTGGGGCCACTGGCCTTGGAATCAGGGAGTGACTGCCTTCTCCCAATTAGCAGCTTTTTGATAACACTAAAATGGCACTTGGCGTAGATTACTGGGCTTATCTTAACTGGGGAGACAGGGAGAGGGAGTGGGAGCTGCCTTGGAAAGCTGTCTCCTCACTGCACTCAGCGCAGAGTAGCTGGTGAGCAAATATCTGTTGAATTTGGTTGGAAGGAGCAAAATTTTGGTGAGAAAGAATCCTAAACCATATCCATGCCTGAAAGTCTCAATCAGACTTCCCTTACCCTGCCATGATTTCCAGCGAGTGCCTCACGGTTATCTTGTCTTAGATATTCCCCTGGTAAACTCCCCTGAACAAGCTGCCCCAAATTCTGCATTGCTTGGACTTCTTGGGATTTGTTTCCCTTCCCTTTTTTGTTGTGTTTCCCGGCTCAGGATGGGAAAGAGGGTTGCTTTCCTGCGGTGCTTCTCAAAGTCCTTGCCCTGGCCTCACACCACCCCCTTGTAGAAACTAAGGCTGAGACCTGACATTTCCGTCAGATGGACTAAGACTTAAGAAGAGGAAGCCAGCGCGGGCAGGCCCTGCACTGGAGGCTGGGAAAGCTGAGGTTGCCAGGACCCTGGTCTCTGGACCACCGAGTCTGGGGGACCCAGGACAGGGGGCAGGGTTGGTGAAAGACAAGAAGACAAGCCGCTTGCCCTGGTACCAGGATGGGGCCGCAGGTCCTCTCAGTCGGAAACCAGGGAAGGGAGGAGGGTATCCGGATGGGCTTCCCAGAGCAAACGGCCTCTGGGCTGAGTCTCCAAAAAGAATCCAGTTCAAGTTCCCTCTAAGAGCTGCCTGCCAAGTCACGGAAAAAGAAATACAGTTGACCCTTGAACAACACGGGTTAGGGGCGCTGACCCCCAGAGCAGTTGAAAACCCACATATAATTTGTGCCTCCCCCAAAACTTAACTATTAATAGCCAACTATTGACCGGAAGCATTACCAATAGCAAAAACAGTCCATTAACACATATTTTGTATGTGATACCTATTATATACTCTATTCTTACCATAAAATAAGTTAGAGAAGAGAAAATGTTATAAGAAAATCGTAAGGAAGAGAAAACACATTACATTATTTATTGAGAAAAATCCACATATAAGTGGACCCTCTCAGTTCCAGCGCACGTTGTTGCAGGGCCGACAGTCCAAGCATCCCATAAAATACAGGAAACCAGGCAAATCCAAACAACAAAGATATTCTATTTTCAGACACGGAATTAGCAAAAATTAAGAGACGGTACAGCCAGCTGGTAAGGATATGGGGGGGCGGGGGAAGGAGACCAGTGCAGCCTTCTTGGAAAGTTAATTTGGAAATGTTCGCCTTTTAGCCAAGCAATTTACCAGGCGGATATACATACTCTCAAGCATCCGCTAGGATGCCTGTTCACGGGAGTTCATCACAAAATGCGGAAACACGCCGTGTCCATTCATGACTGAGTAATTCATGTGTCTATAGAGGAACTCATATAACACACACACACACACACACACACACACACGGAGCCCCCTCCTAAGCCCTTCTCTTCCTTCCTACCCAGTTTATAGAACAGTTGAGCTTTTAAGTGACTGGCGTGAGCCTGTCTTCCCCACTGAGACTGCAAATTTGCGAGAGCAAGAATCCATTCCTCTAAACCCCACAGCGATTAGTGGCAAATGCAGGCTAGGCTTCCAGTTGCTGGTTAAGTTCATTGGCGAGAACAGAAAGCCATTAACTTGCTAATGAATGGGCGAGGCCTTGTCGCCGGCTGTGGGGCGCTGCGCTGGGTGGGACCAGAGGCCCTGCGGTCCTCAGCTGGAGGGACTTCCCAGCCCGGCCGCCTGAATGTTCCAGGAGCGCTGACAGGTAAGACACTGTGCGACCCTAGGAGCTCTACGATAAAAGTATCCTTTACCTGAAAGCCTTGTCATTGCGCTGAAGAAGTGGCTGTCCTTTCGGTTACCTCTTTAGTTGGGGTTGAAGTCCATATGTTCTTGACCAAGCTCACACCTACCCCACCTCCCACTGTGTCTCCTTCCTTGAATTTTAGACAGACACTGGGAGTCTGTCTTCCGGCGATGATGTTTTTTGGTTTGACTCTTCTCGGTTGGCTGGATGGTTTTAAGTCAAATGCTTATTTGTGTGATTTTAAACACACAATTCTGTCTCTCCTGCCCCAGCTTTTAATACACAGTAACAGCTTGAGGGTGACACGGAAATGTCCCAAGGCCAAGAAAATCTGTTTTTCACTTTCAGTCCTAAGTGCCCTCCACTAGGGGTGAGGCGGGCTGCCGGGGACTGGGGACCCCCCCCATTCCAGTGTGTCCTACCCCCAAGCCTGGTGCTCCGTGGGTCTCAGACACACAGAACTCACTGGCTGAAGGCTGGGCAGCCTCTGTCAGTTCCATCGGTGACCCAGCAGAGGTGTCCAGTGGCCATTCTACGGTCATCCGTCAAGTCCCCCACTCAGAGGCAGAAGCAAGTGTTTGCAGTTACCCCAATTACAGCCACTGATTACTGGCCTTTCTCCCCCACTACACAGTGGGGTCACGTCTCAGAACCGTGTCCCGAGAGCCCATAGCAACATGGCACGTGCATTAAATACCTGTTTAATGAACAGCCTGTGGGTCCCCAGCCCCACAGCAACTCCCTGGCCACCCAAACACCACAGCCCTCCTATCCGGAAACTGACCGGGCTCTGTCTACGCTGCACACGCTTCACTTTCTCCGCCTCTGCAGGTCTTTTCAGGGAGTTCCTGTCCTCAGACAATAGACGTGGTGCGGCAGGAAGGCTGGCAGCCCTGGGTTGTGGACTGAGCTCACCCAGCGCCAGACTCAGGGTCTCAGTTCTTTCCTCTGAAAATGGGGAGGCCTCTGCCAGGGGTCCTAGTTCAAATTCGAAAAGGTCCTCAACAGCCCCTTCGGAGTAGGAGGTGCCAATGCTGCCTGCCCGGCCTCCGTGGAGAAGACACTCAAACCCACGGACGGACTGGGTCGTCTCATCTCTAAAGCGAGACCACTCGTGGCCATGCTATTCCCACTTGGGTGTTGAGGTCTGAGCGCTCCACCAAGCACTTTCTTGGTTCCTGTGAGCCTCCTGGCAGCCCCTGGGGTTGGGTGGGTCACCTCCTCTGTGCCGCCCTCCCCCACATCCGGCCTCCAGCCCCCGGGCCAAGTCCCCCGGCCCCCAGGAATGTCTGCATGCCACCAGGAGCTGAAAGGCCACACGGGGAGTGGCCTGCGGCTGCGGAGCTGAAAATGCTGCCAGCTAGGAGTAAATGGGCGCATCCGCCCACGGTTCGCATAGGGCCCTACCCCCAATAAAAATAATCTTACGTTTAACTCTCCGGAGATGCAGGTGGAAGAGCTAATAGCGGCCCTTTTCAGCACTGGTGGACCCAGCACGGTCACACGGGTGGACACTGACACTGAAATGGCCTCAGTGCAGCGGATCCCTTCTGTCGCGTGCAAATCCTATGAACCTGGGTGAAAAGAGAACTTTCAGAAAAGCTTCCCGCTTGTGTAGCTGGCAATGTTAGGTAAACGCCAGGCTTTGACTTTAGGAATTAGAATTAAATTATATTTAGGAGCTACCCATGACTTTGGGCGTGTTTAGTAACGAATTAAACACTCTGGGGCACTGTGTTCGGTTGAGTGGATGCACCCCGCCAGCTGTGGTGTGACCCCCAAATAAACGCCTTGAGGGTAACACGGGATGCCTCTGAATTTGGGGTTAACGCTGGTGTCATGAGGGCTGGGGTGAGGGAATGGAAGGGGCCGCACTGCGGGGGCCCTGGGAGACTGAAAAATCCCGGTGAAACCCCGTGGCCAGGCTGAAATGGCCTCCCAGGCTGGACTGCCATCTTTCTAGAACTTTTCCCTGAGGCAGGCCTGGCACCCTGACTGCAGACCCCAAGGGGCTGCCAGCAGCCTGCCCGGGAGGCCCAGCGCCAGGCCTTAAACTCAGTTACCTGAGGTGGGGAACCCCTCCGGGACCCTTCCTGACTCTGAACCTCCAGCTCCTTTGCCAGCCTCCTGGCCTTTCGCCCGCCCCCCCCCCCCCAGTGAACTCGCCACCAGCCCACCTGAGTCTGTCCCCGGCAGAGCACCAGGCTCAACGCACCTTTCTTGGAAAAACAAAAATGAAAGCAAATTTCAAGAATTAAAACTTAGCAATAAAATATCAAACACCTTGCGAGCCCATACGTGGTGTTTAGAATTTCCTGACCAAACAATTACTGCCCACCACTCCCCGACCTGGAATCGCCAACTGGATAGTGTCATTGATTTGCCTTTTTTTTTTCCCCCCCAAAAAAATAAATCTGATATTTTTAACCCAAAACTAATGACGGACATTAGGCCTGGTTAACCACCGTTTTACAAGGCTCTGCCTTTTCCACTCTTTGTTGGGGGGGAGCTTTACCGCCTCTCACCTCCACCCCGGGAGAGCTTAAGCGCTGTGCCCGGCGGGGGTCCCCGTTGCCCGCCCCCGGAGGAGAGGAGGGGAATCCCGGGAAGGCTGAGTCCCTGGCTAAGGATTGGGACCCAAGGTTGTGATGAGCGCCACCCCCACTCCACCCCCATCCTGGTTTCCCCAGACATCCTGGCTCCTGCTTCTCCTGAGACCTGGGAAACGAACATTTCTCATCTGGGGTATTTTTCTTTTTAAATTCCCATTTTCATGTCAATAAATCAGTGTTTTCCTTTGGGGGTTTTGCAACGACTGAATTAAAGCCATGCTAACATTGCCCCCTGCATTGTTAGGAGCCATGGGCGGCTGGAAGACGGAGTGCCTCTCTTCCAGGTATGACCGCGTCTTGTCCTTGTGATGGGAAGCCCCAGGTGGTGGCCTGAAAGGTTTCATCTGCTTTGTTTTGCTAACAGCGTCTGATTTCCTATTCCTAGGGTGATTTTGATCTTGGCCATTTCCAAAGCATTTGAACTGGAATTAGTGGCTGGTAAGAGACTTTTGGTTCTTTTGATTACTAGCAATTTTTACGTGGCCCGAAACACAGACTCCATGAGTTGATTTTGTCATTAAGGGTTGGGCCATGAACTTGCACGTCCGTGGCAGGGAGACCTGGCCCTCAGAGACGACAGCCCTTGGTCCCAGGAGGAGCCTACAATTCGTCATCGGCCTTTCCAGCTTGTGCCACCCATGAGAATCCAGGACAGTAAGACCCACCTGCCTTAGATCTACACTGTGGGTGATGTCCCTCTCCTGGCCCTTCCTGTGTTTCCTATCTTTAGATCCCCTTTCACCTGGAGAGAGTGGGAACCTGCTTCTGGAATCGGGCAGATGGTTGGACAGGGTTTCATGATGGGGGCGAGAAAGGCTTTAGGTACCTCACGCCCCTGGAGTTTCCTTCAACCTGATTCCACTTGGTGCTGGGGACTCCAGGAACCTCCACTGGCCTTTGCATGGAAAAGATTTCTCTGCTCAAAGACACAAGTAGCAGAAGGAACGCTAAAGCCCCCAAAGTCTTATTCTGTGAGGTGGGCAGTGTTTAGACATCTGCCCACACTTTGGGGAGATGACATCCTTGGCACTCTACTAGCCTTTGCTGACAGGAGCTCAGCTCTCCAACCCCTCCACCCTCTCAGCCGCCTCTTACCTCTCAGGTAAGGAGCTCAACAAAACCTGCTGCCTGAATGGGGGAACCTGCATGCTGGGGTCCTTTTGTGCCTGCCCTCCCTCCTTCTACGGACGCAACTGTGAGCACGACAAGCGCAGAGAGTAAGCCACTAAAAGGGGGCGCGAGGGAGAGGAGAGGGAAGGAGAAGTGGGGCTTGAAATACATATGTGTCGCCGGATCCACTCACTCAGGAACTGCGGGTCTGTGCCCCACGGCACCTGGCTGCCCCGGAGGTGTTCCATGTGCAAATGCTGGCACGGCCGGCTGCGCTGCTTCCCTCAGACGTTCCTACCAGGTTGCGGTAAGTGGCATTGCCCTCTCGGTTGGTGGGTAGTTGCCTGTGGGCACTTAGCCAAAGGGGTCTCTTGTTTTACCTTGTGGCTTGCTAGAGACTGGCAGCCAGAGTTCCGCTTGGAAAAGCATCAAGGACTCCAGATGGGATGGTCACCTTGGCATCCGTGATATTTTCACCCTCGATGTCGCGACCCATGCTGCCTTTCGGGTGGAGACTTATTCCAAGTCTCTGACACTTTATAGCAAGTGAATGTCTGTTGAGGAAAAGAAACGAGAAAAGGCTTGGCCTCTTAAAACACCGAAAGGTGCTTTCTGGTGTCCTTTCCTTCGGGTGGGGAGACCCAGACAATCTCTAGGGGGACAGCTCAGTTAGTAGCCACCCCAGCAGTGGGGTGGGGGCCCCCAGCTCCAATTAATGCCCTTAAATTATACCACAGGCCTGACCCCACTCTCACTCCTTAGGGACTTGTGGGTCATAACGGGTCCCTATACAGGCCCTCCTAGTGATTAGTCTCAGAGCCTTTTCACCCTGTTGATTTTTATTGATTTGAGGGAAACAATGACAAGAAAGGCTGGGACCTAAAGGGGGACAAAAGGAGAGGGTTCTCTCCCCACCCCGACCTGAGCCAGGTTTGTAGGTCCACCCAAGTTCAGAGGCCTCTCGTAGTTCCATCCCTGCAGATGTTAGAAAGTGAAATGCAGGTAAAAGCAGTTGCCTCATTGAGTACAAGATGGGACCCACACCCAGGTGGGGACTGTGTCTTCCCCATTTGTATCCTGGGTGTCAGGCCCAGGACAGGCATTTGGTAAGTGTGGGTGGGGACTGTAGTTTCTTCCTGCAACTTAGGCCCAAAACATGCTGTGTCCTTAATCATCGGAGGCTAACCTAGTTCTGCTGCATCCCTGGAATTGATTGAAGGTGTCGCTGGCTGGGGTAGGTGACCAGGTGTGAGAAAGCCCAAGTCCAGGGAAGAGCAAGTTCACAGTCGGCCTGTGGCAGCTTTTGTTGAAAGACCTTTTTCAGCAGTCTAAATTCGTGTAGTCAGTACTGTTGATCTCATAAGCACCCTGTACTCATCAAATGCTGGGCCCCAACTGATTTTTGGCTCGTGTAAATACGCCACGTGTGTGGGCAGCGGGACCTACTGCCGGAGGGATTTCCTTTAATGACCGAGCGTCCCTACTTTCCAGATGGCCATGTGATGGATGAGCACCTTGCGGCTTCCAGGGCTCCAGACTTAACACCATCTGCGTGCACTGTTCTCACGTTGGCTGCCACCTGCCTCGCTATACAGAGTCCATATTAATCCACATCTACATCTACGCGCAACGTTGGTCGTGCAAATGTCATGGCCTTTAAAGGCTGTCCCTCCACCATCCTGGGAGCTGATCATTTGTGAGTTGCCTTGAAGTAGTGAACAGATTTCCATAAGGGTCCCTAGCATTCCTGCAGTACAGGCATCTCTCAAAGATATTGCAGGTTTGGCTCCAGACCACCGCAGTAAAGCTAATATCGCAATAAAGCGAGTCCCATGAAATCTTTGGTTTCCCAGTGCATATAAAGTTGTTTACACTATACTGTAGTCTGTTACATGCGCAGTGGCATTACGTCTAAAACAATGCACATACCTTAATTAAAAATATTTTGCTTCTAAAAAATTGTAACCATCATTTTGAGCCTTTGGCGAGTCGTAATCTTTTTGTGGGTGGAGGGTCTTACCTTCGTTTTTTGTTTTTGGTGTTTTCTTTAAAAAAAAAAAAAATGCAATATCTGTGAAGTGCAATAAAGCAAAGCGCAATATGTTAGATTTGCCTGAACCAACTACTTACCTCTACCCTGCCCTCCGTAAAAAAACTACTTAAAAAAAAAGAAAAACCTGAGTCATCTCTACATTGTGCCAAAGTGCTATGTGTCTTGATACATGGAACTCTACCAAGAGCTTCTTAATATTTTCCTTTAAACAAATAAATCCTATCTTCAGGTTATTAAAAGCTAATCTAATGTGTAGAGTTGATCACAATCAGTTAAGACAGCGTCTGGAAATGGAATGGAAGCCTCTGCGAGGGGAGCAAACGAGCGGGGATGGGCAGGTGTTAGAGACGAAGGACCGGGTGCGGACGCTGGAGGAAGGAAGGGCGCCGGGGGCCAGGGACACCAGGCGGAGAGAGGGGCAAAGAGGGGGGAGTGGGAACAGTGAGGTGGGTTACTTAACCGATGACGCGATGGGCACAGAAGCAAGTGAGGCTAAGTCAGAGGGCAGTTCCTACAGAAGGCTGCAGGAGACAAGGCCACCCCTTTTTCCTCAAGGCATAAAGAGAATCGAGTCTCCTTGGAAAAAAATTATATCTAAATTTCCCCAACAGGAGCACGTAATCAGTTATGCTTATCCCATGCCAGGCAGTTATTTTAACCGCTGTAAAAGAGAAAATGTTCCCAATATATTGAGTTGCAAGCCAGGTGATAAAACCGGATGGTAGCGCCCATTTAAAATAGGTGGGCTCCATAGGTGTGCCCAGGAAGGAAGGGACGGACCTCACCCGCCTGTGGCTGCGGTTATTCCCGCGGCGCCGGGCCTGGGGCCGGTGGGGGGGGGGTCTTCCCCCTGCGCTGCTGTGTTTTCCACCGCGAGGGGGTTACAGCTGTTTTCATGCTGGGGCGCAGGAGCTGCTCCTGGGGGGGAAGGGGGAAGGGGTGAGAGGCAGCGCCCTCATTAGCAGCCATGTGCTGTAAGACAATTAGCACTTCTTGGGACCCTGCCTACACCCCCACACAGGGAGTATGATGAAAGGGGGACAGGGACATTTGACCAAAGGTGTCCCCAGCACAGTCTGGCACCTCCAGGCGTCTCCACTTCCCTGCAGGCTTGGCAAGCTCCATCTGCTGAGCTGGGGAAACAAAGAACATATATAGATAGATGATAGATAGATGATAGATAGATAGATAGATAGATAGATAGATAGATAGATAGATAGATAGATAGATGATAGATGATAGATAGATAGATAGATAGATGATAGATAGATAGATAGATAGATAGATAGATAGATAGATAGATAGATAGATAGATGATAGATAGATGATAGGTAGATGATAGATAGATATAGATAGATAGATAGATAGATAGATAGATAGATAGATAGATAGATGATAGATGACAGATAGATAGATAGATAGATAGATAGATAGATGATAGATAGATAGATAGATAGATAGATAGATAGATAGATAGATAGATGATAGATAGATAGATGATAGATAGATAGATAGATAGATGATAGATAGATAGATAGATAGATAGATAGATAGATAGATGATAGATGATAGATAGATAGATGATAGATAGATAGATGATAGATAGATAGATAGATAGATAGATAGATAGATAGATAGATAGATAGATAGATAGATATAGATAGATAGATGATAGATAGATAGATGATAGAGATAGATAGAGATAGATAGATAGATGATAGATAGATAGATAGATAGATAGATAGATAGATAGATAGATGATAGATAGATAGATAGATAGATAGATAGATAGATAGATAGATAGATAGATGATAGATGATAGATATAGAAATGACAGCAGGAGACGCCTCTGCTCCCCCGGGCAGCAGCACCGCCCGGCTCCACAGTTGTCCCTTACATTGACCCTTCACAGGTCAGCCCCAGTTCCTAGGGCATCCTCCCGGGCAGGTGCCAACACTGGGAACCAAAAGATAAGTGAGAAATTATCTAATTGCAAATCACTTGGTTTCTTTTTAATCTTTTTTATTGGAAAAGGAAGAAAGGCAGGCAGGACTGCCTAGCCACGGGCCTCTGTCACCCCAAATCCAAGAATCCTCCCTGCGCATGGGAAGGAGGAGGGGGGTCCACAAAGGGAGGTCAGGTCAATCGCTTTGCAACTCCGTGAGTCCCTAAAAGCCCCACGTGAGAAGCATCAGGGGACAGTAACTGGTGATGTGCCCCCTCCCTCCCATACCTTTCTGCCCCATCCCCACCTTTCTCTCCCACCTGGGAAACACATGGAAACTCTGGGCTGGTTCTGAATTCAGCCTGCGAGAGAATGAGAAGGACCCGGGGGTGGGGGGGTGGGGGGGGCTGGCATTGCAATAGGTCCTCAGCAAACGAGCTGCCACATCTTTCTCTTCCCCGCACAGAAAACTGGTCTTTAATAGGCAAAGGCCATGAATAAAATTTGTGGCACCACAAATATAGAACCAGGAGTACTGCCAAGGAGACATTCGGCCACCAAGGGCCAGGCGGTGGTGACGGGACTAGAATTTTCAGTCTGCCCTGCCTTATATGGAAACTTTCTAACAAAACAAACCACTGAGTAATCATGGGGTTCAGCGTGGAGAAAACCAGGGGCTCTCTAGATCTCATTTTCCTTGACCCTGCAGTGGGGATATCCCATCTATGAAGGATCATTGTGAGGATGGCATGAGAGCGTCCAGGGGTCCTGCTGGACCGGGCCTGGGCCAGATTGCTGCTCTGTGGACCACCTCCACCCTTCCTGAGCTGTACCCTTGAAACGTAAGGACGTGCTTGGCCAGACATGACTGGACTCAGCAGCCTCAATCTCAGTGCCTGGAAAGACCCCAAAAAAGTATTGCCCAAAATACTCTTCTCCACGGCTCTGCTGGAGAACCTGCCCCCGGTTCTCATTTTTCTTTAGAGATGACAGGGAAGACTTGGGTGCAAATGCTAGCGTGACCCAAGGCAGCCCACCAAGCAGGACTGGCTTACCAAGGTATGGGATGCAGATCAGATTTGTAAAGGCCTGGGAAAGGTCAGGAGGGAGACTCGAGCCCAGGCCCCGTCAATTTCGCAACTCTTCTCTTTTTCCAAGCACGATTTTAAACAAGGCCCCTGAAGATAAATGGCCAAGGCAGCCGATTTCTAATTCCCTACAGATCAGTGCACTGCAAAGTGGTCCAGGGCCCCTGGCCACACGAAGGCACTGGAAGCCTCCGAGGGAGGCTGCTGGCTGAGTTTGCAGAGGATGTCTCTTGGAGTTGGGGTCTGCAGTGGACAGAGACCTGGGCCGCTTGGGAACCAAGCCTGTGAGTCAGCAACTCTGTCAAGTCCTGTCCAGCCTCTGCCCAGGCTGCCCGGCACTGACGGGCCTGTCCCCCTGTGCACCGAAAGGCTGCCAGTTTGATTCCCGGTCAGGGCGCATCCCCGCTTGTGGGCTTGATCCCAGGGAAAAGGCGTGCAGGAGGCAGGGCAGCTGACTGATGTTTGCTCTCATATCGATGTTTCTCTCTCTCTCTCTCCCTGAGTGGCCCCCAAACCTACCTCCTGTCCTCCCCTCTGAAAGAACCCTCAGGCCCTGGCCAGGTAGCTCAGTTTGTTAGAGCATCGCCCCCATACGCCAAGGTTGTGGGTTCAATCCCCTGTCAGGACACGTACAAGAATCACCCAACGAATGCATAAATAAGTGGAACAACAAATCTCTCTCTCTCTCTCAAATCAATAAATAAAAATTTTTTTAAATGTTTAACTCAACGGCACAATTTGGCTCTCCTGCTGCAAAGGACCTTCATACTTGGGGGGAAAGGCTATTAAAATGCCCCACAGATTCAGAATCAGCTAGGCCCCCTGCTCCACTGCCCTAGGCTGCCAGAGCACAGGTCTGAGCACCAGCGTTTCGAGCCTGGCCCAGCAGGACGACAACCTGACTGTCTCAGACAGAGGGCCATCCCAGATGTTAAGCCAAGAGCACCACGCTCTGTGAAATGGCTTGAATGTTGCTTTCAACCGAGAAGCCCTTCTTAGTCTGATGACTGTTTCCAGGGAGACAGTCACCGTTCACTGGGAGACAGTGACCATGACCAGTCCCCGCTCCTGCTGCAGGAGAACTGAGCAAACTGTGAAAGGTCTTCACCACCCTCCACGCCGGGATTAGCGGCTCCAAAGGACAACAGGCCTCTCTAAGTCATCCTGTAAAGTGACTCCGAAGTGTGACTTGTCACACCATCCAAGGCTCCTTTGCCCCGAGGGGTAGAGGCGGCTTTGCCTGAGGCCCAGCAGGTTCGTGCTCCCGGATAATCCAGAGCTTGTTCTGAACAATAACGGGCCCCAGCCAAGTCATGGCCCCTGCAGGTTCTGCCAGAGCAGAGCTCTCCTGCCCTGGGGTGGGCAGAGGAGCAGGGCACAGGGGCTATTTTTCACCAGGAAGGAGGCCACCATGTCCCTGGAACGAGACCTCTGTGATTCCTATCCTAATTCGGCGCATGGACCTTGACCCGCTGAGGCATCTCTGCAGCTCCTCCGCGCCACATATAAAGGGCTGAACCCTGAGGCCTCAGCACCAGGCGTGGCCTTCGGAAGCCCCAGAGCTGCCCTTCCCGCCCTCCTACCATCAAGTCAGCGGCAGATTCATCTCCAAGGTAATGGGTGCGAATGTGAGTGTGCCGGGGATGCGAGTTCACCTTGCACCTCCTGGGGGAAGTGAGGTGGCTGTGCTCCTTGCACACCTGTCTTTTTCAGCCTCTGAAATTCATCTTCCCTTCTGAACCCCTTGCCTTGCGTCGGCTTGGAAACGACTTAGACGTGTCAATGGGGCTTTTCACATCTAATTTCTATAATTAGATGATACGTTCAAAACAGGCTAAACTCAGTGTGGAAGCCAGAAATCAGTGCCAGTGTTCACTTACCCAGGCTCTGAGGAGATGAGATTCGGTGCAGAAAAACAGTGCATTTAAGGGAAAGATGCTAACCCCCCAACCAACGGCCTAGAGGAACTTCAGACAGGGAGGCTCACCACCGCGGGCTTCTGGGCTTCGCAGGAGACTGAGGCTTCAGAAGGTGCTCTGAGTCGGGTCTTTGTGATTCCCAAGCAGACTGCCTTCAGCTTTCACATGCACGGGAATCAGCTGGGGATTTGAGGAAAATGCAGATTTGACTCAGGTGTTGGTCCGGATAAACCTGTGTTTGTAACAACTCCTACTGGATGCCAGTGCGGCAGGCTCATGGGCGACTGAGTAGCAGGATCCGGGGATGAGTGACTGAATCTTATCAAATCAGCAACAAGTCAAAATACATTTTGCTAAAATATTTCTGTTCTATTTTTAAATTGTTATTTTTGTATTAACATAGGGTAAAAAATGACTCGTGTGTGTGTGTGTGTGTGTGTGTGTGTGTGTGTGTGTGTGCTCAGTTCTATGAATTTGGACACCTAGGGCTGCCCAAAATTCCCTCAGGCTATGCTTTTGTAGTTGAACTCCCCCCCCCCCCACCCCGCCTTTCACCCCAGGCAATTACTATAGCTTGTCTTTCCGGGGCTGTCATATAAATGGAATCATAGAGAACATATAGTCTATTGAGCCTGGCTTCTTCCTCCCGGCCCGATGCCTTCGGGATGCATCGAAAATATTGAATGTATCAGTAGTCTGTTCTTTCTTATTACTGCACAGTGTTCCATTACACCGACGTTTGACAGTTTTTTACCCGCCCACTCACTGAAGGACCATTAGGGTCCTCTCCATAGGGTAGGCCCACAGCTGATCCTATTGGAGCAAGTTTGCGTCCTCAGGACCTGTGTCTGCAGCCCTGCAGATCCGGGCACTTCTGTTGCGGCTGCCAAGCCTCCCTCACCATGGGATTTCCCAGAGACCTGAGGGACTGGGGAAAAGAAAAACAAGTGATTTCCCTCATTCTCTGAGCACCGGGTCAGAGGACTTCCTGGAGCTCTCTCACTATGTTCCCACTTGTGGGTTGCCTTGAGTCTAGGCTGGGGATACCAGAGTGAAAATAGATATTTAGCCCCGGCCAGATGGCTGTTGGTTGGAGCATCGACGCATACACCAAAAGGTTGTGGGTTCGATTCCCGGTCAGGGCACATACCTAGGTCGTGGGTTTGAACCCTGGATCAGGTACGTACGGGAGGCAATGGATCGATGTTCTCTTTCACGTGGATGTCTCTCTCAAAAAAAAACCAGAAGAAGAAGAAGATTTAGCTCCATTCAATGGTAACTGGAAGTCTGGGCTTCAGCGCACCTGCTTCTGTCTGCTTCCCGGGTCCTCGGTCGGCTGCAGAGGCTGGAGAGAGGGTGGTGTCCTTCCTCCCTCTATCTGGAACTGGAGCCCTCCGTTCTATTTCACGCGGTAATCTTTATGAAGCCTTTTAAAATGCTGTGGAAAATAGTCACAAAATAGTTGCTCTTAAAAGGTGTCGGATATGCGAGAAACACGGTGGCGCTCACGCCAGCTGCTAGAGGGAGCCACTCCAGCCATGCGTCCTAAGAGGTAGCCGCAGAAACCAAAATTCTTTTTTTAACAAAACAAACACTTCTCGCATTCCTCGTTTTGGGTTTAATATTCTGAGTAACCCGAGACTTGGGAAATTCAATGGCTGGCACAGCATTAGGACTCACAATGGACAAATGGGCCTTTGTCGTAGCTGGTTCACGGAATGCGTGGGGCCCTCCTGCTGCACGACGCCTCCCTCGCAGATGGGACAAGTTCAGCACATTCGTTTAACTGAATCGATGGGCAGGTGTCACATGCTGTTGTTCTCTTAAACAAAACTTAATTTTGTGCAGCTCATGATGGTCATTGAAGTGGCAGCTTTCCCCCGTAGGTGGGAATCGGCTGGGAGCAGCAGCGCCAGCTGTCTCCGTGGACATGTAATCTGGTGGCTGGATTCTTGGCCGAGGAGGCAAGAGAAATGGAGCCATTTATTTATCAAGGACAATCCCCTGTGTTTCCAAAGGGCTTTCCAACTATTGATATTTTCCTGCTCGCATTTCTTCATGGTGGAGTAGTGTCCTCGTTTTAGAAGCCAGGAAACCGAAACAAACACTCACAGAAATATGCATTACCCATGAAAGAACGGGCTGAAAGGTCCCCTAACAGATAGATGCTGGCAGGGTCTCCCAGGAGCTTAGAGTGGGAACTTGGGTGAACCTCTAGTCCAATCACGGAAGGAATTTCTTCTCTACTTTTACTGAGGCATAGCTTATGCGTAATAAAATCCACCCATTTGATAAGTTTTGGCAATTGTCTACAGCTTTATAATCATCTCCAGAAACAAGACATAGGTTATTTTCATAACCTAAAGTCCCCTCTGCAGTCAGTCCCCTCCCCAACCCCCACCCCAGGGCACCCCCATCTGCTTCTATGTCTCTGCTTCCATAGGACTTTCACTCCAGGCCTCAATACAGTCTGCTTCCCACACCCTGGGGGCTCCCACCCACTTATCAGGCAGGCCCCTTCCCCTAGGAAGCGCCCTGAACCCCTCAGACCATGTCAGGTGACTCTCCTTAGGCCCCCGCCCCATCCCAGCTCCTGTCACAGGAAATTCTGGTGCCTACGATGAGTGTGTGTCCAGCTTACTGCCCATTACACCTGAAACCACTTTCATGATCAAATTTGATCTTCAAAGAAATTTTAAAGATGAGGAAACTGAGGCCAGAAGGATTGATTAACAAGCAGAAGGTACATCAGGTTAATGCACAAACAGGTCTGGAGTAAACATCTGGCTTCAAACCCCTCTCTCTTTCCCACCGCCCCACGGCTCAGTGAGTCTCTGAGAGGGAGCTGTGGTCCCAACCTTCATGCTGAGCTCCAGACCCATGTGTCTAGATGCCCCTTCCAAAGTCTTTCCCTTGGATGTCAGCACCCAGGCAACTGAAACTGTCCAGCACTGCTCGAGGCTCCCCTTGAGCCCTGCTCTGATGCTTCTCATCTTTGCAGAGGCACAGCCGCTGGAGGCTCCACTGATACGCCCTCACCTTCATTCGCCAGCTGAGTTGACAGCCCCAGAATATGTTGTGAATCCGTCCAGTTTTCATGAGCCTCCCCGTTCCCACCCTGGGCACTGCTTCTCCCTGGACATTTCCAATAGCCTCTAACTCCTTTCTCTCACCCTGCTGTCCCTGCTTCTGAATGGTCTGTGGGACCCACTGAGGACTGGGAGTTAGGCAGAGTTTCTTCATGTAAAACTGAGCATTCCTGAGTGTCTGACATGCACCATTCCATACACACACATGCACGTATGCACCTCAAAGTGCTTGCTCTGGTGCATTAGAAACAGGGACCATTTTCTGTGACAAACCCCTTTAGTAACGGGCTTGAAAACATTCCGAAGTCTGCAGTCTGCCTCCTGCCGGTATGGCTGTCGGACCACAGGCAAGTTCTATAACCTTCATATGTCCGTCCCACCTATAAATGGGAAAGGCAATGTTCACTCACGGGGATGTTCGGATGAGTAAATGCATACAATGCCTGCACACACTACTGTTGATGAAAAGTTGAGAAGCCATTCTTCTGTGAGGAGGAAGGAAGGACAGAGGTATGTGCCAGGTGCCTGTGACCTGCCACACCTGTGGGGAGCTTCTGACGTTCACATCACTGGATCCTGTGACTGTTAATATTCCCACTACTGAGGGTCTGGTCAGGGTCTCCTTCAGGCAAATGACACTGATATCCTCAAGAGCCGCAGAGCATGTTCTACAAGGGTTCAAGGGTTTGGCTGATATTTTCTTTTTCAGGGGATGAACAATCAGTACGTCCGCCGGGAGGTCTTCTGCCGGAATACCTGTCACGAGCTCAAGCACTTCTGGGAAAGGGAAATAGGCAAACAGACTTACTACCGAGAATCAGAGGAACGTCGCCTGGGAAGAAGCGCACTGAGAAAGTATGTGGCTTGTTTGTCTATTTCTTATTAATTAATTTTTAAAAACAGACTTTATTTTTTAGAGCAAGTTCACACCAAAATTGAGCAGAAAGTAGAGAATTCCTACATACCCCTCCCTCCATGTGCAACCTCACCACTGTCAACAACCCCCACCACCAACATACATTGACACAGCATTAGTATCCTTGTGTGTCTATTTCTTTATCTAAAATTGATTTTCCCAGAAGAATGCCAGATGGGCATCTCAGAGGATGAAATTATTTTAATTTTCCATCCACACATTGCTGCCACCACCTGTAGTTTTAAAAAGTTCTTCTAAGTTAATAAATTATACTCTAATTTTTATCTTTATAAATGGAAAAAAAATCTCTCCTCTCTATCACTAGTTCTAGTGCATGAGGGTTACACTAAATTTGGGGAGCATATATTTGGATATTGCTTTTTTATTCCATTTTAGAATCTTTGCACTTTAATTGGACTGTTAACATCATTAATATTAATGGTTTGTTTGGGCTTAAACCTACCATCTTGCTATTTGTTTTCTATTTCTCTCATCTTTCTCTATTCCCTTTCTTTTTCTGCCTTCCTTTGAATAAATTAAATATTTTTTATGATTCTATTTTATCTCCTCTGTTGGCTTTTAAACTATATTTCTTTGTGTTATTTTAGTGGTTGCTTTAGAATTTATACATGCATCCTGAACTTATCAATCACAGTCTACCATCAATGATACATCATTTCCTATAGAGTGTAAGAACCTTACAATAGTATAGTCTCTTTTCTCCCCTCCTGGCCTTCGTGCTATGGTACAAAGTACATTTTGACTTCCACATGTGTTATAAACCCCATGTTACATAATTAATAGTTTTGCTTTCAACCATTGATTATCTTTTAAAGAGGTTTAAATAGTAAGAAAAAGTTATTAATATGTACCCACACAGCTGCCTTTTCAGGTGCTTTTATTCCATTGTGATCCTGATTTCCATCTAGTGTCCTTTCCTTCTGCTTGAAGAGACTGCCTTTACCATGTGTTGTGACAGTCTGTCAGTGATGAATTCTCTCAGATTTTGCACATCTAAAAACCTCTATTTTTGAAAGATAGACTTGCTAGGTAAACAATTCTAGATTGACAGGGTTTTTTCCTTCGTACTTTAAAGATATTGCACTTTCAAAGGAAAGTTCAGAAGATTAAGATTAGAATATTTTGCACAGAAGTGAGAGTTATAGTATGTATATATAGTTAAATTTACAAATCTCCTGCATGCCTTTTACAACCTGAAAACACACACACACCTTCAGAAGAAATCAAAAAGAAGGAAGGAAGCTTTCCCTGAACCAACAGCCAAGGAGATGAATGCTCCCTTTGTGTGCACTTTGTTTCCATTTTCAGGCTAAGAGAAGAATGGAAGCAGAGACTGGAAACCAAGCTGAGGCTTCGGAACAACCCAGATGAGTCTGAAAAGCAGGCAAATGTTGACCAAGAGCTTCTTCCTTCACTGACACAAGAGGATACAAAGCACTGAGGTCGCTTTGCTGGGAGAAGTCAATGCACATGGCTGAGTCCCTTTGCTATGCCCAAAGGATATCATACTACTGTTTTCCCCTACCTGCGAGGGATTTACCTGCCAGTCCTTTCCCAGTGTTCAATGGAATTATCAGCCAAGTTCGTCCTCTCTGTGTGTCTCTAAAGATGTGATTACTTGATACCAAAGCTCCATGTGGCATCCTTTATTTCCATATAATTATCATCTACTTTTGAAATCCAAATATTTTCAGTTCTAAGTATGCCAGGGGGATGATCTTCATGGCCATACTTGAAACATTGCACAGTAGTTTCGCTCCACATTTCCCACTTAGGAAGCAGTTTCATGTAATCCTTTCTCATTTTCTTTTTATGAGAAGAAAAATGCATCTTTCTGCAGAAATAAAAATATTGTAAATAGTCATTAAAGTAAGGTTTGCAAATAAATCAATCTAATGCTATTTTTTTCTTCATATGAAATTAATTTTGGCTTATTAAAAAACATGATTATCTAGGCCCATTCAATAAGATGGGGATAATTTTAATAAAACTTGGCTGCTTTGCCATCACTGGTGCTTATGCTCTTTGCTTTATTGCTTAAATTTAAATCTCCACATGCTTGCACTGGTTAGCTTCCTGTCAACTCAGCTAAAGTATATCAGGCCACCCCAACAAAGTGTTTGCCATACAGATTCTGAACTCTGAAATATCACCGCCACTTCCCAGACATCCCTCAGGTCCCCAGTACAGGGCTGCTGATTCTAAAAGCACAAACTGGAACTGGGCCTGGCGCAGCAGTTTCCAACCAGGGCAAAGGACCCCAGAGATGCATGTGGTAAAGCACAAGGCAGTTATAGGCCACACCTTCCATACACAGGGGTGATGTGACCGGGAGACACAGAGCAGGGGCAATTCTGGACAGTAGCAAGTGTGGCGTTCCAGTCCTCTAAATGCCCTGACGTGCCCATGAAGTGCTTCCATCCACATCTCCAGGGAGCCAAGAAGCCTTCATCGGGGTAATGGGAGCCACCAGGATGTCAGAAGTGCTGGGGGAGCATTTGCCCAGGTCCCATACTTCTATGACCCAAGGCACAGGGCTTGGAGTCCTCCCACCTGCTACGGTCTCTCATGCAATCTGGGGTTCAGATCCACTAATGAACTCCAAATTCCAGCGGGGTTGACTGGAGGCCATTTTGATGAAAGAGAAACTTTTGTTGGGTACAAGGGGAAAACAAAAATTGAACAGAGGGAGACGAGAGGACAGGACTCACCGGTTGGGAGGCTCTCAGAAGCCAAGGCCGGCCGTTGTGAACTGCAAGGCACTGCTGCTGGAAGCTAATGCAGGTGAAGGTTCTTTGTCATTCACTGATTCCCATTGGGCTCTGCAACCAGAACACAGCAGAGAAACCCAGAAGCGCTGGCTCTGGAGGCTTCGGTCTAGGGAAGACGGCAGAAAAGTCAAGGCAGTCAGTGTCAGGGACGTTAGCACTGGGAGCCACAGCAGGTAATGGGTCCCCTGGCATAGGGAGGGCTCCTTAAGAACAGGCTGGTTAAGCCCAAGTCATCATGATCCAGGTGAAGGTGAGATTCAGGGCCCCCGGGCCCTGGGTGCTCTGAGGAAAGGCTGAAGCTAGAATGAGAGTGAGAAGAAGGGGTGGCAGGAGCTGAATCTGCAGGAATCAGCGCCCAGGGCTTGTAGGCTGAGAGGTGGAGCGTTTCTCAGGGCACAAGGAGGCACTGAGGGTGTTGGTCAGGGGAGTGCCATGATGTCCATGGTTCTGGAGGGTTGTCCCGTACCAAACGTGGGAGGACAGAGGTGGGAAGGCCAGCCCTCCAGGAGCTCCTGCAGATGCCTCCAGAGAGGCAAAGGCCTGCACTCAGGCACTCGTGGTGGCCTGGACAGGGAAGGAAAGGGAGAGAAGGGCGAGTGCCATTTTCTCACAGTACTGGAGGCTAGGAGTCCGGGATCAAAATGCCAGCATGCTCAGTTTCTTGTCTTGTAGGTGGCCGCCTTCTCACAGTGTCCTCACAGGGCATGGGCGGGAGTGGGGTGGGGGTGCCGTCTGACGTCTTTTCTTATAAAGGCATTAATCCCATCACGAGGGCCCCACCCTCATGACCTCAGCTAAACCCAATTACCTCCCGAAGGCTTCACCTCCAAATGCTATCACATTAGGATTTAGGGCTTCAACAGAGGAATTTGGGGGGCGGAGGGGAGTACACAATTCAATCCATAGCAGAATGGGGATACTTTAAATCTGTGTATCAAGTTCATGACACATCCATTTATAAAACTGACCGGGTCAACACAGCAAACATGAGACCTGTGGAATACGGCCCAGGTTTCACCTTCACCTCTGGGCGGCCCACTAGCGGCAGACCATGAAGCACTGCAAAGGACTGAGAAGTGACTGACACTTAAAGCATAGCCCCCAAACTCATGCCAGGACATGCATTCTTAACATGAAGCGATGGCCTGCCTGCTAAAATGGGTATGTAAAAAGGAGAGAGTTTCATAACCGTGTACTCAAAATGCCCAGGGTACAGTCCAAAATTACTCAAACCAAGAGCCAAGAAAACCTCAACTCAAATGGGAAATACAATCAACAGCCGTAGATGTCGGAATTACCCGACAAGGATTTTCAGGCAGTTATGCCAACGCTCCAACAAGCGACTGCAAGCACTCCTTAAGCACATTTAAATTTTCTTTAAAAAAATCTCAGCAAAGAAATAGTTATAAAGAAGAACCCAATGGAAATTTTAGAAATGAAAGATACAATGACCAAAGTAAACAAACAATAAAAATAATACTGGATGAGCTCAACAGCAGAAAGGACAATACAGAAAAGAGCATCAATAAATTGCAGAGTTAATAAAATTGTCTAATTTGAAAAACAAAGAGAAAATAGTTTTCTATTGATTTTCAAGAAGAAGGGAGGGAGAGAGAGACATTGATTTTTTGTGCCACTTATTTATGCATTATTGATTGATTCTTGTATGTGCCCTGACCGGGAATCAAACCCACAACCTTGGCATGTTGGGACTAATCTCTGGAAGGGCCGTCAAGATAAAGCACCTACTGGGTTGGAGGCCAGCTCCGGGAGGACTTGAGAAATGCAATGGGAGAAGCCACTAGAGGACGGTCCCAGCCACGTGGGCTGGCGGTGGGCAGGGGTAAGATAAGATGGGGCAGGGCCAGGAAGACCCAGGACCCACGTCCTGGGGCTCAGAAACCCTGGCTGCTTTGGCATCCGGTCCAGCCCCCGGGGGCCTGGAACAACATTTATGACATGTTATGAGACACAAAACGTATCTGTTGAATGAATGAATAGAGGGTTTCCCTATAGCACAAGCACATTGCTTTATGAGAAACTCCCAAATAATAGCCCATTCATAGCAGGGCCGAGACAATAAATGTCTTTGGAGGCTTATTTCCTCCCCCGTTTAGCAGAGAGCCTGCCCGGCTTGAGTTGGTCAACACAAAGCAGACTGATGCCAGCCTTCTCCTCTTCACAAGGCCACTTCCTGACCAGGAGGCTTTCGGTATTTCACAATTGTCCAAATGTTTCCATTTGGCCTATAAAATGAAGGGCGCAACAGGGGTGTGGTGCTTCTGGAAGCCTCCCATGGTGTGCCCAGGGCAGTGGTGCCAGGCCCAAGCCCACCTCCGGTGCGCCCCCTGGCTCCCCTGCTTGTGGTTTTTTCCTAATAAACATAACTGTACATTTATACCGAGTGGCTTTAGTGACCGGTGGCCCATGCCCCAAGGCCATGATCCTCTCAGCCCCAGGGGCTGGCTTGGAGGACAGCTCCCACGTCTACGGAGGGCCTTGGAACAGGAAGAGGGACGGATACAAAACTGCAGAGAGTAAACCCCACCAAGGAGAGACAGAGAATCGTTTTCTGGAAAAACTCTTGCCCAGGGTGTAAAAGTCGCTCTTGTTCGGACTCATCTGACTGACAGAGGCGAACCAAAATCATTTAGCTGACGCGCAGCATTTAACGAAGCCGACCGCAAACAGGGCTCCAAGCCGCAGATGAAGCCCCCTGCGGTATGGACCGTAGCCGCACCCCCAGGGTCCTGGATCCAGCCAGCCGCGGAAACGCTCTCAGCCACCAGGGGCCCCACCTTAGAAAGCCAGGCGGCCTTCTCCGGCCTCCGGGATTAATCCGGGTGCAGCAGAAGGTACTAGCAATCGCGGACTCCACCTTGGCCGCAGGGAGGGGGTCTGGGGAGATTTGCCACCCTTAACAGTCCTGGCCAGGGGGCTGAGTCTGCCCTGGATGTTGCCCAGAGCCCAGGTGGTGTCATTGATCACTTCAGCTAAAATCAGGGACAAATGTCACATCACCTTTTCTGACTGGATGACTCCCGTTGTAGGGAAATGCCCTCAGGGTTTCGTACATAATCTGAGTAATCAAAGGTAGTTGCATTTTGAGATGGGAGTTGTCTGAGGGCCACAGGGTCACTGGTGATCTCTGTAACAACAACCCTAAGGTACAAGGCACTTGGTCTAGGTCCTTTCAACAAGCAACAAAAATACCTCAGTGTGACTGATAGGACTGGGGCCGAGTTCAGGTGAGCACCAGCAGTGTGCAAATGCAGAACTGGGATTGTGTTTCACACTTGTCCTATAGCTGCTCGTGAGGTGTCAGGGGAGGTGGCACTGTTCAGAGCACGGCCACATGGGACAAGGTGCCTACTGGTGGGACAAACCTGCCAGGTGACACCAGAACCCAGCGCCTCCACCCTGTGATGAGCCAGGTTCTCACTCTACAGGAGTCTTTGTGCGACATCAGCTGCCTGTCTCAACAGCCTGACATCGCCACACCCCTGCCGGCAGATGTCCCCCGACAAAACCCAGCGGCAGGTTCCCAGTGCTCCGGGCCTCTGGCAGTCAAGAAAAGAACTGCTGTCCCTCGCAAGGCAGAGGAACGGTGTCTCTGATGCAGAAGCCAGTTTGTCTTACAGGGAAAAAAGGCCACACCCCACGGGGCTCGGGCCTTTGTTCTGTATCAGACCTTTGACCCCACCTACCCCCTGGGGTCAAGGTGCTGCTTCACCGCTGCTAAGACTTTTTCCTGTTACAAGGGGGCTGTTTCGGTCCAACCAGAGGACTCTCCCCTGCTGTGGCCCTGAAGCTAGTCTGTGCTCCGTGTCATTCAGTGGACAGGGCGTGCTCAGGGAGCTGACCCTGCCGGATGCGCTGCGGAGATGGGGGTGTTGAGTACGAGGAACACTTCTCCGGGCTGTGAGGGATGCCCCCACTGGGGAAGGCCGTGGTTCGGACAGTGGCCGTGGAACAAGCACACAGCTGGGGGCCCTGCTGCGTGGACGCAGTAAAGCAGTATAGACGAAAGGGGGGATGGGGAGAGACCACCGCACACCAGCCACAGCCGCAGAAGCAGGCGTGCTGGAGGAAACCACCCAGCAGGCGGCAGGAAGCACCCTCCAGCTCAGGCCAGGGGGTTCCAGGGAGCCTTTAAAATGACAAGTGTCAGTGACTGACCATTATACAGACTGGAGTCTGTGGCAGAAGGATGCTGACACCCAGCCAAGGCGCCCCCTGCTGTTCTGATTGTGGCAATTGCCCGACAGACACCGTGCCCTTGCCCCCTTCGGGACACCATCTTCACCAACCACAACTGGGTTGTGGTTGAGGCTGTAGCCTGGCCACCACAGGGCATTTCCTGCATCAGGAGCTTAGTGTCCCGTAGCAGATCGTGGAGATGTCGTGCCAGACTGGCATCTTCGCTGTCAGGCATGGGCAAGGCCCCGAGAGAGGGCGGGTGGAAGGTCCCGGTGAAACTGAACCCCGTGAGGGCACCCTGGTCCTGGAGGCAGCAGTGAGTGTGCAGGGCAGAGAGAGGCTACAGAGTCTCACCTGCTCAGGGCTGCCTCCAAGCAAGCCTGCTCGCAAGGGGCAAGCACTAGCTCGCGGAGGGTTAAAATACCGGCGAGCTGCCTAGTCCTGGGTAAGAGTGAACACCCACAGCACCCTCACTTCATCAGCTCAGCCCCCTTCCAGGGATCTTTGTGGGGACGTCACAGGGGTTTCTGGCAAAAGCAGAGTTGCTTCATCCGACCCCCTTCCTCCGAGCTGCCACTCAGTGAAACCAGTTAGAGAAAGCGTCACCCCCTCCCTTCCCCCGCAGGCAGCAGCGCAGGGAGGCACCTGGCCTCTCGCTCACTGCCCCACAGCATCTCAGAAGGTCCATGGGTGACCCCAGCCCCCACCCCCACCCCGAGGCTCCCGCAGGGGATTCAGCCTTCATCTCGGGTGTGCTGGGCTTTCTCAGAGCCCCCTTCAGCCCCCCTCACAGGCTGAGGTCTGTGCTTCATGTACGAAAAGCACCCCTGAGCCAAAAACGGTGATCCAGCTAGCTTCCGTCCAGGGTAGGGCGCAGGGGGGTAGGGCGCAGGGGGGGGCCCACCGGGGGGGCCCACCCTCTCCCCACACTCCAGCCCAGAGCAGAGCTGAGAGAGAGGCGGGTCCCCAGGAGACCACTCGTGGGGAAAAGGCTGGTAAGCAGCTTGAAGCCTCTGCCCAGGAGCAGGGCAACGGGGGACGACACCGGCAGTGACATGAGAGTTTCAGTTACAGCCACGGACTTTCAGAAGGACTCCAGCAAGATGGGTGAAAGATTCCTTTACAGACAATCGAGTTCATTTTACAGATGGCAACATTGAGGCTCAATGACTTGGGAGCAAGGCTCAGGCAAGGAGAAGCCAGTGGCTTCTCACCCCCAGCCTGCGAGCTACTGGACGTCAAGGTCATCAGAGACGGGTCTAGTGGCACAGGAAGGAAAACCACCAGTTCTGGGCCACCCCTCACCCCCATCCCAGTTAGGGCTGCAGTGGCATCTCCCTTCGAGAGACTCATCTTCTCCAGGAGCCGCCTGCAAGGGGCCATCCTGCCCTCTGCACGTGGGCCATGAGGGCCAGGCCATGCTCGCTGCACGGCAAGTCCGCAGTGGCCCTTCCCAGCTCCATGGCCTGTCCAGGAGAGGCCGGGCTACCGGAACTCCCTGGAGTCCCGACAGCTGAGCAGCCGATGCATGTCGTTCCTCTGGATGTGCTCGTAACAGGACTGGAGGGAGAGAGTGGGGCTGAGGACACTGCCCTGCTGGCTCCCAGCCACCTGCACAGGCTTTGGGCCGGGTACCAGATGCACCCACCACCGGGGCCTGGACCACCGTGTCTGCAAGGAGCCCTCCCACAGTCTGCAAGGAAATAGGGCCTTCCCCTCCCGTGGTGCTCGGGGGTGCAGTCTAGACCACGTGCATGGCCCTCGGGTTCCTAGGGTGGGTATGCACAGTGGGCTGTCTCCCAGCCCGTTAACAAGGGCAGGACCAGGGGCTCCGTGAGGACCCTCCCATGGAGGCACACAAGTTGTGAATGTGAGCTCATCCCCAGGCCTGCCCAGTGCCCGGGGCATTTCTGTCCCTCACCTCAAGGGCCGTGAGCAGGAAGTCATATAGGCCGCCCGTGTGGATGGGGTACATCATGTCACGAATCAGGTGGATCTCGGCTCCCAGGTGCTGGATCCTAGAGAACAGCCACCCCCAGTGAGGGGGAGAAGGGGGCCCATCAGGGACAGCACCAAGCAGCTGGGGAAGAAGCCCTGGCCTGGGAGGCTGGACACCTAGAGTGATGTCCCCAATCTGCTTCTGACACCCACGGGACCCGGGGGGGGCACACGGGGACCCTCTTCTCTCTGGGCCTCAGCGTGCCCATCTGTACTAAGAAAAGCAGTGTCCATAAACCCTGAAGTTCAAAGACTTTGCTGTTCCGAGTTTGGCCGGGGGAAGGGCCAGGGGGAAAGGAGCCAGCTCCCCGCCGGGCCGCAGCTCACCGGGCACGGGACACCACATAGATGAGCAGCGGCAGCAGGTCGTCCATGGGCAGCTTTTGCTCCTGGCCCAGCACCCGAGACACAGTGGCCTCAATCTCTTCGTACGTCCTCTCCAGGGCCTCCAGCTTTTCCCGAGGGTCCATCGTGGTGCTGCAGTGGGGCGGCAGGCTCCTCAGGGTCAGTCCCAACAGGGGCCCCAGAACTCCTGCCTCCCACCCCCACCCTGCCCAGGGCGCGGACTCACATGATCTTCTGCAGACACTCCGTAGCTGACAGGAAGCACTTGTCCCTGACCACGGAGTGTCTCTGTGCGGCAAGGGGAGCAGGGTGGTGAGGCCACAGTTCCCCCAGCTCTGTCATGACCTCCTCCCTGGCCACCCACCCCATCCCCATTAGTGGTTTCAGCACAGCCCTGGTCAGAGGGTTGAGTGACCCAGGGCAAGTGACAGCTTCACTGTGAGCCTTGATTTACTCGACGGTGAAGTGCGGTAAATGGCCAGCAGAAGGCTGAAGGGTCAAATTGGATACAGAAGGTGATCATCATAACAGCCAACGGTCACGGCTGCCACCCAGGCTGGTGCCTACGTCGATGGCTCGCGAACCTAAGAACTTGGTGAAACGCCAATTCCTGGCCTCCCTGAGTTTCCGGCTCAGTAGGTCTGGGGTGAGTCTGAGAATCTGCTTTCCTAACAGCTTCTCAGCAACTGCTGATGCTGCTGGCCCAGCAATGCCTGGGGATGCCAGCCCACTGCCCCCCACAGCTAGCACTGCAACAGATGGGGAAACTGAGGCACAGAGTTCAAATACTGTGCCCATGGTGGCAAAACCAGTAGAAAGGGGGAGCCTGTGTTTGAGCCTGGTCACTGTGGGCCATCGGCTACACCCTCGCCCACACAGAAATCAGAACTTGGGAAACCTGGTGTTTCCACCCTCCCCCATCTCTGCCCGTCCCCCATCCTCTGCAGCCTCTGACCAGCAACACGAGGCAGAAGGCCACGTGGAAGCCTGAGTGAATCTGGGGTCCAGCTCAGGGCTCGGGCCTCCCTGTCCCTGGGGCAGGTAAAGGGCCTACTTTCTCACCTGATTGGTGGTCAGTGTGAGGTCCTTGAGGGGCCACAGGTGCCTGAATTTTAAAAAATGAAACAGAAGGCTTTGCCAAGAGGAGGGGACAGGGTCTGAGGTCAGAGGGCAAATCCCCTGTGCCACCATGTCCCCCAGCAGGGTTGAGTGCAGGAAATGGTCCAAAATGGCATCCCAGAGCACGTGTGTGAAGCCCAAGGCAAGGGGAGGCTGAGAGGGACTCCTGGAGAAGGAGGGCCTCCATCGGGCCTCAAAACATGATGGTGAATCGACATGCAGAGGAGGTGTGGGAGAGAGGCGCCTGGGAAGCCGTTGGCCACCAAGGGTCTGGGCTGGTGGCTGGTCAGTTGCAGGAAATATTCACCACAATGGAGGGGAAACAGGGTTTTAGGGGGTGGGTGGGAAACACCATCACTGAGTACCAAAGAGCAGGTGTAGGAGCAGAGTGTCCACGCCCTTGTCACTCATGGTATCAAGTGATCAGAAGAAATGCTAAGGAGAAAAGATACTGTGGCAACTGAGGGTAGAAGAGAGGCCCTGATCTGCCCCTTGAATGGTTCTCGGTTTCCCCTTGAGGCTCTCCCCTCCCCTACTCTCAGTCCAAGAGCCAGGAGCAGGTGACCTTGCCCCAGCCCCAGTAGTAGATACTGAGGCAGGCCTGGCCAGTCTGGGCTACAGCCAGCATTCAGGGAGCACTCAAGACCCAAGCCAAGACAGTGAGGCACTTCAGGGCTCTGCGGGAGCTGCCGGGAAGGAGACACCAGCTCCCTGTGGAGACTGTGGGGGGACTGAGCTGGGAGAGTATAAGCCTTGAGTGGCTGGTGCCCTGCTTGTCTCCATAAGGGGGAGCCAGAGACAGACCAACAGAGAGAGGGGAGGGAGGAAGTTGCTTCCCTTTATCATACAGTTGAGCGCCTAGATCCAGCCACACCTGAATCCAGCTACGCGAGCATAACCCTAGAACTTCATGGGTACATGGCCAATTAATGCCCCCCCCCTTTTTTACTAAAGACAACGTGACTTGAGTTTGTATCCTCCTGGCAAACGTGGTGTGCGGGGGAGGCTTACTTCTGCACATCCAAGAACTCAAGCAGCTTGGTGTCAGGGAAGAGGCTCAGGTTGGTGATGCGCTGGTTGTACAGTCTGTCCTCTGTCTCGTGAAGAAGCAGGTAGAGAGTGAAGAGCTCCACGTAGAAGCTGGGCAGCACAAGAGGCAGCACCAATCCATGCACCTGCAGGTTCCTGAGTGACAGCAACCAGGATGGGTTGGGGTCAGCAGGGTGGGAGTCTGGGGGGGCAGTGATGGCTCCTTGAGCTGCCCTCCAATGAGCCCATATTGCTCCTCAACCCACAACAGTGGCACATTAACTCCCACCCTGGAACAGAGGTCGCGGGTCATCATCTCTGCTCATGGAGCAGAGGTCATGGGTCATTTTGATCCTTGAATGCTCAATGAACAATGCTTGGTCAACAGCCGTAACTCCCAACACTTGCCCAGAAGTGTCCCTTTCCCAAAAGGAGGCCCCAGGAGCAAAGGTGTGAGGCCTCCCTGGACCCAATCCTGACTGCCCCGGGGTGAGAGGACCCCACAGACCCCATGGGGGCCTGGGGCAGTCACCTTGTCTCTGCATCTTCCTCTTCCTCAGGGGCCTGGCCCTTGCGCTGTAAGGCAACCTGCAGCAGACCCCTACAAGACAACAGAAGGGGACAGGGTAGCTGCCACCTCCCACGAACTAGAGCTCCACCTGCTGGTCACCAAAGGCAGGTGGGTCCAACCCCCAGAACGGTGGAGCATGAGCTGCACACCCAGCCTCCCAACCCTCAGCAGTTAGCGTGGGAGGACAGGATGCCAGGCAGAGTCCTGAACCCGCAACAGAGGGCACCGCAGTGGCCAGGGCCCCCTCTGTGATGATTCACGGGAGCACAGCTCAGCCAGGACTGGAGATGGGGCCTGAGTCTGGGCTCAGGCTCAGCTTTCAGTGGGGTTAGAGTTCCCCCGGGGTCAGGGGTCAACCCAGGGCCTGATCGGGCCCTGCCATCATCTCCCCACCCTCTGCTCACCAGCTGCACACTGACCAACCCACCCTCTGGTTCTTTCTCCACCCAGACCCGAGGGAGAAGCACCATTCCTGCCCAGGTTCCAGGCAGAGCCAATGCTCAGAAAGGGTCACAGGGCAGTGGCGGTCCACCTGTGCCACCGAGCTCACCTGTAGGCGGCCCAGAGTTCCTTCGCGTGCTGCTTCACCTCCTCCTGGGCCAGCCCCTGCAGGTGCTTGTTGGCCCCAATGCCCGCGTACGTGGCCTGGAAGGTCAGCATCAGCATCTGCAGCAGCTTCCCCAGGGGGTGCAGTGAGCTGCTCAGAGCCTGGCCAGTGCATAGGCAAAAAAGAGATGCTCAGGGCCCGCAGCTGAAGCCCAGCAGGCCCAGACAAGACGCCAAGGCTGCTCCCACTTCATATATGGGAACACTGAGGCTCTCTGCGGAGAGAGGGCCCATGACCTGGGGCAGTGAGAAGGTCCCCTCGCTGTGGCCCCCAGTTCCAGGGTCCTCACCTTCCTGAGGCACTGCTGCAGGGCCTTGGGCTCCCGGTGCTGCAGCACCTCCTCCAGGATGTCTTCCATTCTGCCTACACTGTCATCCGGTGGAGTCCTGAGGCACCATGTACACGTCTCTCAGCCATACCTGAGCCCGGGTGCAACCCCTCCAGGAAGCCTTCTGGGTATACCCGGGGGTGCATGGGCACACGCACACCTGGGCCTCACCTCTCAGAGCACAGGTCCTGCTCGGACTTGCGCAGCTCCTTCAAGCTCTGCATGTGGAAACCCAGCAGGGCTTCCTGCATGGCCCCTGGGCAGCCAGCACGCACGAAGTCCCGGAAGGGGCCGTAGACACCCTGCCAGCGGCTCTCCACAGGGAAGGCGCCCAGGCCCAGCTGCCTGCGATGGAGGCAGTGGAGGGCAGGGGTGGAAATGGAGCTGCAGTGGGCAGGACCCTGTCCAGGTCCCTGGGGAGGTACAGATAGCCAGCCTGGCCCAGAGTCAGGGCCCAGGAAGGGTGGACAGATTGGGGACAGATGAGGCTACCGCCAACGCTCCAGGAGGAGAAGGGAGAGGCCGAGAAGGGAGAGAGAGAATCTACTACTTGGTGGGGAATAAAGGGCCACACGGAGACCTGGAAAGGTGACAGAAAGACCTGGGGAGCTGGAGGCCCAATCCAGAGAGCATGGTTTTGGCCTAAGAGAGACCAGTGCCCAGAAGTCCTGAATCCCCCTGCCATGAGACCCCGCTTTCCCTCCCACCACACCTGGTGCCTTCCTGAGCTCGATCCTGTCTTGCCCAACAAGCCTGGGCGTCTGGCTGTGTGTGTGTGTGTGTGTCTAACGGAGCACTGCCTGCCCATGACACTCTCACAGATTTTCCCATACCTGCACCCCACCGGCATGGGTCATGCCCCTAAGGTTTGCCATCCATGCTCAGCTCCTACTGTCAGGGAGAAGCATGCAGAGACAATGGGTCAAGAAGTCAACTGTACCCCCTCCCCACGTCTGAAATGCTGGCTGGTACTGCACCCCGTTAGAACCACCACCCACACAGATGCCCTCATCAGTGCAAAGCCAAGTCTTCCTCTTCCACTTAGCAAGTTTCCTTCTTCACCTTGCCTGCCAGGGAACTCAGAGCTAGACTAATGCTCAATCATAACCATTATAAGGCCTATCTGCATCTCTCTTTCTTTTAGTCTCAACTCACTTTTCTATTTTATTCGTTTGTTTTGTCTTGAAAGCTGTCTTGTACCCTTCCTAGAAAAATAGCAGGGTCTAAGAGAAGCCTAAGTGTAATATTTTCCTTCAGTTTTGTGGCATGTGGAGTTATAGCCACATGGCCCTTGATTCTAAGTGTCCCTGACTTAAGAGTCATGTGTCCTGGGCTCTCTGAACTCGCCAAAGAGCTATGAGGAGGTTAGAAAAGCCCCTCTGATGAGACCTGAGTCCTTGGGGGTAGAAACAGACACAGAGACAACCCCAGACAGGCTCCGGGAAGCCCGGGCCAGACGGTGAGGCTCTCACCTCTTGCAGGTGCTGCTTGGGTCGGGCGGGAGGGCGGCTGTGTCCAGCACGCCCTGGGTGTAAAGTCCTTTCTGCACCCCAGTGACAAAGGAGCCCTGCAGGGTGAAGCCATTGGGGAAGGTGACCTTGCCCTGGAAGCCAGGAAAGGGAAACAGGGATGTCTGTCTACTGTCTGTCTGTCCAGGTTCCTTTCCATCCAATCATTATGGGCCTTACACCTGTCCATCCGACATCATAGAGGCAGGGACTGGTGGGTGACCTTCCCTCCATCCATTTAATCTGCCCACCCTGAGGGGCTCACAGTCCCTCACCCAGAGCTGTGCCCTTCCCCAGGGGATCATCTCTGAGGCAGGAGACAGGGAGGAAAATGGGGAAGAGGGACTCAGCTCAGTGGAGAGAACCACCACTGTGGGGCCGGGGCGGGCAGGGGACTGGGGAGGGCATGAGGCACTACTGACTCTGGGGAGGGGCAACTCTTTGCTGCATGGGGCTGTCACATTCCTAGCACTCCTGGTCTCCACCCATCAAATGCGGGTTATAACAAAACCAACATAGCGCCCACATTTCCACAGGCCCCATCAGGGACACAACTGCCTTCTGCTTGGTCAGCTTGGGCAGGAAAGACAGTCATTCCAGGGCCACCTGCCCAAGGCACTGATGATGGTGGTAGAGGGGGTAGATTCCCAACTAGGGGTCCTGTAGGGGACACAGCCAGGGGACTACCAGCACCCACTGTGCCAAAGCAAGCCCACCCATCCTCTCTTGACTCCCACCTGGATCAAATCATATCTCTGCAGCAGGAGGGCCCCTGGGATGCGTGGAGATGGCAGAGGTCCCCCCTACCTTCTCCACCCACTGCCTGCACCCTTGGCCCTGGGTCCCAGGGGGTGGTTACAGACTCCAGTCCTGGCCTTGGCGGGGAGTGGAGTTGGCCCTCACCGTCCCCAGGAGGGTCAGGTCCCTGGTGAATGTGCCCTCATACAAAGAGTCGTCTTCAAAGAGGAGGATCCCTGGGCCCTGGAGAGGGAAGCCAGGAAGAGAAGAGATGGGTTCTAGAGGGCCAGGAGATGGGGGGAGGAAAGGGGCAAGTGGGCACTGACTCATGGGGAGCCCTGCTACACCTCCCAGGACTGTGCTGGGCGAGATGCCAGCCCTCGGCCCGCTGTGCACTGAGCATGAGCCCGTGGACCGCATCCCCCGCTACCCTGCCAACTCCCTGGGACGTGGCTCCTCCCCAGGGGCCCCTCTCAGGAAGCCTCCTGGGGAACCCGCCCTTCGCTCCTGTGGCTCAGGAAGCGCTGTGCTTTGCCGGAACCACCCCCACTTCCCTGTCACTGACTCCGGGAGGGGGGCCCGCGGAACTGATCAGGTGCCCGTGCCGCACTGGCTGCCAGGAAGCTCAGAACCAAGCGGGATACAATTTCTCTTCTTATTTCTGAACCAGCTGCTGCACCCATTCTCGTCTCTTCCTCCCGCGGTCCTTTCCAGAACCGAGCGTAGGGTAAACAAACAAGCCAACAGCGACAGCAGGGCCCACACTCCGCTGGGTGCCGAGGCCCCGGCAGGGCGCCGGTGAGGCAGGAGGTAAACGCTGGGTGCCCGGACTCAGCTGGGTTTGACTCTCAGCTCTGTCACCCAGTAGGATGTGACCATGGGCAAGTTCTCTGACCTCTCTGAGCCTCACGTTTGTAATTCATACACTAAGGACAATGACATGACCCAGAGGATACTGAGAGGATCCCACAAAATCATGCTGGGAGCCGAGTCCAGAGCTAGCCATCTGGTTAGGGGTCCATAAACGCTGGTTGTTAAGGCTGTGGCATCACCATGACCATGCGTTTCATTCTTACTATTTCACTGAATAAATAGTTAACCTGAATTGCCGATGGGGAAACTGAGGCTAGCAGAGGCAGGGACTTAGCCAAGGCCAGGGTAGGTGGGTGGCAGAACTGGAATCCTGCCCAGGTTCTGGCTCCATCCAGTACCTAGGAACCCAGCTTCCCACCTCATCCACCCCTGACCAGCCTCAGCTCAGCTTCGGGGTCCCTAGAGCAGGGGGCTCCAGAATTCAGCCCGAGTGCAGGGAGAGGGTAGCTCAGGACACACAAGGGTCACTGACTCACCATCATCTTATCTGCCTGGAAGGTCCCCTGGTAGCAGACTCCTGCCTGGGTGACGATGATCCCTGGGCCATGGCGCTGGTCAGCCTTCCACATGCCGATGTAGCGCTCACCCCTGGGGGAGGAGGGAGGGTGGCCAGAGTTGAACGCGAATCGTCCTCATGCACCTTTCAGGGGGGTGGCGTGGGGAGGCAGATAAGGCGCAATGACATCTCCTGAATCCATTCAACTCAGACTCAGGGCAGGTGAAGTCAGGACCCCCAAGAGGGTGGAGGAGGGAGAGAGCCTGCCTGGGGAGGGCATCTTGGCAGGCTTCCTGGGGGAGGTGGCAGGAAGGACAGGAGTGGGGTGCCATTCACACACATGTAAGGCCATGGAGGTAGGAGTGTGCAACAGATATGTGGCGGTGTTCTGTGGTCTGTTAGGCTGAAGGGGTGTGCAGGGGTCACGGCAGGAATGGAGTCCAAGGCGAAGTCCCAAATGCCAGGCCAGGGACCCTGAGCTTTGCCTCACAGCCCAGAGACCCCAGAAGGGCTGTGACCCTTAGATGGGGCCAAACCAGAGGATCAGAAACTCCTTTTAGAAGCGCAAGGAGGGGCCAGAGTAGCTTCCTAAGCCCAGAGACAACTAAGGGAGTGGAGGGAAAGTGAAGGACTCACAGAGACTCTGGGGGACAAACATGGACTGACCACAAGCCTGTGCTCTGAGGCTGCTTGGTCTGTGAGGTTCCCCTCTCCCCACCAATCCTGGGGGTGGCCATGGAGTGCTCACCTGTCACCATCCTCCTGGATGCCGTAGCCACTCCTCTGGCCCCGCTTCCAGTGGCCCGTGTACTTGCAGGGATGAGGGGCCTGCAGGGTACTCTCAAGGACCCCAAAGCCGTGATGCAGGCCCTCCTGGAAGTAGCCCTTGTACACCTTGTCAGTGCCATACCTGGAGAGGGTCACCAATGCTGGTCCTGCCTCCCAGAGCTCGGCCCAGGGGCCATGCCTGCACCGTGAGCCCACCCACCATCAGGCCCAGAGTCACTTACTCACAGATGCCATAGCCACACATCCTGCCTTCCCGCCAGTGGCACTTGTAACAGTTAAACTTGTCCTCAGAGGCCTGGGGCACCAGGCAGATGCCAAAGCTGCCATTGTGGGTGGCGGGGAGGGAAGTCAGCACCAGGGCCACCACTCTGCCCCAAGACACCCCATCATACCCCCGCCATACCCCCTCCATGCCACCCAGGAGTGTCCCTGTCCCCAGTGGCTTTCTCAGGCAATGGGGCAAGTCTCACAGGTGCTTAGCCCATCCCTTTTTCCCAAGGGCCCCGCTCAGGGGCCCCCATCTTGCTCCCATTCCCCTGGGAGCTCCTTCTGGCCCTGGGCCACTCCCCCATGGCCCACCCTCCACAGGGCCTCAGTTTCCCTTTTGTACAAAGACAGGAATGGCCTCTAAGCTCCTGCTTGGGTTTGGGGACTTAAGATGGGGCCAGGCTGATGACACTGGCAGGGGCAAAAACCACTCCCCTGCCCACATACGCTCCCGCCTCAGCCCCAGCCTTACCCGTGCTCCAGGCCCTGGCAGAAACTGCCCACGTGATTCTGCCCGTTTGGCCACTTCAGGGATCCCCTGGAACACAGTCGAGATCCACAGGAATCAGGCCCACCAGACCCATCCTTCAACACACACAGATGTCCAGGCGGCCTGCCACCGACTCTCTCAGGGGCCTAGGTTCCCCTCGGACTGGCCTCTGCCCCACCCAGGCCTCTTCTCTGAGCTCTAGGACCCCAGAGGGGCTCTTAGCTCTTCTCTACTCCTGGCACAGGAGCCTCAAGGGGCACACTCACCAAATTCTGTAGGGAGAGTTCTGGAAACATCCAGGTTCCCTCTTCCCTTTGATCAACAGGAAGCTTGGAGCTAAACTCCAAGCTCAATTAGCCAAATACTAATCAGTGGGGTTCCTCCGCTCCTTTTCTGGCACGGCATTGTTTTTTTTGTCTTTTTTGTTCATGAGCTTCCTCAAGCCCTTTCCAGAAGGATCGGGGTATCAGAGCTAACAAATGCATGAGCTTGAGAGCCTAACCTTGGGGAGTCCCTTCTGCTTCCTGGGCCTTAGTTTTCCTGGCTGTAGCACAGGGTGGGGCCACATATTCTTCAAAAGCCTACCTGCCTGTGGGGTCAGGTGGACCTGAAATTGGCACCAGGGTCACCCTAGAACCTGCCCTGAGGCCCTGGGCAAGTCATGCCAGTGTTGGGCCTGTTTCTGTACCTACAAAATGGGTGACATCACTGCCCCTGAGCATTTTTGTAAGGACGGAAGATGGGATGTCCAAAAACCACCCCCACCACCCTATGATGCTACGTAGATCTGAGGACTATTCTCCCATCTCCTGAGAACAGAAGGGCAACTGCACAGCAGCCACCTGACGTCTGCCTCACGCTCTAGTGTCACCAACATCAAAACTTCATTTGGCACAGACCTACTATGGGCGAGGCCCTGTCCACGAGGACTGAAGAGAAACTCTGGGGGACAAACAGAATTGACCACGGAAATAAGAGCCTTTGGTTCATGCCCCGAGGCAATGAAGTCCATGTGGGTCCTGTCTGCCCCGCTGACCCCCAGGAAGAGCCCCGGTCACTCACTTGCCATGGGGCCTGCCCTGGCACCACTCGCCCTCGTAGGTGGCCTGGCAGAGCCGACCCTCTGCCAGGAAGGTGTACGCTCCCGTGGAGCGGCAGCTAGGGGTCTTGGCATGCTCCAGGCCCATCCCCAGCACCGGGAAGTCTTTTTTCCCACGCAGGGCCTGACACACAGCCTGGGTAACCTTGCACCACCATATCACCTGATGGGAGAGAGGAAACACAAGACAGGTCACTGCTGCGGGAGGCAGCCCCGCTAGGAAGCCCTTCTGGGGTGACCCCAGTATGACCCTCTCCACCTCCCACCTCCAATCCCTCGACCACTTGGAGGAGTCTCCAACTGCCCAAGCTGCTCCCTAGGGTCCGCCATCCACACCTGAGCCCCGGTCTGCAGTTCCAGGGCCTGCCCAGGGGGGCAGACAAAACCACCAGCAGGGATCAACACAGGCCCCCATGTAGCTCCACAGAGGAAAATGCCCGCCTCTATGGCATTCTGACACTTGACCCCAGGCTGACCGCTGACTTACTTTGACCATGACCCCAGAGGACTGACACACCCATGGAGCCTCCAGGGTTGTATACTTGTGCACCATCCCCCCACCCCCGTCTCCTTTTCTCACTTCCTTCACCCACCCCCCCAATTCATAGATCACCCACACTCACCTGGTCCTGGGGGTCCCTGGAGCAGAAAAAGAACTCTTCCTCAGGTGTAAGGAGGCGAAACGTGCACCTAGACAGATGAAAGTGATGAATAGGCCCCAGTTCTGTGCAGGAGGGTGTTGGGAGGCCCCAGTCAGAGCGTTAGGGTGCAGGCAGGTTTCGTAGGGTAGAGGGAGGGGAGGCCTGGGGTGTCATTGGGGGAGGCTGCTCACTCGTCCTGCTCAGGGTCGACCCATATGAGCTTCAGATCAAAGGTGTGGACACTGTGGCCCTGGAAGAAGACAGGGCACAGGTGTTGTCCAGAGCCCAGGCCAGACGCTCACATCATCTTCTGGCCTGGCCTGGCCCCGAGCACCGGCCTGCTGGCATGCCCCTGATGTCCCCGGCTACGCGGTCCAACATGCCCAGCACGGAGCCCCTCACTGTCCCTTCCTGTTCCCCTCCTCCAGGGCAGCTCTTCCAGCTCCCCTCCCACCAAGGGCCTGGCCGGGAACCCGGGACCGGCCTCCCACCCCTCAATCCTGCCCCATCACAGCCACCAGAATGCTCTTCTGGAAATGCAGTCGGACCCCTCACCCCTGCTGGAAACCTCTCTATGGATCCTGCTGCCTGGGGAACAGGGACCTCACTCCCACTTGCCTGTCTTTTTCCCACTCCTTTCTCAACCAGACCCCAGGCCCCCACTGTGGCCCCCAGACCTCTGGCCTGCCCCATCCAACCTGCAGAAGGGCAAGGACATCATCAAAGAGCAGCACACGGTCCACCGGCAGTGGGGTGACGGTCACCGGGACGTCCTGGCTGTCTTGCAGGAGTCGGCGAGCAGGGGTGCAGAGTGCAACCTGGTGAAGTGGGGGGGGAGGCGTAGGGCTTGGGCACCCATCCTGGATGCACCAGCCACTCCACTGCCTGTGTCCGCCCCCACCCCCCTCACCTCCTGGAGGCCCTGGGATCAGTGATGGACACTCGAGGACAGTGACAGGGCCCTGAGGTCCGGAAGGTCATTCACAGCCACTCCCAACAGGGCAGCACGTCTCCTGAATCATCACTTTCTCTTCCCCAAACCACCTGCAGCCAGGGCCTCCCCTGAGCCCCTATCAGCTCTCACCTGGGGCTCTGCAGTGCCCGCTTCCCTCTGGCAATTCCTGTCCCCACTAACCCATTCTCCTGACTCTCTATCTTGGGCCCCAAGCCTGTCACACCCTCTCAGGGCACAGTGACGTGTCCCCGCTACAGGGACAGTACATGCTACAGTGGACAGGAAAGTAGGGATGCAATGATTTGGTGACATCCCGGGGGAGAGGGTCAGTTCTGCTCAATGCTCTTGCCCAGAGCCAGCTCTCGGTCCAGCCCAGGGGGTACTCAGCAAATGGGTGAAGATAGCTAGACAGAGGGACTGCACAGCCACCTGGTTCAGCCACCACCCCGCTTCCAGATGGGGAAGCTGAGGCACAGAGTACAGCAAGCAGCTCAAGCCACCCAGCAGGTCCCTGCCTGACGGAACCCCCTCCCCGACGGCCCTCAGGCCATGAACTCACCCTCAGCTTTCTGCTCAGGGTGTCCCAGAGGGCCTGTGTGGCCACGGCCTGGTCCAGCGCCTGCTTCATGAAGGACTGGAGGTCCTCAAAGCAGGTGGTTGCGTGCACCACCAGCTCCCGGGCAGGGTCACTCTACAGGGACAGAGCAGCCAGGGCAGGGGGTTTATCAGAGCCTGCCCCCAGCCGGTGAGGGCTGCCCCAGCCCTGGCCTGCGTCTAAGCCCAAGTTCACCCCTCCATGCACCAGCTCCTCCTCCAGGGAGCAGCCAGCACGCAGTCTCACAGGGAATCAGGACCATCCCCTGACTCCCCGAGCGGAGCCTGGGCCCTGGGCCCCGGGCCCTCACACCCAGTATATGAATCCACATCTGCTCCCTGGGTCTCTGCCAGCTCCACCAAGGCAAGGCCAAGAAACTCAGACACCCTGGGACAAAAACATGTCCCTTCAGAACACAGCCATGTCCCCAAAGCCAGGCTGGGTCCTTCTCAAACCTATTGAGGACCACGCAGCTTGTATAGTTCCTCAGTGAGGCAAGTGTCCTGAGCCAGGGCCCTGTGTCTCCCCACCCTCGGCCTGGTGAGCAGTGCCTGGCCCCCCTGCCACTTGCCTCCTCGATGGTGTCCCCAAGGCTCGGCAGGAGGAGTATGTAGTGCAGCACGTGATTGGTAAGAGGCTGGCGGAGGGCCTGGGCCAGCGAGGTGCCCACCTTGCCATCGGTGCTCAAACCCCACAGGATCTTCCGCAGAGCCTTCAGCTGGCCCGGCCAGTAGTCTCTGAGCAGAGGGAGGGCCACATGCCACTGTCACTCCCTTCCATCTCAGCACCCACCACTATCGCCTCTCTGCCCTGGCAAATGCCCCCAGTTCCCAGTGCCCATCCCAGACCCCACACTTCTCTCCTAACAGGTAAATGCAGAGCCTGAGTGGCCCTTTCACAGATTTAGCAGCAATATCTCAATGTTTCAGTGCATTAGTGATTATAATCATCCACTCCAAGGAGAAGTGTCCCCTTCCCTGCCCCAGGGTCACCACTGGCTAGTGGATTCCTGGAGGCTGCTCACTGGGTTAGCTTCCCTCCTCCCATGTATATCAGTGAGGAACTGTCAGAGCCAGGAGTGCTCAGGATGAGTCACCGGCGTGACACTCTCTCCTCCGGGATGGGGCTTCCCCAGCCCTGCCCTCCAGACACCCCCACCCAAAGGCCCACTGCAGCCCCCATGCTCACCTCCTCCACTTGGCTGCCTTCTCAAAGGCCTGTACCACCACGCAGCTTGTATAGGACTCGATATACCTACAAGCAGCACAGGAGCACCCTGCAGGCCCAGTCCCCACTCCAGACTCAAGCCCCTGCCTTCTGGGTCCCCAGATCCCACTCACTGCTGCCCTGAGGGGCCTAGACAGTGGCCTGGTTCTAGGCACAGGTGACCTCCAGTCCTGACTGACCCAACAAGACAATTCTAACTCACAAAATCTTTCTTCCCTAGGAGGCCCCAAGGCTCAGGTCCAGGGTATCTGAGCCTGCGCCAGGCTAATGCCCACACCCACTGAAACCAACCCCCTGTGAGCCCCATGCCAGGTGAGCCCCATCCCAGGCTCAACCCAAACTTGTGCCCAAGCCCTGACCCAGGTAAGCCTGGTGCCAGGTGGCACCCTAACACCCCCTCCTCGCTGTCTTACTCCATGTAGACCTGCAGGACATGATTGGTATCACGCAGCAGCAGCAGAGACTCTAGTCCAACGGTGTCTGGGTGGCGCAGCCTCTCCTCTAGTGAGCACAGGCTCTCCTCCGTCACCTCCCAGAGCTGCTGGGAGCTCTGGTGCAGCTGCTGCAGGAGCCGCAGGCACTCTCTGCCCTGGGGGTCCGAGGGCTCTGGGGCAGGGCAGGGGCACAACCACACTGTGAGGGGGGACAGGGCTGCTCCACCTTCCAAGGAGCTCTCAGGGGCCCGGGGCGGCGGGGACACCTGTGGGCTAGCAGCACGCCACAGCCCTGGAGCTGCAGCCAGGGTCCTGCCTCCCTGGGTTCCTTGGGACAGGATTGGGAGTCGATGTGCCCCCTTGAGCTCAGCAGGGGATGAGCAGGCTGGAGCGGCGAGCAGCACCCTGAAGCATAAATACAGGCACACATCTGCCTCCTCACCAAACAGGGACAGCACCAATGACCTGGGGGCACCAGGTACACTAATTCCCCAAGTCTTCCTGGGGCCCTGCAGTCCCTGCCACTCATAGTGCATGGACACAGCCCCTGAGAAGGCACCTGCCCAGGTCACTTCACAAGTGAGACCCAAGCTGGAGGTAACACCTGCCTCCCCGCCATGCCCTGGGGGACAGCCAAATGAGAATTCAGCTAGAGCATCCAGGCCTGTGCCCCGGAAGAGGTGGAAGTCCGTCTCTAGACACAGCCGGTCTGAACCAGAAGGAGGTTCATGGCCAGCCCTTCAGGGTCACTCTGAGAAAGGAACAGCCAGCAACTGGGGGCCAGAACCCCAGTTCCACCAGAAGCTGCAGCTCAGAGGGTCCAACAAGGTACAACCCCTATCCCTGTGTCCCCACCCTCCCCACGGGAGAATCGAGACTCACTAGCTTCGACCAGGGGCTGGAGGATAAGGCTGTTGATTCGGGCAAGGGTGGCCGAGAAGACCTCCTCTAGGCGCTTCAGGGACTCCTCGGGGCTGCACATGGCCAGTGTGCCGGCCTCAGGGCCTGTGAACGGGGCACAGATCAGAGACAGCACTGGGGGCAGCAGGGGCAGTGCCTGTCCTCTCGCGCGTGTGCCAGAAGCAAGGCCCATGACCATCCCACATCAGAATGGAGCAATGAACCTGGGTCACCTCAAAGAGAAATTCCCACACTGGCCACTGACCCCTGCCCTACTCTCCAGCTGGGCCCAGCTGAAGGGAGCCTGACGGAGTGGGCAGCAGGACTCAGGACTGCCAAAGGAAGTGTCCCTGGCCCGCTCACTCCTGGGCTCCAACGCTCACCCTGGCTCCCAGGGCTCAGAGAGACATCTAGCGATGCTCTGGCCTAGCCCTCTCTCCACTGAGTCTCTGGGAACAAGGACATGCTGTCAGAGGAGCCCAGCCTTTCTCAAGGCCATGGCTGACCCTGCTAAACGGGTCCTACTCAAGACATGGGTGAAGGCAGGCGGACTCCAGCCTCTTGACTTCCTGACCTAGAGCAAGGGACCCTCCAAGCAGGAAGGGGTCACCTGGGAATGTGGCCTCCTGACTAGAGGAAGGGGTAGCAGGGGCCTGGGGTCCAAACCAGCCCCATAGCCAGGCCACAGTCTCCAAGTGGACACAGACCCTCTCTCACCAGACTTGGTGCCCTCACCTGGCAAAGGGGATCATATACTCAGCTCTGCCCCTCCCTGGCACGGACACTCTGAGGCTCTGCAGTTAGCTGACCTGGGTAGGGCAAGAGACATGATTGAGGAAGTCAGTGATGGGCAGGCGACACAGGCAGACCCAAGCAGCAAGGGGTCTCATCTTGCCCCATCCAGCCACAAGGAGCCTACAATGCCCAGGACATCAGTTCTGCGGGGGAGTGGGACAGGTGCCTCAGAACTGTGGCCAAGGGCCCAGGCATTCCCGCCCCACCTTTCCTGCTGCTGCTTCAGGAGGGTGAGGCCTTGAGAAAGAGAGAGGCAGGAAGGGGAAGTGACTAGACGCCCAGCTGCAGCCTTATCTCGCTGCCAGTCCCTGCAGCAGCACCCAGGCCCCCGGGGGTGGGGGGCAAGTAGTTCCAGGTCAGCTCAGGCAGATCAGGAGAGGCCAGCCAAGGGGTCAGGGGTGCAACAAGTGTGGTGGACCCACCTGACCCTCACACATATCTCCAGAAACTGATGGAGTGGAAAGGTCCTTTGGGGGGTGACCTCTCTACCCTCAGCTGGCAGGCAGCTGGGGTCTGAGCTGGGAGGTGAGGACAATGGCTGAAGGTGGAGGAAGGAGGGTGCAACCAGGATGGGAGGTACAAACTGGGAACCAGATCAGGGTGAGCGAGGACCTACAGAAAATACTCACTGCAGGGAGATCTTGAGCACCAGTACTCCCCCCCGACACACTCACCTGGGAGCCAGGCAGCACCACCCACACCAATGCCACACTCAGGAGACGGAGCCCTCTGCTGCTCTCTCTCTGCAGCTGGTGGCTGCTCTCCTATCCTGGAGCTATGGCCCATACCCCAGCTGCTCCCACAAGACCCCCTGTGGCCCCCTACCCAGCTGTTCAGCCCTGGCCATGCCCCAGCTTATCCATAGCCTTGCTCCTCTCTGGGCCTCAGTCACATCCTATGAAATGGGGGTCCAACTAGATCAGAGCTTTTCAAATAGTCCTCCTGGTGGAGGGGAGTGGCTCTGGGTTTGGGGACCTGGTCCTCAGCCTTGCTCACCTCTTAGAGCTGCCTAGGGCCCCTCGGGATGAGTCTTACAGACCTGGTTTGCAGTCACTACTCTGAGGGCCTTCCAAGTCTGTGGCCCCAAAGGGATCTCTAACCCTAGGAAACTGAGTCACGCTGTCTGGAGGAAAGGCCAGAAGCTGAGCATGGCTGGTGGGTGGGGGGTGGGAGAAGGCTGCAGTTGAGGCTGGGGGTCTGGTCTGGTGGCCCCCAGGTCTGGAAGCGTTGGGCTTCATCCTGGAGGTGACGAAGAAAGTGTGAGGGCAGGGGGGAGGCCAGGCATGAGTATGTATGAGTGATGTGTTCACGGGGCGCGGGGGCTGAACTTTAACATGAGAGGGACCCAGCAGAAGTCCTTTCCTCTCTAAGCCAGTCTCACCCCAACCCACTCTCTCTGGTCAAGGGTATGGCCTTCTTAACCTCTCTTTCCATCCAGGCCTAAGGTCCTTTAGTGGTAGGCTGCACATAATATACAGGGCATCCCCCAAAAAATGTATATACACTTTAATGGCTGATTGCTCAGTTTTGAAAATGAAATGTATTTTAATAAACACTGCCTTCATAATTATTCACAGTGTGTACACACATTCTTGGGGGACACTATATATGCAGGGAAACTGAGGCCCAGAAAGGAACTGGAAAGCCCAGAAACTTTATATGCAGAGTGCATACGGGAATCAGATCCAGGGCGACTCACCTGAGGGCACACAGCAAGTTCCTGGCAGGGCCCAGCCTCCTACCTCTCCAGGCAGCCTTAATGCTCACCAAGGGGTGGAGTAAGCACAGAACTGGCCGGTCTTGGCATGCACAGGTGAGTCAGCTGCCTGTCCCTGTGTCAATCTAACCAGCAACTAGACATGCCCTCTTCCCGAATTCCTGGCCTCAGTCCATGCTGGGTACCTCTCCCACAGGGTGCAGGGTCGCTGCAGCCTCCCCTGCCCTCTCCAAAGCCTGGCCCCTCTGGCCCTTCAGCCACACCCTGTCATGGCATCCATTCTGGTATTTCCCGGTCTGCACAGGCAAGGAAGTTCTGCTAGCTGTGGAAGACTTTCCCTGGGCTGCCCTGGAGCCCCCTGGATCAACCGGCAAGCCCAGTGAGTAGACAGCTGGAGAGCAGCAGACCGTGCATGGGAGGGGGCCCTGAACCATCACGGCTGACCCCTCAGTCTCCACCTCTGCCTCTCCCCCAGCACCCCTGCTCTGCCCTCCGGGGTTCCGAGCTTCTTGTCCTAGAGACTCCGGCGCTCCCCTCCGGATGCATACTCACTTCCTAACTTCCCTTCCTCTCCCTGCCCAGGCACACGCAGTCCTTGGATTTTCCCAAACACGGGCTCCTGTTCCCACCACCAGGCACTAGCCTAGGCGGTTCTCACCGCAGGCACCACCAGCCGGCGTCACCTCCTCCAGGCAGTCTCTCAGGCGAGGCCAGGCCCGGAGACCCTCGAACCCCAGGCCAAGCCCCAGGGCCAGGCGCTCTCCTGCAGGGCCCCGCCCCGGGAGGGGGGGGGGCCGGGGCAGGGAGCCGTCCCTGAGCCGCCCCTAAACCTGAGCCAGCCGGTGACCACAGGGCGGGGAGAACGTAGCTTGCACCCCGCTGGGTCGGAGGGGACCTGCGGGCAAACTCGTGCAGCTGGTACGGAGGAGCCGCAGAGGGGCCGCAGCTCGGCGGCCCGAGGGGTGCGGGGGCTAAAGTCCCGCCAGGAGCGGGGAGCGCGCGGCGTGGAGGAGCCCGCCCACCGGCGCGCGCCCCCGGCCCCCCTTACCTGCGCGGTGCGCGAGCCTGCGCGGGGTGAGCCAGGGCGCGGACTGGGCGCCGCCGCCCGCACGCCGCCCGCACGCCGCCCGCGCGCCCCGCCCCTCCGCGCCCCGCCCCGCCCCTGGGTGTTACGCACCGAGGCGGGAGCTCGGGCCCGCCTGGGGGGAGGTGGGCTGCGCCGTCGGCCGCCCCGCGCCCGGGGTCTCTCCTGAGGTCGCCCTCTGGTGTCCTGCAGGGTCCGAAGGCTCCTGGGTCCCAAAGAGGGCGGGGGGGAGAGGAGGCGCGTGAACTTGACCCTCCCGTTCCCCACCAGCACGCACTCGCTCAAGCCCCGGGCTCGCCTCGCTTCCCTGGGTCAGAGCTCCGAGGGGAGCCAGGGGGCGCCCGGGTTTCCTCGTCCTGGCAGGGCCCACCCAGCCCCCGCGGCCCTCCCCCACCCCCTGATGTTCCCCGGCCTCGGGTGCAGCCCGTGACCTCCTTGACCCGCACTGAGTCACAGGGGCCCGCACGAGCGGAGCGCCGGGTGGGTTCGTGAAACGGGGAGCCCAGAGCGGGGTAAGCAGAGGCTGCCCAGCGCCACTCCTGCCTGTGACCTTGGGAAAGCCCTCCTCCCTCCACTCCTGAGCTTCAGCGTGCAGCCCTGGCTGTCTGCGCCAGGGCTCCAGGGCCTGCGACCTTGGAAAGGATGGCGTCAGCCTAGTCCTGGGGACCTCCCGGAGGGGAGGGACCGGGACCGTGGTTCATGCCTGCAACAAAGGAGCGCGCTCTCTGACCCAGTTCCCCTCTGACCTCGAGGCCAGCTCCCCATCACTTCCTGCAGCATGCAGATTTCAGGGGTGACTGGCAACACTGGGCCACCTTCTGCTCTTTCACCGCTGAGAACACTGAGGCAAAAGGGCCCGTCCAGAGCCAGGCAGTGGAAGAGCAAAGAGTGGCCCACCAACCCCCTACTCAAGTCTGAGGCTGTGGCAGGCATGTCCCATCCTGCCAGGCTGAAGAGAGAGGGGGTTCATGGCCAGTTCCAGGGGTTCCTTAGCAGATGAGAAGGGTCTTGGAGGGTCTGTGGTTCCCTCAGCACATGAGAGTGGGCAGGCAAGGGGTTCTTTGGGGCTTGGGAGGAGGGGCTGAGGGCTGGAGAGTGTCCATGGACACATGTGGAGAGAAGCAAGGTCATCCAAGAGCATGTGGTTTCACCACTTGCAACAAATGGGAAAGGCAAGCCCCTAAGCAGGAGGGATCCGATCTTGTGCTGGGTGTCTCTGTGACAGCCCTTCCCTCTCTGGGCCTCAGTTTCCTCATCTGCACCTGTAGCTTGAGGGAAGGCAGTGCTGCCTGGGCTCAAGCAGGAAGGAAAGGGCCCATCAGCTTCCTCCCCAGAGTCCAGACTTCCTGTTCAGCCACATCTAAGGGAATTGGAAGACTGGGGGCCAGTCTTTGCTCACACAATCACCACTCACTGGGTGACCTCATGGGCATTACCAAATCCAGTTTCATTATCTGACAGATGAGGCAAGACCTGCCCAGCCCTCTCTCCCAGATGATCCGTGGCTTGGGGCCAGGTAATTTGTAGTGCCCCCATGGAGTGCCCAAGAGGCCTTTACTGGGTCCACCTACCCTCGGCCGACTACAACACACCAAGGGGCCCTTGTCCAATCCCACCCCAGTCCCACTCCCCCTGCACACATATACGATGCACAGGGATGTGGGGCGTGTACACTCACTTGTGCCACACAGACTCCATCTACTACTGAACTCACTGGCAGGGCCTCCATGTTGCACAAGTCGGGTGGCAGCCCTGCACATGGGCACATGTGTGCAGAACATGTGCATGTCCACATGGACACAGATGTACACACTACTCCATGAAATGCACACCAAGACTCACACCCAGACACATACAGAGGCAAGTGCAAAGTGCATGTGCACTCTTGTGTACACAAATGCCTTGGGACACAAGCCCATGCTTGTGCACACACAGGTATCACCCAGGCCCGGCCCAGCCCAGAGCTGTTCTGGGCTGGGCCTGGGCCAGCAAGGTCAGAGACTGCCAGCTCCCAGCAGGCCCCAGCCACTTGTCACAGGCCTAGGCTGCCCAGCACCTACCCCCAGCCCAGGCTAAGTTCAAGATGCCCCAGATCCCAGACTGACTCTGACTGGGGCATCCCTGCTTCTTACCCCCTGTTCCCCTAGAGGTAAATCTTGAGCCCTGGAGTTTCAGGCTCCAGGAGAAAACCCTCCACAGCGTTCCCTGGCCACTGCTAACTGACTCTGCTCATGGCTTCTAATCCAGAGGCCCTGGAAGCTGGACTGAGTTCCTACAGGAAACCAACAGGAGCTAAAAATAGTACACAAGGGACAAACAGGGTTCTGCAGGCCAGCATTTCACACCACCATGCATGGAGAGGACACTGTCTTCCAGGGAAGCCAGCCTGGGGGAGCCTGGGGGGTCCAGAGCTCCACCACCCCAGACCTGATGGACCCAACTTGGGGCAGGGGGCAGAGGGATATGGAAACCTCATAAAAAGTAGAAATAGTAGTGGACAGTGGGCAGAAGACTGAGTTTGAGGCTCCAGTTCCTGAGTGTCCTTAGGCAGGGCCTCAGTTTTTCATGAGTGAACAGGAGAGAGGAATAAAAAGATGGATAAGATTTTAGCTTTCAGGATGTTCCTCTCACCATGGTGTTTACTAATGGAGAATTGGGAATAATGCAAATGTTCAACAATAGGACATTGCTTGAACAAGGTATTGCTAGGTCCTGTACAGTGTAATATCACACTGCCTTTAGGAACAATGACAACACTATCATAATGACTAGCAGTTACTGAAGACTTGTGATGTGCAGGTGCCATGATACTGACACACCCATTTTACAGATGACGGATTGAAGCTCAGAGAGGTAAAGTAGCCCACTGAAGGCTCACAGCTGTCAATATGATTGTGCCCCGGAAGTCTTAGTTCTAAGCATTAAAGCATTAAAAACTTTAGAGGTTATAAAGCACAAAGCTACAAATTTATAAGAAACACAATTTCAGAGTTTACTTAAATCTTCTCTATGCTAATCTAGTTTAGTAAATTTTGGATAATAACTTTAATTTTATTCAGTCAATTTTTGCCATCTTCAAGAGGGTAAAAAAAGGAGCATTTAAATAATCAAACTATCAAATAGTATTTCTTGTAAATGTGTAGCTTTATACCTCTGAGGTTGTTAAAGCTTCACACTGCACTGAGACTTTCAGGATACCCTGTTATTTTAAGTCAGTTCGACTTCAAAGCCTGTGACAATATCTGACAGTGCGTTTGGGGTGGGGGTGGGGGGAACCTAGGATGCTTGTGCTGGGTAAAATGCTCCGGGGAAAAGGTACATGATAGATAGCATACAGTGAGATCTCAGGTGGTTTAAGAGCCTGCAGAGAAGTGGAGCCCACTGGGAGCAGTGGCCATCCGAGAAGACAAAGGCGACATACATGATTGTATTCCCTTTCAGGTTCCTTTGCTGGGCTTGCCCTGCTTCTTGGATGGGAAGGTGACTAACTGTACAGGAAACAGTGACACCCCTCCCCTTCTGGAAAGCCAACAAGAAGTCAGCACACCCATAATTGTTAGGCATATAATCCTCCATCAGCCCTGTGATGACAGCCTTGCCCGCTCCACCCCATACGTGAGGAAATCAAAGCGGGGGAGAGTAACAAGGTCACTGTTAGGTTCACTAGCCCCAGCCCAGTCCAGCCAAGTCCTCTCTGGCCCCATATCCCAAGGGTGACCCCACGTTCCTGGCTAGTCAGTGTGTTCCTAGCCTGGGCCATGACAGATGGCATGAAGAAGTGGGGTGCGGACAAAGAGCAGGTTGATTGGGGCTGGAGTGGAATTCCTGTTTGCCTGCCAGGGCAAGCCTGGAGAGGATGGAGTGGGCCAGCCCCCCCAAACCCCCACACTTTGCCACCCACTGTTGAGGGCCTGCTTGAGAGATCCCTTGGGCCAGCCGTGCTCTGCCCGCTCTGTCATCTCCCAGTCCTGACACCTGTGGGGTGTCTGCAGCTGGCCCTCTGCCCTCTGCTACAGCCTGCCTTGGTCCTTGCTCCCTCTATGACACCTCCCGACAAGAGCGCCACAAGGCTCTGGATCTACAGGGTCCCCAGTCCTGAGAGCGGACCCAAGGCCCAGAGCACCCCAGCCTGGCGATCCTGGTGATGAGGAATGCAGAGATGCAACACCTGAGCTGCGTCTCCAGCACCGAGAGGCAGGAGACTAATAGTAGCATAAGGAAGGACAGGGGAAGGGAGGGAGGGAGGGAGGGAGGGAGGGAGGGAGGAAGGAAGGAAGGAAGGAAGGAAGGAAGGGGAGGGAGGGAGGGAGGGAGGGAGGGAGGAAGGAAGGAAGGAAGGAAGGAAGGAAGGAAGGAAGGAAGGAAGGAAGGAAGGAAGGAAAGAAGGAAGGAAGGAAGGGGAGGGAGGGAGGGAGGGAGGGAGGGAGGGAGGGAGGGAGGAAGGAAGGAAGGAAGGAAGGAAGGAAGGAAGGAAGGAAGGAAGGAAGGAAGGGGAGGGAGGGAGGGAGGGAGGGAGGGAGGGAGGGAGGAAGGAAGGAAGGAAGGAAGGAAGGAAGGAAGGAAGGAAGGAAGGAAGGAAGGGGAGGGAGGGAGGGAGGGAGGGAGGGAGGGAAGGAAGGAAGGAAGGGGAGGGAGGGAGGGAGGGAGGGAGGGAGGGAGGGAAGGAAGGAAGGAAGGGGAGGGAGGGCAGGGAGGGAGGGAAGGAAGGAAGGAAGGAGGGAAGGAGGGAAGGACAGGAAGGGAGGAAGGAGGAAGGGAGGAAGGAAGGAAGGAAGGGAGGGGACGGAGGGACGGAGGGAGGGAGGGAGGGAAGGTAAACCAGAAGAGTCTCTCCACCCAGGCTGCCCCAGGGCTTTTCCAAAGTCCTCCCCGGGTCTCCACGGCCCCTCAGAGCCCCCCTCTCCCTCCTTGCCTCCGTCGCTGGGCTGTCAAGGCTCACCCTGGGGCCAGGACCAGAGTGAGACGTGGGGCCAGGTTCAGTGGGAGGTCGGGGTCGCGGCCGCGGCAGAGGCTGAGCGCCGCCTCCCGGGAGCCGCCCTGTCTGGCCGCAGGCGCTGGCTCCTCCAGGAGCCTTCCAGGGCGCCCGCAGCGAGCAGCTCTGACCCCACCGCCCCTTGCTACCCATCCCCACCCCCAGCTTTGGTGTCGGGAGGGTGACCAGAGCTGCCTCTGGGCAGGAGGCCAGCCCGGGAAGCCCAGGACGCCCCTGCGCGCCTGTCACCATGGCAACCTGCCCGTCAGGCCCCCCTCTACCCAGGTCCAGCACCGCTGTTGTTTTTCCAGATTCACGACGTTACCATGCGAAGGGCCTCCCGGCCCCGCAGGTTGCAGCCGGGTGGAGACGCCGAGGCCCCAGTGGGGAAGGGAGGGCGGGACCCCGCCTGGCCCCCCTGCGCCCCACTCCCACGCCCTGTGGGCCCGGGGGGGGGGCTGGAGCCTGACCCCCGCCGGGGCGGGCCTTCACTGGCTGCGGGCGGCGCGGCAACCGGACACCCGCGATGAATAAGTGATGCCCGCGGCGGCCCGCGGCCAGGCCCCCGCGAGCGCCAGTTGGCCGCGGATCGCTCGGCCGGCGGCGGCGGCGATGGCCGGGCGGCGGGGCGCGGGGCCCCTCTGGGCGCTGGGCGGCGCCGCGCTGGGGGTCTGCCTCGCGGGGGTCGCGGTGGCAGCTGGTGGAGGTGAGGCCTGGGGCGCGGCTGGGCGGCCGGCACCGTCCGGGGGGGCTCTTTCTGACCTGCAGCTGCCTTGTCCTTTCCTCTTGCCCCGGGGAGGCGGGCTTCTTGGGGGGGGGGGGACAGCCCCAATCTCGGGGCCCCTGGTCTGATGGGGGGCACGGCCCCTGGAGTCAGGGACACTGGTCGGATGGAGGAGACTCACTTGACCTGATCCTAAGGATTCCCCGCCTGATTGGGGGGGGTTCAGCGGTGTCCAGTCCGCTGGGGTCACTCAGCACCTCTCCTCCAGTCTTCCATCTGATGGGGGCCTTGGGGAGACGGGGTGCACAGTCCTGGGTTCCCATGACCTCTAGTCTGATAGGGGCGATCCGGTCCCTGATCTTAGGGTCAGCTCCAGGCCCCCTGTCCAACGGGGGCACACGGCCTTGGGGAGGAGGTGAGGGCATTGGGAGCCGGAGGTTGGGCACAGGAGGGCGAGGAGACCCTGGATAGGGGAGCCCGCGTGGAGCTGGACTGCATGCTGCGCACTGGGCCCGGAGGGGAGGGGCGGGGCGGGCAGGGCCCTAGGGTCTGTCTTGGTCCCGGTGAAAACGGGGAGCTAGCAGAGGTTTCTAGCGGAGAGAATCATGATGAATCCTGGATCGGACAGAAGAGAATAAATTAGAAAAGGGCACGCAAGTAGTTGCGAGAACTGGGAGGGGCTGCTGAGAGTACCCAGGAAGGGGTGAGGAAGATGGCTGGCTGGTTGGCCAGGAGCCTGGCTGGGGCCAGGAAGGGCAGGGTGGGGGCCATCTGCAGCCTCCCGGGCCCCTCTGTACCCCATTGCTGCTGAGCCAGGAAGGGGTGCCAACCAGGCAGACCAGACCCAGAATTCTGGAGCATGAGGTCAAGAGGCAGTGCCAAGGGGAAGTGTGGAATGGAGGCTATGCAAGCAGAGTGTAGAGAAGGCAGGGAGGCACCCAGGAGAGCCCTGAAGTGGCAGGTGCCAGGGGACAGGATGGGAGAGGGAGGAGAGAACCTTATCCTGGGGGTCTGAGGGGACACAGCCCTGAACTGAAGGGTCTAGAGACATGGTGGGGACAGAGCCCTGCAGTCCAATGCTAGCCTGTTCCTGTTGCTGACCAGGGGGTGTGATCACAGAGCTGGGCCGGAGTTTGATGTCAGCTCCAGTGTCCCTGTAAGGGGAGCCAGGCTGGCTTGAGCCGCAGGGAGTGTATTTAGGCCCCTCACTGGCTGCCCTGAGGCCTCAGGTGCAGAAACTGAGCTGGCCTGGCCACGGGAGAGGCTGAGGGTGGGGGGAGGGCGAGTCAGTTCTGAGCTAAGGACTCTTCCCCATCCCCCCTGGAGCATGTCTCCTCCCAGCTCATTAAGGGAAATTGCATTTAGAGTCCATCTACCTGCCATCTGCCTACAGCCTGCGCCAAGGGCCTGGCTGAGCCCAGGAAGTACCAGAAAGATAGGCAGGGCTGGGCCCATGGCACCACCCACCCCAGCCCTACAGGCTTCACCCCTACAGGCTGTGAAGATCTGATGGAGGCCCAGGCCTCCAAGCTTCAGAGTTCAGACCTCCAGCAGTGCCCACCATGAGGAGGCACCAGACTGCTACCTGTTACCCTCTACCCAAGACCCCAGCACTGCCCAGCTCCTAGCCCTGATGCTATGGACGTGTGCTATCACACCCATATGTAATCCAACCACGTGTGCCCTGTACCCGCAAATGTGTGCCCAACCCCATGTGTGCCCCACCTCCCACATGTACCCTGAACCCACACATGTGCCTGACCTCACATGCATGTGGTACCCACCCCAGTTCACCCTGGTTAAGAGAGTAGAGCCAAGGAATCATATACCAATCCTGGCACAAAGATCCTCTGGGTTATCAGGGACAGGCTGTTGATCAGCTCCAAGTGTCCCCAATACATGCTGAAGGGTGTTCATTAGATGAGGAAGTACCTAGCTGTGGGAGGAACCCAGGCCATGCTTATGGTCCGGGAAGGCCTGGATGGATGGTGACCTGTGGGCTGCCTTTTCTTCCCAGAGAACCAGAGAGACTCCACAGGTGTGTCCTTGTTTGGTTAATAAGAGGACAACATGGTGCACAGAGGTCCCAGGGTCCTCTCTCCTAAGCACCAACTCCCACCCACATCCCTCAGCCAAACTTGGTGGCAGAGATCATATCCCTGTCAGCCCCACAGATCAAGGACAGGTCTTGCTCAGACCCTCGCAGAGCAGGGCTGGGTCCACTCAGGCCCCAGAGCAAGGCCATGTACACTTAGAATCCCCAAGGCAGATTTGTGTCCCCTAGACCTCCAGGGAAGGGTCATGTCTCCTCAGTCCCCCAGGGTAGGATCATGTCCACTCAGACCCCAAGGCAGGGCCATGTCCCCTCAGTCCTTCAGGGCAACACTGTGTCCCCTCAGTCCTCCGATGTAGGGCCACGTCTCCTAGACCCCCAGAAAAAGGCTATGTCCCCTTCAAGCCCCCAGGGCAGCATGTCCCCCTGGGAAGGTGGGAGGTGGCTGGCTCTGCTCTGCTCTGACTTGCTCCCGCGGTGCTTACATATTTTAGCCTCCAGGTGTCGCTGCCGTATTGTGGACAAATTATTTATCTGGTCCTGTCCTGTGAGGTCTCTGTCCTAGCCTTCTGGTCAGGGGAAGTGACTCTGGTAGGGTAGATGACTGTTGAGGCCGCTTGATGGGGGTCCTGGCCAGGCGGCAGAGTCACAGACTCCACACCCCACCCCACACTGGGGCTACCTAAGAGCAAAGTCCATAGGTTGTACCAACCTCACCTTGTCTCTGGCCTTGGTCCTGAGTCCCCATCTGCCTGTGGGGGCCCGGGATTGAAGCAGGAAGAGAGCCCCACAGGCTGCCTGAAGGGGCCTTGAATCGGAGAGAAACAGGTTAATCCCATTTTGCTCCTTTGGGCCTTGGTTTCCCCAAGCACCAACCACCCTTGCACTCCATGCTTCAGGAGCTCTGCTCACTTCTCTTTGTCTAAATGGGGAACTTCCCAAGGTCTAGGGCAGCGATTTTCAACTAGTGTGCCACAAGGATTTTTAAAACATGCAGTACCTGACTATTTAGTCAGGGGCACTGACCTCTTTTCCCTGAGATTGTCAAATAAAAAAATGACAACAGCCAACGCAACAATAGCTGTCCGGAGTGACTGAATCAAAATTACACCCTTTTTTTTTTTTTTTTTGTCAGACCGGCAAAAAACATATTTTTTCGTGTGCCGTGGAATTTTAGTAACTAGTTTATGTGTGCCATGAGGTGAAAAGGGTTGAAAATCGCTGGGCTAGGGCAATGGTTGTAAATGTCTAAGACAATTGATTCTAGGACACTCTGAAATGCTTGGGCTAAGTCATTGCTGAGACCTGGGCCTCTCTCAGCCCAGTGCCACCTCTGGCCTCTGCCTGGCTCACTCCCCTCTCTCCCCATCCACAGCCCAGCACTGCCCCGCCCAAGCCCAAGCCGCCCCCACTGACCAAGGAGACCGTGGTGTTCTGGGACATGCGCCTGTGGCACGTGGTGGGCATCTTCTCGCTCTTCGTGTTGTCCATCAGTAAGTAGCAGCTCCCTGCCCTCCCCGAAAGGGGGCCGTGGGAGCTCAGCACCCCACCCCTAGCACCACCCCAGGGGCTCAGAGCAGCAATTCCGGGCAATGCAAGCAGGCCAGGCGCCCGCAGGAGGCCTCCTGTGGTTTCTGGCACCTCCTGGTCCACACAAAGTCCCTGTGGAGGGCTGACAGGCCGGTGGTGACCTGAAGTATTCTGCCCAACCAGGGACACAGCCACATGGCAATTACGGTAATTACAGGGGACTCCAGGAACCAGCACAAGGACGTGTCATTTTTCCCTACCGGGCCTCCTGGTGCTTCTCCTGCAGTTTGGCCAGCTTAAAGGGCCCACACCCTGGGGCCCCAGCAGGGCCACCCTGGCCGCAGCTCAGCCCAGAGTCTCCCCAGATGCCCAGCAGATGTGTCTCCCAGGCTGCAAACCCTGCCTTGTCAAATACCATTGCCCCGAATGCCTCACACCCACCTCAATGAAAAGCAGGAGATCCCTTTCTCTCCTGGGACTGGGGGTTGCTTGATGCAAAGTTGAAACAGAACTGGGCTGGGCATGCTCCTTCCAGTTGTGCTTCTCGGGTGGGGGTCTGGAGTTGGGGGGAGGGGGCAGATAAGTGCCAGCTGGGAGGAGGAAGCCACCATGGCAAAGTCTGAGGGAGGTTCCTACAGGCCAGAGGGAGTGGGGAGCAGCCTCCTAAAAAGGCTTCAGAGAGGAGTCCTCTGAGCTGCCATGGGGCAGTGGGGAGGGGTTTCTAGGTGGAGGGGATGGTATGAGCAGAGGTGGGAGGAAATGGGTCTCAGATAACCCTGAGTGCACCCGGGGTTGGAGCTAAAGTGGCATTTAGGTTCTAACGGGAGATGTGACGAGGTCCCCTGAGGGCAGGGCCAGCAGAAGTCCCATCGGGATGTGGCGCTCCAGGGGAGACCAGGACATGTGATTTGCATGTGCTTCTCCTGGCACAGAAGTGCCCTCCCTGCAGGAAAATATCCACCCATCCCCCCACCATGTCTCCTCCGCCCGGGTGGGGCCAGGATCTGAGCAAGAGGCTGCATAGTGTTCCTAGCCAAGGCTGAGAACAGTCATGCTTCTCGGTGGAGGCCCCACAGACGGGCCCGTACGGCTTCAGCCTCGGCCCAGATGTCCATGAGGGGAACAAGCCCTGCACCCACAGGCAGGGTGGACGAGGCATGTGCCCTGTGGGGGCCACAGGAGCAGTCTAGGGTGCTGGAGGTGCCTGGGGCCACGCAAGAAAGTTGCAGTGCCAGACCCAGAGAGGCACGTGGACATCCACCACAGGCTGGCTCCTATTCTCACCCATTTCCTAGAAAAGGGTAAGGGACGGTTCCACAGGCCCCAAGCAGCAGAGCAGCACTGTTACCTCCGCACGGGGCTCGAGGGAGCAGGGACGCCCGCCTCCTGAGGAGGAAACAGCTTTCCTGCTCCCCAGTCGGTGTGGGCCTAGGAGGCACAGCTGTCACTGGAGCGCCATCCCCAGACCCTTGTGAAGAGGGGCTGGGATTGGATTGGGTGCCTCTGGGGTCTTCTGGGGCCTGGGCCTTGGACCTCAATCCAAGGTACTTTGTTTCTCGCCTTCTTTGAAGAGAAGCAACCAGGCCAGGCCTGGGGAGATGGGCAGTGTCTGAGCCCTGCTCTGGCCTCCAATAGCTGCCCTTGAAGCTGCCCTTGAAGCCCGGCCTCCCGGCCTGTAGCAGTCCCTGAGGACAGCCTGAGTGTGCATGGTCCCGTGAGGTGCCTGGTGGTGCCTGGAAGAGGTGGCCCGAGCCAGGCGGGTTGGGCTGGGGACCAACCTTGGGCATCAGGCACACACAACTGTCTACTCAGACAGCAGAGTCCACGCAGACCTACTGTGGGGACCCCCATGCAGCCCCCTCCCCAGGGTGTTCCTGGATGCTAGCGCCCCTCCCCCCATTCGTTCAGGAGTCCAGCCTTGTCCTCAGCAGCAGCAGCTTTGAGCCTATCCATTCATTCATTCTCTTTTGTTTTTTCTTTCATTCTGTGCATCTGGGTGAGACTCAATGGGGCCATAATATTTGGCCGAAGTTGCACGGGATGACTCCAGAGGGTGCTCCGGCCCAGGCCGCGTAGCTTTGATCCACCTTCCCCAAAATACGCTTGGCTTATCCTGCCTGGCCTCCAGGAGTCTGCCAAGAAGTCATGTCTGATTTATAATAGGAAGCAGCTCTGTCCCCTCCCCTGAGGCTGGGGCCAAGGTGGTCAGACTGTGGGGGCCTCAGAAAAATAAACTCAGTGCAGCCAGGTCCTGGCAGCCCTGCCCTGCCATGCCCATCACCAGAAAGGCCAGCTCCATGCCCTGGCCCAGCGTGCGTGGGCGCAGCCGCCCTCGGCAGGAAAGCCACTCCTGGAATGACTCCGTCTGAGGTGAACGCCCCAGGGCAGGGGCTGTGCCCTCTTGGCTGTCACAGCAGGAGGAGCCCGGGCCGGTCCTCAGGGAGGTTGAGGATGTGTAGCCACGTCCTCCGGTGTCCGAGGCCGCTGTGGCCCTGCTCTTAGGGGCCTGGGAGGAAGAACTAGGGTGCACGCGGAGCCCAGAGACCCGGGTCAGGGGCCCAGGGCACCCCAGGAAGCCGTGGCTTGAGTCAGGGTGCAGCCGCCTGCCCTCCAGGGACTCGCAATCTAGTCAGAAGGAACCTCAAACCCAGGACCCATGGCAGGGCCGGTGCCAAATGAAACTATGAGACCCCTTGTTCAAAAATTAAGAATTTCAAGACAGTGAGAGCAGGGCATTGACCCACTCACAGGTCCTTCTAAGGGCAGGGCCCTGTGTGATGCACAAAGCCAGTCCCGCTCAGGAGGCACCTTTAAAATCCCAGGGCAGGGGAGGTGTCTCTTTTTTTTTTGGTTAATCTTCACCTGAGGATATTTTTTCCATTGATTTTTCAGAGAGAGTGGAAGGGAGGGGAGGGGAGAGAGGGAGAAACATTGATGTGAGAGAGAGACATCAATTGGTTGCCTCCCGCTCACCCCCCAGCTGGCGCAGGGGATCAAGCCTGAAACCCAGGTACATGCCCTTGACCAGAAATCAAACCCATGACCTTTTGGTCCTCAGGCCAACTCTCTAACCACTGAGCCACACCGGCCAGGGCTACAAGGGCTTTTTCGAGATGCGGAGCCTCCTGGCAGAGCCTCTTAGGTGAGACACGCCTAGGTAGATGGAGGCGCCCCGCGTTTGGGCGCCCCCCTGGGTGTCAGCTGCACCCCGGCCAAGCCCGCTCTCTCCTCCCTCAGTCATCACTCTGTGCTGCGTTTTCAACTGCCGCGTGCCACGGACCAGGAAGGAGATCGAAGCCCGGTACCTGCAGCGAAAGGCAGCCAAGATGTACACCGACAAGCTGGAGACCGTGCCACCCCTCAACGAGCTCACAGAGGTCCCCGGAGGTGAGCAGGCCCGGGCCCCGCCACCGCCTGTCCCTGCCGAGCCAGCCAGTCCTTCAGACCTGCCACCCAGCAGGTTCAGGGAGGGGGCCCAACTCTGTCCCTAGACACCAGAGCACAGAAATTGGGCAGAGCGAGGCAGGTAAAGCAAAGAGGTATCGCGCAGGTGGGAGAGGCACGGAAGGAAGGAGGGAGTGAAGGGCTGGATGTGGAGGCTGCGTAGGAACCTTAGGGCCTGTCTCACCCGTCGGGCGCCTCTTTACCCCGCAGATGACAAGAAGAAGAAGAAAAAGGACACTGTGGACACGGTGGCCATCAAGGTAGAAGAAGATGAGAAGAACGAAGCCAAGAAGAAAGGGGAGAAATGAGGAGAGCTTCCTGGAGGTGGCGGGCCCTGGGGCTCAAGTGCTGGCCAGGGCCCAGGCACCTTGGACTCCAAGCTCATCCATGGACCACAAGGGTTGAAGAACATCCTCTCTCCATTCAGAGGGGGTTGCTGAGGCCCATGGACATGTCCTTAGGGCCAGTCAGGGGCAGGGACAAGACTGCAGGAGTCCTGCCTCCCAGCCTGGATTCCGCTCCTTCTACCCCATCCACGTGGCCACTTAGCAAAGTTGGTTTAGGGCCACTGTCCCTCTGCAGATCCAGAGCAGCCTCACCCCCACACCCCACACTCCACACCCCACCCCGCCTCTGCCCACACATGCCTCTGTCCCACCCCTTTGGCCAGAAACGGCAGTGGCTCTAAAGGGGTGACAGGATGTTTCTTCACTTCCTGAAAGGCATGTGCACTGGATGGTCGGCCGGAAACTGCGGCAGCAGGAGGTTCTCAGACTCGGCTGGATAGCAGTCCTGGGGGCCAGGGGTCTGCCCCAAGCCTAGTGGGGCTTCCGGTCCAGCGGGATGAGCAGAGGTGGCCAGAAGCAGGAGAAGCCCCCAGCCCAGCAGACCAAGCTCCTGGCGATGGGATACACTTAGTTTACATATTGTGATGGGACTGAGGCTGCTGGGAGGCCAACAGGAGGGCCCAGGGCTCAGGGCTGGGGCTGCAGGGGGGGGGTCACGAGTGCAGAAGGCTAAGGCCAGCGGACCAGGGGGAGAAAGGAAGAAAGTTGGCACCTGGGCCCCATCTTAGGAATCCAGGGAATATTTGAGAAGTCGGGGGGGGGCTTGGGCTGTTCTGTGACCCTTTCTCTGCTCAGCTGTGGTGGGAGGTGTCAGGGCCCTAGGGGATCACCAGAGGGAGCAGTTAAGGGTTGAGGCAGCCTCTTCTTTTACCATTCCCAGCAACAGTGCTTAAAAGAGGCACTGCTAACTAGAAGGCCCAAAGGCCAGGGGGACTGAATCCCTTGGGGTGAGAGATGCCAGGGGGCTTCCAGGTGGCAACGACATCAGCCGAGGCATTCAGACCTGGGCCTGGAGACTAATGAGATACCAGAGGTTTTGGAGCCGGGGAGCTGCTGGAGAAGCTCGCGCCACCCTGCAGCCTACAGAGATTTGTAAATAAATCCAAGTGCCTTCTCATACCCGAGTGATCTGGAGTGACCGGTGGCAGGCAGCAAAGGCCAGGCTGAAGGTCCCTCCCCTGGATTTTCTCCAAACCTGAATTAGGATGAGCTGGAGGGAGAGACGGTGACCAAGAGGCAAAGGGGTAGCTTCAGCCAGCTGGGCCCAGCTGAGAGAGGGCACCAGGGTCCGGGGGGAAGCTGCCAGCTCTCCACTCCCCTCCACTCTACCCCTTGACTTTCAACTGGGTGAGCCCTGTGCTGGGCACACAGAGCCAAACCTGGATCCTGACCTGGGGCAGCGAGGGGGAAGAGGGTTGTGGCAAAGGTCATTCTACCCATGCAGACCACAGCCCTCCAATGTGGATGGGCAGCAGGAGCCCAGAGGGCAGGGGCCACCTGAGGTCAAACAGAGGAGCAGCTGGTGAAGCCTGGCGGAGTCCCAGCCTGGGCTCCCTGACCTCTGACCTGGGCCTCCACTAACGCTTTATGGAAAGGCCTGGCTGCTGATATGGGGATAATTTCTAAGCCCAAGTGGGCACCTGCCCCAGTCTCCAGGCAGGAGGTGACTCTGGGAGGTCAAAGTTCACTATGATGCTTCAGGGTGACGACAGGCTATGTTCTAGCCATGGCCAGGAGTCGGGTTAAAGTCAAGGAGAGCCTGACTCCCACTAAAATATCACAGAAGGAACATACTCGACTCTCTGTCCAGACAGCTGCCCCTCCCCAAGCCTCACGCTGTGTCCTGGCAGCGCCAGCTCAGCCTGGGCAGTACATTCCAGGTCCTCCATCATCTGACCCAGTATCATCCCTGCACACACACAACCCCTCCACCTTCTGCAGGGGCCACCCCAGCCTCTGGATGGAGGCCGATCCTGGGCCTCTGCTCTGTTCAGTGCCCGGAGTCCCCCTCCCACCCCATCTGGTTCAGTCATCTCCCACCCGAACAGGCCCAGGAAGGAGGAGGCATGAGGAAGAGAACTGTTTAATTGAGCACCTAATCTCTGCCCTGCCTTGTGGGGATGGGAGAGCGGCACCTGGGTGTTCTGGACACAGAGGATAAGGGGTCCTGGGGAAGCAGGGCACCTCCAAGGACAGCCTGAGAGAGTCAGAGGGCAGCAAGGATGCTGAGGGGCAGTGGCAGTGCCAGGAGCAGGGCCCTGGATGGGGCTGGCAGAGTCTGCCCATTGACACGTTCCCAGATCCAGTATTGGTAGGAGGGGACGTTCAGGTAGATGGGCGGGGCCTCGCTCTTACCACAGCCGGCGCCCCAGCTCACCATTCCCACCAAGAACCAGGTTTTCCCCATAGGACAGGCCAGGGGCTCCCCACTTATCTCCTGTGGGAGGGGGTGGGAGGGCAAAAAGGTCAGAGAGGTGTGACCCAGCTCAGGGACAAGCAGGGTGACCTCACACCAGATCTTCCCCACAACCCCCGAGTGTCACATGGCTGAGAGGTACCCAGGAGGCCTTCCACAGGGGCTACATCTCCTTTCTCTCTGGTACCAGTCCTCCATCCCCCCCTTTAACCTGCCCTCCATCTTCCCACTGTCCCCACCCCCACTCTCCTACCTACCGACCTCCATCTCTCCTCCCCATCCTGCTCCATCACCCAGGCTCAGCCCCTCCCCACTCTCTCCTCCTTGCCCCCTCCCCCGTGCCCTTGCCCCCATCCTGGCCAGGTGTCCCGAGGTCAATGACAAGGGGGATAGGTGCTCACATAGCAGAACTGTTCCCTGTCCCTGTCTTCCGCGCAGATCATCTGGGAATTGATGATCCGAATCACGGAGGGGATTTTGGAGAATCTGTGGTAGAAGCTGTCACATTCCTTGCGGTTCAGGATGGTGACTTCTTTCTCCTGAATGGTCTGGGACTGGGGCAGTGTGCCTGTGGGACGGGGTGGGGGGTGAGGGGGCCATTCAGGCTTGCCTGTTTCCCTGCTGCCCACTGCTGCCGGCCTTGTTGCCAGCCGCCCTTCGCTCCTCGCCACTCCTCCAGTCTCTTCTACTTGCCACCCAGCAGCCCTGGAGGTCTCTCCAGGTTCAGCCCACCTGCCATTTGGCCGACCCTTCCCGAGCCCCCTCGAGAGAGACCCTGGAGCAGGTTGCCCACCGTCTGGCCTTGCTGGACCTGAGTCCATTCTTACCCCAGCACCTCAGTTTTTGCCCTTCCTTCTATCCCAAAGGCCCTCCTCGAAGGCCTCCTCCCCACCCTGAGCTCACCAAACATCACTCCATAGGTCCCAAGCACTTCTTACTCCCCTCCCCTCCTCCTGTCTCTGTCCCTAGCTTGTGCTCCTGGGGGACAGGAGACTTCCAATCATTCCCAGCCATTCCCCAGACAGGCCGTGGAAAGGAAGACACAAAAGCCACCCCCCGCCCCGGGATGGAGCCCCTGTGGGCTGGTTTTAGGCAAGTTGGCTCTGTGAGGCTACTTGGGTTAGCACCTCTCTAGTGGGAAAGGATAGGGGTCCCTGAAGGGAGTGGATACTCCTGGGGCTCATAAGGAAATGGACCCTTGGATGGCCTGGGACAACACTCCTGCTCTTTGGGCCTTGTTCCTGAATTGGGATGACATGGGACTGAGGACCACTGGGGGGACCGGAGTGACTCCCAATCTCTGGGTGCAGGCTGCCTTTGGCCGATCCTTTGGGGTCCCCTGGGGAGCTTTTTACAAACACAGAGCCCTGTTCCTCTCGCCTCGGATGCTCTGCTTCAAGTCATGGGCGCCCGGGAATTGTGCAGACAGTGAGAGCTTACCCTGTGCCCCTTCCGCCTCGGGAGGTCCTGTTTACCTGCCTCGGCCTGGCCTGAGTGTTCATGGGCAATCCCAGTCCCTTACGGCCTCAACGGCCACGGCGTGCTCACTGCTGAAACCCTCGAGGGGAAGGAGGTCGGGGCACGGAGCTCCTGGGGGCGATGTGTCCATGGCAGACCCCAGCCTGTGCCCAGGTCCTCGCCCCCACCACCCAGCCTGGTCTGGGGAGGCTCCAACTCACCGTTAACCTGAGGGAGCCCCCAGCCCATCACAGTGCAGAGGGCGCCGTCCTTCACCACGTAGTCTATGCCAGGCAGGCAGATGGGCCAGACGTACTTGCTGTACTTGAACTCCCCCTTAAGCCGGAGGAGGGCAATGTTGTTGGCCCGGCCCACCCAGGACCATAAGCGATGGGCCCGGAACCGGCTGTTCACGATGACCTGGTGCACCGGGAGGTCGATGGTAGTCTGAGCCAGCTGGTCAATCCAGGGGCTCCCCACCCGCACGGAATAAGTAACGTCACTCCTAAAGGAAGCACCAGGGAAGTCTGCCGTCAGTGCCAGGCACCCCACCCAGCCTCCACCTACCTGCTTCAAGCCCCCTGAGCCTACTCCTCACGGCGGAAGTGATCATTGGGACCCTGCACACACAGCGTGGTCATGTCAAAACAACCCTTCACTTTTACAGAGGGGGAAACAGAGGCTCAGAGAAACCCAGTGGCCAGCTCAAGGCTACACAGCAAGAAGTGGTGGAGGTGGGATGTGGTCCCAGCTTTCTCTGGTTTCAAACTCTGGACTCAGTCCTGCACCTGTGCTGGGCCCTAGAAGTGACAGTTCCCCCTGCATCCCCCCTTGTGCAATCAGCCCTGGAGTCACAGGACTGAGGGCCCAGGGGAGGGGAGCAAGCTTCCTGCTCCCAGGAAGGATTGTAGAACTCAACACCCACCTGCTTGGAGCTGGGGCGAAGCTGGCCTAGGACTGTGGGGTTCTGCCAAGGGCACAGTTGCCACTGATGGGCCAGCTGGTGGGAAGACTGGGCCCCATGTGACTCCAAATGCCTTTCCACCCGCCCACCCAGGCCCCGACTCACTGGAGCACGCAGTGGGCCACAGTCACCACCCACTGGGAGGAAATGAGAGTGCCTGCGCAGATATGTATGCCATTGGCCTGCACACTGACCATCCACGGCCACCTCCGAGCTGTGGCCTCTGCGTCCCTGAGGGTGGGGTCCTGCTCGTGGGACATGCCACAGACTGAGGAGGAAGGCGAGAGCTTGATGAGGGAGGGGATCTAACAGCCACATCCCATGGCACCTTCCCCCCCTCCCCTCAGCCTGATCTCCCACCTCTGCAGGCCCTGGCCTGGACGATCCCATGGCTCTCCTTTTCTACTGGTCATCATGTAATGATGTTGTCCCCATGTGGACTGAGGTATCCAACCTCAGAATGGCCTCAGCACTCCCCAGGTATCCCTCTCCCTGTCCCCACCTCCCAGGCCATAGAGCATTCCCACCGGCCCCTTTGTCCTATCAAGCCCCTTCACAAACTCATTCCTTTTTCTATCTGGTTCCCCTCCTTCAGCCAAGGCAGACCCCTCTCCCCGCTCTGGGAATCCCCTCCTGTGATAAGTGAGAGAAAGGCTGATGACCTAACAGGGAAATGGGCCGCGTGCGTGAACAGACACAGCCCAGGAAGGAAACCCAGGCAATAGACCAACACAGCCCCAGCAGTCCTCTGGGAAGGGCAGACTTGAATTACAATGAGGTTCCTTCCACTCCACCCCCTGCCAGGGGCAGCTAAATGTCCCTGATCCCAAGCGTTGGTGAGGATTATAGCCTCAGACGGCTCACTCTGCTGGGAGGGGTGTCAGTGGGTGCAGACACTTTGGAAAAGATTTTACAAAGCAGACACACATCCAACATCACAGCAGCTCCACTCCTGGGTGTTTTCCAAACGGATCAGTGGCTGCGAAACCAGAGTAAGGGGGCCAGGACCAGCATTTGTAAAGCTCACACGGGAGAAGTAGAGGCAGGGTGCTGCTCTGCCAGTGAGGTGTGAGTGGCAGTTAAATCGTGTGACCTGAATTCCAGGATAAGCAGTGTCTCCCGGGTGGGTCTGTTACACGTGCTTGAAATGCACTGGTCAAGACAACGGGTGCAAGTGTGCCCCAAGACGCCCTCAGGAGGGCTCCCTGAAAGCTCTGGAGGTCCCCGCAGTCCCTGGCTGCAAGCCAGGGGCAGGAGCCAACAGAGCGGGCCTTGGAGGGCAGGCTTCTCCCACTTCCTGCGCCTTCTACCTCACCAGGATGGGAGGCCTGGCCCATCATAGGTGCTCAATAAACACTTATAAAGGCAAGCTGGTCTCTTCTCACTGCTCCCTGCCCTGTCCTCCTCGGTCCCTTCTGTCCCCAGGGATCAAAGGTCCTGCAGGCTCCTCCGACACCTTCCTCGCTCCCGGAGCCCAGGGTACTCACTGGGAGGTAGGTCAGTGCCGGCTTGAGAAGCAGGGCCCCCGGAGAGCGCTGCTGTGTTTGGGGCCTGCGAGAGGAGGAGAGGCTCCCCTGTGGGACAGGTGGCACCAGGGACGCAGGGGGTGCCAGGGTTGGGGGTAGCAGCCGTGGACAGCGCCCCCAGGGCTTCGCCTGCGCCCAAGCAACCTGTGGAAGGATGCGGAGAGGGTCAGAGGCGGCAGGTAAGGCCCTGGGGCGGGCGGGGGTGGGGGGTGCGCTCACCCGCAGGCCCCAGCAGCAGCAGCAGCAGCAGACCAGCCTGGACCCGGGAGGGGGCGGGTGTCTTGCGCCAGGGCTCCATCGCCCGGTAGCAGCAACTGCTCAGGGGAGCTCCTGTGGCGACGGCGCCCCCCACTGGCCGCCCGCGACTGCTTGTGGGGTGTGGTGGGTGCGGGCGTCCCTGCTCCCGGCTTACATGGCGCCCCCAGCGGCCGCCCGCAACGGTGCTCCTAGTGTTCCTCCCGCGAGGGCGCCCCCTAGTGACTGGCCTCCCTCATACCTGCCGGACGGGCGTGTGGCGAACCGCCCCGTTTCTGGTCGCGCCTCTGCCACCCTGGTCTCCCCACTCCGCTGGGCTCAATAGTTTCCTGGAGCCCCCCAACTAACCTCGCCGGCTCCTGTACCCCTCGGCCCCTGTGCCTCCTGCCCGGGGCTGGCTTCTTGCCTTCGCTCCTCCCCTGGTGAGACGGCCCCACCCCTGCGGCTGCCGTCCAGGATTTCCAAGGGGTCCCCCTCCCCTCCAGCCTGGTCACTGCAGTGGGGCCCTGCCCCAGGTCGCTGAAATGACGCAGATGGGAACGTGTTCTGGAAGGACTGTTAAAGGTTGCCTAATTTTAAACGGCGCTCCGCCCTCCCCTGACTTAGGAAAACGCACAGGTGAGGTTCCCGCCACAGAGAGGGATGGTGACCAGCAGGCCCTCCTGGGAGCAGAGGGCCACTTCGTAGGCTGGACTCTGGGGAACGTTTTGATGGCTCAGTGACAGAGATGGATAATACAGTTAGAAACCCGTGGAGGGGAAGTCTATGAGAAGCTTTGGTTCAAAGCTATTGGAAAATTCTAGCCTACTAGAAGAGAAGATCCAAGTTAAATCAAACCAGGACGTTCGAACTTTTGCCAGGGCCTGCTGTGCTGGGACAGGCCCTCAGGCTGGCCATTCAGGGCTCCAGTCTCTGGGAAGACAGCAAGGCACCCCACTACCTCTCTGGGGCCCTACACGCCAAGGGTAGCCGTGCACTCTGAACCTGCACCCCATCCGGCCTGAGGGACCCCTGCTCTCCCTCCACACTCGGGCAGGACTCTGGCCAGCTCGGGCCAGCCTGTCCTTGCTCTCCAGAGTCTGATGGAGGTCACTGAGGCAGCTCGGGAGCTCAGGGTGCAGTCGCCTCGCACAGGCCCCCCATGCAGCATTCTGCCTTGCCCTCCCCCTCTGGCATCATCACCCACCCTTGTCCGGCAGAGAAGAGAAACTGGGCAGATTCTGGAGACCCTCAGGGGGACATGCAGGGTTGGAAGAGGCTCAGTTTCTGGAACAAGGTCCACAGTGCAGGTCTGGTCTTTGTGTCTCAGGAAGAGGCCAGCCCTCGCAGAAAGGCCTGAGGGAAACAGCTGGTCAGAGACCCAGGTGAGGGTCATGGGGACCTGATGTGGGGCCATCTCTGAAGGGTTCCAGCCAGAGTCTGCAACAAAGGTGATGACTTCTGTGGCCAAAAGTGCAAAAGCAGCCCTGGCCGGTTTGGCTCAGTGGTCAGGGCATCAGCCTGTGAGCCTAAGGGTTGCAGGCTTTATCCCCAGGCCTGAGGTGCTTGCGTGAGGCAACCAATCGATGCCTGAATCTCACATCGATGTTTCTCTCTCTCTCTCTCTCCCTCCCTTCCACTCTCTCTGAAAATGAATGAAAAAAATATCGTAGGGTGAGGGTCAAAAAAAAAAGTGCAAAAGTATATTTATTGAACTGAAAAACCAGTGGCTCTGGGCCCTCCCCCGAGGGCACTCTGCCCGCGGGTCCTGCACTCCTCCAGTCTCCAACTCCCCTGAGGGCGGCCGAGGGGAGGAAGAAGCGCCTGCCTCTGGGAATGACCACCCTGGAAACACCGCTCAAAGGAGCCACAGGGAGCCCAGGGAGACTAGCAGAATGTAGCCGGTGTGGAAGACGGGGCTCAGGAAGGCGGAGTGGGCCCTGCTGATGAACTTCACGTCCCCGATCTGCCTCCGGATCCACTGGGTGAAGAGAGAGGTGCTGGTGTAGATATTCGGGTAGTGGTGCTGCTTGCAGCTGAAGCTCCAGCTCTCCACCCCCATCTGAACCCAGGTCTTGTTCACTTGGCAGACCATAGGGCTGCCGGAGTTCATCTGAGGAGGGGAAGAAGAGAGCCATAAGGGAGGCAGCTGGACGGTCTCAGCAGGAGGCCCTGGATGAACTTGCCCCTGCCTAGGCCATAGCCTTAGCCTGGGCTGGGCTAGGCCTCTGCTGTTCCTGATGATACAACCCGCACTGGGGCCCAAGGTCGGGACCACGCTAGCCTCGCCCTTCATTCTCCTGCTTACTCTGACCACAACTCCCTGGCCTCCTCCCTCTCCCCTCTCCTTAACTCCTGGTAGGCCTCCAAGGTGGTGCCCTTGACCTTTCCCTTTCCTGCAATCCTGCTTGCAGAGTGAGCTATTGGAAATGCAAACCAACCCCTACTCTTTTTTGTGCAAAGCATGTATAAGAATAATGTTTACAACAGCACAGGTCAATCAAAAGGTGACCTCTGTTATTTCTGCTCATGGTGGGTTTATGATCTTCCAAAAACTTTTACACTCTTCTGTACCATTAAGTTTTGTAAATTAGAAAAACCAGAAAAATGGTTCTCTCTATATAGATATAGATATAAATGATATAGATTTTTGTAAGATAATGCAAACCAAGATTTGCAGGATATAAACTAATGAAGAGTGCATAAACACTTAAGGAAAAATAATAAAACTATACCTAAAAGCATAAAAGACGACCTATAGGAATGAACAAAGATATCACTGTTCTTGGATGAGTCAACTTAAAACAAGGTAATAATATCAATTCTCAGCATTTGGCTTCCAACAGTATGAAAGGCTTGCTAACCTACCCAACCTTGCTGAAGATAACTAAATACACGAGATTTTTTCAAATTGTCACTTTAAATGCATAGCGAGCTGGCAAGAAAATAGACTCCCCAGAGTCCAAAACTCAGAAGAGGGCTGGAACCAAGAGCTTTGTCAGCAAAGCCCAAAAGATGGCTTTTGCTCCAAGGCCATTTCCCAAACCCAGTGACACTGAGCTTTGGTTTTCACAGCCTTGTTCATGGGTGCAGGAGATAAAAGGCAAAATCCTGGCTGCTCAAGGAGGGGAGCCTAAGAGGAAACCTCTAGCAAAAGGCTACACCTTCAAAAAAGGACCACATCTTCCAAGTGAGGTCTCTCAAGAGAATCAGCTGGGAACACCAGCCCTTATGTGAACTTGCAACTTGAATTCACATGGTCTGGGTGGTTCAAAAAACCTGAGCCAAAGGTGTGTGGGGTTTTTTACATTTCCAAATGTGTGCTTGCTTGTTTGCTTTTGTAATTAACTTCCAACTCAGTTTCTCTGTAGTCACAGAATTAGTTCTACAGTGATATCAGTTATATGGAATGTGTTAAGACTTGTTTGGTGGCCTGGTATGTAGTTAAACTTTTTAATGTTTATTTCATTATTTTCTATTTCTTTTTTAAAGCAGTGTTTAGAGAAAAATTTGTAGTATCAAATACTTGTACTAGAAAAGAAAAAAAGACCAAAAATAAATTCTCTAGGTGTCCAACTCATGAAGTTGGCCTATGTATATATAAACATTTGATTTATGAGAGAAGGGGTGACAGTCAGTACAGAAAATGTTTTTTTCATTGAATGGCTTTGGGACAACTGGTAGTCCATACAGGGAAATAAATAAAAACAGAAACCTCTCTTACACCAGCACAAAATGAATGCTTGTGAATTCAAGACCTAAATGTGAAAACCAAAATTTCAAAACTTTTAGGCAAAAAATATAGGAAAATGTCTTTATGACCCTGAGAAAAGGAAGGATTTCTTAAATAAGACACAAAAAGCATAAGTCTGAAAGGAAAGCATGGATATATGTTTGACTAATATAAAATCTAAATTGCTGTTTAGCAAAGGACAAGATAAAATGAAAAGATAAATCAAAAACTGGAAGAAGGTGTTTTCAACATACACAATGAACACAGAATAGAAAAAAAAGGCAAACAACAGAAAAATGTGCAAAATATCTGAATAAGAGATTCATAGGAGAACCACCACAAATGGTGAAACATGAAAAGACACACAACTGTACTGGTAATTGGGGCCATGCACATTGCAACCACAATGGGATACTATCTCTCATCCATCAGAATGGAAAACATTTCACAGTCTGACAATACCAAAAGTTGGCAAGGATATGGAACAATGGAATTCTCAAACACTGCTGTAAGAGTATAGACTAATACAATCACTTTGGAGAACAATTTGGCAATGACTATTCTAGATGAAGGTTTTCACAGCCTTTGACTCACCAATTCTTTGCAGGCCACAGCCCATGGAGAAATTCTGAAACATGTCAATAGAGAGATGTGTGTAAGAATATTCAGAGGAGCAGACTTTGTGATATGAAAAAAATTGGAAACTACCTCAGTGTAGTAGAATGGATAAACTGTGGCATATTCACCAAAGTGAATATTGTAGATAGAGCTGATCGATGAATTAGAGCTGCACATATCACTATGACACATATCTCAAGAACGAAGTTGAACGAAAGATGCAAGAAGCAGAAGCATGTTTACAGAATGAGGCCATTTATGCAAAACTGGTTTCGCCAGCACCTGGCTCAGATCCAGGCACGACTGATTGATGTTCAAACACACTCAAGTGACCTTGGAAGTATTGCCACTAAGGCCAGCATTGTGGACAGGAGCAGAATATTTTCACCCTGGTTTTACAGACTGGGAAGCTGAAGTCCTGAGAAGGGAGAACTTGTATAAGGTCTCATGTAAAAAGGAAGGCATGTCCCCAAAAGCCCCCTCCCTGCCCTGGGCCACACACTCCGCACCTGACAAGAGTCTGCGCCCCACTCTGAGCTGGCACACAGCATTTCTTTCCCGATAAACTTCTTCTGGCCCTTCAAGAAGAGGAACTGGTACTGCCGATCGCAGATCTGATGTTTTATTATCTTGACAGACACCTCCTGAAGACTATAGGGGGGCTTTGGGGTCACTAAAGAGAGAGATCTTGCCTCAGCATCCCTTTAACAATTTGGCACAACTTTATCTTGGGGTTATCCTCATTCCCAGATGTGGGGAGCAGGGCCATTTCCTGGGGTGGTGATTTTTAAAGGCCCAGTCCATAGCCTGACTTTTGAAAAAGCCCAAGTTTATTAAAAAGGCTAAACAAAAGTTTCGCAAGGGGCTTAGAGTGACATCCAGGCACTAAATGAGGAATTACTCCAGTAATTCAGGGTCCATGAGGGTGAAGGGCTGAGCACTGTCCCGTGGCTACCTGGCAAGGTGGCAAGACCCTAGAGCCCAGAGTGTAGCATCTCCTGGGAGTCAGGACCCCACAAAGGCTCTTAGATCCTAGAACCCCTGAGTGACACCAACAGGAGCAGACCTCCAGAAATTATTGGTATCTCGAGGTAACAGGTATTCGGCTGCCCAATGCCTCAGTACCTCCTAGACATGGCACTTGTGCCACTTCCAGACAGGGAAGCCCACTAATAGTCAAAGATTAATTTCCTACCATGCTGCAAGGGGATGGCTAGGCATTTTGTCCATGCAAGCCACGAATGTCTTCTACACTAGAGCACTGTGTATACCTACCTACCAACAGAGGTCAGGAGAGTGTGCAGCGCATTAGGTGTTCAGGAAATGTTTGATGATGGAGTGAATGAGTGAATGAAGGAATGAATGAATGAGCCCATGGCGAAGTTGTGTTCTGAAGAGGCAAGTGTTTTGGAAACTCTGCCTGCCTCCACTCACCTTTTGTGTCTGTACGTCCCCACACGATCGCCCAGCACGAGGTTCCAACAGATGGCCTGAGATTGGTGGTAGGTAGGCAAATAGGCTGGACAAGGGGGGACCAGAGGACGGGGTCCTTGAGCTTCAAGAGGGCAATGTCGTTGGCTATGAGGTTCTTGAAATTCTCATGAATCACAATGTGAGCAAGCGGGAGATGAGTGCCCTTTTCTGGGAGGTGCTGGACTCCCACCATCACAGAGTATTGGTCGGGATTCAGGGACCTGCAGGGCCATGGGTAGGAGGCTGATCACCAGCAGTAAGGCCGCTACTCCCAGAACCCCAGGTTCACCAGGGTCCCCCTGGGGACCAGCTGCCACCCTGACTGACCTCTCTAAGCAGTGCGCAGCCGTGAGGATCCACCGGTGGTGGATGAGGGAGCCGCTGCAGACGTACATGCCCAGGAACAGGATGCTCACCTGCCACGGCCACTTGCCTACCTCCACCAGCTTCCCCTTCACCACCTTGCAGGACATGTTGGTCTGACCACAGCCCCAGTAAAAGGGCTCTGAGGAAAGAGAGAGAGAAGGGGCCATGCCAGCCCCGTGCAGTCGCTCAGGTGGCAAAGGCAGCCCTCAGACCCCTGTTCACAGCAGGTATGGAGGCTGTCCCAAGCAGCCACTGCCACATGGGCAGCTGGCAGGTGACCCAAGCCAGGGCTGCCCCACAAGAATACCCATGGTCGGTTCGGGTGTGTGCCCAGAGACCTTCTGCCAAGTGGGGCCCCATACTTTCCACTCCCAAAGAGTCTACTGAAAACTGGTATTGGATGCTGGCTCCACGGGTCACTTAAGCTCTCTGGGCCTTGGTCTCCGATGGTGAGATGGAGATGCTGGCAAAACACACCTCCCAGGGTGCGGACGTCAGCATCTGAACAGTGCCTTATGTAGCATGAGCAGTCATCTCATGTCATTGTCATCACAAGTCCTGGGTCTAGAGTGTGCCTCCCAAACAAGCTCATCTTTCCCATGGAAGTTAGCTTGTCCCCCAGCTTTTAATAAAGCTCTTCCCTCATGTTCATGTCACCCTGCAAACTGGAACTGCCTCAACACTGCCTGGGTCTCCAGGCTTGGCGCACCACGCAGTCTGGTGAAGATGTATCCATCAGGTGTGAGGACAACTGACACTGACACCCAGGTGAACAGACCCTTCTTGTCCCTGTCCCATGTCCCAAAGCCCTACCTTCCACATAGAGTGGGTTCCCGAGTCTGCCAAAAGCCAATGGAGATGTGACGCCCAGATCTGGCTCACATGCCATGGCAAGCTGGTGCCCAGCGCCGCTGGTCCTCAGCATGGAATGTAGGGGCAGGGTATCTCCAACATGCAGGAGTTCTAGAACTCGTGGTTTGTTTATTTAGGGTAACCAGGAGTGGGCCTCTGCCCCAGGGTTGCAGGCTCGCCCAGCTGGGACAGCATTAGGGTGCTAGCAGAAAAGGGACAGTGTGGTCATGGTGAGGCCCCACCAGGGCACCACGTGACACTGCTGCCAAGCACCTCCCCAGATGGTGCTCCTGGGCCTGACCCTGAGCCTGGGACAGCACCTGGCATCTGGCCCATGACAGTGCCTCCTGGGCTCAGCCTGGGCCTTGGAGGTATCTCTATGTGCCCAATCCCAAGCCTGCGACCGCAACAGGTGTCTGGCCTGTGAGGCATCCCTAATGCCCAATCCAAGCTTCTCTATGAGGCCCTTCTGATGGTCCTCCTGGAAGTAAGGAAACTGAGGCACAGAGAAAGGGATGGCTGTCGTGGGGGACTGAGCTGGAACTAGTTTCCCTTCTCTCCACAGGTTTTGCATTTTCCAGAGAGCTCCCCGAGCAGAGGGAGGCCGGGTGTTCTGGGCCTGGGAAGGTGGTTTCCTGAGAGGAAGCAGATGCAGGCCCAGGTCTTCATAAATCTGAAGAATAAATTACATCTTGGGGCCCCTCCACCTCGCTCCACTGAGGATCCCTCCCAAGGATCCCATGCTCCTCACACTGTCCACGAGGACAGCTGACTCCTGCCCCACCGCGTTGCCAGTGCTGTCGAGGACTTGGGGTAACAAGGTAGTTCGCGCACTGCTGGGGAGATGGACTGGGGCCACCACTGTGGAGAGCTTCAGAATCATTTAGGGGAGCAGAGGATGTGCCCACCCCCCAGCCTGCAGCTCGGCTCCTGGCTGTGCCACCCGGCAACGGCCAGCAGTGCGCAGCAGGGGACACGGCAGCGCTGCCGGGCAGAGCCCGAGCGGAGCAACACACGACGGCCACCAAGGGCGGGAGGGAGGCCGAGTCCTCCACAGCCACATGGGCAGGCAGTGACACGGGGAGTCTCAGAAACATATCTTCCAGTGAAAGAAGCCAGACACAAAAAGGTGCATATTATATGAAATTCAAAGACAGGCAAAACAAGCTACTTTTAGGGATACATGGTAGAGAATCGAGGAAATGATTATCCCTACAATCAGATTTCCTCTGGGAGGAAGTGGGGGGAGGACAAGGGGGAGAGGGAAATACGTTGGGGGAACAATCGATAAAACAATACAAGATAATTGAATGAAGATGCATATCCACTATCACCACCAAGGTGAATACAAAAGAATTCTAAAAGTCAAAGCTTTTTTTGTTTAATGTTTTTATTGATTTTTTAAAGAGAGAGGGAGGCAGAGGGAGAGAGAGATGGAAACACTGATGACAGAGAAACATTAATCAGCTGCCTCCTGCACGCCCCCTACTGGGGCTCAAGCCCACAACCCGGGCAGGTGCCCTGACTGGGAATTGAACCAGTGACCTCTGGGTGCCTGGGACAATGTTCAGTCCACTGAGCCACACCAGCTGGGCGAAAGTCAAAGATTCCTAAATCAGGCAGAAAAAAATCTACTCGCATGCTACTTATTAAAGACCCACCTAAAACAAAGTGACATGAAGCAGTTGAAAATAAAAAGCCAGGCAAAAATTATTAAGTCTACGGAAGCGAAAATAGAAGTGGCAATGTTAATCTCTAAAAATGTGACTCAGGACTAAAGCTTTAACCAGAAAAAGAAAGTTATTTTATGTTGGGAAAAGATTAAAGTTACAATGGCTATATAGCATCATAAAGTTCTGTTCATCAATAACATGGCATCGAACATGTAAAACAGAATCAACCAGCACTACACGAGATGCTGAAAATCCGCACTTAGAGCGGGAGAGTCTTCAACCGACTCTGAGTCTTTGGGGAATGAACTCTCTATAAAAATCAGCCGCACACTCAACAACCAAAGAAACCACAGTAACTTCCCTAAATGTTGAACTAGCCCAGCTCACACTTTTTACCATGATGCAACAAAGCAAGGATTCAGTAACAAAATAGGAAGCAGAATAAACCAAATTATTTGAAAATTTTAAAATAAACTTTCTTAACTTATCTGAGGAAATAAAGACATTCTAAAAACTATTAGAAATTATTAGAAAATACTAATAATTAAAGTAATGAATAAAAAAACGTACTGAGTATGTTCAAGGCAAATACATAACCTTAAATTTATTTTCAAAAATAAAAATAAACTAATTAAATGCTCAAATCAAGAAACTATAAAAGGTACAAAATAAGCCCAAGGAAAATCTGTAGGAAACATGTACAAAATATAGAATTATATCCTAATTGATTAGAACAGCAGAATTAGAAATGAACTCTATGATATAAGCCAGGTCTTTGAAAAAACAAATATTAAATAGGACGAAGGCATATTTCATATTGATAGGGCATACACCCCACCCAGATGGTACAGGAAGCATGAACCTTGCACTCCTAACAGAACAGCTTTGAAACAAAGCAAGAATTATTATAACTGCAAGAAGACAGTCTTAATTCCTGTGATAAATCTCTCCGAAATCAGAGGATTATACAGACATAAAATATTGGAAGTGTCAAGAGGATTTCAATAATACAATCGACACGCCTGATCCAACCCGTTTACAGCTAGATCTCCCTTTCAAAACACACGACACTTCCGTTTCAAATGCACATGAAACAGTCACTAAAAACGACCAATTACTGGGCACAAATAAAACCTCAATCAATTCCGAAAGGCAGAAATAATTAAGTCCATATTGTGATGTAATTTTTAATAGAGAAAAAGAAGAAGCTTCTACCCTTCCCCCAAATTATCCATCAGGAAATTAAATAGCACCCTTCTATTTAACTCTTGGGTTAAATAAGAAATATAGTATGAAATTAAAAATATAAAAATGGCCTGGCCAGTGTGGCTCAGTGGTTGAGCATCGACCCATGAACCAGGAGGTCACTGTTCAATTCCCAGACAGGGCACATGCCCGGGTTGCAGGCTTGATCCCCAGTAGGGGGCGTGCAGGAGGCAGCCGATCAATGACTCTCATCATTGGTGTTTCTCTCTCTCCCTTTTTCTCTCTAAAATTAATAAAAAAATTTTTTAAAAAAAATACTTATATATAAATGAATTACTACAAAGTCAGTACATATCAAATCCTATGAAATATAGCCAAAGTAAGACTCAGAGGAAATTTTATGAAATTAACTGAAAATATTAGAAACCAAAGAAGTCTCTAATAATGAATTGAGCATGCTCAAGAAGTTAAAAAAAGAGTAAAACCAATCCCTCAAAAGTAAAAGGCTGGAATTACTAAATCTAAATGAGCTTTAATAAAATAAAATGAACAAATAGAAGCAGATTTGATTATACTAAAACCAAAAGTTAGTCTGTACCATTCAGGAGTTCCCAAGTAAGAGAAACTTCCACTCAAACAGGCTTAAAATATTTGTCTCCTCTCTTCAGTGGTGGCCTCATTCTGAGTCAGTCCCCATGTTGAAAAATGTTTGTCAACAGTCCACATCTTTCTGCCTCCCACTCTACATTCAGAGAGAGAGAGTGTGTGTGTGTCCTCTAACCATGCCCGATGCTGACTGGGACAATCCACCAGTACCCCAGGCGGCTGGGGTACTGGACCTTGCTGACTACAGGAAGCCTATGAGCCATCCCTCCTGGGAGTTGGGAATGTGACAGCTGCCCCCTGAAGAACCTGAGCAGCATGGCAGAGGGCGTGGGATGCTGACCAGGACCTGGGGTAATAGGTGGGAAGGATGGATACCAAAAAGCTAACCAACAAAAGTACACCAGATGGTTTTTTTTGAAAACATCTCAGAAATAGACGAAAATCTGGATTTAGGCAATATTTTTTTTTTTAAGGAAGAGAACAGTTTTTGCTACCATTTAACAAAACATAACATAAAGCTGATTGAAACAGTACAGCACTAACCCAGGGACAAACAGAACAGTGGACAAATAATAAAGATTTCAAAAAACATACCCACGAGTATATTGAGAGTTCATTAAATATGGACATTCAAATCAGCAGGCAAAGGGTGGACCCCACCAAAACCAGTCTCAATGGAGCTGGTCCTCCAGTTGGAAACAGATCCCCACCTCACACCATACATACACAGAAATTTCAGACAGATTATACAGTTACTCAAACTATAAAGTTATCAAAATATTAAGAGAGATACAGAAAGACAGCTTTTGTCATGTGGGGATGGAGAAGGCCATGTTAAGGAACACACAAAACTCATAAAGGAAGTAAAGGCTGATTTGACTCTGTTACAATTTTTAAGTCTTTATGGAAACATTACCCATTCATTCCACATATTTCTAAAAACAAGTGGCTCACTGGAGAAAATATTTGTAAAACTTAGAAAGGCTTAAATTAATACTCAGAAAAGATGAAGATCTTCCATCAGAAAAGATAAGTCACCCAATTTTCAAAATAGGTAAAGTACGTGAACAGAGGACTTTTATCTTATTCTCGACAGTATTGAACAGAGAATTTACTAGAGAAAAGGTATACATGTGTTTTTCAATAAACACATGAGAAAACACTTTTCTGATCAAGAAAACACAGAACAGCAATGCTATAACTTTTTACCACTGGATGGACAGTTTTAAAGATTAATGATGTCCACATTCAGCAAAAGGGGAAACTCGTTCTAGAATACTTCAGGCCTGAATGTGAACTAGTAAAATTTGGAGGAGGGGTGAATTTGATAATATTCATCCAAAATGATTAAATTTGTGTTTCCTTTGACTGTCCCCACCCCACCCCACCCTGTGCATGCAGGAGGGTGTTCAGGACTGTCGCAATGCTGACAAATCAGAAACAGCCTAAAAAATGGGCCAAGGTTAAATAGCCTCCAGTACATGGCACAGACACAGGCGTGATGTAAAAGTACGCTCTAGGTACTGACATGGGCTTTCGAGGCATCTAATTTTTTTTAAATGTAGTTATGAATAATACATATATTTTAAATCATTTATTTACAATCATAAAGATACATTATTTAGGGATGCTATTGATGATTACTTCTGGTTAAGGGAGCAGTACTGTGGTGGGATGGATGAGAGGGGGAAGTCTTTACATGTATTTCTGATTTTTTTCACAGGGTTGTATTCAGACATTGCTTATAATTTTTTTTTAATGTGAAGAAAAAATGTAGCCATGAACATGTAATACTTCGTAATCCCTATTTTTAAATACCATTAGAAAAACTAAAAGCCGATTTGGAGCGCTGTAGGTCCTTCCTACTGTCAGCCTACAGGGAGTGTTCCAACGGCTCCCTCCCAGCACGCCCACTTCACAGAGGAGGAGACTGGGGCCTCGAGCCCTTTCCCTATGCCCTAGCACTAGTGATATAGCAAAAACCATCAGTCCCCACGAGGGAAACCACCTGGTAGAATTAACCCCGGGAGACCCTGCTCTCCCACCCCCAACAACCAGGGCCACCCAGAAAAGAGAACAGAACCAGCTCACGTTTGCACAAATTTAATTGCTGCTGTTCTGGGCCCCAATTCCAGAGCCCTTCTAGGCCACACCTCCCTTCTCCTGGTCACCGAAGGCCTAGTCATCCACCGAATCCCTCCCTACTGGGATGCCAAAGCAGGACCAGGTCTCCCAGGGGCCACTCTGTCCCCACCTTGACTCTGGGTTGAACACGGATGCATGACCTTGGTCTAACCTTGACCTGGCCCCATTCAGCAGAAGCAAAGCAGGAAGGAGGGAGGGGGCCGATCAGGGGCCCAGCTGGGGCTGCAGCAGCCAGGACAGGAGAAGGAGCAGCGTGGAGGTGCAGGGGCCTGAGAGAGCCCGGCTGCTCATTTGACTCTTGATCCACTTGCTGTATTTGGTGACGCGTGTGTACACACCTGGATCCCGTGCTTTGGCACAGGCCTTCTCCCAGGACAACACCCCAGCCAGGATCCATCTGTCCTCGACTTCGCAAGCCAGTGGGCTCCCAGAATCCCCCTAGGCAAAGAGAGGCGTGACAGAGGCTCTGGGCCCAGATGGGACCCAGGGAATCCAGAGGACCCAGAATGCCCACCCTGAGTTCCGCTTGGAAGATCCTTTTACCCTTTCAGGGTCTCACTACCTGGGGACCTCCTTCTGCTCCATAGTTTGGGACCCTGTCCCAGAATATTAGGCAAAATCGAAGTCACAGGGGAAGAAGGATGGGTGCAGAGCACTGCCTGGTAATGGTGACGAGGTGGGAGGCCAAGCAAACCCCTCCCCGGTGAACTTCCCCCCACCTGGGAGTTGTTCCCAACAAATGGAGAGCTCCCAGAACCTCCCCGAAACTCACAGGGCACAAGTTTTCTCCATAATTGGTGGCACAGATCATGTCCCTCGTGACGAGGGGGAGGACGCGGGGGATGCGGGACCTCTTTCGGTAAATCTGGTCACACCTCTGGTTGTCCATGACAAACACCTCGGCCTCCTGCAGCTGCGGCGTCAGCGTGGCGTTGGCTGTGGGGAAGCCCAGGGGGTTGGGAACTAACCCCTCACTCCACTCGCCCTGGCCTTTCCCCAGTGTCTTGTCACCTCCATCCCGGAGAGTCGCCCAAGCCCCATCCCTTCACAGAGCTCATCCCACACCCCTGGCAAGTCTTTCCCAGTGAGGCCGCACCCCCTCCACACTCGGGGATGAGCTCCCTGCAGGCGGGGCGCGTGTTCCCAATGCCCGGGGTACACGCTGGCAGATGCTCGCGTGTGGCAGATGCTTGAAGTCTGTCAAGTGAACAGATGAGTGAGTGAGCAAATTTGTGACTCCCTGACTCGGAGCTTCTGTGAGGCGAGTGATCGTGCCCTGCCCTGGCATGGCTCGGCCTGGAGGAAGGCCCACAGCGATGGACAGGGGTTCCCACGTGAGGAGCAGGCCTAACACATCCAAGGACCAGGGGCCAGAGGTAACGGTGACCACACAGAGGAGGCCACGAGCTTCCTGAGGGGCGCCATAGGGGGCCCAGCAGGCAAGACCCCAGGAGGAACTGACTGCACCCTCTGTGGTACCGCACCCCACCCCCAGCCCATCCTGCTCACCTAAGAAGCGCTTCTTGGCCTGGCCCCAGCCGGTCACCCAGCACTGCGTCCCAATTTTCAGGTTGTAGCTGGACTCCGGGAGGCAGATGGGCTGCATGTGCTTGCTGAAGGTGACAGGAGTGTGAAGCCGGAGAAGGGCAACATCGCCCATGGGGAAGGTCCGGCCCCAGTACTTGGGGTGCACAATGATGTCCCTCACAAGGATCGAGATGTCCGTCCTGGGGTACGTGGGCTTCAGCTCAGAGGTGCCGAGAGTCACTGAGTACTCTTTGGTGCTACAGGAGACACAGAGCCGCACCTGGTAGATGTCTGGGTCCCAAGCTGACAATGCTCCTACCTCCGCCAAGGACCCTCTCCCGCAGCAGACGCCCTGCTAATCCAGCCTGGGGGCCGACGGAGTCAGAGCTGTGAATGCCTCCCCATCCACCGTTCAGGTTGATTCACGGTGGCCTGGTCCACGTGTTGTGTATGTAGGAGTTGGTCTACATGTATGTTTTGATGTGTGAGGGGTGGAGGTCCATACTGAGTTTGTCCATTACCCTGTGTGGCATTCGGTTTTCGTTGTGTGGGGCTCCTGGCCCCCCGTGAGATCCTGAGCGTGACTCCCCTGTTTGAGACATCCCTTCCCACTCCTCCTACTTTCCCACTCTCACGTGGCTTCACAGCAGAACCAAAGAAGCTGGGCCGGGCCTATTGCAGCCCCGGGTCTCCAGGCCCCGGACGCATGGGCCGCACTCACCCTTGGATGCAGTGGGCGGCGGTCAGCACCCATCTGTGGTCAATGAGGACCCCTCCACACACGTGCTCATTTTCCACTCGGAGGCTCGCCTCCCAGGGCCAGTGGCGGGCCATGTTCACATCCTCCGACCACCAGGGTTTGCCACAAGCTTTAGGAACAAACGTGCCAAGGAGACACAGTGACCACACAGAGGAAGATAAGTATGGCCGAGACCAAGATACCCCTGGGGCAACGTGCACAAGGCTGCAAACGCCTGACAGGGTACAGCCTGGGCTGAATCCAAAGAGGCTCTGCGTTCCCACGGGAGGCCCTGATGTGCTTTCCTCCACACCGTTAGGTCTGTGTGTCCTGGCAGTCACAGGCTAGCCTTTAGAAAGCAGGCCCTGGTCCTGGCCAGTTTGGCTCAGTGGTTTGAGCGCTGGCCCACAGACTGAAGGGTCTGGGGTTCAGTTTCGGCCAAGAGCACATACCTCAGTTGCAGGCTCAATCCCTGGCCCTAGTCGGGGCACGCACGGGCGGTAACCAATTGATGTGTCTCTCTCACATCAATGTTTCTCTCTCTCTCTCTTTTTCTCTCTCTCTCTCTTTGTCTCTCTCTCTCTATCTATCTCTCTGAAAAGCAATGGAAAAAATGTCTTCAGGTAAGGATTAAAAAAAAAAAGTAAGCAAGCAGGCCCTTGACACTGAATTCCTGCTTCCTACAGACCCATCAACACTGTACGGTGACCCTCTGTAGAACATTCCCTCCCGGGAACTGAGGCTCTTCTGCAGCAGGGGCTCACCTTACCTACCTGATAAGTCATCATCTTCTATGTAACCTGGAGGAGAAAGGGCAGAGATGGAGAGACAGGTCATGACAGGAGACAG